>NC_138127.1:41222477-42422477 GCF_964188305.1 Podarcis bocagei
CATTCTCTTATTTGAAAACAAGACAAGGGAGACAACAATTTGTACATGTGTTTTTGTACAAAAGGGGGATTTCTAAATTTCCTATTGGAATGGCAAAGTGCAAAATGCAAATCAGGTGCATGTAGAGCAATTTGAGTAAAACAATTCTAGTAGCATTTCTCTTTCTCCCCTACCCCCTTGCCTTCCCCCCCTCTCCTTCTTTTGTGTGTTTTCTTTTTCTGTCTCTCTTCACCACTGTCACCCTGCTTTCGTGTTACCTATGGCCAGAAGTGCAAACTTGAAAAAAATATTGGAGGGGCCCAGGTAAGCCCCTCCCAGCATAATCAGTCACAAGATGTGGCACATGCACACCCTTTGAATGGAAATGCCAATCAATGGGGGGGGGGAGAGCCACATTCAAATTGTACACATTTTGTACACACATTTAATGTAAAATACTCACTTTTACTTAAAATACACATTTTCTAATGCATTTCCCCATAAAACACACATTTATTACATAAGGTATGCCTTTTTGTATGCACTCTTTTGCACAGTGGAAATACACTACAGAATGCATATTAGTGTGTGATCCAACTGGGACTTTTGTTCTGATCCACAAGCACGTTCAGAAGCACCGTATTGGGTCAGAGCACTGCAAAGGGTCAATGCACTGCAGAAAGCAGTCTGAACTAATTTCTTCTCCATCCCTCATAGAGAGGTGAGAAAAATAGCACAATGTCTAGGGGTAAATGAATATGACAAGTTTATGGCTGTGTTTTGATCCAAGGCTTTAAAGGAGACCTTTGGCTTAGCTTAATTAAGCTATGTCTTTAAACAGTCAATAAATAATACAGCTCTTAGCATTTCCCATTTGAGAATCCTACTGCACTTTATAACCTTTAATAATCAAAATGTCAGTTCCTTCAAACATCTCTTTTTAAGGTGAGCAAGTTGTTCTCTCCTTAATTTATGGTAACTGAACCCAAAGACTTTAGAAACATGCTGTAATGGCTCAGATTTAATAACATCTTATAATGTGATGAATTTCTGGTGTATATATGAATTCCACATCTTCCCCTTCATTTCAATAGAGAGGGCAAATCTATCTTTTATTATTAATTTTTCCATCCTGCATTTCTTAAAATGTAAGTTAAAGCGGGTTACATCCAGCATCAAGCAAAAAAGAAACAAACCCCAAAGCAACAAATCAAGAAAAATGTCACATAAACAAAATACCACAAAATAAAAAATATACCCAAATGTATGTGCATATATTATATGCGCACTCATAATTCTGCTCCCTCTGTTGAAATAAGCAAAGCAAACACTGCATTTTCCCAATACTAATCAAAGTTTTTTAAACAGCCTATGTTTCAAAACAACATAGCAATGATTTATTATCCTTCGTATTAGTTTTAGAATGTTGCCCAAATTCAAACTCAGGAGGAGGGGGGAAGATATTGTAAAATGAATTCCTAAAGGTCAACTCTCCTAGCACAAACCTGCCTTGAATTAGGCAGAACCCCCTTTGAAGTTCAATACAATTCTGAAATTGCCTTGATTTTGTGCCACGGCTTTCCCTTTCCTCAAGGTGTTGGTAGATCGTAAGGCCTCAGACTCAAGCATGTGCATGGAAGAATAGGAAATAAAGCCTTCTGGCTTCCCATCATCAGTGGATTTTGTTATGTACCCTCACAGCAGTGTCCTGGCTGCTGATGCCAGGGATGTATGAAATGGATGCCAGCACCAAATGGATGCTGGCATGCTTGTTTATAGCAATCGCTGGGTCTTAGGTCTGGGGCCTATACTAGTGCACACCTTCCTTGCTGACCCTGCCCCTGCAATTCATTTTCAGAGTAGGTTGCTGGTAGGGAAGCCATTGGGCCAGGCATCCCCAAACTCGGCCCTCCATATGTTTTGGGACTACAATTACCATCACCCCTGACCACTGGTCCTGTTAGCTAGGGATGATGGGAGTTGTAGTCCCAAAACATCTGGAGGGCCGAGTTTGGGGATGCCTGCATTAGGCAATGCCACAATCCTGAAGACACCTTTGGGAAAGCAACAAGGCCAGCTTTTGAAAGAAATGACATGTTTCATTTCATTTAAAGAATTTATATACCACCCTTCATTAGAAATTCTGCATCACCTCCTTCCCTTCCTTATCAGTGGCAGCACTGAAGCAAACTGAACTTCCAGCGTAAGTGGTGTTTCTGAACCGTATGATATACTGTCTTCTTGGAAGGTATCTCATTTGGGCTGCCTGTTAGGCAGAGTAACGCAGCTGCCTCAGTAGACAAGTTCTGAGGGGCTGGGAAGAAAGGACAGAGCTGCATATTCCGCCAGTCACCCATGTCAAGTAAAATTGTCTGTCTGGTGCATGTAAAATGGAGAGGGTGCCATCTTATCATAGGCCTCAGGCGACAAAATGGCTTAGACCAGCAACTCATTCAACACAGGCATTCATCCCTCTTGTGTGTGTGTGTGTGTGTGTGTGCATGCACGCACACACTTGGGATGAGTGCACTTGTCAATTTTGTTTTCTCTTAGTTTCTCATATTTCCAGTCTTAAGTTTGGTTCTGAACATTTCCACAAATGCTTGCAATTTTTTTTCATGCTCATGAAAGATTCATCATTTTAGTGCAAATTTCTCCTACTATGCATATTTCAATACAGTTTGTCAAACATTCTCAATTTTACAAACAATTTGTTCTAATACAACTCATTTTTGTATGTTATCCCCACAGACATATGCATATTGTGCACATTTTGCCCGGGTAAATGGATTTTTCTACCCAGGACTCGACTGGAGGAGTACACTGAAAAATTCAGAGAAGTTCGAATTTCAAAAATAATAGCTGCTTTTTGGTACATACCGGTATATTGTTTCAGGAAATGCAAATTAAATAAATTTTCTTTCAAATGCAAACTGAACCATCCCTATCCCTAGTGTGCATACATGCGTGCCCTTCCTTTCGTCCTTTCTCCCTCCCTCCCTCCCTCTCTCTTTTTCTCTCTGGGAAAAGAGAGTGACTTCAGAGAGAAGGAACAAAACATGGTGGTTTCCAGAGCTCTCTATCAAAATTCGAAATGTGCCCACAACCCTGCATAAGTCAGTGACCCATGTGGAGCTTAGCAATCTTTTTGGCAGAATAGAGGAAACACAGTGATTAGTGCTGGCCAGGCATGGCTATTCTTATGAAGTGACAAATTCAAGCATACTACAGTTATTTGATCCTAGAAGTACAGCTGGAGGAGAAACGGACTGTGTGTGGTAGAGTCCAGTATGAACACTCCCCACCTCACAACTTCAGCAATATTGTTAAATCAAAGTATCTATCCTGCACTGAACATGGAATGCCCCAGTTGTTAAGAGAAGAAAATTCTAAATAATTCTCATACACAGCACTGCGGAAGTGTAGAATTGCCACCAACCCTTTGACATTCAAGCAACGATTCAGCTCCCTAACAATTGGCACAGAGGCTGTTGCTTTTTTAAATAAAAGGATTTCCATGGTATAATTCTTGCATGGCAAGAGAACCAAATAGTGCTACTGATTTCTAAAGAGATTGAGATGGGACAGGACCAATGGCATTTTGTAAACCTCCTTTTCCTTTTTATTTTACCTCTGACAGTAGCACAGGTACAAAAAGGTAACAGTGGGAGCAGGCAAGACGGTTGATTATGTTACCTCTACAGTCTTACATAGCCAGGGTATGTGTTTGCTTTTGACATTCTTGGTATACTTTGTCTCATTGCTTAAATGGAAATAAAGCTCATAAGGAGCACAAAGGTTTTCATTCACACTCTGTACATCAGCAGCGTATTGTTGTTACCATCCTTTTATTGCACAGGGATGCTGATTCAGTCTCCTCGAGATCAAGCACCCTTAAATATAAGCAGCTGGTAATGCGGGAAGGTTTTGGCAGCATCCAGTGAATTTATGTGAAGCATTGCCTCTGGTTAACAGCAATAAAATGTTAATTTAGTCTTTGATAGAACATATTAGCATGATAACTCACAGAACAGTTTTGGTATGCTAATTTTAAAATAAAATAAAAATGTGCTCTGATTAATGCGCAAATCAATATGAAAGCCACCGGATGCCCTAACACGACAAAGCTGATCAAAGCTGCCCAAATTGTGCGCAAATATATTAACAATGATATATGCAATTTTTTCCCTGCCAGAAAACTGAAATTTCATTAGAAAGTAGAGCCTCCTTAAATGAAAAGCATAAAAAATGTGTGCCCTGTTCCTACCTTAATACACATGTTATTGGGTTCTGTCAACAAGGGTTTTAAAAGCTAATCCTTCTCATGAGTTGTCATGGAGTCTGAGGCCGGAAACAAAATTCACATCCTGATTTTAAACAGTTGATTCTGAAGTTGGATGTACAGAAAGGAACGTTTGCAAAGGGATCGCTTTTTCTGATGATCAGTCACATGACTGAAGGCAAGCCTCCCCTCCCCCCGCCCCCAAACTGTAGTTGCTCACCAAGACTGGAATGGTTTAGTGTTGGATTATGATATGTCTTCTTCACATAAAGATATGAGATGCTCCCTCTGCTGGCAAGGTTGCATCTTTATTGAAAAGCCAACAATGTGGCCGAGTCAAATGCAAAATAAAACAAGTGTGCCATGAGATCAGAAATAAAGAGACAAGTTATATCTGGGATATAACTAGGGCCACTTTATTAACCTACAATACTTCTAAACTGCGCGGGACGCGGGTGGCGCTGTGGGTAAAACCTCAGCCCCTAGGACTTGCCGATCGCATGGTCGGTGGTTTGAATCCCCGCGGCGGGGTGAGCTCCCGTCATTCGGTCCCAGCTCCTGCCCACCTAGCAGTTCGAAAGCACCCCTAAGTGCAAGTAGATAAATAGGGACCGCTTTATAGCGGGAAGGTAAACGGTGTTTCTTTGTGCTGTGCTGGTGCTGGCTTGCCAGAGCAGCTTCGTCACGCTGGCCACGTGACCCGGAAGTGTCTCCGGACAGCGCTGGCCCCCAGCCTCTTAAGCGAGATGGGCGTGCAACCCCAGAGTCGGACACGACTGGCCCGTACGGGCAGGGGTACCTTTACCTTTACCTTTACTTCTAAACTGCACACAGAACTATACTATGTCTGGAGAAAAGATTGTGTTAGTACAGCCCTGGCCCAGGATGGCAAGAAGCTGCCATGAGTAACTTAAACTGGCAGGGCACACGTGCCAATAGGTTGGATGGAACTTCTCAGGACCCTTACAGCTACAGTGGTACCTCGGGTTAAGAACTTAATTCATTCTGGAGGTCCGTTCTCAACCTGAAACTGTTCTTAACCTGAAGCACCACTTTAGCTAATGGGGCCTCCGGCTGCCGCCGCGCTGCCGGAGCACAATTTCTGTTCTCATCCTGAAGCAAAGTTCTTAACCCAAGGTAATATTTCTGGGTTAGCGGAGTCTGTAACCTGAAGCGTCTGTAACCTGAGGTACCACTGTACCTGTATCAGAACTCGGAGTGCTGGTGTGGCATGTGGTAAGGATACTAGACTAAGACCTGGAAGACCAGGGCTCGGGTCCTCACTTAGCCATGAATCTCACCTTGGACCAGTCACAGTCTCTCAGCCTAATTTACCTCACAGGTTTGTTGGAGGATAAAAACAGGGAGGAAGAGAACCATGTACATCACTTTGAACTGCTTGTGGCAAAGTTACCATGGCAAGTATCTTTCATGCCTGGACAAACAGGAATGTTTTAAAAATTATCCAGCAAATAACTAATGAGAGAGGCATACTTCACCAGGGAGGGCATTCTACGAATGGGGAGCCACCAGCGATTCTGTGCTGTCATGGATCACCAACAGGGCAACCGCGCACCACCAATTTGCCAATTGTTTTATACTGCCGGAGTTGCTCCTTTAGTAACTTGTGTGCCAAACCATTTATGCTCCTACTCACACCTTGAATTGGTCTGAGTGGCTCAGTGGCAGCCAGTACAGAACTTTCAGGGCTAGTGACATATGGTCCCATTGGTATGCCCTACTGACCAGTTACTCCATAGGTGATAATTGTGTCTCCTATGGCGCTGTGGATTAAACCACAGAGCCTAGGACTTGCTGATCAGGAAGTCGGCAGTTCGAATCCCCAGGACGGGGCTCGGTCCCTGCTCCTGCCAACCTAGCAGTTCGAAAGCACGTCAAAGTCAAGCAGATAAATAGGTACTGCTCCGGCGGGAAAGTAAATAGCATTTCCGTGTGCTGCTCTGGTTTGCCAGATGCAGCTTAGTCATGCTGGCCACATGACCTGGAAGCTGTATGCCTGCTCACTCAGCCAATAAAGCGAGATGAGCGCTGCAACCCCAGAGTTGGCCACGACTGGACCTAATGGTCAGGGGTCCCTTTAGCTTTTTATGTACAGGAAGGGGGGAGTGTGCCACAGGATACTGTCAAAAAGGATTGAGCCTGTTTTGAATGGCATTTTGAGGGGGAAGGGATTTTGGCCTAGGCATCATGCTCTATTTCGTTGCAAACCAGTATGTTATGTTGTAATTGTTATTTCAATCAATTAGTGAGCTCACTGGGTCAGGAAATGTATGCATTACAAAATGGAAAACTTAATTTAAATCAGTATACCTTGCCTAGGAGAAAAAGAAGAAATGGGATAAAAGGAATGTGTTGTGTTTTGTCTTTTTCTTTAAAAAAAACTGAAGACTAGTGTGCCACTAAGAAAAGGCCATGAAGAACAGGCTTACATGCCAGGAATAAGATTTCCCTCTTCTGTAACACTATAATACAAGGTTTAGTAGAACTTAATAAATTGCTCTGGTGAACAGTGAAGGTGATAAGATGAGCCTGTAGTATCAGAAGTAATAAGAGAAACTTGCAGTCCTGAAGGTCTTGGTATGGCACTATAGTAAAATGTTAATATGTCTGATACCTATTAATCCATATGTCAAATGCTGGGATAGTTGTATTAATTATGACTTGGTAATGTGGGCATATTCATTAACATATGCACTGCAGAGCTTATTTAAAATATGACATTTTTCATTTAACAAGAGGAGCAGCTATGGAAGTTCATGGCACAGAGGAAACAGGAAGCGCAAGACCAGGCTACACCTGTCTGGGGATAGGATCCTGAGAAAACTACTCTTGTAGATAAGAGGTACCATCTGCTTGTGTATATCAGGAAGGGCCCTTCATGTTCATGCATAGTATAGTGCAGCCTTCCTAAACCTGGTGCCTTCCAGGGGTTTTGGATTATAATTCTGATGGCACCGTCACTTAAAAACATCTGAAGGGCTGGAAACTGGAGTTTCACTCATTTCCATACTTTACAAAATAAGCCATAGCTGCGTGAGCTTTGCATAAAAATATATAGATTAAAGAAAATAGCATACCATGCAGTGGAAATAGTTTTGCATAAATGTGCAAAATTGCAGGCAAAAATGTGCATATTAGGAGAAACGAACACTAAAATTCAGATGCTTTTTCACGAGCAGTTTAAAAGCAATTTGAAGTGGTGTGGAAATGTGGAGAGCGGAACTTAAGATTGGAAAAATGAGAAACCAAAATTGACAGATTCGCCCATCCCTAATGGTTGGTGGGCTGCAGTCAACTTCAAGGGACATAAGACGTGCAGAGTGTTGCTGTGTTATGTCTGATTCACTCTGGATTGTTGATGTGGAGCCTGATGTGGAAGTTTACTTTTCTTTTTGCAAAGGAGGCTTCCATTTTTATTTTGCCTCAGGGCCCTTAAGATTTTCATTTGGTGAGGGATTTTGAGCTTCTCTCACCACTATGAGGTGGCTAAGGGCAGAGTGTGTGTTTTCTTTCTTTCTCCAGCATCCTGCAGCCCCACTGGATTGCCACACTTCCTAATCTGGGGGTGGGTGGAAGCAGCACAGGTGGGTTTTCTTCTCTAGGTCTTCCCCTGAGCTTTAACTGAAGTGTCTGAAGCCATGGAGGTGAGATGTTCTGCAGAACGGAAGAAAATATTCTCCCAAAAACTCCCCAACCACCTCAAAAACAAAGTAAGCACATTGAAAGCTTGGAACCCCACCCATCAGAATTTCACCGAATATATATAGTTTTTGAATGCAGCTTTCCCCCCTCATTAATTGATGGAGAATGGTTTGAAAATGCAGGGGGAATTTTTTTGGCACAGCACTAGTGCCAGCCTGCTGCAATAGCTCCATGGCAGCTCATTGAGAATGATGAATAATGCCCTGGCATATATAATAAGCTAGAACAGTTTTAGGCTTGTGTTTTGAATTGATACATGGGATTTCTCACTATGAAAAAAATGTATTTACGCAGCTGCTAAATATTCAGAAGTTATGTTGAAAGCGGCACTCATTTGAACACTTGTTTGCTCCTTCTCTTAACATCACGTTCTGTTATACTGAATTGATATAACTGCTTATTATATTTATCTCTCTATAATGCTTATGTACTGACTAAAACATACTAATCCTTAATGTGCTTCATAAAAATAAGTTTCAGTTGAGGGAATAGACCTCACTTTTAAATAATGTGATTAGGACTGAGTGCTGAACTCATTCGTTTCTTTTCAGTGAAAATCATTGGCCATGAACTGCTTTCCCCAGCTATGCCAAATAAGTGTACGCAGGCTTCAGCTTCAGATTTCAAAAAAGTGCAGCGGTAAAGTTTGCCTTGACTCATGTAGCCTTGAACTTCAATAGCATGAATGTTAAATAATCTATCATGCCTTATATAAATTGACACATTTCAGCTTCTGGAAAGGTAAGCCACTAGCCAGCATGAACTGACAGAAATAGCACATGTATGATAAATCTATGCCTGTGTCTCTGGTGCTTGAAGTTTCAGAGATGAAAATGGTAACTTTAAGATTGGGGCCTACAGCCCCACACCACTCTGGGAGTAAACCCTATGTAATTCAGTGCACTGCAAGTTTGTTTGTTTTCCTCTTTTCCCTTTTGTGTCATGTCTTTTAGCTTGCAGGCCAGTGGGCAGGGACTGCCTTACTTTTATTTATCTTATGAAGGCAGCTCTGGGAACCTTTTTAGATGGAGTAAAAGTGCTTTTTTAAACAAATAAGTAAATGGTATGAATGTGAGCGTGAGTGTGAGCATGAGCGGAATTGTCCTTCCATCATAGGTATTCCCATATAACCCAATCTATCCTTCTCTGCTGGGACTTGAAGGGCAGCAGACACATTGATAAGCAGAACAAGTGAAGTAAAAGCAGGTCAGGACTCCAGGACACCCCCAATAGGTCCTGCTGGATGCTGGTGCTTCAGCTAAGAAATGGAGCCATTTGAGACCTTACATTGGTTGGGAAGGCCTCTACTGAGGAGATGGCAGTGGTGACTTAAAGGGTCCTTGTCCAATTCTGCAGGTGCTGATGGGAATGTTATTGGGGAGTCATCCTCAAGGTCTGAGAGACATGGGAGAGCTACATCCTGAGGCCAGGAGAGAGCAGGGCTAAGTGCTGAGGTTAGTTCCCTGAACCTACATTTTGTCCTCATCTGTGTCTTCTTCGGGGTAGTGCAAGGGGACAGGTTTGGGGGGGTCATGTCACTATTAGTACCTGCATGTTAAATTGTAGGTGATGTTTTCAGAAGGGACAGAAATAGATGGCCAATATTACTGTAAGTGTTACTCTTAGCTTCTAGTTTCCTAAATTTCATTGCAAGCATCTGTTTGCTGGCATTCTCTCAACACCAAAGACTATTATGCTGATAGTTGTTTGCCACAGCACAAAAGTGAGGGATTAAAAATGTGCAGTTTTTTTTTAAAAAAATGTGGAAAGTTATGAATAAACAAATCATACATAAAACTGGGATATCAAAATATTCCTTGGGGAAAAGTAGATGCCACTTTAATTTTCTCTAGAGTCATAAATCAGTTCTTCACATATCCCTTCATTATGCAAGCCTCATTTTTTCCCCTTTCATTTTTTAATATATTTTTGCCCACCCTGCTGTCTCCTGTTATTTTCAAGCTATACATTACTTGGAGCTGAGGCTTTTGCCATGCCAATATGGTTCTGTTTAAAACAAATGTCACATTTTGCCTAATTACTGAGACTTGAATAAAAAGATGCACAACTCCAATCTCCCCGTGTTTATGCAGAGTCTTGTGGTATTTTAGTGACTGAGAGGTATGGAGATGCCCCAGGACTCACTGTTGTTTTGGCTGCTATGGACTAATAGGATGACCCCTTGGCAAATTATTTTAAGAGATTGTACTCCCAAGTAAGAATGCATAGCATTGCATCTTCAGTAACTGAGATTTCAGGTGTACTGACAAAAACATTGACAAAGAAACCCATGCTAAAGCCACTAGAAGGGTCCATGTAGAATTGCTGGGAAGATGGTGCCCATCTGTCTACATGGTACTGCATTTCCTCTAAAGTATCAGGCTTGCAGCACTGGTCGATCCAACCTTATTATTAGATGCCCAGGTGATATCTGTGTCCCAAAGCCCCTTTAAAAAGCCAGTGCTGGTATACCAATTCTATGCTGTGCTGGACAGAGGCATCCTTGCCATAGTTATCCAGCGCTCTATCCCATTTGGATTATGTCAATGCATTATATGTGGCAGGTAGGTAAGTTAAAGATACTGTATTTTTCACTCTATAAGACGCACCAGACCACAAGACACACCTAGTTTTTGGAGGAGGAAAACAAGAAAAAAAATATTCTGAATCTCAGAAGCCAGAACAGCAAGAGGGATCGCTGCGCAGTGAAAGCAGCAATCCCTCTTGCTGTTCTGGCTTCTGGGATAGCTGCGCAGCCTGCATTCGCTCCATAAGACGCACACACATTTCCCCTTACTTTTTTGGAGGGAAAAAGTGAGTCTTATAGAGCAAAAAATACAGTACTTCTTAGATACTTCCATTAATTCAAAATTCAGTGTTTCTAGATTACTGACTGGGACTTTGTGAGTGGAACAGCTAAACTGTCTCTCAATGTGTTTCTAACCACAATTCAAACCCCTGGAAGAAGAAGAAGAAGAAGAAGAAGAAGAAGAAGAAGAAGAAGAGGAGGAGGAGGAGGAGGAGTTTGGATTTGATATCCCGCTTTATCACTACCCGAAGGAGTCTCAAAGCGGCTACATTCTCCTTTCCCTTCCTCCCCCACAACAAACACTCTGTGAGGTGAGTGGGGCTGAGAGACTTCCACACTGGCTCTCAAGAGTTAAAGCCTTAAACCCCGGGGGCCAAATGCGGCCCTCAAGGATCCAAGGCCACACCCCTCACTCACCCCTCTGCCTCTCCAAAGGCATGTGACTCTCAGGAGGTTTCCCAGGAAATGATTGTATTTGCTCAGAATTGTTAGGTCTCCTGTCCTGTTAATGTTAATTTCCAGTTTTCACAATTTATATGCTCCTGCCCTGCTGTTCTTACTTTTATTTATTTTTCCTTCCATTTTATTTGTTACTCCTTCATAAGTCACACTTGGCTTACAAATCCCCGCAATGAATGAATGGATTTTTCAGTGGGCCTCTGTCACTGTGCCTTTAAGAGCAGCTTTAGATGAAAGCATCAGCAGGTGGTACCTTCATGCTGTGAAAAGCTTCACCTGCTGATTTCTGCACAGCAAGCGGCTACTGAAGGCAAAGGAGCTGGCAAGGCTGGTTTTTTTATGATTAGCTAACAATAGAAATCAGATGATATACATAAAGCACATAGGGGTGCATCCAATTAAGTCATACTCAGGGTAGACCACTGGAAAGCCAAGGACTCAAGTTATGTCATCTTTGTTGATTTCAGTGGGTCTACTCTAATCGTGACTTAGTCAGATACAGCCAGTTTATATGGATCTCGTTTTGCTTATGGTTCATTTCGTTCTTGCTCAGTATTTCCTTCACCTCATTTGGCAACATACAACACAGACTTGCACATAAAAGAAAATGAGAGGCCCCTCTTTTAGCAGTGGTGATGCACAATACAGAATTATTTTATGAGTATGAGGTATGCGATAAGGCCAGCATAGTTTAGTAGTGAATCTGGGAAATAGCTTTAATTTTCTTTTCTGTATTATACATTTCCTAGGCTGCCTGTATAGAAAGAAATGTGGCGCTTTAAGTTTATTTTCATTTTCATTGGAACCATTCAAGCAAGTAGCCGGCATCCTTTGTTCTGCTTTGCAATGTGTAGCTTCTTTGACAAGCTTTTCTCATTGTAGAAGCAGTTTGAAAATATTGGAATTATTGGTGGCATCCAGATTATTTTAGAAATGAGCAGCAATATACTTTTATTCTGTTTTTTTATTTAAAAAAATAGTTTGCTAGAGAATAATTTACCTATTGATTGAACAAATATACATGAAAAAATTACCTTAAAGCATTGAGACATCAATGTTTTCAAGGGTTCCAATGAAAACAGTGCATCCCAGAATCCACAGAAAGCCCCAGAGGGAAAACTCATAAAAACATTTAATGCAAAAGAATTAAATGTATGCTGTCTAATTAATAAATTGTGGGATACATTGCTGAACATAAATCGATTCTTGGAGTTTACCTTGATTTACCTATCAGGACTGTAATCCTATGACAGAAAGCAGGGTGAAGGAGAAAGTGCATCAAAAACTACTTGTAGATATCTCAGTGATTTGAAGTAGATCTCCAAGGATTTCTTTTTCTAAATTGTTTGACAGCAGCAGCAACTAAAAGCCTCCTTCCACCCCATGAAAAAAAAATTAGATTGCTGAAAAAGAATGCTTGAAGGGAATTTGAGAGTAGTGGGAACTCGTTTCAAAAGATTTGTGACACTAGTTCTGGTATGGATCACAGATTCCTGAGCTGAGCATGTGCACCCTGTTCCTTAACATGCAGACAAGCTGCTTGAGCCACTCTTTTGCATCTACCCCCAGCTGATGGATTCAGGTATCCAAGAGATCCCATGCACCTGAAGTCTGCCCAGCTTTGATGTAAGGCATGCACAAATGGAGCTGACAAAATAACCGTCAGAGTTTTGTGTGTGTTCTGTAAGCGCATAGAATTCCTTAATATGGGAGAAGTCTCCGTGGCAGCAGGGATTCAGTTTGTGGAATTGCTTCTTTGCCTGTGCGACTCAACTCCTTCCATTAGGAGGAATGCAGTAGCCTGGGGGCACAGGACTCTGTATACATTTCAGGGCATCTAGCTTTAACGTGAGCATACATCAAAGGATCCATTAGTGAGAAGCTGATGAGGTTTAAATTGAAGCTACCTTGTTCACTCTCTCTGCAATGTCTTCATCCTCCTCTGGAGCATCTGATATCGAAACAATTTCATAGCCATTTTTCTTCAGGTTTCAATTAGTTTAATGTGGCAAATCTGCAGAGCTTCAGTAGCCATCCATGGGAGGG
The DNA here is from genome assembly GCF_964188305.1 of Podarcis bocagei. Taxonomy (NCBI): domain Eukaryota; kingdom Metazoa; phylum Chordata; class Lepidosauria; order Squamata; family Lacertidae; genus Podarcis; species Podarcis bocagei. The sequence goes on from NC_138127.1 coordinate 41,235,776, forward strand.
CTTTGCTTAAGTGCCAAAATGCCCGTTATTTATGAAAGCAGGGCTTTCATAAATAATGCGCATTCAGATTTACCTCAGATTTAAGCAATTCACAGTTTGTGGCCTGTTTTGCGTGCTGAGTCGTGTAGCAAAACTGAAAGGGAAATAATTTGACAAAGGCTTGCATACTTTGCATAGATTATTGCAGCTGTGGGTAGTGATGGCTATTTGTTTATTTTACTGTTAGATGCCTTATAAAAGTTATCTAGGCATTGTACAATGAATTTAGGGAATAGCAGTCATACACTAAAAGTACACAGGAAGACATAAAATCCAACCCGGCATAGACATCAAACACCAACATAAAAACCCCAATTAAAATAAAAGTACAACTAGATTACAGTATAAATTGCAGAAGCGCACTGTTGAAGCTGAAAATCTAGCTACTTTCAGGTTCAGCTCTAGGTTTTGCAGAGTCCTTGGGCAAGACACCCTCCCTGAGTGTGGCCCAGGAGGCTCTTGTCAATGGGCTCCCTCAAGACACGTCCAACCATGCTACGCCTTGACACCAGTCCTGACTATTCTAAGCCTTTAACTAGGGTGGTCCAACACATGGCCCCAGGGCCGCGTGTGATCCTTGGGGCTTTTTTGTAGGTCCTCAGCAACAGTTGACGCCCCTCCCCCCTTCCCCAATCCTCACACTTCCCTAGTTAGTGTTTGCCCAGATTGGGGAAGGAGGTGAGGAGGCTGTAGGACCTGCCTGAGCCTTGCGCCTCCTTGCCAAAGTTCGGTGCCTTGCTTACCCAGCATCAAATTTTGGCCTCTCCCCCCATCCTGCCCCATGCAACAAGGCATTGTGCAGCCTACATGTTCCATGTTGAAGTACTCTTGTGACCCACTTGGAGGGGTAAGTTGGACCACCCTACTTTAAATAGTATTTGCTACTGCAGGAGCAGCAAAGTTGTTCTTCAGGAACACCATGCCCAGAGCTCCTCACCCTTTGCAGGATTGGGCTGTCCAGCCTTTTGCTCACCTCTGAATCTGTTTGTTTCATCTTCCAGAGCAGGCATAGGCAAACTCGGCCCTCCAGATGTTTTGTGACTACAACTCCCATCATCCCTAGCTAACAAGACCAGAGGTCAGGGATGATGGGAGCTGTAGTCCCAAAACATCTGGAGGGTCGAGTTTGCCTATGCCTTTTCCAGAGCAGCTTTATACTCAGTCAGGCCATTGGTACATTCTGTAGTGACTGGCAGTGGCTGTTCAGGGTCTTTCCTAGCTGCACCTGGGATCTTTCCCACACAAAACAGCTGCTTTACCACTAAGCCACAGTCTTCCAAAATGCCAAAATGCATTTCTCTCTCTGATTTCACAAGGCCTTCACGTATGTTCATATCAAATATCTCCCCAATGCACAATTGTCACTCTCTTCCTCCTTTGAATTGCACGGCCACCATATTGCCTTTGAAAATAACCCACTCTTTTCTGTTTGAAGGATTTGTTCGCTAGCAGTAGAGAGAGGAAAGCTGGTATGAAGAGTAAGAGGAGGGATTCTTTTTTGAAAAAAATCTGAGAGCTGCCTGGTAGGAATAAGCATCCAAGGGGAAAAAACTAAATTAAAGCACACAGAGCATATCTGCCTATGTGCAAATGCTGGAGGAGAGTCCAGCCCAGCAGACTGGTAATTGGAGAGCAGATCCCTATGTTCCTTCTGTCTCCAGGCTCTAGGCAGAGTGTTTGCACTGTGTACATAACTCCCAAATTGCTGCAGGGACTCCATTAGTCAGTGTGTGCCCTTAACACACAAAGAGAAGAGATCAATATACATGCACACGCGCACACACACACACACACACACACACACACACACAAAATGTGTTTGAAAGATAACTTCCCTGTCCTCTCTTCAAAATACTCTGTGCCATATCTCTGTGTTACATATCGACGACTAAGTATAAATTCTCGGTCTGTAATTAGCCATATATGTTTCCAGTTTATTGATTTCAGCAGAGTTTTTATGATACTACTGTGGAGATCCAGCCTCCAGCTGCTGGAATCATATTCTGTTTCAGTTTTTTAAAAAATAAAAAAGCAAAAGTATGAGAAGATTCCTCTAAGCACTGAATTGATCCAACGGAGCAAAGGAACCCTTAGGCAGTGTTCAGCAGAGCTGCTCTGTTGTCACAGAAGGGCAGGGCAGGCAGAAGTTTCCCATTGGCTGAGCTGCTATGGTCCTAGCGGGGTCTTTGGGTTGAGCTGCCCACATCCTAGAGAGAAGCAGGACTACAAAGATGACCAAGGGAAGGGAAGGCAGTGGTGCAGTTAGGTCATTTTAGCAGCAATATGGTCCTAGGAAAGCAAGAGTCAGAGGCAGCAGACAAAAGGCTGCGAGGCTTAACAAATGTGGATTGAGACTTGGGGTTCATCCCCATGCATTCCAGGCACAGGTCCAAGACGTTTTTCATTTTCCCTGCCACTTTTCCTGGGAAAAGCTGCTGTTTACCACCGAATCATAACAAATGTCCATCGGGTTTACTGCAGATTGGCATTTGTTCCGATTCAGTGGTAAACTGGGCTTTCCCGGGGAAGGCAAACCAAAAACAGCTTAGGCCCATGCCTAGGAAGCACAAGACAAGTGGAAGAACACAGAACAAGCACAAGTGTGGATAAGCCCCTGGAAGAGAACTGTGTGCAAAGATAGGGAACACTAAAAGAAGGATTTGGTGGCCAGAAAAGGGACATAAGGGACGCAGGTGGCACTATGGGTTAAACCACAGAGCCTAGGACTTGCTGATCAGAAGGTTGGCGGTTCGAATCCCTGTGACGGGGTGAGTTCCCGTTGCTCGGTCTCTGCTCCTGCCAACCTAGCAGTTCGAAAGCACGTCAAAGTGCAAGTAGATAAATACCGTATTTTTTGCACCATAACACTCACTTTTTTCCTCCTAGAAAGTAAGGGGAAATGTCTGTGTGTGTTATGGAGCGAATGCCTGCGGGTGGCGGGGGGGGGGGGATCTGCTGCAGTCGTGAGCAGAGGATCCATGGTTCCCATTCCTTCCCTCCTCCGTGGTTACAAAGCATGGATCCACATGGATCCTCAGGATTTTTGCACTGGGTCACTCCAAACTCACCATCAGATCACATAGCATGTCCATGGCTATAGCTTGCACCAAAAAAATCATGCACCCACTGTTGCCTGGGGCCGCAGTGGTGCAAAAACGTGGTTACAAAGCATGGATCCACATGGATCCTCAGGATTTTTGCATTGGGCTACCCCAAACTCACCGTCAGATCACATGTCTGTGGCCACAACATAAACCACAAAAATCATACATCCACTGTTTCGTTTAGAATATTTTTTTCCTTGTTTTCCTCCTCTAAAAACTACGTGCGTGTTATGGTCTGGTGCGTGTTATAGAGCGAAAAATACGGTAGTTACCGCTCCGGTGGGAAGGTAAATGGTGTTTCCGTGCGCTGCTCTGGTTCACCAAAAGCAGCTTAGTCATGCTGGCCACATGATCCAGAAGCTGTCTGCGGACAAATGCCGGCTCCCTCGGCCCATAGAGCGAGATGAGTGCCGCAATCCCAGAGCCAGCCATGACTGGACCTAATGGTCAGGGGTCCCTTTACCTTTAAAGGGACATAATCCCTGGAGCTGCAGAGATGAGGAATTACTAAGGATGTACAAATGTGCCTCAATTCACTTCCACTTCCATTCTGCTGCAATTGTTTTGTTTTGCATAACTCCTTCTACCTTTTTTTGTCCATTGATGCAGAAATATACATTTTTATAATGTATATATTGGAAATATATATATTTTAAATATATATATAGCATAAGGCAAAATACACATGCATATCTCAGCCATCAACATACCTTTCCAAATCAATTTAACTTCCCTGTGTATCCCCCTTTAATGTTAATGGATTTGCAGAGGAATAGCCCTGTTAGTCTTTTGCAGCAAATACAACCAAGTGCAATGTGGAACTTTAAAGGCAAAGTTAATGGCCCATGGCAAAGCCAACTATGTCGGCAATCTTAACTTTGTCTAGGATCATGGAATTGTAGAGTTGGAAGTAACCATGACAGTCATCTAGTTCAATCCCCTGCAATGCAGGAATCTTTTGCCCAACGTGGAGCTTGAACCCACAACCCTGAGATTAATAGCCTTATGCTCTACTGACTGAGCTGGGCTTATTTTCCAGGTAAATAAACTTGCTATTTTGATTTTACAATTCAATAAAAACTTCATTCTTTCTCTTGCTCACTCAGGCATTAGAGTAGGGCAGTTTTGCACCCTTTTGACACTTTCCACCCCTTGTATCCTTGATTGTATTAATTCCTGTGGGCATATTAAACATTTTACAGACACTCTAATGCCACTTATAAAAGTCCATTTTGTAATGTAACATTTTATTTCCTCAATGTGTATTTAATACAGAAATTGGTTATGTGTGTGCATGTGCTGGTCTGTAAAGCTCAAGCTATTATGTTTTAATTTGTGTTTGTAGTAAACATGGTGATGTGTTTGACAGCCTGAAATCCTCCAAATTTAATTGAGGAGCACAGAGAAAGTCAACAGGTAATAAACGAGATCATTTATTTCTTGTGAAAAGAACAGTCATGAATGATGCATCTCATTGGTTTTTAGGGTTCATTGTAGGATGTAGCCTCACTTATCTGAAAGTAAGTGCCACTGAATTAAATGGAACTTCCTCCTGAATGGACATAATTAGGATTGCAGTCTTAGTGCTTAGAGGCTGCCTATGGCAGCAAACACACACACACAAATCAACAAAAAGAGAAGCAATGAGGCCCCAGTTCAGTCGGCAGCAGTTCAATATTAATTCATAGGTAAAATACATATATATTTATGTATAATGTGGAGAACTGAGTTTCAGATTGCATACCCCACTCCAACTGTCTGGTTTTAAGTGTGACATCCTGGAATCACAGAAGCCAATCACTGCTTCTGTTTGCATCTCAGAATGTCCTGTTTCACTTTGGCTTTATTTATTTATTTTGTATACCACTGCATACCCCTAGATCTCAGGGCACTTCACAACACACCCTGCTGACAAGCGCCAGAGCACTGGACCAGAAAGTGCTCTTGCGCAAGCCTGTTGACAAGCTCCAGAGAGCCTTCTGTTCTAGCACTCTGGTGCCCGTCAGCAGGGTCACGGCAAAGTGCCAAAGGTCCAGCGCTCTGGCACAACCCTGCTGTTGAGTGCCAGAGTGCTGACACAGAGGGTGCACCTCTTCTGACACCCCAATTTTGGGGACAAAAATGTTGGAGGTTATGAGATTGGGAAAGCTGCGAGAAACTGAAATCTGCCCATCCTTAGGATTTGCCTATCCTTAGTTCTGATACACTACTAACACCAAACCATGGCATATCTCACTGCAACAGAAAGAACAAGGAAAGAGGAAAGTGAATGCATTTTTCACATAGTGTGCTTGCCTTTAAACCATAGTTAAGTTTCGTGATGGTTTAAAGAGATCTGCAAACACTGCCACAGACAGTCAGGCTGGAAGTTCCTGATTAAATTGAAATGTGAATCCAAGTTCACTTCCAACATTGTAGCCACTAGATGAAATTATCTATGTTTCCCCCCACTCCAGTTAATCTAATATGTGGAGAGAACTGCACCCCATATCTCTTTCACATTTCTCCTAATCGCCAGAGAATAATTAACGGATCTTAAGACTCTTTGGGAACTGGCAAGAAATAAGGAACTTAGAGGAAGCACAGTTGAAGTAATTATGTCCCTTAATTGCTGCAGATGTCCTCATGCTCCCTGTTGGAGAGTGATAACTATGAGACCAACTACAGATGTATCAGCATAAGGATTTACCATTAACACTGGCTTTGGATCAAACATGGAACATACTGGGTAAGGGAATTATTCATCAAAATACATATTGCTTTTTCAATAAAAAAAGAACCACAAGAGCTCTTGTTAAATGGGTTTGTTAATTAGATAAAGAAAAGTATTGCGTTTTGCTAAATTTTATCACATACAAGCATTTTGCTTCAAAAGGCAAGTTGTTTGCAGGCTAGTCATGTTGCTTTCATCAATAAGGAAGGGCCTTATTGATGCCTTCCAAAAGCTATATGGGCAATACCCAACAATATACAACCTGGTATGTATGCTAACCATCGACCCATTAATTTGTGACTTCTTAGAGAGATTTTAAAATAAAACATGGAGGACTGATTTGAATCTTGCAGGTTTTAATCCCCTTCCCCCAGCAGAATACCTGTGATTTACATGGCATGAACAAATCCAAAAATGAGAAAATGTATTCTAAAATATTTTTGAATACAATTACACACACACTCGCACACACTCGCACATTCACTCACTCACTCACAGTAGTCTTTCCAATAACTATCTAGGACACACAGTGGGACACAACAGACTTAGGAAAGAACACATGCAATACTAACCAGATTGAGTCTTCCATCCCTAATGTTTCCTTCTAGCTCCTCCTTGTTCAGAGTTTTGAGTCAGATGCCTGAAATCTAACCTAGGACATGTTACTTGCAAAAAAAAAGGGTGGCGTGGGGGTCGTAGGTAGCATGCAGTTCCTAGTTTTTCAGTGTTCTCTGCTTTCTGAAGATGCGAAGGATTGTACTAGGGAAAGAACTGGAGTGACTTTGAAAGAAGGCTAGTTTACCAGAAAAGCGATGCCACCTAAAGACACAAGTAACATTTTTATCTCTGATAAATGAGAGCTATTGCCTGAACAACTGCTACTAGCATCAGATTTGGTGAAAATAATAATGTGAACTGAAGTGCAGGTAGCAAAGAGATGCTGTAAACTGCGAGGGCAGCTGGAAAATGATAATCTTCAGTGACATTTTGTTGCCACTGGAAAGTTATATAAAAAAATAACCTATCCGCCTTGGGCTTTCCTGTAAAGATAAAAAACAATATCAACCGATATATAACAATCTTTTTTAAAATCTCTGTTTTTCTTTCTGTATGTCTGCATTTGCAGATCTTATCAGTTAACTCTTAAATTGTCTCAGTCTCTTATTTTACACTTGGTCTTTTGTTTTAACTTTGATTTACACCGACCGACACAAACACTACTACAACAACGCAGTCAATAAGCTGTTGAGTTATGGTTTTTCTGCTGCATGAGAGAAATTAGTTGTATAACAATCATATGGTTTAGTGGGGACATGGGACCCCACGACTTGACATCTTTCTTCAATGAAATTCATGCATATATTAGATAAGTTCTTCTTAGCAGAATCTAAGTGGCCTGAGACCATCGGTCTACTAAAGTCCAGATTTGGTCCTAATTTGTTATTGGACTGTTTGAAACTGCTTTAGGGGTGGCAAAAGTTAGAAAGACAGATATGCCACAAATCACGCAGAAAGGGTGGGGTTAGGCCACACTCCATTTATATTAAAGACATTCATCCTGCTGTGTTTGAACAAAGTTTGTGGGGTGGTTGGATGAAACTGGATGTTTGTTGAACATTCATACTAATAGGTTTGCAGGGAAGTTATACAATGTTGCATCAATCAATTGTTATCCCATTGTTTTCTCTATCACGTTCCTTATTGCATAAAGTCAAATTTTGAGGGAGGTATGTTTCTTGCACAAGGGTGCTAAATCAATTTGAATTGCACAACTAGAATTTACCAATATTGAATCCCACCCACCCTGGAAGTGCCCCCAAACCTGCTTAGCTTCATCAATATGGCTGAATCATATGCTTTTGTGTCTTACCTTGGCCTTTTGTGTTTGCAGTTATATTTCATTTTTAAAATTTCGGTGACCTCAACATTTTCATAAACCATACATGAGCACATCTCATTCTATAACACATCAAAAAGTGACGAAAATAATGAAGGAATCAATCAATCAAACAATCAATCAATCAATCAATCAATCAATCAATCAATCAATCCAGTCTACGTATTCTTACCGTGGGTGGCACTCACCCACCCAGATTTTACTCAGAGCATACCCATAGAAATTAATGAACACGACTATATTAGGTACATTAATTTCAATGGGTTTGCTCTGAGTAAAAGGTAGTTGACAACAAAGCAAAAAAAAAAAAAAGTGGTGAAGGGATGTGCCTATCACAAATTTCACCCCTCCACTACACTCCCAGATAGAGTGAGCTACAGCAGAGACATCACCTTGCCAACAAAGGTCCATATAGTTAAAGCTATGGTTTTCCCAGTAGTGATGTATGGAAGTGAGAGCTGGACCATCAAGAAGGCTGATCACCGAAGAATTGATGCTTTTGAATTATGGTGCTGGAGGAGACTCTTGAGAGTCCCATGGACTGCAAGAAGATCAAACCTATCCATTCTTAAGGAAATCAGCCCTGAGTGCTCACTGGAAGGACAGATCCTGAAGCTGAGGCTCCAATACTTTGGCCACCTCATGAGAAGAGAAGACTCCCTGGAAAAGACCCTGATGTTGGGAAAGATGGAGGGCACAAGGAGAAGGGGACGACAGAGGACGAGATGGTTGGACAGTGCTCTCGAAGCTACAAGCATGAGTTTGACCAAACTGCGGGAGGCAGTGGAAGACAGGAGTGCTGGCGTGCTCTGGTCCATGGGGTCACGAAGAGTCGGACATGACTAAACGACTAAACAACAACAACAACAACAAACCACTGGCATTTCTTTGGCCAGAAGTAGCTGATTTTTAAAGCCTGAAATGGAGCATTCCTGGGGTGGGGTGGAAGGTTAGAGGTCCTCCTCTTCACGAGCATGGAGCAAACATAACTAATACCTTCCTCCACCCTGGAACCAATAGGTGGTTTATTGAAAAAGATCTGTGCAGAGAAATTGGCAGCTCTCTCCCCTCCCCTCCATATTTCTATATGTTAGTAATATCTTAAAGTGCTTCTAGAAGTATGCTTGATGAAGATTCCACGAGAAAGGAAGTGCTGTAGCTCTGTATAGCAGCTATAGGGTAGCACTATCCATTAATCATGCCAAGCAAGCAGTGTGCTTAGTTGTTATGGCCTTTCTCCATTTTCTAATACTTCCCACCATCTTGGAGGTATTTCGTCACTTCTGATTAGCCATACTTCACTATTTTAGACATGTTGACTACAGATTCATGTGTCTGAACTGGGCTGCCAACAGTTCCATATAAAGCAAGGTGTGTGTGTGTGTGTGTGTGTGTGTGTGTGTGTGTGTGTGTGTTGGAATATTTCCATTGTCATTTTGAAGTTTTTGGTGGTATACAGCTATGCTCCTTACATGGCCCAAAATCCTGTGGGGCCAGGAGTTTTTAAGTGTTAATTCTGTCTATTCCACAAAAATATTCCTTTCTTGTGACTAGTTTATGCTGAGATGGTATTGTGTGGGAATTTAAATCATTTGGATAGGCTGCCGCAGGGTATCACAATGACACCTGCTGTAGGGAGTATTTGCTTAGTCTTATGATCTAGCTTGGCTTCCTGCCATGTATTAATTAATCTTTCACTCCATCAAGGAAATATTGCCATATCAAGGCCACTGACCCAAATACCAGGTGTGACTGTTGTAATCCCAATGGTATAAAAGGTAAAGGGATCCCTGACCATTAGGTCCAGTCGTGGCCGACTCTGGGGTTGCGGCGCTCATCTCGCTTTATTGGCCGAGGGAGCCAGCATATAGCTTCCAGGTCATGTGGCCATCATAACTAAGCCGCTTCTGGCGAACCAGAGCAGCGCACGGAAAAGTCGTTTAGCTTCCCACCAGAGCGGTACCTATTTATCTACTTGCACTTTGACATGCTTTCGAACTGCTAGGTTGGCAGGAGCAGGGACCGAGCAACGGTAGCTCACCCTGTGGCGGGGAATCGAACTGCTGACCTTCTGATCAGCAAGTCCTAGGCTCTGTCCTAAAAAACACTTCTACAAGTCAGAACCTTGATGCAGGCTTGGTCCAGAAAGTGTTGAGTACCAGCCACAGCATTTCCAGGTAGGAGAGACTTCTGTTTGAAACCATGGAGAGGAATGGCTGCTCATGGTACACATTATTTGCCTAATTCAATGTGAAGGGGCAGTGGGGATGAGGGCACTAGCTCACGCCTGCAGTCCCCTGCCGCCACCATGCCAGCCACCTTTCCCAAGTTGAGAAGCAACTTTTGTTTCTGTGGAGGTTCCATGCACATTTTAGAATCCTGGAAAATCATTGTTCCAAGATGTGTGCAGAAACTTCACAGGTGGACAGCCACCTTGCATAAGATGGGAGGCAGAAAGTCACTGTGTGTGTGAAACGAATCTGCTCATTCTTCTTATGTTTAATTGAACCAGGAATGTAACACATGCATCAGGCTACTGTAAGGAAATGGATTTTAAAAATTACAGGATTTTCTCTGACTTCCCCATCAACTCCAGCCCCCCAAAAACCCGAGGCCAAAATAAAAAAGTGACACTGACTACAATCTCTGAGAAACATACTGGACTAAAACTCTCTATAGTAATTGTGTGCAATATTTTCCTTCAGTAGTTAACCTTTGAAGAACAATAGGAAGTAGATGAGATAAATCACCTGATTTTAAATTCTAGAGGTTTTTGTTTTTTGTTTTGCCTCTGATGCCTTCTTATAATTACCACAGAAATGGGATATTTTGTGTCTGTGACCTTTGCAGATGGAATATACTTGAAATTCATGCCTCGCTGTGCTCTGTCAGCTCCTTTCTATGCATGCCGCTTCAGTGTGGTTTAATAAATATGAGTTTGGGAGCTAAACTCTCTGGCTGTGGAAATTCAGCTCATAGTTTTATAAGAGGCATCACTGTAAAATACTCTTTGACTTGAGATGGAAGCAGAATTGTTCCTTTGCATTGTACTGTTTCTAGGTGACATCACAGTCTATGACTGGCATTATTAAACATCCTTAATGACAGCATGTCACATGTGATAACATCACCAAACATTTACTTCCCCAGAGTAGCAAAGCTTAATTGGGGGCTTTAGATGGAGCTCATTGTGCAAGCAAATATATGAAACATAATCACACTGGCTTGAAGTTGATGCAGGCCAGGCCTTGCTTTCATAATCACAAGATGCTGCTTTGCTGCAGAAGAGCCAGTGAAAACCTTCCAGAGAGATCATTTTATAGTGTAAGAGAACTGGAAGAGTGGAAGCTTGCCTCCTTGTCCACCCACCATTTTCCTGTCTGAGGGAAGGCATCTTCACACATCAAGCTACAGTCACCTTACATGTTAAGAGACTGCAATCCCAATGCACACAGATCTGTGAGTAAAAAGAAACATTGAACACAGTAGGGCTTACTTCTGAGTAAACAAGCATAGCATTTGACTGCAAGGCATTTCTAGAAAATAATAATAATAATAATAATAATAATAATAATAATAATAATAATAATAATAATAATAATAATTTATTACTTATACCCTGCCCATCTAGCTGGGCTTCCCCATCCACTCTGGGCTCCCAACAGAATATTAAAACATGATAAAACATCAAACATTAAAAACTTCCCTAAACAGGGCTGCCTTCAGATGTTTTCTAAAAGTCAGGTATTTGTTTATTCCCTTGACATCTGAAGGGAGGGTGTTCCACAGGGCGGGCGCCACCACCAAGAAGGCCCTCTGCCTGGTTCCCTGTAACCTCATTTATTGCAGGGAGGGAACCACCAGAAGGCCCTTGGTGCTGGACCTCAGTGTCCGGGCTGAACGATGGGGGTCAAGACGCTCCTTCAGGTATGCTGGGCCGAGGCCGTTTAGGGCTTTAAAGGTCAGCATCAATACTTTGAATACTGCTTGGAAAATATCACTCTGTTCAGTGTGGAGAGCTCACCTCTGAATAAACATGCCACAATTTGGATTGCAAAGCAGCAGTTCTAAACAAAAGTACCTGGGAGTAAGCCCGATTGAATTCAACAGGTCTTTTTTCTGAGTAGGCACACACAATGTTGTTATGTAAGCCCTTTACAGATGAGCCCTACCCACAGCCACAAAGACAACTCAAGCAAGTTAGCAGCTGAGTCATCTTCCACAGAAGGAAGTGAAAGAACTACCTAGCCAGTCTGACCTGAGGCAAAACTCTTTCCCTGTCTTGAATACAGAGATCAGTCAGACCTCAAATGACAAATAATTGGACATTCTAAATTGCTTTTCAGTACGGGACAAATTTACATAGGTTAAACTTTTCAGTCATCATATTTCCAATGTTTGCTTAAAGGGATAGAGGAGGACAGGAGGACCCAAAAACTGACACACAGTTTTGTGTTCCTTATTTCTAGAATTACATCATGACACTTGTTTGGAGTATGAGAAACAGAAGAGAGAAAGGTGTAGGTAGAGCCAAATTGAAATGGCCACAAAAAGGTGGAAGGATCATTATTTTATCAGTTGAGCTGGCCGTGGGGAGCTAAGATCTTTTTAAAAAAACAAACCTGTGTCCTCTCTTTCAAGGTGGAGCTTGGCAAAGCCAAAAGGATGTGCTAAGGGAGGCAAATGTGGGGTAGATATTAGACGGCAGTACTTAAGAAACTGAAATAATTGCTGATGGAAACAGAGCAGTGAATGTTTTGAATTCTGGATAAAGATTGCTTGGAAATGTGCCGAAGGAAACATCTGTACTAGCAGAGGAGAAACAAGCTTATCTAACATATATTCCCCCTACACCTTTCAAACCGGAATGCTGTGATAGCACAGTTAGCTTTTTTATCTTGTATAACTAAATGAAAAATTGGATACCTTTGTTGCATTTCAGATAGACTGTATGAAATGCAGTCAGTTGTGATTCACATGTATGTGATCAAATGTGAAGGAAATCAATTTTCCCTAGAAGAAGTGTGTGTGTGTGTGCGTGTGTTCTCCCTTTTGCCTACAAAACATAAATAATTCAATCAATTCCTGGATCAAAAGAAAATGGGCTGTTTGTCAATGCGTATAAAATAAAGAATGTACAAGAGAATATATTCTGTTTTTTGGAAACCACGGTTTTCCAGCAGCAACGCTCTATTAACAGATATTGTAGAATGAGGATGTGATTACTTTCTACCCCTCTCCTGCTTCGTTGAACTTTAATGAGTTGAGCACCCTGATCCTTACCTTATGCCCCTATGCAAGTGGATAAAGGATTTCAGCCTTAATCAAAATTATTCTTTGTTGGCTAGGTTGTCAACGTCTAATCTGTTCCATTCTCAAAGGAAACCTTTAGCCTGGGTGGAAAGTTTGGGTTGTCATTCATGAGGCACTGTCAAACTTCCCCCTTTAAGCAAGCTGCAGTTTGACAGCAATTCCGGGGTAAATTGGCAATGGTTTAATCCTCATCTGTATCATGGCAGGGCAGCGCTAGGTACTCAAAGCTACATGCTTGCACAATCTCTGAAGTGTGTATAATATAATGACAAGTCTGTCTGCAAGAAATAGGAGCATTTTGGCCATAGATCTTACACAGCAATATGTTTTCCTCTTGTTTTCCTCCCTTGTTTTCTGGTCTACAGCTTAGACCCACAAGTGGCAAATCTTTGGAAGGTTTTCTGTTGCTTTACCCAAGAATTTTCAGACTTTGTACCTGTGATCCTCTGTAAGTTGGGAAAAACTCAGCTTGTGTAATTGAAAGTTGAAATTAGGTAGGTGACTCAGTTGGCAGCACTCATTCTTGTCTTGGAGTTTAGGCCAGAAAATGTAAAATTGGAGGGGAATAGTAGAGAAAAGGTTCATGTTGCAAGGATCCACAGCACAAATGATGAGATGGGACAATGAGAGAAGAGACCCAGTAGAAGCAGCAGCGACAACAAAAAGAGAGCTGAGCAACAATTTAACAGGCAACATTTTTCTCAGATTTCTCTTTTCTTACTCCGACCTCCCACACACAGGAAAAATAAGTTACAGATAGGTAGCCGTGTTGGTCTGCCATAGTCAAAATAAAAAAATTCCTTCCAGTAGCACCTTAAAGACCAACTAAGTTAGTTCTTGGTATGAGCTTTCGTGTGCATGCACGAAAAGCTTTCGTGTGTATCTGAAGAAGTGTGCATGCACACGAAAGCTCATACCAAGAACTAACTTAGTTGGTCTTTAAGGTGCTACTGGAAGGAATTTTTTTATTAGGAAAAATAAGGCCAGCTGTGAAAGTGGAGCATCAGCAGTGTCCTCACAGTGGTGCTACTGCTGCTTGCCAGAATGAGATGATGTGGTGAAGCTGGGAGAATTGCAGGTTGATGGTTGTGGCCACACAGGTATGTGTGCTGTTGGCACCAACCCAGAACTCCCTGATCCATTAGTTGTTCTACAGCCACTGATGATAGTAAGCTTCCCCCATCCCCAATCCAAGAAGCTGATTCCACTCCCCTATGAGAAAATTCAGTGGGATGTTCTTCCCAATTTCTCTGCTGACAAAGAGGGGGACGAATGTGAAGCTAAAACCCATTAAAAATAGGATTTGCCCATGGGAAAGGGCCTCAGTCAGCTGAAACTCCATACTGTACATGGTTTGAGCTGAAGGAATCTGTATTTCATCTTCTCACCCAATCAATAGTCCATTTGTTGCTCTTGCTTTAAGACAAATCCCCAGAAAACCACAAGCAAGAGTAAAAGAGGCTAGGGCACCTTTACTGTGGGTGGACCTATAGATGGCTAAATAGCATTCTATGGGTGCTTAGCACTTTTGGAGTAGTATCTCCCCCTTCCTCCTCCCCACAAAACATCAATCTCCCAGCAAAATGGCTAACCAAGAGATAAAGCAGAAAAATAGGCATGGTGGCAGTAGGGAATTCTGGGTTATTGGTGCAATTTACCCATAAGGCTTTGCTTGTAACCTCAAAACTCTCCTTCTCTCAGGACCTAAAATTGCAGCTGCCTTCATGTTTTCTTCTCCTCCCCTTTATCACTCATAAACAAAACATATTAACAAAAATGGGGAGGTGATTATCATTAGAATGTGTTTGGAGTGTCTTGAAATTAGGCATGCAGAGTAATTGTGATTCTACTATTTGTTCCGAGCAAAACAAAGCCTAAGATTACTTTAACAAATTTTACTATTAGCGCCACACTGCGCAAGGAAGCCCTGGATCACTTTGAAATATTTCCACACAAAAGCACATTAGACCCTAATGACTACATAGTGTGTGATGGAAGGTACTTAACTTCACCTCGGAAAAAAAATGTTTTTAATGACTTCATTTATTCATTTCTCTAAAAACTGTAAAATTGTCATGTAGTAATCTACCAGAGATACTCCCAGGTGCTTTGTTGAGATGTAATTTCAAAACACCAAGAGCTTTGCACTGTAATATAGCCTGTTGTGCCTTACAGCTTAATCAAAAGGTGGCATTTAGGAAGCATTCAATTCTGGCTTCTAAAATGTGTCTTGCAATAACATTATTATCAGAACTTATACTTTTGCAGTGATTTTCATTTTGCAGGCAACCTCATCAAAGACCTCTACAAAACATTTTTAGTACATTGCAGCCGTGGGACCACAAAACAAAGCTGGTCCCACATACAAAAGCAACATACCTCGCACAATAAAAGTATATCAGTTTTTCGTTAGAAAGTATTCTTATAAAACATGCATATGCTTTCAAAGTGGTACACAAGCAACTTTCCCCAAACAATCTTGTCAAAACTAGAGCTGTGAGACTAGTAGGAAACTTTTTAAACACAGCCATCCCCGAGCATCAAGCCTTGTGGTCAATTCACAGTCCTCAAAGGAAATCAGAAGTAATATTAAGTGATAGAAAGGAATCAAGAGAGTTGGTTGTTAGTCTTGTCAAACTCAATAATGCACACAGAACACATCCACCTACTTCTGAGTACCAGAACTGATTTTGCCCGCATACAAAATATGTGGATAATTTCTTTATTTCAATATATTTAAATTTCTTTTGACTTACTTAAAGCAGATAGCAATGCCATTTAAATCCATCAATTGTGAAATAATTAAAAATAAAAAGTGTATTAAAATCTCATCATAAAAATCAGTAACAGCATCCACTGATCCATTGATATCAATCGGGATTCAGGCCTTCCAATCGGGATTCAGGCCTCATCATGGGACTGAAACTGCCTTGGTCGCACTGGTTGATGATCTCCGGCGAGCTAGGGACAAAGGTGAGAGTTGTTTCCTAGTTCTGCTGGATCTCTCAGCGGCCTTTGATACAATC
Source organism: Podarcis bocagei (assembly GCF_964188305.1). Lineage (NCBI taxonomy): Eukaryota > Metazoa > Chordata > Lepidosauria > Squamata > Lacertidae > Podarcis > Podarcis bocagei. Next base: position 41,251,868 of record NC_138127.1, read on the forward strand.
GACCATAACATCCTTCTGGACCGTCTAGAGGGGCTGGGAGCTGGGGGCACTGTTATACAGTGGTTTCGCTCCTTCCTCCTGGGCCGTGTTCAGAAAGTGGTGGTGGAGGATGAGTGTTCAGACCCTTGGGCCCTCACTTGTGGGGTGCCTCAGGGTTCCGTCCTCTCCCCCATGCTTTTTAACATCTATATGAAGCCGCTGGGAGAGATCATCAGGGGGTTTGGACTGGGTGTCCATCAATATGCAGATGATACCCAGCTCTACCTCTCTTTGAAATCAGAACCAGTGAAGGCGGTGAAAGTCCTGTGTGAGTGCCTGGAGGCGGTTGGAGGATGGATGGCGGCTAATGGATTGAAGTTGAATCCTGACAAGACAGAAGTACTGTTTTTGGGGGACAGGGGGCGGGCTGGTGTGGAGGACTCCATGGTCCTGAATAGGGTAACTGTGCCCCTGAAGGACCAGGTGCGCAGCCTGGGAGTCATTTTGGACTCACAGCTGTCCATGGAGGCGCAGGTCAATTCTGTATCCAGGGCAGCTGTCTACCAACTCCACCTGGTACACAGGCTGAGACCCTACCTGCCCGCGGACTGTCTCACCAGAGTGGTGCATGCTCTAGTTATCTCCCGCTTGGACTACTGCAATGCGCTCTACGTGGGGCTACCTTTGAAGGTGACTAGGAAACTACAACTAATCCAGAATGCGGCAGCTAGACTGGTGACTGGGGGCGGCCGCCGAGACCACATAACACCGGTCTTGAAAGACCTACATTGGCTCCCAGTACGTTTCCGAGCACAATTCAAAGTGCTGGTGTTGACCTTTAAAGCCCTAAACAGCCTCGGCCCAGTATACCTGAAGGAGCGTCTCCACCCCCATCGTTCTGCCCGGACACTGAGGTCCAGCACCGAAGGCCTTCTGGTGGTTCCCTCATTGCGAGAAGCAAAGCTACAGGGAACCAGGCAGAGGGCCTTCCCGGTAGTGGCGCCCGCCCTGTGGAACGCCCTCCCATCAGATGTCAAAGCGATAAACAACTACCTGATATTCAGAAGACATCTTAAGGCAGCCCTATTCAGGGAAGTTTTTAATGTGTGGTATTTTAGTGTATTTTTGGTTTCTATGGAAGCCGCCCAGAGTGGCTGGGGAAACCCAGACAGATGGGTGGGGTACAAATAATCAATTATTATTATTATTATTATTAATAAAATGTAGCAAACAACCATAGATCAAAAGCTTGATGAAAGAAGAAGAAGTCTTAACTATCCACTGAAAAGCAATCAAAGACTGGCTGATCTCCCCTGTGATGGTTTTCTGCATTCTAAGTCCCACCACAGAAAAGGCCCTGCTTTGTTTTGGTTTTGCCCACCCACCATAACTAAATACTGCTAATCAGAACTGAGCAGGACCTCTATGCTTTATGCTTGGACAGGTTCATGTGGTGAAAGGTAGTTCTTAAAGGAGTCTTATCTCAGATCATTAAGTGTGAATGTTTTCCTCAGCGGGTTACCCATTATCAAAGGCGAGTGGTGTGGAGAAGAAGAAATGAGTCTGCCTTTCAGGGAAAATCTTGCTTCCACCAACAATGTCTACATCCTGTTTCAGCCTGTCAGTGTCACTGGGGAGTCTCACATATTGCCAGATGGAGTGTCCCTTCTGCCACCTGCTTTGGCAGCTCCTTGGCTCCTATCATCGTTTGCCAGTTATCCCTTTGCATTTACTGGCTACAATGTGGAAAGTTAACTTCTCACTGAGCAACTAGGAAGAATACTGCCTGTACAATTTCCCTTGTATTATATTATTGCAAAAGAAAGTAGTCTTATGTTTTTAAAATAAATGCTCTAAATTCAAAGAAGAATCTCCCTGAAGGGGTGAGGCCTCCACAGACCCCCCTGTGGCTTTGGCCTTGCTATGCTGTCACAATTTTTAGACGTAAGGTGTCTCTTTTAGATAGCATCTTTGCTGAGGCTTGAAGTGTGGTTGTTGTTGCTAGGCAACCACTATACTGATAAACCAAACGTTATGTTGAGGCCTTGCAACTGCAACTGCCTTATTTTTCCCTTGCCCCTTCTCTATTTATTATTTTACCTAATAGGCTTTTAGACTGCTTTCTAGACAAAGCACTTTACAACAACATTCCAATTTATATCCACAAAATCCAACACTGACATCGTATAAACATTTTAAAAAATCTCCAGTCAAAAAATTTACAGACCAGTATATCTTGCAATGAAAGGCAAATACCTGAATTAGCTCTCAAAAAATAGTGTCCAATGTACAGGTACTAGATTAGTCCCCAAAGGCCACCATGAAAAGGGAGACTTTAAGGCCTGTTGGGCTTTCCTGAGCTCAAGTTCCATGATTCAGGGGCTGCCAGTGAAAAGGCTCTGTTACCTACAAACTAATCCAAACCTCTTTTGAGATTGTACCATCTCAGCGTACACAGATTTCAGTGTCTCAGTTCCCATACAGAAGTTAAAATACCCAAGATGGAGGAGTAATGGGCAAGTAGAAGGAAGTGGTAAAGCCAGTAAAATGAGCTAAAGCTACACTAGAGTTCTAACATCAGTAGTGGTGGGTGAAGCACCTTCCTAGCTGTGGTGACGCTGCTGCTTGCCAGGAGGGGAAAGAGACAAGGTGAGGGACCAGTGAGGTTGGGGAGCTCCAAGTTGGTGGAGACCCACAGGTATATACACCTCTACCAGCCACTACCAATGTGGACATCCTCCAGCCTCCTCCCTTCTCCTCCCTATGGCCATGTGTCTTACTTCGGTTGTGAAGCACACAATTAGCATTTCTCCTCTTCTCCCACACCACCATTCCATGTTTTAAAACTGCCTCAACATTCCTGATACACAAACAAAATGGGCCAGATTAAACTAAAAAGTTGTGCTGGCAGGAGCCAATGCAACAAGTCCTGCTAGTTTATTGGGACTCCCCCTTCTCCCTATGTGTGCCTCTCCAAATTGGCCTCAAGAGAGGTGAATGTGGGAAACCACCCCATCCCCACCCCAGAACAGCATGGAGGAGGAAGAGGGGGGAGATTATTCCATCTGGCAAGCAGAGATGCTTGCGTTGACGTAACAATTGCTGAATTCTTCCCCCAAAGTTTGCCAACCCCAATGCAAACCAAGAAACACTGTGAGCACTCGCAGTTTCACATTTTAAACACACTTAAATCACTGTACCACATCACTACAGGAGTAAAAGGGAATTTGCTTCTGCTGCCCTGATTCTAAATACATTTATTTGGTGGTAAACACCATTTTGTTGTAGAAGATGGCAATGAAATAAGGTTACCTAACCATGTACATTCCTGGCTGTCAACTGTACATTATTCTTTTTAAATAAAGAAGGAAGAAAGGATTCTGCAGAGAAGGACACAAGTTCTCTGGCATGCCTGTGCCTGCCTTGGTGCTGCTGTCGAGATGGATTGTCACTGTCCCCATAATCTGTCACTCTCTGGGTTGCCATTTTGGGGCCTTCCAGGCAGCAAGGTCCTGTTCCTAAGATCCCGCCCTAGCTGCAGCACCGCACAGCAGGGACACATGAAGCCATGGCTGTGTATATATACAAAGGGTTCTGACATGCACCTGTCATTATTTGAAAGCATAATGCTTTGCAATGACCTCACGCTATTCAGAAATAAGGGAAGATTGCTAGCTACACTGCTGAGGCATATTCTCTTGCATTTCGTAAACTGGTAATTTCTGCACAGGAATGCTGCAGGAGGCATACTTTCTGATAACAATCACCTCCCTGTAAACTAAACACCACAGTGCACAAGCAGCAGCAGACAAATAATTCTCCACAGTGCGAGGATTGCTTTACAATTCACAAAATTGCTGCCTGAGCATCAGAGGTCATCTAATAAACAGTGTGTCTGAAAGCTGGCACCTTTCTTTACTGCTCCTTTGCCTCTCAATAGGTTCTGAGCTGAACCAGTCTTTAAGCAAATTCTGTCTGGAATACACATTAGAGAAGATGTGAGCCATCTCTCAAAATGGAAACTTTTTCAGCTGCAATCTGATCACCGTATGTGAGGTGGTGGGTGGGGTGGGGGTGGGGGTGGGGAGACAGCAACCTGACAACTGACTTAAATTATATGATGGGGTTTGGCTAGAAAACCAGCTAGCGGAATGCCTGTGTATGTGTTTATAAGTACCGTATGTTTGTGGCCTGAAAGCAGAACCCATGCAAAGAGGATGCACTAACCAAATAATAAAGTTCCTTTATCGTTAATTGCATCATAATAGATATCATTCTGAACTTGCCTGTAGATATTTTTATATGGCTGCTTTAAGTATTTTATTTATTTTATTTTATTTACTCTTCTATATTGCTTCCCCATAACAGCAGTTGCAAACTTATGCATGCAGGTTTTGCAGAGCCTCCTTGCTCAGAACTCCGACTCACTGAGGTTCCTCTTCAGTTTGAAATCTTGGTTAATTGAACTGGCATATTAATCAACTAAAGTGTTGGTTGATTAATTGACTGGAGCCAAATTTAATCACTGATGGCTGTTTGTTAAATCCAAGGAAGTTGAGGATTAAGAATACTTTTTTTTTTTTAGGCTCCTTTGATTTTAATTATTCCCTTGCAAAAGGGAGCATTTAATGAGTGGCAGCTTGCAAGTAATCTTCCATTCCTTCACCGTATCAAAAATACACCAAGTTTGGTTATATGCAAATTGATTTGGATCTTATTAATTGATCTAATTAAAAGACAGGTGAGCAATCAGGTAAACATCCCTTAATCAGTTAACTGGCACATCTATACACATGGAAGGTCTAGAGGGGAATTTAGTGGAAAACACCCTGGTTCTGAAGAATTATTATCCCTATAGTCATATGAATTACTGCAGCAATTTAGCAGAGTTGAAGTATATTTTGCCTTCAATGTATTTCTGGTTGCCTGGATTTGCTGTCTGAATATTTAAGGCTTTCAAGGCAGAGAACATATCTGTTTGCATGGTCTGCCTCTCCTTCCCTATGAATGGGCCATAGCTCAGTGATGAAGCATCTGCTTTCGATTTAGAAGGTTCAGACCACAGGATCTCCAGGTATGGCTGGCAAAGTCTCCCTGTCTGGAATTCTGGAGAGCTGCATCCAATCAGGAGAGACAATATTGAGCAAATTGACCAATGGTCAAACTAGGTGTAATGTAGCTATGTTCCTACACTTTGCTTGCAAAACATCCAGGGTTCAGTCTCAAACATCAGCAGGTCGGACAGGGAAAAGACTCTTCTCAGAAATTCCAGGAAGGAGACAATAATACTGAGTAGATTAATCATTGTTAGGGCAGAAAGAGAGAGCGAGAGAGAGGTAGACTAATCCATAGTCCACCAATCTGTGACCCTCCAGGTGTTGTTGGACTACAACTTCCAGTATTTTGACTATTGACCATGTTACATGTGGCTTATGGGAGTTGTAGTCCACCAATGTTTGGAGGACCCCAGATTTCCCAACCCTGCTGTATTTGCATGAAAGTAGGATCAGGGCTAAAGTTTCCAACAGCTAAGTTCTAGGAGTCTGGCCCATTGCTTGAGGTCAGAGTACATTAAAACCTGCTGTTATCCGGGATGGGCTCTGGAAAACCTGCATGTAATTCTGTAATCCCCCAGCCAATCCCTTTCTCTATTTTACAAGCTGTTGTAATTGTGGCATTCACTGTGAGGTCTATCATCAATAGTTTTTGCAAAGGTCACTTGAAGACTAACCCTGTAATTCGTGGCCTAGAGTTTCTTTGATGCCCAGCTGATCTTGCTCTTCTTTGCAGCCTGGCAATGTGCCAGAGAGAGATTACCCCTTTAATATATTAAGGTGAATCTATTTTCATTACATATCTCATCCAATGATCATTAAAAACTGCACTTTATTGCTCATCACAGCTTAAATTAAAATCGGCACCTTTAATTATTATGGATATTAACACCCTGTGTTATACATGTTTAGAATATTGTATGGGCCTGTTTCTAAATCTCCATGTGAAGCAAAAGAGGCATAGAATTATTTTCTGCTGCTTCAAATCCCACAGTGGGGGTTTAAAAGTTCTAGGGTTGCCATAAATCCTCTTTTTCCAGGACACGTCCCCTTTTTCATGGGTAGAGCTCTCACAGCGATCCATAGTTAAAAGTAGAAGTTGGCAAATGTGTCCTCTTTTTTGCTCTTCAGAATATGGCAACCCTAAAATGGTTCCCTAGCATATCTAAGGAGTGGGATCCTCTGGTGTTTTTGGTTTTCTGCATGCCCAGGCTCTGCACCCTCCATCTTCCCCGAGCGGTTAGGAATGATGACCACAGCAACTTAGACTGGATCAAATAAGGCCACAACTTCACCAAGGACAGATGCAAGAGGTTTGGCATAGGCAGTGAGTAACCATTAACTTCTGGCCCGCCTGCCTGAAGTGACACCAAGGGTCAACCCAGCAGCAGGGGGTTCCTATGACTTACATCCAATAGGGGGACTCTTGCAGGGAGAAGTGCTATGGCCCCTGCCCCTGCCCCTGTGTGGGCATCTGGATGAAAGCAGGTCTTCCCGCATCCCTTTAACAGGATTCCCTACCTTTGGAGGGGCAGACAGAGACTACCACCTTCCATCCACCCGACTAAGGTATACCCAATGCCTAAACCACCAAAGTTGTGATGGTTGCTATGAGGTAGGCAAACCCACTAGGCTAGAACCAATTTGCCTGGGGGACAAATTATGCCCAGCCCTGAATACAGTTGGTACAGCAAGGTCATGATACCCAAATAAAGCATAAATCAAAGGCGTGGGTGGGTGGATGATCTGACAAGGAAGAAACCAGATGCCAGGGCCAAGGCAGGGCATCTCAAGTACCATGTTTCATCCCAAGGTTGGCTGCTATCTTATTTGTTCTCTACGTAAATTTAAGTTACTACTTTAATGTATTTTGTAGACATGAAAGGCACCACAGAACTAGTTTTAATAAATAAATGGTTTTTTAAAAAATAAAGAAAAGAAATCCAGCTTTGGCTGAGAAGATCCCTCTGCTCTTGATTATTGTCTTCATATGACATTATGACACCCTTGCCTGTCTTCCCTGGATTGTGTCTCTCCTTCTGCCTTTCTCTGTGCTTAGTTTTATGTGTGTGTGTGTGTGTGTGTGTGTGTGTGTGTGTGTGTGTGTACTTTCACCTCTAGATCAGCTTCCTCACACTCAGTGACCACATCAGAACTTCTGTCTTATGGCGTATTTGGCTCCTGATGCCAGGTGCTTTTGATATATTACATTCCATGGTCCAGATCCGATGGCAAGTACTGATGTATCTGAGCACTTTGCATTCTTAGGTTTATGTTGGCCCAGAGTAATTGATCTTGGCTGCTCAAGGAGAGACTCGAGCTCACAACTGATGCACTGACATTGTAGGATGTAATCTGAGTCAGGGCTCATTAGTAATAGGACCAGAAGCTGCTTCATTGTCAGGGTTCAGACAAAGAACCTCTCATAATAGCTAGTTCCCAACATTCCCTCTCTTTGTCATGTTCTTAAAAGCCCAAGATTCTAGTGCTGTCACCAAAAGTCATATTTATGGATGTCAGCAGCTCTTAATGCTTGCCTCAAATAAGAAATGAACATTGCAGCCCTCTGACTCATATTTTAAGTTTACCCAAAGAAAGAATAATGTCCTCCCTCCCTTTTTGCTCTGCCAGAGGCAGTGTGGCATGGAGGAAGACAATAAGGCCATCATTGGCTTCCAGCCATGATGTTTCTGTTCCATCTCCACTGTCTAAGGCAATACCAGTTGCTGGGAAATGGGGAGGTATCTGTTGTACTCAGGATCTGATTGTGGGCTTTCCAATGGGCATCTGGTTGGTCACAGTGAGAACAGGATGAGGGACTAGGTGGTCTTTAGGCATGATCCAGCAGTACTCATACTCTTAAGGAGGTTCCTCTCTCCAGTCCCACCCACCCCCATATGGTGCCCAGCATGCAGCTAGAGCTTAGAGCACACGCCAGGAGCTGTAGGAAACATCATTTAGAGAAATACATACCCAAGACTCCCTCCTTATGTCTCACAATCATTGTAGTAATGTCATTGCTGCTACTCTCTCACACAGGGAAACAAAGGGACTGGGAGGGATCTGCATGGGTGTGGTGCAGGTGTACTGGGTGACGCCTTTCTAGTGACCATATTCTCCTTCTGCTTTTGATTTCCACCGCAATGTAGCCTGTGGGAAATCATCTGCCTCTACAGTTCCACTACACTGAAGCATCACATCAATAAGACAGAATCCTAAGCAAGATTTGCTAAGGAAGGAAGGAGTGGAATTATGGAGAGCAGGCTTGGCTCAGGTCCCAACATTTTTTACTGAATTCTCTGGGTTGGGTGGGCTGAAGCAACCTAGAAGACATTTGAGAAGTTTCAGGCACTGGTTTCAATAGCTATAAGAGCAGCTTTAGCCCTACAAAGCGCCCACTGTGACCTCTCTGATCTCTCACAAACATGCAGACACAATCTTGACTTTGTAACAACTTCTTTTATCAGCTTTCCAGTACTGTCTTCACAACATGAAATAGCACATTCAGTTGAGCATGAGACTCTTAATCTTAGGGTCATGTGTTTGAGCTCCACATTGGGCAAAAGATTCCTGCACTGCAGGCGGTCGGACTAGATGACTCTGATGCTCACTTCCAACTCTACAATTCCATGATTCCATGATTCTAGACAAGGTTAGGATTGCCGATGTAGATGGTTTGTATTCTGTTGCCCCCTCTGGTGGCCTGAGAGAATGCATTCTTTACTTGTTCTATATATGACATTCCTAACTGTCCTTCAAAGCAAGCTGCTATTCAGTCTGATGATTAAAAACATAATACAACTAAAACTCTGCATTTAAGTACAAAATTGCAGTGGTGACAAAGTCTGTCCATCCCAAGACAGTCAAGGACCCCTGGGATAAAATTTTCTCTGTTCTCAGAATGCACAGAGCTGCATGGCAGCCATCCCAGGAGGCTCTGTAATGACCTGTCTCCATACATATCACACTTGCTATATATAACAATGGGCACTTTGCTAGTACAGAATGCCATTGAACATGCTTTGAACAGGGGATGCCTTTTAGTTTCAATGCTAGGGAATGAGATTTCAGAGGAGGAGGAACTGAGATTCATGGGGCTATTCAATGGATCACTTTTGAACATATTCAGTGTTAAATTTTAACAAGAGAATGTCATGAAGTATCTTTTGTTGATAATGAAGGACTTCCAGATTGTTGGTATTTTGGGGTAGGATTCGGTAACATTGGCAAATTCAGGTTGTGCAATTATAGGTGATTGAGACGACTTGTGCGATGAACCATTTTCCCCAAAGATCCGACTTTGTGTGAATAAGGGGAAATGATGGGAAGATGCACTGAAAAGTGTGGGATCACACATGCTTTGATGCAACATCATTTAGCTTCCCTGCAAACAAATCAAAATGGATGTTCAGTGAGCACATTGTCTGGAAGCAACCAATATTTATATTTATTATCTATGTTATGAACATGGGTCAAACACTTTTTTAAGCAAATGGATTAATGGCATTGGCCTCCACAGCTAATACATGGAGCCATTCTAAGTAATTGATTGATTGAGTATTGATTCCCTGTAAAGGGAAGCTTTTTAATGTTTAATGTTTAATGCTTATTATGTTTTTATATATGTTGGAAGCTACCTAGAGTGGCTGGGGCAACCCAGACAGATGGGTGGGGTACAAATATACTACTACTAGTAGTAGTAGTATTAGTAGTAGTCCATATTTGACTTGTTCTTAAAGAGCTAAAAGCAAAATGGAGCTGTCAGTGGTCTCTCATCACGTGTGGATCATATCTACACTTGCTCTTCAAATGCACTACCTGCAGGAGATTTAGACCTTTCAGTATATAGAACCAATGAGTTTGCTAGAAACCGAAGCTGTGTTTACTTCTAAATAATATTATTGTTGTACGTATCCTTTATTTTGTGTAAAATTAAGTACAGTGGTGCCTTGGTTCATGAATGGCTTAGTTGTCAAACAAATCGGCTCCAGAATGCCACAAACACGGAAGTAAGTGTTCTGGTTTTGGAAGCTGAACGTCCGATGCAGTTTCTGCTTGAGTGCAGGAAGCTGCTGCAGCCAATCGGAAGCCGTGTCTTGGTTTTTGAATGGTTTCAAGAGTCGAACGGACTCCCGGGATGGATTGAGTTCGAGAACCAAGGTACCACTGTATGGTGATGTTGAAAACTTCACTCTTGCCTTCCCTACTATTACCCAGGAGTGCCTTTCCTGGTGGGGCAAAGCTGCAACAGCACCACTACTGCTTACCTGAAGGGAAAGGGGTGAGATGGTAGTGTGGTTGGGTCTACACCCTCCCACCCACCAGTGGAACCAAACTTGTGCATTTGCTGGTGTCCCTGCACAAACCCAGCATCACTGTCAACAACCGCTGCTGCTGAAAGACCATTACTGCACCTGTGCCCCAGCAGCCTCATCGTTAATAGCTGCAGCTCATCCCAATACATCACAAATGAGAAGAAATACCTTTCAGGTTAAAAGGAAGACTTGAACTCTGGGCCCTCTTATTTTGGAACTGAACTCAAATAGGTCACCTCCAGACTGTCAGTATTTTGCATGGGGGATTCCAGCACAGAATAGGAATTTAGGTTTACACAATTAAAGTAGATTAAGGTGCTCTGTTGCCCTGGCACAACAAATCCACTTTTACAAAAAGATATATGACTTTTTGCAGTTCATGAATGATTGATGCAAATACATTAAAAACACTGTGCAAACAAATCAGGATGAATGCTCATTGTTGTATAACTTTCTCATGTACAAATCAGGATGCAGGCTCAGTAAGAACCTTGTATAGTTGAACCTCCACGTAAACTTTCTGACCAGCAAATCACAATGAATAAGAAGGTTATTTGGAGGAGCCTACATCTTTTTAGTTTGGGCTTCATAAAAGGGGAAGTAGAAGGCAGAGGGGAGGTTGGCATGGTGCAAACACACTGACAAGGTTGCTGGATTGGCTCCACTGCTGGGGGAAGAGACCTCAAGGAAGAGGTGCATACAAGAGTTTGGCTTGAACTACAGCCACTGCTCCAGGCATGATGGTCCTGATACATGGGACAGCCAAAATGGTGCCCACCAAATACTGTTGGACAGGACTATTGCCTAGAAGAACACCTCATCCCTTATATACCCAACCAATCATTGTGTTGTGCAGGAGAGGGGTTCCTGCTGATATGATCTTATCACGAGATCTGTTCTGTGCAATATAGGAATCAGGACTTTGGTGTGGTGACGCCTACCTTTTGGAATTTTTTCCCATTTATTGTTAGGCCTGCAGTGTCTCTACTACCTTTTTCACACCTACTGAAGACCTTCTTCTTTGAAAAGGGAGATCTTTATTCCAGTTGGCTTTAAACTGTTGTTATACTATTGTTTCATCACTGATGTGTTTGGGAGTAAGGGTGGAATATAAATTTAATAAATAAATGCACGATTCCCAATATGCTAGACCATTGGCTATGCTAGCTAGGGCTCATAGAGTTTTAGCTTGATTAGCTACCCCTGTAAAAAGCTAATCCATAGTTGGATTTATGACAATAGGGATCATCAAAAACCACTACTGTGGCTTATGTGAGTGCCAAGCATGCCAATTCAGTGAGCTGGACTGTCAAGAAACACTTCCAGTTGGAAGGGAACTTTTGTTAGGGATCAAACAGCCACCTAGCAAGGCTGCTATTTAAAGGGATGCTTGTCTGGTTTCATACTGCAGAAACAGACAATAAAAGAGCAGCACAGGTTTCCTTTTATCATTAAAAGTTATGCATACTCTCTGTGCTTTCCCTATAGCTCTGAGAAAAAGAAATGTACCTTTTTTGCAGATTCTTCCATTTAAATGCAGATTACAGCTCTCCTTGCCACTCTTTAAAAGCCATTAAACCTTTAAACCGCACTTTCTCTTCACAGAAGAGAGAGACAAAGAAAGTGTGGCACACCCTGGCATTTTGTATGAGAGGAGTTCTCTGTGATAAATTGGTGGATATGGCATAATTTCCTGTGGGGAGCAAAGAAGAGAAGCATAGACATTTTCACCTCAATTCCAAAAGTGTCTCATTACTTCCAACAGGTGCCTCATTGTAACATAAGAATTTAGACCTAGATGCTTTCAGGCGGCAAGTATGTAGAAAATACCTTTCACTTTATGAACTGGGTGAACACTTATTTGAGGTCAGCAGTTTCTGCCTGAATAGACTGCTTCCAGACATATGCAGTATTAGGTCCCAGTCTAATGAGGATTCGTGACTATGAAGAGTCCTTTTCACCTCATAGTATAGACAGCACCAGAAAGGATGAAGTGTATAAATAAAATGTGACATAAACTGTGTGATAATATACGTATATGTGTTATATAAATACCTGTATCTATATGCTTTTATAAATATATATATAGAGAGAGAGAGAACACAGTTTTTTTTAAGCAAATACAAACACTATAACAATTAAACACTTATCCAGCAGTACAGCTAATGGTGTTTGCTTTGTCTGTTGTCTCTAGACATACACTTACACATTCAACATTCAAACATATTACTTGATGTAACCCCTCCACTGAGAATATTGCATGGTTGTTGTAACAAGGTGTTGACATAACTAAAAAATGGGGCCCACATTTCTTGGAAGGTGTCTCTATTCATTATGCCTTTAATTGCCCTCCTGTGTCTGGTGAGATGCTCAGACATTGCTGTATCCCAGATATTATTTTCCCATATGTTCAAGAGTATTGCAGTTTGGTTCTTCCATTGCCCAGCTATCACTAATTATGCCGTGGTCAGTAAGAAGCCTACTAGTTCACTGTGGCACAGGGTGGACCCTAAGTCTATGTCCAAAGATATTTACGAACAGCAAAATCTCAAAAAAGAACCTCTTCTTCTTTCTTTGAAATAACTCCTGAAAAGTTTGATTAGCAAATGGTATTTCCTTCCTTCCTTCCTTCCTTCCTTCCTTCCTTCCTTCCTTCCTTCCTTCCTTCCATACTTAAGGTTCTTTTCATGGAAAAATGTCGCACAGCAGTTTACATCAATAAACAGAGGGCCAATAAAGTTATTCAGTGCAATGGGTGGTGTCCAACTTACAATGACTTATATTTGCACAGTGGAGCTCTCCCCTTCTTCCTGCGCCCCCAAAACATGTTCTGGGGTTTTATCCAACCAACCCTCTGGAGCTGATCTGGGGATGGCACAGGGCACACACGCAGGGAGAGGAGGGAGCAAGCAGAAATCCTTGCACAGATGGAACAAGTTAACTAGATACTGCCCAACAAGAACACCATCAATACAGCACTGAAGTACTTTCAGATACATACACCAGATGTGGGACAGGAAGGGGCAGGCATGTGAGCCTGTGGCTGTGCTGTAAGGTTGTGTATGCTTTAGTATTAAGCTCAAAAAATGGTTCTTTTATATAGCCCTGCAATATAGAAATTCACCCTATCTCAAACTTAACTTTCAATGTGTGCTCAAATAGTTTACTGAGAAGAGATGCTTAAGTGAGCACTGTCACTCTTGGCAAATTTGCAGTAACAGATACTCTCTGTTGAGCAACAGTTTTGATTTACGTTGACAAATTTCCCAATTTGTACTTCTTATTATATTCTCTTCCTATCCTGTAGCTATTTCAATTTTTATATCATTGGTCTTCTTACTTTCTTCCGGATTTGCTCATGCTGGTGCCAGATTTATAATGCATAGAACATTTATTGCTTAGAACATGCTTCCGTTACTGTACATAAAACCTTTCGAATATGCAAAAGTTACAGTAGAATAGTATTCATATGGTGATGTTCTTCCCTGCTGTCTGACTCCCCGGAAGCTCATTGCTGCTCCTTCAGAGCAGTTCAGAGCCATTCAAATGTATCTCCTGGCAACACGGAGAATAATAAGCAATTGGTTCTCTGAATGAATGGCTAGACAAATGGGGGGGAACACTTAATAAACAGCAAGTGCCAAAAGCTTGCCTTTGATGAGATAGAGAATTCTCATTTCCAGATTCTTGTTGCACATTACAACATGGCACAGCACTTATGTAGTGCTTTTCATCTTCAAGGCCTGCAGAAACATGAAGTAATTACGGTAATCCTTCAAATGCAACCGTGGATTAGGCACATATTATCTTTATATTCTATTGGACACACCTCCCCAAAACAAGAGTTTTGAAAAGGTGTTTGCCATTCAACATGGATGTATGTTGATCCTTGTGCTATAATAATATATCTCCAGGGTCTTTCAAATTTCAGTGCTGCCCTGTGCAAGGTCAAAATTCGGCAGCCCCTGCCTCTTGCCTTCTGTTCTGCTCAATTCACTATGTCATAATTGTGACGTCTTGCAGGGGCCCCTAGTCTCAGCGCCCACTGCAGCAGAACCAGTCATGCTGCCCTAAATTTGCCTCTGTATATCTCCTTTACTCAGTTGCACTGTCGGAAAAATAGAAGAAATTAATTTTCTAAAACAATCAATAATACTATTTAATGTTATGTTTCAAATAGCTCTTTGATGCATGCTTTAGCCATATATTTATTTTATCTTCACCTATTCCCATGATTGCTGATACTACAGCCATTTAGGCTATAGAATATTTTATCTTTAGACAGTAGACTTTATGAAAAGCTAGTAAGTACTAAGTCAAGCTGCCAAAATTAACCAAGTTTTTCATGGAAATGCCTCCTCGTTTTGCCATTCTCCCCTGCCAGCATTTATATTGCCCACAGTTGCTCTCAGTGAATGATCATTTAGCTAACCCTAATTGGCCATGGTAAAGAAAAAAGAAAAGAGAAGGAGACCTCAATCAGTGCTGGGAACTTGTACTGAAATAATAAGGCCAAAACATTTGGTCATAAAACCCTTCCTCTGGATCATCTCTCTTTGGGGAGTGATCATATCTCAGCCCTTCAATGGATACTTAGTATTCACAGGGTCCCATGTTCAGTACATAGTATGTTCAGGTAGTAGGTAATGGTACTGAATTCTGCCTAAAACTCTGGGGAAATGCTGCCAGTCAGAGGATTAGAAAATATTGGGCTAGCCACTATGCTATATGGTATATAACTGATGTTCCTCTTGTGTTGTCTTCTAGTTCCCAAGGAAGGATTTTATACCCAAAATGTGTTGGATTTATTAAATTTCACAAACTGTTTCCTCCCCCCACCGTTCCATCTTCACTGCCCTCCCCCCGAAAAAGCTAGTTTCTATTGAGAAGTTGAAACTGAAGAATGTTTGGCACTGCTGTGGTTCTTGCAGTAGGGAAGAAATTTGGGTCAATTGATTACCGTGGTGTGCTCAGTTAAAAACCTATATGAATTTTATGTTAGTCATAGTCAGGGAAGATTCATTGAATGCAATGGGCTAAATTTACTTAAGTCTGTTGATTTCAATGGGTCTGCTCTGTGATTTATTTGGAAATCACCCAAACATTTTACTTTATAAATATAGAACTGGGAGACCAAGCCTCAACCTACCTACCAAACAAGCCTTCCTGGATGTGGTGACGAAATGTCAGCGAGAACTATCCACTTAGTTGGAAAATACTTGCTTCTTTGTATTGTGTTTGTTGCATGTGCTGTGACAGGTTTGCCACACATTAAGCAAAAGGGTTCAGAAACCTGCATAGGATTTTCTACTTCAAGAGTTACCTGGCAGAGTAGATACAACTATTACAAAAAGCACACACACGGCTGCAGAACACCACACTTTGATCCCTCTATCCCTTCCTTTCCAGCAGCAGTCATCATAATTTCTGATGAGACACAGGTATGATCGGGTTATTTTGAAATTCATACATATAATATATATATCCATATATCTCCAGGATTTCTTCTCTATTCAAAACAAATATAGAAAAGGAAGAGGAGCTCCTTTACAAAGCAATCCCTTCCAGAACAATCATTTTAAAGAGATTAGCATCTTAGCATACTGAATATGGGGTAGACAAAAGCTTCCAACTGTAACATTATTTTTCAGAGCAAATGAAATGAAACTGCATGGCAGAAACAGCACCAGCATGTTTGAGGAGCTTGATCTGGGTGCTTGCTTTTTAATGGACTTTTCTAGTAGGCTGCCAGGGCATGTTTTTTGTGATTTTGATCTGCCTCTCCCTGAATTCCTTCTTTCCCTTTCTGTCCTGCCCGCCTGCAGTTTGATTTTACTGAACAGCAATAAGAACTGGAACATTCTGCCATATTAAACTTTGCTTTCCCCCTTCCTGGTTCACAGCAAATCACATTAATGGAGAAGTCATTTTATTTTATTTTTTGGTAAAAATGCTGAATGCATTTATTTCTGGCAAAGAGAGGGAAGCAATGCGTAGTTATTATGACCCAGTGTTCTAAGGAAGTTGGTTCACAAGGAAATTACTAACAAAATGGAAAGCCATGTGGGAGCTTGCTAAGAAGTGTGTGGGGTTTGACTTTCTATAGATTTCATTTGCACATGAAGAATTCACAATCCTTGTCCTTGCTACCTAATTTATACAGGGAGTTATGTGTAGTTTGAAACCTTGCAATTTTGTTTTTAACCATAACATTTGTGTCATTTTATAGGACAAACACAGAATCAGCAAACTAATCTGTTGTACCAAACAACGTAGACATGATACTCCATGAACACTCAAGAGAAGATGCCTGTATATATTTAAAGTTTACAATATGTTTCTTTCTGTCCATTTCTTATGGACTAACCCTCTAACTTCCTTACACAAGGTCACAAAAAATTTGTTCACTGTACAGAGATTGGGGTGGTTGTAAGGAATGCATTAAATCCAAAGCCTTCATTAAGACTTTTTACATGCACCCCTATCTGTAGGATTTAGGGGGAGATGGAAATGAGTTGCTACTTTCTCAGTGCCAAGTATCAGCTGCTCAACAGTCTTGATGTCAAGGCCCTAGACCAGCAATCCTCAGATGCTGAGTCTTCCAGCAAATGCAGAGGAAATTGATCTATTCCCTGCTCCATCCTGTTTCAATCCTCAGGCACCAGATCCCACCTCCCATTTCCTGAGCTCTTAGGAGACAGCTTTGTTGCCAGACTCTGGTGTCTGGTGCACAGACTCCTGGGGGGGGGGGGATAAAGAGAGTCCTAAGGAGAGATTCCCACAGCTGGAGACTCCGTTACCTCACAAAAGTTAACAGAGGCAGAAGAAGGGACCAGCATTCCGAATGACCAGGAGACAGCATTCAGGGGGCATGGCCTCCAGTCAGTGGCCACCTGTCCCTACTGTAGAATTCAGCCAGTTGCTCCGGAACCTTGGTGAGACAACTTGGATGTTTGGTGTTTTCTGCAGGACATTATCCATGGTCCTGAACCCACACTTTGGTCCTGCCCAAGGAACTAACTTTGGCTCTGCTGTGTGCTGCCTTGCCCTATCTGAAGAACTAAAATAACTACTGAACTTGCCTTGTTTGGGTCATCAAACCACCTTGATGGTAGGCATTTTTGCTGATCATGACATTTCCCATGGATTTCTGCAGGGTCATTTCACTATCCCCCCCCCTCCAGTACTTTTATAAGTTTTTTGTTTGTTTTGCTGTTTCAAGCATTTTTATCTGAATTTGGTGGCTATGCAATGCCTCCATCTTTGCTATTGTATTCCTATTTATTAAAACGGCTGGGTTTAAACTATTTTTGGAGCTGTAGATTGCCTTGAGTAAGTTTCAGAGAAAGCCAATGAATAAATTTTTGAAAGAAATAAATGTAACATAACTCTACAGTAACTCTTCCCTTTCCTGTGTGCATGTGAAACTTAACAGAAGCTTAAGATTCACAACACTCCCCAAAGGGCCATTTCTTGTCCTCCCACCTTTCTTTTATTTGAGTTATCAGTTGGCCACTCTGGCACAGGCAGTGGAGCTTTAAGAAAAGAAAGCCTGCAGTGCCTTCTCCTCATTCTGAACACAAAGCTGAAGATTTTAGAGCTATGGTTGGTGATAGTACAATGGAGAAGTTCTTTTGTATTTTTGCACTCCACCCCAATCTCTGAGCAATGTGAGATGATAGTGTTCATGTTTCCTTTGGAATGAGGTACAGCAGTGTCAGGAGCCAAAATCAGGAGAAAGTCAGTAAGTAATAAAACTCAGTGAAGTTCACTATTCAAAGAACCAAAAACAGGGCAGGCTCAGTGATCACAGCAACTCTTCCCAGTAGGTCTTGCCCTAATGAGGCGGTTGCAAGGACTGCAGTTCCCCACCTTCCCACTGCTCTCTAAGGCTCTTCCCCCAGTTCCTTCCCAAGCAGGCTAAGGCTCCATTGTCCTGTCTCTCCTTGCTTTGCCCTCTTCATTCCTCTCCATGTTCTGGGAGACCAGGGGGGAGGGGAGCTGGTCACAGCAGGAGAGGGAGACTCCCTGGCT
The DNA here is from genome assembly GCF_964188305.1 of Podarcis bocagei. NCBI lineage: Eukaryota > Metazoa > Chordata > Lepidosauria > Squamata > Lacertidae > Podarcis > Podarcis bocagei. The sequence goes on from NC_138127.1 coordinate 41,270,250, forward strand.
TCTTCAGCAGCCTGCCTCATCTCTGTCTCCTGGTCCCGCTCCTCTCCTGCCCCTGATTCTGGACTGCTCTCTGCACCAGCCTCTTCCTGCTCATTAAACCCTGTTGCTTCTTTAGCTTCTGACACCATCCTCCTCTTCTTCCTCTTTCCACTCATCATCATCTCACCACCAATCCCTTGGCTCTGAACCTTCTTCTTCCCCTGGGGGTTCCCCAGCTGGTGCCTCCAACCACTCCTCCACATCCAGCCAGTCCATGACAAGCAGAGATGGTGGTGTCTTTATGATATATGCTTTATTATGCATATATACCACCTGAGCCTATGGTGGAGGGGTTCACAGCAATAAAACCCAAAGGGGGTCTTGCTTCTCTTGTAGCCACAGTCTTGGCTTTCAACAGAAATCAGGCATAGCTCTGTCCTAGTTGCCCAGCCCGCAGCCTTGCAAATTTCTAGCATCTAGCTCACATAATTCAACTCTCAACTCTGCCCCTTGTCTCTCTGACTACCAGCAAGTCACACATTTGCCATCTGGAACAGAGCCACTCCCTTTGCTACCTTAATGGCCCATTCTTCGATTGGCCATTGCCTCACCAGGAAGCTAACTTGGCTATTCCAAGAATTGGATCTGTGCTGGATCTGTGTGATTCCTGGGAATTAGAAAGGTCTCACACATACATACTACCGCCTGCCTCCAAACTTATAACAATATTATCTAGCTCTGAGTCTATGGGATATACTCCTGTATACTAGTCCTGAATATTCCTCCTTGCTTCTTCTCTGAGATCTGCAGGGGATCCTTTTTCCTAAAGTATTTTTCAGACAGAGTTTCTTTCATACCGATTGGTGCAGATTATTAGGCTCCTGGGAGCTTTGTGTCAGTGGTGGATGTGGGCAGAAGCAAAACTGGGTAGGTGAAGAGACGACATGGAGGGAGTAATGGATGAGATGCAGCCTCTTTGTACAGTGAGCTACAATCCTGCCACACAATGTTTCTACATCTTTTCACCCAGGAAGCAAGAGGCGTTGCCACACATTCTGGGTCTGAGGCTGAGGTGGGAGAGGTCCCATCCCATTATAGAAAAAAGCCTTGCACAATCAGCAAGGATAAGCATAACTGGAACTCACAGGAACCCCCCCCCCACAGCTTTACCCTTGGAAATAGCATTTGCTATTTATAAATTTATAAAATAGCATTTTCTTTGGCTTCTCCTCCCTGAGCAAATGGGTAGACTATCTTCTCACTCACCCACCCCAAAAGGCTGTTGGGAGAAGAGAAAACACATAACCAGGAATGATCACAACTTCTAATCTAATGGATCAATTATGGTTCAGAATCTCTGCCGGAAAACACATTTCAGGCTGAAGCCTATTGCTGTTCTCAAAGAAACTGATGCCAAGGAAGGGGGATTTTTTGAAGCCAAAGAATAATGCCTTTTGCCTTCCTGTCCTTTGCTTTCCAAGTTTCCATTCTCTCTCCACACGCACCCATTCTGCTATTCCTAAGTGTTATTTTAACGTTATTACAGGGCTACCTTGTACCTTCCATTTCCTGGCACTGTAACTCTTGGGAATGGGCCTCAACGACTTGTTCATAATGGGAGCCATAGAGGAAAGATAAAAAGTTCAATGCACTTCCTTGCTCTTCCTGTATTTAATGATTGCTGCATAGGCCTTGGGGCCCCGTTGTCCTCTGCGATGCCTTTCTTGTAAACCTGTGCTACCCACCCCTCACATACAGAGACAGCTTCTCATTTCTACCTCAGAGAAAGAATCGACCTTCAGAGACTGGAACTGAAGAGATGTATAGGCTGCAGCAGCAATTCGTTGTACCTTCAAATGATATAGTGTGTGTGGGGGGAGCAATGGAACAACTTCAGGCATCCCCTCAGCAAGGCATGAGCCCAGAGCAACGGCGAAAGTCTGTTGCTATTTCAGATTGCTGTTTGAAAGGCTGGCTGGTGAAAAGCTAATATGAGTATGGGAGTTCAAGGAGCTGAAATGATCGTGGAACTGAGAACTGGGGTGGCGGCAGCAAGGAGAGAATGGTCATGTGGAGAAATCCTGTCACTTCTCCAGCACAGCTTCTTGTGCAGAGATAGGGCTAAACTAGGTGTTACTTTCAATCTCCATCTGTGCCCTTAAGGCCAAGGGTATTTTTAAAGCACAAATTGCCAGAACAGTAGTATGCGTGTGTGATCCAGAGTGGGACTCTGGTGGGTGACAAAGTATTAAACACACACCCCTGCTGCCCCAATGCTGTGGTCCTGCTCTGATCAGGCCCTCCGCATTTGCAGTTGAGGGAGTGGGGCTATGCTTAAGGGCACAGATACAGAGCAAACCTAGAGTCCAATTTGGTTCTCCAGACTATAATTTTTGTCTCTCTGTCCTGCCTCTGCAGTGCTGAAGATTCTGGCTTGTATGCAATGGAGCTCTAAGTAGCTAAGGATTTACACTTGCACAACAGGACTTTCTCCCTTCTTCTTACTTTGTGCATTCCTTGCACTTAATCTGCTCTGGATGGTTGCGGGGGCACCCAAGACAGATCTAGGAGGTGCACAGGGGTAGGCAAATGGAAAAGCCCTGTTCTGCAAACTTCTACCTTTAAGACACACAAAACAGCCTCATGCTCAGTTAAATCTTTGTTGTTGTTGTTTTTAAGTAATATTTATTAAAATTTTACAAACAATAAAGAGTTTCAAAGTTTAAACATAAAAAATAAGAACAAAGAATAACCCTAATAAGAGAAAAAAGAGCTACAAGTATACAAAAACAAAACACATGAAAAATGCAAAATAGAAAACAGTTAAAAAGAAGGAAAAAAAGAAAGAAAGAAATCAATATTTTCATATCTTATACTTCATTTACTAGTTTCCTGACCTCCTCACACCTCCCTTTTTGTATTCCAGTTCAGATATTTAATTCAGCAAGTCCTTACCCTCTATCATTTATCCTTGCTCAACATCTTAACCTATTATAAATATATATTTTCCACCATTATCAATCCATATTTACATACTCTTGTTAATCTTTTTACCAATACCGCTTGTTTTCAATCCAACATCTCTTTAACATTCATTAATTTTACAGTATTTCTGCAAATAGTCTTTAAATTTTTTCCAATCTTCTTCCACCACCTCTTCTCCCTGATCTCGGATTCTGCCAGTCATTTCTGCCAATGCTCAGTTAAATCTTTGGTCCATCTAGCCCAATGCGATGGTACTGGATCCCTAGAAGACTTCCCTAAAGAGGGATGCCAGGGTTTGAACTTAGCACCTTCTCTAGGCAAAGCATGAGCTCCCAGCCACTGAGATATGGTCTTTCCCCAGCTTGTGCACCATTGAGAAGTGTTATAATGCATTCGTAAAACACACACACACACTCAAAGGTTGATATTCAAGGCCATCCCAGCAGGCAAATCCAAATACATGTTGGTATCCTGACCTCTGACCTTTTGATTTGCTTTAAAGCCTGTATTCAGCATCCAGCACCACAGGAAGGAAGAGCTTTTTGGTGCATATTTTTGTATGCATGAGGTTTTAGTAGTGTGCCTTTCTTGTCCTTATTCCCTCCTGACTAGGTGTTAATTTTCAGAATATAGCTTCTGCTCCCTTATGCTGACTTGATGTAAATTGCTTCAGGGAACCCTTTTGATTTGCGTTCTCCTATTAATGTTACCATTAGCCTTGATAGCTTTGTTGAGAAGGTTACCGAATCTAATAGTATAGTCTCCTGGGACATTAGAGTTTCGTGTTTGGCTTATATTTCTGGGGTTTATCACACTTAGGAAGAATTAACTGAATATTTACTTCAGTTTTTTACTTTGAAGTGAGCATTTATCTCCCTGCTGGAAACATTCAGCATTTTTTACCTCACCGTCTCATGTCCTGTGGATGGTTCTGCTTCTTTTTCTCTCTCGTCAACTTTCTAGTTCAGATTTGCAGGGGGGGAGATATGCGTCGGCATTCACCTAATTAATTATTTTCTCCAGCTTTCCTTAAGGGTTGGGTTGCCTAAGAGGAGAGCAGTGCAGAAAATGTACAGCAAAGTCACTGGAAGAACATAAACAATGGGGGAGGATATAAATAATTTAGTTTAGTACAAGGGGATTTTGCTGAGAATAAAAAGAGATAAAATTCAGCTGATGTCAGAAGAAGAAAGATATTTCCCATAATGAAATGTATTAAGTCTTACAGTAAATTTCCTAAGCAGGTAGGAGAAGGACCTCAAAGGACCTTTGCAAACAGATAGGACAAACATTGCAATGTATGATGCACACAGCAATATGGAAGTGGAACAGGTGACTCTCCTACTGGGAGTTATAATGGTAATATATTGACACAAAACAGAGCATCACAAAGATTTTTAGCATTGCTACTCAGTAAGGAATGGTCCCAGGTCAGACCAATCCAAATGTAATGCCTGGTGTATTTTATCATTCACACGAAATGGTGATTAGGTTTGGGGCAGGGCTGGAGAACTGCTCCTAATTTTTATACATTTATCTAAGAGTGGCATTTGGGACACTGCTGAACAGAGTACAATTTCATATGGATATGTTTAGAAAACCAGAACTAGGAAGAGAAAAATCCCCTCCACATTACACCCAAGCTCCCTGTGTTAGCTCTGCCCCATCAGGGTGGGTGTGTCGGGGGGGTGGCGTTTCAAGGTCTGTTTTCATGACAACAAATTTGTTGTTGGCATCCATCTGTCTTGAGGGACAATGGAGTTCACCTCCAGGGGTCAAGTCAAACCCCTGTATTAGCAGTGCAAGCCTGGGCAGTGTGTATGGAGGGCCTAGGCTGCTCAAATGAGAAGATTTCGTCTCACTGATTTGGTCCAAAGGAAAGCAGAGCAATATGTTTGGCACCAGCTGGGCTGCAGGAGTTGCTGGAAGGAGGCATACAAGGTGCCATCCAACCATCTTAGGCGATCCACTCTGGATTTCTGTAAGGTTTACTCCTTAGCATTTTCTTCTCTCAAATCTGCCCTGCAATGCAGCGGGTACAGATTTTTTCCTCAGGGTTTACTCCAGAAGCCTTTCTCATGAATGAGTATAGACACATGGCAAGGGAGAATTAGGATTAGAGTTTTCCTTCTCCTACATAGACTTTCCAGTCCTGGGTAGTCTAGATTCATTGGGGGCGTTTACTAAAGGGGAGATATTACACACACACACACACACACACACACACACACACACACACACAATTTTTTTTTGTTTTCCTTTAAAACTGCATGTTTGATCTTGTCCTAAATCAGAGCTGAAGGAAATTAAAGAGACACCAACTATCAGTGCATTGTTTGTGGCTGTGATGTGTCTCTTTTGCAGAAGAGCATCTTGGAATTAATTTTCCACTATTGTTAGCACAGCATCTTTTGTAACCACTAAATTCAATTAATTTTCTTTAGGGGGAGCGGGGGAAAGGGAACGACAAGACCATCAGCATCAGGTTCCAGGGCTTCCTATTGTAACAGCAGCTCTGTTTTGCCATTAACTTCAGTCCTCTCCCGAGAGCAAATGGTAAGTGCTTCTTCCCTGGCTTATCTCCAGTCCCTCAACTGAATCTCAATTTTGCAGTTTGAAAATGTGTTCGTTATAATGGATCTCTCCATGTATGCAAATAATATAAAAACCAGGGCCTGCAGGAGGCTTATTTTCTCACTCTCCCTGTGCTCCGTAGTCCGTTAACTCAATTGCACCACACTTAAAAACCAGCATTCTGCCACACGCCATACCGGATCAGAATATATATTACACATTACTACAGTATCACTTCATGTGTGAGTGACAGATTATCTGGTGGTGTTTTTCTACTCTGCTTTTATCATGTTCCTCCCAGCGTACTCACATTTTATCCCTGCTGTGCCTTGAGTTAACTGTGGATGCTTCTGGGTTTGCTGCTGACTTAGAGATTGTATCTTAGCATAGAAGATTCCATTTAGCATATGCTCTGGAGCAGCTGTTTTCAAGTGTGTCAAGAGGTGACCTCAGCATGCTGTTCTCCTTGAAATCTGGAGTTGAAACGAATTCTTCCTATCAGGAAAACACACTGGGGACTGTCTCTCATTCCTAGCTAGTGCATGCCTGCTGTGTGGTGATTTTATATACATATGTGCTTGTTTGTGTGTGGGGGGGGATTTTCTTTACTCCACTTAATTGTTTATCATCTTGTCGCTTGATTATATCAGTATCCTTCATGGTGGGCTCCACATAGTTGCTTTATTAAGAATCTCCATGACTTGTCACACACTTCCTCTCCAACCTTATATTCCCAGTACTTTTGTTACCTTCTAGCAGGTGCATAGATTTTTTTCTGTAAATGTTAACAGGAATGGCAGTGGGGGAAGAAATTTCAGCAGTCACTTATCCAGTGTCCCTGGGACTCTAGCAGTAGGAAAGACCCAGCCAAAAAGGCTCATGCTGGATCATAATGCTCTCAAGCAGAAAATTGGCAATCACTGTGGAAACAATTCCTCAGGAAAGTATTCGACTTTCAAATAGAATGGAACTCTCTGGCATTTGATTTTCAGAGAAGGAGGGAGCTGAACAGGTCCTGTCGGGCTGATAGCAGAATTCCAATGAGGGAAGAGCTCCAGATAGAGGGATATGCAGCCATTCTCCATATCAGCATTGAGAAAATGATATGAGTGCAGTGAGTGCAAAAGAGCTCTGAAGCTTAGGAGCATCTCAAGCTGTTTTAGAATGACTCGCATTGTTGGCTCATCTGCCCCAGTGTGTCTACTGAGTGGTCTTAATTAGCAGCAGCTCTCTGAGGGCTTGGGCAAAGACCTTTTCTAGTTTTGCAGCCTGAGATCCTTTAACCCAGGGGTTTCAGCCTTGCTGAACTACAATTCTCATCAGCCGCAGCCAGTATGGCCAATGGGAGTTGTAGTTCAGCAACATCTGGAGGGACACAGATTAGCTAACCCAGGGGTTTTGAATATGGGATTTTATGCATGGGAAACAAGTGCTCTCCCACTGAGGTATGGGTCCACACTAAACAGTGATCTCCATAGCCTGCATCTAATGCTGGCTCTGAGCTAGTGGAAATCATTTCCATTCATGCAAGTTGGCACACCCAATATTTTCTGAGTCCCACTGTGGCGTTTGTATAAAGCCCCTGGTCGTTTCAGACTATTGACCTGTACACCACTGCTTTATTCTTCCGCTGCCACCAACCAGGTTTATTCTGGTGAAAGACTGAGTCTCAGTCAGGTTGTAAAGTCAACAACGAAGATTAAAGTTTATTGAAGAACAAACAAGTTTTAAATATATTCAGAATGGTTTCTCATACGCGCCCTTAACTAGATGTGGCACTATCTCACACTGTCACATTCTTCTCTCTCAGTTCTATCCCTGTCTCTCACTCTAGCTGTCACAACTGCTATGTTTGTCTTTTACTGGTTCTGTCTGACTCTGACTCTGAGAGCCGGTGTGGTGTAGTGGTTAAGAGCTGTAGACTCGTAATCTGGGGAACCAGGTTCGCGTCTCCGCTCCTCCACATGCAGCTGCTGGGTGACCTTGAGCTAGTCACACTTCTCTGAAGTCTCTCAGCCCCACTCACCTCACAGAGTGTTTGTTGTGGGGGAGGAAGAGAAAGGAGAATGTTAGCCGCTTTGAGACTCTTTCGGATAGTGATAAAGCGGGATATCAAATCCAAACTCCTCCTCCTCCTCCTCCTCCTTCTTCTCCTCCTCCTCCTCCTCCTCCTCCTCCTCTTCTTCTTCTTCTTCTTCTTCTTCTTCTTCTTCTTCCTCCTCCTCCTCCTCCTCCTCCTCCTCCTCCTCCTCCTCCTCCTCCTCCTCTATCTCCCAATGGTAAAACCCCTGGGCTGGGCCTCAAAACCAGGTAGGCTCCGCCTCTGAGCTTTCTCATTGGTCAATCTACATTAACTATTTCCACCCCCCTGTACAAACAAAATCACAAGGAATGGGCAAACGCCACACCCACCTTCACACAACAACCCCCAGGACCTTCTGGGAGTTGTGAGACCCTCTGGAATAGTATGGTATATGGGTTTTAGTGGATGGAGGAAATCAGCCAAAAAGAAATTGTGCACCCCACATTTTGCAGGCAGAAGTGTTTTCTGCTAGTGTCAGTAAAACATTGGATACAGCTCCATGCCTGTGCCAAGACTTTTGCATCACTCTGATGTTCACCTACCAGTAAATGAGTGGGTGCCTACCAGGTAAGAAGTGGTTCACCTCCTGCTTGCAGTCTGGTATGGGAGCTGAGGGACAGATACAATCTACAGAATTCAGTTGACTATCTTCATTTTGCTGTGGTGTGGTGTGATACAGTGGCATAATGGTCAATTTCATGGTCTCAGCTACATTAGTAAAAAAGCAACGATTTGAACGCATTATAAACATGCAGCACCAGTTGGCGCCAGAGTGCAGAATTTTTTTGTATGCGATTTTTCATAGAGTTTTCCCTCTTTTGTTATAGCAATCTAATTTCTGACTTATTTATAGTGTTTAATTTCTTGTGTGTTTATCCACCCACAGATTTGCAGGGTTGATACCTACAAATCCTGGGCACTTGTTTGCCACTGCAAATTCCAAGATGTGACAAACTATTTGTGAAAAGTAAGAACCATGTGGACAATTGGATGGGTGACATTCAAGCCCACCCATCCTATGGGCATGCACCTGGACTTAGGACTTTAGGACTGGGTGGGTCCTAAAAATATACATTTCAAGTGTCAAAGGCCAGGATAAAGAAGTGTGTCTTCAGCATTTGATAAAAACTGTTCAGCAAAGGTGCTAAATACACCTTGGTGGGAAGGGAGTTCTGCAACTCAGGGTCTAAAAAGATAATGCTCTCTCCTGGGCCACCACTACCCCTGAGTTTCTGAGAGCAGTGGTACTACCAAGGGGGCTTCTTCTGCTGAACTTAACACCTTAGCATGTCTGTAAGAAAGGAGCCAATTTGTCAGATATTTTGGGCCTAAGTCATTTAGGGCTTTAAACACTAAGGAGAGCACCCTGAATTGGACCCAGAAATTAGCAAACAATGTAGCTACTTTAAAACAGAGGTTATATAAGAGCTAAATGAAACCCCAGCTAGTAATCTGGCAACTGCATTTCGGACTAATTGAAGTTTCTGAGTCATCTTTAAGGGCAGCCCCACATAGAGTGTTTCACCCTTTCTGAAACATGTTTGTGTGCATAGGCACATTGCAGGCATGTGTTGGAACATGTGGAGGGTGAAATATTTTGCTGTGATGACGTCGTTGTGCTCCAGAGCAGCTATGAATGCATGGAGGCACCACAACTCTTCTGGAAGGGACTTAGGAGAAATCCATTTATGTATCTACACAAAGAAAGAATGTTTTGAACTCTAATGGAGTAATATGAGCAGGAAAGACAACTTGGGTGCAGTCCTATTTCTATTCAAGTCAATGCCTGAAACGAACATTGCTGAAATGGCAATAGTTGTCTTCGTCTGTCTCTATTGTCAACATAAGTAGAGTGTGTAAGAGGATAATATCCTTATCCAGTAGGCTGAGGCGTTACAGATGAAGAGTCAATTGTCTGACAGGTTAAATGAGTTTATATGTGAGATTAGTGTGTATAAGCCTCAAAATGTTTTTTTCTTTGATGTAATGGAAACTTTGATGCCAAATACATCAGTAATTCAAAAATAATTAGAGAGGTGAATAAACTACCCAGTGCTCAAAGGCTTTGGACAGCGCTCAAGTTCTCAGTTGGCTAAATTTATAAAAATAGAGGGAGGGCTAAGTCAATAGACAGAAAAGACAAATTTTTTTTGTAAAAAGGATTTGCATATCCTTGCAATTTTACAGAACCACACAGGAGGGAAAGTATTGTAATTAGAGGATATAAATGTCTTTGGAATTGATTGATACAGGTCTGCAATCACTCCTTGTTTTTTCTTTCCTGTGAAATAACCATCATATTCTTTGGCTTTAATCCAAAGCGTGCATAGTTGGGAGTGAATCCCATGGGAATAAACTGGAGCTACTTTTGATGAAATAGGGTTATGATCAGAGTGAGTGCCTTTAACTATTGCCTTCCAACAGGGCCCACATTGTAAGTCCTCTCAAGCAGCAGGTTTGGTGAATGGTACGTCTGAGCACAAAACCAGGTCCAAACAAAATAAGCAACTATTTATACCAACCCATGTCTTTAAATGGCCAATCACCGACAAAGCAATTTAAAGATCATAAGGTGCACTCAGGGATGGGGAATAAATTTGAGTCATTCGCATTTAATGGCGAATCTTCCAAATTTGCACTTCCTGAAAGAATACGCAGCCCGAAAGACAGCTATCCTTTGGCAGTCACATTTTTCTGAATTTTGCAATGTAGTTCTCCAGTTAAGCATTGTTTACAAAAAGGAGTATATTAGGGGAAGTGGTGTGTGAAAAGGAATACATTTGTGTAAATAACACAGAGAAGAAAAGATTATGAAAGCTTCCAAACTCCGCCTTGTGGCTGTACCAGAGGAGGAGGGGAGAAGGGGGTGGTGTGTGAGCCCGAGGTTTGCTGCAACTTGTTCTCCCAGTATTAAACCATGGTTTTGCATTATGTTTGAACTGACTCCGTACCTCAGGAATAATGCAGAGTGACAGAGAGAATGGTTCCTATAAATCTTCTGTCTTTGCCGCTTACCGAAATGACATATTTTCTATTCTCAGGGTGATCTTTGGGAATATGGTGAGCTCTTCCCACAGCTTTTAAGGATTTTGAAATTGATGGGAAAATGAAATGGCTTTCCTGTCATTTGAAATGCAAGAGCTGAAGTTGTGATATATACTGGACTACTAGAGACTGAAAACATTAATAAATCATTCAGAAATTCACAAGCAGCTGCGTCTGTCTCACCACCACCACCTTTTTCTCTTCTGGTATTCCAGTGGAACATCGAATTCCTAGTGCCACAAAAAAACCCCCAACCATTTATCAGAATGACCTGGTAGAAAACAAAGCGAAAGGGCAGTAGGAGGTGTAGATAAATGGATGGGCTATTTACATAGAGTTACAGTGATATGGAACTCTAGTTGAAGGTTAAGCAAAATAAACTGGAATAATAGATATTGAATGGGATGATAAAAGACTATTTCTAAATCACAATATTGAACATACAAGATTGCCCATCAGACTGGATTGCATTGCTGCAGGAATATCAGAGGGGGGAAAAACAACCAGCCTAAATATTGGATAATTGACAGAAGTTGTAGAAATAGAGGCAAAAAAACATACTGGATGCAAATCAGTGGAACAAAGCCTCAATGTTCTTTTCTTAGTTTTTCTGAAAAAATTTCATAGTGTTATGAAAATGAAAAGCATCCTTGGAAGATGGTGTTTTTGAGCAGAGAAGCCATGGTTTGGAGGGGGGTGGGTCTTAGCTGTTTCCTCACCAGCTGTTTTTCAACTCCAAATAAGATAGCCTTAGAATTTTTTTATATATATACAGGATAAGAATATAGGTTAATTTTTGAATGTTTGGGAGGGGAAGAATTAAGATATGCAAGTATTTACTTGGGGTTGCACTGGCTTAACCTGAATAGTTAGATCAGGCTTCCTCAAACTTGGCCCTCCAGATGTTTTTGGCCTACAACTCCCATGATCCCTAGCTAGCAGGACCATTGGTCAGGGATGATGGGAATTGTAGTCTCAAAACATCTGGAGGGCCAAGTTTGAGGAAGCCTGAGTTAGATCAATTGGGGGTGGTTTGAGGTCATTATATTATGTTCCCAAGTCAATGGTGCTGTTAAGGCATAGGGATGTCAGAGAATTCTAAGAAAAATGGAAACAGAAGTGGAAATTAGGGCTGTGTTCAACCCCCACTGATCCACCCTGTCCGGGGGGGCGAGGTGCAATCAGGCCAATCAGGAGACCAGCCCCAATCAAGACCAAGCTGCTTGAGAATGAGCACTCACCTCATAGGAGTGCAGCCTTCACTCAACAGCTGTTGTTCAGAGGCAGTGAAAAGCAGCACCTACGCCTCGCAAGATCAATGCCTCAGCTCAACAGCTATATATTGTGGAGGTGATCATGCCCAGTGCTGATATAAGGTCAGAATACAGAGATGACTAAGATGACAGAGGTTGGAAAGTAACAATTGGGAGTTGCTATAAAATTATGGACATTGGGATGCAGAAAGGGGGGGTATGGGGAAGTCCCAGAAAAGAGGTTTATGAAAATATGTTATGAAATTATACGTGTATGTTTGTCTTTTTAAGTGTTTGTTTGTTTTCTAAAATTTTGTAAAACCAATAAAAATTTTATATATATATAAAAAAAGATCATGCCCAGTGCTGTTTTACAAGTGGCTTTCTTGCAGGATTTCCTGTAGGAGTGATGCTTCTCCTCAACAGCTGTCATTGGGTTCCTACCTTCTCTTGAGAAGATGCAGCCTGTGGTCAGGTAAGTCTCAGCCTGGTGACTTGTTGTTCTATAACAGGTTATTTAAAAAGGTGTTCTTTCTGAATTTTTTAACTTTCCTCTGGTAATTCAGAGAAAAGTTGGATAATCTCAGAAAAATCCTCTTGTAATTTTCTGTAGAATTTTAAATCTAAAATTTTGATGATGGTAGACCGAAGCGGGGCAGTTTTGGAGATCCCCTTTGCCCCCGATGTTTGGCCTGCCTTTATCAAGAGCAGAGCTCTCAGTGTGGCAAGCCCTAACCTGTGACATTCCTTGCCCATCAAGGTTCCTGCTTGTTTAGACATCTGTTGAAAAAATGTACTAGTCTGACAGGCCTTCCTAACTTGAGATTCTCCACCGACCAGGTCTTACTGATGTGCTTGATCTGTTTTCATGAAAAATGCTAAATTTAATCTGTTCTAGGTTGGGTCCATCCACTTTGTCTCAGTTGTGAACACTCCTGCCATTCTATCTGAATTTTAAAATGGATTCAATCCTTGTTTCTTATTTTCCTCTCCCTTGCATCCCAAAACAACATTTGTCTTAGTGCATTTATTGCTAAAGTCTGTTAATATGGATGACTTATTGCTCAATATAATTTAATTATGATTATTAATGGGGGTAAAAGGGTGGATTTTCTTGCCCTTTCAATGCATGCTAATGTGTGATGTGGCAATTCCAATTTATGTTAATAATTGTGACTACAGAAGCAGAGAGTGGTAGTTATCTCACATTATTTAAGCTCTAGGAGAAACCACATTCCTTCTAATGTATTAGGCTGTACTAGATCAGCTCCGTATGTATATGTATATGTATATGTATATGTATATGGTATATGTATGAAAGGTAAAGGACCCCTGACAGTTAAGTCCAATCACGAACGACTCTGGAGTCGCAGTGATCATCTCTCTTTACTGGCCAAGGAAGCCGACGTTTGTCCGCAGACAGTTTTTCTGGGTCACTAAGCCACTTCTGGCGAAACCAGAGCAGCTCATGGAAACGACGTTTTCCTTCCCGCCAGAGCGGTACCTATTTATCTATTTGCACTTCAATGTCCTTTTGAACTGCTAGGTTGGCAGGAGCAGGGACCGAACAACGGGAGCTCACCCCATTGCGGAGATTCAAACCACCAACCTTCTGATTGGCAAGCCCTAGGCTCTGTGGTTTAGACCACAGCACCGTATATGTGTGTGTGTACATATATACATACACAGAATGCTTTCTGCACACAAACATGTGCCTGAAGTCGATGTTTATCCCTAGAAAATATTCACAAATCCTCTAGCCAATTTCTCTCCTTGTTTACATGCTTGGGCATTTAAAAAAATCAATCAGATCTCATCTTCAAACAGTGACATATTTCAAGCCAGTGATTTTTCAGCTGGTTTCCTTGATCTGTGTTTCCACTATGTATGCAGAATGTAGCTTGAGAATAACAATCTCCTGCTTGTGACTTGTCATTTCAAGCAATCCCACTCCTCATGCACACACTTAATATTATTACTGGAGAGCTCATGTGCCATGCAGCAAAGCATGCATTGATCTTATTGATACACACAGCACTCTGTTGTGCAGAATTGGAATGCTTGTACAGTATATGTAAAGCTCACTGGTACTCTATTAACCCTATTCCCCTGACCAGTGACAAACTGGTAAAAAAAACAACACAAGTTATCAGTGGTTATAGTTCCCTTAAAACTCTATAAATGTGCTGTTTCCTAACCCCTACTGGGCCTGGGTTTTGAGTTGCTATGCACCCATTTTCTTCCTCATATAAATATATGCATTTACTTTTTCGATTCAGGGGTTATTTTTGGATTTGGAACACATCAAATGTGTGGATGGGATGAAGGCTAAAAGTTTTATTAATCAGCACAAATAAAACCATTGCAATTAGCTTGTGCTCCATCTCCCCAAATCCCCTTCCACTGAATCTAGTCTGGTTCATTTTAAGCCAGAGAGAGTGCCTAGCTGAAGGGTCAAATCTCCTGCATCCTCTCTAAAGAGCCAAAGAGGAAATGCCCACTACACACTCAGGTGATGGCGGCTCAATGACGCTTCAGGTTCCCAAATGAAACTGGCAAAGAAAAGGGAGGCAACGATTCAAAGAAACTGTGCAGCGACCTTAGAGATTTTGGATGCACATCAGACTCTCCCTGTTGTGCATGATGTTGCTTAGCAGTTCATAAGAGTGTGCAGATGAGAACTCTTTCCCTGGCCAGAAGATGGAAGAAGCAATGAATGAAAAGGTGGAGAAAGATTTGAGGGCTTTTTTGAGAGGTGGGTGGGTGGGAGAGGAAGAAAAGCATGCAGTGAGGAATTTGGCATTCTGCATGGCAAAGTGAGATACCACGATGGCTTAAGAGTTTGCGTGAGGGTCCAGGTATTTGGGGGACAATTGGAGACTATGCTATTGCAACAGGACTTCCTGTTTTGCATTTCACTCCTCCAACCCCACCATACCCTCCAAAAACTTTGCTTGGGGTGTGTCCCCCCAGCCCTCCAAGGCAGTTTTTTTTGGGGGGGCATGCTTGGAGGTGCAGGGTGGAGAAGGAGGAGAAGGAGGAGTGTTGTGTTGGATCTGCCCCTGTGTATTTACTTCTGTTCTGATGTTATTTCAAAATGTACGATAGGCAAAGATCCAACTGCTATTTTCATCAGCTTTAGCACCAGAATCCCTCCGCACCAACACATTATATATGTGTAAGTACATTAATTATACCTTACATTAGAGATTCGTTTTATATTTTCTGTAAGAGTTGATAAAATTCTTTTAAAATGTGTTTCTAATGGATGGTGCCTCATATGAGGTGAGGGGAGAGGAGTTGGGGAATTGAGAAAAAAGGCAATATGCCTAGGCAGCCAAACCATTAAAGTCTATTTTAAAACCCCATGGGAGGACAGCTAAGAGAGTCCTAAAATCTGATTACAAATAATGGAGAAATAATCACTTTTTTAAAAAGAGAGGAGCCTTGAGAGAATCACTTACGGTACATAAGGACAAAAGAAGGACCTGGTGGATCAGGCAAATGACCCATCTAACCTAAACACCTGTTTTCACAGTGGCCAGTCAGGTGCGTGTAGAAAACCCACAAGCAATCCCCAGGGGCAAGAGCACTCTCCCCTCCTGTAATTTGCAGTAACTGGTATTCAGAAGAACACTGCCTCAAACCATGGAGGCAGGGCATAGCCGTGAGCACTAGTAGCCCTTGAAAGTCTTATTCTCCATGAATTTTATGTTGTGAACTGCCCTGTGATCTTCAGATGAAGGCAGGCGTATACAAGTTTTATAAATAATAATAATGATGGATTTGTCCAATCCTCTTTTTAAAGCCATCTAGTTTTGTGGCGTTCACAGCCTCCTGTAGGTGTGAGTTCCATAGTTTTGACTATGTGCTGTGTGAAGAAGTGCCTTCTTTTATCTGCCCTGAATCTTCCAACATTCAGCTTCATTGGGTGTCAATGAATTCTAGTGTTATGGGAGAGGGAGAAAAAATCCTGACCCACAGAAGGGCCCCTCCTCTTATTCTTTGACTGCTAAGCCGCCTCAGGAGTCTTTGGTGGGATGCCTTGTCAAAAGCTATTTTGAAGACCCATGTCAACTGGATCACCTCTATCTATATGGCTGCAGAAATTCTGAAATAACTCAAAGAACAAATAGGTCAGTGAAATAGGACTTGCCCTTGCAATAGGCATTAATGTCATTCAGAAGAGACTTGCAGCCTGCTGGAGACAAGACTCTTGTTAATCCTTAACAAGAGCTCACCTTTAAGAACATAAGCGGCATCAAATCAAATTTTAAGGCAAAAAATTTAAATGTCCATTGTATACATTGGAAAAACCTGAAGTCCTGTTGAAGTAAGCTTTCAGATACGTGGATTGTTGTATGATTTTCATCTGTGAATGAGGTATAAAGTAATATATATATTTGCTTTCGTAGATTTTCACGGGTACAGGAATGCAGGTTTTGGTGTTTTCGGGTATCTTCCCGTGTAAGAGTTGGGGTGTCTAGGCGACGTTTCGACGAGGTCTCACTCGTCATCTTCAGGCTGGTGCTTTCGGCTTCTTGTTACTAGAACAGAGCTATATATGTTCAGAATCTGCCATAGTGCATGTGTGTGTGTTTCTTATATTAATTTGCAGTCTATGCAGATTTGAATACTAGGAAAGTCATGTGACAGGGTTACATGAAATCATGAAGGAAATTGGAATGGAAATGCCTTGATTGCATTGCATTTATACAACTCTGGGCAGTTTACAAATTATTACAAATTATTTGGCATTGTTGTTTTTAATCAACATTATTGTGTATACCTTCCTATATATTGGATCATGTTAAAACTGTATCCCCTTAATATGTGGGTGGTCCCACTGTGCAGCCTCACTAGTCAACATAAGCTATCTACAACAAAGGCTAACCACCATGAAAAAGAGTCATTATTACTTGTCAAATTCAAGCCATAGATCTTCAACTTATTTCTGTCAGCTCAATTCTGAGCAGTTTTCTCCCAGATTCTTCTCAAAAAATAGCAAAATGCATACTTTAGTCTACCATGTTTGTTGCCAGGTGTTTCCTAATAAGAGTTGGGACCTATATAGCTACCGAAAACTCAGGTTTAATTTTACTTGAGGCTTTGGTTTATTCAGATCACTTGCTACCTCATACTTTTATTTATCTGGGAATGTGTAAAGTTAGGAACTCAGATCACAGGAACTGTTCCCTTGTACACCTTTGAGATCCTTTTATTTGAAGAGCAATCAAGGGTTAGAACCATATCTTGGATATGACAGAAAGCAATCATCTGTGTTTGGCTCATTTGGCATCATTGCTTCCTTTTTTTTTTTTTGCTGCGATCAAACAACATCTTAATTTCTTTTATTATTATTACTCTTATGACTCATAACTTTTTCCACTGTATCAGGGCTCAAAGTTCCGCACAGGTGTTTGTGCACATTTATGGAATTATTTCAAACATGAATACTACTACTACTAATGCGAAACTTGCTTGTGATTAGATTCATGAGAAAGGCTAAATGGTTCAAGACTATGGCTGTAGTTCTAACCATGTCTACTCAGAAGTAAGTACCACAAAGAACCCTGGGAACTGTAGTTTATGCCTCACAATGTTTCAATTCCCAGCATGCGTTATGAAATACAGTTCCTGGGATTTTCTGAGGGAAGTCATCAGTTTTAAATGTCTGGTGTGTGCATAGAGCAAAAAACAGAGATTTGAACTCAGTATCACTGTAATAAGTGGCAGTAGGAATGCAGAGAGTGTTTTACCCAATAATAACAGTAATCTAAGTCCCTAATTTGCATATAGTAGAAAATGCTGAAGGTAAAAAAGATCAATAATGAGATGGCTCTCATTCAGTATGTCAATTCTCTTCTTATTCAAAAGCTGACCAATGGTGGTTTCAGGTTCTTTTTTCCCTTGCCTAATACATCTCATGAAGAGCTCCTGGCATGCATTAAAGGCAACAAATTCTTTCTTGAATAATAGGGAAAGTGCCATTGACAAACAAAATCAAAAGAGATTATAATGTATATTATTATAGAGGAGAATTGCTTTACCCTACAGCTGACTAATAACTAGATATTCAAAGTTGTTTTTTTCTGTTTACTTACTGGAATACATATCACAGCAAAGCAATTTCTCATTGCCTGGATTAATTTGCATTGTGTTCTGTGCATTCACTTAATTCACCAAGTACTCCTCTCTCTTTAAATATCCTATAGCTCATTCATATCTGTTGAATAGGTGCATCTGGAAAAGGATTGTGTGTCTGACAGCATTTCTTTCACCAGATTAGAGAGATTTCTGACAGTAACCGGCCTACACACAAAAGTGACTATGCTTTTGTTTTAATGCAATGTTTCAAGAACTGACAGATATTGCAGATGTTGGGATTAATCCAATAGTGGCTTTGTATTAGAGGGCATTTTCACACAATCCTACTGCTGCTCATGTCTGCTAAATCTGGTCCTGAGGGCTGGTGATTCTCGGAAACAGCATGGTACATAGGATGGACAGCTGAGAAACTGAATGCTTTGCCTTGTGTGAGCACAAGCACTTTCTGTGAATGCAACTAGATACAACTGATTCCATATTGTTTACTCTTCTGACTTTCACTTTTAATGAAGAGTCACAATATTCTCACTTTCCCACAATGATGTCTATGGAACTCAGAACTAGTTAATAAATTGATTGCATTTTAGGACCAAGCTACTTAATACAATTTGCTTTTTCATTCATGTAAGTATTTTTCATCTTAGCATGAAATTATGGGAGCAGGAAATGCAGGGGCAACTCCTGTGATCAAGAGAACTGCAATATCTACTTCCCAAATCATGGATGTTGCTAGAGTGGTGTCCTATCCTTTTCTGATTATCTCACACAACTAACACTGGCACATCACCACTCACCCGGAAAACAAAGAGAGAAAGTGAAAATAAACCGTTGCTTGTGATGTGTGCATTGGCTCAAGTTAATTGGCCTAGGATACATTCATGCTGATATGAGCCAAGGCTTGAAGATACTGTTAACTAAAGACAGTCTGATCCCCTAATACATCCTTTTCTGTGCACACTTTCTGTTCATGGGTGATTTCTTGTTTAGCACATTTTTTGGCTAGAGAACCAAATCATAACATTGGGAGAAGTGTACAATTCGAAAAGTACAGTGGTACTTCGGGTTACATATGCTTCAGGTTACATACGCTTCAGGTTACAGACTCCGCTAACCCAGAAATAGTACCTCGGGTTAAGAACTTTGCTTCAGGATGAGAACAGAAATTGTGCAGCGGCGGCACAGCAGCAGCAGGAGGCCCCATTAGCTAAAGCGGTACCTCGGGTTTAGAACAGTTTCAGGTTAAGAACAGACCTCTGGAACGAATTAAGTTCTTAACCCGAGGTACCACTGTAGCTGCATTTTGGTTAGTATATTTCTTCACAGCCTCCCCCAGCAGCAGATCCCTGTCTCAGCACTTCTATAGCAGTGGTGGGAAACCTCCAGCCCCCACCCCAGTCCAATTGGGCCTGTTCAGTCTTTTCAGATGCCCCCTGAGACCATTTTCTGTTATCCAAGTTTACCTGCCACTCCAGCGGCATTATCTAATGTGACCAGATATGTCAAACTCCCTGCCTGCTCAATGCTTAAACCACTACTTTTGCCACCATGTCTCACTGTGGGACTTCCCACTTCAGTTGCCATGGTGTGGCCATGGCTTCACTTCAGCTGCATTTTAAAATGGCATCTTCTGCAGCATCTTCTCCAGAAGCTAGTGCCCATTGCTACGGTGCTTACCATCTTGATTCAAATCCCAACATGCAAAGGAAGATTTTTATGTGGCTATTCAAGCTATGCTGTAACGGAAACAAATATTCTTTTGGAGGTGTGGCTTCAGATTAAACTGTACCTGCAGTGGGTGAAGGGAAGAACCAGAAGTTCATGTTGAACATGTTCCTGCTTCTTTTCTATGAAGTTCTATCACCTGTCATCATGGTGAAGTGGCCCGAGAGGGCTGGAGGTGTTCAGGATCCAACCCACCTGTCAAAACCAGTTCCCCACCCCTATTCTTCAGGGAATCATCTTCATTTCTGTTGCAGAGGGCTAGTCTTTCCTTAGGCTACCATTGAAGGGTGCTTTTCCATTCATGGCAGAGAGGAAACATAGCTGCTGGTTCTGTTCTGTTACTTCCTGCCGTTTTCCTCTCTTTAATTTGTGTTATATAGTGCGGAGATTTGAGGCAGGGTCACTCTAATTAAGTGAGCATGAGAAGGCACTTAAAGAACTGCTAGTAAACTAGGGAACAGTTCTCTTCCATTAAAAACTCACCCATATCCTGCACACTGTTTCTCATAATGCTTTTAAAGTATGCACAAATCCTTAGCATAAATTATGTGAGACATCTATTCACCCTGTGATCCTCCACCCAAAGGGAGTGGCTAACAAATTTCATTATATCTGATGTGGATCATGGGAGGCTGTCGCTCTTTTTTTCTTGCATTTGCATAAAACAATCTCTAGCAATGCTGAACTGCCGTCGTGAAGTTCATATTCTCTTTCGCTTTATTTGCATTGCTTAGATTTGAGAGTCTCACATTCTCACTTTTTTATTATCTAGCCTGAGGGTTTAAAGCAAGACTTGCTGGGGATTCCACGGAGACATTGGAATAATGAAAAGCTGTAATACAGATCATATGTAAGATGAGGTTTTCAAAGGCAGTATTAGAATTTGGAACATCTTTAATTTCTTTTATTTTCTTGACACCCTATGCATGTCAAATCAGAAGTAAGACCCATTGAGTTCAGTGGGTTTTACTTAAGTGTGCATTGAATTGCAGCCTTATTGATTTAGATTTCAAACGCTACATCAATAAACCCAACTAATGCTGTGCCTATGATACGGGTCACAGCAATGATAGGTTTGTGTTTCTTTTCAACAAACAAGTTTTAGGGACTCATGATCTGGATTCAGACCACAGTATGAGTAGGGTATGGTTTAACCATTCTCTTACCCACTATGATCCTGAAATGAAGCAGGCTTTGGGGGAAATGAAGCAGAATTGACTCCAAAGTCAAATTGGGCAGCCTGCCAATTGTTCTAGCTGAATCAGGCTGCTTTACAAAATACCAAATTGAGGGCTGGAACCATCTTCAAATATCTTAAGGACTGTCACATGGAGGGTGGAGCAAGCTTGTTTTCTCCTGCTTTGAGGGTAGGACCAGTGGCTTCAAGTTAGAAGAAAGGAGATTCCGACTAAATATTACGAAGAACTTTCTTAGGGTTGTGGACTCTCCTTCCTTGGAGGTTTTTAAGCAGAGGTTGGATGGCCATCTGTCATGGATGCTTTAGCTGAGATTCCTGCATTGCAGGCAGTTGGACTAGATCAGGCATAGGCAAACTCGGCTCTCCAGATGTTTTGGGACTACGACTCCCATTATCCCTGACCGCTGGTCCTGTTAGCTAGGGATGATGGGAGTTGTAGTCCCAAAACATCTGGAGGGCCGAGTTTTCCTATGCCTGGACTAGATGACCCTTGGGGGTCCCTTCCAACACTATGATTTCTATGAACCAATAACCCGTTCTCCCACAAATCACTGCAGTTCCAGCTCTCAGCCACTCTTGATGCTTCTTGCCAGATTGGCCCATTTTCATTTACATATATGAGACGTGGATAAAGTTTATCACATGGGGTACATTTAACTCAAGTCATTTTCATGTGGTAATCGGAGTAAGAATCTAAGCATTATGGGGTTAAATTTCAAACCTCTCATGATTATGGGCTGAGCCAAGGCTCCATGTGGAAGGGCTCAGCGTTACAGCATCTGCTTTGCATGCAGAAGGTCTCTGGTTCAATCCCTTACCTCTCTGGGTAGAAAGATTCTCAGATTGGCAGTAGCTCCAATCAGTACCAATAATATTGAGCTAGATAGACCAATGGGCTGACTCTGTATTGGACTGCTTCCAATGTTCCATGCTTAGACACTTGTTTCCAGTGTCATTCAGTTGCCCAGTAAACGGCTTGTTTTGTTTGCCTGAACATAAAGTGAGTAGGAGTTCTTGTAATATATATATATATATATATATATATATATATATATATATATGCATGCTCCTGTAGAAAAAGTAGAAATTTCTAGCGCATGCTGACTTTCCACAGATATAGCTATTAAATGTGCCACAAATAGAAACCATTGCTGGCTTCTTATCATTTCTTGGAAGAATTATTAATAGGGGCCAAACCTCATGTGAACACTTACTGCACAGCACGTAGCTATGGCTCCTCTTTTTTGGCACAATTCTAAGACTAAGGTGTGATTCCTCTCAGAAATGTAGTGAACGGAGGTGGGGGGAGGGCTCTCCTCTTCCTTCTTCAACCCTTGTCAGAAGAGAATATAGAAAAACATCATGACACACAGCTAGTGGCTTTAAAAAAATAAATTAAAATTGGTACCCTAACCATGCAGAGGGTGGGAAGAGATGCACCTCTCTTTCCTACATTATGCATTTCTGATAGAAATCACACACAGATCCTATAATGTAATTAACAAACAAACAAACAAAAATCACTACCTAATAAGTTTAATATGTAGTTTGGTCCCAGTTCGCCAAAATCCACACCCTAAGAAGTTTTCTTCTTTTGAATGATGGTCATTTGTGGCACTACTTTGATTTGTGGTAGCTCTATGATGGGGTAAGCACATTATTTGAAAGCATATCATCACATGGAACAGCTCTTAGTCAATGCCAATTGTGTGTCGCTTGTGTAGAGACTGTCTAGCAGTCCCCAGAGTGAGATGACTGGAGAGAGCCGTTAACTGATTCCATCAATGGTTTCTATGGGGCACAACAGAAACTCTTTTGCCCACCCATGAGAATTTCACCAAAAATTGCTTTTCCCTTTGCTAATTTTCAAATGGAGTTTCTTTTCTTTTCTCATTAAATGATGGACAATTGTAGGGGGGGGAGTGGGATGCATTTTTGATATGTTTTTGATGTAGTTGAGTTATCTTTGAAATCCACCTTCTGAATAGGTCTATCTGAAGTCTGCTGGAAGAGTCTTTCAAAGGGTAGCTGCCAGTCTGGATTGTAATGGAATCGTTGAGCTGCTCACACTTGTGCAGAAATCCTGTTTGAGTCTTTTCGTTTATTCACGGATAAACAAAATGCTCTTTATTGCCTTGCACACACTTTTGACAGATGGCTCCAAGCCTACAGCTCAGGTGTAGAAAGAGATAAATGAAACTGTTTTTTAATTGATACACAGACACGCAAACACACACTTGCTAGTGACTTTCATCATTTACTGAAAGGTGCCTCGAGTCATCTATCTGCTTCATGTTCAGTCTATGAGACAGAACTTGCTTTATTCACAATAACTACTTTGATTCTGAACACATGATATGCCTTTTGGAATATTCAGTTTGCAAAGTTTGAATCACTGTGACTTTGCATTTGAGTTATAAGTGAAAATAACATTTGATTGTTATTGTGCTTGCAGTTTTTGCATGAATGGGAGGCTTTGGAACTTCAGCATGGCCAGAATTTTATGCCATACTTTGCGCATTTGGATGTCATATACTATCTCATTGGATGTCTTCTTGAATGGTACTAATGGTAACATTCTCATATAGCAAGAGGCCTTGTGGGGAAATGTTGGTAAATAGATTCAATGGGTCATGCACAGGCGCAAGCATGTCTCTCCCTAGTAAGGATGGAAGGATCTGCCAATTCCAGTTCTCTTAGCTTCCCATTTTTCCAGTTTTAAATTCAGATCTCTACCTTCTACAGCAATTTGCATGTTTTGTATGCCATTTTGACTAATGTACACATTTTTCCAAGCAATTTCCCCTAATACAATGCATTTTTGTATGTTTTCACTAATGTCTTCATTCACACACGCACTTTATCCTAATATATGCATTTTTGTAAGCACTGTTTGGTTGGAAAACTGCATTGCAAAATCCAGATAAGTGTGAATTTCTAAGAATAGATGTATTTCTGATAGCATATTAGTTCAGAAAGGGTTAATTTGATATATTTGGCTTCAGATGCATAGTGATTCAAATTTCTCCTGAATCCCTACTCATTGGTGGTTTGGCATTCAATCCAGTAATCTAATCTAAAGACTTTATCGATTGTTTTTGAAGAAGGATGTTGACATTGGAAGTGGCCTACTTCAAAACAGCCAGTAAAGTGCCTGGACTTAAAACCAAACTTCCAACGAGGCAAGATTGCCTCTGTGCACAAAACGTTGAGGGCAATTGTCAAAAATACATTTTATAAAGCTCTTTCCATGAACCGAGGGGAAAATTGACATTTAAAGGTCCTTGACTGCGAATTACTATTACCTGCTGAAGTGAGGATGAGGGTTCTTTGCAAACACTTGAACAGTTGAGGTCTCAGGGATGCCAGATTGGTAACTTATGTGCAAATTGATAGCTGTGATGATGTGGTGGTAAGTGATGTAAGGGATTTGTCTTTTATGAAAACTAGAAGAGAGTGATCTGTGACCACCACTGGAAAACCCTTTCTCCTCCTAAGGCAATGCAGTTTCCTGAACACTTTGAGTTGTAACTGTTCATCACAAATTACAGTGGAACTCTAGGTATGTAGGAAGCAAAGAATATTGACAAAATATCCATACACTGTTGACTCATGTCAAGAACTAAGAGTCCTAGATGCTTTTCACATGTACTACTGGCAAGCCAGGTGTCCCTGCAACTTACATTGCTGCAGGTGGTTCTTACTGCCTGTGTGTAGAACCTTACATCTGATCCTGTTGAAATTCATTTTGTTGTTTGGGCCTAATTTTACAATCTCTTAAAGTCATACTGAATGCCAATTCCATCTTGGTGTCATTAGTATATTTGATGAGCATCCCCTCAGTTCCTTCATCAAAGTTGCTTATAAGGATGTTGAACAACAACAGACCCGAGACATAACCCTGTGACACTCTACTTTTTTCTTGGATGATGAGGAACCATTAGTGAGCACTCTTTAGGTTCAGTCAGTCAACCACCTACAATTCTGCCTAACAGTAACCTCATCTAGCCCACCAGCTTCTCTGCAAGAATATCATGGGGGACTTTATCAAAAGCCTTACTGAAATCAAGATACACTGCATCCACAGCATTCCGCTGATCTACCAAGCTTGTAACTCTATCAACTTAGCAGAGAGGGAGAAAACTACCCTTGGTAAAGTAGCCTGGTATTATTATTATTATTTATTATTATTATTGTACCTAACTATACATACACTGATTTAGACTGCCAATGTTTATTTTTTGGGAAGCTTTTTAAAACTGTTTTAAATGCTGTATTTTAAATTCTTGTGACTTACCCAATGATCTTAGGGTAAATGGTGGGTAATAAATAATAACAGCAACATTTTAATAATAAGGTAAGGTTAAGAACCCATGGATGGTTAAGTCCAGTCGATTTCAACTATGGGGTGCAGCGCTCATCTCGCTTTTCAGGCCGGGAGAGCCGGCGTTTGTTCACAGGCAGCTTTCCAGGTCATGTGGCCAGCATGACTAAAATGCTTCTGGTGCAATGGGACACCGTGATGAGTGCCAGAGTGCACGGAAATGTTGTTTACCTTCTCACCAAAATGGCACCTATTTATCTACTTGCATTGGTGTGCTTTTGAACTGCTAGGTTGGCAGAAGTTGGGACAGAGCAACGGGAGCTCATCTCGTCATGCGGATTTGAACTGCCAACCTTCCGATTGGCAAACCCAAGAGGGTCAGGGATAATACTATGCTGATGGCTAGCATAAAATCAACCATAAAATTACATTCATAAAACAAATGCAAAATATATACTTTTTGTGTTGGCACTCCTCCAGAAATGAGTTCCACTTTTATGTAAGACATTTGTACTGCTTCTCACTATGAAAACCAAGTCAGATTGAACTTTTAACCTTGCTATTCACTCAAGACCAAATGTTAAATTGATCTTTTCCCAAAAATTATCTGAGAACTTCCCTGTTGCTGTTGCTGCTGCTAGTGTTGCTGTTAAAATTTATTTTGTTCTGAAACAAAGGATTGCTTTTGTCATGAACAGAGAGGCAAAGGGGATATCCAGAGCTATTAGGACCACTTCATGGTATCACCCAAAGATATGCTGGAAAGGAAATGTCCCTTCACAGAATGAAAAATGAAGTGTGTGCAGTTAAAGATACTTTGTTTGCAATTATTTCAGCTTGTCTGCCTATTTGTACCTTGTTGAAATACAGACAGAAAGGACCTAAATGAAGGCAATGCATTATGAAGGTCTCCAGCTTCTTCCAATCTCTGAAGAGAAGGGGAGGGGATGTCACAGGTTGTGAGGAGGGTTAATGGACCTAACTTACTCATAGCAATTAAATTCAGTGGGTCCACTTTGAGTAAACATCACTGAATACCTCCACACGTTTCAAAAACTCCAATAGGGCACCAACAATATCGTTCCTTGGATGCCAGTGGTGAGCTGCAACTCCAGCAAAGTCATTGTGCTCCCGAGAAAGCATTATTATTATTATTATTATTATTATTATTATTATTATTATTATTATTATTAAATGTATTTATACCCCACCCATCTGGCTGGGTTTCCCCAGCCACTCTGGGTGGTTCCCAACAAAATATTAAAAAAACGATAAAACATCAAATATTAAAAACTTCCCTAAACAGGGTTGCCTTCTTCTAAAAGTCAGATAATTGTTTATTTCCTTGGCGTTCCACAGGGCGGTCACCACTACTGAGAAGGCCCTCTACCTGGTTTTCTGTAACCTCGCTTCTCACAGTGAGGGAACCGCCAGAAGGCCCTTGGAGCTGGACCTCAGTGTCCGGGCTGAACGATGGGGGTGGAGAGGCTGCTTCATAAGGTCAAGCAAAGTTGTCTTAAAATCAGTCCTGGTTCTTACAAAAAAAAAGGACCCTAAAACTTTCCACCTAGGTACTGCAAGGTAAAGGCATTTATGGGCATGTTAACCGAAGTCTCAGCCAGGGAATTTGGGAGCAGCTATCCTTTTCTGCATAGAGGTCATTTATGCAACCAGCCCACCAATGCACAGGATACCATTGGAAGTGTATCACTGTCTCTCAAAGGCTTCGCAACAGACTTTACTTGTCTCTCAGGAGTTGTATACTTTTCTTTTTTCTTTTTAATTTAAATTTTATTAACATATAAAACACATACATTTCAAACTGCTATTGGTCTGGCCCGATGCAGATAAATCACAGCCATCATATGGAAAACATTGCATGTGCTCCAGCAACCTTGAGATCCCACACAAAGAGCAACTTTATGCAACTTTGGGAGCGCAGGGTGCCCTCAAGCGGTATAGTGACAGTTGTAGCACAAATGAGCCGTGTTCAAAGTTGACATGGCACATTGTTCTGAAATGTATTTGTCACTTTCCCCTCTCCCACATCCTGGTCCCTCAACCCGAGTCATGAAAGGCAGTTGCAGCCTGTAGTACATTGACCTTTTCAGCGTTATAGAATTTAATTGATCTCGCACCACTTGTGGCTTCACTAACAGGCTTGAGAAGAGGGTGGGCAGCATGCCTAGCTAGTCAAAATAATAGGATATTTAAAAGGTTAAATCAGTCCTGCATTCATCATGACTGTCTATAACAGGCACCACTGGGCATAACAAGTCTTGATTCCTCATACCAATACCACAGACAGCTGGGGGTAGGGTGGCGGAGGGGAGAAAGAATCCATTCTCATGAATATGCATGACTCTAATGAGAACAGACAAGGCTGTGCATACTTAACCTTTTCTTGTTATCGTTGGAGATTGCACACTTGTGTTTCTTCTCAGGATGACACACCTGAGCTGAAAAAAGGAAGATTAGTACATCCTCTGATGCTGCATAAATGTCATATTTGTTGATGATCCTGTGATGAGAGTTGGTGCTTCACAGATTTTGACTTCACAAAAGCGGGGGTTGCTATATTCCTTTTGTTCTCCCTGAACCAAAACCAAAACATGATTGCACATGTAGAAAGACTTAAGTGGATAGCAAAAGTCAAAGGGAACTGGCCCAGCTCTGTGTTGAACACTTTGAAATATGAAAGGCACTGCTCATTTTTGTGGCAGAACATGGAGGACACAAGAAGACAACTCACTTTCTCTCTTCCCCTCCCCTCCTACTTTTTCTGGTGCCTGGAGATACACATGTGTGTATTTATATATATAGTTTTAATTCTATCCATGTTTCATTGTTTTTAGTGGTTCTCGTTTTTATCTGTAAGTTGCCTTGACTCCCTGTCAGAGAAAAAGGTAGGGTGGTATAATAATAACAATAATTAATAATAATAATAATAATTAATGCAACCTAGGTGCAAATTGAGTCTGGTGTAGATCAAGCCCCAGTTCAAGCTTTCAACCTGTTTCACCTACTCACCTGGACAGGAAAGTGTAGGGGTAGCCTCTTAATTTTGCAACCCTTTAGTGGATCACAATAAGATAGGCATGTTGGAATGTGTTGCCCAACAGATATTGTTGAAGTCCCCATCAATTCTAGCCATCTTGGCAAGGGATAATGGTAGTTAGCAACCTGGGGGGGGGGCTACAAGTTCCTTGTTCCTGCCGTAAGATTTCCCTCTTAAAAGGTAAAGGGACCCCTGACCATTAGGTCCAGTCGTGGCTGACTCTGGGGTTGTGGCGCTCATCTCACTTTACTGGCCGAGGGAGCCGGTGTACAGCTTCCAGGTCATGTGGCCAGCATGATAACAGCTCTTCCTATTTCCCCTGATTTTTTTTTGATTTTTTTTTAAGGAGCAATCAAGTTGTTGTGAGTTGTTCCCATCGTGTGTATGTGTGTGTGTGGGGGGGGGGACAGAGGGATGGACTTTTCTTCAGATTGGAACCTCCACACAATCAAATTCTGATAGTCAGGGAGCTGACTTTGGGTTCAATTCCAGTCTGCTGCTAAAGGCTAAACCATTCCTACAGGGTTTTTTCAAACTTTGGCATAAACCACCTTCACTGTCATTTTCAATTTCCATCTGCACAGCAGGCTCGATAAGCACAAGTGTTTAGATTTCCACAATTAAAATGATTGAGGAGCCAGTTCACTTCTAATAAATGGTCTGAAATAACAAGCTCCTCCAGTGTACTGAGCATCAAAAACAAATAATGGGGAGGAAAGAAATTGCTTCCGATGATTATATTGGGCAGAGAATGTAATTTACATCAAAATGTGCAATGTGTCTCTACATCCCTCCTCTCTGGCTGCTAGAATGTGAATGCTGAACTGAAGGAAAACATTTCCCACTGTCCCTGCCTTAGTGTGATATATCATTCCCTCCCTCAACATGATAGTCCTTTTGCAATTACTACGGGATTTTAAATTTTTATTCTTAACAAAGTTTGCAGCATTGTGTTACAGACACTGGCTTGGATCCTTTTTGTGAATGGAACAGAGTTCATGTTCATAGATAAGGGCTTTCCATCTTATAGCAGTCTCCTACACCTCCAAACATCTGGTTCTATGTGTGGAGGATCTTTATGAATGATATGCCATATGGTGCAAGGGCTGCTGATGTAGTAAGGATTTGATAGAAATTCCCCAGTCCCCTCAGTGTGAACTGAGGAACCATTCAGAATCCAAGCCACTTTGCACAGCACTAAACCCCACAGTGCATGAATCTGCCTCATTCTGTTGTACGTTTAAAATCCTCTGAACTCACCAGACACCTTAACATATTTTCTTGAAGCTTTATGGTGCATCTGTCGTGCTTGAGTATGGAGTTGCTGATAACTGTTGATCACCTGTAGAAAGAAGGTTGTCTAACAACATTGAATATGCAAAGATGCATCTCATAGCTATCTAAGCAGAAAATGCAAGACTCCTCAAGCATGACGAGTGCTCAGATAAATTTAGTGCCTCTCCCTTTAAAATTCTCTCAAGTGCCAGTTGGAGGAAGAAACTGAGTCTCTTCTTCCAAGTATTTTAAAGGTCTATCAACCAAAGTTTACAGGTTATTCCATTCTTATTTAAGGCTAATTTATTTTATAGTTGGGCATTCAAATACTCTTATGCATTTATGTGGTGTGTGATCACAAACTGAACCTGTCAATCACAATAGAGCTCTTGTGTTTGCTCTCTCTTCCTCCACCACCACCCTGATGTTATATCATTATGGTAACCTTAGAGACATTCATTTCATTTTCAGCAGACATCAGTCTACATTATTGTTTCTGACTGCTGGATCTTCAAGATGCCACAAAGTGTGTCAACTCATGGCATCTTGTAGAGATCCTGCTTCACCTTCAAGCCCCAAATACCTCTGATGCAACTCACTTCACCTTGAAAGATTGGATTCATCCAAATTCGATTCAGATCCCTAATAAATAGCCCCAGGGTGAAGTTAGGAGGCAGGAGACACCAGTGAGACACACCATGTGTTTCCAACCATATACAAGAAGCACCTATATAGTTCTGGTTATCGTGCAATATAAGAAGTAATTGCAACATCCCTTTACACACACTGCTTTTCGGTGGTAATTTAGATGTACCCAAGAATAGGCTTGCTATAAACTATGCTCCCTAACCCTTTCCAAAATTGAAAGGATGCCACCAAAATATCTTATCTCTGTTTTTTGAATTTTAAGATGCAGTCTTTCTTTCATTTTAAGCTTTATTTTAATGTCGAGTCACAAGGTGCAGAAGGTGATGTTAAGACACAAGCCTCTTTTGCAGCTGTGGAAGATTAATCTTGTACTGCTACTTTCCTGACCTCAAAAGAAACCACAGCACTAAATCACAGACGAGTCCATGCAAGCCAAACAGTTGCTTTCATGAGTCTTTAAAGTCCAATCTCCTAATATGATGGCATATCCTCTGGTAGCCAAATAGAAGTTTGATATTTTGCATATTTGACTAATCTTCCACCCCCCCTTTGTTTTCTGACATAGTGATGAATGCTAGATGTCGCTGTATGAGGGTCATATTCAAAGGCATTAGTCAGGAAATCCCAAATGGATGTGGTGGCACCTCTGCATGATGCTTTTGAACACATTAGAAAGAAACCTAAGACTTGAAGCTTTAGGACATGATTACCTATTCCACCCTCACCTTGAAGCTTCAAAGTCTGGCTGCTTCTTAGCAAAGCAGGGCTGGAAGGGAATGATTTCAGTGAAGCTGTAGCATACCAGTGGAGAGTGCTTAATGCTTCCTTTGCTCCTCACTTCCCACCTCAAATTCCCCTACAGCTGCCTGCTCCCCCAGTAGGGGTTCCAATGCCCATTTTCCATTACAAATTAATGTCAGGAGTTTTTCATGAAACAAAAGGAGCTGGTAGTGAGAAGGGGAAAGCAACCAGCAAAGGAAGGGTTGGGGTACCACTTCTGCCTGCCATGTCTCTGTAGGCAATTGCAGCCGCCCAGGTTTGCAAAGAATACTACAGGTTGGTAGGACTTGAAAGACATAGGTTTTGCCATTCGTCTTCTTTCGTTTGAGCCGTCTGTGCTGATGGTCCTGTAGGATTTTGTGCTCACTTGCATTTGGCCCTTCCATTTCCAGTTTCAGTTCAAGTTTTCCAGTTTGCTGTTCAGGGAAATGCATGGCCCTCAGGGCTGCCATGCTCTGATAATGTTTGCAGTCCCAGATTGTCTTGACATGAGTATCGTTTGTGCATTAATTGACAAGATGTCCCCCAAATCCCATGCTACCTTCATCAGAGATTGCTTCTGGCTGCTCACTTGCTGTTCAATGCCAGCAGTATATTTTAGGCCATTGCTACAGTGCCAGCTGCCTTGCACTAATTCATGCTACCAGCAATGAATAGGCATGCAAGATCCATCCTATCTCACTATTGGCTCCTTCCTGTTGTACGTAGGGTGAAGAATGTCAAGAGTCCTAAAGCTGTGTCTATTAACTGAAGCTGATTTCCATCTTTTATGCATTTGAATTTTGGGCCATTTTTTAAAATAAAGAAAACCTCCTTATTACAGGAGTGGAGAACTAGCAACCCTCCAGATGTTGTTGGCATACAGCTCCAATCACCTTCTTCTCTGGGGCTGATGGGAATTGAAGTCCAAAAATATCTGAAGGGCCACAAGGTCCCTATCCCCGCCTTATAAATTCAGACCGACATATGGCTGTGGCATGCAAGCCAATCAGCCCCACTGTCTACTTTTTGAATTCTGTCCTGAGAGCAGAATGCTGTTGTGAGGACAGAACAGAGACCCTAGGATGCAAACTCAGAAGAGAATGCTAAAGTTGACAAAGACTGGAGTTCTTATTTCAGATGACGGTATGTGCACCTGCAAAATCTATGCTAGAACCTTATTAGGATTGCCTTGCAGGCCAAATTTGATCCCACCCACCTGACAATCATCTGATGTCAGGTGGAAGGTCAAGTCCTGAAATTAGGACTTTGGGGTATCGTGCAAGGCACTGCTAACACTTAGTGTCCCCCCCTTATTTTAGCAAGGGTTTCCAATACAAATCCCTTCCTGAATCAGGAGGAGTTTTTTATCAAAAGCTCTGCTAAAACAGTGGCGGGACGACTTGGTTTAGCAGGCAATTCCACTGCAAACTACTTTTGTTTATCCAGAATGGGGTTGCATGGAATCCTGCTGATCTGCTGTGCAGACAGTCAACAAAGATTTAGCCCCACCCTTCCACCATCAGCTGACATCATGAGTGATGCCAGTTTATGGGTGACTTGGCAGGCACCTTGCTGTAGACTGTCAACTCAATGAACTTTCTGTGTGGCCAGTATCATGGTTTAGTTCAAACTGCTGTGGGGGAAAACTGGAGTCCTCCTTTCTATACCTGATGTGAAAAGGAGAGTAAGGGTCATATTTGCAGTTCCAAAGTCTTGAATAGAAATGGATACTTGTCTTCTGTGCAATCCTGATTAGAAACCTAGTTTGGAGGACTAATACACAGTTTGCTGATGTGGGCATCACACTAAACTGTGATTTGATAAAACCAGGAAGTTGTCTTTTAAGCCATCTAAGGGGACGTTTGAAAGTTTGAAGGGGCAGAAATATATGCTTGAGTCCATCACTTGTTCTTGACTTTCCAAATTTGGAGAAATGGCTTAAAACAACATCTGCATTCAGACAATAATTGTAAAGGTGCATCTTCCTAATATAGTCCATTGTTTGTTCCTTTTCTTTCTTTTTGTCAGCCTCTATGAACTCTTAAAATAATTTTGTTTCTCCCTTGTATATTGAATTAAATTATGACAATAAACAAATACAGCATTCTCAACTTTTTAGTGCTATTCACCACAAGCCTACCTCAAGGGCTTGCCATCACCAAGATCTACAATTATCATAACTATTTGTATCTTAAAAGTTCCTGAACTGTCACACTGAATGATAAAGAAAACCCAGCAAAAAACAATATTTTTAAGATAACACCTTTACATCTTTACGTACTTCAAAACAATTGTTCAAAGCAGCTTGTGATTGGTAAGTATCATAGTTCCTTTGCCCTTTAACTACATGCTTATTGGAGCCATCTAGTAGCTTGACTCTTATTTCATTGAAGCTCAAGTGATCATAATTTATGTGTGACTCATATCACCTAATTAACTGAGCTCTTTCCCATGAAGTAAAATGACTAACTTTCTTCACTTCTGTGAAATTTGGATTATAAAAACATGTGCTTAAAGGTGACTGAGATGGTGCTAAGATTTGAGAATATCTTTCCCAAATTTGGATTAACACTTTACATGTTATAATTGGTTTAGCTTTTATCCTTGGTCTATTGCAGTTTTCCCCCATTAAAATCACTTCTCTTGTCCAAATGACTTTGGTGTGTTTAATTGCTCAATGAACCAGTTGCAAATCCTGTCCTCAATCTCCTACCAGTGGCACAAAGTTGTTAAAATTGCTGCCTGGCAATGCATAGATATATTCTGAACCTTCAGTCCCCTCATTTTAACCTTTGTTCTATTCATTTTTCATCTGGGCTTCTTATTATTCCGGAAAAACTTATTTATCATATACTGATTGGCATTCAATGTCTTCTGGGAGATTGCAGTTCCCATGTTGAAAAACAACAAAAAACTCTGGTAGTACATTCAGACTGCATTATTTATTTACTTCATTAATATTAAAAATAGTTTGCATCACATCTGCCTACAAATAGTATACAACACAAAATTAAAATGATTTTAAAAAATCAGTAATGAAAGACTAACTGTGCAAGCCTATTCATCTCCGTTCAGAAGCCGTATTGAATTCAGTGCGACTCATTCCCAGGAAAGAGTGCATAGGATTACATCTTTAGTTGCACTACACACATTTGCGTGTGAGTGAGCCCCATTGAACTCAATGGGGTTTATTTCTGAGTAGATAAGCATAGACCTGCAGTGTTATAGTAACAGCTAAAAATCAGCAGTAAACCAGCCCGTATAACATTTTATTATCTCCCTCTCCCAAATACACAACCTAATAAAACTGTAGTTTCTTTCTTTATGACTTTCCATATATTCGAGTATGCATGGCCTTGGATAACTTTAGAGTTGGAATCACAGCAGCTTGTTCTTGCAGGTTTTAACTGGAGTGTCACTTGCAAAGATGGCTTGAATTTGGAAAAGGTAAGAGGTGGCGGCAGCCGTTCTGTCATTTATGAGATCCTTTGCAAAGCTTAGGCAAGATCCAAAGGCTGCCCAGGCGCCACAGCATCTTCAATCAGTCAGCTGTTTAGCCTTCTGTTTCTAAATGTGAGCCAGTGATGATGGCACAAGGAACACAAGCGTTATGTCGTAGCTTGCAGATTGAATGGCTCATCTGTGCAGCAATGCGAGGGGAGAGGTATGCATTTCTTCCCTCCTCCAGTTTCTACAGTGACTGCAAACTGACTTTTTGCTCCTCTTTAGAA
This sequence comes from Podarcis bocagei, assembly GCF_964188305.1. Taxonomy (NCBI): domain Eukaryota; kingdom Metazoa; phylum Chordata; class Lepidosauria; order Squamata; family Lacertidae; genus Podarcis; species Podarcis bocagei. The sequence goes on from NC_138127.1 coordinate 41,304,995, forward strand.
TCAAAGATCAGGAAGGGGCCTTGTAAGATACTAAGTCCAAATCTCTGCTCAATGCAGGAAATCCAGGGCAAGAGAGTCTCCCACACCCTGTACTGTGTAAAAGTATATATACAGGCAACAACTGTTTTGTGTGGGGGTTGCATTCCTGACCCCCACGCACACTGGTGGAGTGTGTGCAAGCCCGTTCTGCCCTGTTCAACTCCACCCCACCCTTTTACACTCCCTTTACCAGGGTCAGTGTGATGCGCATAGCTGCACGTCTGTTAGACACTCATGCTGTACTTCTACATTTGTAAATAAACCCAAAAATTACAGAAACACCATAAGTTTCCAGTGACCTCTCCTTCAGTGGAAGCCAGGCCTGAGTAGCACTGCACCGCTGAACTTCTCACTGGGTGAGTAAGTAGCACATAACAGCACATAGCTGTTTTCCACATATGGCTTCCCATGTGATGAGCAAGACTTAGGTCCTCTCCTAATTTTCTTCCCTATTTTTGCACTTGTCTGAAGCCACTTTATATGCCTGTTGTCTTTGTCCATGGAGTTTTCTTGGCAGGGAAACTGGAGTGGTTTGCTGGTTCCTGCTCCAGGTGGATCACGTTTGGTCAAAACTCTCCACTATGACCTGTCCATCTTGGGTGCCCTGCTCGGCATAGTTCATAGCTTCTCTTAGTTATTCAAGCCCCTTTGCCACGGCAAGGCAGTGATCCATGAAGACTCCAATACTTTGGCCACCTCATGAGAAGAGAAGACTCCCTGGAAAAGACCCTGATGTTGGGAAAGATGGAGGGCACAAGGAGAAGGGGACGACAGAGGATAAGATGGGTGGATAGTGTTCTCGAAGCCACCAGCATGAGTTTGACCAAACTGCGGGAGGCAGTGGAAGACAGGAGTGCCTGGTGTGCTCTGGTCCATGGGGTCATGAAGAGTCGGACATGACTAAACAACAAAAACAAAAAGCCACTTGGTTCAACTCCAAACTCTGCTTCTCAAATCTTTACATTTAACACCAAGTTCTAGCTACTTTTAGTAACACACCAAAAGATTTTCAGACCTCCAGATATTTCTGGCCATTGTCAGAAGTAATGGCATTTCCCCCCTCCTCCTCTCCCCTTGACTTTGGCTCTGATAATCTCACCTTGTTCCACAGCCTCACAATGCAATGAATATGTGATCTGACACATCATGCCTTGCTGGTTCCAAAAGCACTTTTGTCCTGCTGAGCATCTTCAGAAAATATCTCACTCAGTCATAGGAGAATGAAATGGCATGCTTTATATGTTATGGGCTTTAATAGCACTTTAATCGTGTTTGTTGGAGAAATCTTGGCAGCCATCCATTGCTGTTTATTCCCTTTCAACAACCAAAAACACATGCACGCAAAACATTTCTGTGAATTCAGCTTCTCCCGCAGAGTGAAAATTTCACAATTGCACAAGCACCATTATCATGCTGGGAAACAGGGATGGGGGTGGAGATCTTCAGTATAAACAAAAAGGAGTCACTGCCCAGTGACTCACATAGCTTGTCAGCAAAAAAAAACACCACTGCCTTCTGAGTATCCAACCCTCTATATGCCTTAAGTTTTTAAGATATAGTGCAGTTTTAATTCAACAGAGAAACTGTGGGCTGGTTCATATATTATATTTTTACACCAAGAGGGCTTTGCCACTGCAGTCATTGGAGTATCTACTGTCTCTAGGGAAGGAGCAACCTGTTGAATGAAGGCCAATGCAACACCTGTGTTCTTATCTGAAAGATCAGCACCCATGACCTCCTTGGCAGGTTACTGGGCTGCAGAATAGGTCCTTTGCCTTACTTCAAGGAAGATAGATATCTGTAATGTTTAAACTGGATCAGTCATTACTAGTTACAGCAAAAGCATGGAGGAAAGGCGGAAGAAAAGCTAAGCTCACAACTCAGGAATGCCACTTTCTGTTTCTATATACAGTACAGTAAACCTTTCGTGACTTTTATCAGGGACTGACAGGGCTCTGACAAGTGTGTCATGGAGGTGGGGTGAGGGAGGGGAAGAGGCTGACCCAGGTGAGGCAGACAGGCTTTGTCACATATGGGTTTCAAAACATGACCTTAAAGGTCTCAACCACTTAAGACTGATGGTGGAATACATAATTTGTGTGCACTATCTCTGCTGTTTCAACTTCAAACTAAAACACACTTGGGGGGAAGACCCACACCACATCTTGTTTCAGTTATGGTGAATTAGGCTGCAAAAGAAGGCGGTAGTGGATGCTGCTTTGCCAACTATCCAGCGCTCAGCATGGTATGCATTCAGTGAAATGCTAATCTGGAGACTCTTGTGCTCAGGTGTCTTAAAGATTGTTGACCTGAGAAGCAGAGATGATGACACACTGGCAGATCTTTCTGTATATCCAAGTAAGAGACCTATTAACCTTAGCGTTACATCCCTGTTGCAGCTGATGGGCTGATCTGAAGGGGTATGTGAACCTCCTTTGACATATAAACTTGCTAGAGTGGAAGTAAGGAAGTCCATTGATGAGCCCATGCAAGTTTCACAGTGGCTCTGTAACGATCAATCTATAGAGAGGTGTGTGAAACAGGTCAGAGATAGCAGGCAGGGTGTATAGCCATGAGAAATGTGAGGGCTACATCAGAGGCCAAGAAGCAAGTTGGTGGTGAATCTACAAGACCAAATCAAAGCAAGACTTGATGAAACATCAATCCACAATGGAGGCTTACATTACATTTCTTAATGGATCACACTAGCAGTTCTGTTGGTTTAATATGGTGAGCGAGTGGCAAAATGGTATATAAGCACATGATGCTACAGCCAGGGGGCCCAAATCACCCCCCCCGTATGATATAGTTATTAGAGTATTGTTTTAGGACAGACCTAGGTTCCGAATCCCTCGCAGCCATAAAGTTCCCTGGGTGACTCTGAGCTATTATATCTCAGCTTTACCTACTTGACATGATTGATGTGCATATAAAAGAGGAGCCAAGAACTGTGAATGCCACCCTAAGCTTCTTGGATGAACGGGGGGGATATAACTGTAATACATAAAATAAAATAAAACTCCCATTTATAAGCATTTTTCATAGAAGAAGTATAGTCTCACTTTCCCAATGCAAATATATTTTCTGCATCTTTTGGCTCCAAGGCATCAATCTTTACTTAAACTATGATTTGAGGATTGCTGCTGAAGCTGTGATTTGAAAATACTGGCAGTACAATATGGTAAGTGAAGGAATGCCTTTCCTGTATTTGATCCTCTGAAGCTGAGAAGTTTCAAAGCAGGCCTAAGTATTTTAGGGAGGAAGACCTTTTCATTTGGGGCACCACAATTTTGAAAGATCTTCCCTTCACTTTGGAATTTAGGAATTCAGTCCGTAAATGCCCAGGCAATGGGGAGTGAGTGATCTTTGGTTTGTTTTATACATGGTATTTTTGTTTCAATGATTTTGCTGTTCAATGTCTTTTTTGATACATTAGTTCAGGGCGGGGAACCTTTTTCAGCCCAAGGGCAACATTCCCTTCCAGGGACCACATGACAGTGGTGGCTGGGGCCAGAGGCAAAAGTAAACAGAGCAACTCAAATGAATTTTGCCTTCGTGCAGCAGGCTAGTTTCCAAACACACTCACACAGCTCTCTCCATCTTCCAACAAAGCCATTTCCCCAGAATACAATGACATTTGCCAGCCAGATAACTTTTAAAGAGGGTATGAAGCAAGGCCAATGACAGGTGTGGCATGGGGAATTTGTGTGTGACTGAGGGGCAGCTGTGGCCTGGGGAGAATGCCGAGGGTCAAGCCAAAAGACCCAAAGGGGCACATTGGCCCTCTGGGCCCGAGACCCTTGCATTAGATATGGTTGGACACTGGCATAGATGCTAATCAGAGAACTGGTTTAAAAATTCTGACAATAAGTAAATAATAAGTATGAAGGTAAAGAAAGAACAAAAAAAAGCAAACTTCTCATGAATGTCTTATAAGAGTTATCGATAGCTAATGGCTTTTGTTCAATTTTATTGCTAAATACTTTTTGGAAGTGGAGTTTTAGAAAAGCTAAGCAGACATGTTTTCAGTGAGTGAGCCAGGCCAATGGATTCCCTTGTCCAGTTTGGGGAGAAATTGGGTTCATGTTTGCATTTTAATGCACTTCCTATAACAGTGCATGAACCAGAATGCAAAAATGGGAGTTGATAGATTTTTCCAGCCTTCCCCAGCACTACAGTTCCTTTCCTTTTAAATGTTTACTTTAGAACTTTTGAAGCTTTTAAGGCCTAGCTATAACTTGCCTCTTATGGTGGAAGCACAGTACTTTAAACAAATCCATTATAATTGCTAACCTTCACTGGAATTCCTGTTTTTATAGTCCCTGTGGAAGCAGTTTGCTGCATCCATTACTTTACCCTGGAGATGAACACTTCTTCATTTGGTTGAAGTTGTGAGGGTTTTGTTTCATTCCCGAGAAGATGCCCCAAGTTAACTAATATCCAGCTCAATACATTGGCTGCTGTATCGTATTGCTTAATTTTAAGGGCCATTGATCTTGACAGAACGTCTTTTAAGAAGGAAAGCACTAAAGTGGGCGCTGTTGTGCTATATTTCAGCAAAAGACAATTTAACTGCAGGGCGGCCATTGCTTTTAAGAATCCCAGTGTAGAAACACTGTTTAGCATGTGTGTACCACTCAGGCTAGACTTCAAAGATATAGCAGAAAAGTAGATTGGCTTGTGCAGTAAAAGCACTTGTTTTCAATTTGCAGTTAATTGAGCTTCTAGACACATCACACCAACATCAAATCCCCATAAACTGTTAGAGGCTGCAGGTCTTGATTCGGGGTCTTTACTTGATGCACATGAGAAATTAGACCAGTCTTCCACCCTGGACTTGCAACAGCAGAAAACCCACAAGTCCTTTTCAGCTTATAAATGTATTTTTTTTCCCTGGTAATGGAGTTGTATCATCAGCATCCCAGATAGATAAGGGAAATCAGGATTTGACAGGCCTTGGACAATCGTTGGCCATTGGATGGGTGATAGCAGTTTTCTGGTATGCTGTCTCAGAGATCTCCACTCCACCTTCAGTTTTTTTTGCTGTTCCTAGGTTCCTGGGTGCATGTGCATGCAAGGGTGTCCACTGACACCTGTATGCTATTTGTGACCTGTATTCTATACTTTGAGCTTTGGCAGTCTCCATAGAAGGATACCATGGTCAGTAGTATGCAAAGTATTACAAGGACAACTACTCAAAGTCCACCCATTGAAATTAATAGGCCTATGACTAAGTTAATCATGCCAATACATTTCAAGGGGTCTATTCTGAGTAGGACTAGCATTGGATACAAACCATAGTTAGGAGATGGGGAAGATGGCTGTCCTGATAGGTACAAGGAAGCAGCCATATTTGTCTGTGTCCAATTTCTCAGCACAGTGGATTGGCTAGTTGCTCCAAGCAGCTGTAAAATGTCCAAGAAAGAAAAAAGCACCCCTTGGTCTGCCTCATAAGCACGTTTCTGTGCTTGTGTTAAAACTGGGGTGAGATAAACACATCTGCATACATCTGAAACTGACATGAAACAGAAACAGGTTGACCCATCCATCTCTTTGAAGATGCTAAGACCAGCCAAGGGATTGTTGATTCATAGCTAATGATTTTGCTTGGATTCTTTTTTAAAAATGTGATTCTTTAAAAAAAATGCTTTCAGGTATATTATAATTTTTATTACAATTGGAAGGAGGAAAATTGGGAGTAAATATGATGCAGTTTCTACTGGAGAGAAATGGAGGATAAGAAATGAAATCAGGTTCCCCGCTTAAAATGTGGTTCTAACTCTGTGAAGCATATGATTAAAGTCAGCATGCTGAAAGCTCAAGATGAAGGTAGGGGAGTCACAGGGGTCATTTTGTATTGCTTATGCAGTACATTTCTTATGTAAGTGGCCTGGAAAAAAATAGATACATCACTGAAATATTCTTTGTTATTTGTGTAATATTCCAATGATTTGACAGCATGGCTGAATTTTAGATGCACGTATGATGTGTGCATATTATGAAGAAAAGTAAGAATGTGTTTATTTGTCTTTCACCATCATTGTTTGAGCAAGTTAATGTATGAGCTAGTTTAATATATTGCAGCTTGTGATACAGCTTCTTGATTTTACTTGATAGTTGCTAGGTGATTATGGTGATGGATTGGTTTCAGTACTTTACCAGATGAAGCAACAGGAAATCCTTTGCTAAGGTTCCAAGGATAGTTTGCCAGCAATACTGAAGGGGATGGCATTGCAATGTGAAGGGACAGATAATATGCAAATTTTATGTTATACACGCGCACACACACACACACACACACACACACACATAGATGGGTAGCTATACATATAAAGAAGGAGAGCAGAAAGATGTTTTATAGAGCAAAATCTAGCAACATTTTAAATTCTATAATCAGTATTTGGTCAAAATTTGATTGAAATACATATAAACATACACAAAGAGACTACAGCTAAATTGGTATTTTTTTAAAAAAACTACAATCTAGCAATATTTGAACTTTCACAATTTGTATTTTTTCAAAAATTGATTTTTTTTTCTTTTTAAAAAAAATCAACCAGGTTTTTAGGATCAACATGTTCCGTCAAAGTTAGAATGTTCTCTCTCCTAATCAATTGGATGTGAGTGAGTGGTTAAATGGAAGCAGTACAAAATTGACAAAATGCTACTTCACGTTAGCTTTCAGATACTATAAAAAGCTGACTGCTACATATCAGAATGAGTGGTGGTGGCTGAACTCCAAAAACATCAGCTTAATTTGGAACTGACAAACCAAGTTATTCTTTCCCTCTCAAACTAGAGAAGAGCTTATTTATTCACAGTTCAATTTCAAGTCCTGTTCAGATGCTATTGCACTCCTGACAACAACTTTCCCAACCCCAACTGCCAGGTCCCTATCACTCCTCCTACAGGCCTCTTCCAATTCATCTTTCATAACAGTGATTCCATCAATGGCAGCATCTTGGAGGTTTCACCACTCTCCAAGGACCAGAGCATCCTAGTTACTAGCATGGCTATCATCCATATGAAGGACTTAGGTTCCCTGGGGAAAAATACATTTCCTGGTGCTCACTGGTGCCTGGAATAATACTAGGAAAAAAAATTCAAGGCACCAAGGAAGGATGGAAGATGAGACACCCTTGCTGCTGTGCAGGGCAGTGCCACTACCAGGCCAGGTAAATAGGAAAGCAGAAGGGATGCAAATGGGGAGTTCTTCTCCGGCTTGGATTGCACTTTCAACCAGAGAAGAACTGCTGGGTCATAAGGCATTCCTAGGATTGAAACTTTTTCATAATCCAAAACTGATTCATAATCCAACCAGGAACTTCAACAACTTCATGAGCACAAATCAGTGGAGGAAATGAGAGACAGTTGCCACTATGATTGTGTTTTGCGTACAAAATGTGTTGGCCTTCAGCAGCTCATTTTAATAAACCATTCCTCAGCACCTGTTGAGGCCTTTTCAATCTACTGTTTCGTTAACTGCTATATGTCAAGCGTTGTAAGTATTGATTGCTCCTCTACATCAGCTGTCAATTAAACTGAAATAGTGACAGATATATGAGATGATGGATATTGTCAAAAGTTGGATGCTGCTGCATGTCACCTCTCACATTCTGTTTAACATTGACAGCTGCATGATAGATGCTAACAAATGCTGGCAGCTAAGTGTGAAACACTGTCAACTGCCGCTTGCTGCTGCAGGTTAGCTGTCTGTCCTGAAACCATGTATTGTCAAATGTTAATCACACCTGAAAGCAACAACAAACTACTGCATGTCAGCTATTAATTATTATTAGCGGTTAATTAATATCATCAATCAATTGACATCACACTCTGCCCATGAATAATAAACATTTGTTTAGTATTCATTGTCAACTCCCCTCTGTATCTGGGGAAAGAACTAAATTTGTGCGTTTGTTTTTTACTGAAATTTTATTCAAGTTTCAAGCAACTATTTTAGCAGATCAAGATATTTAACAAACCAATAGTATGTGTGGTAACATTAATTAATTAAAAGGGGGGAGAATTAGAAATATCTCAGTGAACCACTATCAAGTTTGCTTTCAGCTCTAATGGAGATTCAGGCTGCCTTCGAAGCAGCATTAATGTAGCAGGATTGGCCATTCGCTGGTGGTCCTTGGAATCATCCCTGCATTTATATTTTCATCAAATGGAAATAGCTCAAAAACATAGATGGCAAGAAGGGTTGATTTCAAACTACATCCTTAAAAGAGTGTCTGTTTACAGCTTGTTATTCCATTACTTTGCTATATGGGACGACATAATAATTTAGGAAGGGTTTTAGCCGTTCTAGTTCTTTAAGAGGACTATAGTGATTGGAGTCAGGATGACTGCTCAGTTACTTTTACTAATCCCCTGCAGAAATGGGTTGCTGGAGATAGAAGGCATAAGAAAATGCTCTCTGAAGTCATTTTAAATTAGCAGCTAATGAGGATCTTTCTTTGTTGGTCATTTTGGAGCTGGTACAGCTGGAGAAAAAATCAACAAGAAGGAGAACTCATTTAGTTTGCTGTTAAGTCTGACACTGACAGATTATTTCCGGATGCCACAGTAGCCTTCTTGACTGCATAATGTGAAATGGATATCTTTGATTAATAAACTAGTCAGTACGGTTTTTGTCAGATCTTAATTCCAGTAATTGTCCTTATGTTTCCTGCAACAAAACCAGAGGTGGATCTCTCCAGATCTCTCCCTCTAATGCAAACTTGGGTGATTTGAGTACCTGATGGTCTGGAAGAGAAACAGGGCCACACAAAAATAAAGTAGTGATTTTCAACATACTCATATTGAGGGATGCCCTAGGTAATGTAGAAGTTCATGGAAGAAATCTTATCTCACGTGAAGAAACTTCAACCCACACAGCAGAACTTCCACTTCCTGTCCTCCCTCCCTCCCCTACAACCACCAGTGTCACTGTTCTCAAGAGTCACCCAACCCTCTTTCTTTCTATAGCAATTCAGAGGAAAACCTTGGGGAGAAGGAAAGAGGGTGGGGAGATATTCCTCTTCCCTTTGGCCTTCCTGAAACTTCCTCCCACTCTCTGCAAGCTCCACTCAGTACTACAAGCCTTCTGTTCCAGGTTGGAGCCTTAAACAAGAGCACCCCTCCTAAGGGTGAGGATACACTGAAACAGGTCTCTCTGGTGAGATTTAACTCCTGTAAATGTGATCTGAGTCTTAACATGGGGGGGTACCTTTTTCGACTCGAGGGCCACATCCCCTCTTTTTGCCAAGAACCCATGGTCACCCTACATGCATCCCCGTGGCCACAGACAGACAGACAGACACACACACACACACACACACACACACAACATGCATACACACTTACTTTCAAGGAGCCCATTCAGATGTGGACAATTTGTACAGCTGTTGGTATCCTGGATGGTGGATTGCATGGAAATTGTCATCTAGCCAGATGCTTTTCTTCAGCCTCCCAATGCACATATGGATGTTTATTACGTTGTTCCTTAACCACACACATGGATGGAACTTTTTCTTGCATGGGTCTCCTTGCTGGGTCACATAAGTGCACTGCAAATTAATGTCCACATTACAGCACTTCTATATGCTCATGTACAACACTTAAATTATATAAAAGTGCTGTTATTGGATGCCAACAACAACTTCAATATTCTATCTTTAAAAAAAAAATAAATCCTAACTTTGGCTGCAATCTTATGCATATTAACTTGGGAGTAAGCCACAGTGAATACAAGGAAACTTACTTATGAGTGATCAGGTATAAGGGCGCTCTGTGAAATTGTCACCTCTTGTTTGTTACAGTGTTCCTTGCAACCTAAGCCCTAAACTATATTGTTCCTGGGCTCTCCAGCATAAAATCGAATCCAATTCATTTTGGCCTAAGGACTTTTTCTTTTTAAAATGTCTTAGTAATGAGCAAGTGAGCCTGTATGTATAAGCACAAAATTCCATTTTTATTGTACCGCTGCTTACAGCTGGAAAAACAAACAAACAACCCTCTATGCAATTTAACATTTGCATAATTTTATTTTATTTTATTTTAAAAACTAGAGTAAGGCAGCTCATTTGTTGGAAGCACCTTCTATTGAAATCAGTATGACTTGCAGTTCCAGAGCGTGCTCAGAGCTGTGGTAATGTCAATAGAGTGCTTATATTGGGTTTTATGTTATCTCCATCCTCAATTCAGGCAAACCCTTACACACTGCATGTTACAAAAGATTTTGGCGTGCATTATGGGAAGCGTTACAGGGTGTATTTTCAGTTCACAAGGGACTCCTACCATTACCAAGACATGCCCCAAACTACCATCATGACTACCAGCCATGACCACAGTATGTTGCAGAATAGGGCTAGCAGGTGTGCTGGGTTCCGCCCCACATTGTGGGGCTCATATTACTTTACCATTGGAGAGTAAGAGATCTTTCTTCCGAACCTCTCTCTCCAAAAAACCCTAGCATTGAAGCAACTTAGTAGGCTGGATCTGTACTTTCTAACTTGACAGTTCAGTGCTTTTATTCATTATTTCACAGAGAATGGCTGAAGCAAGCAAACAGTAAGAAAGACATTTCACTCTGTTCCTCTGCAGCCATTGGTTCCTGTTTGTAATTAACACAACTTTTTCAAGCAACCGCAATAATGCAAAATTCTAGTAAGCGGCAATAGTAGCTGTTGGTTAAGAACATGGATCAGACCAAAGGCCAGTCTAGTTCAGAACTTGTTTCCTACAGAGGTCTCTGGGAAGTGTGCAAGCAAGATGTGAGGGCAACAGTCCTCTCTTACTTGCTGTCCCCAGCAACTGGTAATTCAGAGATGTGCTGTCTCTAAACCGTCATGACATGCCCCTTGGTAAACTTATCCTCCCTATGCTTGTCAAATCCCCCTTTAAACCATCTAAGCCATTATGCCCTCAGCCATATTGTCAGGAAGCACTTAAGGAGTGATTCCAAACTGACTGAAGCACTCCTACGTTATTGAAGGGGGAGCAGTGTATGTCACACTGTTTTATTCTTCCTTCCCATTGGTTTGCAAGCCTATTTTGTATATAAACAGGATAGCTGTCTTCGGATTAGCGGTCTCTCTACATCTTTAAATACGTCGTAGAAAGTTAAAAAAATGAGTTTTTGTGTGTACTATGCCCTCTAGGTGTCTTCAACTTAATGCGCAACCACTCTGTTAAGTGGTAACTATGGTAACTGGTATTTTGTTTGTGACAGAAGAACAGTAAAATGTAAAGCACGACAGAACAGTGGCAGCATTCTCCATGGTGTTTTTCTTCTCATTGCCCTCTGAATTTGCATGGTGACTTAAATACATCTGAAGGGGTCCTGTCACAATTTGCAAGTCAATGAATATACGGTGTGAATGCTAACATTGGGATAGTGTGCACTCTCTCTGTGTCTCTCTTCTTTCTTGATTTGTGGGGCTGTAAACAGCTTCAGGCTGTCATGAACAGGTAAGCTTGTATAAGCAAGGATTGAGTTAAGTGGTGCTTAAATATAAATGAGTTTCACCTGGAGATTGAATAATCTCTGAGATCAGCATTTAGTAATATAATTGACTGCCTTTCACAGCAAATAACTAGAATATAGGACTGCATTCATCCCAGCTGCTGTCTTGAAGGCACTGTACGTTGCATTTCTTGCTGTACATTGCATTTTTTATTTCCATCGAATGTCCTTGATCACACAGAGGAAATGCATGCTGATGTATGCCAGGTTTCATATTTATCAGTTTTCCTCTACCATAGCAGTCTACGCAGGATGGTGCATGTCTGTATATGTGTAAACGTGCTTGAAGCTATAAGGCTGCAGTCCTAAACACACTTCCTAGGGAACATACTGAATTCCGTGGGGGTTATTTCTAGACCAACCTATATAGGATTGCAGCATAAGAGATCAATCCAATACATAGAACATGAACTCCAAGCCTTGAAGCAAGTAGATCCCTGCACCAATGTCTGGACCTTGTCCTCTTCTTATGTCAAGGCAGCATTCCTTGGAGCATGAATGAGCAACCTATGATCCTCTAGATGTTATTGGGTTCCAGGTCACATGAGCCCCAGCCAGAATGGTCAATAGGTCAGGGATTATAGGAGCTGTAGTCCAACAACATATGGATGGCCACATGTTGCCCACCCATACTTGCCTTGGAGGGTGGAGAGTGAGCACATAGGAAAGAGTCCCACCTTAAGGATACAGAGCAAGGGGACAGCTCTTAAAACCTTCCCATGCGGCAAGAGTATTTCTGCTTGTCTTCAGGGTCAAACAAGATGGAGCTAGTCTGCTCCATCCAATTTACCATGCACATGGTGCCAAAGGTGATGTTATGTCACAGAGTGCTGTTTGTAGCTCACAGCTATGGGAAATGATAGGGATCAATCTGGCAGTATCGGTTCCCTTGTCAGCGCAAGATTTTTTCAACAAGATAAATGATCAATCATATGAGAATGAACATGGAAGTAGTTGTGTTGCCACTCCACACTAGAAAAGTAGGGAGATGAGAGATTGCCTGTTTGTTCTTTAGTCTTCCAAAAATGTTCTGCTGTTCCAAATGTCCAAACAATGGATGTCATGGAGTCGTTGGTCCAGTTTAGGTCCTTACCTAGGCCAAAGATCCCATTATTTCATGCTCTGAAATAATGTGTGTTGTGGATGCTCCACAAATTCCTATGTACATTTTGATGCTTGGTTTGTGTGATTCATACCTTTCCAGGAAAAAAAAAGGGGGTGATATGCCAGTCTTCAGCTCTTCATGCATATCACCATCTGCATGGAGCAGTCATGCCACACATTATGAGAGTGATGTGTATTGAGGACAGAATCTTAATCCCAGCTAAGTGTCTGTACACAAATATTTGTAAGAACATCTTCCATATTGGCCTATCTATGTTTCGAAACCAGCAAATCAGAGTGAAGTATGTGGTGTGGAGGGCTGAGGGAGGGCTTTCAGTGGTGGCTCCTCACATGTGGAACTCCTTTCTTGAGGTGTATCTGGCCCTATCTTTTTATAGTTTTAGCCAGTTGCCTAAGACATACCATTTCAGTGGGCATTTGGAGGAGGAGATATTTTGTTAGGCAAAAGGATTAGCTGTTGCTGCTACTATTAGTAAATAGTTATTTGGTGAATTATGAGTTGTGCTGTTGTTACTTTTAAGGACTGTGTGACTTTATAGATATTATATATTCTTTTTAACTTATTTGATTTAGTTGTAAACCACCCTATTGCTTGTACCAAAGGAGGTATATAAATTATCTGCATAAATAATAAACCACTTAACTTGTGTGACTTAAATTACTTCAGTATTTCAGAAGATACACCATTGCCTTCTCCAACCAACCTTATATCATTCACATGTTCTCTTTGTATTCAGTTTCACAATATTTTTCCTTTTTTGTTGGAATAATGTCTGCTATTCAGATTACTACTATTTGAGGGAATAGGCACTTTTCCTGTCATTTGAAATCCTCATTTCTTCTCTCCCTAATGGTAACTGTATAAGTCATTACTGGTTGCTTCAGATTTATTGAAGTGAATTGAAACTACTTATGGCACTTTTAAATAAATCCATATTGTTTGTCAAATGTGGAAGAGCAAAGGAATCTATTAGGTGGAGAGAATGTATGCGTTGTTTGTTTGGGATTAAATGTGCTATATATACGTTCCTGAGGCGCATGTGTGAAGAACACACCTGATAACAGTTTCTTCAATGGAGTCCAGGAAGATTCCCTTATAGAGGGAAGCATGCACCACCCCACGAAGCCCATTGCCCAGCCCTGCATGGCTTGATTTTATGAGCTTAGAACAGGTAAGGATCAAGGAGACAGATGGCCCAAGCAGCCTGTCCACACCCTCGGTGGTAACAGGTTGAAACTGATCCCATACAACTCTCACTATAAAAGGGATTGTGTGGAGTTTTGATCCTTGTAGAGTGCAGAGCTAAAAAATGGGGATTATGGACGGAGGCCCAATCCCCACTTCCAAAGAAAGCTATTGGACCCATTTGTATGCAGTTTGGCAGTTTTCTCACTCTCATGCCTGCAATTTCCAGACCAGTTACCCACAAAACACTGTGGAGATGACGCAATTCCTTGTTCACTTGCCCCAGAACTATAATAGCTACACTTGCAAGAAAACCACTGCAGCCATCCTTCTGAAATTTGGTGGCGTTCTTTCCCATAAAAAAATTACTTTGCCTATAAATGTCATTCAGTTGTGGTCAAAAATAATTTAAAAAGTTGGATGGAAAATGCATTTTAGCTGTGTCTAGTACAAAAGTCCTATGACCCATTTGTCTGTAATTTTGTTTTTTGTTTTTAAATAATATTTATTAAGAGTTTAAAAATTACAAAAAGAAAAAGAGAGTTAAACAAAGCAAAACAATACAATACAATACATAAAAAACAAAAAAACCGCTGCTTATCTTAACAATACAAAAACAAAAACAAAAACAGAAACAATTAAAAACACATCCAATATTTCCATATCTTGTCTTTCATTTACTTGTTTCGACGACCTCCTCACACCTCCCTTTTTTGTATTCTAGTTCAGTTAGCTATTTCAGAAAATCCTTTCCATCTTTCTCAATTTTTGTCCTATAATTTATCTTATCACAATCTAACCTTATTTTTTTCCCCTTTGGCCCATTAACAGTCTATTTTTACTTAATTCTTTATAACATTTCTGCTAAAGCCATATAACTTCATTCCAGCATCCTTCTAACATTCATTAATTCTGTAAATAATCTTTAATTTTTTTTCCAATCTTCTTCCACCGACTCTTCTCCCTGGTCTCGGATTCTGCCAGTCATTTCCGCCAGTTCCATGTAGTCCATCAACTTCATCTGCCATTCTTCCCGGGTGGGTAAATCTTGTGTCTTCCAATACTTTGCGATAAGTATTCTTGCTGCTGTTGTAGCATACATAAAAAAAGTTCTATCCTTCTTTGTCACCAATTGGCCGACCATGCCCAGGAGAAAGGCCTCTGGTTTCTTCAGGAAGGTGTATTTAAATACCTTTTTCATTTCATTATAGATCATCTCCCAGAATGTCTTAATCCTTGGGCACGTCCATCAAAGGTGAAAGAATGTACCTTCAGTCTCTTTACATTTCTAACATTTATTATCAGGCAGATGGTAAATTTTTGCAAGCTTGACTGGTGTCACGTACCACCTATAAATCATTTTCATTAAATTCTCTCTTAAGGCATTACATGCCGTAAACTTCATACCTGTGGTCCATAACTGTTCCCAGTCAGCCATCATAATGTTGTGTCCAACATCTTGTGCCCATTTAATCATAACAGATTTCACCGTTTCATCCTGAGTGTTCCATTTCAACAGCAAGTTATACATTCTTGATAAATTCTTAATTTTGGGGTCTAACAATTCTGTTTCCAATTTTGATTTTTCCACCTGGAAGCCAATTTTTTTATCCAAATTATATGCCTCCATTATTTGGTAATAATGGAGCCAGTCTCGCACTTTGTTTTTTAATTTTTCAAAGCTCTGCAGTTTTATTCTGTCTCCCTCTTGTTCCAGAATTTCCCAATATTTCGGCCATTTGGCCTCCATATTGAGTTTTTTCTGAGCCTTCACTTCCATTGGGGTTTTATTTTCTAACAAGTCCTTATATCTTATCCAGACATTAAACAATGCTTTTCTAACAATATGGTTTTTAAACGCTTTATGTGCTTTAACCTTGTCATACCACAAATATGCATGCCAACCAAATACATTGTTGAAACCTTCTAAATCCAGCACATCAGTGTTTTCAAGAAGCAGCCACTCTCTCAGCCAGCAAAAAGTGGCTGATTCATAATAAAGTTTAAGGTCTGGCAGGGCAAATCCACCTCTTTCTTTAGCATCAGTTAATATCTTAAATTTTATACGAGGCTTCTTGCCCTGCCAGACGAATCTGGAAATATCTCTCTGCCACTTCTTGAAACAGTCCCTTTTGTCCAAGATTTGCAACGTTTGGAACAAAAACAGCATCCTTGGCAGTACGTTCATTTTTATCGCAGCAATTCGGCCTAACAGTGATAACTTGTACAAAAGTCCTATGACCCATTTGTCTGTAATTTTGAAGGCTCCACCCACTCAACGGGGGCAGGGGGTAGGGTATGCCTACAAATTCCAACAACTTCTATCAAATGGGTTCGGGGGAGAAAGGTTGTAGTAATTTTTAAATTTTCCAATCGTGAAATGGGATGGGAGGAACAGAGGGGACTGGAACTCCATATTGAATCAGGCAGCCTCCAAGTTATTCCAAGCTGAAGCAGGTTGTTTTTCAAGGCACCAACTTGGCGTGCAAACTGAATCTTGTGCTCGATGCACACCCCTAATATATATACTAATCTGTGAACATTAATTGGTTCAGCAATGATCGTTCAACACATTTTGTACTGCAAAAGAAGACCCGACAAAGGATATTTCACTGAATATACCTTTTGACAGATTGCCCTACTGTTCCTGTTGAGTCGATACAGACTCTTAAGTCTGAACCAGAGAACAAAGTTAATTATGTACTAGGTGGGAATTTTCAAAGGGCCCCAGAGGGCTTATGTTTCTCAGAAATTAGATACCTCTTTAAAATCCCAGCTTTTGTTCTTCACAGTCATGAGCAATAGTTCAGAAATAGGCCTTCAAAATCAGCCTTTTTTGAGCCATAAAAATACAAGGAAACCTTCAGGAAACTCAATACTTGAAACTCCTAGTTCTTTAACCATTTTCAGTCTCCTATGAAGCCCTATTACAATGCAATACTATGTAAATGGCACTTCCATTCATTCAAACCTCTGATTATTTGTATGCTTGGCATACCTCATGAGCTGCTGAAATCAATGTAGTTGTACCCTAGTTAATTGCATTGTGAAGTGACAGTGTTCCCTGCACTGTCAATCATAAGGCTCCCCTGACTTCAGTGATACAGTCTCTGGTTTTTTTAAGGAAAAAACTGCAGTAGCTGAACATGAGATGGTAGAAAACATGGTATAAACTGCAGCTCTCTGTATGTTGATGCATTATCTAATAAACTGACAACAGTGACCAGAATATATGCATTTTGGACAATATGGAGACTAGTTCCAGCACTGAGACTAGAATTAAGTTGTCTGTATCTACTAAATGATTACCTGTTGCCCACAAAACTATAAACTTTCTGTCTGAAGTAATAACCATTTCATGTCTTCCATTTCTGAGTAATAAGCCTTTTTTTTAACCTTCCAGCGTGGACAGATTCTTTATTAGACATAGGGGTTCACCTTACACATGCATTTTCAAAGAGTGTACGTCCTGGATCCATGCAAAAGCTTCCGTTCGTCTCAGTAAGGTCTATACACATGGCGCACACATATGTGGGTTCAGACATACGCCTTGTAACATCCCATTCACAAGCTGCATTCATACCCTTATCAGAGACACAGCTCCTCAGCATTCCACCACTTACTTGGAAGTCAGATTAATTTACATCTCTTCTCCACCAATCTCTGACCTAGGAACAAGCTCATCCACAATCAGTTGCCCATGGGGGAGTGGTCTTGGCCTCATTGCACCCTGAAGGAGAGACCCAAAGGAGTAGTGCTACTTTGGCGTTTCCCCTTCTGGGTCTGGCACGCCACCTGCTATCTCTCTCCACTGTCAATGGCAGCCTCCAAACAAATATGACCCCCTCCCCCCCAAAAACCAGCCACAAGTGTCTCAAAGCTTTTACTCTTCATGGGTGGGGCTTTTTGGCCAAACCATCCTGACTCCTGCAAAAGGCTGCTGTTCTGCAGATGCAGCAGAAAAGGGTTGAGGAGGCTAAGATAGTACCACTCAGCTAAGGCCTGCTTGGCTAAGGAAGGGCAGCCCATTTTTTGCCAATTCCTCAATCCCAGTTTTGTCTCCATGCCCCCCAAATCTTGAGGGTTGGCGTATCCTTTGGAATATCGTGGGATATGACTTAGAATGCTGGTAGGAGGGGTTAATGAAAATGGGTTGCTTCCCTTGCATAGGCAGAACAGGTGCAAAATGCATTTTTGGAGATAGATATAGATACAAGCAAATGTATTAATATCAGTAATGCAGAATCTCAGTGGACCCCTGAAGCCAGAATTCCTTAACTCAAGGACATATTGGGCAATCTACTTTGTTGTTTTATTTTATTTTTGAAAAGGCTTTCCTTTAACTCTGATTATCAATAGTTGGTCATAGCAATCCTTTATTCTCCAAACAAGAAATGATTAAAATGTGGAAGTAGCTTGACAATGCAACATAATAGGTTTAAATTAAGAAACACGGTATGAAAAAGATAAGAAAAATCATTAGCAATTACACATTGTTAAGCAGCAGCAGTCTAGGATATATCTTCTTACACTGTCAACTAATTGACTGGAAAACTTTTATTGAAATAAAGAGTCAGAAGGCATTTTAAAATTGCTGTTCTGTAAGTACGATGATGTTGATTTTTTATGATGATGTTGATTTTTTTAAAAAATGCAATAGAAATATGTTTTCTTTACAATGTGGAATGGAAAACAATACACAAACCTTATGCTTATCATGCTGCTGAGTTCATTGCTGGGTTTTATTTTGACCACAGTATAATCATGAGCATCTGGTTACGTTGTTCAAATTATTTTTATAATTAAATGTAAAGAGACATTTCCCTGTCTACAACATTGCATTAAACAAGCATTAGATTAATGATGATATAAATCCCGCTAGATTGACAGAGGACTTAGAGTTTACTCTTTTAAATGAAATGCAAACTCATTATCTGAAAACTACACTACACACACACACACACACGAGAAAATTATCAGTGGGCTTAGGCGAAGGTATTCACAATAAAAAATCTGAAGGGGTGGGGACAAAATTCAAAGGCTGCTCAATGAGGACTGAGCATGCTCAGTGGGAATGGACTGCATCCTACACTTCCCAAGATTTTCCATGACTGTTACGAGTGGTATAATAGTGCTGTAAATGTAGGTGCTTTAAATGTAGATGTGACCTCACTGTTGGGAGAGATGGAAAGCCAGGGGAAGGTGAAAAGGATATCTTGAAAGGGGGCATGACTGGCTCAGGGGTGCAATTCTTCAGGAGCATTCCATGCCGCTACATATTTTCTCACTGAGTCTGTCTATCATCACAATTTACTAGATTTTAACTTATTTTGTTTGTAAGAATTAACACACGATGACAAAAAATATGGGTCCTAATAAATAGAAATGCACTAAAAGTATGAACCTGCAGTCACAGTAAACTATAAAGAAGATATCTTTAAGATGTGCATCCAGTGGCATGTAACTGTGCATAAATTGTTTAACATGTATGAATCCAGAGAAAGGAAACAACCGAGTATTTGGGGAATCAAAACGACATTTCCTGCACATGTGGTGGGAATGCTGAAAGGCAAAATAAATAGGTGGGATAAATAGGAAGAGTGTAACAGTATTAATTGCAGAAATAGTTCAGGTTAGCACATACTATGTGTTGCATTCGCAAAGTAAAGGAAGGATTGGACCCTGATTAAAAATCAAGACACGAGGCTTTGACCAGCAAGGCTCTCGGAGAAAAGTGCGTAAACCACACCCCTCACCAGGCCATTTTATTAGCAAAAGAATCTTTTGCACAGTGCTCGTAAGAACCAATCATATTTCCTCTGAGCATTTGATCAAACCCACGTGGGGAGAAAGTTAAACTACTAAAACTAATTAAGCACAAATATTTCTGGGGTAAACAAAGAACAGAACTACAAAGAAGAGCATCTGGCAACCCCGGAGGTAATAAACAATCAATACATATGATAAGGAGGATGGCCAGGAGGACAGTGACCATTATCCCCTTAATGTGAGATCTGTTTCCTGGCCCTAAGATTAACATCCTACATCAGAGAAACTTGCCCACTATCTTTATGGCCCAGGATGCATGCCTGGCAAAGCAGTTGCTGTGTACGTGACATGTGAGGAGAGAGAAATGGGCAGTAGAGGGAAAAGGGCATCAAAAGGGCATGAATGTAGAATCTTATGGGATTTAATCAGAAACTATCATCAATATATCAAAGCCAGTCAACACAATGTCTTCATCGTGGACACGATGGCTTGATGTATATTCTATAATTCCTCATGGTAATCCCATCTGACCCCTACACTATGAGACCTAATGACATTTTTGCTGCACTATATAAGAAATGAGAATTAACAAGTATTGCATGTGTTTACAATAGCTACAGTTTTCTTTGCCAAAAACATGAGAAAACATAGAAAGCCAAGCAAGAAGGATTTGCTAAAGAGAATCTGGGAACAATTGGAGTTAATAAAATATATTTCTTTAATTAGGACTGCATATAAATATGAACTTACTGTAAAAAAAGGGATATAGTAATTAGTTATTTGGATGAAAATTAGAATTAGAAAAAGTTGGAAATGAATATATGATGTCATGAATGGTACTGTACTTTCTTACCATGCAGTCCTAATCATGCCTACCTACCCAGAAATACAGTAAGTCATAGTGAATTCAATGGGGTTTCTCCTGGGTAAATAGGATTAGCATTTTTACCATAAATTAGTAAGGTTTTTTTAGTGACTAGTAATTTTATGACAGATATTATCAAATCATATAATTCTGCTTCCCTTTTGAATAATGATAAAAATTTAAGTAATAAAAAAAGAAATTCACTAAAATATGAACAATCCATGAAAAGAATGATACTCAGAGAATTCCTAACTGTCAGAATGACTTAAAACCATCACTGTGGGTGAATCAATGCCAGATGTTCAGAAATAAAAATTGAATATTTTTCTAGGTCTAAAGAAAAAGAGTCTTCAGTTCACAGTCTAATTCTTGTAGACATGTCCTAAATACTCAAAGGGACAACACAGAAGTTGTTCCAGATTAAGCAGTTTGTCAAGTTACAATCAGAGTTAGTAAACACTATGCTAATGATACAGGCCTCCTTGAAGATGGTGACTTGAAGATGGGAATGCAGTTTCTTGTAAATCTGACATTTGCTAATTTTCTTCTGAGGCTTCATGTTTCCTAAGTCTGAGTCACAACAGATGTGTGGCCATGGTTAAAGTGTTGGACCACAACATGGGAGACAAGAGTCCAAATACACACTTAGCCATAAAGATTACTTGATGACCTTGGGCCACCCCTCATGGTCTCCCAGCCTAACCTATCTCAAAGGGTTAAAAGAAGATAATAAGGAGAGGGCAAGCCATTAGTCGGTTGTTCTGAGGAGAATCGGTCAATCTCCTATCTGAAGCACCAAACTGTGAACTGTTTTTCTGTGTACTCCCTGGTAAATACTTGGCTAGTTGGCAAAGTGGTTGCCTCATCAAATGCAGCATCGGAAGGTTTGCTTTCCTGCCGTCAAAATAATTTTCAGAATGCTATGAGGCAAGTATCTTTTACCCACACATCAGTGATTCATACTCTGAAAACATATTTGAGATGGTGCAATGAAGCCATCAGATGACAGCTTCTTTACCAGCCAGCCAGATGCAATGTGCTAAGTTTTCAGTTGTGTGAATCAGCCATTACAATATGCTAGAACCCCTACAAGAGGTTAAATTTCAAAAAGCAACAAATTATCAAGTAGGCTGTGATTGAAGCAATTACTTGAAGGCAGAAGGTAATGATTCATAGGCTTCATGTAAAAAAAAAACATGGGGGGGGGGAGAAGTATTGTTCCATCTGGCAAGCTGGAATGCCTGTTCAGATGGAACGGTTGGAAGAATGTAATGTTGAATCGCACCCAATTGCTATAATTTAAATGAAAATACATATCATAGAGGTGAAGTGACTGAAGACTGTGACCAGCAATTTGTGTGCCCATTCAGCCTACTCTCCAAGTGCTGGCTGTTGGTGGGTTGGGTGAGTTCAAGGCTATTCCTTGGACTTCTTAAAATTCCATATCTTTAAACTAGACTTGGAACAGACAGTGTCTGAAATAAATGAGTCTTTCAACTGTTCCGTGAAACCCTTCAAAAAGAAGATTAAAGTAGCCCACCCTAAAGGCAATGGTATACGGCTTTTCAGGGTGTGATATATACACCTTTTGGCCCTCTCTAGCTACAGATCATTAGGGTTGTATCCAATTCTACTTAGAGTAGACTCATTGAAAGTGCTGGACCTAACGCAGCCATTCAATTAATTTCAATAGGTCTACTCTGAGATGGATAGAGCACAAAATTGGGAGAAAGTTGGAAATAGTCCTCCATGTGCATATTCCTAGTTGGATCACGTTTAGAAGTAAGTGGAGCTCACATATTCTTGTCAGATAATTAGCAACAGCGCCAGTCTGTTTGGGAGGGGAAATGAGGACGTTCTCCTCACCAGTTCATTTATTAGGACTGTAGCACATGGTTGGATGGCCACCAATGCTTATACTCAATTTAAAGGCAAATGTGAGATTGGCACAGGTGGTGATCTACATAATGGTTTCACTCTCCCACGTGGAATGATTTTCATTCCATTTGTCTCTCAATGGAAAGAGAACCTTTGTTTTGCTTTCCATTGAGAACTTATAATAACAGTGCTAGAGAATTAAGTGGGTCAGATGACTTAGTTGCTAAGGAAACCTATCTACAATAAAGGCAAACACAAAGAGGTGGGAATGTTCATGAGTGCTAATTTACCAAAATATGAATACTAATTGTCCTTGATTTGGGGAAATTGATTCCATCTCCTTGTTCTATGGATTACAAACATATTTGTAAAGCATTTTGTTTGCCTCTTTTAAAGACTTCACAGACACTGTCCAGCAGGCTCTCCTGTAAGCATACATTTTGTTTGACTGACATGAAGCCATTTGAAATCAGGCATTTGAAACCAATGTTAACTAAGCATGTGAGGGGGGCACAGCTCCCAATAGTCATTGAATGGCAGTTTTGTGAAACCAGGAGTCTCCTTTACTTCTGAAGGTTCCACACTCATTTTGAAACCCTTAATTAAATGATAGTAGCAAACCAGCAGTTGCATTCATCCCCAAAGTGTTCCCTCAAAGCCTAAAGCTGCCCATTTATTTCACATTTCTCTCTCACAAGTGTTGTGAGCATCAGGTTATTA
Organism: Podarcis bocagei; assembly: GCF_964188305.1. Lineage (NCBI taxonomy): Eukaryota > Metazoa > Chordata > Lepidosauria > Squamata > Lacertidae > Podarcis > Podarcis bocagei. The sequence goes on from NC_138127.1 coordinate 41,328,092, forward strand.
TTCTTAATGCAGCAAGGCCAGAAGAGTGAGGTGACCATCTTAGGTGCCCAACAGAGAGTGAAGCAGGGTGATCTATCTATCATCATACACTACTTCAATCGAAAGCTGATCATTGAAGCATAGTGTTTATCTGTTTAACAGCAGGTTTGATTATTCATAACCAGTTTCAAGTCAAACAGCTCTGGACTATAGAGACTGCCATTCACTACACAGACTGTCATTTAACAGTCCTCTCCAAATCAGGATGGTTTTCGGATTGTGTACCATGAGAATAGAGTGCACCTACAAATATGCCTGAGAGAAGGAAATCTAAGACTTGGAAGTTTCTGTCTTCTGCCTAATTCAGAAATTGTGGCCTGAAAAGTCTAACAGTTGTCACTACTGCTCCATAAGACACACACATCATATTTCATTCCATGTATTTCACAAAGGAGACATGTCCCATTACTACAGGATCCATGCATTTCACTACCTAAAGGTCTTCACTGTAAAATGATCTCCTGTTTTAATTGGGACATAATATAACCCACATGCATACAGTGCAAGTTCAGCCATGCCCGTGACTGATACGCTACGTTTTTGAGGGGTTCAGTCTCTGAGTTGAAGGTGAGAACCAGCATATGTAGTCATTCATTCAATTCATGCTTACATGTGTAGTGCATAATGTTTGAACAGCCCTATTTGTGAAAGTGTTCTGACAGTGACCAAAGCCCTTGGTCCAGAGCCCTGAGGCCCACTGATAGTGCAATCACAAGGATGCAACATTTTATTGGGTTAGGGTTAGGATTAACCCTAGCATTTTTGTCAAATCTGGTTTTTCTCAGGTTCTTATTTTTTGCACCCTTAAGTTCATTTCGCCACATTCCCACATTAGTTTGTTTTCACTTTTTCAGGAGATCCTGAAAATTAACCAGCATTTAGTGTAAATTTCTCCTAATATATATTTTTGTATGCAGTTCTGTCTAATAGACACATTTCTTGCAAAGCAATTTCCCGTAATACTAATTTCAATGATTTTTTAAAAACGCATACTTAATCTAGTATATGCATTTTTGTAAACATTTTGTGGCTGAGAACTGCATTGCAACATTCAGAGCACTGCGAATTTCAAAGGAGAGTTGTGTTTTGGATTGCATCTTGCTTCAGAAAGTGTTGATAAGATAGCTTCATCTTCAAATGCAGCATCCTTAAATGGAACAGATAATTACTTCTTCCAATAGCTTTATCAGAACATTTGTGCTGGAACACCTTGCCAAGGGTAACCTGAATAGCCCCATATCTAATGAGCACCCACCAGCAGACAAATATTGATTATTGACTGATTGACTGAGGCCTTGGTCCACAATTTGACTTGTAAATATTGCTGTTTTATGGGACTTGATGTTACATGGTTGTTGTTTTGAAAATGTATTTTATAGCTATTGTATCCAATTTAATTATATCTTATTGTACCAGTATTATTATTTTTAGCTGTCTTGAGCACCGTGTGGCCAAAATGTGGGATAAAATATTTAAAAATGAATCATCAGATTAGTTAATTAAAGTCTTTTAGACTAAAAAGTATGCAAGAAAAAGCGATCATTCTAAATAGTATAGAATACCAACATCAGACAAAAGACCAAAGGTGAATGATACATTGACAGAAACTGTAAAATAATCAGTACTCATAAACTGTACAATCTGTCTTTTAAAGAATATTAAGACTGAGTCCAGATTATGGTGATCTCTAAGAGACTACAGTGTATAGAAAATACTCACTGTGTAGCAAATTAGCTATTGTTTCTATTTGAAGTATCAGCTCTCTACTACAAAGACTTGGTACTTTAAATCTTTTATTCGTTCTCCTTTGAGCAGTGTTCACACAGAAGCTATGGAGACTGGCAACACAGTGATTGAAGCATGTACAGTTGGAGTGCTTTGGGTAATTTGGAGTGCATTTGGGCTGTAGCTTCTACCACAGATTAGTTGAAGTGGTAATGACTCCCAATTCACACGAATATTTTGATTGCTTTGAAAAGAAGCTGTCAGAACGTTTGCAGTCCAGTTTCTATAAGAGAATAAAAGGTAGTCAGTTTGACAGATATGAAAATAATATAGACTCTCAACAGGACTGGCACAAGAATAAAGAATATAGAAATGCATGCAGGCTAACGCAGCCAGGAGTCTCCCAGCAAGATGACAGAGCAGGTAGCCACTGGGGAAGTTCAGAGAAGGAAAAAGAGGTTAGAAAAGACAGGGGAATGATTCAAGACTACATGGCCAAATGTAAAAGAGAGCAGGGTCCCTGAACCTTTAACTGTCATGCTGACAAGGGAATTTTAGCTTGCCCTGTCCTCTTTTGCATCTGCCCACCCTAAAGAAGAGGATAGTGATGAGGCACTAAAGAAATGTTGTATCACTTGAGATTAGGAGAACCTTGTAAGCTACTGGAGACAAGGGACAGAAGCATGCAGGCAAGGCTGACTAAGAGACAGGGGGCTAAAGGTAGAAGACCAAAGTAAACAGTGGCCTAAAAAGCAGGTATATGAGAAAACCATGGATGGTGGAGCAAAGTTGAAGAAAGAGGATTAGGAAAGTAAGAGTTGGGGTAAAACTACATGTGGGAACAAGGCTGGATTTGTCAGGAAGTAAATAGGTAAAGGATGGGGGAGGGGGCAGAGAACAAAGGGAGCCCAACACGGCTGACTCTAAAGCAGGCGTTTCCAACCCGGTGAAGATGTTCTGGACTACAACTCCCATAATCCTGATTGTTGGACAGTATAGAGTATAAAACTTGAGGGCACCAGCTTTGGAAAAGCAGGTCTAGAGGCTAAATCGTGACAGGGAGATTTTTCAAGCAGCATCCTCAACCTGAATTGCTTCCATTGAGAAATCTAGAAGTGAGTTGCAATATAATAAAAACATATATAAAACAGATACATGTATACATAAAAACCAATTCAAACCCAATATAGATAGCAACTGCAATATGACTACAGCAGTATGACTGGGCTACCCTAAGAGGCCAATGAGGTTCAAGAAACGGTGGAGCTGGTGGCTGAGTGAAATTCATATATTGATTAGGCTGCAGGCATCTATTTTAAAGCATCACAGTTAAAAAAAATATGACCTGAATAGAGGCATGGCAGTATAAGGGATGGTAGGCATTGCACACACGGGCTAGGTGCCCCCTCAGAGCATTTGATTTGAACAGCACTGAATGAATCTTATCAGTTCCTAAAACTTTCAAGGCCTCCTATTCTGGCAATCTGCTTATAATGCGTTGTTGTTTCTCTCTCTCTCTCTGTCTCTCTCTCTCTCTCTTGTACTTTAAAAACAGCATCAATTCTAAAATATAATAAATATGTGAAGATTTTAAAATTAAAACAGAGAAGTGAAAGACTCCTACACACTTTGTTGAAATAGAACACTCTTAATGGGATCTGCAGGGCATCTATCATAAAAGCACAAGAAAACCCCACTCCAGGAATGTAATTTTACCATGCATGGAGGAGGGGGGAGAGCTTGATAGGTTGAAAACTTAACTTAGTGTGTGATTGCTTTTGACACAAAGAACCTTTTCATTGGCCTACACATCCTGCTGCCAGGCAATAGTTCCTTTACCCTACTGAAGGGTAATCACAGCTGCTTCAGATTAAGTGGGCTACCTAATTCAAAAGAAGGATTCAAGGGAGGCAGCCTATGAAAAGGAGGCATGCAAGGATGAGAAGGCGAAAGGAGGAGAATTCGACATTTTACCAAAATGTCCTTATGAAATATTTCTATGTCAAAGCAAAATGCATACCAATGATCATAATAATCCTAAAATGATGAGAAGCCATAAAGGTTGGGAAAGATTTAGAAGCCTTTTGCTTCTAAAATAAATAACAGGGGCATAGGATAGATGGTGGTCTCTGGGCTACCAAAGTTGGTTGTTGGAGATAATTTGCAAAGGGTGAGTGCAAACTCAGGCTCAGTCTTAACATCTATTTTTAATGAAAGCACTGTTCGTTGGATCTTAGCGATCACAATCTGGGCATGATAGTTAAAGCACTTTATCCAAATGTCTCTGATCTTTTCCCATCTAGAAGGAAATGTACAATAGAATGGAACCTCCTTAGAGCTGAAATGGCTCAAGCTGGTTCAAGGAACAGGTTTTTATAACAACAACAACAACAACAACAACAACAACAACAACAACAACAACAACAACAATTTATACCCCACCCATCTGACTGGTTTTCCCAGCAACTCTGGGCGGTTTCCAACAAAATATTACAAATACAATAAAACATCATCAAAACAATACCATTGTTGAATCAATATGGACACTGAACCTTTCCACTAGCATATAAAGAAATACTACATTTAATACCATCAAGTCTGATTTTTTAATTGGTACTGCAAATTTTGGATAAAATATAAGAATACTGTCACCTGGTGTGCAAGTTATTCAGAATTATTAGATCTTGTTTGTTTTTGTTTTTAAACATCATTAACCTTTCCATTCCTTTAACTACAACATCAGTGGATGGTTTGGAGACTTCAGATTTCAGTTCCTGCTTTATGTGTCCTATTTGAAACTTCTGCTGCAAATGGATGACTAGCATCCTGTTCCATACACAATGTAATTCTTAATACTTGGGTTTAAGTCCATGTAATTCATTATGCTAATACCTGCATCGTAAACACATTTACCTGGAGATACATTCCTCAGTTGGATTCAGTCCTGTGTGTATGTGGTTAGGATTGTGGTATCAATGGGTTTGTTCCCAAGCATTCCACATTAACTGATTCATTTTACGGCTCCCAAGGTAGAACCTATGATGACAGAACATTTAATAGTAAAAGGTTATTTATAACAACAACCACAACACCCCTAAACTAGCTGAAACTGAAAATATAAGTCATGACCTTGGTGTGTGTATTATTCCAATCCATTTGATTGGTTGAGCTGTTTCATGCCACCCAACAATTCCCTTATATATATTACTGTACATTAAAACATAAGTTTTGTATGAATCTTTAAAACTGAGTAGAATTGCCCCAAGTTTAATAGGACAATTAACATTTTAACTTCCCATCAAGTTAGAAACTGCTCAGTGTCCTCTTCGCTGTGACATTTGTAGATCTGAAATATTCAAAAGTTCCTGGGCTGGAGCTTTCCATTTGATATTCCCATCAAAGTGGCCCACATGTCCTGTTACACTGCTGCCATCACAATGACTTCCTGTTTAATATCAAGCTGCTCAGTAGAATGCCAGAAGCACCCACTCACTGACAGCATGTCTCTTTCAGACACTGATCTAGACCACACGCTGTCAGTGAAATACCTATTTGCTCTAATGGATTTGTAGCCCGGCTTCAAATGTCTAGGCCTGATTGGCTGGGATTCAGAAGGGGTTTCACAGTTCCGTAGACAGCAGCAATGTCAAGTGAAACTCTGTCGGAGTGCAGCTTAATAGACTTGTTTCAGCAGTAAGTTCCAGTTGATTAGAAGGGGAGTTTGTTTTGAGCTAACCCCACCACTCCCAAAAATTTATATTGGTACACATGGCAACTCATGTGCAAGGGCTGGTTATTTCCAGTGAGGGAGCAAATGAACTGACTATGCATTTCTGCTCATGATCTGTTCCATGCATATGTATTAATTAGGGGTAAGAAACCCATGGCTCTCCAGTTGTTGTTGGACTCAATTTCTTATCAGTCCCAGCCAGCACAGCCAAGAGACAGGCACGATGGGAACTGTAGTCCTGTAGCATCCAATGTTAAAAATGTCACCATGCATCCAGAAGATGTGAACATTTATACAATCTTCAGAGTGCATTTTCATTTTGCCCCTCCCCAACTTTTTGCTGGACCTAATACTAATAGTTTCCTAGTTGCACTAAAAGATAGCATTCGAAAAGATTACCACCCTCTCCAGTCTTATGTCCCTCCTATATCATAAAATCCTCACCACCTTTGGCTGCCCATGTCTAAATCATGTCATGGTCTTCCATATCCACAGCACTTTAGTCGTACAGAATCTACTCAATTTTTAGATGTTTTTCTCTTTCTCCAGTTGAGCTCATGTGCCATGATGAGAAATGACTCCAAGTACTTATCTGCTGTCAGTGTAGCAGCCATTTGCTAAAACACTGATTTGATTTAGAAAACTGAGAAGATACTTAACTTGGGTTACAAAACTGGCAATCAAGGTGTCGCTAGCTTTCAGCCTTGCTGCATTTATCTGAGAATGCCTAACTATCTTGGAAAAGACCCAAGAATCCTGTATAAGCACTTAAGGTTCATATACTAACCCAAACATAATGGATTGTTACTATTTATTTATTGTTTATGGAGTTATGATTTGCCAGATCCAGTAGGTTTCTTCCCTGAAAAACATTCACTTCAAGACGCCTTTCCCTATAAAATTATATCCTTTCATGAACATTTCCAAATTGGATGCCACTTTTCCCCCCACCCTGGGAGGCTAGCAAAACACTTGATTGCTTGAGATCACAAATGTATGTAGTGTGCATTTGCTAGAGCACTTGCTGCCCCAGGAGCCCCAACATGAAAGCTAATAATCCCTCAGTAAGGCCCCATAAACTTTTCTGACTGATTGGTGCTTGTCTCTGCCTGATCATCTTAAAGGTGTGTTGAGGAGGCACCTGATCACCCTGGACTACTATAGCTGGAGAGCCTTAGATATGATGAGACTGCCAGAGCCCAAGGGTAGCAGAGCAGTCAGCTGGGAGAGGTCACTTGGATAAAAATAATAGAAGTGTAGAGTTGCAGGGGACCATGATTATCATCTAGTTCAACCCCCTGTAATGCAGGAATATTTTTTTGCCTGACATGGGGCTCAAACCCATGACCCGTAGATTAAGAGTCTCGTGCTCTACCAACAAAGCTATCCCAGTTTACCATGAAGATGACTCAAGGTGCTCACTAGGGTAACATTCGCTGAAGTACTTCACTACCCAAATGAATAGATTCACAAATCTATGCACAATCTATTAAGGTATCAAACTTTTAGAGTCTGGGGTTCATCAAAAGACACAGGAAAGGGAGAGGTTGATGGTGAATAGGATGTTGTGTTGCACCCCTCCACTGAGCTGCAGGATTAGCACAGTGTGAGAACCCAAGACCCATTGGGCTGGAGGAGCACATGAAATGACCAGATGTCTTGGCCCATCACTATTGTAATGTATGGGTTTTATTAAGAAATTGCTAACTGTATGAGTCAGATGGAAGGAAGGAAGCAATTCACTTCTGAGATGGAGATAATAAGCCTGGGCAAATATGTGGTTGGATGCATACAGCATATTAAGGGGGAACTAATGTGTGTGTTTAATTACAAGGTACAAATAATGTCCTTTAAAAATTCTGCCTAATATGCTATTTGATGTTTTAATTATGGCTATCAATGGAATGTGGCTCTAATATAGGCTTTTCCTTTTAGTGGAGTCCTGCCAGGCTTACCAGATTCCAGATGGTACTTTACTCTGACTCAACGCAGTGCAAATGCTTACCAAAACAACAACAGCAACAAAACCAAACTCCTTCCCATGGACGCTCATTCCCCAACTGCCGTCCTGTTAAAGGCTTCTTAGCTAAGGAATATTTGGATTTCTATCCATATTTTTACAAATTATGGAAGACAGCAGTTAAACTGTAGGTCCCCTTGCAGGCAGCATGATGTCAGCTGGTTCATCTGCATAATGAGGCAGCACTATATCTTAGCAAAGCAAGTGAAGAAACATGGTGGAACTAGGGGGTTGGGGAGGAGAAGGCATTCCTGAGAATGTTAGCAGACCTGGCTTGAGTATTGGCATGGAAGCACAATTCCATTTAGGTATCTGGCAAAGAAGTCTGGGTGGGAAGAAGATGGCTGGTCTCCACTTCCAAATGATTGTTCTGTTTACAAGTGAGGGTTGTGTTCTGGCATAGCTGAAAAACAAACAATTGTAAATTTTTTTTGCTGAGTTTCATTCATGATTCTGCCCCCTCCCCCAGCCCACAATAAAACCTTGCCTTTTGTTTTAGCTGCATAGTGCACCGCTTAAAATCTGCTTCTCTTTGGGGCGGTGGTACAGTAAGGCATATCTCAAAGGAAATTGTCCTTGCACAATTGAGCAGCTCTCAATTGTTTACAGGGCAAATATCAATTAGAAGGAAGCTGTTCCAGTCGCTATGCTCTCACCCTGCACCTAATTACAATAATGGCTGCTTACCTCTGTCTGTGAGGAGGTGGTGGTTGCAGCTCAGGGTGAGTGGTGCCAGCAGGTACCCATCCAGGGTCTGGGTGGCTGGGGGAGGACATCACTTCCTCCTCCTCCCTGGCTGCCCTGGGGTCTAGGGCACACCCACAATGCCAATCAATCATGGGTGAGCTTGTGGACACAGCCTGGGGGGCAAACAAGAGGGAACATTTCACCCGCCTGCCTTCCCTCTGGGGATAAAAGAAAGCCATGCCTGGGCACCACTCTCAGATGAAGCTTGGTCTCTTACAAAGAAGGACATCTCCAGGAGACTCCCACAGTAGCTGAAGAGGAGCAAAGTTCTGGGGCCTTGGAAGTGGCTGAAGAGTTTGTTGGAAGCAGGGTAGTAGTGGGAAATGGTGATGGGGAGTGCCAGGTGCCAGGTGCCAGGTGAGGGAGTTAATCCGCACCCACTCCCCCTCAGGGGAGCATTGTACTACGAGGGTTAAAAGAGGATAATCTCCACTCCCTCCACTTTAAGTGGTGCTGCCTTACTTGGGGGTGCTTTTAGTAAGTGACCACCTGGACAGAACCTGGGATGAGATACTCCCCTCCCCCTCCCCCACTGGCGAGTCTAGCACCACCAAGTGTGCTTGTGGTGAGGGAACCACCCCAGCTCCCAGCTGTGCTAACAGGGCAGCACTTGGAATAGGATACTCCCCGACCACATTAGGGAGCCTAGTGCTGCCAGTTGCACTTCGGGTGTGGCAGACAGCTGCAGGACCAACAGGGCAGTGTGTGAAAGGGTGTAATTCCCTTCCCCAGCTCCCATTGGGCTCTCCAGCGTGGCACTCAGGGCTGATTCAGTGACACTGCCTGCCATCGCCTTGCTAACTGGCAGGGGACAATATTTAAGGTAACCCACTCAGTCACAGAGATACTTTTACATGCCTTAAGCTTATATATAATTCTTGAAATTGACTGGCAGTTCTCCATTGAATAGGGTGTGGTGCTAGGAGTAGAGATTTATCTGTCTCTCCTTTGATTGGGCTGTATTGTTGGGATTAATGATTTACCTTATCTCTGTGGCATCTTTCAGATCCATGTTACGCCTTCTAAAAATGTGCTGTTGCCTGTGCACTTTGCATTGCCCCCTCCAAACTTGTAGGTGCACCCCTTGTTACCCAGGGGACACCTCATCAGCAGCATCCAGGGCTCTGAGGAGAATGAAGGAGGCCAGACATACAGTCAAGAAGACTAAGTGTTTAGCCCTGACAACAGTTGCATCTGCAAAAGGCTCCTTGGCACCAAGCGTACCCAGGACAAGGACTTCCAATTCAAAGGGCTTCATACAGGCAATGGAGGCTATAACATTGTGCCTAGGCTGCATTGTGTCTCAAAACTGCCTTAGTGCAGCCACCCTCTGCTCCCCCTAAGGCCAGCAAATGGGGGTGTCAGCATCCAGTGGAGCCTTTGGAGTCCTCCAACTCTACTAGTGAGGAACCACCTCAGAAGAGCAACAGAAAATGCCATCCACACAAGAAGCAGCATCAGGAGTCCAGCAAATGCCGCAAGTCAGTCAGCGAGGACAGTACAGGTGAGTCATCTTCCTCAGATAGTGATACCGGGCATCGTGGATGGGTACTGGCTCACTCCTGCCAGGGTGCCATGTTTGCCAGAATAGAGATGGCACAGATGCACTTGCACACCCTGTTCATTTTCTTTTGAGCATGATAGATTCATGCTGGCTCCAAAGCACCCCTACAGTTCTGCTGCTCCAACAGACACCCAGACAGAAGGTGATGGGCCATAGCTTCACCCCGGTGATTTTAGGTGAGGTGCCCTGATTTAATGTGTCATAGGGTAATCTGTAACTTTGGTGAATGCTGCCAAAATAATCAACCAAGACTGATTGATTCAGGATACATATCCCATGCCTTCACCAAGGCCTATTGACACCTGTAATTGATAGAGTTGTGGCCAATTCAAATCCCAGATGGTTGTCCAGTGTGTATTGCAATTTTACCAGCCTTGGGCCTGCCACCCACAGCTTCACTGTTCTTGGGCCCGCAACCTCAATCCTGCGGACCTATTAATTAATTCTTAAGAATACTAAGCTCAAAATGTAAATGCCTGGCAACAGGGAAGGAGAAGCCTCCAGGAACAGAGCTGGGTCTTGCTGTCGGCTGTGTTGGCTGAATGAGTGAGATGCTACAAGAAAGAAGAATGTGGGGGTGGGGGATGTAGTTGAAAGTCATTAGGAAACAACAATTTCTGCCAATTAGTTATTCTAGTGTTGTTGCTCATTTAAAAAATAAACAACCTTTTGTGCATATTGTGAGGACATGAGGATATAGCACTGGAGGTCAGTACTTCTGATTGTTTTAGCGGAAGCATCATCACGATTTTGCTGAAACAGACTGGGAGGCTTCAAAGGCCAGAGTCCAAGCTGAGCGCTGTTTCATACTTACAGGCTGGCGCATGGCGCAGTCTCCTCAGGAGAGTGGATCATTTTAGAATGAATGTGGAGAATGACATTTTTGAAACCGAATGCAGCTCCACATCAAACCTTCCCTATGTGTGGAAACCGAAGGGATGAGAGAGAAAAACTTGTCAACTCATTTCTCTCTGACATGTTTGTGCACACACACACACAGTTTGACAGAGAGACCTTTCAAACAATCATGTACGGTTTGAGCAATGCTGCTGCTGCTGCTGCTGCTGCTTCTTCTTCTTCTTCTTCTTCTTCTTCTTCTTCTTCTTCTTCTTCTTCTTCGAAAAAAGTTGCTGGCACTCACCATGAAATTGTTGTTACAGTAAGTTCCTCATTTTTAACATTTGGTGTGTGTGTGTGTGTGTGTGTGTGTGTGTGTGTGTGTGTGTGAAATGTGCTGGTACTGCAAACCCTTGAGTCCCCCCTCCCAAATAGCACTTGTTTTGACCAAGATGGATTCTGGCCCCACCAAAGATGAGTAATGTGTGAAGGTGAGCTTATCTGATGAGTTATAAGGAGAAAATCACCATATGGTGGCATTTTCCTGACTTTCTGAGAAGTCAAGGCTTTCTTGTGAATGTGTCACGGATCAATTTTGTAAATACTATTAGGCTGTTTCCCTCTCCCCAAGATCTGTGTCATGTCTAGGCATAACCTAACTGTGCCTTGGGGATCAATAGATAACTATTGAAAAAAACATAACCAGAACTATATTGAACTGCCGTACCAGCAAAAGGGGCATTGCATGAGCTAGAAGTAGGAATCTTGCTAGGGTAAGCTCAGAGGACATAAATCCTTTTACTCACACATTATCCTTACATTTTATTCTGATGAATGCTGAAAGTCAATAAGAGAGGTTGCCTTGGAAGTCAACAGCAGAGACATTTTTCTGCCACTCCCATCTCTCTTTCTAAAAGAGCCCATGTTGCTCCTGTTCTCAGTAAGCTTTTCTTTTCCATTGCTTTCAGCCCAAAATCATTCAGCCCGTCTAGCCCTTAGCCATGTCTCCATCTACTGCCAGCCAGGCATCTGCCTGGGGAGGAGTCCACTACCGGCAGCATTCTGGAGCCTCTGTTGGCTTCATTCCACTGTACTGAGTGTGTTCAAACTTTAAAGCTGTGGGACAGAAGTCCCTGAGCACTGGCTGTTATTTATGCACATGCTGAAGAAAGCCAGGGGGAACCATCCAGCTAGCACAATCTGGTGGTTTTGGCAAGAGACATCATTGGGGATATATATAAATATATCAATAGAATCAAGAAGTGCAGGAGGACTTTGAGAAGTCTGCCGTACTTGAGGACCTCAAGGATTTGCTACATAGGGTGGCTCCTGAGTCCCATCTGGCTCCCAGTTTTAAACTGCTGTAACTCAGCCAACTTTCATCCAACTTCTCTAAAGTGTAGACAGCTTTACTTCTCACCCAAGATACTCTCAATACGAAATTCCATAGCAATAGGACATATAATATACGGAACAGTGGGTTGTTTTCGTTTTTTAAAAAAGCCTAGAATATGGTATGTCTTAAACACAAAACTGCTCTGCATTTTCACATAGCAATTTGGGAACATGAATAATGAAGTGGAAAGGTACGCAGGGCAATATTTCCTGTTCCTTTATGTGGTTATATTTCCATGAGCCCTATCCTGATATGTACCCTCCTGCTGTAAAACACAACTAGCTGTTTATTATATCTGTTACAGAACATCTTTCATTATTTATAGAGATTGTGCCTGGAAAGATGGATCACTTCTATTCATTCTGGAAGCAATAACAAAGTGATAATGTTTCCGTTTAATAAACAGCGTCTCTGTCTACAAGCAGCCCTGCTGCCTACTTCTCTAATTGTAGAACTTCATACACAGCCATCAGAGACAGAGCAGATTGGGCTGCCATATTTTATTGGCTGACACACAGGTAAAGGATGACTCTTTTGTTCAGTTCCATTTTCACTCCTAATGTTACTCTCCGTCATAACCGAACTGTTTCTTGAAATGGATGGCTTAATTTTGAAAACAAAAACAAGTAGCGTAGGTATTCATGAAAATGATAGATATTCTCTCATTCTCTCGCTTTCTGCGTTTCTATCTTTCTCTATGGATTACCACAGACCAAAAGGCAAATTCTTTTGCAAAGATAGCCGTGTTGGATTTTTGTATCATTAATTTAAATCGAGCAAACAGAAGTACTTATTGGTGACATAAGGGATATTTAATGCTGGTAGCAAACAATAGGTAAACAACCCTAGTACTTCCTGGAGCTTGGCAGAAATCTGCTCCATCCATTAAAGGAGAGGTGGTTAACCTTTGCCACCCACCTTGATGCTGTCCAACTCCAACTCCCATCAGCTCCAACCAGCATGACCAGCGGCCACAGATGATGGAAGTCAATTCCAACAACATGTGCAGGGCCACAGGTTAGCCACCTCTACCTTAAACAGGGATTCTAGAAATCAACTCAGGGACTCATAGAGACAACATGCTCTGTTAGAATTGTACAGTAAATTAACAAGTGCAATTATCCTATGCAGGTCGTGCCAGTAAGAATACACCTTTCTGGCAATAAGAAACAGAAGGCACGATAAATAGCCCATTATCATGTATGACTTGTGATGTCCAGCTATTATTCAAAATAATTATTCTCTATTGTGAGGATGTACTGTTTAAGCGGAGTTCTCTGTGTAATAATTTCATCTGTAATTATTATTTGTTCCTTTCAGATTAATGCCAGGATAGCCATATTTGATTAACTTTCTGCCTTTAACCTGTTGGCATGCAATTATTACTGCAAGGAGAAACAATCCACATCAGGGTTTTCAGGTAGGGGTGCAGGATTGGAGCGCATCTGAACAAAAGCTTGAGACCATAATCCAAGATTAGCACCATGACTAGAAGCCTGGTGAACGTTGGAGAAGTGGAATAATATTTCCCCTGAGGGGGCGTGTTTACAGTCTACTGATTCTTCAGGCCCAGTTAGCAACATCTCCCCAATACAGAAATTCTTGCTTCAGTTGGTAGGTGTGGTGGGCTGGATTTAGCTATTTGAGTTGTGCAGGCCTGCTGTTGTATATCATTCTGATATTATGTACTGAGCATCACCATGTATGGTATCTGTAATGGGTTTAGGGGTTGCTCGTGCGTAAGTTGCCGCCACTCCTGACTAGGTTACCTGGTTGAACCCTTTCTGACTGAACAGCCTCTAGCATCGTGACTGTCTCAGTCGCTGGCAGAATCCGTCAGTGGGCGTTTCTTGAACTTCTTCCAGCACAAAAGTTCTTTGACGCCTAGTCTCCGCCTAGTCTCCCTGCGCGGAAGCCTTCTGCGCAGGGAGGGTGTGGGCAGCGGAGGACCCATACTCTCTCCGCTGGTCTCCGGTGAGGAGTTTTGGAGCCTCCTCTCCGATTCCCCCATCTGCCCCCCTTCTCCACTGGTGTTACGCTGATTTCCTTCCCCAGCAAATGGGCTGCCCCTCTCCCTACTGGGACCCTCTCCGGCATCCCTCTGGAGCCTTCCCTCCGCCTCTAGCTATGATGGCAGTTCCCTGACAGTATCCATGCATGCAAATGGTATGGACATCTATATTTTTTGGACCACTTTTGTTGTGCTATGTCCCCCACATGACCACAAAAATTGGCATTGCAGGAGAAACCTAAGCAGAATACAACCACAACTATGCCACTATTAATGTGCAAAAAAAATGTTGCAAAATACCCCTTCAACAAAACACCAGTCTGGAGGGCAACAAAGTAGCAAATGCGGAACCAAGTACTATATATTTTTTTCTGGTTACAGAGACATTTTGATGCATACCATTCCAAAAAAGCTCAAAAGGCTTCCAAGTTTCTCTGTTCGTATCTTACAATTTGTGGATTCAGTACTGTTCATTGTAAAGGGTTGTTAATTGAAGTTAGCAAATAAATCAACATCATCAACAACCATGGATTGCCAATGCTGGAGAAATTTACCTAATGTGCATTTTACTGCTTTGTTACATGGTTGTCTGCATTAATCAGGTGTCTAGACAGCTTTAGCATGATTCAGTGTTAATTTAACTGTTAATTTATCCATTGTAACTGTAACCCAAGGTGCAGTGGAACAGACACAGTGCTGCATGCAATGACCACAGGGTTTAATGAAAAATGATGCCATGCTAATATTCACTGATGATCTTGTCCTCCATGAATTCATCTCCTCCCCTTTTGCAGCTGTCCAAATTTGTTCTTCTGCTGCATAGACCTCACCTTCCTACTAACTTGCCATTTTTTTAAAAAAAACAAGGAAGTGTGAATGAAATACACAAATTAAAGTGTTAACCTATAAATGGATTGTTTCTTGAAAAATGAAGAGGTGGGGATCCAGTTACTAAGGCTTGGAAACAATTAAGTGCACATGTCAATCTTTTCTGAGCAGAAATTAGGGGACCCTTTGCATTTTAAACTGCAGTCATTGGGATTTAATTGCAAGTCATCTCACCTAGAATGAATCGAAATATTTGTGTTGGAAGACTTTGCAGTATTGAGTAATTTGGCCAGTTCGCTGGAGGGTGTCTGGCATGATTTCCTGTAATATCTGGCAATAAGCTGCAACATTTAAATGCTGCGCCTATCTGTTATTCAAACCAGTTCTAGTAAATATCACCTTTGCAATAGGAATAAAGGATAATTAAAGAAGAAATGAGATTAATTGTTGTATGCTAGCATTTATGCGGAATTTAAAGAAAGCAATCTTTTGCATGCTGAACATATTATTTGTGTGAGCATTCACCTAGATCCACAGATAAATCTGCTATGGCCACCTTATTCATATATATTTTTTCCTACCTGCAAATGGAAACTTCATCTTCTGGGAGAAAAAAATGAAGCAATTTGGACTGCAGGTGAGAGACACTATTTCTCACAATGGATCCTGTGCTATATATGTGTAGGGAAATAGTCTTTTCATGCCTTTGTAAATGTGATAGTTACTTCAAAAGCTCTAGGAAGGACTTGGGAAACCTCTGCAACCCTCCATCAAGGATGCTGACTTACAGCAGGAGCCCAGGGCTGAACCAAACCCAGGAAAAGGTCGGTGCAGGCCAGTGGTTATAGTGGTATCTCAGCTAAATTCACTTTTAGGAGTGCTTTTGCCTGAATGTAATGCGGTAATGCCCCTTCTTTGCCTTTAGTCCTGCTTGCCACTATTATGAGGTTTCCAGAAGGTGGCCTATAAAATAATGTGAGCCTTGGTCTGGAGAAAATTCACCACTCCTTTTCTAAAAGCAAAAGTCTTCACTGCAGCATATGAAATTGCTAGAAGATTCTGGAACCTCTTGGAGGTATACAACCCACTACCTCACAGTCAAAATCAGTCTCAGTATAGCCCAATGAAGGCACTTGCAGTAGGTCCTTATAACTGGTTCTTTTGTTATCTTGCCTGAACTTTCATATTCTGTTTCTTGGATCCAGACCCCACCCCTCCATTGGTGAATTTCCCTTTCTCCTGCGTCTTCTTGCGCCCTCTGAAAATCCATGTTGTTCGGTTACAGTGGGTGGGTGGGAGGCTCTGTAAAGGGGTTCTGGGAGGAAAGAGAGAATTGCCTCCTTCTGCAAGCTGGATTCCTTTATTGGGTCAAAAGGTTTCAGTAGATAGAATGAGAATCTGACTATATGCTCAGGTGATTTCACAAAGGGTATTAATCCCCTACAATGACCTATTCTGGCAGCACAACAAGAACCTGCATGCCTTCTGCTGCATTTCCCCCCACATTCAGGGCTCCCCACCCCCAGCCGGAACTCACCAGAAGTCAGTTCTGACACCTCTCAGGTGGGCACCATTGCCGTTGTAAGAGAATAAGGAAGGTGTTCATGGCTAGTTCTGGCACCTCTTTTTCTAGAAAAATAGCACTGCCTACACTGTTGTTCAGGAGGAATAAATGAGTCACCTTTTTCTCTCTCCTACTGGTCTTCTATTTGATGAAGAGGAACAAGAAATTCCACAAGTGTTGTTACACACAGCGATGCTTAGAATAGGATAAAGTGACAAACTAACAAAGGGGTTTTGAAAGACTTCTTGTCTTACCAAAGTGATCATTTAATGTGAATGTATTCCATTACATCTAAGCATTATTGTTCTGGGAAATTTGACTTTCCAGGAGGAAAATAGCACACACATGCTGCTCCCTACTTATCTAACCTGGAAATAACAACAATGCAATTGTTTTCAATCATATTGAAGTCAGTATAATGGCCTACAAAATTAAAAGGGTCCTCTGGTTTCCAGCCAACCCCTTCAACAATTACAGTGTACCAAACTTTCCCCTCAAATGCCTATGTTTTCAGTGAGAAAAATGTGTGGGCTGTGGAAGCTTTTTAGTATAGGTTTGCAAGTTCTAGCCCTATGTTTTACTTGCACAAAACAAATACAGCTCCATTCGGATTCTGTGGTTTCCACAGTAATGCAGCATGAAGAGGTTTAAGGATTCAAACAGCTCTTAAAGGAGGTAGGTAGATCATTTTAAAAGAAAACACCCACACAACTGTCGCTCTCTCGCTCTTTCCCAAGCAACATGGGATTTGATGATTTTTGACCTGTTGCCTGTAGCAACAAATCCAAAAGTAAGCCTCTGTGATGTCAGCTGCTGTATTGGTTGCTTGTGAGCTTGAAAAAGGTTCTGCTGCATGATCAAATAGGGGATCATAATCTCAGGCTGCAAGCTTGTAGGTCACTTGCCTGACCTCTGATAAAAAGATGGCCATTATGGCATGTAGCTGACATGGCCTGTTAGGATTGGCAGCTGGACTGTGAAATTTCCTGTCAAGATAATATCATTGCTTCCCTGTCACAATAGGTCTCACTGTACAGGGCCCTGCAAAATCAACAGATAAAATATTTTCTAAAGAGCATTCAGCATATGCGCTTATTAATATCTAAGTTCAAGGCTCCAAGCAGCCTTTCACAGTTGCTTTTCTCCTTGATGTCTGCCAGCTCTCATTTAATGCTGAAAAATCAGATCCAACTTTACTGCAGTGGGCAGAAGTGCAATAATTTCTATCTTCTAAAAGAAATATTGATATAGCAACATTTCTAAAAGTGTGCTTGTGTTGTGTTGTGTGGGTGGGTATATGGCATAGAGGAGATGAGGGTAGATGCTGGAGAAAGAATTGTGAGTTCCCTTGTCTTGCCCATGTCAACAGAGAATATTGATGAGGAACTCAGATTTGCTCCATGATGCCAGATCATACCACCTCACCTTTTGGAATCAAGACCTTGTGGAACATATAAAATAGAACTTTGTTGTCTTGGGAACTAATTTTGCAATTAGCAGGATATATTTTGCCAGTGTGGAATGCGGATGGCGCTGTGGGTTAAACCACAGAGCCTAGGACTTGCTAATCAGAAGGCCAGCGGTTCGAATCACCGCACCGGGGTGAGCTCCCGTTGCTCAGTCCCAGCTCCTGCCAACCTAGCAGTTCGAAAGCACGTCAAAGTACAAGTAGATAAATAGGTACCGCTCTGGTGGGAAGGTAAACGGCATTTCTGTGCGCTGCTCTGGTTCGCCAGAAGCAGCTTAGTCATGCTCGCCACATGACCCGGAAGCTGTACGCCGGCTCCCTCAGCCAATAAAGCGAGATGAGCGCCGCAACCCCAGAGTCGGTCACGACTGGACCTAATGGTCAGGGGTCCCTTTACCTTTACCTTTTTACTTTGCCAGTGTATACCCTGAAGCAGCACACAGCAGGATTGAACACCATGTCTCCTTCCCTCCCAAGGCCACGTGTTTAATTAGTGTTCACAAACCTAACTAAACATTAAGGCGTCAGAATTGATTTGGTGTCCAGATGCAGGTCAGCCCCAGATCACCCCCAGGTCAGATTGGGGTTGATCCAAAGTGCCAGATTGGGACATAGATTGGATTGGAGGGGAACATGCATGTACAGCCCTAATACAGACTAAGGGAGAGATCAATTCACTTTCACCAAACAGGGCTAGCATCCTGAATGTTCTGTGAAAGAAAAGCCTACCAATAGAATGTACTTCTGTAGAATACATTTCTTCATGACTGGGATGTAAAGTTTCTTAATGACTTGTTATTCCCTCTCTCCTCACATCCAAGTCATCCTTTGGGGCTTTGTGCTGTCTTTGATCTCACTGTTTTCCAAGTAGGTGCTGCTGTTTACACACCATGCACGCTCTCTCTCCCCCCCCCTCTTTCCAACCAAAGAAACAGTTGACATTTCCTCCTTGATTTCTTTTCCCTCTATTTTAAGCAAGTGCTCTTTCTGCATTTTCGAAAAGACAACTTTTGTGTTGTTAGTTGCTGCTGCTGCTGCTTAACACTCTCGAGATTCTGCTTGGCTTGACCTTCTTGGGTTTTAAAGAAAGAATAGCTGTGCTCCATGTGCTGATAAAGGAAATAGAGGGAAAGAACCTATTCGGCAAAATTACCAACCCTAAAGCTGACGCTGTTGTGTGTGTGATTCCTGAACGCTGCTGAGGAGGAAGAGGCTGACTTCGCAGTTGTATTATTTTGGCCAGGTTTTTTCCCTCCAGCATCTCGACTACATCCTTCTTTCCACCAGCAGCATGGTACTCATGTAGCTATTCAGTAAATATGCTGTAATTATTCCACTGTGCCTTGTTGACTATGGATGCACGTGTTCTCACAGATAAATCTGCAAATCTGCAAAGGAAACAGGGATTCAGATTTTTGTCTCTTGTTTTTGCACAATGACAGCAGGTGACACACCTGATATGAAAGCTCTGTGCACAACGTTAAAGTGGTTCTTTAGGTGGGGAGGATCAGGCCACTTATTTCCTCATATTGCACACAAATGTATTTAACAGCAGATGTATTGACCCAATTTATGGGTAATAAATAGATATATTGCTGCTCTCAGTATTTATATATCATTTGCAAAAAAGCAGATACTTTGATACGGAGCCTAATCAAGCATTTACATTCAGGGAAAGGACTGGATGTTGCTTTATCCAGCTGTCTCATATGTATAATGTGTAATAGATAGATAGATGATAGAGAGATAGATAAATAGATAGAGATAGATGGAAAGATAGATGATAGATAGATGATAGATGATAAATAGATGATAGTATTTCAGTTGCATTAATGTAAATCACTGTGAGATTCTCATGTTATAAGACACTAAATAAATGCATTATTATTATTAGTCGTTTTTACCCTCTCTTCCTCCTCCAACTACTTAAAAGAGGGATGAATGAATATCCTTGTATCTTGTATTTTCAAGTATGGGAGGCGTAGTGGGATAATAAACACAAACTTGAAAACACAGACAGGGCACACTCTCGACTATTTTACAGGCTGGAAAGCAGCAGACTTCTTGAGTGCTGCCCCATAGCCATGGAATTGTCATCTCTTACAGTTCTGTGCCTGAGCATTTTCTGAAAGTGTTGGAAGAGTATGGCATACATACCCCCCTAGGGCCCTTTTGAAGTCTTGCAAGAAACAATGGGTCAGATTCAACTAAGCAGATGCAGTCGTGGGAGCAAGCGCAATGAATCCCACTAGCACAACAGGACCTGCCTGCTCTCTTCCCCCACATGTACCCTATGCTCACCCCCAAATCAGTTCTGGGGGGTCTAGGGAACCCCCAGAACATCACATGGTGGGGACAAGAGGGGAGATTGTTCCATTGGGCAAGCTGAAATGCTTGTGCTTATGGGATTGGAAGAGTGAGCTGGTGAATTTCTCCCAGTAATTCAACCCCAGATCCACAAAGCTAAGCCAGCAATGCAGATAGAAATGGTAAGGGAATTCATCAGACCTGCCTTTATTACACTGATCAGTTTTCTGGCTGCTTTGCTGTTCCAGCAAACATGGACTCCTTGGGGGTGTCATTAATGGCTTGGGAAGGGACTCACAGTAAGGCTAAAGCCAGCACTGTCTTGCTGTGCTTGCATTACCAAGGAACAGTAAAAGGCCACTCGACAATACAGGAGCAGGTCACTCTCTGTTCTCACTGCTGCTGCTTCGTCCTGCAGGACAGTGAAAAACCTCTATGGCTTGCTGCTCCTCTAAATGTCACTCACAGCTGCTGTGATTTCACTCATTGTCTAAAAACGCTAAAAGGCAAGAGCTGGCTATATTCTTGCAAAATGATTTGGCAGAATAGAACCAGCACGTCTGGGGTTGAATCCAAATAGCAAAGGAGGATAGGAAGCCAGCAGGGCTTACACCCTGCTTAATTTAAGTTGATGTAAGTTACCCCTAGGGACGTGGGTGGCACTGTGGGTTAAACCACAGAGCCTAGGGCTTGCCGATCAGAAGGTTGCCGGTTCAAATCCCCGCGACGGGGTGAGCTCCTGTTGCTCGGTCCCTCCTCCTGCCAACCTAGCAGTTCAAAAGCACATCAAAGTGCAAGTAGATAAATAGGTACTGCTCCGGTGGGAAGGTAAACGGCGTTTCCGTATGCTGCTCTGGTTCACGAGAAGTGGCTTAGTCATGCTGACCACATGACCCGGAAGCTGTACACCAGCACCCAAGGCCAATAAAGCGAGATGAGCGCCGCAACCCCAGAGTCGGCCATGACTGGACCTAATGGTCAGGGGTCTCTTTACCTTTAAGTTACCCCTATTTCAAACTCTGTTGGGGAGCAGTGCTGCTACTGCCTGAGCTAGTCGGGCCCTGACAGAGAAGAAAACAAACCTCTGAAACAGAGTTTGACTTACACCACCCTTTTTGTCAGAATTAGCTCCACTGGTTTATTGGGTCACTTAACTGAGCTTTAAGAAGTTTGGAATAGGTGTAAGTATCTCTTTGTCCATCCCAGAATGCCCCTTTGTGGGGACTAACACTGGTGTAAATTCCACCCGCTTATGTTCTACTGGATCATCCCTGGCTAAACCAGTGACTTGAGGGGACTTGTATATTCCTGGCTGAGTTTAGGATGAGGGAGTTACACCAGCATAGCCAGAGCTGAGCTCCAAGTTATAGCCAGGACAGCCCAAGATCTGTCTGTTCCAAACTCATGGATCTTGGGTTTGCATTACACTGCTAGGCAAACTCACAAGAGATCAACAGACATGATTAATTTAAGTCCCTAGATTTCAATGAGTCTACTCCATGACTTAGTTGGTTTGTGTCCCAGGTTTGCATACCACAGCCACTTGAGAATCATGCCATGATGATGCTGATGCTGTACCAACACAGCTAGTTCAGTGAGGAGCAATGATCTGTCGGAGGCCCCACCTGCTTTTCTCCCTGAGTAATGAAACCACTTTTTGAAACTGCCTTGAGATTACTCATTCATGCTTTTATAGATGCAAACAGAAAAAAATGTTTGTGTATACATGCTTTATGCAAATGAAGAGAACACTTAGCTGGTAATAAAAGCAATGTTGCTTCCTCTCAGAAGAATTCATTGCTCTACAGCACTAAGAAGATATATGAGCAATATTTATAGGATGCCATTTATTCAAATCATCAGTGTTTAAATTGTGCTTAGAGTTCATATTACCAGGCTTCACAGTGCTTCCCACAATGTGTGCTTAATTAACACAAGCCAAATGGGATGTGAATGTAAATTTACATGAAGGAACCCACATATTTTATTAGTAAAACGACTCTGCATTTCTACTGAATTAAAAAAAGGTTAGGCTAGGTGACATGAGAAATATTAGGTGAACACATGCAAATTTCAAAATTATCTATACATTGCACTTACTGACTTTAGTGTTCCAAAGTGAGTGTATAAGAGAAACTTGAATTTAGGCATGCTGTTATGTTGTGTAGATATCCATGAACAACCTGTTCTCTTTCCTCCCCTTTTTGGATCTAAAATATTTATGTTTCATATACTATTGTAAATTATATGCTATGGAATACAAGAACTGATGAACTCACTGTTGTGCAAAACTAAATAATATTATATGTTTTTAGCAACAGATTAAAATTTAAGTGTTAAAAGTTAGGCATTATGAAAACTGAGATGACAGTCCTTTACCTAAGTAGCAGATGGGCCAAAACAGGCTTCCAGGAGAAAGTCTAAGAAAGACAAATCCAAGATGAGCTTTTCAATCTTGCCTTTTCCCACCACACATACTCTCAAAGATTTCTTCCTCACACCCCAGATTTGATTTACTGACTCTGAGCTCCAAACATCTCCCCTAAGGAAGAAGTCTGCTCTTGTGCACTAGTGCAAGAGGCAACTAATCATACAGGGCATCCAAAGATTGCTTCTACCAAAGGAAGTGAACTGAGTGACCTCTCATTCTGTTTGTATGCCTGAGAAGTCTGCATTCTGATGGTTGGAAAGCTGATGAAAAGAAGATTCCAATCAGTAGGCAATAAATTGCTCCCACTCCCTGCCAATACACTGGTTTCTAGTGCTGGGCCAGTGGGTTATTAGGCTGTCATTTCAACACTTCCCACTCAGAGAATAATAAAAAAAGTTCAAATTCAGGGGAACACTTGCCTAAGCAGGTGTAGCTTCAAGAACCATCAGAATGCCATCACCAACAAGACCTCTTGTATCTGAACAGGGAGGATTTTCCACAACACGAGTGTCACCAATGAAAAAGCCTGCTTGTGTGTTACCACAAGCCAATATTCATCAGGTTGTGGCAAGGGTTCCATTTGCTGATCTAGTCGCCACAAATATAATGCCATGTTACATCCCTGTGAAAGGCTCCAAGTTTAAAGAAATTGGAAACGCTTCTTATGGGGAAAGGCAAACTGAGCAGAGCAGAGTTGGTCTGGCATATATCTCCACCTCTGCCACCTCTTCTTATCCTTCTTCTGAAGACCCTTAGAATGTTCCTCTGTCAAGGCAAAGGGGGGACTCAGCTCTCCAACAAAAATCCATTCCCACCTGCCTTCTGTCCAATGGAAACTGACATGAATAGTGTCGTGTTCCGACTGGGGGATTCTGGGAATTGCAGTCCCAATTTGCTCCTTGATAGGAATGAATGCTTTGCTGGGGAGCTGAAAGGCTTGCTCTCCATTGTTAACCCTGCCTCTACTCTAGAAACATTATGTGGTGTCCACAAATATTATGTGCATTCTTACAAGAAGCACACCTAAAAAATCTAACCCCTTTTGGAGTGAGGACCGGGACATGTGTCCATCACTCATTACAAGTGCCACAAGTGAATGATTTTCTACCCTTGCAGCAGGCCAAGCTGCAATTGAAGGTCTTGTATGACTTTTACTTACATACCCAGATAAGACATCCCAATAATAAAATGCCTACCAAACTGCGATTTTGGAATTCATTTAAATTCAATTCCAAATTAGCTGTGTGCTTCCAATACTAATGCACTCGTCCCTATTTTTCTTCTGTCGCTTCTGCCACTTTCCTCACCTCTGACTCTAATTCAAATATTTGTTCCTCACACTTCATAATAGGTTTGATCAAATTTTGACAGGGTGCATCCTAAATGTGAAATTAATGGTAAAAGAGGGAAAAGGGGCAGAGATGTGAGGAGAAAGTATCACAGTATATTAAGAGTTTGAATCAAATGGGGAAAACACATTTTTATTGCCAGTTTGAGAGCATAAAGCAATATTTTCTTCCAGCCCTTAATGCTATAATCACAGGAGCTGACGATGAAGAAACCTGAAAGACTATCTACAGTTCTGGTTGCCTCACCTCAAAAAAGTATAATGTAGAGCTGGAGAAAAGGTTAGCCAACATCATCAAGCAGTTTGGGGAACTCCCATACAAGGGAAGGCTACAGCACTTGAAGATTTTTTATTTCAAAAAATGAGGTGAATGGGGAGATACATGACATAGGCTTGGATCAAGGGTGCTGAACCTCTGGCCTCTGGTTCTAATTAGGCCTTCTGCATTTGGCCTGAGTATATTTTGGCCAAGCTGCTTTACAACTGACATCATATATGGCATCCATGGCTGGGCCAAAGAAACTTGTGTGGTGCTGTGCAAGTCCAAATGATTGGGCTTGCCCGGTTCTGTGTGTGGATGATCACCAGAACTTGCGTTGCAACACATCGCTGAATCAAATTCCCTGTGGTTAAGATTATGCATGGTGTGGACAGCGGTTTGATGTGGGCAAAGCTTGAGTGAGGTGGAAACTGTATAAATCTGTTTTAAATGGATTCCTCCTCCCTTCATAATGACCCAACAAGCCTGGACAATATGAAAGCTCAGTATGAATCCTGGAATACTTCCCAGAATCCACTGTAATATACGGCAACCCCCATACCTCATGGTTAAGGATACACTGGAAGCCAAGTCAGTGTGGAAAGTATTCCACAAACAAATGCCATGTGGTCTGAAACCTACTACTGTAGGAACAGTGTTTCATTCTCTCCCTCTCCCTCCCCACTCACTCTCTATCTTATTAGCACCTCCTCAGTCCTTTCCTGTAGGACAATTATACAACTCACACTAAAATGATTTTGAAATATCTACAGCAGCATAGAAATAATTGATTTTAGGTGACAATTCCCCGTAAAGCCTGTATATGGCAAAGGGCAGATTTAATTTTATAGGATAAGGTCTAGCTTGGATAATTCATGGATAATTCACCACAGGTTTAACTGTCCTAGACAATGTGTTGCTAAATACGTGCAATTGGGTTGTCAACGGGTTTCATTAATGCCTGTAAGGGGCATTTAATGTACCAAGCATTTTCCCTGAAACATAATTCAGTTTGGATTACTTCAGTAGGCACATTAATAGTTTAAAAAAATAAAAAATACAACTTTGAAAATTAGCATGATTATACATTCAAGATTATGAATGAAGATTCATTGTCAAAAAGACCATTATATTAACATAATTAGAAGAGGTGAAGACGTGAAAGACGGAGGAAGGTGAAATAACAGGTGGATTCGTTGTGTGAGGTACTATGTGGCTCCACATTTGTTCTGGTCAACAGTGGATCAGTTAGGATCTGGTATTTGGTGTAGGCGGTTGGAATCAACTAAGGATTTGCTGCACATAGTTCAAAAGGCCATACGTTGTTAGCTGCTATGGGGGACCAGCTGATCAGATCCCAGCCTCACAAAGCGGCTCAAGGAGGGTGGAGTGAGAAGAATGCAAGAGTCATGCACCCCTTGATCCCAGCTTCTCGGGGGCAAGGCTGCGATCAAGGGGTGCATGGTGTCCTTCTCGTGCCCCCCCCAGATGCTTTGCAAGGCTGCCATCTGATCAGATCCCAGCCTTGCAAAATGGCATAGGTCTGGGTTGGGGAGGGTGGCATGAGTAGCTGGCCTCCCCCAGGAAAATGAGCCCAGAGTGATTGCCCCGGCAGATCCCCTGGTTGTCCTTTAGTTCCCTGAAATTCAAGCTATAATCTGAACACACAGCCATTGTGTTTGGCAGTAGTCACACATTTATTGCAATGTCTAATTTGGCCCACATCCTGATCTTGAAATTCATAAATAAAATAGAACAAAGTGGGAAGAGCAAAAACTCAATGAAAGAGCATGTGCTTTGCATGCAAAAGCTCCCAGATTTAATCCCTGATGTCTCCAGGTAAGACTGGGGAAAACTCCTGTCTGAAACCTTGGAGAGCCATTGTGAGACAGCGTCGACAATACTGAGCCAGATGAACCAATGGTCTGATTTGGTATAATTGGTAGCATTATATGTTTCTGTGTTTTAAAACATTCATTGACTTTTATTCAAAATTCTTTTGGACTTGTAAAAAGATGCCACTATAAAGAGGTGAAACAATCCTACAAGAAATCAATCAATGGGAAAACTAAATAATAATATGAACGGGAAATGATGCATTTCAAGAATGCAGGGTTTTCTTTAAATTACTTTTCTCTGAAAGTATATTTTGATGTCTATTGCAAAAGATCAGGTTAAAGTGTGAGATTTATTCCCCTCCAAGTGGATCTTTGGAGTTATATCATATATAAATCACACTGTGATGGGACACTTCTTGTTAAAAAAATATTTACACACCTGTAATGAAATGTATCATAATTTTTTTAAAATCACACAGTGACTATGGGGGTAGGTGAAATATTCAAGAAAAAAATTGCTGAAATAGAATAGGAGGAGGAGGAGGAGGAGGAGGAGGAGGAAGAAGAAGAAGAAGAAGAAGAAGAAGAAGAAGAAGAAGAAGAAGAAGAAGAAGAAGAAGAAGAAGAAGAAGAAGAAATAGTTCCTATTGTATCTTCACTCCACAGGGTTATGTGTACTTGGTGTTCTTAATATATTTGAAAGTAGTATGTGTGTCCTTGCAGTCTTAGAGTTTTACCTTCTTAATGATATTGTTTTTCTAAACCTCCCAATGATATTGTTTTTCTAAACCTCCCAATTTACAGCTCTTGGAAATCACCCAGATCTTATCTCTTGCTGATAGTACAATGATGCACTTCTGAACAAGATATGAAGCCAGTTCCAGTAGTCACTGCTTTGATAAGATAAGCAAGATGTGGGCTGCAGCTAGTTCTCTTGGAGATAACATTTGTGAACTTCATCTTGGCATCAGATAGCAGCCACTACATGAGTACCAGACACGACTTAGTGTGCCCCCCCCCGTAATTTTGCAGGTTTTCTGGAATATCATACTTTCCAAATGTTCTGCTATTCAGAAGAGGCTGATCAGACCAGTCCCAGCTTTTGAGGTTCCTAGTCATAATCAAAATGACACACACGCACAAAATAACCCTCTAAAAGTGAGTGACTAAATCTTGTGCCATCAGAACCCATATATTTTTATTAACATTTCTGAACATTTAAAACTCTTTAATATGGTACAATCTCTATCAGTTAATAAATTAACAACAATATCTAATCTGACTAATAGTGGTTCTGCAAGGTTTTACATAGGTTTTACAGCCTAACTGGAAGATGCCAGAGAATTGAATCCAGGCCTTTCTATAAGCAAAGGATGTGTTTTTGGCATTGAGCTAGTTTGGCCAAGAAACATCTTCTCAAGCAATGGTGTGGTCAGAGGAGTCCTGGAATCAGGTCTAGGTCACAGGTGCAGTGCTCCAAGTGGGATGGCATTCACTCTTCCCATTTCTTTTTTGGCAGGCTTAACTGCATCTGGATTGCTTACCCCACTTATGGCACACACAGACAAACATTTCATTTCCTTCAAAACCATCCCACTAGCTTTTTAGTCCCCTTTCAGGCACTGCTGCCAAGTATTAAAAAGAAAAAGAAAAAAAGAACCCAAGATCTGATTAGAAGCTTCCAGGAATCACAAGGACATCTTGTATAACTGTGAAGTTAATTCAAGGGTATCCGGTAGAAGAAATATATACCTTTCAACACTTGGATAGCCTATAATTGAGGATAGTTATCAGTTTGGTCAAGAGCATGTTTGTAGGAGGGTCAAGATTGCACAGAAATCCCCAACTGCTTTCAAGCTAATAGGATCCAGATGCAAGGGTGAAAAGGGCATATAATTAAGTCTGAGTCTCTTTCCCCCCAGAGCCTTGTGGCTTCTATTTTCACGTCAAAAGAGAACAAAACAAGACCTTTCGTATTGATGAAAGCAGATAAACACCTAGATAACCTCCCTGACAAAATCATGGAACTCCAAATCAGTTTCCTGTCCAGACATTAAAATAAAGTTGTTGTTGTTGTTGTTTTAAAATATATATACCAGGGCAAAGAATGAAAGAAAAAGGATAAAATTTGGGTTTTATTCATTTGATTTGCAACCCATCCTCCAAAAGGCTAGCATGGCCTGCTGGATAAAGTGTTATAACCGCACAACTCACATACTTCAGTTTACTAGAACTTCAATCCCTATGTCCTGGTGGGGTCATTTTGCAACAGGGCAGGGATGGGAAACCTGTGGCTTTCCAGATGTTGTTGGGCTCCATCTCCCATCAGCCCCAGTCAGTATGGCCAATGGTCAGGGATTGTGGGAACTGTAGTCCAGCATTACCTGGAGGCCCACTGGTTTCCCTATCCCTGTTACAGGGGCAATTAGGGTTGCCAAGTCCTTTTTTACAGACAGTGCATATTATCTGTTTGTGTGCGTTGAGTGAATGCTGAGCCTCCCACCATTCCTTCTCTGGTTTTCTTACTTAGTGTCCCACCCCAGAAGCTGCAGAGCAGCATTAGAGTCCTGCAGATTACTGCTGGTAGTTGAGGAAGACAGGTTAAGAGACCTCTTGGAGGTGAAGTGGCTGCAGCCATGTTCTATGGCTTAGTGCACTTTAAAGTGTTGGCACCCTCTCTGAGGAAGGGTTCTTTTTCCTGAATAAGGAGTCTAGTATCAACTCTGGATCTGGAGCATGCATACTCATTGATATAAATGTGCAGGAGAGTTCAAGGAGAATAGAGAGAGAGAATTTTTAGCTGGAATAAGCTGAGATGTGGCTTTTGATCTTTCTGGCAAATTTTCTGCCATTTCTTTCTTTATTCAGGAAAGTGGGTGACACGTAGCAAAATGTTAGTCAGAAGGGAAGAATCAGGTTATTCTTCAGTACACTGCATTCAAGGCCCACAGTAGAAATAGAGAACTTCAGCTGTAGAATGCATTACAAGTGGTCAGGGTCGGTTCACATGGGGAAAGATGGTCCTGGAAGTATTGCACTCCTGAGCTTTTAAAGGTTTTATAGGTCCAAACCAGCACTTTCAATTTGGCCTGGACAGTAATTGGCAGCCAGTGCAGTTGGGCCAGGATTGGTGTGATATGCTCAAACTGCCTTGAATTCTGCACCAGCTGAAGTTTCTGAAGCATCTTCAGAGACAGCCCCATGTACCAGCACCCTTATAATTTCTCAGAGAAATCAGGAAGATTGCTTTTGGGTATATAGAGTTCTCGCCCCTAAGGGTTTGGGGACTCTCTATGACAGTGGTCGGAGGCAGCAGGGGGAGTGGAATTTTCAAAATCGCCTCCCCATTCATCAGGAGAATACTCTGTGGAGAGCCAGTGTGGTGTAGTGGTTAGGAGCAGTAGACTCGTAATCTGGTGAAGCGGGTTCGCGTCCCCGCTCCTCTACATGCAGCTGCTGGGTGACCTTGGGCTAGTCACACTTCTTTGAAGTCTCTCAGCTCCACTCACCTCACAGAGTGTTTGTTGTGGGGGAGGAAGGGAAAGGAGAATGTTAGCCGCTTTGAGACTCCTTCGGGCAGTGATAAAGCGGGATATCCAATCCAAACTACTACTACTACTACTACTACTACTACTACTACTACTACTATTACTACTATTCTTCTTCTTCTTCTTCTTCTTCTTCTTCTTCTTCTTCTTCTTCTTCTTCTTCTTCTTCTCTGCTACACTGAAAAGTCTTCTGTAAGCAGAAAAAGACCTTCTGTATATGGAAGGCATACCTATGATCCAAGCCACTGGGTTTATCACAATAAACTGTTTCCCTGCCCCCTGTTGAAGATCCCTCATTTCATTCCCCTGCCCCTCGTCACCAAATCTCAATAGGAACGGCTTGTAATTCCTGATGGAAGTCCATTCAGACTGTACTCCTAATGGGGTCTATCCAGCTTCAACACCCAGCATCCTAGTCTGTCCTTGTTGCCAGCATGAAGACTGAAATGGCACAGCATGAAGACTGATGGCACTGCTGCAATTGATGATATTATACAATAAGATGATATATAACTATATAAGCCTTTAAAGAAATATTGCTGGACATTTTCAAACTGACATAGAAATAATCAGTTCGGTTAATGGTATCTACATGCATAAGTCAAATATTCTTCTCGGCCTCAATGCTTTAACCGAAGAGGGAGGCGAGATCAGTGAAGGAAAAGAAAATGTTGCTAGGGCACTCAATCAAATGATAGCCCTGTGATTAAATTTGACAAACAGTAATTTTTTTAAATCAAAGTGGCAAACTAGTTACCACCAAAACAAAACAAAACAAAAGTTATGGCTTCAGGAAGATCAGCTTGAATGGCACAAAAATGTGTGTGTTGATAAATTGGATAGATAGACTGTGAAGAATGAAAGGTGATTTGGTTGGGGAGAATTGACTGCTGAATATAGATGACAAATGCAGATCATGGCCAGAAATTACAAATGAGCTTGTACAGCCTCTGAAAATACTTTTAAAATAGATCAGTCAAGAAAATGGGCTAAAGGAAAGAGCAAACAACAGGGCATTAATTAAGCTCGCAAATACTTGACAAAGATGCACAAGAGAAACTTATGCCACATTCATAAATATTAAATCCATTTTAAAGTTTTCCTTCCCAGCTCCATGACAGATGGCTTAACGGGGGTGGGGTGGGGGAGAGAAGCCTTTCTGGTCAGGAATTGCAATGAAATCATCAAGGCTGACAATGAGAACCAAGTATCGGATCTATGAATATTATCTTAAGATGATGAAAGATTGGATATATTACTTTGAGCAATGCTTGTAAATCACTGAAGACAGACTGTGAATTGTTAATCCAGACATCTGAGATAGATAGAAAATCAGGTTGGCTGGGCTTCTTTACTGCATCTCAGTAGCAGTAGGAGCCCCCAACATCCCCAAATGTGTCGTCAGTTGAGAGCAAAGGCATGAAGGGGGATTCTAAGCAAGTTTGGGCCATTGTGCTTAGAATTTTCCCTGAAATCAGGTTCTCTGATCATACAGGGCCCCAAATCACAAGGAGACCTGGGCAGAATCTCCATTCTGACTCTCCCTCTCAATGCAGGAAGATGAATCCAACACAAGTGGGGGAAACTTGTGGCCAGGCTTGCATATACACACTTACTTGATACTCCCTTTTTAGCCCACGCACATTAAGTCAAACACTGGAGTAGGACTTTATTGCTGAATGGAAAGCAAATAAATTCATAACAACATAGAAACTCAAGTAGAGCAACAGCGGACATTTTGTTTTCTGTTGGAAAAGACAACAAGGCAAAAGGCAGAAGATCAAAAGACACGCATCTGCAAGCGACACGATAATCAATTGTGAAGTGACTCAAAGGCCAACCTGGTTTACTGCCCCTTTTATCATTCGTAAGAAGCATTTAATTACATAATATTCAAAATAAAACAACCCTAAGTGGGAGGGTGGAATCCACAAATTGTCATTCCCTCTTCACTCCAAACTGTGCATTAGAACAATCTGAAGATGCTGCTTCTAATTTCATGGTGATTAAGAGGCTAAACAGCCCATAATAATAACACATCTGTGGAAGCTCAACCAGTCTTAAAGGACTGTGTTTTATAGTGTCTGAGCAAGTGCTGAGTGAAGGCTTAAATGGCAGGTTCTGTGCTACATCACCCTGCGATAATTACAAGAGTATCAGGAGAAGAGAGAAATAACATCTTCCCTAACTTCTTCCCAACTCCTATGAAGATAAACTGTCTGAATCCTTGAAGGAACAGAAAAAATGTGTTAGCAGCTGGCAGAAACCTTTCAGATGTCAAATTATGCATAGATATTTAAATGAGGCCTTATGTGGCAAGCTCTGATAAAGGGGATGTTTCTCAGCTGGGGCACAGTCACAATTGCTGGTAAACTTTACAGCTCTGTATTATATAATTTATCATTGTATCAGAGCCTTGCTAATTTGGGGTTATTCGTTTTCTCTCTCTCTCAGTCTTCATCTCACAGAACACAATGCACTAATCAGAGTGCTCAGCTGAAAAAACAACTTTCTCTTGTTCAAAGGTGTAGATCCAAGTTCTCCAGCAAGGGAGCATAATGATGCAGTGAAAAACACAATTGAATATCTGGAAAATTTGTTCTGTCATGTGTGTACACAGGGCCAGCTCAGTCATTAAGCAGAGTGAGGTTATTCACTTCAGGCGGCAGATCTGGGGTGCCACTGAAGGGCAGCAAAATGTCAATTACTTGGCTTGCTCTATTTTTTACCACCAGGGAAGGCTACCACTTAGAATTACCGCCTCAGGGACCTAGACAGCCTGGATTGTCTCTGGATGTGCCCCCTTTGTCTCTCAGACTAAGTTCCTTTATTTTACTGCAATTTATAACTCACTCTCCTGGGTGAATATGACACAATTTGAGCAGGTATGCAATTTATATAAATGTAAGGCTAACACTGCCATATTTCTTAATCCTGACAAAAACATTATTGCCTCAATAATGAAACCTACTTCCCGAGGATTGTATGTGCGTGTTTGTTTGTGACTTCCCCCCCCCAGTATGCCCCTCAAGGTAGCTTTTGATCATTAGCATAAAACGATTTAAATAACTAAGCACCATAATGCATCTTTACTTTACAATAATGAAAGGCGCTAACTCAAATCTGTTAAGACAAATTTATTTATACATAGGCATTTACATCCCAGTCTTCACCATGTGATCCCAGCAGAGGTTACACGCAACTCAATATAATTAAACCATGTAACATATTCCACTTCCCAAAGGCCTGGGTATAAAGGTGCCTTGACCTAACACCAAAATGCAATAAGAGGGATACACCTCAGAGAGGTGGGCATTCAACTATTTGGGGACCACCATAGTAAATTACCTGTGCTACACTGCCACCCCATGCAGTTTGTATGTCACTGGAACTTGTATGTATTTTATTCAACTCTGAATACAATAGACAAGGACTTTGGCATGTTGGCATTAACTCATTTATAGCCAGAATGGGGAACCTGTGTCCCTCCAGATTTTAATAGACTTATAACTTCCATCAACCCCCACCCAGCACAACCTATGGTCATAGATGCTGGGAGTCAAACAACATCTGGAACTGCTCATCCCTAATCATACCTTTATAGGTTACAGATGTATAGCACCTGGCTAACAACCGTAGCAGCAGCAGCAGCAGCAGCAGCAGCAGCAGCAGCAGCAATAATACCCTGCCCATCTGACTGGGTAGCTTCCAACAGATATAAAAGCATAACAAAACATCAAACATTACAAACTTACCTATCCAGGGCTGCCTTCAGATGTCTTCCACAAGTCGTACAGTTATTTATCTCCTTGACATCTGATGGGAGGACGTTCCACAGGGCAGGCGCCACTACTCTGTAGCCTGACCATCTCTAAATTCTAGAAATATGGAAAGCTGCTATAATGTAACATGAAATTAAATATGAAGCCATCTTCCCCTTCAGCCACTAACCCACCCTCCCTTTTTCATCTGGAAATATTTAATAGTTTCAGAAATCATATTCAAGTTAGGGAGAGGATTCAATGTAGATGAGAAACAGTCATACCCTCCACCTGCCTGGTATATATCAGGCTTGCATGATATATTCATTTACAAGAATTAAAAGGAAACATCTGTCTTGAAATCCTTTTCAAATTTTATTCCTTACTTAGCCTGCAAATAAGATGCATTTCCAATGCAAATTATCCTTCATGCCCAC
The DNA here is from genome assembly GCF_964188305.1 of Podarcis bocagei. NCBI lineage: Eukaryota > Metazoa > Chordata > Lepidosauria > Squamata > Lacertidae > Podarcis > Podarcis bocagei. The sequence goes on from NC_138127.1 coordinate 41,361,950, forward strand.
GAAAGGGATTTTAAAAAGTTACTTTCAACATGGCTTTCAAATTGTCATCCTCATTCATGTATTTAAGCCCTTATAAATGGAGAGAATTTACTCCTTTTCGGAAAGCTGTCAATCTACGTGCAGTGTGAGAAGCCTCTGAACCAAGCTTCTCCCACACAGCTTGGTCAGGCTCAGCCATCAGCTTCACTTTACAGAAAATGTGTGAGTCTGTATAGGCTGCTCAAGTCCCTACCAACTCAATGTTGTTGACACTGAGTGACAGCAGTGGTTCTCCAGGGTTTCAGACAGGGGCGAGGTCTTCTCCCAGCCCTGCCTGAGGATACCATCAGAGATTGAACCCAGGACTCCCTGCATGCAAGACAGATTATCCACCACTGAGCTACTTTGTCAAATAGGAACATAGAAAGCTGTCTTCAGATATCTAAAGGGCTATCACATGGAAGATGCAGCAAGTTTGCTTTCTCCTGCTCCAGAGGGTAGGGCCCAGTGTATTTAAGTTACAAGAAAGGAGATCCCAACTCAACATCAAGAACTTTCTGCTGGTGAAGGGTGTCCGATAGTGGAATGTAAAGTCAAGAGCTCATCCTACACTCACGTAGGACCCTGGTACAGACACATGCCCAACTGGCATGTTCTCTCCCTCCTGGTCGATCGTTCGAGAGCTTCAGCCCAAACATCACAGTGACCGATGCCAACAGACACCGGCACACTTAGGGATCCGCAGTGTCTTTGCAGCTTGCGTGACAGACCTCAGCAACTCAGCATTTTGGCTAATCTACTTTATTTACATATAAACACACACGGAGCACTGCGACATGGCTCCCTCTCTCTCTAGCATCAGACAGCAAAGAGAAAGAACAAAGGACAATAGTCCCGCTTCAAGGAACACAGTAACACAAACATCCTGTCTCCGTCACTTCTCACTCTGTGGAGTCAAAACATACATGTGAAAAACAACAATCCCATGACTGCAATCACGGAGCAGGAATTCTAACATGTACTTCCTTGGAAGATGGTGGACTCTCCTTCCTTGGAGGTTTATAAGCAGAGGTCGGATGGCCATATATCATGGATGCTTTAGTTGAGATTCCTACACTGCAGGAGGTTGGGCTAGATAACCCCCAGGGTCCCTTCCAACCTTCAGTTCTATGAGTCTATCAATAGTTCCTCTTAAAATTTGCCTTTATGAGTAATACAACTGTTTAAAAGAGAACTTGTGGGATAAGAAAATGGCTCCAGTCATTAAATTATATGTATTTTTCTCTTCACAATTTTCTTAGATTTGTCAGTTGCATTTTAAAATAGAATTTTAAAAGGAGAAGATTGATCAGGAACACTATTCTCTTATCTGAATTAACCTTTAGTTTGTTAGTGCATTACTACCTCCAAGCACTGATTCAGAACTTTTTCTGGAATCAGATGAAAATGAAAGAGAACAGTGTGTTATCAACATACTGATGAGACACACTCCAAATCCTCCAATGACCTCTCCCAAAAGGTTCCTGTTGATGTTAAATAGCACGGGAGACGCGATTTCCCCAAGGCCTAGGCATCAAACAGGACTCTCTCAGCACCACATTGTGCAGATGACCCTCATGAAGGATTGGCCTATTTTCCAAGGCCTATTTTCTCTAAGCAATCCATGGCCAGTGGTACTGAAAGCCAAGGAGACTTCCAGAACAAGAACACAGTCCCCACCACCATCATCCAGTTACTGGAATTCATCTACCAGAGGGACCAGAGATGTCTCTAGCCCCCAACCAGGGCTGAATCCAGAATGGAATGGGCCAAGAAAATCTGCCCCACCCACTGCCCTGATAACACCATCTGCTCAAGCTAATTTCCCCAAAGCACATGTTAGCAATTGACTTGAACTTCTTTGACCCAATGGGCTCCAGAGACCAGGCAGTTGCCTCGAGTGGCAGGTGCTGGGAGGTGGGCAACAGCAATGCAGCGTTGGAGTTTTGTGTGTCATTCAGGTTCCCCTGCTACCCCATTAGCTAGTCTGCTGCCCTCAGGTACAGCAGAGGACACTGTAGAGTTGAATTCAAAATTTCAGCTACAAGTCTGGTTAGCTTCAGTACATGGAGGGGAGTGCACCATCTTTGCTTCAAACCCCAACATGTCTTGGGGTATTTTGTCCAGAGAGGGTATCTCTGGGAACACTTCAGGGGGAAGTGAATTCCTATTCACCATTACTCTGTGTTACAAACCACATAGGGTTATACTTCAGGAATACCTATTGCACAGTAGGAAAATTATCAGCTCATCTCCCTCCATTTATCCAAGAGCATGCTGGGACGCTTCCTTCACGCCACACATACATATTCACAGACTAAAACCTCTTTTCCTCCCCACCCTGTGAACCCCGAATTGGTGTCCTTCCCTCTTAACCTCATCACTTCAGTACAGCAGGACTTGTGGAGCAGAAAAAGACATGGAAGTCTAGCTCCCAAAGTCAAGTTTAATTTCGTATATTTCACCATTTAATGATGTAATAAATTAAAATAAGTTCACCAGACTCCTCAGACGTTGTCCTTGTTTTCTAAAGAAGAAGAAGAAGAATAAAAAGGATGGAATAGTGCGGGTAGATATTGTTAAATATGATGGCCCTTAAAAGCCTGCTAAGTTTAAATCACCTTAATGACCCATCACAGTTTAGAATAGTGTGAGAAATGGATAGTGATGCTATTTGTTCCTCATGAAACAATAACTAAAGTTGGGGGAGAAATCTGAGCACTGCAACTCCATTGTTATCTCACTTTCATATTGGAAACTCAGCTCAAATTTTATTTAGTATATAATGATCACTGAAATCAAGATAGAAGGTGATTGAAAGTCAACTAGGATGCTTTGTTTATTCCGTCAGCAATCTTTCATTTTGACTGGAGCCTCATCTGCTGATCTTCAAGAATGAAGCAGGAACTAGGCTACTTTTTGTGGGTGGGAATGGAAAGGAGGGCGAAGGAGGAATTCAGTTTGGTTCACATTTTAAAGTGTTCCTAACTAGTTCATTCTTACCGAAACAAAATGCAAACTGAAATGCAACTATATTTCCATATTCACATTGCTAAGAATTTTACAGTGCTGTTTTCCAGCCAAATAATGCGTACAGAAATACGTATACAAGGACAAGTGTATCCAAAATGCGCACATTAGTGAAAACAACATACAAAAAGTGCATTATGTTGGGGAAAATTTGCTTGCAGGAATGTGTATTTCAGGCTCTGCTGCATGCAAGAATGTACTGTACCATTTATATTAGGAGAAGTGTGCACTAAATTGCTGATGAATATTTGTGATTTGAAATTTGCAAAATGGTGTGGAAATGTGAAGAACTGAATTTAAGACTAGGAAAAATGAGAAACAGAGAGAATTTGTCACTGTTCTAGGACCTGTTAAATACACTAAGCATCTGCAAGGGTCTACCAGAGTGAAGGAGGGTTGAGAGGGTGCTATCATTGGCTAACAGAGAATATGATGCCATCTTCAGATTAGTAGTCAGTTCTGATACATAGAAGTGGACCAAGATGACTATGCATAGCAGCTGTCACTTGGTAAGTGGGACATACCCATAATAAATATTCACCGTGTGAATTTGACACTGAAAAGCAATCTTTTGATGCCCTTTCTGTTATCCAATGTGGATTGGTTCTGATTTCCAGAGCCCAGCATCAGTTTTGTTGATGAGGTTTTATGTAACCCGCTTTGTCAAATTGCATGCCATACTCTGCATATTGTGTGTGTGTGTGTTCACAGAACAAAAGGTGTCTCCATCTGGGAAAACATCTTTCATATGGAGCATCTAATATTTATAGCACCATTAATACTTTGGAAGGGAAACCACTGAGGAAAATAATCACTTTAATAAAGTCTCCTCTGAAGTCCAAACAATTTGTTCATGCATTTTTAATTATTTTTTTCTGATTTGTGATGTGGAATTAGATCATCTCCATCCAACACTTCCTTAGAGCTGACATCTGGAAAACTGAAATGTGAAATAAACACTAGACTATTTTGTCATCTCTTGATGCTATGGTTGTATTCACTTTACTGCTTGCTCCAGATTCAGGGTGCTCCCACTGCTAATTTTTGAAGCTGCATTCACATGGTGTTAGCCACAATCCATATCAATCCTGTCATTTGTTGACAATTTCTGTTGTTTGATGTGTGTATGTTTTTCCCCCTCAAGTCAACTTCAGATCACTAATAATAATATATTATTATTTATATTCTGCCCATCTGACTGGGTTGCCCTAGCCATTCTGGGCAGCTCCCAGCAAAAAATAGTAGAAACACAACACACACTAAAAACTTCCAGCTGGATGCAGAATAAGCAGTAATCTGAACATAGCCTAACAGGTGTTGCACAGGTGCAAATGCATGCACAAGCACAAATGGAACCACAATTCACATTCACAAATGGGGGTGGGGTGGCAGCACTGGAGTAATGTTGGCAAATGATGTATGCTGGAGTATGCATGCATGCACAAACTTCCCCAGTATATTTTCTTTCTTTCATTAAATCCTTGGAAGTGCTAGGAATTAGACAGAAATAAGAGAATGTTTTCATGTCTCAAGTAGATCTGTATTTAGTAACGTGGAGGGATTATAGCTTTTTCTACCCCTATCCCCAAGGAGCTAATTTGATCCAGGCTGTTTTGGTCTTGTAATCCATTTTTCAATAACTCGTTTTTGCATGGTTGTATAACAAAATCCTCAGTCTGATCTTAGCACGGTTTGTTGTTGATTTACAGATTTGCTTTGATTTACCTGGGTGAGCTGTACACACAGGTCATTTTCAGGCATAAAGCTCAAAAGTCCATTCTAGCTTCAATTGACTGTGAAACTCACATTGGCCAAAATGCTCATCCACACCACAGAACCCTCTCTTTCCACTTCTTTTATGCACTGATAGCGCTTAGCAGGAAAGTGAGGCTCAGAGAGGATTGCAATTTCATATAGGGAAAAAGAACTCAGTGTTATGACTTGCATTAATATAAACTTAAAAGTCCACAGGCTGTTTTAATTTGGAAGCATTCACTTCCTCACTAACTGGCGTTATTTTTTTGCCAATGTTATATGCAAGCATTAAATGATCCATTCTGCATCTTACTGAACTGTGCTCTTCTAGGGCCCATTATTAGGACAAGTTGCATGCACTTCGTTCTAGTCCTATGACATCTGTACTCCTGCAATCTCTTAACTAAATTTCTGATTCTTTCCCCAACTCTCTTGATAGCACTATTCATGCATGATATTTAGTAAATTGGGTTAACAATGTGGTCCCCCAGGCACCAATGTGCCTGTCAGGAGCTCCTCTGGCGCCTACAAAAGTTCTTGGTAAATGTCCCTTGAAACATCCAAAATGCACAAGAGAGAGATTGCTCTTCCTGCTCACTTCCTGCTCACTTCCTATTTATCATGTTTCATTTTATTTCTTTATTGTGCCTTGTATTTTGTTTTATTCTTGTGAGCTGCAAAGAGTGCAAAGGTTGTATCCAGTGGTACAATGGAAACAGCCTTATACTGAGTCGGATCATCAGTGGTGTCTACACTGACTGGCAGATGTTCTTCAAAGTTTTAGGTGGGAATCCTTTTCTGTCTAACCTGGAGATGTCAGGTATGGAACAGGGAACTGTTTGAATGCAAAGCCATTTTTGCTCATTCCCTCCCTATCGTGCTTCATATCCGTGTTGGCTGTTTGGAGCATTATGAAAGGTTGCACTGGTGGGAATGGGAAAAGGTGAATTAGCAAAAATATCCTCTTCATTCCACTTATGGGTGCCTCCACTGAATCAAAAAGCCTTTTGTGAGCAGAGGAACAGCCACGGCTATAACATAGAAGAATCTTAAAATAAATATTGTAAACGCATATTGTGACTTTGAGGTATTCTTCTGAATTTGCAATGATTCGAATGTATTGAGTTTGGGAGTATGCAAATATATATATATATATATATATATATATATATATATATATATATATATATTCACTTTAAAGTCCCTTCCATTTCTTTCTCAGGTTGGCTCAGTACATATTCTAATAAATTCTTTACTTGACCTGCTGTAGACACCATATTGGGTTGGGGCAATTAAATTCAACACTATTCCTTGAGGCAAGGATGTAGGTTAGACTTATTGATGAACATGTACCTAACTGCCAGATGTTTTCTTTTTCCTTCTTTCTTCCCTACTGGCAAAATCTTCTGCTTTACATTCTGCTCCATACTACTACTTTTAAAAAAAAAACAGAATTTGTTCTGTTAAATTAATGAGCAATTTTCAAGTCTGATCAAGACATTATAGATAGATCAAAAGATGAATCCATCTCTAATGTAAAAGTAAGCTAAATAATATCTCCTGCATACAATAAACACGAAGAGTGTACACCTTAAACAGATTTAACTTTTATCTGTAGCTTTGAGAAGCAACCTGCTCTGTTTTTTGGAGTCACTCTGGGTCTTTCCGGTTTTACTGATTGTTTGGGAGCATATTCAATCCATTTAAAATGAAACATTGGTTCACTCTTGTTCACTATAATAGGAAATCAGAAAAATCTATAACTCCCAATCCCCCTCACGATTCACAGAACTGAATAGGAAAAATTCTCACAATATTTTCTCATAAAACACACAATTTAAAATGGTATCTTTTTCTCAAATTGCACAATTCTCAATGTATTGTATGCTCTTCTCTCTCTCTCTTTTGGGGTGCATCTTGGTACATTTTGGGATCCCAGGACAGTGTCACAAAATTCATAGACTTGCATATCTGAAGGATAACTTGCGTTCTAATCCCCACATTAGTCTGGGAGATGCAGATCAGATGATTTCACAAATAACTATCCCTCAAGTATCCCTGGCTATTAATTATGAACTGCATAACATTTCCAGGGTATTGTTAGTAAGATTTGTATTACAAGCTGTGAAGGTTCATGGTTACAGGCCTGTTGTTTGTGAACTGGAAGGTGAATGTTTCCACCTGCCTTGCTTCATCTCCCACCCCTGAGAGTGTTCAAAGGGGAGCTGGATCTAGAAGAGCTCTGAGACTTTCTGGTCTTTGGGGTTGAGGCATGAAAGATTTGGTTGGGAGTCTTGCTAGGTCCTAACGTCCTTGACTTTGGATGTGAAAGATAATTTATTTGTTTGCTAATAAGATTTCTTACTTGTCCTTTATTCTTGCAGATTGCAACCATAATGCTAGAATAATGGTTAAAACGGTTACAATTATAAAAACAAATGAAGCCATTTTGAACAGAACAGTATTAGACCTTGACCTATGCTCACCTATGTTGACGTACTTATTTATCTTCAGTGTTATGCTGTAGTGTTAATATATTTGCTATCTATCATTGTACTACAGTTTTTATGTGAACCATTTTGATCACAGATACAGGGCCTTTCTGCACTTGCCTCTTTTGTGGTATATCACTGGGTTTTCTTTGGGGTGGGGATGTTGACATGCTGCCACATGATGTCATCCATGGTCAGCTAGTATTCCAGAATAATGTACTCTTAAAAAAAAAAAAACCTTCTGTGAAAGATCCACAGTGTTCTCATTTCTGCACAAGCAGCATCTTGCTTTCTGTGTGGAGGGGTTGGTGGCTGGTGGGCATGGTTTGGGGGGACGTCTGTTTTGCGCCAATTTCCTCCAACTGGTCCAAGCTGAGTTCTGTTCAGAGGAAAAATATATTAGGTTGGGATGATGGTACAGAGTCAACGTACTGCCTATGGAAACAATCATTAGCTGCAGATAACATTTCATCACAATAACCAGGTTTGACATAGCTCAGGCAGACAAGTAGTCCCTATTCTTCTTGGGAGAAAAGCAATGACAAACCTAGACAGCATCTTGAAAAGTAGAGACGTCACCTTGCCGACAAAGGTCCGTATAGTAAAAGCTATGGTTTTCCCAGTAGTTATGTATGGAAGTGAAAGCTGGACCATAAAGAAGGCTGATCACCGAAGAATTGATGCTTTTGAATTATTGTGCTGGAGGAGACTCTTGAGAGTCCCATGGACTGCAAGAAGATCAAACCTATTCATTCTGAAGGAAATCAGCCCTGAGTGCTCACTGGAAGGACAGATCCTGAAGCTGAGGCTCCAATACTTTGGCCACTTCATGAGAAGAGAAGACTCCCTGGGAAAGACCCTGATGTTGGGAAAGATGGAGGGCACAAGGAGAAGGGGACGACAGAGGACGAGATGGTTGGATAGTGTTCTCGAAGCTACAAACATGAGTCTTACCAAACTGCGGGAGGCAGTGGAAGACAGAAGTGCCTGGCGTGCTCTGGTCCATGGGGTCACGAAGAGTCAGACATGACTAAACAACTAAACAACAACAAATATAGCCACAAGATTCTGGAATACTAGGCATTAATTTTTATTTTTATTTTAAGCCACAAAAGGGCTACCCCTGTTCACATAAACTGGCATTTACTGGCTGAAGGAACCTGTGGACCCAAAAGTGATGTGACTACAACCAGAGAACTTCTCAATTTGGGCACAATCCATCACTAGTGTGGAAAGGGAACCCACCCACCCCACTCCACACACACACTCTAACAACAGCTATGTGACCCCAAGGTGCAAATTTACTTTTAAAAACTTTGGATCAAACAGCAACTATAGCACTATAAATGGCAAGTGTGGGAAATGTGATATGTAGATAGACTATTATGAGTGTACATTCCTCCAAATGAATGATTGGTCTGCCAGAACTCACAGCATTCTCCAGCTGTTTGACAGGTGTGCTGTACAAAGAATGCAGCTGCTGCTCAATATGAGTATCTCTGAATTGGGGCAGCAAGCTTTAAGAATGGAACAGAATTCTTTGCTACTGAGAATAATCCCACGGCCATTTTAACATAAGCAGGCTTAAAGAGGAGCTTTAATATTCAAATTGTAAGGCTTTGAAGATGTAGCGAAGCATATGTCTAATTGGATTATTATTATTTTTCTTTAGGAGTGATAGCATTTTAAAACGATATTATCCTCACATTAGGCAGGTTCGGCAAGCCAGAATTATGGTAATTAATATTTCTGACCTTAAAAGCTATCCCAGATGATCTGGGCTATCAGAATGTGAAATTAGTTTTCTCTGAGATTTGTAAGCACCAAAAATAGTAAGAACAAATTACAAGAATTAACAACTATCACATCAGAGAGACTCACCAGCCACAAATGAAAAGCTTCAGTATCATTTATAGGGGGTGTTGGCAAGGAAAGTGTGATGATCCATGAATATGTTTAGAATTGGTGTCTCCAGCTGCAATGGGTGCAAGCTACACTGAAGTCCCTTTCTTTTGTGAAACATCACTGTTCTGGTATTATTATTTTTTTGCAAACACAATTGCCACTTATGGGGAACACTGCAGAAAATGCATGGCTGTATCTCTATTGTTTATAACACCATGCTATGCTACAAGTCACTCTTAAGTGAACGAAAAACAGGGAGGGTCTTAAGTCATGTGTATTGCAATGCCTACACCGTGCGTTGTGGGAACTAGGTGGTGTTTGAGATGCCATCATTTTCTTAATTGCTTGCACACATGTACACCTGTGAAGACAAAGAAGACAAGATTTCCAGAAATAGCCGAAAGGGAATCTCACCCCTGAAGCAAGCAATCTGTTGCCTCAAGGCCCCTTGTAGTGGGAGGGCATGAGATTCCCCTCCCACCATTTCTGGGGATGCAACCTGTTATTTCCTGCCATTCCTATGCAAGATAATGGAGAGATTACTCGTGTCCAAAGCAAGTTAATGGGGAGAAGAAGAAGTTGGGTTCCTCCCAAATGGCTGAGGGGAAGACCAAGAATCTTTGCTGGTTGTGGGATCCAATTCTCAGTTGTTTCTGGAGATCTACCACATTGCTCACCACAATCAGCAAAATTTTCCTGGCCACTGTTAAAAGTGAAGGTTTGGCAAAAAGGGCTTTAAAAATAAATTCAGTTGTGCACTGTGAGAATTAGTGTGTGTCCCATCCCCTGTTCCTCCGAGGATATTTTGGCAGTTCAGTCACAGAGAGTAAAACAAAGAGAGTAAAACTTAATTCTCTCTGATTCACTTTCATTCTGATATTAAAGCAGGGGAAGGCAGCCTAAGGCCCATAGGCCACAAGTGGCCCATGGGGTGATTTAACCGGCCCCCGAGCCACCCCCGAACCAGGCTGCCTGCTCGGTGAGTCCCCGTCTGCATGCGTGTGATCTGGCCCATGAAGGGATCTCTGCTGGAGTGAACCGGCCCAGGGGAGGCAAACCTTGCTGACCCCTGTATTAAAGGTTAATGGTGGGGAAAGGGAGGTAGGTGGAAGGACTGAAGCAAATTTGTATTTAAGAAGTAGAAACTGAACACAGACTCACTTTGTTGACCAAATCAAAGGGCCAGCTGAACATTTCTCAAATGGAATAGGGTCTCTCCCTAGTTGGAACTATTTTCCATTTTTAAAAAAACTACTTCTGCCACCTAGGCTTTTCAATGCAAAGAAATTAGTTTCCACAAATAAATGGCACGGCATTCATTTTCTGTCTCTGTGGGCTAGATCCAATTTCCTTTTAAGTGATACAGAGCCTTTTCATTGATTTTAGTAGGAATTAGAACCACTTTTAGCAATTAGTCTAGGAATGAATTGGACTACACTGCCTACCAAAAGTAACAAAACTAAGATTTGCAATATTAGTGTGGCATGTATTTTTTTTCCAGAGCAGAGAACAAGCTAAAAATGTAAAACCCTAGCTTATGCAGGAAAGCAGAAGTATAAAAAACATGTGCATGTGTAGTGTTGCAGTACAAAACTCATCACCTTCAACCACTGAAGTGGGTTACAAAGTTGCTGCAAGAGGTCAAATGTTAAATTGGAAATGAAAGGGGACTACTTGTCAGGGGAGAAGGGGTCAGGAAAGTCTGCCAGGCAAGTTGCTGCTAAGGGCAGGAAAGAGAAGTGGATAGAAGGCAATGAGGTCCATGTGAAGTGCAGTAAAGCAGGAAAGACGAGGGATTGAAGGCATGCATCTGTGACAATGCAGGTGGGCGAGAGACACAAAAGCAGCTACATTGCTCTGAAGAGCGAGGCATCAACTGCCTTTTCCCCATGGTCTTAAAATGGCCTGCAATAAATTTATGAGAAGGGGGAGCAGATATGTGCCTGCTTTCTCAAGACTACAGCAGCTCTGTGCATGTAAAACATGCCTCTGGCATCACAATAAACCATGGTTTACTGTGGTGAGAATAACTTTAGGCAAGTCTCAGGCTTGTGTGCACGCCCCCCCTCTCTCCTCCTCCAACACAGCCACATCCGAAGCTTGTTGATTTAACTGAATTTGACAGGCTGTGCTAAATCGTAATTGTGGCCTGTTGGAAACAAGTGAGCTTCAGTTGATGGGTAACAGAAAGGCCTATTCACAAGCCACTTTCTGTAGACTAACCAGTGCTTTTTTCTGGAAAAAAAATGTTTAGGGGTACTCCCGTTTTCCTACTCATATTGAAAGACTGCCCCTCAGTGAGGCTAAACTTAGATTCACAAAATGTTTAGTGGTATGCGTCCCCCCCCCCAAAAAAAGCACTGAGATTAACCATTTTTCTAGGTATCCGTGCCACTGCTACAAGAACTAGTGAATTGCTTTTAGAGCATCATTCTGACACACAGCCAGTTGAAGAAAGAGCAACTGCTTTATTTTGAAAATTATCTGGAACTGTAAGCCTCCTTGGAGATAGGGTTCTTCATAAAGCTCAAAGATTAAGAAAAGCCCACATCAGCAATGTTTGACTATAGATATGTCATTTTTAGGAAGAGGGTGGTTGGCAGTGGAGGGAGTTTTTCATTTACTTGCAAATCGAGACATTTACAGTCTGTCTGCGTCACATGGCTATCGTGACTGCAAAACCATTCTTGGAGAAGACAGTTCATTAGATAATGCAATTATTTTAATACGACACCCCCTCAGTATTGCTCTCAGTAAAAAGAAGTGAGGAAGCTAGCAAATAATACTATGCTATAGAAGGCCCAACAATGATGACACTGTCATCTTCAAAGCTTCTTCCAATCAGGGACTATGAGGTGATAGTTGCAAAATAGATGCTTGCATTGCAGCAGTGAAAGGGAAATAATGATTCAGTTAAACCCTAGCACAAAAACATACTTATCAGAGTTGTTAAGTGCACTGCCATAGCCTACATCAGAGTTCTTTAGTGGAGGAAATGCAATCAAGAGAACAAGCCTGTCAAGTTTGATATTTACTGAAGTGATTTTATGTAGGCTGAGCCTCCTGCACAAGAGAATGGATGATAACATACTCAGGCCCAGTTCACATGGGGAATCGCATCATGTCATACCACCCCAGCTAGGTGCTTACTGATAAATGTGATAATTGACACCACTGAAAGTGTCTGTTCCTGAGATAGGTGAAATGAGTATTTGAAATGATATCATAGTTCTATCTGCAACATTTGATCTGTGTTGGTTAATTCCTGCAGGCAAGCCTTCTCTTGATGCCGCAATGAAAACTGGTTAATGGATGCTGGAGCAGTGAAAGAGGCAGGAGGGTAACTCAAAACACTCACCCCTGATACTACAGGAAGCATTTTGAGGGAAGAAAATTGGAAGTTTGGAATAGTCCAAACTGATTTACAAGTTGAACTGAAATCCAAAAAGATCTGGATTCAAATAATATGAAAGTTAATTATTTCTGAACTGAGATGGCTTGCTTTTGACTCTCCCCAAATGTAAATTTTTACAGTATCACTAAAGCTCACCAAGATGTATAATAAATATTTTCATTTGTCTTCCAGTAAAGAATCTGCCTGCTTCCTTTCTATCTGTTGCAATGTCAGGCTGATCTGGGATGACTTCTCAAGCTTTGTGTTTGTTTTCATAAGTGTCAGCATGCAAACACTTCACATCTGCACTGGCTTTTGACACCTGCCATCATATTTATGTTTCAGTGCTAGGGATGGGGGCAATATTTGATACAGTTCATATTTAAAGCTGAATCTACATGGTTTGAACTTTCTAAAACAATTCACAAACCAAAACAAAGACATCCTTCAGAATTTACATTTCTCCGAATTTTGCAAGTAATGTGTACATATACTAAGGCAAAGCATGCATAAAAAATGAAAATATGTGTGAAAATAACATACAAATTTAACATCATATTAGGTGATACTGCTTTTCATAAATGTATATGTTGAGAATATTTGCATACTGATGAATTTTCATGAGAACAGTTTTAAAACTGTTATGGAAATGTGAAGAACTGACTTTAAGGTGGGAAAAATGAAAAACAGAGAGAAGCCAACATTGACAGATTCACCCACCCATTTTCAGTGCCCTTCAGCATCCTTTGGGTTCCCATTCTGCTGTTTCTCACCACTGTTTTTATTCTTCATTGTTTTTGCCCTCTGCTTCACTTTAGCTCATTTTCAGGTAATCTACTTAGCCAAGGCAACGCCCATGATTTTGTGAATTATATTACGATTACTTCCCGTGTCAGAGGATAGGAGTGTGCTCAGGCTTTGGGACTGAATGCAGCCCTCAGGACCAGTGCCGGATTTAGGCTGAAGCCTAGGGCCTCTAAATCTAGGGATTTTTATCATTTCTGGACTTTTCTCATTTCTGGCCTGTGCCTGCTGATTGACTGAGAGCCGTCCTAGACTCAATTTCCAGTGGAGTTCATGATATATTACTTCCCTGGACAATGTGGTGACCCCAAAGGGCTATTTCCCTTTGAGGAGCATTTCATGTGAAGTGCAAGGGCAAGAGCCAGCTCCTGAACATCTGAAGACTAAGTTCGGGACCTTGTGGAAAACATGGCCTCCATGGGGCTGTCCCTAAATAAGTTTGGCCCAACCTGTAGACATGGACATGCCTTAGACCTGGTGTTCACTTCTAAGGCAGATCCCAAGCCACCATATGTTCTAGCATGTGAAATGGCCCTGACCTTAAAACTCTAAAACTACCTTGGTCCTAGCTAAGGGAAGTCAAAAACTGTAGTTTATGTCAAACTCTGGCAGAAGTGCCATTAAATATCACTGATTTCCATAGAATTGCCTCTGTTGTAGCTGTAACAGGAGAACCACACATTTAAACTGAGTGGTTTGCAAGAGACAAAAGCTTCTCCAGTAACAGTGCATCATCATTACTATTATGTTAAATATCAGCAATAACATATGTTGGCAAGTTCTGCAACAATGCTGCTTTTTAAAAATTACCATTTCAAGTGAAAGGAAATACTTCTTGATGAGGAGTTCCTGACCTCCATTGTCATTCTTTTATGAAAATTGGGTCCATTCATGTCTTTGAGCTTAACTTTGCAGTGCGAACATACCAAAGAATTCACCAGGCACTAATCCAACAACATTATAGGTGCTCTGAACTCCTTCTGTACAAGCTATAGTATTCAGGCAGTGAGACAAAGCAAATCACCAGAGATTTCACGTAAGTGATCTGGCTATGAATACAGCATTTTTTTCTGTAAATCATCAACTATTCAAGCTGCAGTCCCTGCAGAATAGTGCATGATTCAGTGCTAAAAGTTCTAATGTGCATTAGATCATCTTTAGTATGCCGCTTGGGGGAGAAGCTGTCAAACCGTCATTAAACTTTTAAGTTTCTCTGTGCTCTGAGATGCTAAGAGGCAACAATTCAAACAATGCTGGAATCAAGCAAAGAGGACTTCTCAACAGATCACAACAGAAAATGATGTATTCTTGAGTGCAGGTAATTACAACAGGGCCGAGATAACAAATAGAGCTGATTTCTGTCTCTCCAAAAGGACTTCAGTGAAGCAGGAGACAATTCACACCCACACCCATATCAACTTCCTTGATAATACACTTTCCTCAGTGAACATTTACTAACTGAGATTCTTTCCTCTGCTGAACTGGAAGTTCTAGTAATCTAGTTCATCTAATAGCAAAGTTGATGCTCGAAATTTATGGTTTGTAATGAAAAAGGCATAACAGCTATTAGAAAACTAAAAACTTTTGTAACTATAGGGTCAAATTAAGTTGTACTCAGAGTAGAATGGCTGAAATCAGGCTTGGTGATTTCAGTAGTACTGGAAACCATACACAGATATAGGTATGGCCTATCTCATTCTCAGGGCACAGGTTTCAGGGGGTGTAAACATAGATAAAACATCTACTTGATACATTGGCTTAAAGACCAACTTGTAATAGCTGTAATAGGCTGTTAATAATAGTCAAGCTTGGGCTTTGGCAAGTCTCCAGTGAGATGAAGACACCAACAATCTATGGATCTGCATAATTCAGGAGTAGCCAACATTGTGTCCCATCAGCTGCAGACAGCATGGCCAATGGTCAGGGATCATGGGAGCTGTAGCCCAACAACATCTAGAGAGACCCACATTGGCTACTCCAGTACAGTGGTACCTCAGGTTAAGAACTTAATTCGTTCCGGAGGTCCGTTCTTAACCTGAAACTGTTCTTAACCTGAAGCACCACTTTAACTAATGGGGCCTCCCACTGCCGTCTCGAAGTTGCTGTGCGAATTCTGTTCTCATGCTGAAGCAAAGTTTTTAACCCAAGGTACTATTTCTGGGTTAGTGGAGTCTGTAACCTGAAGCGTCTGGAACCTGAATAACCTGAAGCTTCTGTACCCTAAAGTGTCTCTAACCTGAGGTACCACTGTATCCATATATAGAGATTTCTCTGAATCTCCAGACTTCCCACCCCCCCCCCTCTGTGGGTCCTGTTGTCAACATTTTCAACTGCATATTATTTCATAATCCATATGTTGTATCTCTCCATATTGTCCATAGTGTTACATTACAAGTGTTATTAGAATCCTGCTAATGGTTTCATCTGCTTGCAGAAAATTATATTTTTTCTCCATTCTTAAAGTTTTTGTCTTCTTGGTTTCTGAGCTTTCCAGTCAGTTTTGCCATTTCAGCATATTCCAACAACTAGCTCACTGGATTTCCATGCTGAGTGTTTACAAGGGAGTCCAAAAACATTTGAAGGGCCACAAGTCCTGTGAGCTGAGCCATAGCTATTCTCCAGTGCAATTCCTACATCTTATCAAGGCACCTGTTCTAACCAGTTATGGCCCGAATATGACACTGTTGCAGAGACAAAGCCAAGACTACACATACGTGATAGAGGTTGACAGCCAAACACAAAGGTACTTACATGTGTATAACTGTTGGTGAACATAATCTCAAAGCAAGTAATAACTAGTACAGAACAAAAAGTGCACTTCCTCCCTGAAAATGTAATATTTGGTGAAGACCTTTTATATTCTATCACACTATGCACAGGATGTGCTCTACAATCCTGTGGATGCCTATTCAGAAGTAAGTCGCATTAAGTTCAATGAGGCTTACTTCTCAGATAAGTGTGTATTGAATTGCGCCCTTAATCTTCATAAGCGGCTTATGCCCTAGTTTCAAAGCCATCACAGTTCCTTAGCTGAATGGACCCAGGGAGGGTGTTCTCATTCTGCCCTTTGGCTTGACTGCTTAGGATTGCTCTTAATAAACCCAACCCTGTAATCCTTTAGTTCTTGGCAAAGGCCTCAGACATGTCAATGCCATCATCAGCACCATTACTTTATGATTATTTCAATTCATTAGTTGCTTTCCACATAGGGAGTCTCCAAGCGATTTACAACATTTTCAGAGGATAAAGTATCATAAAATAAAAAGAGCAGCACATTACAATAAAAAGCCACCCAATAAAATAGCAGGAAAAACTTAATAAGCAGCAAAATCATTATGATTGTTGCTAACATAACTCTCCCTTCCATGTATCACACCTGAATTGAACTTGGAATTATGCGAAACTGATCAGAGCTGATTTGAAGTGACTTGAAATCGTTGTGTCCAAGCATTTGCAGTGTCTTAATAGTGAATATTTTATTTACTCATGCAACAATCTATCTTTTTTTTTACACCACTTATCCTTTCTATTCTACCAGCCCACATTACCATTAACTTTGAGAAAACAAAGAGTTAACTATGTTTCTGGCACTCAAGTGAGCAGACACATGCAGACACCTGAAAACGCACGCACACAAAGTCAGGGGATGTTGCAAGTGATCTCAGTATTGGATGAATTATCTGTAGCTCACTTTTTATTTATATTCATTTGCACAATATGCACATAATCTTTAGGGGAAAAACAAGTTAAGACCCTATTCCAAGCAAATGTAGGCATTCCAGAGAGCAGGCTTGCCATCTGCAGTTATTTTGAATGTATACACCTCTTATAGGTTGCCATAAATCATTCTTTTCTATTTTCTGTGAATTTTGGGTTTTTTCCTAATTTGTTTTACCAGTTATGCACTAGGCATTTTGCCAGTGTCACTTTTTTATTTTCCTGGCAACAGAGTAAATTTAAGTAACAGATAATCTGAAAATGCAGAATGCACAGACACAACTGGGGGTGGGGACTCCTGTGATGTTTACCTAGAATTTTAAATCAATTAAATCTGCATCTATATATCTATATCTATCTTTAGATCTATGTCTCCAAACACATTGACAACACACTAATACAGTGGTGCCCCGCAAGATGAAATTAATTCGTTCCGCAAGTTTTGTCGTCTAGCGAATTTTTCGTCTTGCGAATCACGAAATCCCATAGGAATGCATTGAAAATCAATTAATGCGTTCCTATGGTCAAAAAAAGGCCAAACAAAGCCAAATTTGGTACAACAACAGTTTATTAACTGCTCTTTAAAGTCACACATACTGTAAAGAGCAGTTCAAAAATTGAAGGGAAAATAAATTAACTTTATAAACAAAACATGTCTTTGTTTTTAGACAAAGGAAACAAAGTCGCGAGACGTTTTCGTCTTGCGAAACAAGCCCATAGGGAAATTCGTCTTGCGAGGCAAATCGAAAATGGAAAAACCTTTCGTCTAGCGAGTTTTTTGTCTTGCGAGGCATTCGTCTTGCGAGGCACCACTGTAAAGATAATTCTTTAGCCCAGAAAGAGCTTGTTTCTTGTATGTGGTGTTGCCCCTTATTTCAATGCCATTTTATCTTTTGATGGACTACGTTTGTGAGTTAACAACCATAAGTACCATCGTGAGTATAACAAAAGAAGTTGCTCTATGCCAGAGGTCAAATGGGTGACCTTCCCCCCTCACCTGGCTGGTAGTTACAAGCCAGAAGCCTGGGCTGTTGTGTGTGAGCTGAGTTGGAAGCAAGTGGCAGGCAGAAGCCAGAAAATGAGAGCCATGCTTGATTTCTGATTGAACCCAAGGCTGTCACTAAGGGAGAAGCAAGTCCTTCTGGGGTGTTGACACTGTGAGCCCCTCCATTGTAGGCTCAGGTTGTTTATATGCGCAAATAAACCATATATCACAAATACACCACAGCCTCCATTGTCCTTCATTCCAAGAAAACTGGAGCCTGGGTAAGCATCTGGAAGTCTCCATCACTCGGAGATTGGGGTGGCATGTAACACAAGGCATGCCTAGCTGTGGCTAAGCCCTATAGGCAGGCTAAGCACCCTTCAACCCAGGTCAGCTGACCTCCAGAAGCACCAGGTACCTGTTTACCTCTCTGCCCATCAAATTTTCCCATTCTTTCCTGAAACAGAAGCCACACCAACTTGCAGAACCTATTTAAAGCAGGAGCTAGATTAAGATATTTCACCTTACCATCCATTTCACATACGCCTCTCATAGAACTATAGTGTGTTGGTACCACCTTTTTCCACCCTCTCTCTCCACCCATCTGAAACCTACTGTTTGCTATTTATAAACCAAACATCTTGTCCAAGAAAAGTATATTTGAACAGGGAGAGACACCTTTACTTCATTTTGTTTTTTTAGTACGGTGCCATGGTCTGGTAGCAGGAGATACTGGCTTTAAAGAATATAATTATTATTTTGGATGGAAATGTTCAAACTTGGCACCTGTCCTTTGCTAGTTAATATGTAAACACAGTTACTCTCTGAATATGCTTTATGCTGCTTCCCAGCCATACTTTTTATTATTAATCACACTTCAAGTGTCTGTACTGCTCCATTCACCATGGTACCTGAGCACCTAATAGGTTTTCTCATTTATACACCTCAAATTCTTGATGCAAGAAGCGAACAGATTAGAAGGGATTATTTATCAGCTATAAAGAGAGGGGGGCTTTCAGATAAAGGATGAAGAGTACAGAGACATTGGCAATGACAGGATAGAGCAGAGGATAAGGAGTTATAAGGGACAAAAAGAAACCATAGTGTTGTTTTTATAAAGCCACCTTGAAGCGTTTGATATTTTCATTTGTGCTGTTCCTATCTGCAGCTTGGGTTCTAAGCATGTTTAAGAGCTCAGGTTTGGGGACTACACAGAACCATTTGGGCCATTTTGTCCCATTTTAATTATAGGCACCTGAGATCGATTGATACATCGCCCATCTAAGCCTGCTTGTTAATCGATGGCGTCGAGAGGATATTGTTACAGCTCCTAATGATGTAACATCTCTACAGCCTGAGACTCAGAATAGATTTCTGCATATAACATGCAGTATAATTTGATGATCATTTCCCCCTGGGTTGGTGAGTGAAGGAGGAATTAAATCATGGCACTACTGGCTCATCTGTGCCCCATCAACTTCACATCTTCTTCCCCCTGCCCAGGAAGTCCAGGTTTCAATAAAGTCTGGCAATGTTAGCTCATTCCAGTGTTTCCAGTAGTTTGTTTGGACGAGTGTTTAAAGAGATGATAAATGCCAGCACGCTGGTGCCAGTGGGCAATTAAAAGAGGGCACCAAGTCCATCGATCAAAATGTGTCTGCATTCTCTCAATCAATGGGAGAGCTTACCGCTGCAGTTTGTGTGCCGGATGGGATAAATAACACTGTAAACAACATTTATAGAGTTGAAGTCAGGGGCAGTAGTAATACATAGTTAGTTTGACTTTACGTGGTCATAAATGGCAGCTCTTAATGTATCAGCAATGACACTTTCATAGCACAGCAATGAACCAGTTCATTAAAGCAGGTGTTTACAGACAAAGCTGAGAGCAAAGAATTCATTTCAGGCACCGTTCGTAATGACAACCTTATATGAGGTTTGCCCAGTGGGAATGATCATATGGACAACAATTATGGTGTCACTGCAGCTGCTAAGAGACTGATCTGGAATGCTAGAAACTCACCCAATATTCAGTTTTGGTCTGAAATACCCACTTTGGAAGGATAGTGTTTAGAGCCTTGTTTTTGTTTCATCTGGACAGTTTTATAGAATTTATTTCAATCTGAATACCAGACCCCCTTCCAAGCAACACAATTTTTAAATATTTGATGTTAGTACTTACTAGCTTTGCAATAACGGAAAAAGATATGTTTGTTTAAAAAATTCTTTTGCATCTTGTTTATGGAGAAGGTGTGTTGATTGTGATAAGCTGCCATCTTTTTATTAGCAATCAATCAGTAAACTATTATTATTATTATTGAAATACATTGATTTATTTAAAATAAAGGCTTCAAAGAGGCTTCAGTGCAGCCAAGAGCAGCCCACTAAAACAACAAAATGTTTTTAAAACCTATTTAAAAAAGCATTAAGACATCAGGGGTTAAAACAATAATTAAAACCACACACCCAAATATTACAATTAAAATAGCTTCCACTGCATTTATAACACATTTAAATGCAAACCCCTTGGGGAAGAGTGGCCAAAGGACTGCAATAGTATCTTGGTTCTCAAACTTAATCCGTTCCGGAAGTCCATTCCAAAGCCAAAGGGTTCCAAAACCAAGGCACCCTTTCCCATAGAAAGTAATGCAAAACGGATTAATCCGTTCCAGACTTTTAAAAGCAACCCCTAAAACAGCAACTTAACATGAATTTTACTATCTAATGAGACTAGTGATCCTTAAAATGAAACCAATAATCAATGTACTATATGATAAAATAAATAAGACAGTATTGTGGATGATAAAAATTAAAAAAATTCTTTCCTGCACTGATGATAGTCATTGTTTGGATGGGGGGCTTTTATCCATTTCCGCAGTCACACAACCAATCAGCAGCTGAACTGAGTTCTACATAGTCACAAAAACAAATTAACTGAAAAAGCCTCAAAAACAAAAATGCACCAAGTACCAAGGCGTTTGAGAACCAAGGTACCACTGTATTGAGTTCCAAACATCCCCCCATTTCCACAGGTAGAGAAGATTTGATGTTGAAGGCTAACTTGTTACTGTGGAAGAAATAGCTTGGCTCCTCTGCTATTTATGCTCCAACAGCAGTAGGAGTGTGTGAAAAGGGGTGTGTTGGCATACATTGAGGGAGCCCTCTGACCTACTTTTTGCCCTGGCCAGTGTGAGCTTATTATATACACACCAAATGGCATGTGGTTTTGCCTGTCAGGATAAATGCAAGTTAAAATGTGTCTGGATTTTCATGTGGACTTTTGAAAAATAAATAAATCACAAGCTCACATGGAAGTGGGGCAAATTAAAAATTGGAATTGAGAAACCAAAATTGGCAGATTTGTCCACTTGTCCAGAACTGCTTTTTATGAGTTCTGCAGTATTTGACTTATTATCTTGTCCAGATGTCCCCAACCATTTTAGGCACAGGTGGCCCATTTGGAAAATGTCACGAAATAGTCGCCATGAGGGTGAGCTTGAGCCTAATCACAAAATGGATGCTGAGATTACCTGCCTTGTCGCAGAGGGCAAGTGACTTCCAACAAAACCCAAGTACAAAACCAAGGTTAGGTTTGAGTCTCAAATCACACAAATGTGAAATGCACCGGAGACACTCAGAGAAATGCCTCCACATCCAAAAGCAAACAAAACATGAGACCCCCCCCCAAAAAAGCCTGTGGTTTTCAACCAGTGTGCCGTGGCACCGTGGGGTGCCTTGAATGATGTTCAGGTGTGTCATGGGCAAGACTGGCCTCTGTCCCTCTTTCCTCCCCTCCCTCATCTGATGCTGTCTCACGTCTGCCTCCGAAAGGCTTGCACAGCTGTCTATTGCAGCAGCCCTGGCTATAAATTCTGCAAGGGAATGGGGCAGCGGGGGGGGGGGCAGCTCAGAGACCAAGGACAGCAACAGCAACTGCCCAGAGGACTCCCAAGGAGAGGGGAGAGGAGAGGAGGCTGAAGGAACACTCCGAAAGGGAGGGTGTTCGAAAAAGGGTGAGAGGCTGCCAGCTCTGCAGGCAAGGGGTGACATAGCTGGGCTCCTGAGCCCCACGGGGATACTACATAAAGAATATAGTTGGGCAAGGGAGCTGTGGACTCAAAAAAGGTTGAAAACCTTTGCCTAAAGCCAAATATGTACCTTGCCAACCTAGTCACCTCCCAATATAAATAATAATAATAATAATAATTAGGATGGGTGGGTGCTCTCCGCAGGCATCTGGATGAGGTGCCCCATTGAGGATCCCAGGTCTTGTCCTAAACATGTACTCAGAAGTAAGTTCCAGGTAGTTCAGTGGGGTTTATTTGCTAGCAGCTATGGTCAAGACATGATATTTAGGTTCAACGTGCATCTTGTTAATTGCCACAGGGAAGCATTTGAAAATTGATACTGTCTTAGCTAAAGAATGATCTGGAGGATATAAGAAACAGTTTTCATGATCAAGTAAGTTTGGGGAAGAGCACTGTTTGTAATCACTGCCAGGATGGAAAATGGTTTTCACATGACTTTCTATAGCTTCTTTCTATGTGAGGGAACTCTTCAGTTATATTAGTACACATCAATGAACCAAGCTAAAACAAAACAAAAAACCCTGACGTGACAGAAACCAAATAAAGGCCCAAAGTGGGAGAAAGTCTATCTTGCTTTCATACTTCAGATACTTGAATATGCTGACTGGTTAGCTTTGAAAGGTTGACCCATGGTTCAGCTGGTGACATCCAGTGCTGAGCTGAGCACACACCAGAGTTCACCAAACAAATATATAACTTTTTTTTCCTTTCCCAGAGAAACCAAGGTCACATCAAAACTAAATTTATAGAGTAGATTTAACTGCTATTGCATTAAGTCTGCTTTTACCTTGCTGAGATACAAAGTAAAACTTGCATTAGATAAATTAAATTTTTCAATTCCACTTTACACATAATTTTCTAATACCACATCTCCAATGACATTAAAAGTGTTTGATACCTTAAGCAGACTTTTGAAGTGAGTGCTCAGATAAAATACAACTTGATTCTATGGCCTAATTAGGTCTGTAGTAAATCACTCTCAAAGTTGGACATTTTAGGTATTTCTCATCTTATTCCATCTGAAACAAATTTATACCTCAGCTTTACTTTGCACTTAATCAAAATGTGAAGCTCATAATATTCAGGCGCCGGCGATGGGGAGGGGGATCGAGGAGGGAGAAATTAGTCCTCCAGCACCACAGATGCTTCATTGGTAATAAATATGAAATGGTGTTTAAATTGTAAGTTGTATGGCATCTGATAGAGGAATCATGCTACCAAAGTTTAGAGTAGTTATAAGAACAGAGGAAACTGTTTTATACTGAATCAGGCCATCGGTCCATCTAGTCTAATATTGTTGATACAATATTGGACAATATTTTCTCTTTTCAGAAAAGAGTCTTTCCCAGACTTTTCTGGAAATACTGGCAATTTAACTGAGAACCTTTTGCATGCAAAGCAGATGCTCTACCACTGAGCTATGGCTCCTCCCCTCTTCAAGTTGCTACTTGCCTGAAGGCGGCACTTCTTTCATAGAAGTAGTGGCAACAGTCTCTCCCACCGCTCAACCTGCTCTACTGCTGTTTGACCTAGTCAGGAAATCATAGCACAGTACAGTGTCCCGATCAAGGGAAGTCATAGTCCTGCTTTATTCTGCCTTGGTCAGACCACTCCTAGAGTACCATGTCCAGTTATTGGTGTCACAATTTAAGGAGGATATTGACAAGTTGGAACGTGTGCAGAGGGCGACCAAGATAATCAAGGGTCTGGAAAGCTGGCCTTATGAGGAGTGCTTGAAGGAGCTGGGTATGTTTAGCCTGGAAATGAGGAGACTGAGGGGAGATATGACAGCCATCTTCAAATATTTGAAGGGCTGTCACATGGAAGATGGAACAAGCTTGTTTTCTCCCGCTCTGGAGGGTAGGAAACAAACGAATGGATTCAAGAAACAAGAAAGGAGATTCCAGCTAAACATCAGAAAGAACTTTATCATGGTACATACTGTGTTCAATAGTGGAACAGGCTCCCTAGGGAGGTGGTGGACTCTCTTTCCATGGATTTTGTCAAGCATATGTTGCATGGCCATCTGTAATGTACGCTTTAGTTGAGATTCCTGTATTACAGGGGTTTGGACTAGATGACCATTGGGATTCCTTCCAACTCTACAGTTCTATGATTCTGTGAAGAGACTTTAGGAATTCTACGGTACGACTTTAACTTTTTGTTCCATACACTTAAGGAACTGGGTGATGGTTTTTTTTAACTTATGCGTTCAAGTATGGTTTTGTGCTATCAACTTAATTGTGTAAAGGTGCTCTGCTTGAAAGAGAGAAGTTCATGATGAAAGCTGTTAATGTATGATGAAAGCTAATGAATTTCAGAGGACAACATTCATAATCATTTTAGCTACCTCGCTCCATGGACTTAATTTTGCTGCAATGACTTCAGTAAAGCTTCGCTATCAAAGACCAAGGTCAGTGGAGTAGGAGCGAAAAATGTTACAACCACAATTGGTATTTGCATCTTACACTTTTTAATGACTCATTATCTCTGGATTCACACTACTTATGACATTTTCTTCCTCTGTCTAACAAGATGATAATGGTTTTTTTTTTTCTACATTTGCTTGTTTCCTTTGATGGCTTATTTGATAATCTGGTTACCTTTTCATCTAAATTGTTGCAGTCTTACCCAGGAGACAGATTGTGTCAAGGTTATCAATTACAAAAAAAGGAGAGACTTTCATTATGTAGTGAGGGTGTGTACTGACCACAAGTTTTGTTTTGACTCTAATTTGGTGCTTCAGAAAACATTTGAACTCAGTTTGAGGTATCTAATTCAGTTTGGAGTCTATTTGAGTCCACTTCATTTCTATACCACATCTCCACCCATCCACCCCATTCACTATTAGGAAATTAAAAATGGCTATAACTTTTTTCTTTATGGCAGTGTGGATAAGGCCTTCCAAGTTACAGACAAATGGTTATAAGAAACATTTTCTTACAGTTTTTGGGGAGCAGATTTGAATGAAATTTGCAGGCAAGCTTGACCCTTCTCAGGTTATGAACCCTGTCAATATTCCAGAAGGATAGTTGTAGAAGATTCCCCACAAGAGCAGCCATTACAGTTGTGGGGGGCACTCACTTTCCCCGTTTCACTATTGGGAAATCAAAAAAGGGCTAAATCTCTCTCTTTTTTACTGAAGTATATGAAATTTGTGGACTTACTCGACTTTCCAGAGTGGATAAGTACTGCTAAATTACAGGCGAACAGTCCCAGAGGCTTTTGTGCTGGACAGAAAATGTGATTTTGTTGTTTTGAAAAAGAAGGATCTATAATAAATTCTATGTTTGCAAAGCTTCTCCTTTTCCTCTCTTACCTGATACCCTGGTGCTTTCATTATATGGTAAGTTTAGAAACATAGTTTTGTTTTTTGTTGATGCCTGTTTGCAGGGTGCCATGAACAGTTTCAGGGTTTGTGCTTCGATTTGTCCATACCAATCTTGCTTCACCTAAGAAAAACCCAAAATCTCTCAAAAGCACACCCCTAGAATTTATAGGTTTGTGTTTCTATACCAATTTAGAGCATTCATGTTTGTTTGCTTGCTTATGTGATGGCTTGATGGGCCCGGAGAGAATGTAAAAGTGTTTTAGTTAGGACAGCTGCTAAACTGATAATTTTATTCTTCACTGTAGAATGTTGGTGCTGGTACATTTTTAAAAATATAGTTTAATTAAGCTTTACATAACAAATTTAAATTCAAACAAATCATCCACCTCTTCATTTAGGATTCCCTGAATCCTTTGACTTCCCTCCGCCCTTCCATGGTTACCATTATCAATCTCCCCCCCCCCCAACTGCTTATCTTATTTTCTCTAATTCATTAAATGAGTAGTAATCCATTTTTCCATGGTTTTTCGTACATTGCCAGCATTACTCAAATCCTGCCAAAGTTTTCCATTGTTTACAGTGTTCTCTTAAATACATTACAAATTTTTCCCATTCCTTCTTAAAATTCTTCTCTTCCTGATTTCTGATTTTCCCAGTCATTTTTGCCATTTTGGCATAGTCCATCATCTTCATCAGCCATTCATCTCTGGTTAGAACTTTGTCTTCTTTCCATCTCTGGGCCAGTAGTATCCGCATTGCTGTTGTCACGTACATGAACAGTCGTTTCTGCTCCTTTGGAAATCTCTGTACCTAGAATGCCTAACAAAAACACCTCTGGTTTTTTCACAAATGTTGTTTTAAACATTTTTTTTTCCAACTCATTGTAAATCATTTCCCAGAACGCTTTTGTTATCTGGCACGTCCACCACATATGGTAGAATGTGCCTTCTTCTCCTTACATTTCCAGCAAACATTGGAAGCAGTTCTATATATTTTTGCTAATTTTACAGATGTTAAGTACCACCGATACATCATTTTCATATAATTTCCCTTTGCGCCCCCTTGCCCAGCTTGTCCGGAGTTTTGGGCTGGGTTGCCATCAGTATGCTGATGACACCCAACTCTATCTGTTGATGGATGGCCATCCTGACTCGGTCCCAGACACACTGATCAGATGTTTGGAAGCTGTGGCTGGATGGTTACGTGGGAGCCAGTTGAATTTAAATTCTTCGAAGACAAAGGTCCTTTGGCTGGGTCAAGATGATATGGGATGGGGGGGGGAGGCAACTCCTATCTCTTGTGGGGGCGCAATTAGTGCCAGCACCATCTGTTAAGAGTTGGGTGTAATCTTCGACACCCAATCTGCAGATTGCAGCTATAACAAAGGCGGCATTTTTTCATCTCCGCCAAGCTAAGCAGTTGGCTCCTTACCTCTCTCACCCTGACCTAGCCACTGTGACCCATGCGACGGTCACCTCCAGGCTTGATTATTGTAACTCACTCTATGTGGGGCTGCCCTTGAGACTGACCCAGAAACTCCAGCAGATGCAGAATGCCACGGTGAGACTCCTTACAGGGTCCTTGCCACAGGATCACATTCACCCAGTGCTATACCAGCTGCACTGGCTCCCAGTGGAGTACAGGATCGGGTTTAAGGTGCTGGTTTTAACCTTTAAAGCCCTATATGGCCTAGGACCCTCGAACCTATGGGACCACCTCTCCTGGTGTGTCCCACAGAGGACCTTACAGTCTTCAAATAAGAACATCTTGGAGATCTCGGGCCACAGGGAGGTTAGGCTGGCCTCAGCCAGAGCCAGGGCTTTTTCGGCCGTGGCCCTGATCTGGTGGAACGCTCTGTCACAAGAAACTAGGGCCCTGCGGGACTTGACATCTTTCTGCAGGGCCTGCAAGACAGAGCTGTTTCACCAGGCCTTTGGCCAAGGCACAGTCTGACCCCCTCTCTCCTTCTGTAATTCTCATAGAACTCTAGCCCAATGGTTGCCATTAATTTGATTCTGAATTGATTTTAGAATGTATTTGAATTAATTGACTGTGATTTTATGTAAACTGTGCTATTTTTATTGTTGTTAGCCTCTCTGAGCCCAGATTTGGCTGGGGAGGGCGGGATATAAATAAAAATTTATTATTATTTATTAATGCACAGCATTCTGTAACTGGTGCTGGTACATTTTAGCAACTCCATAGTTTTTCTGTTAGCTTATACATACCCAATTCCTTCCTTCCTTCCTTCCTTCCTTCCTTCCTTCCTTCCTTCCTTCCTTCCTTCCTTCCTCCTTTCTTTCTTTCTTTTTTGGTTCAAGTCCCATGTTGGGTGAAAGGTTCCTGCTTGGCAAGGGGTTGGACTAGATGATCCTTGTGGTCCCTCCCCACTCTATGGTTCTGTGATTCTATGACATCTATTTCAAACACTCACTCACCTGTATTACTCTAGAGAGTCATCTCAGGCAAAATCGACAGTCTCAGCATGAATGTGCAATAATAATATATAAGTGAAGGCTTTCATCAATCTGAAAAATCCAGCTGCTTTGTGGCGTCTGATGCAGGCTAAGGCATGTCTCTCAGGAATAGGTTCTTTATAGAAAAATTGCTCCTGCCCCAAATTAGCATGAAAGACTTGTCAATGATTTCTTCTTTCGTCTTTTTTTCTTCTTCAAAAAAGCTAGACTTCATGACCATTTACATTTTATCAGGCTCAAGATCAATACATGAGCACAGCTTGAAAGATTCTGATCACTGCACATTTTGCGTCGCTGAAACTTATAAGAAGAAATAGGTCAGAACGGGCATTAGAATTGGGGGAGGTGGGTGGGGAGGAGAGAGAGAGACTCAGAGAGACTTTCTTTGTAAGATTTATGAATGTATATCCATATTTAGCCCAGGAACTTTGATTTGTTTCCTAAGCCCATTTGCCTTCCTTGAACTCAGCATTGTCTTTGGCTACTTTTATCTCTGCCTTGTTTCTCTTTCGTGGGTTAGCGTGATCCGCAGAAGACTTCTAGCTATGCATTAAACTGAACACAGCAAGCAGCAACTCTTAAAATCCTGTAAGCGATTCACATATAGCAAAGCTGTTTGGATGTTAAAATGGGAGGTTTGCATAAAACAGGAGAGCATAGGCCACAATTCAGTACACAACTATCTAGTCCAGGAACCTGTTTTCATAGCTGTGTGTTCAGACCCACAGACCACCCCCCTAAATAAATTCAAACTTGACTCAAATTTTAGTTTTGGCTTTTGGCAGAATTTAGGCTACAACTTTGTTGATTGCAGAAGGTGAGTAGTTGCATAGGCTCTGGTTTGACTAGCTCCCTGCACCCTTGCAAGCAGTGCTGACCCAGGGCACCAGCATAGGTCAGCCAAGGGTGAACACCTGGGTAGTCAAAAAACCATGAACAGACTATGTTCACCACCCAGATGCCCCCCTGGACTCAGGCACAGCCACAACCCCCTCTTGGGGGTTGACCAAACCAGTTGAGTCCCTGGATTCCTTTAATGGAATACCCTTCACATAGGGATAGCGAGACCGCTCTCCCATCCCTATCACCTGAACCAGTGCCTATCCGCAACCTTCCAAGCTGTGACGATTTGCTATGCAGCAAGCAAAACCCAAATGGCAACAGCCAATCAGCCAAGTGGGGAAATTCCTGCCATGCCCCTGTCCCAACGACAGATGACACACGACGGCATAGCAAGGTCAATTGCACAAAACCCTAAAAGTAGGGAGAGGTGAGCGGGTGTTTCAAATGCACGAGCCGAAAGAAGAAACTCTGGGTCATGTGCATGGGTATATATAGGTCCTTCAATCCATTTAGACTGTGCCCCATTGGCCAAATTGAACCCAACATCAAGGGACCTACCAATCAGGTGTTGTAGCTAATGAATCCAACCCACCTACAATACAGGAGGTCAGTCTCCAGGTCTCACTGCAACATGTGCCCTCTTTTAGGAAGGACACGATTAACCAGCCAAATGCTTCTGGGAAGCTCGGAAGCAGATTATAAAAACAATAACTCTCCCCTCTCTACTCACAGATATACTGCCATTGAACAATTAGGGTCAAAATTTGGAACCTCAGTGTATAAGAACAGTATATCTGTCTTAGATGTTAACATCACTAACATTTAATATTAGGTGTACATAGTTAATATTGCTAGCAAGAACTCTTCTAGTCTGCAAAGCAGTTGTTAGAAAAAATCCTTTTGTGTCATGCTGAGAGTGGGACTGTCTTATTACACTGATCTTTGCAGATTGCTCTGGGTGCATTTTTGGCCTGAAGGCCAGAGTGAAAATTCAGAGGCCTGGTTTAAACTCCCTGGTGCTTTATCAGAGCTCACCCCATTGCGGGGATTCAAACCGCCGACCTTCTGATTGGCAAGCCCTAGGCTCTGTAACCCACACCACCAGCGTCCCATATATTCTTTATTTTAATCCATATTTAAAGAGCAATGTGTTCTTTCCAACCTGCTTTGCTTATTCTTTGCCCCATGGTATAACCTTACACTGTCTGAGTTTCCAAACTTGGAATTGTAGAAACACCGATAGGAGCAGAAGCTACACAAGACTGTAGAGTTGCTTGTGAAACCAAGCTGAGCCTCATATATTCTTAGCCTTCAAAACCTACTATCTCCTGTGGGGGATTTCTCTCTCTCTTTGTTTGCAAACTGCTTTCTCTAATAGCTGATCTGTGTTTTCTTGCATTTCAATTTTAGACCCCCAGGGATATTATTTCAAACACCTGCTACTCTAACCCACACATCCTCTTGGAATTCACAATGTTGCTCATTATAATATATGGACATCTGGGAAAAATTTGATTTGCAAAGATTCACCCATTGCAGGGCTGTGCTTTGTCTTGCTTGCTTACTGCTTAAATAGTGAGCAAGTCACAACCCGCTTGGGAGTAAACACCATGCACCTAAAATATTTGATTCTTTGAGCATGTCTATATCAAAACAGAAGAAAGTTGCGTGTTGAGTTCCGCAGTGCCACCCCCCAAAAATTCACACAGCACACGTTAATTTTTGTTTAAGGTTTTTGGCATAATTTTGGCCACAACTTTATTTAAATACAGAAAATGTGAGTGGTTGCTTAGGCATGGTTAAGACTATGTCCTTGCCCCCCCAAGGACAGCGCTGGCACTTCCGGACACCACCGGAAGCCAGCGTGGGAAACAAGTATTGGGGAGAAATGAGGCTGGGTAAATGCAGTCCAACACCTCTCACCCTCATGTTCCGGTGGGGTCTTGCCCGGCCCAAGTCCGGCTCCACGGACAAGGACGAAAGGATGGCAAGCCCCTGGATTCCTTTAACGGAATTCCCATTCGCATCATTTGGAGGGGTAGGCACCTTACCCCTCCAAGCACCAATTTAACCAATGCCTAACCGCCAACCTTACAAGTTGTGACGATTTGCTACGCAGTAGGCAAAAAACCAAGTGGCAAGAGCCAATCAGCCAAATGGCAAAATTCCTACCGTGCCCCCGCACCAAGGCGAACGACACCATGACAGGCATAGCAAGGTCAAATGAACCCAAGAACCACCCTATAAAAGGGAGGGGGGCGGGTGATCCGATGCAAAACGGCCAAGAGGAAGTCCCCCAGTCTAGCTCCTCAATTTATAGACTCTAAACCCCTCCTCCAATTTTGCAACACCTAAATTTCCCCAGCGACCCAATTAACCCTTTCATCTTGGATTCCCAAAATTGCCTAGTCATGATGGTGGCCTGCTCCCCAACCGCAACACGTGCTCTCTGCTAGTGAGAACACGCTCTATCAACAAACCAAAATGTTGTTAATTGCAAAAAACAACAACTGCACAATACCCCAAGCTTGCATTTTGAGGATAAATTTACTAACACTAAAACAAACTTCTACTTAAAATATTATACGTTTATTTTAGTGTTTATAACTATCTTCAGAAAGCTTTCGGTTCTTGTGTGTTTGTTTTAAAAAATTGCAATATGGTGGTTTCTTGATAGCTTTCTTCCATTTTGATTAGATTTGGGAGAGAAATTCAATTCAGCTTGCATTCAAAGGGGGACTTGGCAAATTCACACTGTTCAAAACAATATGCGAACTGAAATATTATCATCCTTCAGAATTATAACTTCTCTGAATTTTGCAATGCAGTTCTTCAGTCAAATAATGTGTACAAAAATACACATACTAGTGGAAAGTGTGCAAATATATGCACATATTGGTGGAAAATGTGTATATTAGGAAACATTGCACAGAAAAAATGTCAGCATGAAGAGAATTTTACATTAAAATGCTGATGAAGTGATGTGGCAATGAGAAGAGCCAAATTTAATGTCAGATGTTGGTGGTGGTTGCTCGTGAGTAACCAAGCAGGACTCCGACCTGTCTTTTACAGGTTTTATTGTGCAAACTATTTACAGCGCAGATCCACAAAGTTCATGTCCGTCTTAGTCACTTGCAGAATCCGGGAGTGGCCCCTTCCAGTTTCTCCCCCAATATAAGAACTTCAGCACCCCAAGCCTCCTCCTCCCCTCCTTGCGTCTCACCCCTCTGTGCAAGCTGGAGGGGTGCATCCCTCCTGGCCAGCCTAGCTAGGTGAGGCGCTGGGGCTCTCCGCAACATCCTCGAGCCCTTTCCTCGCTTGGCTGGCCCCTTCCCCCTCTTCCCCACTGGAGGTGTGGCTTTTCCCACCGCTGGAAGAGGAACTGCTCCTCAGGAGTTTTGGAGGCTCTCTGTATCCCAAAGGCCCCCCTGACTCTCTCCCCTGCTCCGATGGCAGTCCCCTGACATTTAAGATTGAAAATCATAAGTTACCACTGTCGTCCGTCTGCAGCATAAGACACTATGCAGGCAGCAGAAAATAGCAAAACGCAACATGCAGAGAGAAAGGGAAACATATATTTAAGAGAGGCACCTGAAACCTAGAATCCAATGCAGTAGCATCAGTAGTTATAGTAGTGTTCATGATGCAGCCTGTTGAAATACTGTGAAGGCTGCAATCTGGCACACACTTGCTAGTGAGACCGTTTAGTCAGACTTAGTTCTAAGCATGGCAGGTAACATCATGTTACATTGATTTCAAAGGAATTGAAAAATGTTAGTTAATGGTCATCAGCGGCACACAAACTCACGCACACACAAACAAACCGTGAGTGGAAACTCAGAAAATGCACAGAGGGCGAGAGGCCACTGCTGCAATGCCTTCTAGGATACCATTCAAGAAGCCCACAACCTTGTCAGTAGGGCTACCATCTGAAGTAGAGCAAGACATCTACTAGTTTTTGACCCATCCATTAGCTGGATTGCAGCTCATCCTTCATTATAGTTTCCTTTCATTTCCTTTCAGGGGCACTTAAAGTGCATTTTGGTATATCTGAAGATTCTGAAAATTGACCCAATAAAATGTACAAGATTTATGCACAACTAATAAAACATTCTGCCTTGCTGACTGCAATACTTAAATCATTTGTTCTGCTTGCGATAACTGCGTGTAGTTAGAAGCTTTCTCGTGAGGACAATGAATCAGGACCATGTTCAATGGAGAGAAAGCAAATTTTCTTAAACCACGGCAGTCAGAACATACCAAGTTTGGAGGGTTTAGAGGATATGCAAACTCAGACATGCCAATGCTGGCAGCTTTTACACTGGGTAGCAAAGCGTTCTCACATCCTTTGATTGGTATATTTAAATATATGTATTTTTGTGAGTTGAGGACCCGCTGCTCGCTTTGAGATAAATAAGACACAAGGACACATGTATTTTAGGTTAATGGGCTAAAGAAGGCCACAACTTTTATTGGTTACAGCATGTGAGTGGTATTGGCTTATGCATTGGATCAAACAAACTATAGATGACTCCACCCCGCACAGCGGGGTGTCATTTGAAGGTTAACAACCAGCAGGAGGAGCTTGTTGATGCAAATACAACTGAAAGCTTCCCCTGATGTCACCGAGGGTCATGCCATGGCCCTAGCCACCAGCAGGGCATCGGACAGGATCCACAACCGCTGGATTCCTTTAACGGAATACCCAACAAGGGGAGGGGTAGGTGATGGCCACAACCTGCCCTCCAACACATGACACATACACCAATGCCTAACCTCCAGTACCAGAAAAGTTGTGGCGATTTGCTACGAGGTAGGCGAAAAACCAAGAGGCTGGTGCCAATGAATATACACTGCGCCTTCAACTAAAATGTGAGAACAATAAAGTGAATCAATGCATAATAGTACAAATAAAATTTGGTGTGATAGGGAAAGGAAGAGAGAAAAATATGTTGATACTGGTCCATGAATCCTTATTCATAATAGTATAAAAGGAAGCCAAATATCACTGAAAGGATCATGCTGTGATGCTCCCCTCATGACTCTGTTCTGCTACATCAACCACTCATACAGCACCAACTGCTGCACCTTACTATTTCATGAATACTAAGTAATATTTCCAGTGGTATTCCATCTCCATACAAGCCACTGCCAAGAGTATTTATTTTTGTTAAAATTTAAAAACCACTTTTCTGCTCTCTCCACACAAATAATATCTCCCCAGAGCAGCAGGCAACAAATAAGATGGGCATGCCAACAACAGGCAACAACCAAATCAAGCAACCCAATTCAACAATAAAACATTTGAACAGCAGAGAGAACATGATCAGAATCATCAAGAAAACCAAGCATTGGTTTAGAAACCATACATACTGTGTGGAGGGTGGAGGCAGAATTAAATGAAATTAAAAGCACAGCAGAAGAAAAGGGGGGGGAGATTGTCTTCAATAACAGTTGATAGTCTAATAAGGAAACGGGCTAAGTGAGTCTCTCAGGGGAAGGAGTTCCACTCAACAATGAAGAAACCCTTTACTTCCAGTGACAGCAAGACACAGAGCATATGTCCCCGCCACTGAAAATCTTACATGGTGGGCAGGGTCATGTGGCTATAGTCTTCCTTTTAATTAATTTGTTTAATCTGTTTGTTTAAATTTGTTTTTTAAACACATTGATATAGAAGCAGATGGTCCTTTAAATCACATGGACCAGGCTATTTGGGAGGTTTTATAGATCAACAGGAGGGATGCGGGTGGCGCTGTGGGTAAAACCTCAGCGCCTAGGACTTGCCGATCACAGGGTCGGTGGTTCGAATCCCTGCGGTGGGGTGCGCTCCCGTTGCTCGATCCCAGCGCCTGCCAACCTAGCAGTTCGAAAGCACCCCCGGGTGCAAGTAGATAAATAGGGACCGCTTACTAGCGGGAAGGTAAACGGCGTTTCTGTGTGCGGCTCTGGCTCGCCAGATGCAGCTTGTCACGCTGGCCACGTGACCCGGAAGTGTCTGCGGACAGCGCTGGCTCCCGGCCTATAGAGTGAAATGAGCGCACAACCCCAGAGTCTGGCAAGACTGGCCCGTACGGGCAGGGGTACCTTTACCTTTACAGATCAACAGGACTGGCCCTCCCATTAGGTATCTTCCATAGGTGGCAAATGTTGTGTGTAAGTAGCAGCAGTCCCAGGCTGTTCCTTTCTAACCTCTTAACCATTCTCCTCTGTTGCCATATAATCTCTCCTTGGCCCACTAATCTAGCCTGCTGCCTCAGGTGTAGTGAGGAATGGCATCCCCTCATGAGTAGTGAAGTACAGTTCAATAGCCATCTTATTTGCCTCAGGCAGCAAAATGTTTTGGGCTTGGCCCTGCAAGTCAGGATGAGACCTCTGAATGGCACTAAAAAAATGAACTGGAATGATATGTAGTTAATATACAGAGCTTCAGGGCTAGAAGTAGATAAGCAAAACAACTGGTAGTCAAACATAGTAGTCACTAATATAATTCAGCTCAGTGAATCATACTTTTTTGTAGTGTTGGAAGCAATGGTGTATCATATATCATTGCTATAACGTAGCAGCAACTCAGTATTTCCAAGAAAAGCAAACCTATTCTATAACATCCATATGGATACATGCAAATTGTATATGCATAAACATGCAGTGTAACAGAGTAAACACTATTAAAAATCAATCCAAAACCTGTTGCTGGGTAGAGACCTGAAATGATTCCCAAACAGATAGGCATCCGGTTAGAGTAAAAGGTAATAAGGAACTTGGATGGCAAGAGGATGACTACATCAATGATACCACAGATCTTCAATATGCATATCCATTAACAGGAATATATGTAGGTAAGCAAATATCTGTTATTCAGAGTTCTAGGCAATCTGATTTTGTATTCACTTCTTTTTTTAAAAAAAACAAAATACAAAACCCTGTTTTAGCTGTAGGTCATCCTGACAGATTGTCAGCAATGATGGTCGCTTCAAAATTTCACTCAGAAATCTGTTTCCATGACTGAGGCACAAATAAATGCGGTTGTCAAGTTCCATTTTATGCTAGTCTTGTTTTGGTGTTTGGAATCTACTCAGACCATTTTAAATTGGGTTAGAGAACTCTGATGGGAGATAGCTTTCGGCTGATAGAATTTCATTTACTGTATTATGTGTGGACAGTCTCCTGCAGAAGCCACAGGCTTGTTGTAATGACTTGTGACTATTCCACTTTACTGGCTTAGACTGTCTCAGAAACCTGTCTGAAGCTTGTTTCATAGGCCTTGCCAAACTACTGGCATCTTAGCCGCACGGCGAAGGGAAATGGAGCATTTGGTTCCCATCACCACCACCACCAATGTCACAAAGCTTTCCAATTGAAAGAGAAGTGCATTATCATGAATTACATCAACAACAGGAAGAGGGGGAAGGTTACACTCTTGAGAGGATGGTTTTGGATGACAGATTCAGCTTCTTAATAAGAAAATTGAGGGGACAAGAACTAGTGAGAGAGGGCATAGGTATGGAAAAGGAGAGAGACGAGTCCCTGGGGTTTTAAACATGTATTTATACGAGTGTCTTTCTTTTCCCTGCTTTGTTTAATCTCTGTCTATTTAATTTCTAATTTGATCCCTTGAGGAATAGATAAACGTTCAACATATGAATAATTGCTATCTCTGGCAGCTGGTCATGTGAAAGACTGGACTACACACAATAAAAAATAATAATGATTTAACTTGTTTTTTTAGAATTTAATTATCATCCAGAGGTAATAGATTGTGATGGGATAGAAATAGTCCCATGGCCACAGGTAGGGCAAGCAGGGTGGCTGGCCAAAGTGGCTCCTATGGCTTCCCTCCATAGTAAACAGCCTTGGCCCAGAATACCTGAAGGAGTGTTTCCACCCCCATCATTCAGCCCAGACACTGAGGTCCAGCACTAAGGGCCTTCTGGCAGTTCCCTCCCTGCGAGAAGTGAGGTTACAGGGAACCAGGCAGAGGGCCTTCTCGGCAGTGGCGCCCTCCCATCAGATGTCAAGGAAATAAACAACTACCTGACTTTTAGTACATATCTAGGGAAGTTTTTATGTCTGATGTTTTATTGTGCTTTTAATTCTGTTGGGAGCCACCCAGAGTGGCTGGGGATAAATAAGTTGTTGTTGTTGTGGTTGTAGTTGTTGTTGTAGTTGTAGTTGTTGTTGTTGTTGTATTGCCTGAGAGCCAACTATCCCTATCCCTATTCCCAACTGCATTAGGCACAATCATCAGGTCCTCATTTGCTCACCTCCTCTAATTCCTCTGTGCTATCCTGGAGGTGCTGCTGATTTTTAGCTATGAAACACTCAGAATGTAATTTAGGGATATTCTCAGTATCAATAGTGTGGCACATGTTGGCCCTTACTACTTTAGTTAGGGCCCCTTCAGCATTATTTTCAATTATGCAGGATATAGAATGTCTCTTCCTCGTATATCACAGGGCCAAGGTAACATGGGAGGAATCCAGTTACTTTCCAAAACTGACCTGTGACTCCTGAATAAGACTATCAGAGGGATGGGAAACAGGTTCTGCTGAGAGGCCAGTTTCATTTGGTGCTTCCTCTTGCTCAGTTACTATCTTTCAGCTGCCATTCTACCTTTTCCCGCTAGAGATGAGAATCAGGATACACTCCATTGACTCACTGACAAGCTAAATTTAGTTTCTCCTGTTTTATCCCAGGTAGGAATTGCTTTTTAAAAAATTATCACAAATATTTTATTGAGAGCGGAGAAGGGACCTCAGGCCCTAGGAATTGGCTCCTATGCAGGGTGGATGCATTGCGATACCAAATATCAGTGATCACAGGCAAGAGGAGTTACACTAGGACCAGACCATGTCGCAACCAAAGAGGCAGGTTTAGTCATTGTTTGAAGACTATCCCTGCCTCCGCGTCTTGTCCTGACCAGAAGGATACAGGTATCAATAAGGGTGTCCCACATGACCTTAAGGTGCTGCTGTTCAATGCCAGATCAATGATTCATGAGGCTGTTGTCATCCATGACTTGATCATGGATGGAGGAATTGACCTGGCATGTACAACAGAGACTTGGTTGGACATGGCAGATGGGCCTGTTCTTGCTGCTGCTTGTCTGCTTGGTTTCTCTTATGCACAGCAAGCCATGTTTACTGAAATGGGCCCAGTCTTATTATTTGATTATGTAGATCCCACCCTTCTTCCCAAAGGCACCCAGGGTAGCAAACAATAAGTGACAAAACAATAGAAGCATCACTCCATAGTGGAAGAAAAGTGGGATATAGCCACCAGTATTTTAGTGTGTGTTTGTTTTAATATACACTTCCCTAATATAATTTTACCTAATATAATTCATTTTTTATGTTATTTTCACAAATACATGCATTTTGATGCACATTTCTCACCTAATATATCCATTTTTGTGCAACATTTTGGTCAGAGAACTGCTTTGAAAGCCTTTCATTTTTTTAAAAAAATAATATTTATTAATTTTTCAACAGTTTAAACACAACACTACAGAAAACCAAAAAAACCAACAACAATACAATACAATACAAAAAACACTACAAAACACTAACACAAACAACTAACAAAACAAAACAAAAACCATTTAAAACACAATCCAATTTCAATATCTTATCTTTCATTCACTTATTTCCACGACCTCCTCACACCTCCCTTTTTGTATTCCACTTCTATTAATTGTTTCAGCAATTCCTTTCCATCTTCCTCTGTTTTCTATCCTATAATTATCTTAACACATTCTAACCTTATTTTTCCCTTTAATACTCTATTAATCTATCTATACTTAATTCCTTATAACATTTCTACTAAAGCATATAACTTCATTCCAACATTTTTCTAACATTCATTAATTTTACAGTATTTCTGTAAATAGTCTTTAAACTTTTTCCAGTCTTCTTCCATCGATTCTTCTCCCTGGTCTCAGATTCTGCCAGTCATTTCCGCCAGTTCCATATAGTCCATCAACTTCATCTGCCATTCTTCCTGGGTGGGTAAATCTTGTGTCTTCCAATACTTCGCGATGAGTATTCTTGCTGCTGTTGTTGCATACATAAAAAAAGTTCTATCCTTCTTTGGCACCAATTGGCCGACCATGCCCAGGAGAAAGGCCTCTGGTTTCTTCAGAAAAGTATATTTAAATATCTTTTTCATTTCGTTATGAATCATCTCCCAGAATGTCTTAATCCTTGGGCATGTCCACCAAAGGTGAAAAAATGTACCTTCAGTCTCATTACATTTCCAACATTTATTGTCGGGCAAATGGTAAATTTTTGCAAGCTTGACTGGTGTCATGTACCACCTATAAATCATTTTCATTAAATTTTCTCTTAAGGCATTACATGCCGTGAATTTCATACCTGTGGTCCATAACTGTTCCCAGTCAGCCATCATTATGTTATGTCCAACATCTTGTGCCCATTTAATCATAGCTGATTTCACCGTTTCATCCTGAGTATTCCATTTCAACAGCAAGTTATACATTATTGACAAATTCTTAATTTTTGGATCCAACAATTCTGTTTCCAATTTTGATTTTTCCACCTGGAAACCAACTTTTTTGTCCAAATTGTAAGCCTCCAAAAGCCTTTTAACCTTTGAATCTGCCCCGAATCAAACATTTCTATTGGGAAAGGATGTGCTTTTGATTTTTCAGATCACAGTGTACTATTTCTTATCTTGGTTGCCCAGAATATAAGTATGTCACCATTTCTAAAACAGTATTATTTTCTTCTTTGCTCATATGCCCGAAACAATTGTTTCTGATTTTTTATTTTTTTAAAAATTGGGAACTCCTCTTGATACTTTTGCCTTTCATCCTCCTTATGGCTTATATTACTTTTTTAAAAAACCTGTCTTTTCCTTATTATTTCATGACTGATTTTCTAGTCTAGCTCCTGCCCTCTTTTCTGATATGAAATGCTACAGAATATTGATTGCCACCAGACAGTGCATCGACCGGATCAATAAAAGGAACTGGTTGTCTGATAGTTTTTCTGAATCCTTCAATGGGGATACCTAAAGTAAATCTGAAGAATATATAGCAAGATGTCTCCCATAAAATAGGTAAGAACATTTATCTGACCTACTTTGAAATGTCCCACATGAATTTGCTGCACAGGTTGTCAAGAAAAATGACAGCCATAAATGTAAAGCAGGGAAGCAATACATAGGCATATAATATCTGTGTCATTGAGATTTTCTGTTCAAGATTTTTCCTTTCTCATGGAAGATCACAGTTCTCTGTATTAAAGATGTCTTATTTTAAAACACTAA
This sequence comes from Podarcis bocagei, assembly GCF_964188305.1. NCBI lineage: Eukaryota > Metazoa > Chordata > Lepidosauria > Squamata > Lacertidae > Podarcis > Podarcis bocagei. The sequence goes on from NC_138127.1 coordinate 41,402,078, forward strand.
CAGCACAAAGGAAATGACCACGGCAGTTCTCCAGCATCCCTTGCTTTTGAGAAACAAGTGTGACTAAGAACTCAGAGCTCTGCTTGCTCCATGTAAATGCTGGGCATGTGAAGAAACCTCTTGCAGCCAGCAGAACAGATCACGGCCCAGTTACAGAATGTGTAATATTAATAGGACTGTTCACATGTTCATGTGAACCAGCCTGGACCCCACAGTCCTCATCAGAATTCCTTCTCTATTTGCCTCACCAGAGGATGACCATAAATGGAGCCCCCTTACAGAATGTTATCCCCAGGGAAACATACATGGCACCATCATTATCTGTTTTGAGGCACCTGCTTAAGACTTTTTTTTATTCATTCAGGTGTTTGGTAACTAAGCTGGCCTCTGTGGTGGCGCTCATCTTTTAGCAAGTGTGTTTTTGTATGAGCACTTTATATAGTGTGTATTACACAGCTAGGGAAGGTATAAAGGGAAGGTACACACTTCTCTCCCATTGCTACCTCTATATTAGTTTTCATACAATGTGTGAAGGGCTACTGTGCTTTTAATAGTTGTACAAAAGAGAGACTTTCTCTAAGTACAACTTTTCTCATGATTGCAACATTGTGGTGTGAGAAACTTGTACAGTGGTACCTCTGATTACGTACTTAATTCGTTCAGGAGGTCTGTTCTTAACCTGAAACCATCCCTAACCTGAGGTACCACTTTAGCTAATGGGGCCTCCCACTGCCGCTGCGCCACTGCCACACAATTTCTGTTCTCATCCTGAGGTAAAGTTCTTAACCCGAGGTACTACTTCCGGGTTAGCAGAGTCTGTAACCCGAAGTGTTTGTAACCTGAAGCGTTTGTAACTCGAGGTACCACTGTATTTGCCAAATTCTCTTTTCCCCAAAGCTGTTTAAAAAGTCCTGGAGGATTTGTTGAATATGATCACTCTGCACCTTACACAGAATCCGACAAGCCCTTGGAATAAAGTAAGGAATAGGGAGGATGCATACTAATTCCCTGGAAGGTGATTCTGTTCCATTTTCCAGCGATAGGATTGAGCTCCTCCTGCATTAATGCAAGCTTTCGGCAGTATTGCCAAGTCAAGGAACACATTTGCCTTTTTTTAGTTCCTCTCATTTGCCTTAAGAGTTCCACACCTTTTGACTTTAAGAGCCGGATAGAAGTTAAATTACACCACCTGCAGCTTTTCCTAGTTGCAGGGAATGGGAGAACAGAAGGCTACTAGACTTGCCCCCCCCCCAATGCAACTCTTAGAGATAATCTTGGTCACCATTGCAAAGAGCAGTTTAAGACAACACTGTGGATCATGAGACACATACCTGGAAACATGCCTTCAGGTAACTTGATTATGAAAAGCTTGACATTTTTGCTATCTGAATACAATCACTGTCTTAGTGATGTTATCTTATTCCTCCACTCAGTTACTATGATTCCTTACAGTGTAGATATGTTTTAATTGTGCCCACTGGAAGTTGCAATATCACTTTGAATTAGCACAGAAAAATTAATTGGAATATTTATGAAGTGGCATTTTCATCAAGCTTTGTTTCCTCTAATTTCACCCACCACACCTGACTCATGGCTAAGATAAGAAATCAGAAGTAGGTGTTGTCGAGGGAGGTGAGAATCAGTTTTGCTGATCGTTCAGAGCCAGCCTTCCACAGACATTCTGAATAAGTTCAGTGCTACAAAACCCAGAATGGTTTCTTAACGGTTGCTAGATAAAATTTATTTCCTGCAGAAAGGAGAAAAATTGCATTGATGTTGTTTGATGAAATCCTCCAGACTTCAGCTGCTGCCATGTATTATGGAGGAAATCAGCTGGATTTTCACTAACAAGAAATTGATTTTTGTTTTAGCAGCAAACTCTGTTCCCAAGTTGTCCTTAAACTGTTCAGCATCACAGCACTAGGTCATGCAAATCCCCACAACCTGGAAAGGAAGAAAAGATGTGTGGAGTGGCGCTTGAATCCACCACCTTGTTGTGTTAATACTTATTATTTCAGTAGGTGTAAAATGAACCCCCCCCCCACACACACACTTTTTTTTGGGGGGTGTTGTGTGTGGGATGGGAAACATAAATCAATGTGATCACCCAACCTGAAACATAATATGCATGTTTATGGCAGAAGTTGATCCCCGTCCTCACCAAAATCAGGATTGAAAGAAGCCTTCTATTGTAGCCAATAAGCCTGTGGGGTGATTTCAGGGTAGGGGAGTGTTTCCTTTCCCCCTGTGAAAAAGCCCCTTGTGCCAAAATTAGGCTTAAAATAAGACTTCAGTTGGCTGCCATTATATTCTATTGTACCCAACAGAAGGCATTTTTCAATCCTATTTTTTGGCGGGGGGGAGAGGGATGTTTTTGGCAAGAGTCTAGCTTGTAATACCACAGTTAGCGTTCAAATGGAGGATGGATGATTCTGGCAAGGTAATGTCAGTATTTCATTCTCTCATTTCAGGATCATGTGATCCTCTGTTTACATTCCATAACACTGTAAGTGTGGGAACGGAACTCAGACTAGAGAACTTCCCTTCTGTGTGTTTTTGTTTTCTTCTCTTTGTTCTCTGCTCTTGGGCAGAGAAGACATACGGTATGTGTGAGATGCTGTTCACACTAGCCATGTTTTGTTGTTTTTGATTTGCTGTAAATAAAGAAAATTTGATGCCACATACCTACACAGCCTCGCTTCTTGCGAAACTCTGCTAAGCATGCATACAGCTCCATTGACTGTACCTCCGCACAGGGGATGTATGGAAAGGTAGCGTATCAAAGCTGGGGAGGGAAGGATCGCCACATCCCTCAGTTGTGTGACCATATTCCACCCAAAATGCCCTGCCACAATTAAGCCTTGATCTTCCTGGAGATTGTAGCTGAGGAGGGAGGGTTAACCCAGGCTGCAGTCTCCAGGAAGAACAATCCCACTTTCCAGGCCTGATGAAAAAGCAACAACACTTTCCTCTACCCTAATAGCTGGCAGAAGAGAGTGAGTCTGCATGCATACATAGCTGTAATGTGTGTGTGGTGCTCACAGAAGTTTTTTCTTGTTTGCAAATGGGCCTACAGGCCCCCAAGGGTTGGCAATGCTTGTGTGACCACAATGGTGAGTCCAGAGAAAATGTGACTGTGCATGGCTCTCTCTCTCCATATTCCAATGCCTAACCGCCAATACCTAAAAGTTGTGACGATTTGCTACAAGGTAGGCGAAAAACCAAGTGGCTGGTGCCAATTTGCCAGTTGGATAAAAATTCCTACCAGGCCCCTTGGACAACCAAGGCAACCAACCACAGGTCCATAGCAAGGTCAAGCACGAAGCAATGAACTAAAGGGAAGGGTGGGTGGGTGATCCATTGAAACCCGGCAGTGCAATGAGGGGAAAGAGCTGCCGTGGCCACATTTGAGCGGCTAAACCCTGCCCCTGAGCCTCCCCTTGATTGGTTGGCTGCCCGGGGGCATGTTGTGGCAGCAGTGATGGCAAGCAGGGGCCAGAACGCCCCCTGCAAAGCATGGGAATGGCTCCTGGTCACAACTCCTCCCCTCTGGGAGGAAAGGAGGCTTTCCCAACAACTCCCCATGACTTGTGGGCTGAACTGAAGAACATAACAGCTCCATCTAGTCCAGCACCCTATTCTCATAGTGGCCAAGCAGATGCCTCTAGGAAGCCTGTAAACAGCAACTCAGTGCCTCAGCACTCTCTCCTCTTGTGATTCCCAGGAACTGGCTTCGTGTCTGAGACATAATTCTACAGCAGGAAGCCCTTTCTTGCTTGTGGGGTCTCCCCATGCAGTTAAGGAACCTGATCTCCTAACTGAGGCTGCGATCCTGTGCTCACTTTAGAGTAAGACACACTGAAATCAGTGGACCTTACTTTTGAGAAGATGTGTTTGGATGTGAAGTCCTAATCTAGGTGACAACTCACTGCAAAACCCAAGTACAGTTGCTCTAACAAGATGGTGGCTAAAGGGGGGAAAACTGAACATCTATGATTGACCTCTCGCATCATTCTGAACTTACTAAGTGGACTTAAATGAGGCATTCCCCCCACCACACCTCAGCCTTAGCCTCTCCATTTGAAACTGGTTTATAATAGTACCAGTCTACTGCAGAATGTTGTTGTAATAGGTATGAGTTACTCGTGCGTAAAGTGGTGCCTTTCTCGGTTAATTTGCCTTGTTAAACCTTTCTGACTGCACAGTCCCTTCTCATCGTGGCTGCCTCAGTCACTGGCAGAATCCGTCAGTGTGTGTTTCTTGAACCTCTTCCAACATAAAAGTTGTTTGACACCCAGTCTCCTCCTCCTCTCACTGCGCGGGAGTCTTCTGCGCAGGGAAGGCGTGGGTAGAGGAGGACCTGGGCTCTCCTCACTGATGTCCAGTGAAGAGTCCTGGAGCCCTCTCTCCAATTCCCCCGTCTGCCCCCCTTTATCCCTGGTGTTGCGCTGATTGGCTTCCCCCTCTACTGAGCTGTTTCTCCCCCTGGTGCTGGGTCCTTCGCCAGCATCATCTGGGAGCCTCCCCTTCGCCTCTCACTCCAATGTCAGTTCCCTGACAGTTGTGTTAACAGCTCCTGAGCTGTGAAGGGCTTTGAGCATTTAGAGGAAGTGTGATATCCCTGATAAAGGCCACTATTATATATCACTAGCTTAATTTCAGAATGAAGTAGACAGATACAGGACAAGACTGCTTGGACAGATGCTTAAAGTAGTCAAAATCCAAACCTAAGCTGCTTTACCCAAATGCATGTCTTCATAGATGAAAGAGAATTGTCTCTGGCATCTCTGAAGTTTCCTCCATTGATGGGCCACTTAAGAGAGAAGTTAACACTAGGAATGGACTTCAATGGATTTAGCACTGGGGTCGGGAAATTTTTTTCACCCCAAGGGCCACATTGCCATCTGGGCAACTGTTCGAGGGCCACATACCAGTGCTAGGTGGGGCCAGAGGTAAGAGTCAACAGAGCAATTAATGTAAATTTTACTGTTGTATAGTAGGCTAGTTTCTACACACACAACACTGCTCTCTAGAAAGAATATGCAGTAGCTGAAATGCTTCATTTGGATAGAAAATCTATAGTTGGTGATATGCTGCCTAAGCTAATTACCTTAAGACAGTGTGATTTTCATAGAGTCCTCTACTTCTTATATGCAGAAAGGTGATCACTGATGATGGAGCTCCAAAATTTTATTTAAAAACAGGCATTTTCTCTCTAATTCTAGTAGGACTTGTCTCGAAACCTTAGGAACTAACCTTCTGAATAAAGGTTAGCTGCCAAAACTGTGAGTACAAATTGTGCTCATGTCTACGTTGGTGAAAAATAATAACCAACAGATGTACCCGTCAATCATTAATACTGCCAGGATTTCCCTTTAACATATGACACCATGTTAGCTCCAATTTGACACAGCTTCCAGTGCGTGATTTGGATTTTTATTATGTGGTTCATGGAATGAGAACTTACAGTTTGCTTCTGAACAGGAGGTCAAGGAACCTGATCTTGGAGCACAATGTTATAGCAGCCCAAAGCACCACTGAGATCACTGTTGCTTTAGTAGGCTTGTGGGAGACTTTGTCCATTCCCTGTGGTAAGTTCCTTTCTAATCTTGCTAAAACAACAGCAGCAACCTCAGTGACACCATTAGGCATTTTATTATCTTCAGACTTGTGATCCAACTTCATCAGTGTTACGAAGGTCAGGTTCACGGCCTCTTACTTTTGGGAGAGTTGAAAGGCATCTGCTACCTGGAACTGAGTCAATGAATTCATCTGGGCAGTAACAAACAAAGTAAGGTGTTCTCTTGTGGTTGTCCTTCTGCCCTGGCTGAGCTAGAAATGTAAAAGCAGACCTTCAGGTGAAAAATACGGTGTTGCCATGCCATACATGAAAAGCGATTTAAAGACGCAGTAACAGTAGAGGCAATTGACATCAAGCCCTTGCATTTTAACACACCTAGATTGTACCTAGTCGTCAAACAGTGACAGGTGTGAGATGATGGAGCAGCATCCTTCACATACCTTGTGATCTCTATTATTTATTGATTGCACTAATATGCCACCTTTTTATCCAAGGAGCTCAATGGGGTATACATGGTTCTCCCCCTCATTTAATCCCCACTCTGGACTCCCAGGTCCTAGACTGACATTCTAACCCCTACACCATACTGGCTCTCATCTCTTCACAGCCCAGAAAGAGGGGTGCCAGCAAATGGGTTGCAGTGACAATAGAAAGGAAGAAAGGATCCCACAGAGATTGAGACCACCTTGCTCAAAGGCTCTCTAAAACCTGCAGTCAAGTACTAGTGATTTCTCCCATTAAAATGGGATTTTTAAAAGCAAATGATTCACTGCTAGGTCACAAATCAAAGAACATTGTGCGGCCAATTGCCCAAGAGAATAGCTTTAGGACGAAACACGTATTCTTGTGATTGTTATTTGCCATTATGAGTGCCACAACATTTAACCTTTCTTCAGGAATTGACTTTATTACATTGCCATTTGGAAATAATTGTTTACTATTTCAGCCATGGTAAAGGACCTCCATATACACATCCTAGAAACTGATTAAATTTGTTTCCACACATTTAAGTTTACTTCTATGTAGGTTTCATTTGTTGAGTCCCCTTATTTGGGCAATGGAAGGGAAGATGGTCTTTCAGGTAACCTGGTCGAGAGATGTTTGGAGTTTTATATGGAAGTAGCAGGACCTTAAAGCTGGTGCAGCAGTTATTAATAAACCAGTAACTGGCATGATAAGGGGCACCACTCAACATTTGGGCATCTTGTACCAGCTGCAGCCTCCAGGCCAGCTGAAAGAGAAGCATGAGAGAAACATATTGATTAAGCTACATACTGTCTCTCTATTCAAATACAGTGGTACCTCGGGTTAAGAACTTAATTCGTTCTGGAGGTCCATTCTTAACCTGAAACTGCTCTTAACCTGAGGTACCACTTTAGCTAATGGGGCCTCCTGCTGCTGCCGCACGATTTCTGTTCTCATCCTGAAGCAAAGTTTTTAACCCGAGGTACTATTTCTGGGTTAGTGGAGTCTGTAACCTGAAGCGTCTGTAACCTGAAGTGTTTGTAACCCAAGGTACCACTGTAGTATATATAAATTGCAAATAAATCACAACCAAGCCTCAAACAACATGAAGGGTATATCTCAGAAAATCACAGCTTCCTCATATTTTACAACAGACAAGTTACCTAACTGCCACATACAGTATTATAGTTTATTTTATTATTACATTTGTATCCCACCTTTCCTCCAAGTTGCTCAACCCTGTGAGGTAGGTTGGACTGAGAAATGGTGAATGGCTCAAGGTCACCCAGTGAGCTTCATGACTGAGTGGTGAGTTGGACTTTGGTTACCCAGGTCATAGCCCAAAGCTCTAACCACTACACTGGTTGGTGACAAACCCAAGATTCTTTCTAGCCCCTTCCTCCTCCTCCTCCTCCTCCTCCTCCTCCTCTTCTTCTTCGAACCTGGACACCTAGAGATTCTTTAGCTTAGGCCAGGGATGAACGGTCCATAGGCTCACAAGTACAAAACAGGCCTTGCCTGGTCGCCAGTGACTATTTCAAACCAGAGGGGGAAAGATGGGTTAAAAATGCCTGGGGTTTTGAGAGATAGCCCATACTTCACTGTGACATCCCTCCTGGAGTTTTATTCACAAAAGAGTTTTATACACATAGCTAGAAGCAGTGAGAATGGTTTCAGAAGTAATGAAACACTATATATTGTTTGTGTATTGCACTTGTTGCAATCTCAGGGGCATTCCAGAAAAGCAAAGGAACCCCTGAAGGTATCATTTGAGAAATACATTTGTTTTCAGCCCCACTGCAGTGATCACCGTAAATCACTTGAGTACATGTGCTCTATAACTACATAGGCTTTATATCTAGTTGCTGCCAAGCTTACTATAGGCCATGATCAATAATGGGTACGGCAGGCTCTGTGTCAAAATGCACCTCTGGCCCCCAGATTAGATTCCTGCATGTTCCCCAGAGATCTTAATAGCAGGGACAAGCATGTGCATGAACTTTTTTCCAGCCCAAATTCCATCCAGATGATCAAATGCCTAGGAAATGGAATAGGCTTTTAATGGTCTATTTAACTTTAGGGGATGTAGCAAAGGGAGAGGTAGAGACTAAAAACATATTACTTTCATTCTGATCTGTTTGTTTTACTTCTGTATTTCTGGCATGGTTTGTTTTCTATAAGGCCTTAAGATGGAGGGAATTCAATCCCTATCCGGAAGTACGTCCAACTCAACCCAAGTAGATATGTATAGGATTGCTCCTAATATACCAAGACATTGCATATGTATCTATACAGATATAGATATATAGATATATGACATAATGTGATGTTAGCACATCTTTTTTATGAATGCACTATGGCTCCTCCAAAGCTAACATCCTTCCCCAACAAGAAAGCACTAGAAGCTCAAACTTTTATTTTTACAAAGGGGTAATATTTTCTAGAAGTTGATGAGCTTTCATTTAAACTAAAACAAGTCTTATAAAGACAAAGTGGGAATTGTAATCACTTGCACATACCCAACCAATCACTGCACTCTGCAGGAGTGGGTCTCCTGCAGATACCATCTCATCAGGAGGTCCATTCCAAACAATGTGGGAATAGGTCCTTTAATGTGGTGGTGCCTACTCTCTGGAAATCCCTCCCATTACACATTAGACAGATACTATCTCTATTTCATTTTCAGTGCCTATTGAAGACCTTCCTTCTTTCAACAAGCCCTTGAAGTAGATATTTTCATAACCCAGTGTATTGAGTATGATATTGTTTTTATACAGTGGTACCTCAGGTTAAGAACTTTATTCGTTCTGGAGGTCCATTCTTAACCTGAAACTGTTCTTAACCTGAAGACCACTTTAACTAATGGTGCCTCCCGCTGCTGCTGCCACGCCGCCACTGCACCATTTCTGTTCTCAAGCAAAGTTCTTAACCCAAGGTACTATTTCTGGGTTAGTGGGGTCTGTAACTTGAAGCGTCTGTAACCCAAGGTACCACTGTATATGAAATTGGTTTATAGCTGCTTTTTATTGGTAAGCCAAGATGTTTCATAGAAGGATGATACATAAATGTATCATGCATCAGGCCCACTGGCAGACCAACTCTGAATTACGGTACAAAGATGTCTGCAAATGTGACATTAAGGCTGGCAACTCTCTCTCTCTCTCTCTCTCTCTCTCTCTCTCTCTCTCACACACACACGTGTGTGTGTGTTACAAAGAAGAAATAGGCCACATTGTTAAAGTTAACTCACCCTCATCCAAAAGTTCTTAGATCTCCCCCACTTCAAAGATTAATGCAACTCGGCTCCTCAAAACTCAAAAAAGGAGAAAAGACTGGGGTTGAATACTAAACTTCACTGTGCATGTGCTATTCTATATATGGTAAAGCTGGCTCACCAAAAGGCATATCATATCAGCATGAGCTGTAGAGTACTCTAATTTATAGGAAGCTGTTGATAACCCAGGTTCACAGAGTAGCTAGTTATAAAGAACGCTTCTTCTGACAGCAATACTCCTGTTTGACTTCCAGGCTGATAACTGTGATGAATTGTGATCTACAAGGTTGTGTGACAATGCCTTCATTCATTTTTTTCTTCGTATCTATCAAGCTTGAATTGTTTCCTTTCTTTGGCTGCTGTTCTTTGAATTACCTCTGTATCTTGAATTTTCATCATCTTTCATTGTGTCAGTCATGGGTGAGCAGCCCAGTGGTGTAGTTAGGAAATTTTAGACTTAATGATCTTGGGTGGGGGTGGGGGGGTATCTTTACTTCACTTGCTATGGTAAGCCAGTCCTGCTGAATTTGGGAGCCTTCTTGCTCATTCTGCTGAGGATGGTCCTTGAGTTCTACCTTAAAGTCATTCCCAAACAACACAACTGGATCAACATGAATGCTACATCTGACACATGTGGTGATGCGGAGGAAGACCTTTTCACTGGTGGCTGAAATATGAGAGGCTCAAGCAATATTTTGCTGATAGTCATCTTGGGGAAGAACGTCACCAGCACTCCATGCATTAGCACCAGTGACCACACATTGACATGGTAGACAATTTTGTGTACTTGGGCTCCACCATAACCAGCAATCTCTCCATTGAAACTGAGCTGGACTTTGACTCTGAGCGTGTTGGCAAGGCAGATACAGCAATGGCTCACCTCTCCAAAAGGGTATGGGAAAATGTAATCCTAACATCCAGTACCAAGATTAAGGTCTACCAGGCTTGTGTGTTGAGCACGCTGCTTTTTAGAAGTGAGTCATAGGCAACTTACAACCATCAGGAGCAATATCTCAATGCCATCCGCATGGTCCACGTGTCAGGATTTTGGGTATCACATGGCAGGACAGAATTCCCAACAGAGATGTGCTCTCCCAAGCCCACATTCCCAGCACGTTCTCACTCCTGTCTGAGCGACATCTACACTAGTTTGGTCATGTTCACAGAATGGAAGATGGCAGTATCCCCAAGGACATGCTCTATGGGAAGCTGTCTTTCGGCACCAGGCCAGTTGGCAGACCAACTCTGTGTTGCAAAGATACAGCTTGAATCATGCTTCTTCAAATGCTACTTCGGTGATCTTAGAGCTTTTAATTTATTGTGGGGTTTTTTTCTTTTTATGTGTAAATGGTTTTATTCTTTTTATAAATTACGTTGGTGATATGATTGAAGGGTGCTATAAAAATACTAAACAAACAGGCAAATGAATACGGGCCACATATTGAGATGATGCTGAACTGAGCAAGCCAGCATCAGTTTGGTTGCTTAGCTGTTCTGTGCCTAGTGTACAGCTAGATGTAGCACCGTTTGCGGTGATTATGCTTGGGAACATCTGTCTTGGGCTTGCTTATTTATTTATCTATTGCTGAGAGTCGGAGCCAGACAGGTCCTCAGGTGTTATTCAGGAAAGCTCCATTGAAGTCAGTAGAGCCGCACTAATTCGCATCAGGTGAAAAATCTAGCTTTCGGTCCATTGCTTTGTTTAATCCGTGTTCTTTAAAACTGTCCTTTACAACAGATTGCAGTGTCGATGTTGGCTATCATTTGAAAACAGCACAGCTGGATTGATTCAAACACTTATTTTTAAATGTGCACCCAGTGCCAGGCTGTGCTGTTCGCCCTTGCAGCCTACAAAGCACGACTGCTTCCTCTTAAGACCCACATAAAGGAGTGTGAGAGAGAGTGTGCATATTTGGAGAAGGGGTTGTTTCTGTTTTCAGGGTTTGTTTAAAGTTTTTGCCCATTTCCTTCCTATCTTGTTTTGCCACTTGGTTGGACACAATATGTTTCGCCCCTTTGATGCAGCGAAATGTGGAAATAAGCTGAAGGACTCGACACACATCTCCAAAATCACTTCTCGTCTCCCGTAGTGCTGCTTTCCCTCCATATTGTTCCAACATCATCATCTTCACTTTGAGCAGAAAGCTGAGGGTTTGTCAAAATGGTCTTTCCAACCTTCTTCTTACTGTTTCCTTTGAACTGGTGATTCAAGACTTTTCCTTTGAAACTGGTATAGGAAGATGAGGATTATAAGAAACTGGGAAATGAACCAACCCACCCACCAATATATCAAGATATGTATGCCATTTATTTCAACAAGGAGAGAAATCCTCTGGCTAGAATTGCAGTTTCTGGTTGCTCTGCATCACACTATTATAGTAGTTTCCTTCATTCATGCATTACTTCAGGGGTGAGGAACCCCAGGCCCAGGGACCTAATTAGACCCTACGGAGATAAAGACCTCTCTATCCAGCTCTTGGGACTTTCTCCAGACTGTGCCCCACCCCTGAATGCTTACATACTGCCTTTGGCAGTGGAGTTGGAACATTGTGGGTAGCAGCCATTGAGAGCCTTATCCTCCATGAATTTGTCTAATCCTTTTTAAAGTCATCCAATTGGACAGCATTACCCTTTGTGAAAATGAATTCCATAATTTAACTATGCACGGAGTGAAGAAGTGCTTTATTTCATCTGTCCTGAATCTTTCAGCACTCAACTTTATTGAATGACCCCATTCATTACAAGAGAAGGGTGCCAGAAGATGAAGGCCCAATGTCATAAATTGTAATTGTAGCCACACACAAGTGATTTCTCACACTGGGGACACATGAAAACATGTGAAAAATATGCATTCCTGTAAAAAAAAGTTCCAGAGGAGCAGTTGTGTTGGTCTGTTGCAGCAAAAATGACAAGAATTCTTGTGGTTGTTTAAGAACTGTGCATCAAGATAAGCTTTGCATCTGAAGAAGTGGTCTCTAACCTGCAAATGTACAAATATGTACAAACGTACAAAAAGCAAAACAATAATCATTCTTTATACATGATTTTTAAAAAATAGTCCTAGAGAATGTTACAGAGGAACTGCATGGTCAGTACTGAGACCATTATATTTCACTTTCATACTTTTATTTCTCTGTTCACCTAACTCACTAGGGAAGAAGCACATCCATGTTCCTCCATGTTTGTGAAAACAATGAAATCATGCCATACTGCCCAAAATGAATCTACATTTGCCCTGCATCACTTTAAACTTGTGTGTCAATTTAACAAGTAGTGTTACTTCTCAGATCTTTTAGTGCCAGGAGTCTATAGTTACTCCAGGGAAGTTATGTTGCCATGTCACCAACACTTTGGCTGCTGATAATAACTTATCAGCTCCCTACTTTTCAGATATCTATTCTGACCTAAAAAAAATGAATTTAAGAACTAAATGTGGAGCGGGTTGTATAGCTTGTCTTGTAATAGTACTAATTTCATTTTTAAAAAAATGTTTCCAATACCCCTTTACTCTGTGGCATTTCTATCATACATGAATATATGTTTCAATAACCTGACATCCTCTGCAACACAGAGGATGGGGACTCGCCAAGTGGGCAGCTCAGTTCGGGGATGGCTTGTGAGCTAGTTAAATGACCCCCATGTGCCGCTTGTGGTCCATGGTCCTTAGGTTGCCTACCCCTGATGTAGATTCTCTATTCTATAAAAGCCGATAATCTCTGATCTGCTGTCATGGAATCCAGTAAAGATAACTTCAGTTTTGCGCAGGCTTCATTTAGGGTACTGCTATTATTTGGCTATCAATTCCAGATGAATCTCCTTCATTAAAGAAGAAGCAAAAGGGAAATGCTTTCTCCTGGAATCCAATGGCGATAATTTTATTTTAGTGGGGGAGGGGGTGCTTAGTGTGATCCAACTCATATAAATTTTAACATGGCATCTTACTATTTTTTATTTATTGCTACATTGCTTGCATTTTATTGTTTCGACTTATGCAAACAGTTCTGGAATCATCGGATCAAGAGCAGTACATAATTTTTTGCAAACCAACAAATGGATTAAACGTAAATATCTGTTAATCATAATAATATAAAGCTCCCTGTTATCAGACAGGTTAAAAAATGAAATGGATAAATCAAAGAGAGAAGCGCACACAGAAACACTGTGCTGTGCAGAAAACAAAATTGGAAACGGGCTCTCCACATTCATGGTACGTCGGAAGAAAGATGAGAACACAAAGAAATAACACATGTATAAATATTTGTCGAGATAAAAGAAGCAGATAATCTTAGGCACAATGGCCTTCTACCCCTCAAGATTCAGCCAATTACTTATCTAATATTCATGCTGGAATTCCAATTAAATGTAAGAATTGTATTCTATTTATGACCCACACAAGAAGAAGCAGAGGTGGTGGTGGTGGGGGGAGTAGTAGATCTCTACAGAGAAAACAAATTAACAAATTATTGTTCAAGTTTCAGCTGCAAAATTAGGAAGGGTCCATGGCTCATTGGCAGAATGTATGCTTTGCATACAGAAGCAAGTTTTGCACACCGCACAGAGTTCCTTGTGCCTTTCCTCTGACCTTTTTAATGGAAATGTAGAGCAGAAAGGGACCCTGAGGGCCATCTAGTCCAATCCCTTGCAATGCATTCATTTAGGAGTCAAGAAACGGCATTCCACCCTTTCATTCCCAGTCATTTCTTTCTCTCTAATTTTGCTCTCCAACTTAACTAAAGGGGGGGGGGATACCAGCCCTCCATATCACTACCTTCCTGGCAACAGAAGCATTTAGAAAGAGGAAAAAATGACTCCAGCTTCTCACCTTCTTTTCATCTGCTCTTGACTGTAGTCTCCAGTGGATGAGAGTTCTTCTTCAACTTAAAAACTGGCCAATATGTATATCAGCTTAATCAGCTAAGTTACGATTCAGCCTTTTGCCCCCCATCCAGCCCTAAGTATCCTCACTTTACAGTGTGCCACAATAAAATACAGAAGTCTCTAATTAACCACTGTTTCCCATGTTATCCAATTCAGGGAACTATGGTTTTGAAACGAGTCAAGATACTAAACCATGATTTGAAGTTTGTGTAAAATTATGGTTTGTTCTGAACTGGATAGCTATAGTTTCCCAAGTTGCATAAAATGGGAAACTATGGTTAATTGTGGAGGTACATGTTTCATTAAAAGAAGAGAAAGGGACGTACACACAAGCCAAAGGCCCATTCATATTTCAGCTTATTAACCCAACATATGATCAAACAAATCGTTCAGTTTCAGGCTAAACTACTGCCTGTGCTATACATGACCTGTCCTTTAAAAGCATTCTGAAACTTCAGCCGGTGCAAACGTCCTGGCTCTATTATCAGCTAGAGTTAGCCAATTACAACATATTACACATGTTTTGCTTAGGGTGCAGATCCTCAATGGCTAGAGACAGGTCTCTTAAGCACCATGTTATTCAGCGTGTATCTGCATAAAAGCACTGTGTTTAACATAGTGCTTTGCTGAAAGTTGGGTCTGCAACTGTTTCAGCACATTTGTGATGGCTGGGATGAAGGAAGAGAAACGGGTGAGCAAAATCCTTTTAACCTTCATTGGGCTGAAGGAGCTATTTAAAATCTACACCATTTAAGCAAAGGTGGACTTTCCTCCCTTGCTTCTCTTTCTACACATTCCAGAACCTCCGTGTGTTCTGGAACCGCATTTCTACAGCCAACATGCATACATACATATGTTTCCTCAGTATGTCACTAAGTGCTAGCTATCCCAAGTGGATAGATTGCTGAGTGGTTGTGCTCAGGTCCTGCTTTCAGGCTTTCCACAGGTATCTGGTTGGCTCCTGTGAGGACAGGATGGTGAACTAGATGAGCCATTGGCCTGATCCACCAGGCTCTTCTTATCATCAGCAAACAATGCTGGTAGATCTCAATGCTGCAGCCTGCACCAGACATGCATAACCTCATTTATTTAAGTAGATGAAGCAATGTTTGAACAACCTGTTCTAACTTATTGCTCAACTCCTAGGAAAGACTTTGAGAGTGCTGCTGCTGACAGTTTGTGACAAGGAAGTTTATTCTTCCCTGTCAAGGTTACCCTTATTTCCAGCAGGCTCTGATGCTACCAGGGGAGCTCATATAATGAACTCTTTATGGCAGATTATGTTTTATGGCCATGCATTCATTTAATGTGTTCTGCCTTCAGTAAAATGTGTAATATGTATGAATTATAATGGCTTGTACATAAATAGCGAATCTGCCTTCAAACATCTCGGAGTTGTGCTTATGTGATTTAATTAAATGCTTCGCCATATTCCCATGAGCCAGGCAAGGATCTGCACATGTAACTGTTCCCAGGGCTGTGTGAGCTTTCTAAAAAGGGACAGTTTGGTACCCACAACAGAATGGTCCAAACCCTCATATGGCACATTAAATACACCAGCCCCTGGATACCTTTGCACTAAGTCAGCAGCGTAGTTCAATGGCATAACCTTGTGTGTTATGAACATTTTAATGGATCTTAATGGTAACTTCTCCAGCGCATTACCTCATTCTGAAATGTTAGGGCAACTTTAGCTCTAAGAAGGAGTTCAGTCCCCATCATTCATGAGCTGCCAAGAACCTTCCCTGGAGCACCACAGTTATGGATCGGAGAAAGATGTACAGTTAAATGTGCAGCTCATTAAGCAATCACCGGTCTTAAGAGACCATATCAAAAGGTCTGTGAAATGCACAGCAGCCCTGTTGGTTAGTTCTTTTCCATTAACCAATTGCCCTTTCTAGTCCTCTGGGTGGTTACAGAAGACACATTTCACAATAACTCTGCAGGAATAATAAGCAATTGAAGATGCATAGGAGCAGATCCATCGTTACCTACGAGAGCATTGGTAAGAGAGAGATAAGATATACAACAATGGCCTGCAGAAGTTTATGTAGGGTGCTTTTAAAAAAGTGTTGCCTTTGTCAAAAACCTATGCAAAACCTATTTACATAAATGTCCAATATAACAATTGTCAATGTTTTCTTGCTGCTATAGGAATTGTTCTGAGTTTTATATTTATCCCATTTTACTATTTTGACTGGTAGAAAATGTATGCCACATCACACTGTTAAGCCTCACAGTATGTAGAAAGAGGAGAGGAGAAGAAAAGGGAGATATTTGTGTGCACTCCAAGACTTCCAGCTCTCTTTTCTGTTTGCTCACATTGTTTTCCTACAGCTTGTGTACATTTCTGCACATCTAAATCAAACAACTGTAGCTTTATCAACTATTTACAGACCTGTGTCTTCATTCAAGCTGAGCTTAGATATTTCTCATTATTATTACACCAATGGGACTGCCACTATCTTCCATAGGTAATGCTGGATTTGGGGTGGGAGGTGAGGGATGAAGTCATTGTGTTAATTAAGTACTGCTTCTAAATGCTGCTGTTGTTTTTGAAAATAATAATATGAGTCATATTTATATCCTGGCTCTGGGAACTGGATATCAGAATGATATTGGTCTGTGCTGTATATATTTGGCTTGTACAGCAAATGGATGATTCTCCCAAGTATTGGATGAGCTTAAAGTTGAAATAAAACATGCAAATAGGGAGGTGATGAAGAGGATGACTGAAAATCAAGATTGCCTGTTGTACAAACAATAAGCTTTGCTTTCTCATAAAACATTTCAAGGATACAAGCTATCTCTCCCCCTCCCCCTTCATAAAGAAATAGTTCAAAACTAATATTTCAGCAGCAAATGCAATGCTCTTTTCCAGTGTTTGAGTGAGCAGGATGGCCGATGGATTTTGACACAGAATCACAGGGAGAAGGTGGGATCAAAATACTGTGGAGCCCATCCCTGTAGCCCCAGACAGGACTTTCCCCACATCCACTCTACATAGGTTGCCACACATAATCCAGAGCACATTGTGTTGAAAGGGGGAGCAAAGGATGTGTGCTTCACTGTGGTGCCTACTTTGCACAGAATAAGCAGCACCTGCTAACTCAAGCAAACAAGTCAAGCCACTGCTGCAAGAGAAGCAGTCATTACCTGCCCCAAAGGTGATGAGAGGTTACCATGAAGCAAACTTCCAGGAGGAGAAGAAAATATTAATAGGAGCTCTCCAAGGTGCTGGACAGAGCTCTTTTCCAGCTCTGCTATCGGCAGAGGTTCAACAGGCTTCCTTAAGCAAAGAGTACATTTTTAAACCAGATCACTGACATATATTTAGTCTATTGGATTAATATATACCTTCTTTGATTTAAGAAGAAATTAATTACACTGGGGTCATAAAGTGAATTCCTCAAGCAGATTTGGATTTAATCGCTCCAATACCTTTAAACAGAAAAAGGCTTATGGGCTTAAAAATGCCTTTAAGCAGATGAGGCCATTTATGCAGAAGATGAAATGTTCCCATTAAGCATTAGGGAACCACAAAATTTCAAGGGTGGCAAACTCAGACATCTTGTGCTGCCTGGATATAATATAATGGAGCACTTGAGATACCAAGTGTATGAGGATTGTCTGTGCCACTAAACTGCTGGCATCCATCAACATGCAACAGTCAATTCTGCTAAGACGACATAAACAAATTGTGTCAAATTATGAGGGGGGATTGACTTTTTAGCCTTTGCTTTAAGGTTCTTTGGCATAAAAAGGGGCTGGTAAGTAAATATTAAATTATAGATTATTATTTATTGTAAGTATTTTTATACTGCCCTTCAATCCTAGGGCAGTTTACAAAAAGTATAAAACAAAATGTTAATAAGGGAAAGAGGCCACAAAAAGCTAAAAGCAGCATAGCACACTCAGTAGGATTAAAACTGCATTTAAAAGATTCAGGAAAACAATCAAGTCTTTGCCTGGTGCTAAAAGGACAATTAAGTAGGAACCAGAAGATCCTCTTTGGAAATAGCACAGCTGGGGCACTGCACTGAGAAAGCCCTCTGTCTGGTAGCCATCTGCCTTACCTTAGATAGCAGAAGCCATTCACTGAAGAACTTAATGAAAATCTTAATTGAAGGTAGGCACAAATGGAGAAAATCCTTCAAGTACAATGGTCCTAGACCAGCTAAATACAGTGGTAACTCAGGTTAAGTACTTAATTCTTTCCGGAGGTCCGTTCTTAACCTGAAACTGTTCTTAACCTGAAGCACCACTTTAGCTAATGGGGCCTCCCACTGTCGCCACGCTGCCAGAGCACGATTTCTGTTCTCATCCTGAAGCAAAGTTCTTAACCTGAAGCACTATTTCTGGGTTAGCAGAGTCTGTAACCTGAAGCGTATGTAACCTGAAGCATATGTAACCCGAGGTACCACTGTAAAGCATAACAAGAGAACCTTGATGCAGAATGGGAAGGGAAGGCACATATGCATTAATAGAAACCTTCTAAGACCCTTTAAACTTATGGCAAACTTTAGTGCACTGCTCATAGAATCTTTTCATTTGTGTCTATAGAGCAAGAAAGATATAGATCTTAAAAGTATGTTTGTAAAGCACAAACATACTCTGAACAACTTTGCTAATGTTTTAGATATTGCACTGCAATGCTTTTCTCATGATCAGAGGTGTATTTGCATCTGTTTGGCTCTGCTCTCACTTTTTAATATATTCCTGGCTATCAGTCCATTATAATAGACTTGAGGGTAACATAAAGTGTACAGGATAAGTGTGACTTTGCTTCAAAATTTAATAAGAAGAGTAGAGAGCTTGGGAAAGAATAAATTGCTGTTTGCGAATACAAACACCTCTTTGCTGATCTGAAAGTGTGTCCAAAGTAATTACAAAGCATGAATTAGAAATGAATTGGTCTGGATTGTTGAAAGTCTCCCCAAGCACAGATATTTCTTCTTAGGAATGTTGACTGGAGGGGAACCCAGGTGTTAGACAATTCTAATCTACACTTTTTTCCTAATAGCAATCTTGATAGCAATGGGCTGCTATCTGGAGTTGTTCCTTTGTTATTATAAATTATGCTGCATCTTTGGTACTCGTTCTCCATGCTATCTTTCTTTATTATTAATATGTTATCAGATATATTTTTATCCATATTTATTCATACTCCAGTTGCTCTATATCTTCGTCATCATTTACAGTAATAACCTATAATTGCAGCAACAGTGCTTGGAGATGATAGGTAAGGTGATATTCAACTTAGCTTTACAGAGAGTAGACCCATTGACATTAAAGGATCAAATTTGGTCATTATCATTAATTTCAATGGGTGTATCTGAGTTTGAATACCACCCATAGAGAGAATAAAATATAAAACCATAATTGAACAAGCAAATTATTCACCAGTAGCTTCCTGAAAAAAACCAGAGAAAGATATTGTGAATACTGCTCTCTGTGGAGAATAAAAATGGGCATATGGGGAGAATAGGAAGTATGAAGGACTGACCTCCTCCTTTCTACCCCCTGCCCTTCCTCCTTTTTTTGCTAGTGAGAAAGGAACGCTTCGTTGTAACTTGAATAGTTTTGTGTGGTGTTCTGCTGCCTAGAAAATCAGACAGCAGTGCCCCTCTGGACTGTGCTGCTGTTATTATCTTGTGTTTTATGCAGTCAGTGATTTCTGGACTCACTGTGTCTGGTCATTGAAGCAATGCGGTATGCGAAATGAGTGTCAGCGTGTCAAGTAGATGTGTGAAGTGAACACAATTCAGGGTTGAAGGGTGTACAATCTGGGACCCTCAAAGTCACACTAAAATTCTGGACTTTCATTGGCTTAAATAACTCTGCCACTTTGGACAGTGATGACCTCCAAATAAAGCAAGAGACTTTCTGGGAGCTTGAATGTTTTTAAGATGGACTGTATGCATGCATGCCCATGACATTGAACATGGCTTTGTGTATCTGCCTGCAAGCTGCAGAGTTTTGCCTTATCTAGGGCAATAATTCCAGTTATTGATGATGTTCTGTTAAAGTCAGGCCAAAGAAATCAAGAAGAAAGTCCTGAATTTTAGGAGCTTCTGGCATTTCCTTTCCTTTCCTCTTTATCCTTAAAGACTTAGCCGCCTAGCATATTTCTGCTCATTCCTCTTTGCCAAAACATGAAAAACCCTTGACTAATATGCTGAGCAAGAAGAAGCATTTCCCATGGCAGACTTGCAAAAATAAGCTATCATTTAATTGATGCATGCATATACTGCACAAGAGGCAAATCCTACGCCATGCTACCATGAGTTGTTCTTAAGTAATTTATTTGTAATTAAAATTAATTAGACCATATTGTGGCCCAGGCAGCTGCCAAATGTATTTTTAAGTTAGTCCCTCAAGTATATGCATATCACAAGCCAGTAAAGTTTGGTTTAAAAAAAACAAAACACACACACAAAAAAACCACAAAAACTACTGCAGAGGTTCCAGAGCAGTTTCCATGAGAACAACTGAAACTACCCCTGACTGTTAAAATGCCCATCAGTGGAAACTTCATCTCATCTGAGACAGGTGTTGTCAAGCTCTGTTACAACAATCGTTACCCCATGACACCCATTTTGCTTCATAAACCATAGCATCCATTTTGTGACTGGCTCCCAAGGCGCATTCTTAAAATGTGCCCACTGTCCCCAAAAGATTGCTGGCATGTACACCAACCCATATGTTTAAGGAGGGATTCTAATTTTCCTTCCCACCCTAGCAATACTTTAGGCAGCCCATTTCATATTTCCATTGGGACAGCATAATTCACAAGACCACTTAGTTATAATCAAAACTGAAAACACATATGTTTCATGGTTACTTTTTTATACCTCACAATAACTAGACATTTAGGTGTTCTGAGGAATAATTGAATGTGATCTGAGTCACTGGAGAAGGCCTAATGGTGGCCTTTAAACATCTCAGCAATACAAAAGTCAGGGATATTACCAGAGACATGAGGAAGGAAATTCTCCTTTGGGGCAGAAAGCCCAAGGCAAAAAAAGAAGAGGAGGGGGTAGGTTTATCAGTAGGATTTTTGTTTGGCTCTAGACGAAGGTTGAATGTTGTGTGCATGCTGTAATTTCTCTGCTAACTAGATCCCAGCTTTTGTAAAACAGATGACAAACTGGTTGAGATAAAAATGGGAAGACAGATGCTCAGGCCATTTGGGACAGCTGGTTTATCCCTTTCAATTTGCATTGCATTCAAGCAGGAGGTGAAAAGACTAGATAACCTCAAACCCTTTAGCCATTTATGAGAACATATTCCCACCCCCCACTGGTGTGATTTTCTTTGCAACAGCCAAAGCTGGGAGGATATATTCCCTCAGTGTGAATTAAAAAAAAACAAACCGCAGCAGTAATGTGACCCAGTGGCAGTAAATAATTCTGCCACCTGTACTTGAATGGAATTTCTGATGTCTTGTTTTTCATCTCTGCCACTGGTGTATCTTCCCTTAAGACAATATTTTATAACCCTTATAATGAAAATGATAATATGGCCTTGGTTTATTTATGGGACACATTTCTGCATGACTGGGAAAGTCTCCTCATATTTTTTTTTTGTATTATTAATCAAACCCCAGACTGATGTTAGTGCAGCAGTCAAAACCCAACAAATTATATTTCTACCGAGCATGGAGGGATTTTATAACCATAAGCAAATTTGCCACTATAGTTGTGACTAATAAAATTCACTTTATTTCACTGGAGGACTAGGCAGAGGGTCATGAAACATTATGTGAGGTTAGCAAGCAAGCAAGAAGAATGGATGCAGACTGATATTTCCCCTTCAGGTACTTTACCGCCAAAAGTAAGACAGTTGAACTGTGGTCCCCAGTGACACAAGGCCAAGACTAAATGGAGGTATCTTGGCTTCTGTATCTGACAATTGATTGTTTTTCTCATATTTTCCAAGGATTTGGATTATTATTATGTTAGACTGTCATATTTTATAGATGAAAAGCTGTCAAAAGATTCCTAGTTGTTATTTTAGTTGTGAGGGGAAATAAATAGTGTGGCTTTATGTGAGTGTTCTACTGCCTGTTGTATAGCACCATGAAACACACAGTTATGGCTGCATCCTGCAACTGCCATAAGTGCCAGAAGCCTTTATACGCTGCCATGGACTAAAACTAAAGGCAAGAGTTGATATATATGTCCTCCGTGGAGATACCCCCAAATGGAATCTCCATGACAAATTCCTTCCATCTCCCTGGAACATGTAAATGTGGTTGCCTAGTAATTGGCTAAGTGTTTGCATTAGTTCTCTTGTTAAAAGTGAATAACTATCAAAATGCTTCTTAGGCTACAACAACATAACAGTTGGATGCGGGTGTGCCAGCTTGTACCCGCGACCATGGGTGCCCAGGGTCATGGATGCCATGCAGTGTGCATGGCCCTGGCACTGAAATTTATGGGTGCCCAGCCCATTCATGAGGAATTTTGTGGGTGCTCGGGCCCCCAGGGCCCCCAGGGAGTTGGCACCTATGGTTGGACTCAGTCCCAATAATAAAATTGCTACTTCAGTGCCTTATCTAGAAGCAGACATTTATACAAAAGTAATGCCCTTGTGATGAATGACTTCTTCCAGGTCTGAAAAATGTAAAACTGTCATTAGCCCATCCCGCCCTAAGTTGTGTAGAAAGGTCTTTGGGGCTGGAAAAAGGATTTGTCTTGTCTGCTTTTCTCAGTGCATCAAACTGCATTGCTTGAGACTGGAAGACAACTCCCAACTGGATTACTCACTTATCTTGATTTTGCTATCCATTTTAGTTGCACAAAAATACACATTTTAGGTAAAAGTGTGTATTTCATGTACAAAGTGTTGCAAAAATGTGTAAAAAAATGCACACAATGAGGCAGACAGGGAAAATACATAATTAAATGCAGGTGAGGGGGTGGAACTATAACTGAGTGACAATGAGACTGAAATAGCATGTGGCATGTGGAACATACCATGTAGCCTTCCTAACCTAGAGAACTATTCTATCGTTGTCCTGAATAATGGGGAAGGAAGAGAACAGTAACAGCAGAAAATAGCACACATTTGTTATTGCTTAGCTGTCTGTAGAAGTGTCTCCAGTGACAGGTGTTGGGGCTGAGTTAACTACCATGGCTCCTTCACCTGCCCCTTCCACCCAGCACCTCATGCTTCTGTTACAGCTTGCAAGTACCTTCCATCTTTTCTATTGGGCTTCCAAGAACACATTTTCAGTATTTATGTTATTCCACTATCCCCCACTATAATGGTATGGAACTAAGGTGCCTTAGCACAGTCACTAAAAATTAAGGAGGAAAGCACATCTGGAAGAAGACCCAGAGGTGTGTTTCTTCACATGACTTAAACTACAAATGGAAAGCCATAGGACCAACCTCACATAAGGCCAAGCTATTGGTGTGGATGGAACATGGCAGGATACAAATACAAGACAAAGCAAAATTTGCTAGAACTTCCATTGTAACTGCACTCCCAGCTGCTTCTGGGATTGCATTTCAGACTCAAAGCAGTAAAAGGCTCTGGTGTGGATGGCTTCAACATGAAACTTGACATTAAGCAAATTGATCGCATGACTTTGAAGGCACTTATTTAGGAATCAAAATGTGCCTTCGTGTTAGCATAGAATGAGGGAAATGGGAAAAACATGGTTTCAGACACCATGGCTCTAAGAATGAAGCTGCAGGATACTGTGGCCACATATGATAAATGTCATGATAAGAAGGTAATTGAAAATAAGTCCCAATCAGTATGCTTTTAATAGAGCCGAGTCCAAAATACTCATCTCATTTCACCTTTATTTTCATGTCAAGGGTTCTCTTGTTTTTTGCAACTTTCATCCCTTTACAAACATATTCATGTGCTATTTTTGCCATCTTCTCCTCCATTCCCCTCGCAGTCCTAGGTCACCCTGCTGTTTAATCCAACTGCTGTGCCTTCCCATGTGATGTTTTTAATGTGGGCATCTAAATCAGACCCATGAAACACAGTTGAAATATATTTACTAGCAACATCTCTAAAGATCAAGGCACAAGTGGATTACCCCTTCGTTCAGTGGAGTCATATGAGCTAAGGAGGCACAAGAGTTTGTTCAGTGGAAGGTCGGACAAGGGAAAGTCTTGTGCTGTCAAAATAGCCAATGAAGCAAAGAAATAACTTGAAGATGAGTATCTTTACCATACTAGATATAATACAAAATAACCTTTCAATTGATTCTTGACAGAAAGCACCTGGAACTCAAAATGTGGTGAATCCACTTCAACCTCAGACAATAAAAATAAGCCACAATGTAGGTCCGCTGCTTGAATCCATTTCCAAAGGAAGATATAGTGATGACAGCATCAAATGAAATATAAATAAAAGCAAGGGGAGAAGATGCACGCAAAAGGTTGACCTTGAAGGTCAGCCGTTATTGCAGAAGTAATGAGAATGAAACAAAGACAGAGCACATCCTGGAGACTGACTGCCTGGAGACGGAGCCCGAAAGAGATTCACTCACCAAGAGATTTTATTTTTTTTACCTTCACTTTGTGTCTCTGCTGCTACAGCATCAGCTACTTTTAATGTATGCAAACTGGAACAGTCAGTGCTCACAGTTCCTTCCCTATGTCTTAGCTGCCAGGGGGTAATGCTCGAAAATGAGTCCATCTGATGAAGGCGGGTGATAGAAAACTCTTTGCATGAACCCACACGGGAGGAAAACATTCTGATGCCCCATCCTATGAAGGTGGGCAATGTTGCCCTCTGAATAAAAATTCATGGGTTTCACCAAGCTGAGCAGTTATCTCACAGTCCTATTAACGCACCTCCTGCTTCAGAATCCAGTTGTGCCTTTAAAAATAAACCAGAGATCTGTCAGACATTATAACCAGCTATGTTAAATGCATATGCAAACTGTTCTAAAAATTATCTCAATTCACAGACATCCCAACCTAAGCAGGAGGTTACATTTTAGGGGGGGTGTCTCCCATTAGAATGTATATGCTGCAGTGTGTATCTTCTGGAGCAGGACAACCCACCTCGAATCATCATTTGACCTGTTCTCCAAACTGGATTGATTTCAAGAAGTTGGGGTGTACCTTATGTCGGTGTAGAGTAACAGCTGTTGAGAGGACCCTGGGTTCAGGAGGCACTGCTCGCTTTGGTTTCCCAGCTATATGTTTAATTAGGGTTCTAAACATTATCCCCACCCCTGAACTTGTTTGGTAACAGATCTGGGACAGGGTGTGTCAGCCTGATAACTCTCCCCACAACCACCACACACACACACATTGGAGCCACAGTGTGGATTGGGTGGCTGTTAGATACAAAGATGTTAAGCAGTATATAAATGGTTGAAATTGCCTTGGCATATAAATTAGTTGAAATAAATAATAAACCAATAAATAAAGTTGGGAGTAAGAAAAAGGCTACTGCTGCTGCTGCACCAAGCCCTCTGACTTCACCCCCAAAACAAAGCAAATCATTTCCCACCCAAACAGGTGGGGGAAATGCAATCTGAGAACACAGTGGCAAATTTTGGAGATGATGTTTTCCGTTCATCCCTTTCTTCCGTATTCTCCATGTTTCGCATACTGTGGCACAATCCTTTATAAACTCTGGCACTTCCCTGCACAAAGTCTGCTGCTTAAACTTGTACAAGCATTTGTGGAACACCAACACTGTTCTTAAATGCTTAACCTTTTTTTGTTTAGGCAAGCCTTATCTAGACATATAGGGGTAAACCACCAAGAGGTTTGTTTGTTTTCACAGTCAAGTGGTATAGAAACTATGTTAAATTAATAAAATAATAATAATAAATCTGTTCTCACTCTTTCTTTATAACAGCTCAATAAATTCTTTTGTATTATCTCCATTGTATAGAATGTGAAGGTGCCCTCAGCTAATTTTCTTTTCTATAGAATGGGGTTTGAAGTGCCTGCATTGCTATTGACTCCACATCTGTTTACTCTCCCTGAAATCAGACTGGTAGTGGATGTTCCCCAATCAGTGACTCCAGGCTGGATCTGGTACAACTAGTACAAGATAATTTTCAGTACTCAAAAAAGGCTTCCCTTAATATTGCTGAACTAGTTTTCATTGTCTTTATTAACAGATTTTGTATGCACCAAGAAGGAAGGAAGTTGAAAAGAAAAGGCATCATTTTTGTACATATTGAAACCCAAAACAACTAAATGTGAATGATGATAATATTTTATCTTTATTATGATTTTTTCCCTTTAGGATTTCATAAGTAGCAGATTGTTTTGGTTGCCATATGGGGACTAAAATTATTGCTCCATGTGGTAATTAATAAATGATATCATGATTTAAACCTGCAAAACAGAAAATTGCTCCTCTCTATATAAAAAGGCATTGCTAATTGTCTTACCCCATATGTGTCCAGGGGCCACATAAAACCCATTCTGTATTTGTAAAAAAAACGTTCTTTTAGCGTGGCAGCCTGTGAACTTCCAACATTCCTGCCTGTTGACACACCAGGAAGGCTCATTTACTGCACTCTTTTCAGCACCTGCTTAAAACATTTTAGTTTAGATAAGCCTGTCTAGACATGGAGATGCTGCTGAGTTTTAATCTTTTACTTTTAGTTATCTCTTAGATGTTTTATTTCCTTGTTTGTAATGGGTTTTTATTGTTAATTTTAATATTCCTTGTAAACCGCTCAGAAGTCATATTACAATCAAGCAGTACATAATTTTGCCATATATGGATATGATTCCTTGGGGAGAATTTAAGGCTGAATGTGGTATTTGAGGAATAGTTCATGAGATGCTTTGGGAAGGAGATCCTAACTTTCCTGGCCTCCTATGCATGTTTGGCATGCCATCACTAGTTGGATTTAAGGAGTAGCCGTCAAGTGTCCTCCAGATATTTTTCAACTACAAGTCTCATTATCCCTGACCATTGGTTATGCTGTCTGGGGCTGATGGGAGTTGCAGCCCAGCGACATCTAGAGGGCACCAGAATGACTGTCCCTGGTCTGGAAGGTGGAAAGTCAGCTAAGGCACACTTCTCCCATAAGGTTAAAATCCACAGGCTCAAACCAGAACTTGGGAAATGGTTCAGTGGTAGAGCATCCATTTTGCGTGCAGAAGGTCTCATGTCCAATCCCCAGCACCTCCAAGCAGGGCTAGAAAATACTCCTTGCCTGAAACCCTGGAGTGCTGCTGGGAGTCAGTATATAGAGCTAGATAAACCAATGGCCTGGCTCTGGATAAGGAAGCTTCCTGTATTCCTCTGCTCCAAGTTGCAGCTCAGAAAATAACCCTAAGAATAATGAACTAACAGCAAGCCTAAATTACATTTCAGATTAGCATTGCCTCTCCCTCTGCCCAGGGAAGTTTGCAAACTTGCCATATTTCAGGGCTTGGTTAAACTTACATCAAAGGAGAGGAGAGTTTTAGAAGCCCCTGAATTCTTCTCCGGTTTAGATTAAATTCTGAGCAAGAGAAGACTCTGGGCTAAAGAGCTGATTGCAGGAAAACTGCGCCTAAGGACAAAATTTTTCCCACAAAGGAACCCCTCTTAGTGTAAGGTTTTCCCACAGGTGAGTAGCGTTTTGCCCCTAATATTCAGGGAAAGTTCTTCAATGCACCTCCCCCCACCAAGGAAAACCATTGAGAAATGTTTCCATCACTTTGCCATAGATTGCTTTGGAAGCTGTCCATGTTGGTTCGGCAAGGAACTGAGCTGTTTATCAATTTGAGGGGAAATAGTTCACCCCATTGCCAAGCTAGTGTCTTGCGACTAAAAGAGAGCTGACCCACCTCTACCTCTGCCCTTTTGCCATCAATCTGATTTTGAAACAAAAGTGATTTAAGCATCTGCCATTTATCTTGAGCTCATACACTGTGCTTTTATGAGAATGAGCCCTGAAATACCAGAGGGCTTTGTGCCACCCTCTGCTAGTAGCTGGAGGTTGCACACCAGCCCCCAAGTGGCAAAACAAAATGCCAGAAGCTGAGGCTTTTGGCAAGCCTCTCTCACACACAGCAGAAACTGCTGAGGGCTTCCTTTCTAGCCAAGCACCAAGGTTATAGCATTCTAGCATTAAAACAATCTGCATGTTCCCAGCACACAAGGCCATGTCCTTGTTGTCGTCCTACATATTTCAAGCTTGAAAACCAGACATGCAGGCTGCAGAAGTGTGGAATTATTAGACTATTGATATCCCTCTTTCTCGAAAGATTCAAAGGTTAGTGAATTTGACATTTGAGTGTGAAGAGAAGCATGCACTGACTTGGGTCACCTCCAGACTGTCAGTATTTCACAAGAGCCATTCAACCACACATGAGAAATGCAAGTTTGCACAATCAAAATGAATTAAGGCACTCTTTAATTATTGTTTTTTAATGGTAACTAGGAAAGAGGTGAAGAACTGCATTAAAAAGCGTGGCATAAGTGAACAACTGAGTGGATGTTCATTGTTGTATAACCTCCCTGCAAACAAATCACAACAAATGCTTAAGAAAGAGCAGTCATCACATAATCTCTATGTAAGCTTTGTGTAAGCAGATCAAGAGGAAAGCTCAATCAAGAGGTCATTTTAGAAGGCGTGCAGTTAGTGGTGTGTTAGCCAGGGTATTTGGGTATCTCCTAGTTTGCCTTGTATTTCTTGTGTCAATATGGACTTGTTATTTTTGTAGAAGACTGCTAGGCAATATAGGTCTTTGGCTTGCCAGGTTTTATCTAGAGATTTTGTGCTGCATGGTGGAATGGTGAGCCAAGGGGATTAGTGGGGATGGGGTTGGGGACAGTTTGCCTACTTCTTCCTTTGAGCATGGTCTGTGTCCATGTGTCTGTTCAATCCAGTTGTAAAATCAACAGCCACTAGGCCCTTGACCACCTTCGAAAATCTCCTAACAACAACAGGACATGGCAAGAGAATGGTATCCACAGTATACAAAACACTGCTCCAAAGCCCCACAAACCCCCTTGATGCAATCAATAAACAATGGGAGCATGACATAGGCTACAGAATTAACCCCACCCAATGGACTAGAATGTGGTCTCAACCTCCCTTTAAATCCATATCAGTGAGAGGAAAAGAACTCACTCTGAAACTCACTTATAGATGGTAGCTAATACCATGGAAACTGGCTCTGATACACCCAGGAACCTCACCAAAATGCTGGAGAGGCTGCACCTCCACATGCACATACCTCCACATGTGGTGGGAATGCCCCCAAACCCAACTCTTTTGAACAGCAACCATACAAGAAATAAGCAAAATAACTAAACAGGTACTAGATCCCACCCCAGAACTGGCCCTACTGAACATCTTCCAATATAACAATGCCCACTCACACTATAAAGAGCTCATAACCCACCTACTCTCAGTAACAAGAAACATCTTAGCCAGACATTGGAGGGACCTGTCAGGAATAAACATGGAACACTGGTCTCAAGTAGTATGGGAAACAGCCTTACTAGAAAAGCTAACCAATAGACTGAAGCTGACAAGAGGACAAGTAGAAGAGGATGCCTTCACTCTAGTATGTCTCCCCTTTATCACATACACAGCCCAACAAGACAACAACATGAACCCATCGACAGCATACAATTCAATATGGCTCGCTTAACCCAACAACCCCCCCCCAAACAAATCCCACTGCAGCCAATCAAAGACAACCAGAGACCCTAGGCCACCCTAACCTCTCTCACCACCAAGGAAGCATAACAAGCGAATAGAAGAGAACCTACCCAAGTGACGCTGACACAAAACCCCCACACATACACTAAGTAAAAGAACATAAGCTTTACCATCCCACCCCCTCTTTCCCATCCCCCTTCTTTTCTTCCCAACCCTATACTGCATATAACACCAATGTATCTCAACAAATGTAACTGATCTGTAGAAAACACAACCTGAAGACAGAGACAATGCATGTGCTTTTATAAAATTAATAAAAATTATTATTATTATTATTATTGACATTTTGGGGAGTCCTTGAGTTTTCACTCAAGTGCAAAGACTTCTGTGACCAAACTTGTGTTTTAGGAGGCAAGGAAGGTAGTCTGCTACTTTATGGGGGGTTTCAGAGGATAAGTGGGACAAATGCTCTGACATAACATCATATATTATTATATTTTAAGTTATTTGAAATCCAGCTGTATCAGAGCCTTTTTTGTTTGAGTGATTTCTTTCCCTAAAACTCTTTATTTTCTGGGTATAATAATATGAACTCATGGAAGAGAATGTGCATAAATTTATAAGGATCATTGTAATTAACATGCGTGGTTTCCACCTGGAGACTGTGCCTATTGATTCATCTGGCAGTGTAGAAAGTTTATGCGGCCAGTTTGCGCTCTTTCTCCATGCATTCATATGAACACAGACAATCATTCTCTATTCCCCAATCCCAGCATAAAACCATCCATTTGTTCTCTCTCGCAGGCACACACACAGAGTTGTTGTTTTTTTCTCAGTTACCATTGTGTAGTTTACTCCCATAAACATATTATAAGCAGTATGGAGTTGTTGTGCACAAAGAAAAGATAAGGGAGGGGGGAGGTTCAGTAGAACCTGTCTGAAAATCTACTACTGGGTTTTTCAATTTCCTGCAAATAACATGTAATTTAACAAAAATAAAATAATCCTTTTGAATCAGTCAAGGATTTCTCTCTATATTCACTGAAGAGAGAAAAGGTTGTATACATATGTATTAAGAATGGCTGTGAATCTAAAATGAATGTTGCTGGCTTGCATTTCTGCTTATCTTGGTGTTTTGTTGGAGTGAGTGTTCATTCTGAATCCCAGCCATTTGTAATCAGATTTCCCCACCATCTAAATTAAGAAAAAATAGGGTTAGGGTAGACAGAAAACTGCTTAGACAGATGCTGACATTTGTGATTGGAAGGGTAAAGAGGTTCCTTTCATTCTCTCACTTTCCCTTTCTCTCCCCATAGTACTTGAACAGCCAAGGTATGAAAATAAATCTTGCACTCTTGCATGTGCAGCACTTTTCTATTTTAAGGCAGCTGATTTCATAGATGGCACCATCCTTTTCAAGAGGGCCAGCGGTGGCTAGCATTTAAGAGATGAGCTATTGGCTGGTGACAGATTGGCATGTTCATACCATGAGGCCATGGAAGCTCAGGCATCAAAGGCCTGAACAAGGGTTGGTTTACCATATCTGCATAAGCTGAAATATTTTACATGACCACAATGTGGGTTCTATCTCTCCATAATCGACTGAAAGGATACCTGAAGGAGTGTCTCCACCTCCATCGTTCTGCCCAGACACTGAGATCCAGCGCCGAGGGCCTTCTAGAGGTTCCCTCACTGTGAGAAGTGAAGTTACAGGGAACTAGGCAGAGGGCCTTCTCAGTAGTGGTGCCCACACTGTGGAATGCTCTCACATCAGATGTCAAGGAAATAAACAACTATATGACATTTAGAAGACATCTGAAGGCAGCCCTGTTTAGGGAACTTTTTAATGACTGGTGTTTTAATGTATTTTTAATCTTTTGTTGGAAGCCGCCCAGATGGGCAAGGTAGAAATAATAAGTTGTTGTTATTGTTGTTGTTATTCCCGCCCTTAGCGATCAGAAGCTGCAGTCATGTTCCTCATGTTTCAATGAACCCTTGAGGGATGGGATATTGTTTAGGGCTTTTGTTGCTGTTGTGGATATATATTTATATTGTATAATTTTAGATCTTATGATTTATGTGGAAATTGTTTGATTTGGTTGTGTGCTTTTTGATGTGTTTTATTTATTGTCTATGATTACGTTTGGGTTTTTTGTAATTATGTAAATACTTTTGTGTTGAGAGCTGCCTTGAGCATAGTTTTAACTATAGAAAGGTTACATACAAATAAAATGAGGAGGATGATGAGGCAGAAAAAGGCCCATCCTCTCCGTTGAATGCTCCACACAAGTGTGAGGCTGGAGGTCAGAAAAGTGGGAGGGAAATAAGGGGAGGGAAATGTAAGGGTCAGACTGAGTCCAAACCAAAGGCCAGGCGGAACAGCTTTGTCTTGCAGGACCCTAGTCTCTTGTGACAGAGCGTTCCACCAAGTCGGGGCCAGTACTGAAAAGTCCCTGGCCCTAGTTGAGACCAGTCTAACCACCTTGCGACTTGGGACCTCCAAAATGTTGTCATTTGCGAACCTTAAAGTCCTCCGCGGGGCATACCCAGAGAGGCGGTCACGTAGGTACGTAGGTACATGCGATGGAGCTGCAGTGGCAGGAGTATGCAATAGGCTCTGCCACTGCACATGCACTGCACTGAGATCCCTGCTGCCTTGCTCCTCACTCTCTCAGTAACCAACAATGAAGGGAAACTGGGTAAGCAACACTGCCTTGCCACTGCTGGTGGAAAGGTGAGTCAATGTCTTTCACATGTCAGCAGGATCAGATTAGAGTTCAATGTTACTTTTATTCCATTTTTGTTTTTGTTTTAATTATCCCTGTCTTCTGTGGTAGAGCATATGCCTGTCCAAAATTATCAGAAAAGAAGGTAATGGCGGTTCCCTCACTGCGAGAAGCCAAGTTACAGGGAACCAGGCAGAGGGCCTTCTCGGTAGTGGCACCTTCCCTGTGGAACGCCCTCCCACCAGATGTCAAAGAGAACAACAACTACCAGACTTTTAGAAGACATCTGAAGGCAGCCCTGTTTAGGAAAGCTTTTAATGTTTGATGTATCACAGTATTTTAATACTCTTTTGGAAGCCGCCCAGAGTGGCTGGGGAAACCCAGCCAGATGGGCGGGGTATAAATAATAAATTATTATTATTATTATTATTATTATTATTATTATTATTATTATTATTATTATTATTATTATTCCCATGTACCACTGCTCGTCTATGACATGCACAGATGATATGCACTATAGTCACTGAAAACAGACTTCTGAAAATACGATGCAAAGAATAAAATAAAGTCAGGGCCTTTCCACATGTCAAAACATGCCCAAAGTTATAGTGCCATAAGGTAAATGATCATTTATTACATTGTAAGTGATGTACGAGAGAATTGATTTTATGACACTGTGAAATATCATGCTATATATCACCAGCCCCAACACATCCATGGCTTCAATGGATGCCACAGTTTAAGAGGACTGTCAAAAATCTCTAATCCGACCCCGCTGGACATGAGAGACATCATCTCACCTTTCCATCTCGCCGGCTTCAAAATGAGAAAACCCATAAAACCAATCAGAACATCCCCACACACCTGCAACTCCACTGCCAAGTTCTCCTTCATTTCCACTAGCTGACTGGTTATCTGCTTTTAAAGCGAGAGAACAGAGCGACAGGAACAATTTCAACTGCAATGGTGGAGGAGGCAAACTAACGTCAGCACTCCAACCGTCTCACAACCGCTCCGAAGCTGTGGCTGAAATATTCATTTGAAGAAATCCAAAGAGAAAATAAGACAGAAAGTGTTGGCACAGAGAGAATTGAAGGAACATGCAGAAACACGCACAAGACACGTGGAAGTCTTTATTAGTGAGTGGGGGAGATGGGAATAGGTGGTAAAGCTGAAAGTGCCTTTGAGGGGGAAAGATGTGAAGAATAATCCCACCATCAAACATGTGTATAACTGCAGGGGTTCTTTCCCAAGCATCTGCAACAACTTAACATGATCTATGCTCCTGGAGTCTCTGAAGGAGGTGCAGTAGAAACGGAATCTGCTTAAGGGGGTGGGAGGTGTATTAGCAATGAATGAAAATGAATGCACACACACACACACCCTAAGCTTTGAGGATCTCATTATCAGAAGTGGTTGGGTAGTGCAGGCTGAGGGGATTCCCCCCACCCACAGTTTTCTCCCCTACCTCTCTCTCTTATGTGTAAGTCACCTCTGCTATGCTGAGCGATGACAGCTCAGCTGTATATGAGGATCAATATTTTGCCGCAATCTTTGAAAGGTAGTATTCCAAAAAGGGATTTTCCTGGTGCAGAGTTAATGAACGAGGAATTTGCTTTGATTATAACGTGCCGTTTTGTTCATGCTAAGAACAAGAGGCTCGCGCCCAGGATGTTCAAGACCTGGCTGCCCAGGAAAAAGCCATTTCCTTAATTGAGAAATCTCATTTGGAAAAGAGCAGCATGCCAGGTCGCCAAAGCATATTGCACACAGAGCACGTAGAGGAGAGATTATGCTTTCATCTTTGGCTTTGATGGGGGCTTTGCCTCCCACAGAATTTGAGTTTAAATCCGAGCTCAGTTGGCACATGGGGCTCCCTGCAGTGTGGCATTCATCTCTCTGCCTAACTCCGTGTCCTTGAGGCGGGCAGCCTTTGGTGTCATTGTTTCTTGAAATCGAGGCTTCTGACATCTAGCACAGAAGCATGGCCTGTGCTGTATTGCTATGGAGCATAAGGCATATATACAGTCAAAGGCTACCGTGGAATGCCCTTAGTCTTTGTGGGGCTTGCAAAACAGGCCTTTGGCCATGTTTTCATGGAATACGTTTGCTTCCTTCATTTGATTCTTTAATATAAGAAGTGGTTTAGTGGGTGAGAAGTAACAGGAAATCTCAGGCAGTATAAAGCAAAGGGGATTTTGGTAGGAGACGTGCGGGGATAAACTCAAAGGAAAGCAAAGGGACAATAAATCTACAGCAGAGTAGGGGACCTGTCAATCTCATTTTTTCTCAGTTTCTCATTTTTCCAACCTTAAATTCCATTGTCCACATCAGTTAGAGAGAGAGAGAGAGAGAGAGAGAGAGAGAGAGAGAGAGAGAGACGGAGAGAGAGAGAAAGAGAGAAAGAGAAAGAGAGATTCTCGTGAAAATTCATTGACATTTGAGAGTTAATTTTTCCTATATTTGTATGCAATTTTGCCTAAATTCTGCAATGCATCCCCCCCCAATGCAATGCATGCTGTACATTTTTTATGCACACTTTACCTTGTGCACATCACTTGACTGGAGAACTGCTTCACAAAATTTGGAGAAGTGCGAATTTCAAAGGTTGGCTTTGTTTTGGTTTGTGCATTCTTTTAGAAAGCATGTATTAGATGAGTTCATGTTTAAATGCCTGCTAAAGGCATTACAATCAACTAATGAACCTATTTAGTTTTGCCATGGCCTCATGATGCCTTGTGGTAACATGGAGGCAGGTTTTTTTCACTAGTGGTCGTGAAATGACCTCTCAGCTGAAAGGGAGGCCCAATCAGTACTGGCTTTCCACCAGCCCTTGTTTAGGAAAGCATACCCCTGAACTGATACTGCTTCATGTATATCATCTCAGTAATCCTTACAACAGCTCTATAAGGTAGGGTAGGCCAATCTTATTATCCCACTATTGCAAATCATATATAGAGGCTGAGAACGAGTGTCTTGCCTAAAGCCAATATTGAGTTCACAAAACTATGATTTGAACTGGGAATTTTCTGCATCACCACACACAAGATCCAGCCTAATGAACTAATGTAGAAGCCTTATAGTGTTCAAGAACCTGGAAGCAAGTATTGCTATATAGAATATGCCCAATGAATTTAATGTGTACTTAGTGCAAAGAAAGAAAAATATGTGCAGTGGTAGATCACGAAGCACATGGAGCACCTGGGGTGTTCTAGGAATGTACCTGAGCATTTTAAATAGGTTCCTAGTACATGTATGATTTGTCAGCATAATAGAGATGTATTCATTTCCCAACTCATCCTCTTGGTCACAAAGCAGGGGCTGGGAACCATTTCCAGGTCTTGGTCCAGATGGCCTAAGGTCCCCATGGCCTATTTTCACAAGTGGGTGGCATTTCAGTCAACAGATTGCTGGCACCTGCAATGCTCCTTGTCCTTGCAGATGGGCAGAGCTTTGCATGAGTGATGATCAGTTGGTCAACAGTGCCTCGAATCCCCACTTTAGGCAGAGACCAGCATCTTTACTTGCCATTCATATCATGTGAGATGCAGTGAGGGGAAAACCTGTCAGTATCGGTTTCACTGAGTTTCATAATATTCCAATCTTAAATCATGTTCTTCACATTTCTGCAGCAATTTGTGCATTACTATTTTTTTTAAAAAAACCTCATGAAAATTCATCAGCCTTTTAGTGCAACTTTCTCTTCATGAACACATTTTTGTATGCATTTTTTTACTAATGTACACATTTTTGAAGAAAAAATTCTCTCATATAATGCATTATGCTACATGCTATTTGGTTGGAGATCTGCATTACAAAATTCATAGAAGTGCAGACTTCAAAAGACAGCTGTGCTTTGGTTTATGCATTTGTTTGAGATGTACAAATTAGGCAGCTTCTCATTAAAAAAACCAGCACAAATAACTGCACCATTCATAGTCAGGTGTATGGAACGGTAGGAGTAACATGGCCAATATGGCCTCCCAAGCCAATTGAAAAGGCATACTGGGTCTAATTAAAGCCAGGGGCTGGAGATTCCACACCACTGTTCTAAAGGATGTGGCAGTGTTGATAAAGCAACCTGAAAGACACTTAAATGAGATTGTTGGGTGTTTTGCTGCTGTTGAATGAATTCTTGCCAGGGTTTTATAAGGAAGTGTCGCTGAAGGAGTGAGAAAAGAAACTTGATGTAGCTGCCTGTAGAGCAGGCATGGCCAAACTTGGCCCTCCAGCTGTTCTGGGACTACAACTCCCATCATCCCTAGCTAACAGGACCAGTGATCAGGGATGATGAGAATTGTAGTCCCAAAACAGCTGGAGGGCCAAGTTTGGCCATGCCTGCTGTAGAGGAAGCTAAAAACAATTGTGGCAGCTGCGTGTCTTGTGCTTCTCAGCTGTATGAAGGTGAGTATGCATGATTTCTTTCAGCTGACAGTATTTTGCCAGCTGGAATCAAAGGAGACCTAACATCTGTGTTTAAAATGGTCGGATTTATTGCAGTGGCATCAAATGGGTGGCTGGTTGGGGAGTGCCGATAGGTAAAAAATACTATGCTACAAGCTGTGTTGTGTATTTGGGGCATGGTCTAGGATTGTATTCTGTGATTATGTTCATTGATCTTGCCTTTAGGTGCTGCCTTTTGGAGATAAATATAAATAGGAAGCCACGTATTCCACCTTGACTGCAAATAGATGTTCATTTGGTTCACTCTTCTGCCAGCTGCTGTGAATATCAGAAAATAATGATTTTATTATCCAGAAAGCTGCTTTTTACAGCTTTCTGTAGATTAGTAGGCTGGACAGTAATCTGTCTCCAGAGAGGCTAATGTATAGTCAAAGCAAAGAGATCAGACATGCTCGCCAAGATTATTATCTGCCTCCTCAGAATCATGCTGGGTGCTAATTCTGTTGCAATTTCTCACATGGTTCACAGAAGAACCTCTACAGGGCACAGAACATTCACCTGTCAGACACAGGAACATAGGGAGGTGCCTTACAGGGAGCCAGAGAATTGTTCTATCTAGTTTCTTGTTGTCTGCACTGCAACAGCTCTCCAGGGTTTCAAGCAGGGAACATTCCCAGCTGGAGATGCTGGGATTGAACCTAGGACCTTATGAATACAAAGCAGATACAGCACTCTACCACTGAGTTGCAGCCCTTTCCAAAACCATTAACATGAGCAGCAATATTTTCCTGCAAGATCTCCAGTGTGAGCTATGGGAATTTATCTTGGGCAGGTGGAGGGAGGCAGGCTAAGCAGAGACTTGCTCCCTCTCTCGTGGTAGCGCTGTGGGGAAAGAAGAAGAATAGAGATAGGTAGGAATCAAGCAGGCAACTCAGTGGCACCTTTAATGTAACTGGGAATTCCTGAGGCTTGCCACCAGGAATATAAGGACCCAGAGGCAGGATGTGGGTTCCTTTGGGGGTGAAATTGTTTCACCTACCCTGAGCTGTGAGAATGGGGTGCAGGAGCAGATGCTAAAGGATGGCCTCCCTCAGTACCTGAACAGGCATAAGCTAAAGGAAATGTGGGAATAAGTGATTGTTCCCTCCCCAGCTCAATGGGCTTAATTTAGATAGATTTCAGTTTCTTTTCAGTTCCTCTCCCCCCACAATCTTGAGTTCAGTTTGCCTAATTTCTACAAAAGGTTTTTTTTTGGGGGGGGGGAAGGGGTTATTAAGTCTGTATGGGAAGTGGCACATATGGAGGTAGTGTGGTGGCAGCTCGGGGCCCCTTGATTTCAGAAAGCAAGGTTCTTGGGGATAAAAGACAGATCAATGTGTCGTGGTCCTGGTTCTATCAAACAAGCTCTCCATGGAAGTCCTCCTTAGCATTTCACAGGTATGAACCAAATTTGGAGTGGTGGACTTTTAAATTCTTAAGTGTTCTGATTGCTTATGCTTTTACTGTGGTTGCTTTTAAACTGATTTCAAAATTTGATTGCAGTTTGGC
Organism: Podarcis bocagei; assembly: GCF_964188305.1. Classification (NCBI taxonomy): domain Eukaryota; kingdom Metazoa; phylum Chordata; class Lepidosauria; order Squamata; family Lacertidae; genus Podarcis; species Podarcis bocagei. The sequence goes on from NC_138127.1 coordinate 41,440,570, forward strand.
TTTGTGTTTTAGTAGAAGCCACTGGAAAGTTTTCAAGTGAGTGAAATAAAAACTGTAAATCACTAGCTGCCAATACAAAGGGTCAAGGTCGTCTGCATTTCTATACACAGCTCTGTGTCTTTCCTTGCCCTATCTAGATAGTTAATGAAATGGGCAGGAGGAAGAAAAACAAGGGCAGTATATATGCTAGCTGTTTGGCAGAATGAACTATCAGGATAGATCGGTTAGTAGTTTTGACTTGGCAACTCTCCCTGAACCATCAAAATGCTGCTGCGGCTCTTTAGAAAGAAGGATGTAGAAATTATGGTGGCTGCAGAGAACTATAGGTCATATATTTCTGGCATTCCAAATGCAAGTGACCATGACAGCAGCAAAGGGGCACTGTCATGAGGACCAACTCCAGAAAACAGAGCATAGTTTTTCTGTTGTTTTCTAAAGAGAAGTTATAAGCTACTAAAGGAATGAAGAAAAAGAGTGGTGAAGGATAGATCTCAATGCAAAGGTTAGTTAGAAGTATGGAGTGAAAAGGAATAAGATAATTCAGTAAAGCACCGGTGTGACTGTGGATGTGCTGGACCATTGTCTTGCCTTGATAATGTTCTGTATGCCAACAAACTGAATCTTAATCCGGATAAGACAGTGACACTGATAGTGGGTGGTTTCCAGTAATAAAGAATGAAAGATGGAGCCTACAGTGGCCTTTAGCTGGTGGAAAACAGCTTGATCCAAGGTGAGTTGCAACAGGAACACTTCCACCATGCAAATATATTGTAAATAAGAAATGTGTCCCCAAATGCATGCTTGGGTTAAAAGGGAGTCCTTTTTTATTTTATAAATATTTATTAAAGTTTTCACAGTATTACATAATGAAAAATAAAAAATAAAAAATAAAAAACAGTTGAAAATAATTCCATCTTTTCATCACTTATCTTTCATTTACTTGTTTCCCGGACCTCCTCATACCTCCCTTTTTTGTATTCCAGTTCAATTTATTAGTTCAGCAATTCCTTTCCCTCCTTATTATCCTGATCTTTAATCTTAATATATTATAACATTAATTTTTTACCTATTATAAATCCAATTTTTCCATATTCTTTTAAACCATTACAGCTAGAAACCACTTAACCTCAATCCAACATCATTCTAACATTCATTAATTTTGCAATATTTCTGTAAATAGTCTTTAAATTTCTTCCAATCTTCTTCCACCGACTCTTCTCCCTGGTCTCAGATTCTGCCAGTCATTTCCGCCAATTCCATGTAGTCCATCATTTTCATCTGCCATTCTTCCAGAGTGGGTAAGTCTTGTGTCTTCCAATACTTTGCAATAAGTATTCTTGCTGCTGTTGTAGCATACATAAAGAAAGTTCTGTCCTTCTTTAACACCGATTGGCCGACTATGCCCAGGAGAAAGGCCTCTGGTTTCTTCAAGAGGGTTAAAAGGGAGTCCTGGGTCATAAAAGGTTGAAGTAGTTGTCTACCCCACATCAGAAAACAAAAGCTACAAGAAGGTTGGGGAAAACTCAGAACCTTTCCAACTGAAGGGAGGAAACCACTCAGAAGTTATGTTTAGCATTATAGTATCCACATAATGGATGGGATAATCTTGTGCAAAGAATGCTTACGGAGTGGTGGGCTCTTGGTGCTGCAATTTTGGGGGAAAGCGAGGGAGAGTAAACCAGATTAAAAGGACCCACCCCTGAAAGCCTTACCTCTCCTATGTCTTTTAACATCTTTATCAGATTTTGGAGGTAAGGCAAGGAAGTAATTAAGGTCTTTAATTACTGGTTTTTATTTAATTAATTTGAACCAGTCAGGGTTTGGAGTGGACCAGTGGAAGAAGGGAGCACACAGAGGTCATAGGAAAGAAAATTAAAATTACAGTGTGGGGAGGGGGTCAACAAGGGAATGGAATGTGTATGGGATGGGCAAATTGTGTCAATTAAAAGGGGGGGGAGCTCCCAGTGCTGGCAATTTTATTTATTAGGGAATTAAGTGCCCCACTCACCCATGGTGGCATGGTGCTTATCCTCTGTCAGGGATTCTTTAGCTGTGATTCCTACATTGCAGGCGGTTGCACTATTGAGGTCTTCCAACTCTACAGTTCTGTGATTCTTTCAGTGGTGATATGAGCATTTCCCAAGATGAAGCCACAATGACATTAATCCACACAGCACTCCAAATATAGCTTAAGAACATAAGCAGAGCTCTTATGGACCAGACCAAAGAGCTCTTTCAGTACATGATCCTGTTTCCCAGGGTGGACAAGCAGATGCCTATAGGCAGCCCAGAAACAGGACAGGTGAGCAATAGCATCTATTGTTCCCCAGAAACTGGTATTCATGCTTCCTGTGATCCTAGAGGTAATACAGAGCCAGCACTAGCTGGGAAAAAATAATGGTATTTTACCACTGACAAGATATTGAATTATGAGTGCTGGGGAAGTGTGACTTCCTTCCAGCATAAATGCTTCCTGGAGGAAAATATTTTTGACAACTTTGCAAAATCTGTACATTTATCATGAAGGAAACCGGGTCTCTCAGACACCTGATGGATCAAACCGCAGAATGAGCCACAGGAATGATTGCCCTGGGAACTGAAGCCTTTTGATGTTTCAGTGAGCTGAACTCGAACAAGGTTTCATTCTGTTATGAAATGTACAAAAACAATTTGTGAGCTTCCCAGCTCCATCAGGAAACCCCAAAGCCTCTTTTAATTGTCATTATGGTCTCAGGTATCAAGTAGGGAAGGCCATTTCCTGTGTGAGTTAAGTGCTCTGCTGTGCGGAGGCTCCTGACGTCTCTTTTTAATGTGCCCTATTGGGTATTAATAGTGCTTAGCTTTATTTTACATAATTTAGAGGTTGCCTTATCAAATATTAAAATGCTTATTAATGTTTTGGGAAACTGGCAAAGCAACAAACATAAATTACGGGCAGTGGCGAGAGTGCTGATCTGCGCCATACTAATTAGCTACACAGCAACACTTAACTGTTATTCATGTGATGACAAGTTGGAGGCAAAATCCTCCTGTCCCCTTCCGAAAAGTATCACTGTCAGGGCTGCCACTCAGTCCCAGCTCACATAGGACCACGTTAGCCAGCGTTCAGGTTAAAAGAGTCTTTATTGGATTACAGCTTCCATTTCCAAACTGCGATATGCAGCCCTACTTCTTCTAGGTCAGACCGGCGGAGACCCGTCTGAGTCTCCGCCTCTAGCACACCAGCTTAATACCCTAGCCTTGCTCCACCTCCTGCGCCTTTCCCTCCGTCTCTGGGTCCTTCTGCCCCCCGGGGTCTCCTTTTTCCTACTCTCTTCTGACGCGGACCCCCCTGACCCTTCCGCCTCCTTGCGGCGGGCTTTGGGACCTGGTTCACTCTCTGGGCTGCTTACTGCGCCAGCTTCCGCTACATTTGAACTTGGCGCGCGCGCCCAACTCTCAACCTTCCTCTTGATCGTTTCGTCGCTCCCCGAGGTGGGCGTGACTACTCCTGACTCATGCCCTCCCTCCTTCTGAAAGCCTCCGGAACCCGATATCTGGTCCCCTTTCTCCCCGCTGTTCCCGTCTGGGTACGTGGGTCCCGATCTCCAACTGCTGCTCTCTGATTCCTCTCTGGACCCTTCTTCCTGGGGTGTCCCCCTGCTTTCCCCCCCTTGCTCTGACTGCTGGCGCTCCCTTCTGGGAATCCTCGGACTCACTGGATAAGCTCGGCGATCTCGGTTCGTCATCCCCACTCATCTTTCCTTCGTATTCCTCCCCCTCGCTCTCTGTCTCCTCCCTTCTCTGCGTCTCTGCTTCTGAACCCCTGACATCCATCCCCCCCTCGAAGCCCCCCCTTCCCCCCTCCCCACTTTCAAGGGTGGTTGCAGGGTGCTCCATCATCACAGGAGTGAATGCCGGATACAGTTCGCTCCTCGTTGCTGGCCGCCAACTGAAGACCTCCGAGTCTTCCTCCTCGCGTTCCTCAACGGTGAGCTGCTCCGCCTCCATTTCAGTGCCGCCGTGCTCGAAACCGAGATCCTCCCCGCACACGTCCATGTCAGTCTCTGCGTCGGTCGCTTGACCTGGCATCTCCAGCCACCTCCGGCGCCACTGCTCCTCTGGCCGATCGTCCCACCAATACGAGGTGTCGGACGCCGAACCCTCCGGTGACCCCTCTGGGGAATGTGTGCGCTGTGCGGGCTCCCCGTCCGAGTCGAAGCCATGGAACGTGCTGGAGGAAAGTGTGGGCGTGAACAACCAGTCGTCGAAGAAGCCTGCTGGCATGGGTCTGTGTGGGAAAAGGGCATGAAACTCGTCCTTGAGCAGGGGTTCCTCCAAAGCGTAGTCTGGCACCCAGCTATTAGCACTAGCCCGGGTGCCCTCTCTGGCTAGGAGGTATTCCACTCCGTCTTCCCCCCATCTGGAGTCCAAAATCTCCGTGACTTCGTTGATGGGGTCCTGCTGTGGCAATCTTCCCGCCTCCGACCGCTCCTGAGACGGACTCGGTGCTGTTCCTGGTTCCTGGAACCTGTGAGGTGTCCTGTAGGGAGTGAGCACCGACCTGTGGAACACCGGATGCATCCTGGAACCCTCCGGGAGCACCAGCCTGAAAGCTACTGGGTTGATCTGCGCTTCGACTTGGTATGGACCGAGTTGCTTGTGCCCCAACTTCTTTTTGGCTAACGATCTGGTCGGCACTGCGTGGGCTGCCAACCAGACCCAGTCTCCCACTCGGATCTCTTCGCCAACCCGCCTGTGCTTGTCCGCTTGCACCTTGTATGCGTGCTTCGCTAGCTCCAGCTGCCGTCGGAGTTGATCGTGGACCTCCTGTAACTCAGACGCGAAAGCGTCCGCCGTCTGCGGTTCCCCTTCCCCCACTCTGTCCAGTCCCGGGAAGGTTCTGGGATTCCTCCCATTGTTGGCGAAGAACGGTGTCACCCCTGTGGACACGTGCTTCGTGTTGTTGTAGGCGAACTCGGCGAGCGGCAGGTAATCCACCCACGTCGCAGGCTGTTGATTGGCATAGCATCTCAGGTACTGCTGCATGATGGCATTGACCCTCTCCGCTTGCCCGTTGGTCTGCGGGTGTCTCGCTGATGTCAGGTTGATTTTGACGTTCAGGAAGCCCATCAGCTTCTGCCAGAAATTCGAGATGAACTGGCGACCGCGGTCGGACAGTATAGACCGCGGCAGCCCGTGCACTTTGAACACGTGATCTATGAACAGTTTGGCTGTTTGTTCTGCCGTGGCCACCTTCGCACACGGTATGAAGTGTGCCATCTTGGTGAACAAGTCCACCACCACTAGTACAGCCGTCTTGCCTCTCGAGCTGGGTAGATCCGTGACAAAGTCCAGGGCCACCCTCTCCCACGGTTCAAACGGCGTTTGCAGCGGTTCGAGCAGTCCCGCCGGTGGTTTGTGCACCGGCTTGGCCCTCTGGCAGGTGTCGCACCTCGCGACGTAGTCCGCGACTTCCCCTCTCAGTCTGGGCCACCAAAAGTCCCTTGCGACTAATTCCACCGTTTTTTCCGTGCCAAAGTGCCCGGCCGTGGGTGCGTCGTGCAACTGCTGCAGTACCTTGGCGCGAAGTTCATCTCCAGGCACGTAGATGGCCCCTTTACGTAAGAGCAAGCCGTCCCGTATCTGGAACTTGTCGCTCTTCGCCGTGCCCTTGTGCACCTCGGCCATCTTCGCCTGCGCGAATGAGTCGTCCTGCAACGCCCGCTGCAACGCCTCCAGGTCTACTGTGGCTGAAGCTCACGCCCACGCTGTTGGCGCGAAGATGTGCATGGCTGCCGCTGGCGTCGCCTCTTCGAGGTATTGCGGTTTTCGGGACAGTGCATCCGCCATGATGTTGGTGTCGCCTGGGACGTACTCTATTCGGAAATCGAAGTCAGCAAAGAACTCCGCCCAACGTATCTGCCTCTGGTTCAGGAACTTCGCCGTGCGCCAGTGCTCCAGATTCTTGTGGTCCGTGCAGACCTGCACCGTGTGCTTGGCGCCGATCAGGAAGTGCCTCCATGCTTTGAATGCTGCATGAATGGCAAGCAACTCCCTGTCCCAGATGGTGTAGTTCTGCTCCGACTTGCTGAGCTTTCTGGAGTAGAACGCTCCCGGTCTCCAGACCCCCTGTGGGTCCCTCTGCAGCAGGACAGCTCCCACTGCTCTATCGGACGCGTCTGTCTCTACCCGCATCGGTCTGCTGGGGTCGATATGCAGCAGTTGCTCTTCCGACGCGAAGAGACGCTTGAGTGCCTGAAAGGACTGCTCTGCCTGCTCCGTCCAGATGAATTTCTTTTTCTTGGAGCTTAGCGTGTCCGTAATAGCCGCCGTCTGCATCGCGAACCCTTTGATAAACTTGCGATAGAAGTTGGCGAAGCCGACAAACCGCTGGACCTCCTTCCGGTTGCGCGGGCTCTTCCAATCCAACACCGCTCGCACCTTGGCGCTGTCCATGGCTAGCCCCTTGTCCGACAACTTGTAACCCAAGAAATCCACCTCCGTCGTGTCGAACTGGCACTTCTCCAGTTTGGCGTACAGTCTATGCTGCTGCAACCTCTCCAGCACCTCCCGAACGTCTTGGTCATGCGCTTGCTGCGACTCGGAGAATATCAGGATGTCATCCAGAAAGCAGACGCACTTCTTGTAGAGGAGTCCCGCCAACACATGATGCATGAAAGCTTGAAAACAGTGAGAACCGTTTTGCAATCCAAACGGCATCACTCTGTACTCGTAGGTGCCCAGAGGCGTGAACATGGCTGTCTTCCACTCATCGCCCTCCCTCATGCGGATGAGATTGTACGCCCCTCGCAGGTCCAACTTGGTAAACACGCGTCCCTTGCGCACCGTCGCCAGTAGGTCGTCAATCCTGGGCATGGGGAAATCAGAGGGCTTGGTCATCTTGTTCAAGAGGCGAAAATCCACCACCAGCCTCTTTTGGGGCGTGTCCTTCTTCTTCACAAAGAAAACAGGACTGCCCCCTACTGCCCTGGACTCCCGGATGAAACCGCGCTCCAAATTGTGATCTATGAACTGTTTGAGTTCCTGTAGTTCATCCTCAGACATGGAATACAGCCTCCCCTTCGGTAGCGTCGCCCCTGGTAGGAGGTCAATCTTGCAGTCATATTGCCTGTGCGGTGGTAACTTGTCTGCCTCCTTTTCGCAGAAGACCTCCAGAAAGTCTGCGTATTTGTGGGGGACTGCTTGCAACGTTCCCAACTGCAGTTGTGATTCCTCCTCCTCTCCCTCCTGGCCGGGCAGGATGCAGTGTTCTGCGCAGTAAGAGGAGCCGAAGATCAGCTGTCGCTGGTACCACGCCAGTGTCGGACTGTGCCTGTCCAGCCAACTCATGCCCAACACAATGGGTGTGTCCGACAGTCGTGTGACGTTAAAACTGATGACTTCCCTGTGGTTGCCAAGGCGCATCACCATTGGCGGCGTTTGCTTCACCACCTGCCCCCCCAGCAACTCTCTGCCATCCACTGTGACGACTTGCAGGGGCAGAGTGGCCGGCAATAGCTGTATAGCGTGCTGCTCCACAAAATCCTGTGCTATAAAGTCTGCGTTGCTTCCAGAATCCACAGAAAGCGGGACTTCGATAGTGACGCCATCAGGCAGCTGGAGAGATGCTGTGAGTTGCACTACTGGTTTGGGTGGGAGGGGGTCTGTGGGTTGCAAGATCGCTGGGGACTGCTTCAGTGATGCGTCTGGCTGGGCCCCAGTGCCTCTGTCTCCAGCCAGACATCGTCGTTTCCCTGCTGGTGTTCGCTGTGTTGTGCGGCCGCTTTCACCGTTGCGGAGGCTGCAGTGTGCTTGGAGCTCCTCTGGGGACACTCTTTCACCAAGTGTTGAGAGCTGTCGCATATATAACACTTCCTGGTCCCTCTAGGAGGTTTAGTCTTGACTGCCGCCGGTGCAGGGGCTCTGGTAGCTGACTGAGCCCTTGCTCCTCCCACCTCCATAGGTTCCACTCCCCCTCCTGGCAGAGGTGTAGATTGCGCACGCGTAGCGTCCCTGGGAACGAAAGAGAAACTTCTCGCTGCTTCGCGCCCTCCACGTCCTTCGTCTCTGCACCACGGACGTTCTTCCAGCCTCACCCCCACAGTCAGCGCCCTTTGGACCACCTCCTGCGTGCTCCGGGGCCTCTCCCCCCTCGCAATTTCGTCTTTAACAGCACTGCTTAATCCCTCCCAGAAGAGGTCTCTGACTGGGGGCGAATCCCGGTCCCATTCCAAGGCACTGACCAGCGCAAAAAAGCGGGCGTGATACTGGCGTACGCTCGCCCTCCCTTGTTTCAGTCCATGAATCTCCCGTCGGGCAAGATCCACGTCAATGGTAGATAAAAAGCACGCATCCATCGCTTTGATAAAGGCATCTGCATTCTGAAGCGCCGGGTCTTTATCCCTCCACAAATTGCGTAGCCACGCTTTAGCATCCCCATGCAAATGGGATAGTATAAACCCCACTTTCTCTTCCTCATCCCTAAAGTCTTTCGCCAGCAGTTGCAGTGCGCACATTACGTCTGCTCGAAAATTGGGGTACTGTTGTAAATTCCCATCGAAGTGAGCCACAAGCCCTCCTGCTCTCCGTGCCAACCCAACCCCCTCCGGTCTGGGTCCTGGCTGCCCATGCTTAACCAATGCTTCAAACCTGGCGTGGAGATCTCTGTAGGCGGCTGCCGCATCCTCCTCCCTTTTCTTGGATGCCTGTACCTCCGCGTTCAATTGGGTCACTGCCTGTTGCAGCGCTAAAATTTTCTCTGCTTCCGTCATCTCTGCCAACCGTTGTGAGCTCGCTCCCAAACACCAATTTCCTCCTCTCGCTGCTTCTGCCTCCGCTGCGAGGTATCAGGTGTCCGAAGCTTAAAAGGAGACGGGTCTTACTGTCAGGGCTGCCACTCAGTCCCAGCTCACATAGGACCACGTTAGCCAGCGTTCAGGTTAAAAGAGTCTTTATTGGATTACAGCTTCCATTTCCAAACTGCGATATGCAGCCCTACTTCTTCTAGGTCAGACCGGCGGAGACCCGTCTGAGTCTCCGCCTCTAGCACACCAGCTTAATACCCTAGCCTTGCTCCACCTCCTGCGCCTTTCCCTCCGTCTCTGGGTCCTTCTGCCCCCCGGGGTCTCCTTTTTCCTACTCTCTTCTGACGCGGACCCCCCTGACCCTTCCGCCTCCTTGCGGCGGGCTTTGGGACCTGGTTCACTCTCTGGGCTGCTTACTGCGCCAGCTTCCGCTACATTTGAACTTGGCGCGCGCGCCCAACTCTCAACCTTCCTCTTGATCGTTTCGTCGCTCGCCGAGGTGGGCATGACTACTCCTGACTCATGCTCTCCCTCCTTCTGAAAGCCTCCGGAACCCGATATCTGGTCCCCTTTCTCCCCGCTGTTCCCGTCTGGGTACGTGGGTCCCGATCTCCAACTGCTGCTCTCTGATTCCTCTCTGGACCCTTCTTCCTGGGGTGTCCCCCTGCTTTCCCCCCTTGCTCTGACTGCTGGCGCTCCCTTCTGGGAATCCTCGGACTCACTGGATAAGCTCGGCGATCTCGGTTCGTCATCCCCACTCATCTTTCCTTCGTATTCCTCCCCCTCGCTCTCTGTCTCCTCCCTTCTCTGCGTCTCTGCTTCTGAACCCCTGACAATCACTTTTAAAACTTTCTTTGTATTCCCTAATAAGTATTTGCCACACATTTAAAAACACTGAATTGTGTATAGTTGGATTCCAGCATAGTGATTTCCTGTTCACTGTCACCAGAACAGCCACAAGCTCCCCAAAATCCCTTATTCCTCTCTTCCTTTAGCCTAGGAGAAACCTGCTCCAGGCCACACCTGGGAGCTTTGCCAGAGAGCTGGATATAATCCCGCAAACAAAGTAATGCATTTACAAAACAAACAAACCTTTATGGAGAGCCAGTGTGGTGTAGTGGTTAAGAGCGGTAGTCACATAATCTGGGAAACCGGGTTCGTGTCTCCGCTCCTCCACATGCAGCTGCTGGGTGACCTTGGGCCAGTCACACTTCTGTGAAGTCTCTCAGCCCCACTCACCTCACAGACAAAATAAAAAAATTCCTTCCAGTAGCACCTTAAAGACCAACTAAGTTAGTTCTTGGTATGAGCTTTCGTGTGCATGCACACTTCTTCAGATACCAACACAGAGTGTTTGTTGTGGGGGAGGAAGGGAAAGGAGAATGTTAGCCGCTTTGAGACTCCTGAAGGGGAGTGAAAGGCGGGATATCAAATCCAAACTCTTCTTCTTCTTCTTATGGAGCCTGAATTCAAGAGGCAAGGCTCAGTAGACGACGTGGCCTAGTGAGCTTCCATATTGTTGTTTTACTGGTTTTACATTATTAGTTTCATGTTTTAATTCTATATTATTTGTTTGTTTTAGACTGTGCAACACTTAGCGATCTTTGAAACATCAAGCGGTGTATAAATGCTTTTAAATCTAAATCTAATCACTATGTTATAGGTACAAAACATGCCTAAGGCTCACACAATTCCCTCTGCCTTCTCTTCTTTTGGTTTGTCTGTGTGTAGGACATACGAACATTAGAAGAGTTCGCAGGATCAGACCAAACACCCATCTAGTCCAGCATCTTATTGGTCCAGTAGCACCAATCTGCCCATTGTGATTGATTGATTGATTGATTGATTGATTGATTTACTTTTAGTTTTGCCACATTTCCACATGCATTCTTTGTGATTTTTTTTTAATTAACATTTTTCCATGAAAATATATACGGTACATGTTTTTATGGTCATTTCCCCTAATACATTATCAGCTCACATATTTCAGAAAGTGTGGATTAAGTAAGCTTGCCTTGAAATACGAACTGAATTGAATTTCTCCCCATCTCTAGTGACTGTCAAAATACACAGTTATTTCCACAGTGATATTAATTGATGAGAAATTGGAACCCTGTTACTGAATACCTAAAAAATCAGAGCAATCTCTTCAATCAACGATAGCTCGCCTCAGCTCTCAAAACTTCACAGGTTATGCTGCATTTTATGTACATCACATAACTAAAACCAGTGTGAGCTTGACTGGGCTTTAATGTTAAATAAAAGTCAGTAAAAATGGGGGTGACTTTCCAACTTTTAAATCAGGAAGGGAGATGCAAGACGCTCCGTCTATTTTAGCACCCAACTTGAGTGAATGAGCTCTTTGCCTTTTACAGATATCACAGTATGGGTAGCTCAGTGGGAGAGAAAGGGAGGTTTTAAAATGAAAGAGCAACAGACCTTTCAGTCTGATGAACTTTGTGTGTGGGGAAATGTCAGCTGCATAGCGTAATGCAACTGGGAATTCTTCAACAATTTACCTCACTTATTTGTGTCAATAGAGTTTGCATGTGGTCCCTGAGAAGTCAGCATCCTCCCAATCCAAGTCTTCGCTATCGGTAACGGAAATCTCTCCACATAAAAAGAGCAGCCAGTCTCGGAAAAGTCATATTCATTATCCTGAAAAGATTTCATGGGGAGTCATCTATTTTAGCACTAGTCTTGGCTGGGTGGACTCCAAAATTCTAACTCTAAATTTTCCTGTACTTTTTTTTTTAAGCCTCTCCAGCCCTCCTGTTTTAGTGCCACCCAAGGGTAAGAAAATAACCTGAAGGAACAGGAATCATATCTTCTAATATTTGCCTCTTCCTGTGCATCAGTCTCACAAATTCTCCACTGTGAGATTTATTAGAGGAGGACTGCCCCCTACTGCAAGACAACAACGAAAAATATAAATGAAGCCAAGGCACAAAATGATAGCCGGTTTAAAGAGCAGCTGGTAGCAAAAAGGAAGCAGGAGTGACCCTGCTGGTTTTAATGTAACACAAATACAAACTGATCAGAAGAAATAGGGAAGTAAACATATTTCAGTAGTGATATCAAAAAGTTGGCATACAGATAAGAGGCAAAAAAACCCCAAAGCTGAACCTAGTTGTCATAGAATCCATAGCAGGGCAAATGTATCTGAAAGACCACCTTCCCCTGTATAGACCTGTAAGATCTCTTAGATCATCTGAGGAACTTCTACTCAAAGCACTATTCAAAATTATGAAGAGTATAGGCAGGATGCTATATCACTTGCAGTTTTACACAACACTTCAATCTTTGAGGCAATAGTGGAATACCATCATAGACCCACTAGATTACCATACCGCCCTTGATGTGTGATAAAATTCTCCTTACTGCTTAGCAAAATGGCCGACATAACCAAGCTATGCTGGGTTGAGAGAGCAACTGGGAGATTGGCATAGATTGTTCAGGTTCAGTTTGACATGCTGCCATCACTGCCTTCTGTGGAAATGAATGTCATAGTTTAACTACATGCTGAGTGAAGAAGTGCTTTATTTTTCTGTGATGAACTTTCCTCATGCAGCCTCATTGTATGTCCACAAGTTGAAGTGTTATGTGAGAGGGAGGAAAACATTTCTTTACCAACTTTATCCATACCATGTATAATTTTATAAACTTCTACCATATCACTTAGGGACACGGGTGGCGCTGTGGGTAAAACCTCAGTGCCTAGGACTTGCTGATCGTAAGGTCGGCGGTTCGAATCCCCATGGCGGGATGAGCTCCCGTCGTTCGGTCCCAGCTGAAGCACCCCAAGTGCTAGTAGATAAATAGGTACCGCTTTATAGCGGGAAGGTAAACGGCGTTCCGTGTGCGGCGCTGGTGCTGGTTCACCAGTGCAGCTTAGTCACGTTGGCCACGTGACCCGGAAGTGTCTCCGGACAGCGCCGGCTCCCGGCCTCTAGAGCGAGATGAGCGCGCAAACCCTAGAGTCGGTCACAACTGGCCCGTACGGGCAGGGGTACCTTTACCTTTACCTTTTACCATATCACTTACATTTTCTCTAAATTAAAAAGTCCCTAATGCCTTTACTCATATGGGAGTTGCTCCATCACTTTCACTATTTGGGTTGCCCCTTACTGGTTGCACAAATCATCACAATGCACAATTAAAAAAAAAGACTTCTGGAGAGGATATTTTGGACAATATCCGATCTTACAATTTTGATATCCCTTCTGCGGCCTACTCCTTTACGTATAATGTACTTTGTTACAAGACCTCATCACAACCCAAGTCTGGTCTTCTGCTTTTCGGTTTTTCCAAAGATGGGCGATGAAAAGTTGGTAATTTTCCTAAGAAAAACTTTCAGGACATTTTCGAAAAGTTTTGAAAACCAAGTTTCAATCTGACTAAAATGGTAAGGTAAATCTTAGGTAGACAATGAGTAGATTCTTTTTCGAACCATATAAATCATAATTCTTGGCATATTGTAAGTAGTATTTCTATATAACTATGCAATCCAGAGGCACTGCATTTTCTCAGCTCAGGTGGCAACAGGGGTTTTTTGGCAGGAGCACCTATCCTCACATGTACACAATTGCAAACCACTTTGTAGGCTGCCTCATATTTCTTCAGACTAAAAAGAGTCATTCAAATATGTAACAAAAAGCCTAAATAGTCTGTTTTGCCAGGAGTGCTGAACTACTAGTTTTAAGGTAGCTATGGTGTAGCATAGAGGAGCATAAAACAGCCCTTTCTGTATGCTTATATTGCTACAATACCTCCGTAACTCCCACAGGATTCGAAGGCTCTTCCCTACCCCCTTGTGAACCATAGCAATTGCCCTTTAAAATCACCTAATGTCCTTCCCTTCCCTAGATCATGTGCCAACAACAGTCTAAGTGCACATAAAAAAACAGGAGACTGTAATTTACATCTGAAATGTAATTGTGTTAACTTTGTAATCAACACCATTTAAATTGAGAACAGGTGGGTAATTGTCGGTATGGCAGTTTCCTTAACCAAAGCAATTTCCTTCCTTCCTTCATGAGTTAGGAAGATACAGAGCAGGTGTGTTTGAGGATTCTCACTTTTATTATTAGTGTGTGTTATATACACAATGGGTAATTAATATTGACAGTAAGTCAATGTTACTGTTTTTTGTTTATTGAAAACTTACCTAAAGAGGCCTCTGCAAAAATTATTCAAAATATCCCTACAGGTTTTCCTTTTTACCTGCAGTATAATCCCTAGTCCCTTTGCCTTGGTCTTAATCTGACTCATTTTTCAAAATTAACCACAGCTAATTATTAGAAACAAATCTGAAGCCTCAGTTCAACATAGTCCATAGAATGAACAATTAACTGTGCAATCCTAGGCAAGGATCCTACTCAGAAGCAATTTTGCTTTTTCTGTTTCTCATTTTGTTCAGACTGAAGGGCATTTCTTCACATTTCCACATCAGTTCACAAATTATTATTCTTTTAAGTCCTCATGAAAATCCACCAGCATTTTAGTGTAATTTTCTGCTAATATCCATATTTTTGTGTGTAATGTGCCTAATATGCATATTTTTGCAAAGCAGATTTTTCCAACTATAAGGCATTTTGTTGTGTGTTATTTTCACCAATATATGCACTTTTGTGCATGCTTCACCACAGTATATGCATTTCAACACACAATACTTTGCTGGGAAAACACATTACAAAATTCAGAGGAGTGTGACTTTCTAAAGATGGCTGTGTTTAAATTCTCATAGTGTTTCAGAAAGTGCAAATTAGGAGAACTGAATTTCTACCCTATCCCTCCTCAGAAGTAAATCCCATTAAATTCAATGGCACTTTCTCCCAAGTAACTGTTTATAGGATGGCAGCCTACACATCCTTCCAGTAGGCGAGAAGTGCTGTTTGAAAGAGAATTTAGAATGAAAGAGAATAATCTTTGAGAAAATTGGTCTGGTGCTAATGAGTTTAAAAGGAAAAAAGCGTCAGAGAATTGCTTTAGTATAAGAATGCTGGAGTGTGTGGGCGAATAGAGGATCCTGTAAAATAACCCTTATTTGTCCAGATGCTAACAAGCCCCTCTTTGTGACTCCAGAGATGCTTTCTTTCCTACAGAACTGCAAAATGTCTCTGCTAGCCTCCCAAGAGTCTTCTTATTAGGTTTCATATTGCTAATATGAAGCCTACATTTTCTCTTCCTTGGGGTTTTGGACTAGAAAGAAAGTACATTAAAAAATTCAGAAAATGTGTAGCTGGCAGATATGATTAGTCTTACAAATTAATTTCTCTCTCATTTTCCAATAACATAGAAATAACAGGGCCAGACCGCCATATAGCAGGGTGAAGCAACTTGCTTCTTTGAGGAAAAACCACACCAGTCCATTTCAGCCCTGCCTGTACATACAGTAGTTGTTCTCTTCTCCTGTAAGGGTGAGGCTGAGGCCCCATTCAGATGGTGATATTCACAGGCAGTGTGTGGAGAGAAAGCACTCAGGCCAGCATGGCATTCTCACTAGGAAACAAGTGGCTTAGACACCTCAGGGTGAGGCATTGATGGGACCATCGGCTGGGTGAGGACTGCAGGGCCTGCTCCCTTCCAGGGCCTTCTCCAACTGGCCCAGGGGGCGTGGCCCAGGCCCTTTCTCCCGGCTATAAAGGGACGCCTGCTGCAGGGAAGCCTCGGACCATCGGCTGGGTGAGGACTGCAGGGCCTGCTCCCTTCCAGGGCCTTCTCCAATTGGCCCAGGGGGCGTGGCCCAGGCCCTTTCTCCCAGCTATAAAGGGACTCCAGCTGCAGGGAAGCCTCGGACCATCGGCTGGGTGAGGACTGCAGGGCCTGCTCCCTTCCAGGGCCTTCTCCAACTGGCCCAGGGGGCGTGGCCCAGGCCCTTTCTCCCGGCTATAAAGGGACTCCTGCTGCAGGGAAGCCTCGGACCATCGGCTGGGTGAGGACTGCAGGGCCTGCTCCCTTCCAGGGCCTTCTCCAACTGGCCCAGGGGGCGTGGCCCAGGCCCTTTCTCCCGGCTATAAAGGGACTCCTGCTGCAGGGAAGCCTCGGACCATCGGCTGGGTGAGGACTGCAGGGCCTGCTCCCCTCCAGGGCCTTCTCCAACTGGCCCAGGGGGCGTGGCCCAGGCCCTTTCTCCCGGCTATAAAGGGACTCCTGCTGCAGGGAAGCCTCGGACCATCGGCTGGGTGAGGACTGCAAGGCCTGCTCCCTTCCAGGGCCTTCTCCAACTGGCCCAGGGGGCGTGGCCCAGGCCCTTTCTCCCAGCTATAAAGGGACTCCTGCTGCAGGGAAGCCTCGGACCATCGGCTGGGTGAGGACTGCAGGGCCTGCTCCCTTCCAGGGCCTTCTCCAACTGGCCCAGGGGGCGTGGCCCAGGCCCTTTCTCCCGGCTATAAAGGGACTCCTGCTGCAGGGAAGCCTCGGACCATCGGCTGGGTGAGGACTGCAGGGCCTGCTCCCTTCCAGGGCCTTCTCCAACTGGCCCAGGGGGCGTGGCCCAGGCCCTTTCTCCCAGCTATAAAGGGACTCCTGCTGCAGGGAAGCCTCGGACCATCGGCTGGGTGAGGACTGCAGGGCCTGCTCCCTTCCAGGCCCTTTCTCCCGGCTATAAAGGGACGCCTGCTGCAGGGAAGCCTCGGACCATCGGCTGGGTGAGGACTGCAGGGCCTGCTCCCTTCCAGGGCCTTCTCCAATTGGCCCAGGGGGCGTGGCCCAGGCCCTTTCTCCCAGCTATAAAGGGACTCCTGCTGCAGGGAAGCCTCGGACCATCGGCTGGGTGAGGACTGCAGGGCCTGCTCCCTTCCAGGGCCTTCTCCAACTGGCCCAGGGGGCGTGGCCCAGGCCCTTATTTGGAACAAACTTTTGGGGAAGCTGGGAAGTGTTCTGCAATTGCTTCCCTGTTCCAATGTGTTTTAAAATGTCCTCAAGCAGTCGGTGGCAATTTAAATTTGTATTTCTTTTTTTCCTTTTTTCTCTTGCTGGGGGTGGGTGGGTGTAATGGATATTTGGTTGGGGATTAATTTTAGTGTAATTGTTCTGTTTTTGTTTTCTGTTGTTTTATTGGTTCTGTATAGTTTGTGTTTTGTTTTTAAGGGGTGGGATCAGGGCTGCCTGGGAGTGAGGCCCCAGCCAACACGATGGCTGGGACAAGTTCCACAGGGGGGGGAAGCACTGGGACATCCGATCTCGGTGATCATGGGCAGGAGGCGGAGTTACGCTAAGACCAGACCATGTCATTACCGAGGAGGCAGGTTTAGTCGTTGTTTGAAGACTATCCCTGCCTCCGGGTCTGGCCTTGACCAGATGGATACTGGAATCAACAGGGGAAACCCACATAACCTGAAGGTGTTGCTGTGTAATGCCAGGTCAATAGTGAATAAAACCACTGCCATCCACGACCTGATTGTGGATGGAGGATTTGACCTGGCTTGTGTGACAGAGACCTGGTTGAATGAGACAGATGGGCCCGTCCTTGCTGCCGCTTGCCCACCAGGTTTCTCTTACGCACAGCAACCCAGGTCATGTGGGCGGGGAGGGGGGGTTGCAGTGATTTTTAGGAAGTCATTAGTCTGCACCAGGCGTCCTACTGGGAAGACCCAGTTTTCTGAGTGCATGTTCTGGAAGTTGGGCAATAGGGGCAGTACAGGATTCCTTTTGGTGTACCGACCTCCCCGCTGCACCAAGGATTCCCTGTCCGAGCTGCTTCAGGTCGTGGCGGATGTTCTCCTGGAGACACCTAGTTTGGTTGTCCTAGGGGATTTTAACATCCACGCCGACACGACCTTACAAGGGGCCGCTCGGGACTTCGTGGAAAGCATGGCCTCCATGGGGCTGTCCCTGAATAAGTTGGGCCCAACTCATAGTCATGGACATGCCTTAGACCTGGTATTCACCTCTAGCGACGTGGGTGATCTGACACTAAGTAAAAATGAAACCAAAGAAGTGCCATGGTCAGATAACTTCCTGGTGCAACTGGACTTCTCCGCGACCCTTCCCCTCTGCAGGGAGGTGGGACCAATTCGGATGGTCCGCCCCCGCCACTTAATGGATCCAAATGGTTTCCAGAGAGTGGTAGGGGATGCTTTATCCCGTGTTGATGGCCTTTCAGCTGATTCCCTGGTGGCCCGCTGGAATGCGGAGTTAACCAGGGCTATCGACTGTCTGGCTCCGAAGCGCCCTCTCCGATTGCATGGAGCCCGGACAGCCCCGTGGTTTTCTTCGGAGCTGAGGGCGATGAAACAATCGCTGAGACGGCTAGAGCGTCGGTGGCAGAAAACTCACTCCGAATCTGACCGGACACAGGTTAGAGCTCAACGTCGAGCCTACCAAGTGGCGATAGCGACGGCAAAGAAGACTTTCTTCGCCGCCTCTATTGCATCTGCAGAAAATAGTAGCAGGAGACTCTTTCAGGTGGTCCGCAATTTAACGGAACCACCTTTACCATCGGGGCCTTGTAAAGACCCCAAGATCTCCTGCAACGATTTTGCAAAGTTTTTTGCAGATAAAATCACTCATATTCGGAAGGAGCTAGACACCACCGTGGGAGCAGGGCTGGGGCGGGAGAGTGCTAGAGCCCTGTCTGGTCAAGTTGCATGGAATCAATTTCAATCCGTTACCCCCGAGGATGTGGACAGGCTGCTTGGACGAGTGAAACCAACCACCTGTCTCCTTGATCCTTGCCCATCCTGGCTTATAAAAGCTAGCCGGGAAGGGCTGGGCGATGGGCTCTGCGGGGTGGTGAATGCTTCCCTCTGTGAGGGAACATTCCCAGATCCGCTGAAAGAGGCGGTCATTAAACCGCTTCTTAAAAAACCATCTTTAGACCCGGCCAGTATGGCCAACTATCGCCCAGTTTCAAATCTTCCATTCTTGGGCAAGGTGATTGAGCGTGTGGTTGCTGAACAACTCCAGGCACGCCTGGAGGATGCGGACCATTTGGATCCCTTCCAATCAGGGTTCAGGCCTCATCATGGGACTGAAACTGCCTTGGTCGCACTGGTTGATGATCTCCGGCGAGCTAGGGACAAAGGTGAGAGTTGTTTCCTAGTTCTGCTGGATCTCTCAGCGGCCTTTGATACAATCGACCATAACATCCTTCTGGACCGTCTAGAGGGGTTGGGAGCTGGGGGCACTGTTATACAGTGGTTTCGCTCCTTTCTCCTGGGCCGTGTTCAGAAAGTGGTGGTGGGGGATGAGTGTTCAGACCCTTGGGCCCTCACTTGTGGGGTGCCTCAGGGTTCCGTCCTCTCCCCCATGCTTTTTAACATCTATATGAAGCCGCTGGGAGAGATCATCAGGGGGTTTGGACTGGGTGTCCATCAATATGCAGATGATACCCAGCTCTACCTTTCTTTCAAATCAGAACCAGTGAAGGCGGTGAAGGTCCTGTGTGAGTGCCTGGAGGCGGTTGGAGGATGGATGGCGGCTAATGGATTGAAGTTGAATCCTGACAAGACAGAAGTACTGTTTTTGGGGGACAGGGGGCGGGCTGGTGTGGAGAACTCCCTGGTCCTGAATGGGGTAACTGTGCCCCTGAAGGACCAGGTGCGTAGCCTGGGAGTCATTTTGGACTCACAGCTGCCCATGGAGGCGCAGGTCAATTCTGTATCCAAGGCAGCTGTCTACCAACTCCACCTGGTACGCAGGCTGAGACCCTACCTGCCCGCTGACTGTCTGGCCAGAGTGGTGCATGCTCTAGTTATCTCCCGCTTGGACTACTGCAATGCGCTCTACGTGGGGCTACCTTTGAAGGTGACTCGGAAACTACAACTAATCCAGAATGCGGCAGCTAGACTGGTGACTGGGGGCGGCCGCCGAGACCACATAACACCGGTCTTGAAAGACCTACATTGGCTCCCAGTACGTTTCCGAGCACAATTCAAAGTGTTGGTGTTGACCTTTAAAGCCCTAAACGGCTTCGGCCCAGTATACCTGAAGGAGCGTCTCCACCCCCATCGTTCTGCCCGGACACTGAGGTCCAGCGCCGAGGGCCTTCTGGCGGTTCCCTCATTGCGAGAAGCGAAGCTACAGGGAACCAGGCAGAGGGCCTTTTCGGTGGTGGCGCCCGCCCTGTGGAATGCCCTCCCATCGGATGTCAAGGTGATGGACAACTACCTGACATTCAGAAAACATCTTAAGGCGGCCCTATTCAGGGAAGCTTTTAATGTATGATATTTTAGTGTTTTTTGGTTTCTGTGGAAGCCGCCCAGAGTGGCTGGGGAAACCCAGCCAGATGGGCGGGGTACAAATAATAAATTATTATTATTATTATTATTATTAAGCGGAGTTGCATTGGCTCCCCAAGCTACCTAAGAAGGTAGCGAGTCAGCTGAAGTGGCCTTTAATGCTACTTAGGTGGGGCATTACAGTCAAATTTGCCATTCCTTTAGACAATCTGCTGTTTCGGTGTTGCAGGCGATACGTTGCCAAAACATGGCTGCAAGGACTCCCTGTTTGAGTCCCCTGGCACTTCACAGGCCATGCAGAGAACAGGCTATCTTAGATAGGCAGGTCAAAGCCATCAATGGCTTTCAAGGTCAAAGTCAACAAATTTCTGCTGAAAAGATCATAGGAGCCAGTACAAATCACTGAGCACCTAAAGAACCTGTGGTCCTCCCTTTGTTGCTGGACCACAACTCCCAACCTCCCCTAGTGATTAGCCATGCTGGCTGGTGATCACGGGAGTTTTAATCCAACAACATTGGCTCTCTTGACCTCAACAAGAGAGTTCCATAGATAGATTTCCCCAGAGCCAGTGATGGAGGAGCGGACACCCTGCCCATTTATATAGCTCTGTCTCTCTCAGAGATGTATGGGCTCCTGGCCTGTGTGCTGAAAGCTTAGGCATGCCACTTTCTGTATCGAGGACTCAACAGCCACCTTATTTCCCACAAGAGCGTACATGATACAAGATAATTTATGTCTTTGGCCTCGGTGTTAACCTTCTATCTTGGAAGATCTTTGAGATGGTCAGCTTAGTAATATGCCCTTCATTAAAGGTTGGTCCCCTGCTGATTTATGCTACCTAATTGCCTTCCAAAGCTGTCTCATCTCCAGAACAATTCAATAATCCCATAAAAAGCACTTTGAACAATAATGTATTGTAAACCCTGAGAAATGTACTGGCACTCATAAAAGGCGGTAATAAATTGTGCAAAATGGCGAGTGTTTTATGCAATGCAATGTTTTAGTTATAGCGCTATTCTCTTTAATAGTCACCCTGTGCCTCCAGATATCATTAATATCATATTCCTCCATTTTGAGTTTAGGCCACTTGCTGAGATTTGTCTGGGAAATTGCTTCCAGCTGTTTGTTCAAAGCAAAAGGGCATCATTTTCAATGTAGTGAGCGACAATATTTACTAGGGGTGTGTACTGGCTTTTGATGAATTCTGAATGCTAAGCTGTAGTGAATGTCTCAGAGAGATTATAAGGCAAAGTGGGATCCATACTTGGCACCCCAAGTCAAAACAGAAATCCCTTGAAGCACTTCATAGCTCCTTGGCAACCTGGATGCCAAAAAACCTCTGCAGACAAGTGTTTGCAAAAAGCAAATCTGTGTCTCTGAACTTATCATATAATGCCAGGATGTAGAGGGAGAAGGAGAGAGGGACCAGCTTTACGAAACTGAAACTTATGTCTCTAGCATAAGGCAAACACCAAGATTTGGAGGGGAAACTCCTTTGTGATTGGCAAGTCTAGCTAGTAATCAGATGGAATTGTTTTACCAGTATTCTCCAATCCCAGACCGTTGGGGAAGGGAGCAGCTTTGCAAGAGCAACACACATGTAAGCTTAAGGAAGATGCCAGTAGGCAAGGAGGAAGGGGGAAATCCTTCATAACTGACATGCCTAGCTTGTAATCGGAGAGGATGGTTTTCCTGGTTAATCCGTTCTTCCTATTCCAAAATCAAACATTCCTAGCACAAAAGCTCTCGGACTTACTTATCTGATCATTTGGCAGGTTTCTTACCCAGGGGCACTTCTCTCATGCTTGTAATTTTCAGGAAAATTGCCCTCAAAAAACTAGAGGAGAATTGTTCCTTTTCTAAACAGCCAAACCACTACAGATATCCTTCTGAATTTCAGCAAGATTCATCCATTGAGAAGGGGGTGTCCTGGCTTACACATTTCACGAATTCCACCCAAAAATAATAAAGCAAAGTTTATTTAAAAATCAAACGTTAAAGTTGTCTACCATAAAAACAAAACCCCTGGGCCTTGCTTGTAATTGGACAGGCTTTGTTGACTCTGGAATGGCAAGTATTCCTGCAAATACCATCCATTTCTGACAAAATAAAAATAAAAATTGTAGCATTTTAAAATGTTTCATTTCCCAGTAGTGAAGGAAGTGGAGTGGGGGTGATGGAAATCAGACTCAGATGGACCCCAGTTGGGCAGCCTACCAAACAGCTAAGACAGAGGTAAGCCGCTTCTCCCCGTGCCAGATTGGGGTGTTAACTAAGTACGTGCACACTCTTAATATTTACCACCGAGATAGATGTGTATATCTCCAAGCAGATAAGATGAAGCTGATAACCCTCGTGACATCTTCTAAAAATAATGAAGAGAATTGGTTTTGCCATTAGATCAATTGGGCTTGAGTGCTAATAGACCTTACCGTCCAAAAGTGTTCCATTACATCTTGATTAAGTCAGAATCAATGAGAAGTTGGCTGGCACCAGCTTATTTCCATAGAAAGCTTGTGGGGAGGCGAAGGGACTCTTAAAACAATAAGTAGGAGTCAGTCTAGAAGTTACAATTGCCAGGAAGATTGGGGTCTCTGTTGCTAGTTTCACATTTCCTTGTCCCTGGCTAGATACTGTTTTCCATATGAGTTTTTGCTATTGCATAGTGCATTTCCCTAACCCCTGATTGACATAATGGTAGCAAGTACAGGCATACCTCATTTTATTGCGCTTTGCAGCTATTGCTCCTCTCAAGGACATAGGTGCAGCTGCAGGCAGTCAGGCCATTTCCAGGGGAAGGAAGCCCCCTGCTGCCACCCCTCTTCTGGCCACAGGCTAGGGCTGCAGCCTGGCTTTTCCGCCACTGAAGCCAGGGAGCAGAGGCTGGCTTAATACACTACAGTATAGCGTAAATGTAACTTTTATATGCACTGGGAAGCAAACAAAATTGTACGGCTCACTTTAATGCAATATTCACATTATTATTGTGGTTTGGAGCCAAACCTGCAACATCTCTGAGGTATGTCTGTATAACATCAGCATCTAACACAGTTTGCAAATCAAAGAGCTGAAGGAATAAAAAAATGATCTAATGCAATATGTATGGACCAGGTTGCAGTATGGCACAATGATGGGACTAGATGAAATGGAGATCAGGGCTCCTAAAAGATCTGGAGAAAGGGTAATTTTGTCAAGCACAGTTTATCAAGAATGAGACATGTGGCATCCAGCTAATATCAAGTAGGACTTTGCATTACATGGACTACAAGGCCCTCTATGATTCCAAATGTTTTCCCATGCATCTCCACTTGTATAATGCTGTACTGTATAAATGTAAGTGCAATAACAGAAGTGATTAAATTGCTTGTGAATCATTTAAGGTGACGGGAGAAGAGGCTGGCAGAATCACATGAGATAGTTCTCAAGCCATTCATTGTAGATAGTTTTCCAAATGTTGCATACCATGTGAGAAGCACAAGGGTGAGTAATTATGTGTATAAACAGTGGGCCCAGTTCACGATAACACCCTGAATACACTGCACACACTATTCCATAAAGAGATTAAATGGACTGAGCAAAACACACCCTCACACAGATTGACTATGGGATACGTTTAACAAGAAATGTTCAGATCAACCCAAAGCATCACCTCATGCTACAGATGGGCAGAACAATCCAAACTATAAGATGCCAGTGTAATTTACAGCAGGGTAAATTATGCTGGTATAACTTACCCTTGTCCAAAACGCCATACAGGAGAGGTGCTACTGCTGGCTGCATTGGCCCAAGTCTAGCAGAGAGAAAACAAATCTTTTAAGTATAGTTTGGTTTTCCCCAGGAAAACCCACTCATTAGCACTGAATGAGAGCAAACGTCAATCTGCAGGAAACCCAGATGACATTTGCTCTTATTCAGTGGTCAAGATCAGGTTACCATGGGGGGAGCTGGTGTATGGAAAGTGCTGGGAAAATCAGAAGTCTGGGTGATCCCTGAGGACTTCAGAGAGTATATATTTGACTGAGCTGGAACGGGGAGATTTCAGCTGGCATGGTCCCCATTGGACCCAGGCTCAGCCACAGATCTAACTACAGTCGTACCTTGGAAGTCAAATGGAATCCATTCCGTAAGTCCGTTCGCCTTCCAAAATGTTCGAAAACCAAATTGCGGCTTCTGATTGGCTGCAGAAAGCTCCTGCAGCCAATCAGAAGCTGTGGAAGCCCCGTTGGACATTCGGGTTCCAAAAGAATGTTCGCAAACCAGAACAATCACTTCCGGGTTTGCAGCATTCAGGGGCCAAAACGTCTGAGTTCCAGGATATTCAGGATCCAAGGTACAACTGTATTCCAAACTCTGTTCATCCTGGCAGATCTTAGATTTGGATTGCTTCCTAGGGCAGTTTAATCTCCTGAACAACCAAGTTTGCAATCCAGTTTGATTTTTTTCTGACAGCAACTCCCACTGGTCCATTTCCCCCTACATACGCTTCTCAGGCAGATGGTGTTCACATGTGAGAGGACGTCTTCAAGTCCCATATTTTCCATTGGAGACCTCTGAGTTCTGCCTTTCCACTCACAGGTATCTTGCAGGAGAATATTAAGGCATTTCTTCATAAAGCACAGTTTCATTTTTCAATGGGAATTCTTCATAATTTATTTGTTTATTCTAGAACAGCACTTTCCCATCTATACATTATTGGCTGTGCTCCCAAGATGCTACACATAGCCTTAAGCCATCCAAATATTAAAGGTCCCTTTGTTATTTTGTATGCATATGCCTCCCATATTACTAAATTAAAACTATAAAATATGGGTAGGAGCGAGTTTCAGACTAAAAGCACGTGAAGTAGAGGAGATGCACCAGAGGGAAGCTTCCCCCCTGTCATATCCAGCAACAAATATGTTTCTTATTGCAATAGATTCACAAATGGTAATGAGACCTTTGCCTTACGCCAAATGACTCAGACTTTGAGGATGATTTAGCCTCCGAATTTACCATTTGCTCCCATCTCTCTACACCTGTCCCTGCAGGAAGACATTTAGGGCAAAATAAATAAAAAGCATCCCTGTTGAGGTACATTAGTGTATAGAAGCTAATGAAAATGCAGGACATTGAAAACGAGCTCTGCCTTTGATTTATCTTGGAGAAAGAGACGTCCTTTATCATTACCCTGCAATCTAATTGGCTTCTTTGTGTGCGTTTCCTTCTTGAATGGCCCCAGAATAAATCAGTTACCTTTGTAATAAACAGCCTCTGAAAGAACAGATGATTTTAAAAAGCCACTTAGACTGCAGTGGAGAATTTTATTTAATGTCTTGTCAAGAAATAACAAAGGAGTCAGTACGCTTGCAATATTTTTTAAAAGAAAAGAAAAACAACCACTGCAATGGTATTTTGAGTTTATCTTGCAATAATTTCGTATCTTCTGTGACTATACACAGGCTCTGTCTACCTCCTTGCAGACAGACAATAATTGGTTGTCAAGTCAGTCCTATTATGGCTGCAGTATTTTGTCTCCTATGGCCCATCTACATCTTCTCCTGCTTGTCATCTGCATTATAGCTTCTAACCCTGTAGTTAAAATCTCCACAAGATTCAGGCAGCAAAACTGCCAATGCTGTGAAAGATAAGGAAGAAAGGAGGAATCTCCTTTGGTGGGAGGCTGCTGCCCACCTCAAATTGTCCACCAAAGGTGTGATAATCTACAAAGCCCATCTCCTGCCTAGAGGAAGAAGAAGAGGAGTTTAGATTTGATATCCCGCTTTATCACTACCCTAAGGAGTCTCAAAGCAGCTAACATTCTCCTTTCCCTTCCTCCCCCACAACAAACACCCTGTGAGGTGAGTGGGGCTGAGAGACTTCAGAGAAGTGTGACTAGCCCAAGGACACCCAGCAGCTGCATGTGGAGGAGCGGGGACGCGAACTCAGTTCACCAGATTACAAGTCTATCGCTCTTAACCACTACACCACACTGGCTCTGTGAGCCTTCCTCTCTCATGAAAGGGAGTTATGAGGTGGCAAAAACACTCCCCTCACAAAGGGGGCTGGAGTGGCAGCAAAAAAAGAGGTGCTGGTATTGAGTACTGGTCAGTTTTGTCAGGAAAAAAGCACTGCCTGGGAGTAAGCTCCACTGAATTCAATGAGACTTACTTCTGAGTAGGCATGGTTTGGATTGTGCTGTTAATTCCTGTTTTGAAGGACTGAAATGAATCATAGAATCATAGAGTTGGAAGAAACCACAAGGGCCATCGAGTCCAACCCCCTGCCAAGCAGGAAACACCATCAGAGCACTCCTGACATATGGTTGTCAAGCCTCTGCTTAAAGACCTCCAAAGTAGGAGACTCCACCACACTCCTTGGCAGCAAATTCCACTGTCGAACAGCTCTTACTGTCAGGAAGTTCTTCCTAATGTTTAGGTGGAATCTTCTTTCTTGTAGTTTGGATCCATTGCTCCGTGTCCGCTTCTCTGGAGCAGCAGAAAACAACCTTTCTCCCTCCTCTATGTGACATCCTTTTATATATTTGAACATGGCTATCATATCACCCCTTAACCTCCTCTTCTCCAGGCTAAACATGCCCAGCTCCCTTAGCCGTTCCTCATAAGGCATCGTTTCTAGGCCTTTGACCATTTTGGTTGCCCTCCTCTAGACACTTTCCAGTTTGTCAGTGTCCTTCTTGAATTGTGGTGCCCAGAACTGGACACAGTACTCCAAGTGAGGTCTGACCAGAGCAGAATACAGTTGCACTATTACTTCCCTTGATCTAGATGCTATACTCCTATTGATGCAGCCCAGAATTGCATTGGCAATTCTTAAATAAGATGGATAACTCCCTAGGTTTAAAACATTTGGCAGTGGAAGTTGTGCTGTTTTCATCATGCGGTTTCTTAGGCACTGTTGGGCGTCATTTGATAAAATGAATCCTACTTAATGGGAGATAAAGGCAGAAGATCAGTGCGGCTGGCAGAAACATCCAAGGCTTCCTTATGTCTCGGTCTCCTCTGAGATGGATGGGGCATCTCTCATCTCCAGTAAGTGGCACAAAGGATGGGAAGGGTGCAGGGCAGGAAGATCTCATAGCTATTCTGGAAAAAAAGTAAGTAATTACAGGCATCTGGCAGATTACTCCTTCTGATTAATTACCAACTGGGCCAGGGGTGTGTGTTTTTATCTTTTTCCGGGAATGGAGAGCAAGGAAAGAGAAGGCCAGTCGAGAGAAAGTCAATACACAGTTTTTCTTGTTTTTTCAAAAGACAAAAGCGAAACCTTTTTCCTTGGGGTGCTCTGCAAATGCCAGTCCAGCTGTGCATTAGATGCAGCCCTTTGCAGGTCGCAGTCATCAAATATATGTCATTCAATGGGCTTGTATATTTACTTTCTACTTCTCATCAATTTTAAGTACATCGGTTGTTTGATTTTACTATAGCTATAAACCAGAGATCATATGAATGCAGAGGAAAATAACTGGGCAGTAACGAAGCAGGGCAGGCTGGTTAGCACTAACAGCAGTCAAAGCATCTGAAAACTTAGGAAAACAAAGAAGGAGGCCCATAACTTTTTTATCCTAGCTTCTAGTGCAGCTGATGAATAATTAGTTGTGTTATGTTCATGCATCTGTGATACAAATAAGTTTTATGGCCACTGTTTCCCATAGAAACCAAACTAGAGTTCAGGAGCTTATGGCTACTAAAAGAAAGGAAACCATTCCAAATATTTAACTGCACAGCATCATCATCTAGGAAAGTTGTAGATAGAGCAGGGAGACTCTGGAAGCTCATGAATAGCGATTGCCTACTTCAGAATAGAACCCTCCACACAAATTCATCAATATACATTGCCACCAGTATAATTAGATTGCAATGTCTTATTTCACCTCTGCGGTCTTGTTTTTAGGGTGACTAAGGGCCCTGTAGCATGTGATCATCTGGAGCAACCATCTCCTGATAATGTTTTGTCAGAGACACCGGCAAAGACCACATTTTGTGCTTCTATGCACACTCAGTTAATGCAAAAATTCAAGTGACTGACTTGTGGCTAACAATTGCAACCAAGGAAGAGGTGAATTAGACAGCACAACATTTTAATGCAGCTCCTATTTGCAAAACATGAGGTACTGTAAGCTTGACGTAGCACTTTCTAAGATGGCTTAAGTTGCCACGCGGGAAGGATTGCAAATGGCTCCCCTTCCCCTCCTGCTGTCAGTGCTGGAGGTCAATTCAGTATCACGCTGTTTTCTCCATTTTCCTGTTGGTTGCCTCTCTTTTATCCCCTCTCCCTATGGTTAGTCTAAAACAATCTAACTTTACACTATGGTCTCTGAAGCTGGCTTGTTTAAACTAACTAGGGTGAATGTTAATCTCAGTTATAACTCAGAATGATACAGCAAGCTTTTAGTTAACTAAAATCAAAAGCAGAAGCTATTATTCTCTTCCCCTTGGCGGCAGAGGAAAGGGAGAAAAGAGTGTGCCAGTCCAAAGCTCACTATGGATTATTTATGTTGCGTTAAACCAGTGATTCCCAAAGCGGGTGGTGCTGCACCCTGGGGGAAGCAGCGAAATTGATGGGTGTGTGCTAGAAGGCAAGTGAGTGGCAGAGGGGCTGGAAGTGTAAACAACGATGAGATATTGAAAAGCTGCTGTCACTGGATCAAGTTCATCAGTTTTGTCCAATTAATTTGAACTAAATAGTTCTAACTGGATGTTGAAGTTATGCAGCACACAGTCAGGCTATGGAACTTGTTCTCTCAGGAGGCAGTGATGGCTACCAACTTGGATGGCTTTAATAGAGGACTAGACAGATTCATGGAGGACAGGACCATCTATGGCTACAGGGCCGTCTTACCCATAGGCGCTAGGGGTGCAGGGCACCCGGGTGCTGGGCTTTCAGAGGCACCAGGCCAAGAGTCCAGGGCTCGAGAGTTGAGTCCAGGGAAGAGCCCACCCATCGGTTGGAGCACCGCGGCGTGCTCTTCTGCTGCAGGCGGCTCTGCACCGTGAGTTCAGGGGCGACTGAGCCAGTGAGATGCTGAAGGCAGCCGGCTGGCTCTGCCCTCCTGCATGCCTGGGATTGGGCAACTGAGGGGGCGCCGGGGGGATCTTTGCACCCTGGCACCGCATATGCTTAAGACAGCCCTATATGGCTATGCTTTATATCTCCACAGTTGGAGGCAGCAATGCTTCCAAAAAACAGTTGCTGGAGACCACAGAAAGGTATAGTGCTCTGTTTGCTGGTTTCCCATGGGCATCTGGTTGGCCACTGTGAGAACAGGATACCGGACTAGTTGGGCCATTGGCCTGATCCAGCAAACTATTATTATGTTATTATGGTTTAGCACCATGTTCAAATCAAACTCATTAAAAATAGCCTACCTCAAAGCGTAAGAGGGAATATTTGGTTCCATTTCTAACCCTTTGTACCTTTTCTATGCAACTTGCAAACTTCCTGTGCACAATCAACAAGGTCTGAATAATTCATATTATTTTATGACTTGTGGTTTGCCAGCTCTTTGAGAGCTTTGCCTTCTGTCTCTCTCCCCCTCCCCTTCTGACCTCCCTATTGTTCAGTTTCTTTCTTAAAAGACAGAGGGCACTTTCATCATCCCTTTGCTTCCTCTGTAGAAATGGCCAGTTTGCTATTTTGGGAAGGAACATGTCATATATTGTTAGCAACCTTTTGATTTCCTAGTTTATCCTTCAGCTATGCTTCATTTACTTACAAAATGAGGGCTTTGCTTTGTCTCATTGGAGTATTTTAGACCTTGATGACAAAACAAGTGCTAATTCCAACACTATTCACAGATTCTCCACGCATAATCTAATTTGCAGATTATAAAAATGTACCATAGCCCATAACCAAGAAACAAATAGAGCCCTATAAAAAAATACCTTCCAGAAACTGAGACAGCAGCATATGTAGAATTCAAAACCTAAAAAGAAAATATTTTTAGTGGATTACAGGGAGTACCTTTTATTAGCTTCAGGAAAACCTGAATACAAGGTTTACAGGAGAAATTCAAAATATGATCGTAGCATGTGTAATGATGACACCTACTGTGGATGAAAATTCTAGTGAGCTTCACCATTATAATACTGGATTGTTGGGAACCAGGAGTATATAAACCTTTAGTCTGATCCCACAGAGCACTTCACATGTTGCTAATGGATGAGATTATGCCTTTGGAGATTTGAACCATGGTCTCCCTGATTCAAGTTAAGCAATCAATCAGACTCAGGCCTGCAGATCCAGAAAGTGATCCAGAAAGTTTACTGCAACACCCAACCAGTCACATATTATGGATGTTTTGACCTTGTACTTTCCCAGAAGGGCTGCCAATGCATATATGACTAGTGGTCAGTTGCATTTCACTGAGTGGTTGACATTGTACAGTGGTACCTCGGGTTACATACGCTTCAGGTTACATACGCTTTAGGTTACAGACTCCGCTAACCCAGAAATAGTACCTCGGGTTAAGAACTTTGCTTCAGGATGAGAACAGAAATCGTACTCCGGTGGCACAGCAGCAGCAGGAGGCCCCATTAGCTAAAGTGGTACCTCAGGTTAAGAACAGTTTCAGGTTAAGAACAGACCTCCAGAATGAATTAAGTTCTTAACCCAAGGTACCACTGTACTGGCTTGCTCTATTTGTTATGCAAAACTGGTGTGTTGCATAAGAACGGACAATATTTTTATGTGCAGCTTAATACCCCCCCCCCAAAAAAAAAAACCCACCAGTTTTCCAATGTATGTTTTCTATTTTGTGCCTCTGGGAAGCATCTTAAGACAACTGAAGCTGTGCAATGCTTTCAGCTGTTTGAAATGATGGGGCTGACATCCTGTTTTTATCTCATGATGATTTTTATGCCGCATAGCTTTTTAGGACTTAATAGCACAATTCTTTCTTTCTTGCACTTTGATACCAAAGAAGTACTTTCTGATATTAATAAGGTAGGCAGCAGAGAAATGTCATGAAAGCTTAGCTCATTTGTTTTAGAAATATCCTAGTAGCAAGAGGAAAGTGCCTTCTGATCTCAGTGGTAAAATATTTTCCATGACCCTCCGTCACACTCACATGGTAACTGAGAAGTAATCCATTGAATAGGGGTCCCCCTCCCTGAAACCTCAAGGGCTCAGAAGTGAGAGATGGCTAGAGACTTGGTTCTCTGGGGGAATATAAATTTCCCTTGGGATTCCATTAGCATGTGTAGCGTCTCATTAGAGAAAGGATGTATGAGTCTTAAAACACAGATACATTTGAGTGCTGCTTGATTCATAAGCTAAAAGTTCCAGTTCACTGTGCAATAATCCCGATTCTCAATTAAATTAGCATTTTTCTTCTTGAAAAGTTTAATGCCTGTGAACTTCAGAAGTTTGGGATTTGCAACAGTTGATGGAAGTTTCCATAGACAGGGCAGGAGTAGAGAAAACACTGGCTCAATTCCTGAGCCACTTTAGCTCACTGTTGCTGCTTATGGAAAAAGTAGAGGAAGGATGCTGAAGTTCAAATTATGAAAGAGTGAGAATTAAATCCTCATTATGAACTAGCCACTGTGAGCGGAGTCCAAACTCTTGTCTTGGCTCCTACTGGAATGAACATTCCCACTCTGCTTCCAATCCTCCTCTCTCCCAAAACTCACCCTGGCAAGGATAGCAGTAAGGCAGGTTGGGATGAAGGTCAGTGGCAGTGATGTCTTCACATCTGTGGCCAAGGAGTTGCTAGATTCTTCTGAGGGTGTTCAGAAATAATCTTTAGTGCCTAGGAAATGGAGTCTGTAATACCCATTGGCTTCCCACCAGCAATGGCAGTATGCAATCCATTGTCTCTTAGTCTGAATTCAAGATGGCACAGGTCTGTTTGTGAACATACCAATTCAAGACACTGCGACACCATTTCTAGTTACACTTTTTAAAGTTCTACACATAACTAAACTACTAGAGAAATTTGGGAAATTTGTTTTAATGTATTTTTCAACAATTGCAAAAAGGAATCAATTAATTGAAATATGCAAAATAAATCACGACTTTAGTTTTGAGCTGAGAATGAAGAAGGCGCAGCAAATGAAAGGAAGTTGTTCCCATTGGAGGCAAGCAAGAGTGATCAATATTTCATATTTTAAAGGCAGAATTTATGATGCAATCCTAAATCATCTTGCACACTTGGGAAACCCATTGACCAGCAAGATTTATGAGCAGATAAATGAGTTTGGGGTTGCAGCCATAATAATTTCCTAGTTTATTTTCTGGGCTTCTAAAAGATTTTCTAAAAGAGAAAAGCTTGTGCTAAATGCTGAAAATAAAAATGTCTCTGACAGCAGGGAAAACAACTTTAAAAAGTATCAGTGATAAAAATACACAAACAGATATATAGATAGATAATTATAGACCGTCTCTCTCAATAAAACAAGTAATGTACTTTCAATTCATTTGTGGATTGCTGGAGATTTTACTTCTCCACAAGAAGTGAAGTTTATAAAATAGAGATGCCCTCCTTCAACTACAAACACATTTTAAAGCCTCTGGACAATAAAGCCAGCATGAATGCCAATGGAGACGACAACCCCCCTAAAGATGGGAATTGCACAAGAGCAACACTTGAGCTCTTGGGCTTCTGTTGTTCATTTGAATGTGCATGGGGAGTTCCCTGGTGGATCGTGTCCAGAGTCCTGATCCCATTTTCAAACATAATTTGCTTTTTAAGAGACTACAGTTTTAAGTGGTATATAAATAGTTCAAATGAACGAAGTCTGTCATGATTGGCAGGCACCATTTTAGAAGATGCAGTCACTACTGTGTGAAAGAGAAGCCCTCTTTCTAAGATTATGCCTGCCACCTGCTGTTATCATAAGTTCTTATTTTTAATATGAATAACATATTTTTAAAATGGCTTACAGCAGCAGCCCATGACATTTTGTCTCCCTGAAACTAAGGACAGAACAGCACTTGCAATTCCATGTGCAGTAGCTGAACAGACTGACTGCTGAATCCTACTTTGACACTAGGCTTGTTCACACATAATGCTGAAGGCAGGTACAAGCTGTCTGGACACAACGACAAGTGTTTGGAAGAAAGGGTTGTTGATTTGTGCAGTTCAACTGTTGTGTACACAGACTGTTCACTTACTGAATGTTAAATGTGAATAACGGTACAAGTGTACATCTCAGTTGTTTGTGTACACCAGTGACGTAGCGTGGGGGGTGCAGGGGGGGGCCAGCCGCACCGGGCGCAACATCTGGGGGTTGGGGTTAGGGGGCGCAAATCCATGGGTTAGGGGGCGCAAATCCACGGGTTAGGGGGCACAAATTACTTGCCTTGCCCCGGGTGCTGACAACCCACGCTACGCCACTGGTGTACACAGCTTCAGAGGTCGTACCCTTGTTGAATGTCATATGTGAACACTTGTGAACCGCCCTGGGACCTGTGGGTGTATACATTTTAATACTACTACTACTACTACTACTACTAATAATAATAATAATAATAATAATAATAATTAATAAACATCCCAACTGACTACCTCTGCACACCTGTGGGAAGCTAGCTAGCTCAGCAGAACACAGGAAGCTGCCTTGTACTGTATCAGACCATTGGTCCATTTAGCTCTGTATTTGCCCTGACAGGCAGGCTCTCAGAATCTTCTCTAGCCTTACCTGGAGATGCTGGAGACTGAACCAGGGAGCTTCTGCGTGCAACGCTGATGCTCTGCCATTGAGCTTATGGTGGTAAGATGCCTCTGTCCAACTCCATAGCATCTGCCCACCAGAGTTAGCCAACCCCCTCTGCCTAGTGACTGAGCCAGCTCTGATGGGTTGCCTGGTTAATCAGGGTCATTTTTTAAAGCAATAGTTTTCTCATTAGTCTGCTAAGTATTTCAGCCCTACTTGTGTGTCCCATTGAGTTGAAAACAACCCACCAGCATGTGTACTGTGACCTGTCAGTTGCCTGATAGTCTCCCATCAACAAAACCAACTGGAGCTCCTTGCCATGGTCCCAATTAAATCACTCACCCCCAAAGCTGCTCTTTCTTTTGGGAGGGAAATCTTTTTGGTGCCAAAAGAGACTTTCCTCCCATTGCAAACAGCAGCTTCAAGGTGGACCATTTTTATCAGGACCATGACAGGGGGAAAAAGGTTAAACTCTTCTTCCCCTTCCCCTGTGTGGTCCTGCCGCTGCTCAGGACTTTCCTGAAATATGTTGAATTAAATCAACATTGGCAAAGTTTTGCACTGAAGCTCATAAAGATTATGAAACTGAAGCTGGCTGTTTCAGAGAACCAAAGAGCATAGGGCTCACCTGTGCCCTAAGCACATCCCCCACAGTCTGGACCCTTTTCCACATGGAATACATTCCATTCACCACACATTCCATTCATCACAACACATGCCACAAGCACCCATGCCCTGTATATTGCATATAAATGGCACAATGCAGCCCTTGTATGGTTCATGTGAAGGGGATGGTAAGGATAACCTGCAAGCATACAAGCCATTAGGGAACAACAGGAGCAGCTAGATGCAACAGCTCCAATCCAGCATAGGGATGTGCTGTATGCATACGCAAAAGCCCCAACCAACAGCAAACTGCCTCCTATCCTTGGGCATCAGGCAGACTGGGCTCACAGAAAAACCCTGCTATGGAACTCTGCTGGCAAAGATGTGGGAGCACATCTTATTCCCCTATTCCTCAGCAGTAAGGGCTGGTTTATATCCAAGGTGTTTAAGGTCCCTTATTTACACATCAGAAAAGCAGTCTGAAATGTCTGCATATAAGCAAATGACCCCAGTGTAGCTTTGGACAACTTGCCCAATTGGGAAGGAAGAATTAATCGCTCATCTGGTGCCCACATATGGCAAAAGGGCTGTTTGTGACTATCCTTGATCTGTGGATATGTCACTGCAAGGTATAAGCAGTATGGCTCTGCCTCTATACAGGGAAGAAATCAAAAATAGCAAGCACATTTTCATATCAAGTTTCTATCTCAGCAAGTTCTCAAAGCACTTTGCAAGACAGATTATTTCAATGTCATGTTGTCCCAGTTTTACTCCTACTTAGAGAAGTCCTGTGCAATCAAGAAGAAGAAGTCTCATTTTTTAAACTTCCACCTCGCTGCCTTGATAAGTATATTTTTAACATGCTGAATAATATACTAGAACCAGTCGCAGGGACAAGGCTATAGCAATTACAATTCCAAGCTGAAAACTTTGTGCTGAAACTGCTCAAGACTCTTAGGACCCAACTCTGAAAATGTGGAGGTGACACCTGTGATTTATTTATTTGATAAAAGCTGCTGTATTTTATTATTTATTTTGCGATTCAAGAGTGTCTTGACACATATTTTTGAAGTGTATCTATATATCTACAAACTCACAAGAGAGAGAGGTTAATATTTTGCTCTTCTATGAGCTCTTGCATGTTCAACGCAGCCCTTGTGTAGAACAGAATCTGCTTTGGAGGAGAGAGGCATATCTGGGGTGTCTTCCTAAAATATCTCTTTGCCCATGTACAGATTTGTATATGGTGTAGTCTTTTATTTGAACAGGTGTAGACCGCAGGAGGCAAAACCAGTTTGCAAGCCGTATTGTCTTGTACAGTGTCAGACCATTGCTACATCTGGATAAAGTGACAGTGAGTAGCTCTCCAGCATTTCAGACAAGGGGCATTCCTAGCCATACCTGGAGAAACCTACCCACACACATAGAAGAGACTGAATATAATTAACATATCCTCTTACCAATATCCATCATACTAAGTCAGTTTCCAGCAGCTCTTCCTCTAGTGCTGCTGGTTCCATAGACATTGGCTGGCTTCTCCCCATCTGGATTGGAATCAGAATCCAGGCTGCTGCACAGAGGAGGCCCGTACGACAGGGAGCACGCTGCCAATTAAAAGCTGTGCTTCCACACAGCACTCATTTCTGTGCAAAGCCTATGTACACAGTGGACTTGAGGGCACTGCCTACTGCTATGATCCTGCTCCCTCCCCACCCCAGGGCATGTTCAGCTTCCCCGGCTTGGTCTTCTGAGCAGGGCTGCATAGGAGCCTCTCAAAATAGCAGATGTATCTGCTAAGCATCTTCCGCATAAATTCTAAGATGTTGCCTCTCCTTTTGTTCCGACTTCATCCCAATTGCCTGTCAAAAAAAACATTCGTCTTCCATCAAGCCAATTCAGATTAAATTGTGTGCTGCGCTTGCGACTTCAGAGCCATGCCTCCATGCGTGCGTGTGAAGTAAACTGATAAGAGAGACAAAAAAGGGGGAATTCAAAAGACAGAAAGATGAAAGAGGCACTTTTAGCAAACCACTTCTGCTGTGAAAGATGAACTGTATAATGTTGCCAGCTTGGGCATGTTGTAATTAGCCGCGGCAAATTCTTGGTACTCACTGATGGGGAAGCAGTTTCTGTGTGTATGTGTGGCGTGCACTTTGATTTCCAAACAATATAATAATTAACACTTGTATTACAGAACCTTGAAAAGTTGCTATCATTAGTCAGGCAGGTGTAGCTACCATTTTCTCAAAAGGGTTCCTTTGAAAAGGAATTGGTGGCTTCCTTTTCACTGCTGAAAACAACACTCTCTGATTTGATGATAGAAGTCCCTTTAAACAAAAAGTATGCATTTAAATTCAGTCATCATACTCACACACAAAATGCATTT
This sequence comes from Podarcis bocagei, assembly GCF_964188305.1. Lineage (NCBI taxonomy): Eukaryota > Metazoa > Chordata > Lepidosauria > Squamata > Lacertidae > Podarcis > Podarcis bocagei. The sequence continues at coordinate 41,477,187 of NC_138127.1, forward strand.
AAAGGATTTCTCTTCCAAAACATACTTTCACTGGTGGAAGAGAAGGGAACGGCCTTGGTTTAAAAGTAGGCACGTTATAAGAAAAGTAAGAAATAATGTAAAGCAATCAAGTTGGGGGGGGGGATCAGATAGGGTTGCATTTAGATGTGCAGTTGGTAGCAAGATACAGCCAGCAGCAAGCGGGCAGCTGAAAACCTGAGCATAAGTCCCTTGGCTCTTGAGAAATCTTTACCATTCCCAGGTGAAAAGGTTGAGATTGGAAAAATTAAGAGGATGTGAAAACAGAGTTTATACAAGAATGAATTCTGAGTTTTAGATATAGGCCACTTTGGTACAAATAGTTTAACGCTGATTTCAAAGAGTCCTCCCAAAGGACACACATATTTAAAATTGATGCATGTTTTAAAAGCTGAGATTGTATGCTGTAAATGGGAAAGAAATTTAAAAGGGTTTTCTTCCTTCAAGTGAAAACTGGTTAAGCCTGTCCGTGTGTGTGTGTGTGTGTGTGCGCGCGCGCACACACACACACACACACACACACACACACACACACACACACACTAGTATTTTGATGTGCTAATACTTCGGGGATCAAAGCATGAATGGAAAACCTCTGGGAGCCCTCTGTAAGCCACTTTGAGCTTTCTAAACAAAGATTGGGATATAAATAGAATGAAAGAAGGAGCTCTTTTTATCATTGGCATATAAATTCTAGCCTTACAAAGTTGACCTTGCTACTGCAAAATCCCTAAGGCAGGCTTCTTAGGATGAGCTTTCCCTTTCACAGCTTCATGTTTTGGGGTTTGTTTGTTTTTTAATTGCTTTAAGCAAACTAATATTTAGATAGTGACCTAAGAAGAGCCTGCTGGATCAGACCAATGCCAACCAGGTGCACGTGGGAAGCCTGAAACCAGGACCCAAGCACAACAGTCCCTTTGGTTGTGAAAGTTCTTGGGACCCCAATGTGCTAGGAGTGCTGTCCCTCAGCCCACCACCCAAATAGCTAGCCACCTATGGATTTCCCTCCCTGCCCATCTCTCATAAGAATTAAGAGTATCACCAACAGTGTAGATAGTGTGTTGGCAGGGGTAGGGGGGCTGACAGTGAAATATCATGCTGGAACATGGTTAGAAAATAGATATCCTGCTCCAATTTACCCCAGTCTCCCCTGCTTTCCTCTTCCTCTGTTGTTTCTTTGGTGGTGAATTGTAGCTTGTAAATTCCTTGGGGTCAGGAGCTGTCTGTCTGTTCTCTGTAAAAACTCATGCTCACTAATGGCATAACTAATTTTAGGATTTCAACTTCCTTCTCCTCTGCTTGGACATAGCAAGCGCAGCAGCTGAACAGTGAAGAGATACCTGATTGGGAAATGTTTAAATGTGATTAACTTTCTTAGATATGGAAATGGCTCTATTCATTCGCCTCTACTTTGAGTTATTATGGTCTTGCCATCACGTCCTGTTTCATTAGATTTGTGTAAGAAAGGATACAATTTGCATGCATGAATATATTGGTGGCGATTGTTTTCTCTTTGTACAATTTCACTTCTTTCAGAAATATGCAAAACACTTTTTCCTTCTTCCTCTGCAGGGTGGTGGACGAGACAGTTTGTTTCATTGACAAAGGGGGGGGGGAGGGAGGGAGGGAACCCAACAACCAGGAATCCACTGTACTATGTCAGTTGTAAGAACCCCTTGTACTGTTCCTGTGATTATACAAGATCTGAAACTGGCTGTGGTTTTCCAGGGCTCTTCTGCTTTTCAAATATATCTAAATGATTTGGGTTTTCAAGGCCAGAGTTGAATACATCAAGAATACTTGGATAGTTGCTGGGGGCCCAATAACTATAAGGGCTCACCAGTGATCTCTACCCTGGGTCCCCATTTACATTTTATTCCAGGCTTACACTAGCTGCCATTTAAATTTCCTGCAATGTCCCTGATGTCATATCACTCTGGACATAATGGGAAGTTGAGATGCCAGCTAGATCCAGCTGCCAGTGGCTACTTGGAGGCAGGCTACTTGCCTGCTTCCATCCACCATTGCCTCAAGGTAAGCCCATTACAGATCACTTTGCTTGCATCACAAAGTGGTGCCCTCTGCATAGTCTGTATGGTGAAGAGGATGGTTGATGCACCTGCTCCCCTATTGCCTAAATCTCTCACGCTCAGGTAAGCTTGTGTTCAGCTTACTAGGTAGATGGTGATGTAGAATGCCTGCGCATGCCATTATATCTTTTAGCCGTTAAATAACAGACATAAAACACTGTTGCCGATAACTTCCATTAGCATGTTGGGAAAACAATCTGCAAAAGTCAAGAGTGCATTTAACAATACACACTCCCCTTTAAAAGAACTCACGGCAATTCTTAACATGCTGGCCCTACTTGTGTTGAATTTTGATTAGTCTAAAGCCAACACCAACTTTTATTTAAATCAGCTTTGAGTATATGAGCAAAGGAGAACCAAATGCTAACCAAACCAAGACATTGTGAGCAGTCTTGGGAGGGTTAGGCTTGTTAGGTGGACTATAAATGCTGTGATGAATAAAGGGTTTTCCTAAGTAGCCTTTTTGAGGGCAAGAGAGACTGGTGGAGGGGAGCTGAGAAATTCCAGAGTATGTGTGGAAGCTTCAGGATGAGTGCAGAAGGCCGTTTGGAAAATACACAATAAGGTGTGAGTGCATTTACTTGGCAGTTCACAGGACTCAGGGGAACCGGCTTCCAAGTAAACATGAATAGGTTTGTGCTGTACATATAATGCTGTACATATAATGTTGGGGAATAGGCTTCCCCCATCCACCTCTGAGCAGCCACATGTTCAAAGACCTGAGCGTGCGTCTAGCAGTAACCCATCATTCACCTCATAGTTTTTTGCTATGTTCACAGAAACCGATTTTCCGCCATTGTTTTCTGTACATAATATTCTCAAATGCTGCTTTCCTGTTATCAGAGGCACTTAATGTTGACTGTTATTTTCCCCCTCTGGCTGTTTCTTTTACAGGTAAGATTTAGGTTGATAAACTCTCCTTCTGACAGGGTCCTCAGCAGACCTTGAGATGCCCTAATAAACACAGCTAGTCTGGTGACATTGCTTGTTTTCTACCTAGCCATTGTCCTTATAAAAATGGTGCCTTTCCCGGAAGGTCAGACTCTGTGTGACTGTAAAATGCAGCAGGTGCTAGAGTTAGGTAAAGTTCAGAGAATGACTGGCAGCCACAAGGGGTGGAGATGCAGAGCACGACAGATTTGCAGACCAGCACAGGAAAATGTAATAATGTGTGACCTTTCAAACATTCCATGTGGCAGCTTATGACTTCATTAGCACCTGTGTGATTGTCACACTGAAAGGGTTGAAATTTTCTGGATCTAGATTGCAAGCCGTGGTTGTTGGCTTGAGGTTACGAAGGGGGCAACACACATTTGCACGATATGTTGCTGCCTGTCACAAATGAGTAAGTAGCTGTGCTTTTGAACATTAAGTTGTTCAATGGGTCCACAGAGCAGCTGGTTTGATTTATTAGACTTGTATATTGCCTTTTACTGTTTTTTAAAAAGCCTTGAAATTTTCATATATGTATGTTAAGGGGAATTTTAAAGGAGTGGCTAATGTGCATAATAACTGGTCATTGTGCACATGCACCAGGCCTCATGGAGAATGTTCACATATTCCTTCCATGAAGAGGGAAATGTATATGTTTCCAAATCAATATACATAATCCCCAACAGACCTTGGGAATGCACATGTCTTGACAACATTTGGTACATTTTCTGAGCAATATAGTGTGGGGTGTGGCAGGCCAGGTAAGGGGCACATGGCACAGGCAGTTAGTGACTGTACCGTGTGCCAGCCCCTCCTCCAACCTGGGGAACTTTGGTTGTCCTATCAGCTAGCCCTTGGGTCTGTGGCTCCTGTAGCTGAATGGCAGGTCAGCTTTGAGTAAAACCTCCCTCATCCATCTGGTCTGTATCACTGAGACCTGGGTGGGTGAGCACCTGTTCCCACCCGGGTACATAGTTCACTGCAATCTTCACTGTTCACTGTTACAACAGATGAATCTCAAGAGACAGGAAAAATGTGTCCCTCTTGATTCTTCTCAACCTCTCAGTGGCTTTTGATACCATCAAACATGATATCCTTCTGAAGTGGCTGTCCGAGTTGAGGTTGGGTGGCACTGGTCAGTTCCAGAGTGTGATGTTCTTTGACCCTGTGGAGCCTTCAATGTGGGGTTTCTCAAGGTTCAGTTCTATTCCCCATGATGTTTAACATCTACATGAAACCAATAAGTGGGGTCATCTGGAGTGTCATCAGCAATACAATGGTGACACACAGCTCAACTTCTGCTTTACATGTAGAGGTTTGGCAGTGGATGTGCTGGATCATTGTCTTGCCTTGGTAATAGACTAGATGAGAGCCAATAAACTGAAGCTCAATCCAGATAAGATTGAAGCACTGTTCATGGGTGGTTCCCTACATTGAATAGGTGGGGTTACGGTCCATCTGAAGGTGTGAGTATGTAGTTTGTGGGTACTGCTGGATCTTTTGATGTTGCTTGAGCTTCAGCTGGTGGTCCAGCTGCAGCCCATGATCTGGACAGGGATAGCTTAACTCAGGCTTCCTCAGTGTTGGCCCTCCAGATGTTTTTGGCCTCCAACACCCATAATCCCTAGCTAGCAGGACCAGTGGTCAGGGATGATGGGAACTGTAGTCTCAAAACATCTGGAGGGCTGAGGTTAAGGAAGCCTGGCCTAACTTACGTTGCAATGCTCTGTTAACACTTCAACCATTGTTAAGCTAGACTACTTTATTTTGAGGGAAAACTCCACTGATTTTCCCCAATTGAGTCTCACTTTTTTTAATAAGAATAAAAAATCCCCAGCATTCATGTGTGTGTTTTTATCAACATGCACTATAAACTTGATTCACGTATCTTTTATCTTGCACATTCCTTGTTATTACATTAGTGTGCTCATGAACTGGCTTTAAATCCTGTAAGCAGAGTGAATTTGGCAAGCCTCACAGTTTCCTTTACCTTCCCACTGTGAGGAAAATGGTTGAGGGAAGCAGAATAGTGCTGGGGACAATTGATTTTATTTGGTATGAGCTTATCTACATGACATAGTGCTCTTTAAAAAGAGAAGCAGGGGAACTGAACCACGAAGGGAAACATTGTGCTTAATGTGTCTCTGAGCTGGGGTTCATTAAGGCGCTCTGAGCAGAGGAGAATGTGTTTTCTGCTTCTTCTCTCTCCCCGCCCCAACTTGAGATGCGAGTTATGCCATGATATGAATCGGCAGAGGAAATAATCTCTTTGCTAGGCTAAATCAATATACGAGAGCTTACAAATAGATTTTTATTTTATTTTCATTGATTTTCTTATTTTTGCAAATGGGCAATTCCATGGGCCTTATTACTGGGTAGCCCTTTACTACATCTCCTCTATATATTACTGTTCCCCTTGAAGAGCGAAGGGCTGCTTTAAACTCAAGGCTCTGAGGGAGCCAGTTCATTCATTTGAAGAAGAAAAAAATCAAAGTGTTGTATCCAAGCAAATCATTCCATTTGTGCAAGGAATGCTGCTTGCAAAATGCAAGTTTCCCTTCCTCTACCATCCCATGCACACCCATGCTTTCTGTTCTGGGCTTTCCCCAACCCTTTGGGACAGATTTGGGCAGGTTTGCGAGAAGCAAGTTCTGTTGTGCAAGCAGAAATCTTTGAGCTAACAGGATAACTTTGTTTGACACAACCCAAAGGGTTCCATTCAACTAAGGCATACTCAAGAGTAGGCCAAATGAAATGAATGGTCTGATTTCAGTGACTGATTTAGCTAGATTCAACCCAAATAGCATGGATTTTCCCACTTCAGTCTGCTGGTGTATCAGGGGAGCAGGTTGCAGAACAAGAAGACAAGCAGTTTTCTTCCCTGACATGGTGTATTTCTAGGGGTAGGGCAATGCTTACATAGACAAAACACAACACCTACACACCTGTAGCCAAAGCAATTGAAATGTACCATGGCTGTTGATACTGGGCATGAGATTGGCAGATAATCTAACCCAAAGCCACACAATGAGCTTCATGGATCATTAGAGAATGGCAACTGAGCCATCCCAATCCAAGTTGAACAATCGATCCATTAAACTTGCCAGTGGTTAGCAATAGACAAACCATTGAAACAAATAACCCCTGGGAAATCAGGAATGGGATAGAAACCTCCAGTTCCTTTTCCTCCAACCCTGTTAGGGGGGCAATCCACTGCGTGAGGGGTGGGGCAGGGCGATCTGGCATATGCTATGGTGTGCCAATCCACCACACACAGCTACAGCGGTAGGGCAATCTCGCACACACTATGGTGAGCCAATCCACTGTGTGGCAGCGGCATGGCGATCTGCCGCATGGCGCGGTGGCTCTAGCCGCTGCACAAGGGGGCAGTGGGGCAGGACCCCTGTGGTGTGCCTTTTTATCACCCCCCTCAGAGATGACACCCAGGACAGCCCACCGCCACCGCCCCCCTTCCTACGCCCCTGCCCCCTCCCATGAGTCTTTAGGGAGCCTGCTGTGAATGTTTAATCTTTTTTGGGAAGAGCAGCCTCTAAAAAAATGAAGGCAAGAATTGCATAACAAGGAACAAAACGTAAAATGGTGGATCCACATTTCATATAATCAAAAGTACAACTGTCTGTAACCATGGTGGTTCACCAGTGGGATGTATAGATTCTACCCAGGTCCCCACAAAGGAATACAACTTGCATATGCTTCCCTGGGCATGTGAATAGTTCACTATACAACCTGGCATGTTAACAAGGCTTGGTTTGCTTCACTGAATACGTAAGCAGCATTACTGCTTTTATGTTGCCCAATATTCCCCATAGAACTTATAGCAAATTATATCTAGCAGCAGGTAATTACATTTTGACTAAACTTTCAGCCCAGAAATTAAGACAACAGTATAATTAACTCCATCTTAAGAATTGCAGCATGGAAATCTAGTTTTGCTGTACAGTTCCTTAATTTGGGTGTTTGTCTGGGTGGGCTGATGCATTTTTCAGCCCAGGCAAAGGACGGGGGGGGGGGTGAAATGGGACAAGGCAAAGGAGTGCTCAATGCAATGCTATGGTAGCTGTGATTTCGCATGTGTGAACTGCAGCACATATTCACCTCAACAGAGATCCATCAACACACTCCTGTACCTCTTGGGTTCTTCTCACTTTCTGACTGAAAACAGTTTAGGGAAGCTTGAGCCCTTTGACAATATTGTTACCAGCCATTCCCAATCCCTGCCAAGCCATATGGAATTCCAGGGGTCTTGGTCCTCAACCAGGGTCTGTGCTCCTTTGGAAAATTGAAAATGCAGTGGATGTGGCCGCAGCTTTAAGGAATATGATTTCATCACATATTTGCACCTGGGTTAGGATGGAGGGAGTCCAGATCTTACAGCAAGAGGGGTTTGTTCCCCACAACAGTGCAGTGCTGGAGTCCAAGGCATCTCATGCAGTCTGCCCAAGATGGAGCTCTCACTTTGTTCTCTCCCTTCCTCTTCTTCCCAGCACCCTCAAACCTATAACAATATAAAGAGCTATCACTAGAATCCAGAAATGAAGGGATATGTATTTTGCTGCCCCATATAAACTAACAATAAATATTGTCATGATCATGGACTTGCATCCCTTAGTTTTGTGAGTCTGTGAAAGCTTTTTCTTCAGTAGTTGTATGCACACAAGGTAGGAGGACGCAGCTGGGCTTGACATCAGTGGTGGTGGTGAACCTTTGGTCCGCCACATGTTGTTGGACTTCAATAGCACCGACATAAGACCATAATAGGCCACTGGCCTGCTGCATCATGCCAGTGCCCCTCTAGTCCAGTATCCGGCTCTCATGGTGCTACCCAGATGCCTATGGGAAGCCTGCAAGCCGGACATGAGCACCACAGCATTCCGTCCACCTGTGATTCCCAGATAGTCAGAGGCATACAGAGTCTTCCCAGTTGCTGCTGATGCTGTTTCCACTATTATAACCATCCAGAGGCCAGCAAGAGGGAAGTGAGCAGTTGGGCAGGCTCCATGAACCATTAACAGGATTCTGGGTATGTTTTAGATTCTCAGTGATGTCATCTGGAGTTCAATAGAAACTGAGCTGCACTTGGAATAAAATTTCATTGAGGAAAATTCCTCTATTTGCCAAGCACAAAACTGAATCGAGGGGGGGGGATGTGTGTATGTGTTTTTTCATGTTCATCCATGTTTAATCAAACTCTTCCCTCACATTAAAGGTGGATGGGGAAGTTTTTTAAAGGCTCCAGTGAAAGCAATGGTTGCTTGCTTTAATTTGTTGATTTTCCCGCACAGTGTAAATTATTCAGAGCAATGTTCCCCCAATACACTTCTAAGCAAATATCCATTTTGACATTGCATCTAACCATCCACATTTGTCAGGCTTCTCGCCATTCTTAACTTAAGGTTTGAAATCTGTAAATCAAACTACCTTTCCTAGTAGGGCAATGTTCCATTCCTTGAGGCTCACAACAAAGAATTAGGAAAAGGTGAGGATTTGTAAAGTGAAATTGAATGTGTTCTACTTTAATTGACTCCCCCTTTGCCTTAAAACGCAATTATTTGTTCTCCTAAGTATCTCAGCATGGCGCAGTGGAAAATAGTTTGACATTTCTGTGCTTCTCGGGGCTGTCCCTTAATTGTTTTAATTACTCCTTAATCCCCATAATGTCACTAACTGGCATGTGCTCCCCACGGCTCCAGAACTTCACAGGCCTTGAAATCTTGAATCTGGAAGAAGAATAGGGGTTTGGAACATAGAGGTTTTGTGGCATTTATTTGATGTTCCTAAGTGGATAGGTAGGTGTAAATGAACTTTAGGCAGATTACAGGTACGGATGAATTCTGTTCTTCTAGCTTCAGATTTATGATTTGAGTGTACAGCAAAAATTAGAAGACACTGGCACACTTGAACCAGAGACTCTGTTCTCTCGCTTTTCTTCTTCCTAGAAAAGTTTGACTCCTGCAGCCCTGGATATCGGAGAGCATGCTGAAGTGAAAAACAAACACCCCCCCCCCATCCATGCACATGGGAAGATACTTTATACCAAGTCAAGGCTGAAAGTGGCTCTTCAAGGACTCTGGCAAAGGTCTTTCTTCAGTTCTGCTACCCAAGATCCTTTAACTGAAGAGGCCAAGATCGAACTTGGCACTTTCTGCATGCAGCACATGCGCCGACACTGAAGCATGAGTTCTTTCTAACCTCCTTTGGGCTACTTTTTTTTACGGGTGACAATTATCCATTATGGAATTTCTTCTCTCCCCTCCTTTAAATTCAACATCATTTTATATGTCAGTACTTTATTGGGCGGGTTTCATTTGTTGAGTTTTAAGACCAAGGGGGGAAACCAGAATGATTCTGTCAAGCACCAAGACTGAGGAGATTGTCAGCCAAAGGCAGAACGCAAAAGTGTGAAATTAATCACATGTAAGTAAAGCATAACAGCATGTGATGGAATGTAACTAATTACCACAGTTCAGATGGGCAGAGGCTAGTTCTGTCTCAGTTATTCTGGTTCTTTCTTCTTCTTCAATGCTTGCCCCCCCTCCCTCCCAAAAAAGCTTCAATGCTTTGAGGTGATTAGAAGCCCATCCGATCCCAGTGCCCTAGTGGGTCACCAGCAAGACAAAGAGAAGAGTCCCACCCCCACCCCCTCACACACCTACCATAGGGTCCAGATCAGTTGGTGTGGGAAGAAGCTCTTCAACAAATGACCAAGTTGACTGCACCATTAAAGTTGCTTTTCCTCCCCCCAGATTACCTAAAAGTGAGGCATTCTTCTTGTACAGTGGCACCTCGGGTTAAGTACTTAATTCGTTCCGGAGGTCCGTTCTTAACCTGAAACTGTTCTTAACCTGAAGCACCACTTTAGCTAATGGGGCCTCCTGCTGCTGCCACTGCGTCGCCGGAGCCCGATTTCTGTTCTCATCCTGAGGCAAAATTCTTAACCCGAGGTAATATTTCTGGGTTAGCGGAGTCTATAACCTGAAGCGTATGTAACCTGAAGCGTATGTAACCCGAGGTACCACTGTATTTTCATTACTTCAGAGGGTAATAAGGAGGGGCACTTGATTAATATTGCAGCTTACATATACAAGGCAGAGTGCACAGAAAAGAGAGATCTGCCTCTGCCTGTAATGCAAAGTATATTTTTCATCGAATAAAAGAAGTCCACATAATCAACCTGCCGCATTCCACTCTGCCTCATCTTGGGAGCCATTAGAGGCACAGAGCAAAAGGGCTGGTGCATTCATGGGGTTTGCAAAGCAACCATTTGTACAGACTGTTTGCAGGCTCCCTGGAGCTTTTGTTTTCAGTAATTGAATCCTGGCAAGTAACCAAAACCATATAATTCCCAACCCCCAGAGTCACGCAGTAGATCAGCCAAGGAAGTAGGAGCCGGAGTGTTGCGATTAATAAGATCACCCTTGCCCTTTGCCTCCTTTGTGTGACCTCAGAAGAGTCACTCAAACCGTTCCTGGAATTTCTAAAATTAATATAATTGCTTCATTTCCTCACAGGTTGTTGTTGTGGCAAGGACCAATTAGCCATAGTACATTTGAGGCTATGGCAAACTCCTCTCTGTTTTGATTTTTGATGCTTTAATAAATTGACACTGATACTCTTCCAGGCATGATTAGCAATCCTGCAACTGTATAAAGAGATTGTTATTGTAGTGAATTGCCATACATTTCTTAATTGGTGTGTGTGGGGGGGTGGATCTTACAAATATTAGAATGCTATTTTTTCATCATAGGAATAAATATTGGAACTCACAAAACCCAAAGGTAAAAGCTCCCCAATATCCCAACTGTATGTGATCATCAGTAGAACAGGACAGGCTATGACACAGAGGACTGTGTTGGGGGTAGGTAGGCAAAAATTGGATGAGCCCCCTTGTGTGAGTGGAAGCACTTTCTGCTCCTTGGATGCCTTTAAAAGAGGATTGGACAAATTCATGGAGGAGAAAGCTACCAATGGCTACTAGACATGATAATTATGCTCTGCCTCCATGGCCAAGTGCAGCAATACTTCTGAATGTCAGTTGCTGGAAACCACAGGAAGGAAGAGTGCTTTGGTGCGCGGGTCCTGCTTGCAGGTTTTCCCACAGGGATCTGGTTGAGCACTGTGAGAAGAGGATGCTGGACTAGATGGTCCATTGGCCTGATCCAATGCACTTGCTAGTGCAAGGCCTCGATTGGATACATCCCTAGATATCCACCTTTCAGTTGCCACTCATTTAGCATGTGTTGTCAGATGTTCGAGTCCAAAAGCTATAAGGTTGAGTTCAGTAGTGGCCTCTGCAATTACAGACCTCTTCCTAGTGCATTGCTTTACTCAAAGATGGAAGGCACTGGACTTCTGGACTGGTCATAGCTCAGATATGAAGGATCCTAAAGTGTTTGGTTTTAAAGAATCTGTCCCGTATCTTCTGTAGCCCACCTGTGCTCCCCAAAGCCCAGGGTATGAGACCTTCTGGAACAGGGGATAATATCTTGCAGAGCAACCCCAGTTCCTGAACCACCATGCTCAAGGATGTTAGAATGCAGAAGAGAATTTATATCCACCCAGCTGTGCTCAGCTCCACCAGTGGGGGAAGGAGGCCCCACAAGGCCCCACTGCACTCACTGAATACATGGAAGAAGCTACTGCCACCATATCCCACACCAGTGGTAGCCATTGTAAACTTCTGAAATGGGGGGTTTGGGGGAGGGGAGGGGAGAGAGGACCAAGGGTCCACAAGTGGATCCTAAGCCAGTCCACCTACCAGCAACTGGCCAGATCCAGGCCCCCTTGCAACTACCTGGATTTGGCTAGTAAAGCAAAAATCAGAAGTGTCCTTTCCCCTCCTTCTCCCATTGCCTTGCTGGTGCAAACATCAGGGCTTTGGATGTGATGGTAGCAGAAAATAGAATCTAAATATGTCCCCTACATTCTCCCACCCAGAAATAGTGGCCATTGCTCAGTGGCCGGGTACATAGTCCAAAATTCAATCCCTGGCATCTCAGTCTGCAATAGGAGTGGGAAGACCTCCGGCTGAGAACATTGGAAGACACCATCAAATAAAACAGAAGTTAGATGAACAAATGGTTTCGCTCAGCACAGACTGTGCAGTTTATGCAAGGTGCAGTCCACTGCACTGCTGCAGTGTCTCTGTGAGAGAGTTGTGCAAATGGTTTCCTTTCGTCATGCCATTAGCTTCCAGTGTGAACTGGATCCTTTGTATGAGTGTTTGAGCATGCTGAGAGCTGATTTATGAGATTTCCCCCCTGTAACAATGGAGAAACTAATTTACAATGGAGCCTGAGTGCAAGAGGGAAGAAGCTTGTATCATTCTCCCATTATTCTGTATCAGCACTCTTCTCAGATAAACTGAGGCATTATCTATTAAACAGAGGATGGAATCCATCTATGCACTATATTGAACCTTACAGTCTGCCCTATGTGCAAGAGTTCTTTGCCAACTCAGTGGGCAAGAAATAGCACCATAAAATTACAAGTCTTTTTGTAATGGAATGCCACACCCCAACACAGAAGGAATAGGACATCTGGACCGGTCATAGCTAAGAGATTCTTAAACCTACACAGATATGCAGGAAAACTACACATACAGTTATTGTTCCTATTTATCTAATCATTCCAATAGTCTAATACTGAGTGGACATCCAAGTCAGTTGGCTAAGTGATACTGTACCACGTTTGCTTAACAATAAAATTAATACATGCTTTGAGGGATGTTCACCAAATCACCACAGCCTTCCACACCTGCAAATGTTGAGAAAAGCAAGAAGGCTTACCCACTTTTAAGATGCTGGATTTTGCATTTAACTTCAAATTCATCCAGAGACCTATGGATCCAGAGATATTAACACATCACACCTCTTGCTTTTTATTAAGCTGAGTGATATTCTTATTATGTATTCCAGTTATCAAACTGCACTTTGGCTAACATTGGGTTCTGGGGTTTCATGCCTCTGAGAGCTCCATAAATCATACAAGCCCTTCTGCTGATGAGCTAGTGTTCTTTTCCACCCAATTGTTTTAAAGGGTCTACTTATTGCTAATTCTAGTTATTCCATTACATGCAGAATTAGAGACGGAGGGTTCGTGTTTCAAGGGATGCTCAGTGTTGCTTTTTGGCACCCACAGTGATAATTTGCCACTGGAAAAAGATTACAGAATGGAGTATTATCTATCATTCAGGTTTATGCAGGAACAAATTATCAGAGAATGAGAGATGGATGGGGAAGGAGACTGGGAAATTTTTAGGGGGCATTTAGAAATACTAACTGGAACACAAATTAAAGCTAAGCCTTGAAGTTCTAACATGACCATTTATCCCTGATCTAATTCGTCTCAACACTCTCCCTACTCACATAGCTCATATTGAGCTCATGAGGTTTTTTTCTTCTTCCAGTGAGGCTAATTGAAGAGGCAGGTAATTATCCAAAGTGGAACAACCTGGACATGGTCAGATGAATGCCTATAGAGTTTTAATCCAAGCATTTTCTTGATCAGATCGTTGCCAAGGGTCTGAATTGCCACATGAGAGACATCCTATGGTTTGTGTCTCCATCCTGCTGTGATAAATGTATTATCTCATGTAACAATTTTATCCAAAGGTATCAAGGGAAGCTGGCAAACTTACCATTTGATTGCACGTGTTCCAGAACTATGAAAAGTAGAGGCCTCTCATGAATGCTGCAGCAGCAGCAGCAGAGGCTGCCTATTTGCATTCCATATTAATCCCCAGTACTCTCTTTGGCCAGCATGGCAAGAATTACCTTTATCCTGAGCAGCCCCATCTGAACAAATAAGACTCATCGGAAGAAAAAGGTAGATTAATAATAGCCTTTCTTTCTTTCTTTCTTTCTTTCTTTCTTTCTTTCTTTCTTTCTTGGAATTAAATACATTTGTGAGCAATGCAAAAGCTTGTTAATAGTCCCCAAAAGCTGCTATATCTAAGTAAAAGCTTCTTCTGGACAGGACAATTTGCAGCAACAGAGAAGCAGTGAGTGGGGAAAGGGTTGTGGATCCATTTACACGTTTCCCATTGCTGCCTCCCAATTCTCTGCCCCAAATTGACATGTCTGAAAGGTGCATTTGATTACAAATAGTGGCTGATGGAGATCATTACACATCTTTGCATGGAATATTAAGTGAAGTTCTCAGATAGGTCCCTCTAGGTTACATCTTGCTACACTGCTATAATGTGTGTGTTTGGCAGAGGTGGACAGATAGATTCAATTTGTTAATGCTTTCCATCACTTGCATGCCATTCAATCTAAAATTATTACTAGGGTTGTGCATGTCCCTGTCCCAATCCAATTAAGAGGATGATTAAGTAATTTGGATTGGGCCATAGGCACCAACTCCTAGTGGCCAAGGTCCCTTCATCCCCCCAATAAAATATTTGAGGGACTGCCCCCCCCAAAAAAAAATTGATGGGCATGGCCATTCAAATGGTGTGTGCACACCACATCTTGTAATTGATTATGCAGGGTGGGGCTTGAGTCCCCCACCCCCAATATTTTATTCAAGTTGGCACCGCTGGACTGGGACCTAATTCAGTTCAGATCGACCCAGATCCAATTCAGACCCTGGATATGAATGACGATATGGAACTCCAAATCTGTTTTTCACATAAGTGCATTAAATTTGGAGACATGGTAGCCCCTCAAGACGGAATTAATCCTGCCCAATTGCATACAAGTGGATCCGGGGATTTACATGCTAGCCACTTCTAAATTTTGTTGCTGCTGTTGTAAATACAAATAAAAACCTTCAGTTTACTGCTATTGTAAGTGCTCCAGTTTGGGCTGTTTCATAAAGTTGTAAAAAAAATGAAATCAATTGAATGGTGCAGCTGCATCTCCCAGGCAGCTAAGTCAAAGACAGACAGGCATGCCAGACAGGCTAGCATCTCCTAAGTGCAGACTTCGATTGTTGCACCAAAAGATGGGAAGGCAGAGGAGCAGTAGGGAACCGAGTCTGAGGAAGACAGTGTTGCCAGACAGGCACAGAAGTCCCTTTAACAGTGTGGACACTGTGCTTGTGTGAGACACGGAAGTCTCCTGAGTTCAAAGTTGAAGAACTGCACTGAAAAGCAGTTAGGTGGGGTGGGGTGCAGCTACTGTGTACAATTTGAGGAACTGCTATGATCTAAAAGGTATGGTCAGTGAGTGGACTGGACAATTGCTGGCAAAACCAAGAGCATCCCTGTTAAGGGAGACTTTCTTCAGTGGAAAGGTCCTTGGGCACACATCGATAAAGTCATACCCTCCTTGACTGCATTGTTCTCCGATGATCATCAGTAAGAGCATCCCTTAAGAGCTCAGGAACCAGTGTATCTTATCCAAAGATTCTTGGCAGTGTTGCATGTGGAGAAGTCAAGTCAGCTTTTGAAGACACCTGCAACAAAGGCTGCATGAATGAAATAAGTCAGTGAAGGTTTATGACAGAGGTTTCACCAGAGAATCAGGACAAGCCTTTTAATGTGGAAACACCCTGGAGATTTTGAAGAAGGTTGCCCATCCTTGCCTAATCAAGATAAAAAGACTTCTTTGAAGAAAAAGACTTTACATTCTCTTGGAATTTATGGAAGGCAAGAAGCTTGTTTGGCAAGGATCTGTGCCCATCAAGATTAAACGAAGTGACCTCCATGTTTTATTTCTATCAGATACGGTTGGCTATGCAATACCTTTATGAACTTGGCATTATTCACCGGAACTTGGAGCTGGCACACCATGACATGACAAAGAGTCCAGCCCTGCTGCTTCACAGAAACTGGTCCCAGGCAGTCAGAAAAGGCAAAAGCACAGAGTCCATATGACATTGCTGAAATAGCAAGGAGAGTTGAGCCATCACACTGAAATGCAGCAGAGGTGGTGGCAGAAGTGGCAGCAAGCCAGAAAGAGAAAGTATATGTGCGTGTTTATATATACTGACTGTGTATATTGTATATGCAATATTACACTGTAATGTGTGCTGCTAAGAATGGACTGTGTCCAGTGTACTGGACTGTGTACAATGTACTCACAAGTCTAACTGAAACAAAAACGATAAGCAACTAATAAAGACAACCACAGAAAACAGGACACAGCAGTATATTTCCCCCCTCCACAAGCACATTCTTCCTTGCAAGCATTGTGGATGCACAATGTTGGGTGAGACCCTCAATGATCGAAGTCAAGCTCTTCTCCTCCCTCCTGGAATTTTCCTTAAATGGTGTTGTTTTCATGTTTTGCTACAATCTGGAGTCTGGCTTCTTTTGAGAGTATTTTGAGTTCCAGATTGCTCTGGATCAACTCAGGGCAACCCAGTCTGGATTTTGCATGAATTGTCTAAATTTAGTTTGGGAAACAAGATTTGACCAAATTGATTTGCACAACCCTAATAAGGGAAGCGGGTGGCGCTGTGGGTAAAACCTCAGTGCCTAGGACTTGCTGATCGTATGGTCAGCGGTTCGAATCCCCGTGGCGGGGTGAGCTCCCGTCGTTTGGTCCCAGCTCCTGCCCACCTAGCAGTTCAAAAGCACCCCTAAGTGCAAGTAGATAAATAGGTACCGCTTTATAGCAGGAAGGTAAACGGCGTTTCCGTGTGCTGCGCTGGTGCTGGCTCGCCAGAGCAGCTTTGTCACGCTGGCCACGTGACCCGGAAGTGTCTTCGGACGGCGCCGGCTCCTGGCCTCTTAAGCGAGATGAGCGCGCAACCCTAGAGTCGGTCACGACTGGCCCATACGGGCAGGGGTACCTTTACCTTTAATAATTACTAAACAAATATTAAGCTAGGTAATGATAACAGCACAAACAAAAGCAGCCTGCAGCAACACAAGAAAGAAGAGAGGGAAGGAAACATCTGCTTGCACCCATCTATTCCATTCTCTATATAACAATATATTGGTTGTAAATTGCTTTGAGTTGCCTTTGGCAAGAAAAAGTAACATTTTAATAATAATAATAATAATAATAATAATAATAATAATAATAATAATAATAATAATAATAATAATAATAATGTACTGTGACCATCATCCGTATATAGAGAGTTCAAATGCTAACCATTTTTTAAAATAAAACCTCCTCATAATTTCCATCCTTTTCCTTATAACTGAAAATTATGAACCTCCACTTCATATGCAAATAAGGGTGTTTGTTCTGCTGTTCTAGTAAAAACACATATTCTTTGGGGTGTGCAAATATTTTCATTCCTTCTCCTCGCCTTGCCCTCATTCCAGATGCTTAAAGTATTGGGTCACATAAAATGCAGTAATTTCTAATGTGGCTATTGCAGTAAAGTGTTGTTTTTTTTTATGGGAGGGGGTCGCCGATACAGCTCCTTGCAAAGTGCACAAGGGAGCCTAGGTACACCTCTGAGTTCTGGAAGACGCTAGTAATCCATCTTGCTGCAACCCTCCACCTAAAATTAAGCCCTGGTGCGAAGGGCACGAGAAAGCATATAGCCAGCTACTTTTGCCTAGCTAGAACATAAGATGGGGGCTGTCTTTCATATAACCTGCTGGAATATCTTTTTACCTGAAAAGGTCATTTCCATCAGCAATGCCTGTTATTCAGAATGGCCCATTATTTTTCTCCAAGCTTTCTACTATTTCATTCTTTCTGGAAACAAGCCTGTGCTTGTCTCAAAGGTCTGTGCATTAATATAATCCCAAAGCATGCTTTAAGGATTCACTGCACAACCCCAATACTTATGCTGGAAAGGACAAAGAACAGATTGCATTTTTAATGTGGTCATGCATGGAAACACTTTCGCCAAAATTAAATGGCTGCCATAGAAATGTATGGGTTGGATTTATGTTATCAAGTCCGGTTTATTATGGTTAATAAGGTGACCCTAAACTGACACGTGACCAGTTATTCCCCTTACTCTTTTTCCAGTACACCAAAACCGCAGCATATTGAACAGTAGAATTCAAGACAATGTGCCCTTTTTATCTGGTGTCCTTTTTCTGCTAGCAGCTCACATGAGCCCAGGGGTCATCACTGTGTCTGAATGAACTACACAACTAGAACGGAAAACTGTAATCAGAATTAGACTGGAAACAAATACATTGAAGGGTAGCTGTTCCTAACCCAAGATTGCTAATAATCTTCACTTGGGATAATAATTCTCTTTATTTAAATGCTTTTCAACATATCCAATTATGCTGTTACAGCCTGCATCTCGATGTTAGATGCAGATGCATGTGATCAAATCCAAGATTTTGCTTAGAATAGCAGCTTTGGGGTGCTGCTGTTTAGAAAGAGGATCAGCATAGGGGCTGATGAGCTCTTTCCCCATTTCCCTGCTCCATCCCCCAAGGGGATTTCAACCATCTCCTTCCCCACTCTCCACTGTCCCCAGGATAATAGTGTGAAAGTATTTTCCATTTGACATGAGCATAAATCTAGTTCAACAATAAACACCACATCTACTTTATACTGTGGAAGGCAAATGACCGTGTAGCAGCAATTTGAGTTGGCATACTGTATTGCGTTGTGCCCATCACTTTACCAATAGACATTTTAACAGTTGTCCTTCAGGAACTAGCTTTGTCCTCTTCCCATATTTTAATTGTGATATAACTTTTAACTCTTGCATCCATGTTTCCCCCCCCCCCTAGGAAACCTAAGTGAACACGGAGCACCTATCCAGGTATGACAAGCAACCTAATCATGTCTACTCAAAAGAGCCTCCTCTACACATGTGCAGAGTGTCTTCCCCCCACCCATTGTTTCCCCACCTCCACAATGACTGATCTTCTTAATACACTCAATTTTCCTTCTCCCTGTCTCTATTCTCCAGCCCCCACTATCCCCCCTTTAGCCTACTCTCACTAGTTTCCTTTTTAGGGGGTCCCCCAAATTCTCATTAGGCCCCTGTTCCTTCATACATCCCATTCCCCCTTTCTCTCCCATTCTCACCCCCTTCCAGTAAGCCCTACTTGCCTGGACAAGGCATCTTCTCTCCCACAAAGCCAGACTCCCAGGACAACATTGATTTGGGTCAAAGCTAGCCACACCTTTATTGATTACAGATGTGGATGTTTGGCATAGTCTTCGGCATAACCATTGAACCACCAGACCACCTGTTGGAGTATACCTATTTGGGAACAACCCAAGGCAAAGAGGGCTACGATCCACTTCTCCAGCTACAGCGAGGACCATTTAGAGGTTGCGCCAGCTGGGAAAGGCCCTTGGAACTCAGTTCCTTTGTTGGGTCATGGCGCAGCGGGGGGGGGGGGAGGCGCTGTCCCACAATGCCAACAAGGGGGAAAGGCAGGGAGGGGTGGGGAAGGTGAATCCCAGCATCAGAGGCAGCCTCCAAGTGGCAAAGGAAATGTTTCTCTCCAGGATAGCTCCCTGATGCAGAGGCAGCAGCTTAGCTCCCAGCACCACAGGCTCCCTTGGCTCCCTTGTTCACTTCTCTCACACAACTCCTCCAAACCAGGGTGTCATGAACTGGCAGGACAAACATGAGGAGGAGGAGGAGCCCGGCAAGGGGTGTAGCCAAGACTGGGACACATTGGGGCAAGCTGGGCATGGGGGGGGAGAGGTTGGTATAGGAAGTACTCACAGGGTCACAGAGGATGGCAAAGGTCAGGGCACAGGAACCAGAGCTGCAGGACCCATCACCAGAGTCAGAGGGGCCCCTGTCTCCACAGATATGGTGGGATCATGGAGATGAGCAGAAGGGGTGCCCTAGGAGAGTGAGGCAGGCAAGGGCTCACAGCCCAGTTCCTTAGCTGGCCAGGTGGGGCTCACTAGCCCTGGGAGGAGGGGTGTGATTCCTCAGCTGGAGTAGGCTTGGATCAGGTGAGGGTGCATATAATCAGCAAGCCAAGTTTAAAATGCAACAGAGCTGAGGTGCTGTGTTTGCTCAGCTGCCTGTTTTGATGAACCTGGACTTGGATGCTCCTGGACCTCCATGGGTTTGACTCTGGACTGTCTCCTGCCTGCTGGACTTCAGACTTAGCTACTTGGATTCACCCTGAACTTCATTTCCTGCCATTTGGACTTTGCTTGTGTAAATTGACCCCCAAACTTTCAACTTTGGACTTGGCATACTGACTTGCTGCCAGGTGGGCCAGGGGTTTAGGCCACAGGGCTGGCCAACCCATGAGGCAGTTGCCTCAGATTGGGGGACAGTTGGGAGGAATGGCAGATCTTTGAGGAATGTGCTGTGCCGCTCGTTCCCATCTTCTCCTCCACTGCTGCCACATGCTTCTCTCTGGCTATTTTTCTCCCCTACCAAGGCAGCTTTGGAGTTGGGGGTGGGGAGGTGGCTTTGGCAGCCGGCAGCGACTTTGGCAGTGGCAGCAAAGCCTCTCAGTCTGGCCCTGCTCCAAACCTATTTTCTCACAGCTTCTTCTACCCTCAACACTACCATTTATCCACCATCACCACCACCCCCGTTGCCAATCACTACCTCACAGTTGCCCCCTCCCCACAACTTGCCCCAATCTGCTGCTTTTGGAGGAGAGGCGAATGAAGTGGAAGAAGTCTCTCTCCCTTTGACCCTGCTCTGCTGCCCACATCCTTCTGTCAGTGGCACAGAATGAAGAGGAGAAAAACTATCCCCTCTTCATCCCCTTCTCCTCTGTGAGTGACAGCCTGTGGAATCTTAGGACTGGGCCAAACTGTGAGGAGATGGGGCAGTGCAGAAAGCCCTGCAGGCCTGGCTAAGCAGGTCACTCGTGTCCTCACTCCTCCTGACCGCTTCATCAGTTGGGCCGCCCACCCATTTAGACCTGGGAGGGGAAGGGCTTTCCTGCGTCCCACAGGCATGACTCCACAACCTGCCTCTGCGTCGGGACACACCAGTTGAAGGCCTACAAATGAGGTCGTTTCATCTTCCCAAGTACTGGATCCTTTAAACTGCATTTAACCACAGAGGTGTTAGGCATGACAAGCATGTGTTCTACCTCTGAATTGTGACCATATACACTGGCAGAGGAAGAGGGGGGCGGGGGAGCACACTGCCCTCAGCAGTACGATCCCAGTGGGGTGCCATCATGGCTGTCCCCACGCTGGGTGCCACACCCCCAGGATGCGCACCACAAACCTGCGGGCGGCATGCCAGGCCCCTGGGACACGCACCAGCCACACCCCCGGTGCCAGAGCATGAAGCTCTGCCACTGACCATATGCTGAACCTAGTTGCTGTAACATGGCATTTTCTATGTGTGACTGTGTGCTCTTTCTCCATCGCTTCCATCAGTCCACGTATGAGGAAAGGAGACCAGGTGGCAGGCAGGGGAAGTGTCCATGCACTCAAGGATATGCCACATCGTATTTCGTGGCCCTTCAGTCTTAACAAGGACTTTTTAGCATCCCTTTACATGCAGTCAGTCTGTGTCAGGACATATAGTGAAAATAATGGGCAATGACAGTTTCCAGATGAAGTGACAGATGAAAAGACTCGGCCTCCTTCATCATTTAATTTAGCTCCAGGTTGATGAGTTTCAGCAGGTTTTGCATTTCGCCCTGAAATGGAAATCTTTAAGATGGAAGCATGGTACTCACCAGGGAGCATCCTATGTGTCTAAAAGCAGCAAATGAACGGCAAGGCCTGAAACCCAGCTGGGTAGAATCGCTTAGCAATGCAGCAAAACAAGACAGTGCTACCCTCTGGAGTAAGATTACTTTCTTATTGATCCTGCATGTTACGTGTCTAGGAGCTGGGTATTATTTCTGAGAGCTGACTAACCAACCAGGAGCCCCCAAGCAACAAATAGGTCAGTTTTCCTTTTCAGCAATGTCATTCTCAGAGGAATCTTTATTCTTCTGGATTCTAAGTACTGTGCAAGCTTCAGTTTACACACTCCAGAGTATAAGCAAGCAATGAAGGAAAGAAAGGGTTCTAGCTCAGCAGGGACATAGGAAGGCCTCAGGTTTAATCCCTGAGAAAGACCACCACTGCTGGAAGTCAGGTGGACTATTCAGCTGGATAGCTCTACAGCACGGGTGTCAAACACAAGGCCCGCGAGCCGAATCCGGCCTGCCAGACCTCGTCATGTGGCCCGTGTAGCCGCCGCCGGCCACCAGCCTTCACCTTTTATTCTCGCTTTTTTTTTTTTTTTACACAAGAAAGCCGCCTCTTCAGCGCATGCGCGGCAGCCTACAAGCCAGAGAACATCTGCCCTCTAGCGGCGCCTGCCGTTCTACACAGGAAACCTCCACTTTACATGCATTCAGGAAACCTCCACTTGTTTTTATATTGAGCGCATGCCATCCTACAGATACAACCGGCCCTTTGAGGGTGACCAAACTGCTGATGCGGCCCCCGATGAATTTGAGTTTGACACCCCTGCTCTACAGTGTTCTGACAGCTTCACAAAACATAAAGCAGGATAACAGGTTAATACTCATGGAATCCTGCAGTCAGTGTTTGTCTCTGCTACAAATAACAGAAAGGAGAAACCTGGGAGATCAGAGAGCCTGCAGGATAGCCTAGCATCTGTAGCTACAGGCAACGTATCACACCAGGAAAGAAGATGGGGCAGGAAAGAGAGAAGCCTGGAACTAAGAGAGACTAGAGAAATCTATAAAGGTAGCCCCTTTGAAGTGTAGACATGACCACCCCAATCCCAGTCTATTTCCTAGTTGCATGTTTAGGATTGACATTTTAATAACGAAGCACATTTAGATAACTGCACACGGTCATCAAATTTCTCTGCTATAGAAGTTGTCCTCTGGTTATATGGTCCTCCTGATATTCCTTTGGGATAGGGGTGGATAGCACTTTTTAGCCTGAAGACTGCAGTCCTTGGGTAGTGAGGGTGCATGCCTGCAATGGGCATGGGCAAAGCTGGCAATGGGCAAGAGACCCTATTTCCTCCACAGAGCTGCAATTCCCAGAGCTCTCTGAGAAGAGGGATTGATTTTCAACACTGGCGGAGGAAGAGGGGTGCGGGGGGAGCGCAGCACGATCCCGGTGGGGTGCCATCGCGGCTGGGTGCTCCCCTTGTGCTGGGCACCATGCCCCCAGGACGCACGCCAAGCCCCTGTGGGTGGTGCGCCACGCCCCCAGGATGCGCGCCATGCTACCAGGATGCGCGCCAGCCCCGCCACTGCCTGTTCTGTGCCCCCTGGTGTTCTGCCACTGATTGTTAAACCACTATTGGAACAGTAGTTCTGGGAGAGGGTCTCCTAACAGCTCTCAGCACCCTTAACAAACTACAGTTCCTAGAATTATTTAGTGGAAAATTGTGATTACTTAAAATACCATAGGAGTGCCTTGAATGTACAATGCAGATGTGACCTTAGCTGCAGTTGCCATTCTGG
The DNA here is from genome assembly GCF_964188305.1 of Podarcis bocagei. NCBI lineage: Eukaryota > Metazoa > Chordata > Lepidosauria > Squamata > Lacertidae > Podarcis > Podarcis bocagei. The sequence continues at coordinate 41,500,521 of NC_138127.1, forward strand.
GCAGATCTGCACTGAAACCATTTCACCAGTTGTTTAGGTTTTCTCTGTCCATTAGAACAGGGGACCTTCCAGAGGACAGATGTGGTACATGTCTTTGCTTGAATTCAATTTCTGACTGCGGAATTGAGTCCAGGCTGTTCCTTAAAAAGCTTGATGTGAGGTTGATGGCTGAAAAGATAAGCTCTTTTTCTCCGCCTGCTACTCATCTGCAGCACCAAAATGTAAAAAGTCTGAACTTTTAGCAAAAGGTGCCGATACACAGTTTGTGGCGTCTCATAAAGGCTATTCTCCATAATGGGCTTTACAAAAATCCTACTCAGAGGGGTTTTTTTTGCCACCTTCTAAATAATCAGTTATTTCGGCTGTTATCTAGCACTTGCAGGTCTCCTGAACCACAACAGCAGCATTGTGGTAAGCAAAAAATATCTTAGTTGCCAGGAGAGCTTTCCTCCTGGGAGATGTTCATTTTGAACTGTGGGGCAGTTATTTGCATTGCATATGTTGACACTGGTTTAAGCTTTGAAGGATATTTGGGAGTCATTTTTATTTACAGCTTATTTTTTTTCACATATTAATGTTTCTGCTATCCTAGACAAAGGGTCCAACTCTGCAGAGTGAATGCCAACGCAGGCCCCAGCCAGGAGCCATTTTTTAAGCACCCTGGTATAGAAAAATCACATGGTACCATCCTGTGGGCATTTGCTTCTTTGTGTGGTGAGAAGCACAGCACAGCAACCCTAATGGTGGATGGTTTCAGACTTCTGAGTCCAGTTCAAGAACTGGGGTGGAACACTATGAGCAACCTTCTCCCCCCATCAAAACAGAATCAGAGCCATTTCAAAGTGGATCAGCCAAACAGCAGAAAGTGTTATTTTAAGCCCCCCCAATCCCCCCCCCCCAGTTTAGGCACAATAGTAAATTTTAGCCCAAGAAGGTTGTTCTGAGTCGTCTTTGCCACAAATATTAGATGCAGAAAGGAATGCTTATTTCCCTCTCCCCATCGCCTCTGCCACTGTGAAACAAACAAAAATAAAAAAATAGCCTCACAACATCCGCTGTAATAAGTTCAGAAGGAAATATATTGGCTTGTGCAAATGAATGGCAGACATCAAGGCGAAAAGTAATTTTCTATTCTTTTGAAGATGGTTGCCAAAGTAAGCAGGGTGGGAACTACCAGCAGAAGTGTTGTCTGGCCAAGCCTCTTTAAGATATACCAGTCTTGCCAGACGGAAAACGAACAGCAGCAAAAAATAATACCTTCCCCCCTTACCAAAGAACCCCTTACAATTCATTTTAAAATGTGCAGCTTCTGGTTTCTCCTTGACAGGAAGAATTGTGAACAGGAAGATTTTTTTAAAATCCCACAAAATAATTTTTCTCCCCAGGAAGAGAAATCCCCTTCATCTTTTTAACAAAAGCTTGAGAGAGGATTTTTGAAGAGGGAAGACTTCAGTGAGGGTGGGGGAGTGGGGGAGTCAGGTGTAAATAACAGCATCTAGAGAAACATCACTGATGAATAATTTAAGTATTAAGACAAGAGGCGACAGGAATGATTTCATGGTGAGTTCTGAGGATCGAAAATGTAACAGCAATGCAGTGAGTTATTAGCCCCACATGCCTTGTAGTTGTCTGTTTTCTATGCACAGTACCCAATCAGTGCATCAGCAGTGACATTCTATAATGGCATTCTTTCTGCCTTTCAGTCATGCAGTAAAAAGCCCCATTGCTTAAGCCCTGGTTGCTACACAAAATGGAAGCATCTCATCTCTGCCTTTTATCAGAAGGCTTAGCTTTAGTTGCAGAGAGTGACATTTACTAGCCTTGCACAAGGGATTAGGATTCTTGTTTGTCTGGCAGTGCTGAGAATCATCCTAAATGCTCTGCATGCCAGATCATACTTTGTATCTGGGATCAATTCCACTAATCAACAGCACGAACCAAAATGTCAATCTTTTTCTGACCCACTGAACATGGAATATTAGCATATTGCCCTCTGAAAATATCCCCCTGCCTTTTTCTCCGTAGATGGGAATGGACCACAAAGACTCAAGATTTAAAGCGGTGGGGGGAAGGGAAGGGAAGAGCCTATTTGAATACAGCACCAGAATGTGTGGGTGCTTTTCAGGTAGGGTGAAATATAAAGGCCTGGTCTAACTTAATGATCTGGAAGCACAATACCTCCACATATCAGATCCTTGGCGGAGAGTTCACCTTGATCTAGCCTGCTAGACGTCTGATTTACAGCTCTGCACCAGACTGGAGCTAATCACTGGGGGCAGGATGGCAAAGTGAAGCACATAAACAATGACTTTAAAATAAAACAAAATGCTAAAGAGGCTGGGAAGATTGAGCAGGATCTTTACAGAAAATCTGTTGGTTGCTTGTTTATCAAGAATCCAGTGCTAAAGGCAGCAGTAATGAAATGGGACTGGAATATTAATCTTTCGTTGAGCAGCTCCTTCGGATGATTCAGGCATATTAGAATCCTTTAATTAATTTTATTGGAACACAAACACTGAGGCGTGCATACATGTTTCAGCAAACGGTGAAAAAACATTGAGAACGATCCATTTCTAATTTGGATGTTACATTTTCCAACAATCAATGCAATTAGTGATTGCCCCCTGGATAAGCTGCAGCAAAATATGTCATTTTTCTTTTTTATACGTCTTTCCTACAGCCTTTGAATGCTGAAAAACAAAACAGCAGCAAGTCCTGGTGAAAATAGCTTGAGCACTGCCATCCCTTACTCCTAATTTTCTTATTGATCCGACCACAGCTCATCCATACAGATTTAGCTTTTACAACTTTATGGCAAGTAGGAAATGCAGCCCAAGTGGAAGAAGCTGGTTTTATTTTTAATTTTATTTGAAAACTGTTCAAGAAGAATGCTTAGGCACGCTTGGTATTAGTGATAGTCTGGCCTGGCTCACACATGCGCACCCACCCCCACACACACCCCACTTAATTTCTCAACTCTGCTGGAAGAGTGCTCTGCAGCATGGGACATTAAGTTCTGGTGTATTTATTGTATTTCTATTTTAGCTTTCATTTGTATTAATATGCTGTTCACCATTTTGGGCCAAGGAAGCAAACTATAACATAAAAGCTTACTCAAGATTGCACTCATGGACCAAATCCAAAAATACTCAGGTATGCACATGGTTTTTTTGCACATGCAGGCAAACGACTTATCTTTCCAAAGGAAGGAGCTCATCAGTGTATGCAAAGCTATGACCAGAATGGATATATAAAAAGAGGGGGAGCTCTGGGTATTCATTGAAGCTCTTGCCCTCACATCAGATTGATGAAGCATTGCTAATGACTACAGCTTTGGGGCAGTTCCTGTGAGTGACTAGTAAAATTTAACTGTTGTAATGAATCTCTGAAACAGATGACCAGCAGGCATTATGGCATTTTGCATTTCTCTACCAGCATGTAGTATTTGTGTGCTTAAGGTGCTAAAGGTTTTATCTGACACCTCATTGAATGGCTACAGCTGTTTCTATGTGCAGGAGTCAACAGGGAAAGTGGCGCATTGCAGGGCTGGCTCTCATTTTGACCCTGTTTGCTCTTTGGAGAACAATCTTGGTGCCACAGCACTGCATTCAGAAGCATTCCTTCATAATCAAAAAGAAAATGTTTTCCCCGATTAAACCCTTTCATGCCAATAGGAGCCTTGTTTGATGCTATACATACAGCCACTGGGATGGGCAGCTGCTGCGTAGAAACCCTGAAAGGAAGGAGCGGGGAGCCCTAATTGAAAGGGTGAGCTATGTAGCCAAAGGCATAATTAGAGACCAGCATACTCTCGAGCCAGAAGTCAGGCCATCAATCACAAATCGCCAGAAAACCAAGCAAGAAAATGAACAAGTGTTCAGGGCACAGCTTAGAAATTCCTTTTACAGATTTCCAGGTTCTGATCTCAGTAGCACCAAATCTTAGATATAATATCACAGCTCCTATTTTAATTGCATAAGAAGGGAGGAAAATCTCAATATAATGACCTCAATTTTATTCCTTCTTCAAGGACAGATGGATTTTATTGATGCCCCCCTCCCCTGCTGCTTGTTCTTGAAGCTGTAGACTTCCAAGAGTGAGTTTACACAAGGCCCCAAAGGGTTTGTTTCCCTTGTGTGTATTGTGGCATGGGGCTCTTTCTTCTGAACCTCCTGTGTGTAAGGGGGAAATGCTTCTGGCCACACTTAGTTTTTAAATTATTTTCTTTCTAGGTATTTTTAGCTTATTTAAAACAAAATACCAACAATATTAGCTTCCAAGACCACACGATATCCGGCATGTTCTGAGCATAGCTGTCAACTTTTTCTTGCGAGGAATCCTATTCGGAATAAGGGAATTTCCCTTAAAAAAGGGGAAATGTTGACAACTATGGTTCTGAGTGGTATGGCCTTGCTTGCTGTATACACTTGAGTGCTAGAAGTAATCTCAGTGCTGGAGTATCATTTCTGCTTCTTCCTAGACTTGAAGAATGAAGAACCTGATGAGCTGCTGGTTTAGGCACATCCTTTCAGAGAAGACTTGGGGGTGACTCCAACTTTGCAGGGCCGGCCCTACTATGAAAAGAGCGAGACAAAGTGGCAACTGTGCCCTCCAACCATTTCCCCTGAGCCTCCCAGTCATTCTTCTTTGTTGGAGATCAGAGGTCCTGTCATATACCCACTAAACAAGATTTCTGCCCTCAGCTGCCAGTGTTGAAGTAAAAGTCCAACGCTCCAATCAGCTTCTGTATATGGAATTCAAGAGCAGGGAAAAGAACCAAGTTACCTGAGGCATTTCCTCTCCCCATATAACCAAGCCTGACAACTGCACTCTTCAGATGAGGCACTGCTGAGAGTACCACATATGCCAGTGACATGCTTAGTTTGAACTAGAAGCCGGGTTTTTAATGTTGCATCTCCACTCCATTGGAATGAGTTGCTGACTGAAATTAGACAGACCAGCTGGCATCTAGGTGTTTGTTCAGCTACCAGATATATGTTTGTTTAAAAAGGCTTTCTCTGAAAGATGCCACATTCATTTTATGGAATATTCTTTTTTAAAAAACAATTGTGGAAATGGTTTTATTACATTGAGAGTCTCTATATTGTGTGTTTAATCTCTTATTTCTTATTGTACACTGCTTCTATAGCTTCTGGCTGTGAAGCAGTCTGAAAAGCTGTAAAATAAACAAATATTCCCTTCAGGTAGCAAAACATCCTAGCCTGGCTTGGTGTTTCTGGGCTCCTTTGGTTTGGTCTGGGGAATCTTGGCCCTCCAGATGCTACTGGACTGCATTTTCCACCATCCCTAATTGGCTGACTGGGGCTGCCGGGAGTTGGAGTCCACAACATCTGGAGAACCAAAGACTCCCCAGTCCATCAATACAGGCTTGAAGCTCTAGCTTTCCAGTCGTGCTGCTTGGTGACAGATAGTACTCTCCCCCCTCCCCCCCATACATCATATATAAAGACTGCCCTCTTCCCTCTCGCTGGCTGATTTTCTTAAAAAGCATGATGATAGATTTCTTAATGAGAGAAATCTCATGTTAATGGCTGTTCTGAATTTTCTTATCTTTGGAATACAGTCCTCCTGATGTAAAATGCATGTGAAGCCTTGTGTTAAGAACTCTTATTATTGATCTAAATCCATGTGATATAAACTTCAGCCAGTAGATTATTAGGACTAAGTCCAGAATGGGTGGGTATGCACTCCACAGTGAAGGGTTGTGTCCCCCCCCCTTTTAAATTTAAATCTAGTGTGCACTGAAAGCTAGGATAATGAATAAAGAATTAATTTTACCCAGGCAGACGCTGCACTTCTGGCTCCAAGTGATTTGGCTGCAACATTCATTACATTTCCTTTCCAGTGTGGTCTTCAAAAGCCTTATGTACCTGGGGACCATGGTTTCAAACTCGCTGCTCAGCGTTATGCAGAATGAATTTCCTAAGAGCGAATGAATGAATCCAAAGTCATCTAGACAGATGGCCTCTCTTTCCACTCACTTGCGGTCTTGGTACATAATTTACTGAAAAACACATGCCCTGCCAAAAAGTCAACTCTGTTCGAGTCCTGCTTTGCTGTGTATTCTAGCAAGAGATATTTCTGTTCTGTCGGTTTGGGACAATCAAAAGTGAAAGTCCGACGTTGTCTCTGAAGAGATGGGGTGATGTATATGAATGTGACTCTGTACAGCAGAGTTGGCAAATCTGCCTGGCTCTCCAGATGGACACCAACTCTCATCAGCCCCAGCCAATTTGGTCAATGATTCGGGATTATGTGAGTTGGTGTCTAACAACATCTGGAAGGCCACAGGTTAGTTACCCCTGCTGTAGAGACTAAAATTCAACTTCTAGACTTACTTGATTCCCTCTTAATAGGATGGGACTGAAGACTCTTTTGGAAAAAAGCGCTTTTGATTATTCAGTTCCTTCCTTATAGAAAGTGACATATCTGCAGATACCAGTGCAATCAAATGAAGTATAAAATCCTAAATGAACTGCTCCAAAGACTTGGGGTTGGGATCCACATAGCTGTGAGAAGCCCAAGGGTTGCCATACATCTGGAATTTCCCGGACATATCCGAAATACTGCAGTCAAAAGCAGTGTCTGGGTGGAAATCAGCTAAACGTTTCCTTCTGGGAAGGTAGAATCCAACAGTCTTCACTGAGCTTCACCCAGGAGCAACTATTTCCACTTGATTCTGATTTTGAATTCAAGAGACCAGGCTATTATTTGGGCCCCAGTTCCTTCAAAGATAAAGCTGGAGAAAAAGCAGAAGTTTCCCATGGTAAACCATCATTACTCCTTGAATTGGTCAAAAAGAAACCGGAGAACAGGCAAATGAGAAGAGGGGCAAATGATAAACAGAATATCTAAGTACAGGGGTTGGTAGGGTGCTTTCCTGTCAAGATGCCAAAGTGCAGTTGAAATGTTTGAGGAAAATTTTTTACGAGCTTTCGAGTTGCCCTTTTGAAGCCACAAGCAATGAATAGATGATTGCCTTGCTAAGCTGCTGTGTGATATTTCAGGATGCCTAATCTGCCCTAATGCAGAGACTCAATTAGTGTGACGCTTTATGAAAATAATGGACTCTAATTGTCTGCCATGGGTGCGTATCATGTGCAGCACACTCTCGGAGTGGTTATTTTCTGCAGCAGTCGGGCCAGGTATACACAAAAGGAAGGAAAGCCAGAGTCTTCATCATCACAGTGCAAAAGAGCAACTTGGAGGTGTCATTTTCTGTGTGCACAGCGGTGGCATTTTAATCAAACGGCAATGAGAATTAATTACGGTGCAACCCAACTATCTAATTGCTTCCCCAAAACAGGATTCTTGTAGTGTATGCTTCTCATGTTTCAAATAGGAACGCTTCCAACAGCCTCTCGATGGTGAAAAGACCAAACATACTGATGGTGCAGAGGAACTTAATCAACAAATACTGCTATCTTAACTCTGTACTTAGTCAAATAATTATTTTTGCTCACCTTTCCCAAAATGCAGCTTTGGAAATGAAGCTGTTCTTTCCATTTCTTCTTTTCCCCCAGGTCATACTCCCATCAGTATGATCTCCACCCAGGGATGATGAGATCTGTGGTCCCACAATTATCTGGAGGGCAACAGGTTCCTGATCCCTGGCCTAGGCACCACTCAGGCGATGCCACCTTTGTAACTTAAGGTTACCAGACATCCCCATTTCCCAGGGACAGTCCCCAGATTTACAAATCAGTCACCTGACAAAACCCATCTATTTAGTAGGAAGTTGAAAAGTGTCCCCGGATTCACTGAAAAAAATCTGGTAACCTTATTTTAACTTGTTCCACCAATGGCATGGATGGGATTAATGGAGGGAGAATCAGTACAGTATGACTATGCATGGAACCAGAGCAACCAGGTATGTTGTATGAGCACAATGCGCAACCCCCCCCCCATAGAACTATCTACATAGGTATGTCCTACAGATCATAGCCATTTCTCACTTTTATATTTGTGCAATTGGGGATGGATATTGGCATACAAAATACAGAATCTTCTTATGTACAAATAAAACCCGGGTCACATCACTTTAAAATGCTCAGAGGTGGGCTGTGGAACATTCCTAGTTGCCATTTCCAAGCATGTTAAAGAGCCCCAGCATGCCAAATTGATGGAGCGCCTACTCCCATATCAACACTAACATCTGCCAATGGCCTTCTGCAAGTGCTCTTCCATCTGTGAGGGGACCAATGTCAATTAGACAGAGGTCTGTGATGCCACAATTATTGAATGCCCTCGCCAAAGAGGCTCGGCTGGAACCAACATCAGTAGCCTTTAAATGCCAGGCTAAACATTTCTGTATTTCCTCAAGCATTTTACAACTCGGTTTTTATTTCCATTCTTGAATCTGCTGCTTGTTAATGCTTTGGAATACTGTATTTTTAGCTGGGTGGATTTTTTTATTTTTTATTTTGTAAACAATCATAACCTACTTTTCTTAGTTACAAAACAGAACACACAACAATCGGATTGTAGTTTTAATTATTGTAAACCTACCCTGGAACTGATTCTGATGAAGGATGCTACATCAATATTTCAAATTAAAATAAAATTATGGACAAGCCCACCCTATTTAGTAGTTGTGCATCCATAATGGGGTACAAAATGGGTACAGGGAAAATCTGACCCTTGATCTCTGTTTTCTAATGAGGTTTGGAGAAGGCAGTGCAATTGATCTGACTTTTCAGATTTAAGAGACTTTGAAATAAACCATCCTATCATCATTATAACTAACTTCCCAAAGGCTTTAGACTTAGTCAAAGTCCGGCAATTTAGAAATCATAAGGAGGCTTCCGTGGCTCTCTGGCAGCTCCAGACAAATTCAGCCACAAATTGAATTATTTGTAGCCACGAACCAAGTATCATGGAGAATTCAAGGCTGTGTGAGTGAGGTTTGGTTTTGTGCAGAGTTGTGCTGCTGGAGGGTGCTGCCAGATGTAAAATGGGTAAGGCAAAAGGTGTGACTTCACCTTTGGACAATAGGCTATAATGAAGTCACACCAAAGTCAGAGGTCTCTACAAACACAAATGGCGTAAACATATCTTCATCTCGGTAAGGAAGAGACATGATTAACGGTTTATTATTGTTTTTATTCATAAATCCATGACATCCCAACATCATTCAAAATATATGATACATTTTTTTAAACATAGCAATACAGTGTGCAACCTGTTAAAAGAGAAAATTCAGAAGCACATGAAATACATACTTGGCAATGACAATCATGGATGGCTTAGCTATCCAGGTGTCTTGGTAATAAATCTAATTTGTAATAAACCTCCCTGCCCTGCCAAATAATGCAAGAAGAGGTCCCACTTCCCTGCAAACTTGTCCCTCCTGCTTTCACCCCTCATTACTGTATGTCTTGTAAACGTTACAGCTGGGGTAAGAAACCAGACTTTGGGCCTCCATCCTTTCAACGAGAACTGCTTGGAGTACTTCCAATTTAGATTTACACCCTGCTCTTCCTTGCAAAGGAGCCCAAATCAGCAGACAAGTGTTTTTAAAAAAATAAAAAGACAGCATCTTACAAACAATTCCAATTCAGATGCAGACTAGGAAAGATGTCAGCTTAAAAAGCCTGGATGTAGTTTTTTTTGCAGCTCTTCAAGGCTGTGTCACTAGAGTAGAGCTGAAAACCAATCTTCTGCAGCATAGATGCTGTTGGACATCGGCACCAGATGTTGTTGGACTCCCATCATGCCACTCCAATGGCCAGGCTGGTTAGGGCTGATAAGAGCTGGAGTCTAACAGCATTTGAAGGCCACCGTGTTGGGTATCCCTGTTCTACAGTCTCCCCCAAAAAGGATTCAGCTTGTAAATTTTTCTAGTCTTTAATTCACAAGGATTCAGTTCATGTCACACAATACCTTTGCAATGCCTTAGTTTTAGCAGAGGCTTTAATAAAATAAAATTTAAAAAATAAATGGGTGGTGCTTACACTCTGCTCATACAGCTGCTTATCTCACTTGTTACCTTGGGGCCAAGGTGCTTCCCCCCCCCCCTTTCTCTTACTGTGGGCTCCCCTACCAGGTTCACTATGCAGATCATGCTCTGGCAGAAAAGGACAGACACTAAACAGAAGCACTATTAAGGAAGACAAAGTCTCTTGAGCATCGCTTCCAGCTACACATTAGCTATTAAAGAGGCACTAGTCAAGATATCTCATAAGCATCACCCTGTGATATGGATTTGATTTGACCCAGATATTACACAAACCCATGAACCAGCAACGAACAGATGCATAAGCCAAGAGCTTATGTTAGAGCCACTCAAACGATTTCTAGAACCAGAGAGATTTCAGTCAGAAATTCCCTGGCTCCTTAACTCCATATTTAATGACAAACTGCAAGGTTGAGAAATGTAAAAATTACCTTGCATCGATATTAAACGGCTTTTAAAACCGCAGGACACACAAGCACACAGTCCCTGGTACTCCAAGTAAACCTGGATAGGATTGCACTATAACCCGCTTGCCTGAAAGACCTAAGTGGAGTACCAGCATTTGAAAGCGACTGGCGCTACCCTGCAGTTCTTTATGTAGGATGTAGCACAGTAAAAGGAAGAAACATGGAAGGTGAAACCAAGTCTGCAATTACGAAAAGAACAAAACTAATCCGGATTGCAGACTGAACAAATAAGAACATAAGGAGAGGCCAGTTGCATCAGGCCAAAGGCTCATCTAGTCCCCCTCTGGTTGTTATACTGACCTGCCAGATGACTGTGGGAAACCGACAAGCAGGACCTGAATGAAAACAGTGTGGCGACGGAGCTTAATACAAATGCAACTGTCAGAGCCCTTTTGGTTTTGGGTGCTGAATACTAGTAAGTGCTACTGCTACGAATGCTTTTCATTCTGGACCAAAATATCCACTTGTGACATTGCTTTCTTTAAAAAGGTTTTCCTTGGCTCAAGTGTTTGCTGCAGCAGCATGAAGTTAGATTGTAGTTATTACTCCCCATAGTGCTACTGCATCAGAAACTACAGGAGCACACAGCTGAAATATATAGGACGTCGAAGGTGGGTGTCTGATATTATCTGCCTGTTCAGCCCTTCAATCCAAATAGCAATGACTGCCAAAATGAGAAATGATGGCAAAGATTTTCTCTGTGTTGAAATAAGTGCGCGCGCGCGCACACACACACACACACACACACACATATATAAACAAACAGAAAGTCTTTGATATCATTTTTCATTTCAGCAGTCATTGCTATTTGCTACACATATAAACAATCCTTATGTTCTTGCACTGCAATTTACGATTTAGCTCAAAAAAGTAAGAGTGCTTGCTTTAGTGGAAATTACAATGCTTGCAATTTGTGCCCTCTAGTTCTCTTCCTGTTATTTTACAGACACTGTACTTGGAACAGGCTATTCATATCAGAATAGAAGCTGTCAACATGAATATTTATACATTAGAAACAGAGATTGGGGGAGAGAGAAAAGGTTCTTTTCAGATACATAGCTAGATGGACTCGGAAAGGCCACAGTATCTTCTTCTATTCCTAGACTTTCTATTATAAATTATGCTTTTAAAAAGCCACTACAGTGGATGCTCGGGTTGCGAACGTGATCCATGAGGGAGGCACATTCACAACCCACAGCGCTGCGTCTGCACACGTCGCGATTCGGTGCTTCTGCCCGTGCGTTAAGTGCGAGCGCCAAAACCTGGAAGTAACCCGTTCCGGTACTTCCGGGTTCGGAGTGATGCGCAACCCGAAAACACACAACCTGAAGCGTCTGTAACCCGAGGTATGACTGTATTTGTATTTATATTTAGCATCATGTTATACTTTATTTATTTCTTTGGAGGGGGTTGACATTAGCTTATACTGAACAATCTGTGCTGCATTATCTGATCAGCTTAAACATCCAAAGAGAGCATTCCTCAGCTGCATTTTATAAAAGGTAGGCTCTCATTTTTATCTTGAAATTTTTGAAATGCATACTGGATAAAACAGTGCAATTTCCTCCTGTAACTTTACAAGCTTGGCTGTGTGTACTCTGCAATGGATAAAATCCAAATTTGCCAGAGTATGTTCCAAAAACATCTGGCTTTTGAGACCCACATAGTAAGTACCCTTACTATGTAAGACTCACAAGTAAGTACAAGATAAAATATTATGCATGCTTTGCATTATTCATTTTGCTTGTCAGACTATGCTGGACCCTATAGCCCCAACCCCCCCTCCCCCACCCAAGTATTGAACCCCAATAAGGTCTAGTAAGGCCCACCCTGGCACCTGCAATTTCAGCTGGCACTACCCACAGTTTTGTTACAAAGCCCATCTTTGCAGCTCAAAGGGGCAACAAATTGCCCGTTAAAACATGAAAAAGAGCACCATTGGCTTTAGCCCTCTGTGTGTCCTTCTCTGTTCAAAAAGGAGCACGGCATGAATAAAACATGGTGGAATGTGACAATTGGAAATGGATGAGGCTTCTGCCTCTCATTTTCTGTCTTTCTCCTCCTGTACCCAATGAAGTCATCTTGCATCTCTCACTGGGACTGTGCCATTGCATAATTTACTTCGGCCTTGTGGCGATAATTCTTTTGAAAAAAAGTGAACCTGTTCTTGGGCACACCATTTTTAACTTGGAATAAATAAGTGAAAATGGAGCAGGTGAGGATTTCCAACTCCAGCACCCATCAGACTGCATTTGGCAATATAATACTTGTAGCTTTCCTATCATGTATGTATCTTGGGGTGTGCCTTTAGAGATTTTGTTAAACTTATATTTGCATTAGTTGTTGCAAAATATATGACCAACAAACTCTAGAATTGGGATTCCAACTCAAACCAAATCAGGCAGTTGCTTTGGATGGAATAAGGATGTGATGAATTGGCTTTGAACCCAATTTTGTGGTTGGTGTACACCCCTAATATGAACACCAAACTATACCCAAGGCTATAGCTTGATAAGCAAAGCCAGTTAACAATGATACAATTATTTCTCCCAAGACCTTATTTGTTGCCTTTTTATGAAGTTGCACCATAAAGCGTAAATATATGACAAGCACATAAACTGCCCTAATAACTTGGAGGACCACAGTATAGGCCTTACTAATAAACATATATACAGGTGACTCCCCATTTATGCGGGGATTGTGTTCCCAACCCTCCCATATGCGAAATCACCTAAAATGGGATGTTGCCTGTATCAGCTCAGCTGATGCATGGGTAAGAGCCTCCCTATTCATCAGCTGTGGGAGAACCAAACTGTTCCTCTACTCATGTGCACATTACTCCACTTCTGGTCCACATCATCTGCGTCAGAGATGCATTGTTCCTCTGGCTCGCACATGCAAGCAGAGGGTCAGCTCTGCTCTCTCACAGCTGAGCAGCTGTTTCCGTGCTACACTGAAAATCAGCTGTTAGGCAGGAAGGACTCATGCTCACAAGGAGATCCTCCCCAGAGCCTTAAGAGGACATCCTATTCAGGCTCTGGGAAGGGTCTCCTGACAAGCCAGGACGCCTCTCCAGGGTGTTCCCCATTTCCAGAATCCACTTCTGAGATTCTGGCACCACGTGTGTTTGTGGTCACATGTAAACAGAGCACGTGCAGATGGGGAGTTGTCTGTACTCCAAAAGAAATCACTGAGTTTAAATTCAGCATGTTCACCATTACACAGGAATGTACATTTCAGAATTTTGTGATCATGTCTGGGTAAAATTCAGTCAAATTTAAGCACTTTTAAAGTCCCAGTGATTTCAGTTTTTTGATGTTTAACTTGTTAATTAATACATATACCTAATTTGTGTGCACCATATAAGATGCTCACAAACATGTAATACATTGGAGAAGCCTGCAGACAGTTTAACTCCAGATCAACTGGAAATATTATTAGCAATGCTCATACACACAACCTCAAAACTGACCTCCTCGCTTTCCATTTTGGCATAACAGAGAAGTCACAAAAACACAATAAATACTGCATATTATCATAACAGGAAGTTTAATTTGTTCAGCTCATCAAAACGTCAAGGTTTTAGTGTACATTGTTAAAAAAACAACTACAATTCTACTGCAGACTAAGATACTCAGAATGGAGAATCTTCAAGGATGTTCTGTTTCCTGACCTTCGAAGGTCAATCTTGCTACATTCAAGGAAGTAGCTTTGCCTTTATTTATCAATATTAAGTAAGGCTGGATTTTCAGAATGGGGATTCATATTACTGTCTTTTATTGGCAAACTTGTATGCAATTTAGAAATTGAAGGTAGATGTTGAAGAGAAGCAAAGTTTAATAGTATGGAAATCACTCCAAGAAAATATAAGCAGGACATTTAAGTAATTCAAGGGCAGGTTCTGAAGCCAAGTGTAAACAAGGCTATGGTGCATGGCTAGAAAAACACATTATTTTTCAGATGAACCAATTTAGAGGATGTCTTGTGAAAGCAGAATGCTGAAAAGCCTTATTATTGATTTGGCAGTATGTACATTTAGAATGAATGCATTTTTATAGAGAAGTATATAAAACAAATAATCAGTGTCCTTTTAAGAACGTAACTAAAATTTGAAATGAGAGGCTCATTTGCTTGATCTATGTGTTCTGCACTCTAATGTTCTTCATGTCTCTTAGCAGCACTGGTCTGTAGGTTAGAGCCAGGTTTTCCATGTATTTGAAATAATCACTCACTTGAAATCCATGAAGTGCTTCTTCCTGCACATTGCACAAAAGCAAAGTATTAGCCAGGGGGAAAATGATGGATATTAACATTTGAGGCTTTCCCAAGAGGCAACTTGTTTTATTTTTTCATCCCATTTAGAAATTTGTTCTGTTTCCATTGTAATACACAGATACTGCATTATGACAAAAGTGAAAAATAGACACATCCGTTTCTATACAATGGTGTCTAATGACATATTTACTAACGGAATTAATAAAGCAAAATGAGGATTTCAAACTTTACATATTTCTTAGCTGTATCAGTATACATAATTTGAAGTATAAAATAAGCTACAATTTATCAGTAGCCCTAGTTAAAATAAATTACTGTTTAATATAAATGAGCAGTGTATTATTTCATGCTGCTCCAAACTTCCCAATTTGCTTCAACCTGGTCCTACCGCTGCCACACAGCAAGAAAAGCAGCTATGACACTGGTCTCATTGTTCATTTGTCTAGAAATAAAGAACAAATGGAAGCCTATGTTTGTTCTTAGTTTACTGCTTATAGTTTGGAAATAAACAAGCCACAAGCCTGATGCAGACAAGGTAACCTGAGATTTGTTTCCTCAGCACAGGAGTAGCATGCTGCTCTATCACACTGAACCATCATTTATTTTAACTATGGTTTACTGTGACGTGCATACTTGGCCAACTAACATTGCCTTGTCCCATACCCTTTGTTTGCAGTTGCATGCCATGTCCTATTTTGTTTCTGACAAATTAAACCAACCATCTTGTTAGAAGGTTAGCACTAGCTGCATTATGAACGGTACATTTTGAATGTCTTTTAAAATAAGATAATTGGGAATTAACCCAAGGACAGACAAGTTTAATTATTATTATTTTAAATTTCTATACAGGGCAGTTTATGATAGAAAAACACAAACATGAATAACATAGAACAAATAAAAACAATAACACCCCACAACAGAGTTTAAAAGGGCATAGATGGTTTAAGGCCTGGGTGAAGAGGAATGCCTTTGCACTGATTTGCTATTGAGGGATAAGGAACTGCAGACTTTTGTTCCCCCAGCTCCTACCACAATGCTGGCAAGAGCTGGAAAAGGATATTTTCCAAAGCTATCCACTGTTAAAGTAATCTTAGGGACATGGTAAAACTTTGCAAGGTGCAGAGCATCGGTGAAGTCGGTAGTTCTAAACAGAAGTGGTTGTGAATTCCTCTACAAAACAACAGCAAGTGTTGCAGATGTTAATATTTGCATCTCATTTGCAGCAACTGTAGCATTAATGGCTAGTAGCCACTGGGGAGAATAAGAAAGTTTTTAGTATACACTGAAATCAATGCTTTGTCAGTGCTTCCCTTAACCTAGAGGCAAGTTTAGTTGTTACTTTGAGTGCTGTGTAAACCATATGGAAATACAAGATGAGGATTTTACTGCCTTTCCACATTAAGGTTTTGATGGGGGGAAAGTAATTCAGATACTGTTTTGTTTGTCAATAATTGTGTGCATACCTGTATGATGGTTACTAGATGCTTCAAATCATCTATCTAAAATTTCATATTATATATTATGTCACTGTGCAAAAAAAGTGAAACACTTGGTTGGAGTATTATGGGCCACCAGAAACCTCACATACTGTAATGAAGGATAGTGGTTTTGTTAGAGAATCTGCCACTTTTATCCATATATATTATTATAAAGTAATTACATGACAAAGAGCAGCTGGCTCTTCTTGAAAGTCAGCATCAGAAAAATTGGGATAAGAAAATGCCCACATAGACTTTTGAGGTGTGGGTGGGTAGGAGAGAAGGAGGAAAAGAAGAGGTGACCTGACGGGCCCACAATCCTAGCTACAACTAAATACTGACTTTTAGTATCAATGGGATGAGTAATTAGAAATTATTTGCTTTATGAAGCAGTTAATAAGGCTTTTATTGGAGAGATTTGCAGTCAATTGTCTCAGCCTACTAGCAAGGGAAATCCATGTGCAGAAAAAACCTACCACGTAATAACCAACATGGATGCAGATGTTCGTCTGTATTACAATGCACACCTGAGTTCCATTAAACTGGCTTGTGCATTTGATGTAAATAGGTTTGTACATTCCTATATGTAGCCACAAACTGTTGCACACAGCTTCAAGTAGACAGGGTCCTCTTAATTAGAGTTTCCATTTTAATGATGCACTGCTTTGTGTACTTAGTACTGTGTTTCCTTCAAACAATGTATTGTATTCTAAGGGTGTAATTTACAACCAATTAAGTCCAGAGTATTCTAGTTAAAATTAAACTGGAATCAGATATGGTGGATTTCTTTTCCAAAATCTGCCAAGTCAAGCCTAGTTATTAAAGTCTAGTTAGGACAGTTTGACAGAGAGTGTAAATTAAAATCGTGTTCTTTCCTCAAAAAACATTTATTTTTTTCTTTTATAAAAATACAGCAAACCCCATGATTCCTTATAAAATGTGTTCAGCACACTTTTAATGAGAGTTTCATAATTTTTGACCTATTATTTGGCCTCTGTATCTTAAGAACTATTTAATCATGATGGCCTGTCATCAGATGTTAAGATGCATTTTATTACAAGGAAGAATAGCTTTGGTGTGTTGTCTCCTGCTATATAATGAGGACTACAGATCTGTCATGCTATTTTAAAATGAATGTCAAAGATTTTAAATTAAAAGTATATTTTGGGAATCACATTATACAAAATGGCTGTTATAGACAGGCAGCAGCTAATGGCATGTTTAAACAATTAACTTGATATTTCTTATTTTAAAAGTATTATCCAGTCTAGAACGATATATTCAGCTTTGATTCTAAAGTTATGTATATCAAACAGGGTTTATTAAATTTAATATATATAATGCCTGAAGCAACTCTTTTCATACAGAGAATTCTACTTTGGAGTTTTCGTTTGTGCATTCTTAGAAAAGGTAAAGACAGATATGAAACTTAAATAGAAAAGCAGCTTTCAGAAAATATTAACTCATTTAACTTCATCTTTAAAATTTATATCCCTACCTCTTTGCCCAAAGACTTAGGGGCAGGGGACAACAATAAATACATAATTAATGTTAAAACAAAACAATAATAGTAGAATAAAAACAGTCTGCCTAGGTGTCAGTCTACATTTAAAGAAGGTCTTTAGCTGAGTCCTAAACCTGAACGACGTCAGCACCTGCCCAATGTCTGGGAGAAGTGCTTTCCGCAACTGGGGTGCTACTACTGAGAAGGCCCTCAGATGGGTTATAAAGTCCCAAACTATTCTCAATGATGGAATCATCAGAAAGCTCTCCCTAACAGATTTCAACTCACAGGCAGGTTGAAATGGCGAGAGGCAATAGGGATAAGGAAAAATATATATTCTGACCACCTAAATTAGTTACCAGAACATGCAAAGCACTGACATAGTTACCATTCATTCAATGACCATTCATTCAGCTTTGAATTAACTCAGGTTTGCCAAAAGCTCATTTCTAGTTCTGAAATTCTTCACTGAGTTTTCTGAGTTAATACAGCCACTACACTTATGAGGAGACACTTTAGCTGAGATTTGTGCATTGCAGGGGCTTAGATTAAATGACCCCTGTGGTCCCTTCCAACTCTACAATTCTGGTTCTAATAAAAGGCAGCTACTGTTTCTGCAGAGTAATGTAAAGCTTAGAAATAAACAAATCTATAGGTTAAAAATGTTAAGAACAGCCCTGCTGGATCAGATAAAAAAATCAATCTAGTCCAGCATTCTGTTCCAACAGGGTTCAGCCAAATCTCCTTGGAAATATCACAAGCAAAGTATTTTGCTCAAAGTCCATTAAGGATATGGCATTCTGTAAAAGAGAATGACATATCAAGATCAGGCTCATCACCAATTCCCAGTGAACAAACAAGGAAGAATCTATTTCATATACATTTGGCATATGCATTTGTCTTCTTTAAAGAATTACAGAAAGGATATTTTCCTTTGTCACTAAGTAAAGCTACGAAGAAAACAGACTGAAAACAAACACATATTCAAAGAATAATTTGTTAAGTTTTTCTAAAAACTTGACATCAAATCTTCAACACTGTTCTATTATTCTAAGTCATGAAGATAAAGAAGAAATTACTTTAAGAAAAACTTGGAGATCCTGAGTCTGCGTATGCTGAAGAATTTCTTGCTGTAGATGCTTGAATACAGATATACACATATAAATCTGATAATCTGGGCCAAGAAAAATACAAATGGCAATGTAATGGCAGATCTCGCTCCAGTCCAAGTAATTCCAGAAGCACTGAGTCAACCATTGTTGACAGATCTAGGAAAAAACAATAATCCAATTCATCACTTCCAGCAGCAACTGTTCCACATAATGCATCCAGCTCTATATACTCCATTCTGAGGTCCCTTGCAATTGTCAGCTACCATAATTTACAACAGAAATCCACCCCCACTCCTAGTCATGGGGGGGGGGTAGCACACCCTGTTTCGCCACTGGAAGTGAAATGTTTTTCCCTGGAGGTTCCCAGAGCTCACTGAAAACCTGAATCACTGCCACTAGTAAGGGCTTGTCTGGGAAGGCAGCACTTCCGTTTGTAAAAGCAACTAAAGCTCTAGACCACGTCTCCTATGCTAGGGGGAGGCATCTTTTCTCAAAGAATTTGAACTAAAAAGGAATGAGGAGGTGTGTCATATCAGCATCTCCCAATTAGTCATTTGCACTGCATCTTCTTTCTGGCAATCATGGGCATAAACAAGTTTCCACCTTAGTGTAGCATCCTTAAAAACCTGGAAGAAGAATTGCTACATGAAAGAGTTTTCTAGTGAAGAATGTCACAAACAGTAGTACTTTGGTTTTGTTTAATGTGTTTGTATTTAGCAGAAGAGGAGCTCTCCAACTTTTTAATAAATCTGACATTCTGTTATTAAACTGATTATGAAAAACAAAATTAGAATAACTGTTCTTTTTGTTGATCTCTACCACGACAATTTAATTTAGCTGTGAACTTATGAATCTTGTGTTAATCAGCCTGTAAATATTTACAAAAGTAAATCAGGCAAAAGTACTAATTTGATTGCAAAAGATAAGGTTTAAAACAGATTTTAGCTTGCTTCATTTGTAATCCAACAGTGACAATGGACTGGAACCAGACTTTTTCTTTTTGTGGACAGCTTCTAATCCAACAGAGAAAACCATTTTTTGTTGAGTCCCCCCTACACTCTATGACTCTAGAAAAACTTACCTAGAGGATTAAGGATCCCTTGGAAGGTAGCACTGGGGATTTTGAGGAATGGAAAAATCACTCCTCCTCTTTCATGGGAGTGTCCTGAGCAGAATTCTGCTTAGGGAATCTAGCAGGAGCAAACTCTGAATCTATCCCAATTAGTGTTTAGACAGCAAAATTACTTTTGCTCTTTTCACTTAAAATTATGGGGTAAGAGCTGGCATCTAATACACTGCCCAATTCTATGTATTTTCATTCAGAGGCAAGTCTCATTGTTATTCCTAAGCATTCAAATACTTTCAGCCTTATTGTAGAAACTGTACAATAAATAGTACATATCAGCAAAACAAACTGTTTTTTATTGCAGTAGCAATAATTCATTTTTTTGGTCTCACCTGTATAACTTGATTTCAAGTATGGTTATGAAGAACTACCAGACAAAAGCAATTCAATTTCAAAAAGCTCTCTCTTTCTACAATTCCCAGCTGACTATTCATTAGCAGTAAATATAATTTATAGTTAACTCTGCCCACTGCTGTGCATTTAAGGGTCTGACAAAGCTATTCTTTTTACCACTATGCTTTTTAAGAGAAAAAGAAAAACCTTCCTGTGAATGTCTTTTCAGAGTAGCTTCAACATGAAATGATTTAGTGGAAGTCCTACCCAGCTGGAATCTTGTCTTAATTTCCCTGTAAGCCTCATTTAACTTAATGGGACTTACTTCTGAGTAAACACCTAAGGGGCTGCACCATAGAAGAGGAAAGTGCTTTGGCTCCAGTTTTGCAGTCTCCTTTTCACTGACAGTCAAGGCAACCATTTTTTAAAAAAACAAATTGAAATATTTTCTATTACCTGTGACGACGTAAAACCAGACATATGGAACGCAGAAAAGACTAGGGGTAACTCAGCCTTCAGCAACATCTCAACATAATGTGCACTGCAAAAATAGATTGGATGGATCCCAGACGCTGCTGTGTCAACGGGCAGGTGAATCTGGTCAATGAAGCAACAATACCCAAAAGGATCCTTATTATACAGCTTTTCAAAGGTCTCCCTTCAAAAAAGATGTCACCTTCCCTCTGCCCATTCATTATCCACATGCAGAATAGAACAGTGATCGCTTTTCCTAATTTATGTCTAGCTGTAGAAAGTTTATTTGCTCCCAACACAACTAGAAAAAAAAAATACGGCAAAGTAGCCAGTAACATTTACCATTGCTTTGGGAGCAATGGGAAGAAAGGACTACCTGCTTCCCCCTTCCCTCCACAGCCCCCTGATAATCTAGTCCTGAAGGCTGCCCCCCCCCCCCGGGAATATGGGACATAAGTGATGGGAGCTGCAGATGGATGGTGGAACTGGCAAAAACTGCATGTCCCTCTTAAATGAATGGAGAAGCGCCTTAGGATCCAAGTCACAGTCCTTGCCAGGGCCAGACATGTGGCTGTCTTCAAGCAGCTGCATTGCACATTCCAAAATGTGTGTTTCAGGATCCCTTGGAGTGTTGTCGAAGGTGTTGCAGCACACCTCTAATGCTAGACTGCTTCACAGAAACCAAGAACTGCACACTAGTAAGAGCTGTGGCTCTTCAAGGAATCCTGGCATGCACAGAATTCCTTGGTGCCTAATAGAAGCATTTCGGTTCCAAGTGGACTGCTTGGGGTCTTTCTGCTGACCTACCTTTTGCAAGGAGAGGTTTACTATCTCTAAAAAGTAGTGTACAGGAAAGCCTGTTCTTGCCAGAAACTCCATGAATCGAATGACAGCCTGCTTGGCTTAAACTGCATTTATGACATCTAACTGCTAATTTGAATGCTTTGTTACCAGTGTTAACAATATGATTTGGCTTGTGGCTTCCCTACTAGATGTGAACCATTGCTTTGACCTCTAATGGTCTTAGAAACAAACGGGCATCAACTGTGCAAGCGTCGAGAAAGTTCCAGAATATGATTTGGAATTGTCACATGTCCATAATGTTCATAAGTAGCACTTCTTGATCATGCCCTACACTATTTCTTAAACTCTTTTTCAAATTTTAGTCCCTCTTGTCATATGGCTTTATTATTTTGGGGTGCTGACATGTCTCAAGTGGGGAGCCACACTTGCCCTGTTTGCTCAGTTTTCTAGTATGTGGAAGTTTATGTTAGTAGGAGAGTAAAAAATTAAACATACAAGTTTTCATTTAATTCTGTGATTATTTATGTTAAAGGAAACTTGTATAAATATCTGAGATGCTAAAATAGTGAGGCTCTGACTAGCAGTGACAATGCAAGCTGGCTTACTTTTTCCCCCCTTATCCAAAATTGCTACTTTGTATCATTTAATGATTTTATAATAAAACAAAAGCTACTAATCTAAAGCATGAGCTTGCACATAGCAATAATAATAAAAAGGCCATTCAATAGTTCTATCTGCCTACATACAGAATTTAACACTACTAATAAAGTGAATTTTATGGCTCACTTTAAAATTCAATAACACCACCACTGCTATCTGTCTACCTGTTTTTTCCCTGGTTCCAGACAACCATTTGAGCAGATGTCAAATCCATATTTTTCTGAGAGAAATTTTGCAGGGCAAACATTTGGTTAAAAAAAACCTTTAAGTAACTGCATTGTGTTCTGTTTATCAACAACTTTGGAAATATTAAATTTCATTTAAAATGTTCAGAGCAATCTTGTCAAGATGAAACCTTTTTTGAAGTCTTACAGAACTGTGCAGCCGTGGTATCCAAAGGAATGCTGACACAAGAAGACGGGAAAACTGGTGGAGAAAATTTAATGTTTTTTCCCTGTCTCCCATCATTATTAGAAATACAGAAGATGCAAACCAATCAAAGCCGACGTATCCTCCCTGCAAACCACCTGTAGGAAAACGTTCAGGAAATCCAAGGGTTTGTTGTTAAATGCAGAAAAACCCTGCGATCGAAAACACATCTATTAGTAGACCATTATTAGAAAAGGATCAGGCCTAGATACCAAATCCAGAGACTTAAGGGTATTCACATGCATCATGTACAAAGTACACCCCTTTCATTGCAATTGTGAATGCAAATCTATAACTGTGGGATGTCTGTGGATCTGCTTTCTACACTGGAGTAAGTGGGGAAACCACTGTAGATTTTAAAAAAACTCTGGGCAGAAATAGAAACTTAGATGGGAGAGCATCTGCTCTGGAAAATATGCCTGTTGAGAAAGGAAAATGTTATGAAGTTCCTGCCTATATGGCACAAATCTTTGTGCCATCTTAAATAATTCAAGAAGGCATCTTAAAAATTATTTTGACAGTTATACCAACAAAAGACTTGGTGATGTTTATATTATGAGAAAGGATACGCAACGATGTCCTTAGAAGTGCCTGTTGTCGTTTCAAAAAATTTTCACAGTGCATTATTACATGGCATAGATCATCTTCGGCATTCTCTCTCAGCAGGTTCAAATGTTTACCATAGCTAAACCAAAAAAAAAAAAAAAAAGTTTAACTTAACTAGAAGCTATACTCATTTTCATTTACTTATTTCATTACGGAAAAGAGCACACCAGACATTAATGTGAGTGATTTGTAGCCAATTGGCAGAAGCCTTAATCCACATCATATTCATAGGCAATCTATACTGGGAAAACATGTCTGCAGCTGTTTCTTTCTTTTAAACCTTGCTACTTTATTTAAGATGCATAACATTACACATAAAATAATAATCTGAATACAGAGAGCTCATGGAAGGGCTTGATACAAACCCAACAATATTTGTGACTCCTTCTTCCAACAGCTGAACTCCATCACCACCACCCATGGCACATCATAAACTGCATTTGAAAGTCCCTCATTCCCAGATTAAACAGTTTTCCATGTGGCTTAGATGGCTGGTCTTCAAAAGAAAGCACTCTAAAGGCCCCTTGGGTTCGCGGTACTAGTTTAACGGTTCTTTGAATCCTCGCCTGACCTTTCTCTCCATATAAAGCACAGTCTGCCACTTAAATGAGACCGCTGGTTAATTTCTGCGTGAAATGTATAATGGATTAAGGCACTGATTTGACAAAATTATGCTCTTTCTGTTAAAGATGCTGCAACTGCATGCAAAAAATGATGTAGTTACTCAGATATTGCTGTTCCACCAATGTAAACAAATAATCCCAAACCTTCCTTATGCCCAGCTCCAACCAAAGTTGTTGGTGGTTTTGCTGGGGACGTAGGAGCTGGGTGTGAAGCCTCAAGCTAGGTGCAGGAAGGTACAAAAAAGTATATTAAATACACATCAGACTACATGTTCCCAACCACAACTGGCGCCATTACAGCAAGACCAGGATGCATAAAAGGAACGTAACGTGCAACATAAAAATGAGTAAAACAGAATTTTTGAACCTGTACCTGGTACTTTCCATGACTATCTATCTGCATCTGCTTGCAAATCCTATTTGCCTTTTTAAAATTGTGTGAGTGTCTTCTCATCAAGGCAAGGTAGCAAATAGAACAGAAATAATGGCACAACAGTATTGTACAAGCATTTGCACATTTAAAATGTTAAAACAAATGGGCTGCCCTACAATTATAATATGTGCCAGCCTAGTGAAAGCATAGGTGTGGCGTGTATTTATATTTTTATATAAAAAATATAGAGCAAGAATGGCTAACCTTTCTGGGCCTGAGGGCTACAGTTAACCTTGAACAACCCCCTGAAAGCTGCATACCAGCAGTGCATGTGATCAAAAGTGTGTGTAGCCATCTCACTCCCTTGCACACGCACACGAACACACATGCATATCCATTGATACTAGACATTTTTAGTATAAAAACTTATTAAATTCTTCCACAAAGCATTCTGCTTTGCTTCAGGCTTCCATTTGCACCCCACTGTTCACAGCTTAAGTCAGCTTTAAAATGCACATTATGTTGATTTAGATTATTATTCATTCTAGGAAGATCAAATAAAGCATATACAATGGAAATATGTTGATAGTTTAAATAAATGAATGAAACATTAGTGGTTCAAGAGCAAGGAAGAAGATTACTAGGTCTCAGTTGAATTAATATAGAATTATTAAAGCATCTGTTAATAGTATTTTGGTAAA
The DNA here is from genome assembly GCF_964188305.1 of Podarcis bocagei. Taxonomy (NCBI): domain Eukaryota; kingdom Metazoa; phylum Chordata; class Lepidosauria; order Squamata; family Lacertidae; genus Podarcis; species Podarcis bocagei. The sequence continues at coordinate 41,525,462 of NC_138127.1, forward strand.
AATATAGTGTTCAGAGCTTGGTTACTCATACTAGAACAGCTTACTACAAAAATAATAGTATGTACTATAAAGATGTTTTTAAAATATCTGATACTCCTGTTACTGCACTTCCTATGAGGAATGGCTTGAGGGAAGCAATGGCTTCCTGTTACCTTACCATGTAGAATTCACACTGTCGTTCATGACTTTAAAAGCCCTAAAGGGCAGAGGCCTGGCTGATTTAATGAATCAAGGTGAGCACAGATTCAAAGAACTGTAGTGTTGGAAGGGAACATGAGGGTCATCTAGTCCAATTCCCTGCAATGCAGGAATATTTTGCCCAATGTGGAGCTCAAACCCACGATCCTGAGATTAATAGTCTCATGCTCTACCGAATGAGCTACTCTCACTCCTAAAGCCTGGTGTGAACTTATTTATGTCCTGCCCTTCGTCACAACTTATCTCAGGGTGAATTACAAAAAAAGTTACAATATGATAAAGCACTAAAATACTGTTAAAATCATCAAAGTAAACCCATATGGTTGCCTATACCTACTCTCTGTAACTGTGTGACTACACAGAGATATTTAGAAAGCATGATGGAAGAGAAAGCAATTCAGCTGGCGCTGAAAATGAATGGCATCAGCTCAGTCTTGGAGAGAGGGACATTCCTTAACTGATGGAACCAGCGCTGAGAAGCCTCTAATTACATTTTTGGTGGTACTGTCAGAAGGACCAACCTAGCTCATTTCAAAGGCTTGAGCAGGGTAGGGCCACCCACCTGTCAATCACCTAATGTCATAAAGATGTCACAAGGGTCTTGCAAAGTTCCTAAGCCTATATTGTAAAATAACCAAGAATGTTCTTCTATTTCACTATTGCTCCTACTGTGACCAACAGGGACCTTTAGATAGACCTTCTCAGTAGAAGTCATACAATTATAAAATTCTCACTCCTGAGATGTCTGCTAGTCAGAACCTAATCATCTAGAAGCACTCTCTAGTTTGGGGAGGCCTTTGGTGCACCGGGTTAATTCAAATTGTTAACTGGTTTCAAGACAAAACAAAACATGATTTTTGTATTCAGTTAGGGGGTTTATTTTATCATAGTAGTAATCAAGCACTTTTCTTTTTGTGTAATCTGGTTATATATTTTTTAACCTGCACTAGGCCTCCGGGGTAGAGCAAATAACCAACCTCAAATAAATTACATTCAATGTGTCTGAACACCATTATTAATCCCTTCAGTGGAACAAAAAAGAATAAAAGCAAATTCCTAGTTTTGAAGGACAAGCTAAATGACCTTTATCAAATCTATTCTGAAAACAACAATTATGGTAATTATGTTGAAATATACAATTCAAACTTACTTAAAGGAATGAAAAACATACAAACCATACCAGGAATTATATACTGGTAAGAACATCAGTATTCATTATAAATCTCAGCTATGAAGTCACTGGGGTGACTTAGGCGAGCCTTTAACTCTTCACCTCAGCCTGCCCTCCTTTTCAATGGCAATAATGGAATATTTATTTCTTTAAAAATTACTGACAACTTTTCAGGATAAAAAAATGACAAGGTTGTTTACAAATAAATATAGTACAATAAAACATAAAGCAAACTATCTAGAGTTCAGTAAAGCTGGTACTAAGGATTAGAGTCCAGGAACGCCCATATCAAATGAAAAGTTTTTACCAGCAGCAGAACATCTGCGCTGTAGGTTCCTGTCATATCTGTAAGGGGCCGTCATTCCAGTGTGGGACACTGGTCTATTTTATACAGGTCGTCTTGTGAGGATTACCAAGAAAATATATGATAACCGCATTGCACAATATTCACTCTCTGTCCAGTTTACAGCAGGTGCATGGCTTCTGAGCAGGATCCCCAGAGGGGAACTGGATGCAGCCCAAAGAGAAAACGCAAAGCCATCATTTATACAGCACAACTGATCAGTCGGCATAAAAAGGTAAAAATAAAGAAAAAAGGCTAATGAATCCATTCTAAGACGGGTACTACTTAGACCTGAAAGCTTGTTATTGGCACACACAAAAAGAACCAAGTATGCAAACTTCTGGAGTATTCCATTTGCATTGGGGCACTAATTTTAGTACATCTTTGATAATGAGTAGTGTTTTGTTTTGATAACATGAAAGTATCCTTATATAGAAACTTAACTTGGTCTCGTGTTGTTTCAGCACACTATAGCCCCATCTACCGTATTTCTAAGATGCTTCATGGAGAACACCCAAAGGCAGACAAAGCTGGCTGAGAGGTCACTTAAAGTGATGTAGGTGCTGTTCTGATGGTGGGGAGAGAAGCCTGCCAGCAAACCAGCCCTTATACTGCTGCAGGTCACCCACAGAAAGCTCCAGACATAGATGTTCTGCTGCCACTGAGGGGTTGCCCAGTGTTTCATGGGCAATGGAGGATCTGATGTACTTCAATCAATCCATTTTTTTGTTTGTTACAATTTCAGATCAGCCACTAGAATATAGTCCAACACATATAATTTTACAGAGATTATAAAATTGGGATTACCAGTACTACCAAAAGCTAGGGTATGTTTGTGCATTGCCATGCATTCACAATCACACTAGAATGAGTTTTCTGAGTGCTAGTGTGGTTGGTAGAGAGATGTAATCATCTGGTTCCTGGTAATGCAAGCGGATGTGCATAATTTTGCCACATTGATGAGTCTGGTGTAGTTAATTCCCTTCTGTTGACTTCAATGAGGGGTGTGGGGAGAAAATAGTAGAAACAAGTCTATGGACCCCCCACAATGGATGCAGTGAGCCAACAGGGATTGGGAAGTAGCAATAGCTCTACTGTAGGATCAGTGAGAGGGGGAAGAGCTTGATCGGCCATTGATTCATGGAACATTACAATATTTTGGTGATGTACCTGGTCTGGAAGGTGCTGGTAGCAGTGAGAGAAACCGTGTGCAGTTCTGTGGTTCCAAGCCATTCACGTTACAATAATGATTTTCACCATAAAATTGTTCAATTTAAATGTTGTATTATGTCGAATGGATAGTTTCAATAGCATTCAAGTCATAACAAATTAAAAATGAACATTTTATAAATACCTAAGTGAAATGTTTTGACGTAATGTACCTGATTGTCATTTTAATGCCAAGCTGCTGTACAGATGAAAGAGTTTTGATCTCCACATTTGCATCAGCTGAAAAGAAAAAGTCACATAAAAATAAGTTCAGGTAGGTAGCAGTGTTGGTCTGACGCAGTCAAAATAAATAAATAAAAATTAAAATTGTCCAGTAGCACCTTAGAGACCAACTAAGTTTGTTCTGGGTATAAGCTTTCGTGTGGTGTCTGAAGAAGTGTGCATGCACACGAAAGCTTATACCCAGAACAAACTTAGTTGGTCTCTAAGGTGCTACTGGACATTTTTTTTAAAAAAAAAAATTATAAAAAGAAGTGTTTAACCATTTTAATCTGAATTTCTAAGAACTGTTTAAAAGATGAAGTTTGGTGGCAATCCATAATACAGTGAATTTAGTGAAAGCAATAAATAAGTTATTATAGTTACAATAAGACAACATTTTGGACTATCTATGGCCTTACTTTTAACAACTGAACTCTACAAGCTTCCATTTTATGACAGATATAAATAACTGTCAGCTTATGGTTCATCACCCCTTACAACTTCATAAAACTGTCAAAGTGGCACCTTGCCTAAATACTGTCTGTAGTACTTATGCACAATCCTATGGGTGTTGCGATGGAGTTCCAGGAACCATAGGATTTTGCAGATGAATCTCGCCTTCTCCATGGGCTCTGAAGAAGCTTCATCCAGGTTGCTATGAAAAGATCCATAGCTACTACTTCCCCAGAGAGAAGAGGGCAAAAGGGAGCATTTTGCAGGTGGATTTAAGTGGTGTCTTTGGATCTGCTTGAATTCAAAGCCCTTTCACTATGAAACCGTCGGGAAAGAATGTCGACCCTTTGGCTGGTGTCCTTCTTTTCCCTATTCAAATTCTTGGGGGGAAAAACTAAAAGCCAATAGGAGGAGAGAGAAAATGGGGAACAACACCATCACACCACCTTCTGTCCTGACAGTGCATTCCCAGAGGGCTTTGGATTTTGTGATTTGTCTTCTATAACTACTAACCACTCCCAACACTGTTGCTCTGTCTAAGCACTTATCCCGCAGACAGAACTTGACATCAAGTGCTCTTCTCCAATATTTGACTCAACTCAGCCTTTTGCCAAGTATGGGTAGCATCCAGTAAAAACAATAGCCTAATTCACTATAATCAAAATGAACGAACAGATTATCCTGTTTCACAGTCTCTTATATATATATGTATCTATTCATGACATAAATTAATGTGCAAAATTGTGGCTGGGTTGTCATTATAGCTATGTTTTCCTATTCAGAAGATATTTGTATCAACTCTTTCAGTGCAGATTTTAAAATGGCTTGCAGAACTCTTCACAATTGAAGTACACTTAATATTAACCAATGAGTGAAGCATTGGCCTGGTGCGGTAGTTCTTAGATTTTTCCAGGCTAACAATATTTTCATCTGCTGTTTATAAAAAAAGTAGGCCTACAAGTCTTTCTTTGTACTTTATTCAATACATTAGGAGCTCAACGCCTCTACAGGGAAGGGGAGGAGGCATGAAAGTTGCAATTGTAATGATGCACAAAATGTACCTTGTTTATTCCAAGATACATTATTTAATTTCCCCCAAAATCAATGTGAAACCCATTTTATTAAAAATGTCTTGAAATAATGTGGCTTTCAGAACAAAAGCATCAAAGGATCAATTTTCTCAATAAGAAAACCATTTTCCCCTTAACAAAAGGCAGAGTATCTCTGAACTGTCAATCAGACAAAGAGGTGAAACTGCTATAGTTGTTAAGCAGAATGAATAAAATATGCTATGGCAGTAGCTCCCAAGATGCCAAATTCAGGGAAAAGATTTAAGTACACCTCACAGTTCAAAGAGAAATAAAAATTGCACAGAACATGTGTAATTCATTTTTTAAAGAAATCAAACATTCAATTGGATGTATCACAATTCATATTTAATTTCAATATATGGTGACTGTCAGAATTCCAGATACAGTCATGCTGAGAACTTGTGCTGAAGTAGTTTAACAATGTTGACCATTTTTGTTTTTCAAAACACATCCTTAATTCAGAATTCACCGGCTTCTAAGAATAAGGCAGCCTCCCCACCACCATACACCATTTTAAAAATCAGATCTATTGTGTGCAGTTCTTAGGTTTTCTAACAAATTTAGATTCTAAAATAACAATTTAATAGTCTATTAAACAATACCAAAAAACGTTTCTACTAGTTGGATGCCATTAACATTGATTATTACAAGTGTTGGTGTCAATTTTCCCAAAAGGAATGTGACTTCCTCTTCTTAGTGTTAACAGGGTGCTATTCTTGACATCCAAGAAGCACAACTTCTTTTTGCATACAATATTAATTGCATTAATCAATAACAAATTCACTATCTTTATAGGGGTTCTTCCAACCCCCAGACTTCCCCCCACTCCTCTCCCCGGTTTACAATAATTATCTCTTCTCTTTTCTGTGACTAAATACTTTTATCTAATCTATTAAGTCTGCCTTTTCAATACCCTTTATCAAATTACCGTATTTTTCGCTCTATAACACGCACCCGACCATAACACGCACATAGTTTTTAGAGGAGGAAAACAAGAAAAAAAATATTCTAAACGAAACAGTGGATATATGATTTTTGTGGTTCATGCTGTGGCCACAGACATGTGATCTGATAGTGAGTTTGGAGTAGCCCAATGCAAAAATCCTGAGGATCCATGTGGATCCATGCTTTGTAACCACATTTTTGCACCACTGCAGCCCCAGGCAACAGTGGGTGCGTGATTTTTTTGGGTGCAAGCTGTAGCCATGGACATGCTATGTGATCTGATGGTGAATTTGGGGTGACCCAGTGCAAAAATCCTGAGGATCCATGTGGATCTGTGCTTTGTAACCACGTTTTAAGTGGGGAGGGAAGGAAAAGCACTCAAGGGACAAAGGACACGTGTGGGGTGGGTGGAGAAGGATGCTGTTAATAATGCAGAAGAGGGGTATAAGAGGAGAAGGCTCCCCTCCCCTCCCGCTTTGCTCCTTTAAAGAAGCAGGCTCTCTGTCCCTCTCTCCTCCCCACTCAGCAGCTCTTCTCCCGCTTTGCTGTTTCAAAGCGAGCCACGGAGGAGGGAAGGAAGGGGAACCATGGATCCTCTGCTCACGACTGCAACTGATCCTCACCAGCACCCGTAGGCATTCGCTCCATAACACGCACAGACATTTCCCCTTACTTTCTAGGAGGAAAAAAGTGAGTGTTATGGTGCAAAAAATACGGTATATTACAAGTGCTAATCCAAGCCTGCTAACGTATTTAAATGTTTGCAATGCTCCTTCATATATTCTATAAAGTTAATCCATTCATTTTTATTTTTATTTTTTTGTCCTCTTGGTGTCTAATCTTCCCATTCCCGTTCAATTTCGTCATTTTGGCATAATCCATCCAGCTCTCTTTTTGCGTAGAAGGAAGCTGCTTGAGCAACTGCTTATCTTCCACCTCCATACTGTAGCTACTGAAATAAGAACGACCTGGACAGGCAATGGGTCTCTCTCCCTGAAGCCACTTGGACCCAGAGGCTGTAACCAATCACCCTAATGTACTAGCAGAAGCTAACTTAAGGATTCCTACCAGTGCAATGGGACCTTTCCCCTTCTCGTCCCCTGTGCCCTCCCCCCCATATGCTCCAGAGGATTGGGAGAAATCCCAAAACAGTGCATGGTGGAAGGAGAGAGGAGACCTTAACTGCAAGAGTGAGAATACGCAGAACCTAAAGAAGGCCTTATCTTTATGTTTATCCCATCAAGAGGAATCTGGATGGCTCTCATGCTGGCTTACAGAGTATGATAGAAAAAAATAAAAAAATAAAATCCAACATAAAACTAAAACTCAAAAGAAATATGGTAACAGTGGCTGAAAACAGCAGCTAGAACACAATTCAGTTTAGAAGTTAAATGCCTTTCATAAAGGTCAAGAAAACTAAAAAAAGATAACAATGAATAATCTTCTTTCCTAGAACACAAAATTCCAATCTCTTACAAATCTACACATAATAAAAAAATTCTTTGCACTTGCATCCTTAGATACCATCTAGCAGATGAGCAATCCTGTCCTCATGCTAAATTACTACTGGTAAGAATAAAGCAATTTCAAAACATAAAGGTCAATTTTTAAAAGTGCAATCCATGTTCCAGGATTTTCAGCTTTTATTGCTACCTTGAAAGGAGATGCAAAATAATGTGTATGATCTGTCCTAATTCTAATTACATGAGACGTGTTCAGCTCAAAATATATACAGCTACTTATTTCTAAAATGACATTACATTCGCCAGAATTTTAAAGACTCTCTTCAGCTGGAATTGTTTCTCTATTAACAAAGTACTCCTCAGAGTTTTGAAGGGGAAAAAAATAAAATGTGAGCAGCAGAAGTGCAGTCTTAGTTTTATAGAGCTCAGTAACCCCATGTAATCAAATGGCAAGCATGAAAATAAAAAACCCGTGGAAGACAACAAAGTAAGAAATGTTCTTTTAATAGCCAAATCCCAAATGGGACATGCAGCCCAATTTGTAATGTTTGCTATGCTCTCCAAATAAAAGGGAAGCTTTGTCCACTTTCACTTCATTGCCAAACTATGGGCAAGAACTACATGGAAGGGAGGGATGAGAGGAGATATTTTCCAGAAAAAAGGTCAAAGGTTGCTTTTAATACACACACACACACACACACACACACACACGAGTGAGGTTATAATGTTTAGTCTTATCTCAGGACAATCTAGCCAAGTAGGGTCAACCATTAATGATGGGCAGGAAATGATTTTCATTGTCCCACTTTTAGAGATCCTTTAATAAGAAATAAGATTTCAGACCTATGCCTGAAAGACATGCCCAACATGTCTGACTATTACTCCATACCAAAACTAATATTTAAAAAACCCAATCCAGAGACATTTAGGATGCCTGTGAGACGGATCCTAAAATGAGTTTTGTCTTCACCACGCTAATTTTCTGCAGAAAAATATTAAATCTTGCAGAGGGGCCCAAAAAGCACAGCCCAAAAATAGGTTTGCCACTCCAAATGTTATCTTATGAGTAGGCTTAAATCTGGGGTTTCACAAATGTAGCTGGAAAATGGCGAGTCTACTACCTTAGCATCTTAATTTATAGCAGATGATCTGATGCGAACATTGCTGTCAGGACTAGCAAGTACTCCAGTACCACCTCTAGGGCCAGCAGGCTGCCATATGGTGATGGAAAAGAGAAACAAAGAGGAAAGATTTTAAAAATATCTAGTGTCAGTTTTGTTGTGGTGGTTTGAGCTCAGGAGTGATATTTAAAGTTATATATAGCTATATGCATGGATCATATTCATAAGTCATCCATATATTATATGAAAGACAGAGGCTGGATTTCCAGAAGTCTTTTTTCATATGCTTTAACTTTAAGCGCATCTTCCACATAAGCCAACAGACAGGCAATATAGAGTTAAGTGTTGCTATTGTTTATTATAATTTTTTAAAGCCCTGCAACTGTATAAATGTCAATATATTAGCTTATTATTCTCCCTCATCTTTAAAACGCTAACCGAAACTAATTTGATTTTTCCAGATTTGCAAATTTTATAATGGATTGAAATCCTGAGGGATTTCACAACAGCTGGATGAATTGTGTTATTCTAATTTCAACTACCCAAGGGTTTAGAAAGCTGCTGTAGTTTAAGATAATCAATTTCTCATTTCCAGAAACATGATAACACTGAATATCAATGCATTGTCCTGAAACTACTTTCATATAACACATTGATTCTATTCATTAAAAAGCCAGGCTAAACTATTGTTATACTCCCTGTTGATCAAAGCCTAGCCAAGGTGTGTGTGTGTGTGTGTGTGTGTGTGTAGAGGAGCTGCACTAAGTAGTCTGCTGGCTTATTAAAACTCAAATCCATCTGCTCCCTTTACAAATAATTTGGGATACCAAACGACCTTACATCAGATTTCTTATGCTTGATGATTCTCTGTGGTTTATTCCAGTATATGATTCAAGGGCTCAATACAGAGGAGAAGACAAACAGGGAGCCATAGTGTAACAAAAGTGTCAAAGGAATATGTTGAAGATACAAAATTATATTTAATTTTTAAAACATTTTAATTTCCATTGATAGGTGGAATAAAATGCACTACAGAAGCACCCAATTAAAAAAATCATGTTCCAGCTACTCTTGAACCATAATGAGATGTAAATAGCTATGTGGTATTTCAGAGGGATCCTACTTATTTTAGTGAAATCGTGTGTGCTTTATGTCAGATTTATGCCTATTGGAAAGGTATAAGAAAATGATTTTTTTCCAAAAATGAGGTGACAGGGTCAAAGTGACTCTGCAAAAGCCAGCTAATGTACCCCAGACACAGAGTGCAAGCGTACAGACCAAAGATCACACACAAAGTCAATGGCTGGGGGAAATATGGCCACAATTTTTTATTGATAATGGAGATTGTTGTGGCATGGCAGCAAGGATCTTGGTATTGGGTGGCCTGACTTCTGCCTGATGTTGTCAGGAATTAGGGAATGGCCCACCTCACTGTGGGTCATCCCAGTGGTTGCTCACCCACATGGCTGCAAAGAGGCCAGCCTCAGTCCCCAGAGCTACAGCCCCACCAAGGAACCCTTATGTCTATGAATTCTGTCCTTTGTCCCTCTGCCACCAACTGTATGCTGTGACAAATACTCACTTTAGAATAAAATAGTAAACTCAATATTCTACAACCTGTGCATGTTGCTATGAGAAAGGTGAAAACCTCATCACTACGTCATAAAATGCCAAGATCTGCCATCCTCCTATTATCATGTATTAATTATAATTATAGACTGCTTTTCTTTTTCAGTCAAAACTGAAGGTCAGCTGGGTCAAACCAGATCAAGAGAAAGGAGCCTGCTATGTCTACCTATTCCACTCAGAGCCACTAAGAGAGGCTCAGAAGCCAGAAGTGTGGCAGTTACCTTTCAGTTGACCATTGCAAGCCAGAAAAAACAGCATGAGAGAAGAAAATTACCTTCACATTCTCTGCTGGTGAAGTAACATTCTGATGGCGTTTCAGAAAGATGCAAGACAAACATTTCCATTAATTCTGCCAAATCTGAAATAAAACCAAAACGATTAATGCATCAATGCCACAAAATTTCCTTTTAAAAAGAAATCATGTCATGTTTTGTGATTTGCGTGTGCACAATTTTGTAACAATAAAATAAATATATATATATTTAAAAATGCCACAAAGTAAAATGCAGAACTATATCAACCAATTTCTTTGTTTCCCTTTCCTCCACAGAACCAAAGGTGGCATATGTAGCTTGCTCCACTCCATTTTATCCTCTCAATCACCCTGCGGGAGAGGATAGGCTGAAAGACAGTGAGTGGCTCAAGGGCACCCAGTGAGCTTTATGGCTGAGTGTGGACTGAATCTTAGTCCCTCTGATATAGGCCAATACTCTGACCACAGCACAACAGTGAGTAGAAAATGAACCAAAATGAAAGCCTATAGGCAACTAACAGTGCACTCTACTACATATGAGTTTAGAAGAAAGTCTCACTGGGTTCAAAGAGGCTTACCTCCAGGTAAGTGCGTTACAAGATTGCAGCCTAAAGCTGTCTATACGACCGCATGTTTATTCACAAAAGCATGGCAAAAATAATTCAAAACAGGCATTCTGTTTTTGTATTCATAACAACATTCCTGGTTTAAATTAAAATTTTAATGGCTTCTCTGACAATCTATTCAGTGTAAACTGAAAGGGAATCGTTTGTTATCCTTGGATCCTCTGAGGATTACTTCGGAATTTGTTAGACAGTTTCAACATGAAGAAAATTAGCTGTAATTAGATTGCACTGCCTACATTCTTCTATTCAGAGGTTCTGAGGAGGGAAGTTTGGCCTTAATCTTGCAGTAAAGGTCAATGCACTTTAAGAGTTTCTGTCCTCCTTTGTGCAAAAGGCGTTCCAACACAGCTACCTGCTTCCTTTTGCATCTCAGCAGGAAACTTTCCAAGCTCTGCATGGAAGTCTTTTGCACTTGTCTTACTCATTTAAATGAGTAAGAAAGCCCTAAAAGGGAGAAGAGTTCTATGTTCTATGCACACAGCATATTTGAGTACGATTGTTTTTCATTCTTTCATGGATAGTTCCCAAAGTGATCTTTGCAAACACAGGTTTGCCTAGAGCAGGCTTTCACCAACATCTGAGTTCACTGACCCCTTGACGAGCTTATAAAGTTGTCATTGACCCCCCCAACCCAAATTCTTAGGGATGTAAATGAAATGACATCCAGAAATATCAATGTATAATCAACCTTTTTAAACCACCAATCACCATTACTAGGAATCATAAAATGGGGAAAAAAATAAGGAATACTGTCACATTGTAAAATCATCTACAGTGGTGCCCCGCAAGACGAATGCCTCGCAAGACGGAAAACCCGCTAGACGAAAGGGTTTTCCGTTTTTGAGCTGCTTCGCAAGACGATTTTCCCTATGGGCTTGCTTTGCAAGACGAAAACGTCTTGCAAGTGTTCCGATTTTTTTCCGCTTCCCCCCTTTTTCTAAGCCGCTAAGCCGCTAATAGCCTTTTAGCCGCTAATCCGCTAATCCTTTAATAGCCGCTAAGCCTTTAATAGCCGCTAAACCGCTAATAGCGCTAATCCGCTAATAGGGTTGCTTCGCAAGACGAAAAAACCGCTAGACGAAGAGACTCGCGGAACGGATTAATTTCGTCTTGCGAGGCACCACTGTATTAAATACAGAGGCTCCTCACTGGCAAGGAAGATGCATTCTGTACATATTAATGTTCTTTATTCCTGAGGCTCGTTGCATTTCCACACTGTCCCTTGTGGCAATCTTTTCCACCCCTAGGCCGTTTCTGACCTACTTTGGAATTCTAGATCTTTTATTCAGCCCCTGCACATTCACATCAATATCAACCACTTTGGGAAACCATTGCCTAAATAATGTATAATTCTGATTTAGTAATTCATTTGGAGTAACTCTCTCAGGGATTCTTAGAGGAATGTTTAGGATATACTGCTATGGATACATGACGTCTCCAGGCACTGCAGTTGTCTGCAAGGGATTCCGGTCTGGCGGAGTTGATGTTGTCAGGCTTCATGTCACATTTGCAGACATCTTTGGAACACAGAGTTGGTCTACCAATGGGCCTGGTGCTGGAAGCCAGCTCCCCACAGAGCAGAGGAAAAATAACCGTGGGAGGAGTGCAGAGAGAAGAAACGCCATGGTGCATCTGCTGCAGCACAACTGGATGCCTTCATCTGCCCCAGATGCAACAAAACATGTGTCTCCCACATCCGTCTCTACAGCTACAGCAAGCGCTACAACCCAGCAACAGTTTGACTTCACCTCAATTGTCGCTTGAGACAGGCATATTCCAACCAATTTAGGACATTTTGTTGTTGTTTAATCATTTAGTTGTGTCCGATTCTTCGTGACCCCATGGACCAGAGCATGCTGGTAGCTTCGAGAACACTGTCCAACCATCTCGTCCTCTGTCGTCCCCTTCTCCTTGTGCCCTCCATCTTTCCCAACATCAGGGTCTTTCCCAGGGAGTCTTCTCTTCTCATGAAGTGGCCAAAGTATTGGAGCCTCAGCTTCAGGATCTGTCCTTCCAGGGAGCACTCAGGGCTGATTTCCTTAAGAATGGATAGGTTTGATCTTCTTGCAGTCCATGGGACTCTCAAGAGTCTCCTCCAGCACCATAATTTAGGACATAGCAACATATAATACAAACTGGTTTAAATGGCATGTCTTCCCCTTTGACAGTCCTCAATCATACCTCACTATAAAGAATCATCAATATAACATAGCAAGGATAAGCAGCTTCCCTTTAAAAATAATTATACTTACTGGTTCCACTCATAACAGTTGGTTTGTTTTCCATGATTTCACAAAACTGTCTTTGAATATTTTCAATCAATTCCAGTGGTTTCTCTGGATTATTTAAAGCACATGCAAGCTTGCTAGCATTGCCATCTAAAACGAAGATGAAAATATTGCTATGAAAGCTATGGTTTTACTTTTGCCTAAATGACCACAGCAATCAGTGAAGAACTTAGTAGGTCTGCCTCAAACCAATAAAGCTCCTATACAAGGAAATACAAAAAGATGTTCACAGGTCATAAGAGGACTGGACTGTGAAGGTGAGTTGCTTGGCTCAAACAGCAGATGGGGTCTGGGAGGCACTCCCCTCCCACCTGGCTGCTCTGCCTCTTTAAACTTCATGCAGTATTAGAATTACTAAATATTACCATAGTAACAGCATTTTCCTGAAATTAAAAGTCCTGCTTTTTACAAACAGGTGCTTAGAAATGGCTCTTTATGAGCCTCCAAGAAGCTTTCAGTGAATTTCTTAATTGTAAATATCAAAGTGATCAAGATAATTTCTCCCTGCTATCATCCTCTACCAAGTTCTTGTTTGTGCAATATCGTACCTGTTTCTAGGCTTTAAAATTGCCTAAATTCATTTTAAGTATACACAATAAAACATTTCTGTAGTCAGACTTTAGAAACTTTGGTTCTTTAAGATACTTATTATTCCTGCTTCATTTCAGCATTTTAGTATCCTAGTTAATATTCAACTTCCTAAATGAAATCATCACTTGCAAATGCCGTTAGCCTTTTTTTATTAAATAGAAAATATTTGCTTTCTGTTTCTTTCACCGCATAAAATGCATTTTAAAATAGTGTTTGCACTTTAATAATTTATACTTAAATTGTTTTCCCATCACTGGAATTCATTTGACCAACCCAGAGTATTTCACAAAGCTGTTCGACTAGTACAATTCTTCCAATCTATTCCATATGCACATTCAAATGCCAAGTAATTACACCAAAAGGCTTCATTTCTCAAAGGCCCTCACTGGCACAAGCCTAATTTAGTTCTTCATCTAATGTTCACTTCATGTAGCCAGGCACAGGGAAAAAGAAGCTTCTTACGCAGATTAGATCGTTGGTGATGATGAAACTCCTCTGGCCCTTTCTCCCTGTATGATCATGACTTGTTCCCACTGCCAAGGAGGAATAGGTATTCATTTCCTACTTTCAACACCTTTTGTTTATATCTATTTGTAAGTGTAAGGTATTCTATATGTCTTATCATGCTTCTCAGGATCCCACTTTTTGACTCTACATGATTGCCCTTTCCTTTTATGAGAATGAAAGGTGGCAATAATGTAGAAGACTGGAAAGTACTTAACAAGAATAACTTAGAAAACTTAAGACTGTGTCTGTTAGGAGAAAGATTCAATTCAGGGCCGCACCAAGAAACGTGGCTGCTTAAGCAAAGTATAGGATTATAATCTACTGTCACCTGAGGCAGTTGCCTCACTTTGACAGCCCTGATTCAACCCCAGGCAGAAAGTACTAGAGTAGGGAAAGGTTTTCTAGAACAAAACTGAGTTTCCTTTATAGGTATTGGGTGGGAGGGGAAAACTAATTTGTTCCCATATTCTGTTTTCCCTCAGTTTGATTTTCATACGTAAAGGAATTGAGTCCCAGTATCTGATTGATTTTATTATAAAAACCCTGCTGTGTTTGTATTAAATTCAAGGAACAAGTGTAAAGTCATCCTGTGTTCAATTTAACACTTGGTAATATACATCTATATTAACAAAAACATTAAGCCTAATGGATAATGTGTGCATCTTAGAATTGAAAGGGAAAAGCACAGTAGACACAGATAAACCATGCAATCCCGGCAGGTTTTGAATGCGCAAGACTCTTCTTTGGGGAATAAATGCTGCCTATGGGACATGGGGTACATTCAGTAAAATTCCTTGATTTGTAGAGTTAAGCTCCACGAAGATTTTTATTTTATCCTCTAAAGAGCCTTAAGTGTTTGAAATGCATGCAGTTATTGTACTGTTTGCCTGGACATAAATATCTGCACCTACTGTGTTCTCTCTTTCACAAGGGATTTTGCTTGGAGCTACCCTCTCTGTGACAACACCTTATGATTCAAATGTGAATAAATACAGATCCATATTGCATCTCAATGATAAAATACAAACCAAGCAATGCAAACAGAAAACCAAGAGATACAAATAAGAAAAAACTATCACAAAGGAATATGGTAAACTCCAGCTGCCATACAGATATGTTCATCTCATATTCTTTACCCTCGTGAGCCTTTCAAAAAGGTTCCTCAAAACAAAACAAGATTTATGCACAGACTAACACATAACCATAAATTAATCTAAAATACATATTTGTGCTTTTTACATGCATCACTCCAGTAAACTAACATATTATACCTTGCCTTGTGTCAGTTTTTCTTGGAAATTCAGCAAGATAGCATGTTGGTAAAGGATATGACGAAAACATGGGCCAAGGATATGGATCATCACCCTAAGGGAGAACCACCAATAATAAAGTGATGTTATAACTTACTGATGGTTTATATATTTCATTCTGTCGTTTGAAGACTCTGCACTCTGTACTTACAGGTAATCTTCAGATATTTCATGCATTACCTACATATAAAACATAGTGCACTTGACACTGTACTTTAATGCTATCAGTGTAATGAGTCAGGATGATTACACAGAACAACTCTTTTAAGCCCACTCAAAGGGCAGTAGCCGCAGTTAGTCAGCAGAGGTTCAATGGAATAATCAGCTCTAAATAAATGGTAGAAATAATAAATAAATCTCAGTCTGCAGCACTTATCTCCAGAGAGGCTAAATGTGAAGAAAACTGAAAAGCACGTTTACAACCTTATGCAATATTCTTGGAGGCAAGATCCGTTCCGTTGGTCCACCAACATGATTTATTCTAACAAGAATATGGTTTCTCTCTACTGATAGGCCATCAATTATAAAGTCTCTGCAACAAAACAAAATTGAATTGCATGTGGAAATTGCCATGAGTCTCATGATTCTCAAGAGCTAGATTACTGAGAAAGTATTTCAAGCCCGGTTGTTAGCATGGACACTGAATTGCAGTTTTGAACAAGGTAACAAAATCCTGGCACTGGATTCAGGGGAATTCAGAGGTAGAAGGGAATGCATTATGTGTGCTTTGCTTAGTCTTTTCTAACCAGAATATAATACAAACTACTCTTTTTATGGCATGCAGTATTTATTTATGGTGCACTGACCAGCCCTAATGGTTTTTGAGATAATATATCAGCACTTCCCAAGATCAAATTACAACACAGAAGCCAAGAATGGGTTGTGGTTAACGAATAGTTACTTCAAAGGAGTAGCAAGCTTACAAATTATTCCCATCCTTGCGAGGTCAATAAAGGTTGTGAATACATCAGGGATGTTCATTCTGCCTCATGTTGGTTGTACCCCTTCATGCATGCTTCCTAGTGGCAGTATGCAGCCAAGTAGTAAAGAACGATACGAAGTCATCAGACAAAACTTCCAAGAAAAGTTCAAGTGGCACAACAATGAGGACAATAAACACAACCCATTTTCATGCTTTCAATACCATAATTTTTGTACCTCCAACAAATGAAAAAAGAGAGTCTCATGCCAAATTCCTTAACTCAATGAAGCCATACATTAATTTATTATTATTATTATTATTATTATTATTATTATTATTATTAATAATAATAATATCATCTGGTGGAACACTCTGTCACAAGAAACTAGGGCCCTGCGGGACTTGACATCTTTCCGCAGGGCCTGCAAGACAGAGCTGTTCCACCAGGCCTTTGGCCAGGGCACAGCCTGACTCCCTCCCTCGGCAATCTTCGCGGAGCTCTGGCCCAATGGTGGCCAGTGGCTTGAATTTAATTAATTTTATAATGAATGATTTTAGAGTGTTGTTTGTGCTGTACTTTTGTACTGTTTTATTGTTGTTAGCCACCCTGAGCCCGGCTTCGGCTGGGGAGGGCGGGATATAAATGAAATTTATTATTATTATTATTATTATTATTATTATTATTATTATTATCATTAGCAGAGCTGCCTCCTCCACTGATATTTTTCTTTTGGAGGGTAAGGCTACAGGTTTATGTGAAAAGCTCCAAGTAAAGATTACACAGAACTATAGAGTGGGGTGATACATTTTTTAAATGAATATTCCTTACCGAGAAGTTTCAGAAATGTAGATGGTATTTTCTCTTTGGGCATCTAAGAGCACTTCTGATACCTTATACTGAGATTCTAAAAGTAGAAGTGTATCTAGATCACAGCAGAGCACATTTAATAACCTGCAGGATGTAATATTTTGAAATATCAGAACATTACAAGTTATGGGAAATGCAGAGCAGCACTACACAAGTTTAAATATTTTGGAGTTGAGTTCTTTTTTTAAAAAAAGAAAAACTGCTGTAATACAAAGCAGAATTAGGAACCTGGGACACAGCATATGGTTTGCATGTAGAATACCACTGACCTATCCTAGAACACCATTTGAAACAACACTGTTATCTACAGTCAAGGCATTTCTATTATATTCTTGCATGTGCACACTGCCTTTTTATTGCTTCTTGTTGAATACTGCTAAACTGACTGTCAATTTCTTATTGCCAGTTTTGTTCCAGGGAGAAGGGGCTTTAATTACCAGTGCTTCCTTTTATTTTTTTTCTTCTATTTTTTATACAACAACGTTTTACTATACAAAGCTCCTTTCTGCAATAGGAACAGAAACTGATAGGGAACAATGTAGAAAGGCTTTCTAGAAACAATTTACAGTCATACCTCAGCTTACATGTCCCTCTGGTTACGTAAACTTTGGGATACGTAAGCAGCAAACCCGGAGGTATATTTCTGGGTTTTTGCCAGGCGCACATGTGCAGAAGCGGTCCCTCCGGTTGCGGAAACCTCGGGATCCAACCGGAGCTCTGGAACGGATCCTGTCTGCAACCGGAGGTACCACTGTACAGGCTATACATCAGTGAGCCCACTGCTACACAAAACAGAAAGAAGCAAAACAAAAACCTGAAACTAGGAAGCTTGTATCTAAAAGCACAGAAATGCTAAGTACCCTTTGGGATGTCCACACCAGACAGGCTGTGTCCTCCAGTTGTGTTTTAATTTATATACCAAAAAAATCAGCAGAAATTTTGCCAGAAAAGGGAGCGCACAATGTAAGGAAGTAACAACATCTCAACAATGCCACCCATTTTCTCTGAAAAAAAGTGAATGAAGCAAGGATGGCAACAATGCAAGCAAGCTAGCATGGAAACAACCTTTGGTCCCTTTATGAAAGAAAATTGCCTTCCCAGTGTTGTGATCCTATACCCATTTACATGGGAGTAGGCGATATGAGTAGTAGACATGTGCAAGTAGACATGTGCAAAATTGCACTGAATTTTACACGTCCGGTTTGTCCAAATTTATCTCATCCATGCAGTGTAGCCCAGATGTTTCATTTCATGAACAGGTGGAAGAAGAGCCCAACATAATATTGTAGTGGACCCAGCCTTCTTTCTCATTCGGCTGCTGAAAAACAAAGCTACTAGAGGCAATGTAGTAATAACTATTTTTAGTTTCAAAAGCCTATTCATTTGCTTGAATGTTTTATTCATAAAATTATTCTCCATAATCTTCAGGACAAGCATTCATTCGTTAGTATATTTCAAGAAGTGATACAGCGAGATTAATAAAATCAATACTGAGACATTTAATGCTTTCATAAAGATTTATAGGACAAAAGAGAAGCATTCATATTTTCATTACTGATGATCATGTCATTCTAAAACATTTTTAGTATGAAAAGATTATTATGAATTACTTATGAGTAATCAGTGTGGGGAGAAACATTATGATGCATTCAGAAAATCAGTGTGATATCAAAATAATTTTTCATACACAAATGCCCTTTTCTGCATGGCATGTCTTTGACAGTTTAATTTGAATATTACTAGCAAACAAAGGAAACAAAAGCACCCATTGATATTAAAACTAGAATATTTTAACCCACTAATCCAGACCATTTTCCATCCAAGTTACCCACACTAAATGCCTTTGCATGAATTATACTGCACTTTCATGAGGTCGTAACAGATGCACATCTTTTATATAACTTGTGAAACTGGTCACCGCTTTATCCCTTGGTCGAGGACTAAAAGCCCTGATTGCTCTTTTGTGCTCATAGCCAATGTTCCCTAGTTGTTTCAAAAGGTATGGAAAACGTGACACTATTCTTTAGCCCTCTGTTCTGCATCTGATATCAGTAATGGCGGTTTCATATTGCAAATCTAATGCAGTTCAAAGGAACTATTTCCATTTACTGTACTTGTTCTGCTAGCCATGCTATTTTAGGTCTTTCCATTTTTCCCCTGTTAACTTCTGTTAATCTTGCTTTTCAAGATTTCAAGTGTTGCTTGAAATTTAAAAACAAATGCAAATTGATGTGCGTATGTACAGATTGTGACATGAATGTTTTATTTAATTATTTGTTTCCTGTACCTGCAGTCAGGTTTTAATACCACTGGAAACAGACCAGATGTGAATATCTAACAAAACAGGGATTCCCACCCCCTCATTAATATATGACATGTTAATTTATCCTCCTCCATTGACAATACTCAGATTCTGTAGAACACGGTACATTCGTTTAAAAGATACAGTTCCCTAAAACTATTGCTAAAGATTGTTTACACAACATTATTACAATTCCAGTAGCGAAACTGGAGGAAAATACAATCTGTTTTGTTTTCCAAACCAAAAATTAGAATGACTGCAATATCCTGTATAATTTGCAGTAAACGTTTTTTTTAAAAAAAACCTATAGGTAATATACACTGATTGAAAATTAACTAAGTTTTGGCTGACAGAAGCATATTCCCAAGCAAAGTTTGTGTGCAAACTAGACAGGGACTACAGCAGCAGGCTCACCTTCCTATCAAACCAGCTTCCCAACTTGGATCAGGGACTCTGTGAGAAAGAACTGGTCTACAAAGACAAATTATATGATAATGCTGTAAGTAGTTTGGACCTCAGTCTTCCCAAAATCTAAGAGGAACTGGTTGTGGTTTGTGAGCCTGATTCTACCCACCCCCCTGTTCTGGATCTGCAAAGAAAGGCGAGTACAGAGCTGCTTCCCTGTGCTTCTCCTGAGAGCATGAGCAACTATGAAACATCTAATACAGGAAATGAACCAAAATAACGTTATTAAAAACTAGAGTTGACAGGTACTAAGATTACTGGAAGAGAATAAAGGTTTTAATCCAGATAATGTATCTTCAAAGTAGAGAATCCAATTTAAACTCTTGATGCACTAATGGAAAATCTTGTGGCACTTCAGGTACAAATAAAAAGCTAAAATTAACCTGAGGCTTCTCATTATATGTTCAGAAAGAAGGACAGGCACATAACCTAATGACAACTACTTGCACATATTTTCTTGAGAACACGATGAGCTAGTTTCTTTAGGGGAAAGCTACACATTCTCCTGAGTGTTAATTAACTGCAGCTAGGGAACTTGGGAAACTGCTGCCTTTTGAGCCAAGATCCATTGGGAACTTCATTTCTCAGATTCCCCAGCATACAGGCCTCACCAACAGACAATGATAAGTTTAGGAGAAAGGGAAGCAAGCAGTGAAGGCTTTCCCCTGGGAAAATTGTTTCTGAGAATTGTTTAAGAAAACTCAAAAGGGCGCCTGCCTTTCACCAGACTTGAGGGATATCAATGTTTTGCAATATCCATCTGATGACTTGGTTGTGGACCACTGAGATTAAGACCATAAGGAATTCTTTCACTTGTATTAATGTGAAACCTATTAAAAAATCCTACTGCAAAAAAAGGAAAAACAAACCACAGGACTGTAAATACTCTCTAAGAAGATATAGCAACATTCACTTCCTATTTGAGACAGTTTTACTGTGATAAATATGTTAGAGCAGCTAGACTAGGGACAGGGAACCTTTAGCCCTCCAGAAGCTGCTGGACTCCAAATCCCAGCAGCCCCAGTCAATATAGCCAATAATCAGGGATTATAGGACCAGAAGTCCAACAACAGCTGACCATCATTGCAGTGGCCTACTGTCTCTGTTTTTGTGGTGGTTTTATTGCAATTTCGTTATGCTTTAAATTGTTTTAAACCCTTTTTGTAAGCTATGATGTTGACAGATGAGGTATAAATTTTAGAACGCAAATTACAATAATCTATGATAAATGCTTCAACATATAGTATTGTTCCACTGCTTTAGCATAGTAAATTTCATTGCTACAATGTAGAGAGATGTTAGAACTGACACTGGATTTGGCAGTCTCTTTCCTATAATTATTTTGCATAAAATAATTGTGTTAGCATTGTTTTAGACATGGGTTGAGATATGGTGGGAAACAGCTCTAATATGTGGATCTGGCCCTCCAATGAGTCCTCCTCCCTCTGACAAGTTGCTGCGTTAGATGTAAACTCACAACTGTCAAACAAGCTCTACCGAAGCTGATCTACTTCAGCAAAGGAAATTTGTCAGGAACAGGGAACAGGGTCTGCCACATACTAACAACACCTTCCAATCTGAGGCAGAAGAAATACAGAGATATTGGGGACAGACGGAGGACCAGAATAGCACAGCACATGGCACCAGTCTAAAATTACAGCAGCTAGGAATCACACTTTCACTTCACACAGAAGTGAAAGAAATTGACCTACAGAAAGTGGTAAAAGTGAGTGAACTGAGCAGGAAGAAACTTCTTCATTCTGTGCTAGGAAAAGATAGTAACTCCTGAAGCATCCTTCTGCTGATCAACTTGTTAACATATATAAAGCCCTGAACAACTTGGGACCAGGTTATCTGAAAGATTGCCTGGTCCAATATATTATTATTATTATTATTATTATTATTATTATTATTATTATTATTATTATTATTATTATTATCATCATCATCATCATTATTATCATCATCATTATTATTATTATCATCATTGCTATTGTTGTTGTCATTTATTACCCAGCTGGTGTCTGTGAGCCCCCAAAAGGGCCTTTGGTCCACTGGAAATCCCCACTAACATAAAAAAGGAGGAGGAACCCATTTTTGCCTATTCCCTCTTCTCCATGCCACATTTCACATTGCTCTGGAGGGGCCCCCAACCCTCTGAAGCCAATTTTCAGGGTGTGTGCTGGGAGCTGCAACGGAAGGGTGAATAGGGTTGCCATATGTCTGGGAATTCCTGGACGTGTCCTCTTTTCACGGTCCTACTTGCCCTTCCCTTTGCCATACATGAAGCACGCAATCATCAGTTGCTTCAGCAAAAGCCTGCATTCGCTCCATAGGACGCACACACATTTCCCCTTCATTTTTGGAGGGGGAAAAGTGCGTCCTATAGAGCAAAAAATACGGTAGTATATAAATGTTTTTTAAATAAAATAAAATAAGTAACAGAAAGGTTGTGCTCATCAAACCAGGCACAGGAAACCCCTGACATTCAAAGATCCAAGACTGTATACAGCCAATTAGCTACAAAACATCAGTCAAAACCACTGCAGCTCTTGATTAAAATTTCAGCATCCTATTTCTTTCCACATCCAACAAGAGACAGCAAGGAGTAACGGTTTAAGTGCCTAAGTTCTTTCTATTTTGTCAGCACAGCAAAAATTGTAGACTGTATTCCAAGAAGCTAAGGGTTCCAACCCCCAAAGCAACCTATGATAAACAATATAATGGGGGGGGCACACCAAAGATTTGCGTTGAGAGGATTTTCTCTAAGCCTCATATGAACTTGGGTACAATACAAGTTGTCTAGGGGAAATACTTCCTTTGTGCATAGTCTAATTTCCCTGACTGTATGTTGGTCTTCATTGCCATACAGCACTCAACCTGTATATTTCACTCACAGATACCTCTACCCTCATATAGGCCAGATTCATAAGCATTTTACCAAGTCAGCACTGCAGAACAGAAGAAACTAGCTGATTATTTTACCTTAAGTGAATCAGAAAATTTAGTATCTTACCTCAGGCCAAAGATATGAGACTGCTCATAATTGAACAATGAATGAATTTTAGCTTCTGTGTTCACAATTATAAGCCTGTCAATGATATCCTGAAATATAAGCATCAATTTTATTAATATGTGACGAGCACTTTGAGCAGACAACATTATTACTCAACCATTTTCATTAAGCCACATTTTTAAAGTATATGGACAAGTATATGATTTGGTTGTTACATTTCCTCACAAATAGCTCTTAAACTGGCAAGAAGCAATTCAGCAAACTGTTCTTGTGTTTAAAAAGTAAGTATTTTCCCCATTTCATTCCAGTCAGTTTCTCTGACTCAAGTGAAAACAGAATCATAAAAATAGTCATTATCAGATACTCTACATGCATTTAATACCCAGTGCATTTATTTTTAAAATCTATGTGTACATCTGGGGAAAACACAGTGAATAAGTATAGAATAGCATTCCTATAAAGGAAAACTGTTCCTAATTGGAAGTTTACTTCCTTAAACAAGTAAATTTATACAACCTTGCTAATGTGAGAGTGTAAGTAATCCGCCAAGAATAGAGATTTGGCAACATCTTTTGATTTGCTCTTACATCCAAAGTACTTTGACACCTCAAACAGCTAACCAACTCCGTCTACACTGAGCAAAAACACTTTTGCCCAGCTGTAGCAGCCAAGAGTAAGGTTTCTAGTTATTTTCCCAAAACCTCAGAATAAATGTGAATAGCCAAAGGGGATTAGACACTATACTCTTTATTTCAAGTCAGATCATTGGTCCATATAGCTCAGTACTGTCTGCACTGACTGGCAGCAGCTCTCCCGGTTTCAAGCAGGAGTCCTTCCCAGCCCCACATGGAGATACCAGGAATTGAACATGGGGCCTATCATATGGAAAGCAGATGCAACTGAGCAACAACCCTTCCTTAAATGAGAGGCATAGTGTGCTTGCCATAGTAGCAGGGGATATCATAGACATTGTGCTACCTGAGACAAAAGACAATATAGCATATTACATGGTGAGACTGGCAGTAGAATTTTATTTCAACATGATGACAGAGTAATGCCCTTCACTGCACCAGAGAGTAGCAGGCTAGGTTCTGGGCACAGAGCAGGGTTACAAAGCACACATAGCTGTATCTACTTCCTCCCTTACCATCTATGGAGAGCAGGGCAGGTGACTGGCTTTTCACCAGTTAAATTTGTACAGTACATGATTTTTGGTTGTTAAATGTTTATAGTGTTCAGCTGAAGTAAGAATTGAGTGGATGAAGTGGTATAATGTATGCAAAGAAAGTGTGATGGCTGAATGAGCAGTATCCAAGTATGGTTCTTGAATTCCTGATTTGTATTATTCATTATAAGGATACTTTTCTGCAATATTGGTGTGTGTGTGTGTGTGTGTGTGTGTGTGTGCGTGCGCGCGCGCGTTTTAAAGATAATATTGCAATTCTGTTGCATTCTGTTGCTGTATTTTGCTGTTGTATTACATTGATGTATTTTGATGGATTCTTGTTTTGTATAAGATTTGCTTTTGTTTATTATTTTACATTGTTTAGATATTTGTTATGTTACTTAAAACAAATCAGCTATAGTCACATAGAACTGATCTAGTCCTACTACAGAGGGATAGAAGGATAAACTGTCATGAAACAACCCAATGCAACTTGATCAACATTACAGCAAGATAAGTGTTCCGGTCTAAAGGAAGAGCAACAGAATGAAGAAATCCAAAAAGAACCATTTACACCAAGGTCATCAACAGTGACGGCAACACAAGCAGACATCTGGTTGACCACACAGCCCACAGATGCATCACTGGAAGTGGGAAGAGCCATCCCCAAGATTCAGGAACTGCCCTCAAAAAAGAAAGGTCACAGATACCTTTATGGTTAAATTACATTCAGGGATGGCATAAAGCACAGCAACACCAAACACAGTAATGCCTCTACCCTGGATCTCCCAAGTGGGCCATGGGTAAAAGACCAAGAAAAGGAAAATCACATTCCAGTTCAGGGAACTTCAACCTTTTTGAGGCAGTGGTGCATATGCAATTTTGAGGAAGTGCCTGAATGCCAGTCACTAAATGGCTGCCACAAGGGCATGGCATAACACAAAAATGGCTGCCATGTCTAAAAGAGCAGGAAAGTATTCAACCCTTCCTTATCAATGAAGAAAAGGCATGTGCATCAGTCACCACCACACTCACTCTCAAAGGAAAGCTCTTTGCACCTCTCCTCTGCTCAGAGTAGGAGGCTGGGTGTCCAATCCTGGCATCCAATGAAACGTGGGCATGTCTGAGGGGGCATGAGGAAAGGCCGAACCAATGCAAACACAACCGGAACAGGATGAGCAAAGCGTGTCTCGTGCATCGTGGATTTTTGAAGAAATCTTATTGAACCCTTTCTCAAGAACCATAAGAGGTGCTGCTAGGCAGGCTGGCACACACAGGTGCCAAAATTGTGGCTCTTGTTCTACTTTGACATTGGTTATAATTAAATATATCTATATTTCTTTAGATATGCAAAAGATTTTTATACATCTACAGATTTTATATGATATAAAGAATAATTTTATTATAATCAAATCCATTGCTTACACTTGAAAGAAGAGATTTGTCTTTAGACAAGAGAAAGCAGCATCTGCAGATTATTATTTAAGTATTACATTTTCCTATGACTGTAGGAAAAATAGATTCACACTGAGGACACTGTGCATATACTGCCCTCATGCTGCATGCAAGAAAGAAATGCTGAAAATGTACTCAGAACCTAAGCAGCAATAGAACACCAAACCCATATGAAGCTTCTTATTTTTATTGAACAGATTTGTAAACCACTCATCATATGATTGTCAAAAGGAGATACAAAATTATAAAGTTAAAGCAGTAAGAAAACATTAAATCCATTTGCAAACAGAGCTGGTTTCAATCCGAGCAATATAACCATTCAAAAGAGCTTTTCAAAAAGGACTGGAAGCAAAGCTACTTACTATAATATCTGTAGGAACTTCACGGAGAGAATATTCTGGTTTATTAGGTATCGCTTGATCACCTATCAGTTCGTAAACAGCAGGGTAGGATAACAAGTTTATCAGAGCTAGAAAAGACTAAAGCAGGAAATGGTGACACAGTAAACAAAATGATTACTGGCATTTCATTCAAGCAGGCGTTCTAAATGAATTCTGATTTTATAGTTTTAACACATTTTTAGTCTTATTGTATCAAGTCTTCTGTACACTGCTTAGTGGCTACTGTCACTGAGTTATACAAATTGTCAAAATAAATAAATAAATCTAAAGCCTGTTACAAAAGCCGTTAGTATTACTTTGGTTTTCACAAATATGATATATAAAGAGTGACCTTTTATTGGACCAACTCCTATCAGTGTGGGTGTTTTCAAGCTGTAGCGTTGAACAGAATGGAAAGGTAAGTTTGCATCCCAGGCAGAGCAGGGCTATTTAAAGGTAATTAAAGACATTTGCAGAGCGCCTACTGTGGAAAAGAAGGCGGAAAGGAAATCTAATGCAAACAGCTGGAATGAACGCCCACTGCAAATCACAGACATTAAAGCAATACCAGTTGGCTTAGCCTTTATAGGAGCAGGGGTGGGAAAATGGCAGATCAAGCAAGGTTGAATCCAGGTATAATATAAGGAAACAAATAGCATTGAGGGCTGCCACAAATCCAAACACTGCTGCCTTTATCTAGAATCTCCTTCAGTGAAGCCCAGACTACATTTGCACTTTAAACCTGGAGGGCAGACCAAGGTAATACAAGTCTAACTACAGGGACACTACCTTCCAGTACAGTATCTCCTTGTACTGACAAGAGTTAGGATAGCACAGCCATTATTTTCCAATTAGACCATTGAAGCAGGCTGGATAATCCCCTGCTTTAGGACAGGCACGGCCATTCATAGACTAGGCTGCTGAGAGCAAATAGGATGAGCTCTATGTATAGCAGTTTCTCCCTCAGCCTGAATAATGTATATTTAAAATATACATGGCTATGCTCAACCGGTAAGATCACTGAAGAGTGATATTGCTGCATCACACAGAGATAGAAAAAAAGATTGTACAATAAAATGCAGGCAGTCTAGGGTGCTTCCCAAAGGAACAGCAACTACATTATGAAGTAGGAACAGTCACTTAGTTTTTATTTCTCAAGATACGCTAGTTTAAATTCTACCAAAGAATTATGTTGTGGTGATTATTTGCAAGAAGTGTGGATTGTGACTTTTATATGGGTACTGTTTTATTCTGGATAATTGTCTTTATTTGTAGTTGTTAGTAATTATGTTCTGTATTATGGCCTCTGGCCGAGATAATAAAACTGATTGATTGAAACATATTCACTGAATTCTGATGCGATTATACGTAACTCTTCTCAAACTGATTTTGCTCCTCTTCTTTAAGCTGCTAAACTTCCAAAATATTAACACTAAACAAAGTTAGCACTTCTTTTTCTTTTTGAATTGTGGAGTCAGTCTCTATCCTTATTAGCAAGTTTATCAAGAACACATCCTCAATAAAAAAACATATCAGAGCATGGTACGGCAATCCCATGCTATGCTTTTATTGTTTCCCCAATACTCTACCTTAGCATAATACATAATTTACAACCTGCAAGCTACAAGCAACTTAAGGAATATCCCAAGGAAAACATTCTGCTTCAGATAAAAACTATATTCACATATTAATGTGCAAAAGAAAATTCAAACCACCTTCTGACAGCTCCGATCAATGGGATCAACTGGTGTTGATCTGGGATGAGTTACTCGGACATCATCTCTTCCACACTCTAGAACACTCCACAATTCGGTAACAAGCGCTTTTATAAATCCTAGGAAGAGAGTATTTTATTCACAAGGACTCTGTCATATTTTATAGCAGAGGTCCTAGCAAACGTTATTAGACAGGAACCACACTGAGAACCCTTTCCATAAGGGTTAAGCTGATAATGCTACCATAGCTCTTCACTAATGAAACTATCCTCTTTCATAAGATGCACAATTTCTAATACGATCTCTTAATCTGTACTGTTTCACATCATAATAGGAACAGTTGGTGCAGTCACCTCCACATTTCAGGTGGGGGCTCTGTTTGGTTCCACATGGACTTTGCTCTGGAACACTCAGGGCCTCAGTGGGTGGAATTCCATGTAGCACTGAGGTCTGCACATGGGAAACAAGGCCTGCTCATGCAATGGGACTTTCCCACCTCTCCAACCCCAAAGCCCTCTAAACCTGTTCTGAGGGTTTCCCCAATCCTCCAGGGCAGGTTTAGGAAGCCCCGTTGAAGCCTTAATCCCACGTACACAGCAATTTAGTTGAATCCCACGTCATGATCTGACATTATATGACCAAGCATGGCAGCATCTTTGGGCTTGCATGCTCCTCTCCCTCCTTCCCTTGTGAAAAATTTATCCCTCATTTCCTTGTTTGATGCAAATCATGGCTTCTGGAAAACCATGGATTGCCTTTTATCCAGACTAGCAAAGGAGGGAGGCATCTGCAAATTGGAGGATGGAGAAGAATCAGATTTTCAAATATATAATGCAAAACCATGGTTTGGCATTCTGTCTGAACTGTCCCATACAGAAACACAAGGACAGGATGATAGAATAAAATAAATTATTTGCTCTGATGCTTGCTGACAAAAGTCAAAGCTATAGACACAATTCTAACCATGTCAAAAGGAGTTAAGTCCTACTGAATTCAATGGTGCTTGCTCTCTGGGAATTGAGATTAGGATTGCAGCCTTAATTACCAAGATTTATTCATGATAATCTATACAAAAAGTTACCTGAACTCTGTAGAGCTACAGCACCTGCAGCTGTTGCAGCTACTTGCGATACAATTGCTCCATAGCCAAACTTTTCAAATCCACAGACCTAGCACAAACAAATTATAACAAACCATAAATTTCAAGGGCTCAAACACCTTAGATATACAGGAGGATCATGGCTTATACAAGATAAGAATAATGGTGCTTTTTATATATTGTTTGTTTTGGAACAAACAATTAATTCCATAATCAAATGTATCATTAACTAGCATTACCTAATTAACATTCTGATGCTATTATACCGCTTTAACAGAGAAAGGTTATGGCATAGGAAATAAAGACTGCTCAGGCAAACTAAGTGATGAAAATATTGTTTCGTGTGTGTGTGTGTGTGTGAGAGAGAGAGAGAGAGAGAGAGAGAGAGAGAGAGAGATTATACCTACTTGGAGGTTTTTTGTGAACCTGTTGAACATGAAAGTCACACACTCGTTTACTGTTCCTGTATTCTGCAGCAGCAAAAGCCCTTTAGGTGTAGCTGCAAAATTTAGCAAGTCATCCAACAACGTCTCTTCCAGTACAATACTGGAAAAAAGCAAACAGATAAAAACTAAATTAAAGTACCCACAAACAAACAACCACCACCACCAAGTAAGCTCTCTTCCAATGAATAAAGGGATTCTTTTAGTAATGATTTGCATAAAAGGCTCATTTGTTATAGCAAAGACATAGACTGGTCTACCAGTATATAATTTCTGTTAGAAAAAAATGTTTCCATTCAATATTGCTTACACTACTCAATTTACCATCTGGGTGCAATTAATTCATTTAGGAAAGCAGCTGTATATCTGTGCTTGTTCTACCTACGCGACAGCTGTCTCCCCCTGAAGGTCTAAAGCCCTTCTCTTGGATCTAATAGGTTTGTCTGTTAACTCTTCTGACACATTTCCCTCCAACAATTATACCCTTTCACCATATACAAAAAAGGCTGAGAGCAAAGCAAGAGTTTAACTCTATTACTCTTTTGATTATTTGCTTAAGTTTCTTCTACCTGACAAAGAGAGAAACAAAATAGGTAGTAAGGCAGCAAACCATAATGGTGATAATGCCAACTCAGTGAATTGCACATACAAGCAAACTCTTCCCGCAGCAGGCAAGGATCCACAAGTTGCACCTATTGTTACTGACCATAGGATGGTGCTAGATGTGCTCATGGTACCCAATCCCTAGTTCTTAAGTTGCTTTCCATGTCATATATATGCATGCTTACCTACTGAGAGTTCAACAGAATTTACTCCTAAGCATGCATATAATTGTATTCTAAGGTCCAGTGCCAATGTAATGTGAACCTGCTACAAACTCAGGTCTGCAAATTTGGCAGCCTGAAGAATACCAACTCCCTTCCCACCCCCTTGCTTTCCTTTGTTTACCTTAATTACATTTTAATATCATTTATTGCTACATTCAGATGATCAAATCTTGAGTAACCTGCAGGCAGGTCCTTTGCTCCCCCTTCATGTGAACATAGAAGCAAGCTAGGAAGCAATACTCAACCATAACTTCCATTACTTTCCCATTACTTTCAATAATTAATGGATTCCAAATGAGCCAAAACCTAAAGCTTACTTACACTTGCTTTTCAGAACCTGGCTTCTTTAGAAGCCACTAACCAAACTTCCTGATTCTGATGTAAAATGAAGCTCTGTTTAACTTCAGCTTCTCAGCTTGTTCATTTACTTCTGCAAAGGAGCAACATGTGGATACATGAAGCTTGTGAATATCTTCACTCGTTAAGCTGTGGTTCGATTATCTGAACGTGGCCAGTTACATAAAATGCATACCTCGTCCTTCAGTATTACAAATCATGTAAAACAATTAAACACAAAAATCATATACAAGGCAACAGAAAGAACGGAACAGTAAAATCATAGAAGTCATATGCCTAACCTGAAATTGTGGGGGTACATTGAGAAGGGCACCTGAAGATGATCCTGGCGTACAAAAAATCTGTGGGAGAAGGCAGTCCTAATATTACACCTGCTCCAACACTAACCCTAGTTAATGCTAACCAGGTTCCTTCTTAATACAGTTTTTAGCAATCTATGTGATATTCTGGTAAGTCTAGCTAACACTACCCATGATTAGCATTTGTACAGATGTAACAGAAAAAGTGTTATTAAGGGTGACAAGGAGAGAGAAACAGGTGAGATCGGTGTTGGAGTGGAATGCAGCATGAGAATGCCTGTTCCCAAGGCTGGTTTTTAGTAGGCTAACCATAGTTTGCAGCAAACAAGCATTGCACCAGCAAGGGATCTACTATTAACCCAAACTTTGTTCACCACTCTGAAAGGACTGGAAAGAAGAAAACACTAGAGCAACAGAATCATCCAATGAGAAGAGAACATACAGAGACCCGCCTAGGAATACCCATCTCTAAAACTGAATTCTTCACTGGGGAAAAACTCTTATAGAAACTGAAATCTGAACTATAGAGTATCTCTAATATTGATATAGGTATCCATAAGCTACCTATATTCCGTGAGACACACACACATTTTGAGGCTACTAATGTACCACAAATTTCTTATATATTAGTACAGTCATGGGAAAAAGAATGTGACCCTCTTTGAATTCTGTGGTTTTACATATGAAGACATAACAACAATCATCTGTTCCTTAAGGGTAAAGGGATCCCTGACCATTAGGTCCATTCGCGGACGACTCCGGGGTTGCAGTTCTCATCTCGCTTCATTGGCCGAGGGAGCCAGCGTACAGCTTCCGGGACATGTGGTCAGCATGACTAAGCTGCTTCTGGGGAACCAGAGCAGCGCACAGAAACACCACTTACCTTCCCGCTGGAGCAGTACCTATTTATCTACTTGTACTTTGATGTTCTTTCGAACTGCTAGGTTGGCAGGAGCCGGGACCAAGCAACGGGAGCTCACCCTGCCAAGGGGGTTTGAACCGCCAACCTTCTGATCGGCAAGCCCTCGACTCTGTGGTTTAACCCACAGCGCCACCCACGTTCCTGTTCCCAATCATCTGTTCCTTAGCAGGTCTTAAATTAGGTAAATACAACCTCAGAGGAACAATAACACATGACATATTACACCATGTCAAGATTTATTTAACAGAAATAAAGCCAAAATAGAGAAAATGTGTGAAAAACTAAGTACACCATTACTGCATCCAGAGGAATTAAGAGGCCAAGTAGCAGACAGATGCTGCTAATCAAATGTGCTTGCTTAATTGATCATCAGTAAGTGTGCCCACCTCTATAAAAGCCAAAGTTTTAGCAGCTTTCTGGTCTGGAGCATTCAGGTGTGTTTTAACACAATGCCAAGGAGGAAATATGGCACAGTGCTCTTAGAGAAGCAAGTGCTTAGAGAAGAAGTGCTGCTGCCCATGAAACTGGGAAGGGTTCTAAGGCCATCTCCAACCAATTTTAAGTCCATCATTCTACAGTGAGAA
Source organism: Podarcis bocagei (assembly GCF_964188305.1). Lineage (NCBI taxonomy): Eukaryota > Metazoa > Chordata > Lepidosauria > Squamata > Lacertidae > Podarcis > Podarcis bocagei. Next base: position 41,557,701 of record NC_138127.1, read on the forward strand.
AGATTATTCAAAAGTGGAAAACATAACATTCAAGACAGGTGCAATCTTCTCAGGAATAGATGTCTTAGCAAATTCACCCCAAGATCAGACCTTGTAGTGCTCAAATTGCAAAAACCCCAAGAATTACATCTCAGGCCCTACAGGCATCAGCTAGCATGTTAAATGTTAAAGTTCATGACAGTACAATTAGACAAAGACAAAACCAGTATGGTTTGCTGGGAAGGGTTGCCAGGAAAAAGTCTCTTCCCTCTAAAAAGAACATGGCAGAACAAATTAGTTCAGTTGCATCTTATCAAACCACAAGATTTCAGGAACAATGTCCTTTGGACAGACAAGAGCAAAGTGGAGATGTTTTGCCATAATACACAGCACCATGTTTAGCAAAAACCAAACACAGCACAAGCACCTCACACCAACTGTCAAGCACGATATTGGAAGGGTGATGATTTGGGCTTAATTTGCAGCTACAGGACTTGGGAAACTTGTGGCTATTGAGTCAACTATGAACTCCTCTGTATACTAAAGTATTCTACAGTCAAATGTGAGGCCATCTGCCTGACAGCTGAAGCTTGGTTGAAATTGGGTCATGCAACAGACAAGGATTCCAAGCACACCAGCAAATGTAGTAGTTGTAGAATGGCTGAAAAAGAATAGAATCAATGGCCCAGTCAAAGTCCAGACCTCAATACAATTGAAATGCTGTGCGGGACCTTAAGAGAGCTGTGTATCAACAAATGCCAGCAAACCTCAATGAACTGAAGCAACGTTGTAGAGAAGAGTGGGCCAAAATTCCTCCACAACGATGCGAGAGACTGATTAAGTCCTACAGAAAATGATTACTTCAAGTTATTGCTGCTAAAGGTGGTTCTACAAACAACTGAATCATAAGGTGTACTTAGTTTTTCACACATAGCTTTTCCATTTTCGTTTTATTTCTGTTAAATAAATCATGACACAGTGTCATATGCCATTTGCTATTGTTCATCTGAGGTTGCATTTACATAATTTTAAGTCCTGCTAAGGAACAGATGGTTGTTATTATGTCTTCATATGTAAAGCCACAGAATTCAAAGAGGGTCACTTTCTTTTTCCCATGACTGTATGTTTTAGGCATGTTAGGTATTAAATTGACACATGAAAGCTGATATATCAATTACATTTTAATCAAAACTTTAAAAATATCGCTTCAAAAACTATTAAACGTGCTTTTATATTATACAGTGCTTACTTTTTAAAAATGCATTTATATGCTGCTAGATTTTTCTTCTATGGAATTATCATTGTAAGCAACATATTTTTAAAAATAAAGTGATTGCTGTCTTATAGTCTGACAGTAAAATAACTCACTTCATTTTATAAATAGTCAGTGGATGCTGACATTACAAAAAAGAAAAATGCCTGTTGAAAATGATTTAAACCAATCGTAATTAATATATACCCATAAACTGTGATATCTTCATTGCCTTGGCCAATACATCTTGCATGGAAAAATGACAGCTTATAAAAGCTAAACAAAATTTATAGCCTGTTTCAATTTGCATGTTACATGTCATCATTATGAAAAAATAATATGCCAGATTCCCATTTCTAGGAATATAGACTTGGGGAACTGATGATTGAAAATAAAAAGTATGAAGCACTGTATTGACTCGTGAAATTCACAAGTTCTGAAAATGCAGAAACCACATAAATAATAATTATCTCTATAATAGTAACATTCAGCGGTGAAAGCTGATAGCTACACACACCCAAAGAAGAGGAAAGATGTTCATATTCAGGAGAACTACATGCTATGCAGAAGTAGAAAAAGGGGGGGCCTAAAAGTGGACATATTTGCACCCCAACCACTGAAACTGGATCTCATGTACCATATGCCTGCCTCACCCAGGTCCTTTTCCAAGTGAGGCTTGCACAACAGATGTCAAAAAGCCACTGTGAAGATTCCTTTCTGAATGTGTTAAGAATCGAAAACAAAGGAGCAGGAAAAGCAACAATAACATTAGTAAACAAAATGGGGATGGGGCAGATGAAAAAGAGGAAGCAGATGTAGCTGACAGGAAAAGTAAGACTGAAAATACAGAGGGCTGATGAAGGCAGAAGTGACAACATACTGGACAGCTGAAAAGCAAATGAGAAGGGAGGGATGGAAATCATAGCAGAAAAAATGGGGAAACTGCAGGACAAGTGACAGAGGAAACAGAAATCAAAGAGGAGAAATGGGAGAAACAATAGGGAGTGAGGAAGACAGAGCAAGCAAAGCGAAAGGGAAGCAAAAGGCTGTGCGAGCCACTAAACTGTATTTTATATTCCCATGCAGAACTTTGCTGTTGCCTCTGCCTGGTAACAGCAATACAGCTTTATCAGAAAGATTTCCCGTTTTTAAATGTTACCTAATCCCCACGTTGAAGTTTTGAGGACTTTTCTCATGTATCTCTGAGCAGGTAACCCAAACTAGTACTTACAAGCTCTGTGATTCTTGACTTGCTGACGATACACAATCTGCCCCCGCAACAGGCGTTGGAATTCTCTCCGAAAGCAAACTAGTCTGTCAGAAATGAAAAGCAAATCACATAAATTTACTGTTAGCAACAGTAGCAAATCTAAATTATGATCGCTAACAACATAGTACGATAAGGATATTTGATTAAGCATCAGAGACATCTTAAGGGGAGACATATCTGCAAATTGTCGGAGGGCCTGTCTCCGAGTGCCTACCACCATTTCGGATCCCAGCAGTGACAGTACTGCAGTTATCAGTCAACACTGCTTGGCCATTGTTGGTGGGGGTGCTGCAATGGGTGTGGTAATGACAATGCTGTTTCTGATGTCTGATAAACTCACTTGTGTGCAGGGGTGATGGTGGGTGCCTAATTTCCCAGACCATTATAGTGCCACCGCCAGATATGCCTGTTAAAGAAACCTGCCCGCTACCTGCTTCCAAGTGGGCTTTACCCAATTGCAGCAACACTGCAATGCACCAGAGAACCAAATGGATGCTTGGATCCTTCACCACTTACATTAATAACCTAATAATAAATCCTGATACCACCAGATAAACTAGCTTGCAAATGTGCAAGGTGAGAAGCAGCAGCTGCAGCAGCAACCACCCGTGTGATAGTGGGGCGCTGGGCACTGACCAACTTATGGGCATCACGAAGTTACTTGGTGAATGTTTCTAATGTAACTCTTGGAGCCAAAAGCAATGCATGCAAGAAATGCAGCACTGGACTTTTCATGACTAATGAAGATTAACAAACAGATCTACTTGCCAACTTTAAAAAATATTTCAAGCTCCCAACATCTATTCAAGCCTATTTCACATATAATATAAATTAGAATGTACACATCTGTATACTATACTGGCAATATTTTCCAAAGCCTGAGAGGACAAGACTTGCCTATTTTTTAACTACAGCGGTACCTCGGGTTAAGAACTTAATTCGTTCTGGAGGTCCGTTCTTAACCTGAAACTGTTCTTTACCTGAGGTACCACTTTAGCTAATGGGACCTCCCGCTGCCACTGCACGATTTCTGTTCTCATCCTGAAGCAAAGTTCTTAACCCGAGGTAGTATTTCTGGGTTAGCGGAGTCTGTAACCTGAAGCGTCTGTAACATGAGGTACCACTGTACACTGTTGGGATCCAAGAGAAATTGCTACTCCCCCTCCCTCTTTGCTACACTTGTTACAAAGAGGGGAAAACTAATAATCATCTTTGGGATATTATAATGTTAAGGTGCCACTTCCATGATAAAATCTGTACTACATTACATTTTCAGCATAAAAAGTACCCTTTGGGAACAGATGCACACACAAGCAAACATAAACATCCTTTGCATAACTTATATACATATACTTTGTATAAACAAGGATAGGACTACCTTTTTCCAAGCCTCAGAAATAGATCCATGTAAATGGTAAGGTAGCAACACCTCTAAGCCTTCGCAAGTGCTATACATCTGGTGGCATACAAAGATGAAAGCACCTTTGAGCACTGGCAACATCTCAGACCCAGAAAGAACAGAAATGTCTTCATCAAGAAGCTTCTTTGTAAACTGAACGATAGTATGTGCACCCCTAAGGCTACAAAGAATGAAACATTTCAAAAAAACAATGTTTTATTGATTCAGCAGAATTATGATGAAATAAAGCTTTTCAGTTAGTAATTGAAATGTTAATCCTTCTTCTGCTTATACAATATGCTGAGACTTGGCCTAAAGAAAGACTTACTGCCTATCATCTTCCCAAGTAAGATGGGAACAAACATGAGCAAAACAAAGGAGGAAGGCTTCTCTCCCCCTTCCACAGAGATCACCTATAAAACTGCTTTATTCTTAGTGAAGCTACACATCCACCATGTTTTTGAGCAGCGTGACTTGGCATGACTGTTTCTTAACAAATAAGCAACAGCAAGACCCAATCCATATTAAAACCATATTGTTGGAAGATGCTGTATAACTCTCTACACCACCACCTTCCCACCCAGTTCATTTGGATTGTGGCCATGATGCAGATTATGCATTAATCTGCTTTGCCATAGCTGCTCTTTGTTAAGAAAGTGATACTGCATTTGCAAGTTTTTCCTTTTTCCTTTTTTTTTTAAAAGAACTCCATTAGTTTTACATATGATTTATATCAACCCACAGGACGTAATCAATGATACCAGGTGCTAAATAGGTATGATCTCAACTATTTAGAAATGTTTGTGTTCATTTCTAAGACAGAGCAACCTGGCTCAGGGAAGGTGTATGAAGGCATTTATACTGCTGTGAAAATGGTGATGTATTCTGAGAAGCACACAATTTTCATATCTCCACTTTTCCCAGGATAGCAGGAACACATCTTCAATTTAATTGGGAATATGTTCCTTTAACTATTTCCTCTTACATGCCACCTTCTCCAGAATGTTCTGGAGATGGAAACATTCCACTTTGATTGTTGATTAACCACAGCTTATGATACATCCAAATCATAAACTGTAGTTAAGTCTTAGCTACTACTGCAACAAGCCAATTAATCCAAGGTTTGCCACTGAATTCAGTAAACAGTAAACATTAGTTAATTCTACATTTGTCTGGGTTCAGACACAATGTTTAATTGTGGTTAGTTTAAAACAGAAATGAAACCTTCTCTCGTATGGAGAGAAGGTAGGTGAGAGTACACAAGCCTGAGGTTTGTTGACATAACAAGAAATCATAGTTTATCATTACAACCAAATGCAGTAATACTTTAAGCCAAGAAACAAAAGCATGACTAATGAGAAATAACATGAAAATTACAGTGTACGGACCATTCGGGTATTGCATGCAGACTGTTTTTTTATACCGGTGTGGGAGCTATCTCCTTAGGTACATTTGCATAAACAACAAAACATGCAAGCTGTTCATTTTATAATTCAAATCATGGAAGCTTCTCTCAAGACTTATATACAACTAATTAGATATGAGAGACAAGAACTTATTTCACAACACTGTTTTTGTTCTTTTAAAACACATTCTCTTACCTGCCACCCTCCATGGCAGAGGGTTTCTCTCCTCCATAGAGAAGGAGTGAAAGACCATCATCTGCAGCAGCAATCCTTGCCAAAATATCAGCTATATGTATTAGAGTTGTTTCAGGAGAATTTAGATGCACCTGCACAAACATTTTAAAAACTCTGAAGAGTAATGTTTTATAGAGACTTTTGTCTACAAACCTTGTGTAACTAAAGGCAAATTAATGTAACAAGACTGAGGAATTCTTACATTATAATCCATCTTATGTCAATGGAGCTTTGTTTTTTTTTTTAACAATGCAGTTGAAAATGATACTGCTGATTTGTATTTAGCTAAAAGTAGCTGTGAGGATAAATCTAAATGTTAACTGACAAACAAGAACAGAAGAATCCAAAGTCCTTTCAAAATGAATTAACATTTATTTCAAATATAAAATAGAAACAGATGGGGCTAACTTCCAAAATAGACTAGCATGCCAATTCCACATTCCTTCTCTTACTGAAACAAGGATGGAAACCTATGACTCTCCAGATGTCAATAGACTATAATTCTCAACATCCCTTATGATGGAAGTTGGAATCCAACAACTGGAGGGTTATAGGTTAGCTGCCCTTGACTTACATGAAATGCAGCTTTCTTCATAATCTTCCCTGTCTCCTTTCCCCACAAATCCCAAGCTCCATTTTTAACTTTGGCTCTTGTAATTCATTACAGCTTAGCTCAGTCATCAATATGTTTTATTTCACTGTGGTGTGCACAGCTGTATTGAAACAGATACATAGACACAATGTCCCCAATGCAATTCTCACTATTTTGCAATGCACATCTCCATTCACTAGTTATATGCAAGACCACATTGTGCCTGACAATTAAATGGATCACAGCCATTACATTTTTCTGCATTAAGTTTTATTCATGTTTATTTGAAGGAAATACAACCAACCTCTGTTCCATTCAGTAAATAATGTATTGGCTGAAGAAGTGCTTCTATCACTGTATTAGTATATAGACATTCAGTTGCACATTCTTTTCTCTCACAAAGAATTCCGAGCACATCAGTAATAAGGCCTGCTGGAGAATAATTGCCTGACAAATAAAAAGAGACTTGTTTCAAAATAGTAAAGAACAACAGAGTGAGCAACACAATCAGATAAAGGAAAAGAAACAAGTGGTATTTCTTCCCTCTTGCCAAGCCCACCACTTCAAATACCCATCAGATGTGAAGAGTCACTCAGTTTTCACTTTAAATATGATGTCATGGTGTCTATAGACACAGAAATGATTAAGAAATATGGAAGGGAACAAACCTTTATTCACAAAGAAGAAAATTAAAGAATAACAGAGAAAATATAAAGGGCAATGTTACCTGAATGCACTGTAAGAGTCTTTGGACAATTTGGGGCGCAATAGATAAGACGAGTAAACATTACGACAAGATCTGTCAAGGACATCAAATCTACAAAAATGAGAATGGGGAAAATAACTTCATGTTACTTATAATTTAATTAGGAACAACAAACGAATACCTGAATACAAATTTAAGCTAAATTGCTGTAGCTTTTCTTCCATTTCCAACTGTTTCACAGACAGAAACCATTTAATTTAATTTATTACTGGTAGAGCTATTCCAGCAATGTCAAATAAACTGTTGGGTTCATGTTTTCCCTCCTGGAAAATAATGTAATCAAACTTTTTTTGTAACAGCCACAGGCCAAGGAGGACAGATGGAAGAATATTTAGATAATTGTGTAAGATGATAATGTGTACTTCTTCATAGCCATAAACCAACCTGCCTCGGAAAAAACATAAGTCAGCGCTGCATGAATAAGTACAAGCGAGCCCCAGGCGCTTGTCCTCACCCTCCTCTTCCAATACAACAGCAGGAGGTGGAAAATAGACAATTGCGGGTTAAACAACCTAGAGTTTTGTTGTATCCCACCTAGGGAAACTGATTAATTTAAACTATGCCATGTTTGGAGAATCATAAACTGTGATTCGATGCTGTCTTATTGCAACTAACTATAGTTTAAACTAACTATAGTTTAAGGGACGCGGGTGGCGCTGTGGGTAAAACCTCAGTGCCTAGGACTTGCCGTTCGTATGGTCGGCGGTTCGAATCCCCGCGGCGGGGTGAGCTCCCGTCTTTCGGTCCCACCTAGCAGTTCGAAAGCACCCTTAAGTGCAAGTAGATAAATAGGTACCGCTTTCTAGCGGGAAGGTAAACGGCGTTTCCGTGTGCTGCGCTGGTGCTGGCTTGCCAGAGCAGCTTTGTCACACTGGCCACGTGACCCAGAAGTGTCTCCGGACAGTGCTGGCCCCCGGCCTCTTAAGTGAGATGGGCGCACAATCCTAGAGTCGGACACGACTGGCCCGTACGGGCAGGGGTACCTTTACCTATAGTTTAAACTAACCAGAGTTCCAGTTCCATTGATGTCAGTTCTATTACTGAGCCATGATAACTACTCCAAAGGAAGCAAGGTATTCCAGTGAAATGCAATTCTGTCTCACGTGCCTGTCATTGTCTCCAGCAAAGAACTCAAAAGCAGTATTCTAATTTCCCCATTTTTCCACAGGTACACGCAATAGATGTGTCCATACAAATTTGTGAACTGGCATACTAGCAGATCTGGTAACTTCCCTTCACTCCCAAGGTTTGGACATAACAATAAACACCAGTTATTTGAAAACAGAAAACACATGCTTCCTTGAATCCTCCTCAGGAAAGATAGGTTGAAGGAAAGAGAATAAAAGTGCAGGAACCGAAGGTTGTTTACACTGCACTATGCACATGGTATAGTTTAGTATTATGTCCAAATCGAGTCACTATGTTAGTTTTGATAAACATCTCAGCTTCACCACTGTTACAGAAAACAACCAAGTTTTGTTATAAATAGGTTTTAAAAAATCCAGATAAAAATAGTGAGACAGGAATTTATGTGTGATCCTTCTATATAGAGCAGCATGGGATAATCCACCAGGCACTCCAATAACTTGTCCTGCTTACGTAATTTACGCCACATAATTTACACCCTGTTGTACAATCTCTTTTGGATACCTATAAGCCCTCTCCCACAAACAACAGAACCAAAGCTGAAAAAGCATTAGAAAAATCGCCCTAACAGAACACACTGTCATGTTTCTATGCTTCTATGTTCTTTAACACGCACTTACCTTTTCTGTTTTTCAGCTGAATAGGAAACAGTCTTCTGCCTTGTTTATATATCAACAATCTTCCTAAGAGGCTCAGGGAATGAACAAAATATATATACTGCAATTCTTTTCCAGTGTAAAAATTCTTCTGTTTATTACCTTGAAAGACAAGACAGTTTCTGTCAATAAACCTGTGCTGCCTCTTGCTTCGTTCTTGTATACTAGAGTCCAAGCAATCACTGCTATCATGGGCAATAATGTATTTATAAAGAAAACTGCCAAGATCACAAAAAATGCAACCACCAATAAAAATTGGATTTGCCATTTCTAGGTGGGAGGGAAGCCTCACACAGTTGAAATGTTATTTAGAAATTCTGAGATAGAACATATTCTGAACATTTGTCACAAAAAGCACTACTGGAACACTGCTACATATATTATTAAAATGTAAGCAAAAAAGAAGACTTCAAATAAATATATATTATTCAGAATATGGAAAAATTACTTACCATTATGCAATGTGGAGGAAGAATGAAACCTGCCTGTTTTATCAACGACTGATTCACAAGTTTCAAGATAGGAAACACACTGCTCAACAGATGCAATAATCTGACGAATAAAACGACAAGGTATATCAAAATTCACAGGAAATGCCTATTGCACAATTCCCTCTATTAATGAAGATTCACTTCACTCACATCATTAGCAAATTTGCATTTGACCCTTTTCATATTAATTTTGAGTTGGTAGAAATATATACAGGCAGTAGTGTAAATTATAAAGTCTCTGCAGAACATTATATTTAGAATGTGAAACTGAACTTCCTAAACGGCCATATTGATAAACAAAAATCAATTAAGGAGTATGTAATATCTTAAGATATGTCTTGGTTCAGTTGTAATTGATATGTACTTTGTTCCTTGTATTGATGAGAAAGGATATTGACTGATGAAAAGACAGACTTACCAAAGATTTGTATTTTTTTTCAAGTAGCCTTAGAACCACTGTTCTGCTATAATATGCATGCTAAAATGACAAAACAGACATACATTACACTTAAAGCACTGAGTAAAAAAATCAAAATGATTCAATTATTTTTCAACTGATTACAAGATCAAAATTGCACAATAAGTTCTGAAATTAGTCCATGTTAATATATATCGGGTTGGAGACAGGTGTGTAGAGAAGCAAATAAGTGCTTTGTATTTACTGGAAAACGTAGTTCAAATTGTCTGTAAACCTACAGCACTATTTTAATTTCATTTTGACTACTGCCTGTTGACACCAAGGACAATTCTACCCATACTCTACAGAGGAGGTGGATGTTGCTGGATTTCAGTTCTCATTAGCCCCAGCCAGCACGGCCAATGGTCAGGGGTAGTGGAAGTTTCAGTCCAACATATGGAGAGCCCCCAGTTCACCATCCACACTCTATAGCATGGGTAGGCAAACTAAGGCCCGGGAGCCAGAGCCGGCCCAATCACCTTCTAAATCCAGCCTACAGACGGTCTGGGAATCAGCATGTTTTTACATGAGCAGAATGTGTTCTTTTATTTAAAATGCACCTCTGGGTTATTTGTGGGGCCTGCCTGGTTTTTTTACATGAGCAGAATGTGTGCTTTTATTTAAAATGCATCTCTGTGTTATTTGCGGGGAATAAGATTTTTTTGTTGTTTTCCCCCCAAAATATAGTCCGGCCCCCCACAAGGTCTGAGGGACAGTGGACCTGCCCCCTGCTGAAAAAGTTTGCTGACCCCTGCTCTACAGCCTTCTAAAACAAGGGGACGTTCCACATGTGTAATAGATTAAGTCATCTATTTCTAAAGCACAGTCCAGACACCATGCTTCCAAGATGCATTTCCACTGTAGGGATCATGCAATTAATTTGCTTATGGTGGGACCTGCATTGGCTCCCAGTACGTTTCCGAGCACAATTCAAAGTGTTGGTGCTGACCTTTAAAGCCCTAAACGGCCTCGGTCCAGTATACCTGAAGGAGCGTCTCCACCCCCATCATTCTGCCCGGACGCTGAGGTCTAGCGCCGAGGGCCTTCTGGCGGTTCCCTCATTGCGAGAAGCAAAGCTACAGGGAACCAGGCAGAGGGCCTTCTCGGTAGTGGCGCCCGCCCTGTGGAACGCCCTTCCAGCAGATGTCAAAGCGATAAACAACTACCTGACATTCAGGAGACATCTTAAGGCAGCCCTGTTCAGGGAAGTTTTTAACGTGTGGTATTTTATTGTATTTTTGGTTTTTATGGAAGCCGCCCAGAGTGGCTGGGGAGGCCCAGCCAGATGGGCGGGGTATAAATAATAAATTATTATTATTATTATTATTATTATTATTATTATTATTATTATTATTATTATTATCCATCATGTGCTAGCAGAGTGCTATAGTATTCCTGCAGTGCGAGTTTTTTGGGGTTTTTAAAATACAAGTAGTCCTCCTCCTGCCATGTTCTTAACTTGGTTTGGTTTAGTTTGAAATGTTACTGTGGGTTGCATTCTATCCTGGTGAGCCCATATCATTCCCAATAAGCCAGATGAAGGAGAAACCTGCAACCTTCCGTGCAATTCCTCAGAAATTGCAACTTATCTCATCTATTGCATTACACTGACACATTCAATATCAACCTCTTGAAGAAAAGGACTAAGAGGATTATTAGCTCAAGGCATTATCAACAAAGCAATAACCTTGAAGGACTAACAGAAGAAGCTGCAATCAGCAAAATACATACATTTGCTTACCATCCATTTTTTAAACCAAACAGCCTTGAGATCGACTAGAGCCAAGAAGTACACAGGATCCAAAGAAACAGGGTGGCCTGACTCACGCTTTGCTGACAGAAGTGACAGGGTACTCTCCATTATTTCTTCCATGTACCTAAATATGTTATAAAGAACGAGCTGTTAAATAAAATCCCAATGTTCGTATTGATGCCATTTGTATTTAGACTCTCCATCATTCAAAAAAGGAATTTGAAAAGGGAAAGAAATCAGATGCATTTTAATATTTTCTACTTTACTGTGAATATGATTTTTTAAAGTCAAGAAATTGTATGTACTATATATATATATTTTTAATACACCAAAATAAAGTCACCTTCAAAAAGAGATTAAGAAAGTTACAATGAGCAATATTGTGAGTATGTTTACTGGGGTACTGTGAATACATTTTGGAGTTAAACTGCCATAATAATTTAGAGTATGCAGATTCTCCATGCTTAAATATTGTGAAGACCAGCTGAAAGGGAAAAGTGATTGTGATCCTATATCACCAAACAGGAAACAGAAGTGTCACCTGTAGAATCCAAATCAGGAAACCAGTAACTGGCATAGATTAAATAGCACAAAGAGAATAGTGGTTTGGGGAGTTTTAAGTCAAGGAACTTTGTCCTCATAGACACAGATTGACTTATGACAGCAAGCAATGGAACCAAGAAACTTCACTATCAAAAGACAGATGAGTAGCAGTAGTAATTTCATGCTTAATCACTGATTTTAGTAATTTAGCACAAAGGAATTGCAACAGGCAAATGAAAACTAAGGAAACAATTGAATAATTGTGACATACTTTTCTGGATGACGAATCCAAAAAGATGGTACTTCCCTCTGGTACTCATTTAGCAGACGTATCTATGAATAAAAGAAAAACAGCTTGTTTGCTTTTTTAAAAGACTGGATGGGGGAAATAACTAAATTTGAAAAAGAAATAAGGGAAAACTGATTTGTACCTTTTTAAGTAAACGGATTATATCTGGGTTGCTTATATCAATACCTATTGATATGGTAGGAACATAACTATCTTCAGAAAGGAAGTACATCTCTAAATACTTTGCTGTAAAGAGATAAATAATTGCCAAATAATTTAAGAGGCAAAATTTAAAAATAGTTGCTGGCTACAGAAAGCAAGTAACATTTCTCCATTTGACTTAATGAACTTACCCAAACTTGTATACAGTTCCCTTGTCATATTTAGTGGAGAGGAAGAAAATGTCTTGGCATAGAATTTCAAAACTTTGTCCTGAAACAGTAAAAATGAAAGCTAGTTACTGCTAGCTAAATAAAATCTAAACAGAATTTCAATGTTCTGCCTCAGCAGCAATGTTATAAAGAATATCTGACTTGTTAATTTATTTCATTTCATTTTTTACCCAGCATTCTTCGAAGGCGTTTCAAACTGTTGTCTTTCCGCCTCACAACAACCCTGTGAGGTAGTTTATGCTGAGAGACGATCAGTAGCCCAAAATTACCTAGTGAACTTCATGAGTGAATGGGGATTTAAATCTGGGTCTCTAAAGTCCTAACCTGATACTAACCACTATACCACACTGGCTTCTGTAGCTCTAACATACACCAGATGCACCTGTAGACTTTTCATTCTAAATAGAGTATTGTGCAAAAGCTGAAAATTATTATAATAACATAACTCCCTATATTGACAGCTGAAGCACTTGGGCCTATATGTAAACACACAAACAACAGGCTATACAGTGGTACCTCTGGATACGAACGGAATCTGTTCCGTAGCCCCGTTCGCATCCTAAGCAAATGCAACCTGCATGTCTGCAGGTCACGATTTGCCGCTTTGACCGTCTGCGCATGCGCGAGCGGCGAAACCCGGAAGTAATGCGTTCCGTTACTTCCGGGTCACTGTGGAGCGCAACCCAAAGGCGCTCAACCTGAAGCAATTTCAACCCAAGGTATGACTGTAAACACAAAACACGTTGTACAGAGGCCATGCCAAAATGTACCTGCGGGACCTCTCCCTCAATATCTGGAGTTACCTTGATGGGAGAACACACCACCACTGTATCAAACAATAAGACAGCTTATTGATATATTACTATATTGGAAGGCAGAAGGTTTGCTATAGTCCTGCAGGCTTTCTATTTCAGTGTTTACCTGAAGGAGCAGCTCCACCCCCATCGTTCTGCCTGGACACTGAGGTCCAGCGCCGAGGGCCTTCTGGCGGTTCCCTCACTGCAAGAAGCAAAGTTAAGGGAACCAGGCAGAGGGCCTTCTCAGTAGTGACACCTACCCTGTGGAACACCCTCCCGTCAGATGTCAAAGAAATAAACAACTATCTAACGTTTAGAAGACATCTTAAGGCAGCCCTGTATAGGGAAGTTTTTAGTGACTGATGTCTTAATGTATTTTTAATCTCCTGTTGGAAGCCGCCCAGAGTGGCTAAGGAAGTACAGCCAGATGGGCAGGGTAAAAATAAATAAATAAATAAATAAATAAATAAATAAATAATTTTTTGTTATTTTACATTCATTCAAAAAATACACATAGCCCAAAGGCCAACACCACATAGCCCAAAGGCCAAATGAGACCCAGCAGTGCTCTCAATGTGGCCCGTAAGGCTGTTTTCCCCAAACCATGTCATATGTTTATTGTTGTTAGCCGCCCTGAGCCCAGCTTCAGCTGGGGAGGGCGGGATATAAATAAAAATTTATTATTTATTTTATTTATTATGTGGCCATAAGTGTGGAGTAGGTAAGGAAGTACAGTGGTACCTTGGGTTGCATACGCTTCAGGTTACAAACTCTGCTAACCCAGAAATAGTACCTCGGGTTAAGAACTTTGCTTCAGGATGAGAACAGAAATCGTGCGGCGGCGGCGCAGCGGCAGCAGGAGGTCCCATTAGCTAAAGTGGTGCTTCAGGTTAAGAACCGTTTCAGGTTAAGAGCTGACCTCCGGAACCAATTAAGTACTTAACCCGAGGTACCACTTTACTTGCAAAGGAACAATCAGGAGCTTAAACTGAGCTTGCAATTATTCTTTTGCAAGCAGCGACTGACAGTGAGCATGCCTGAAGTTGCCACCTGATGTTGTAATGGTATGAAGTGACTGACAGGTTGACAGCTCTGTTCACCTGTCAAAATGGCTTGTGGGGAAGCTCAGGATTCAGCCTACCAAATAGAAAAGCTTCCCAATCCCTGCGATACAACAGGGACAATTAAAACGCTGCATACATAATTTTATGCATGCTATTCAAGGAAGAAGTAGTAGTAGTTATAAAGAAAGACATACTTGACCTGCTTCATTTAAAATCCCAATGGTCACTTTTCTACATGGAGTTTGTGAGAGGTACGTAAAATCTTTGCATGTGCTTTGATTTTCCACACTATATAAATTATGATCAAGTGATACATTAGGAAAGGCAAAAAAAAAAAATCCTTACACTGAAACTGGAATCCGGATCTGAAAGTGCTGTTGCAAGATGTTTACGTAAATTAGCCCAACTCTCACAGTTTAATATATCAGATGGAGGAGCAGAACACAATGTCAGCATAGCTTCCTGACGCACCTGCAACATCAAGGTAAGATGTGGATTTAAAAAATCACAAAGAGTATTATCATAATAAAACAGAAATCTTCAACCAATGTGATGATGCACACACACACACAAAATAAGGTAAAGGCAAAGGACCCCTGGACGGTTAAGCCCAGTCAAAAGCGACTATGGGGCGCGGCGCTCATCTTGCTTTCTGGCTGAGGGAGCCAGCATTTGTCCACAGACAGCTTTCCAGGTCATGTGGCCAGTATGACTAAACCATTTCTGGTGCAACAGGTTGTGTGCGTGTATACCTACACACACACAACCAATGGACCACAGAATAGTCTACCCTCCTCTATATGTTGTCCACCTTTAGCTCTCCTGCACAATGCCTCCATACTTCTGCTTTCTAGATCTCACCTTACTAATAACCAATCGTGCCCCCTCCAAATGAGACTATCCAAGTTCACTCAAGCAACGTGAGCTTAAGATGTGCTAAAATAAAAAGTATTGTCTAAGTGGGTGTGTCCATTTGCCTTTTAGACTCACCTCCTTAGGTTGTACCGGATCAAGCCTTTCTACCAGTAGTTGCAATTGTTCTTGATTCATGAATGTATAACTCTGTAACACATTGCAAAATGCTCATTAAGTAACTCATTAAATTAAAAAGATTAATAACTATAATAATTAGCTATTATTAGTGAAATAAAAATTATCTTTAAGGGATTCACATTATCTTAATGAAATATTAAGGGGGTAATGTTAATTACCAGATATAAGGAAAAAATGTTACCTTTCTATTTTTAATAACCTTTCTATTTTTAATTATACAACATGTGATACATGGTTTACCAACCATAACATTTTGTACAAATAAATGTAAGACATTTTGGAAAGACCTAAACTTTATAGTGCTGCTCCCAGTAAAAAAAATCACAGAATCACAAAACTGTAGAATTAGAAGGGACCCTAGGATCATCTAGTCTAACCTCTGCAATGGAGGAATCATTGAGAAGGTACATAGTAAACATTTTGAACATTAATTAACTTTTTTCTGGGAAGTAAATATTGTAATTAGGCTTAGTACTTAAATTGTATGGGGTGCATGTACACCTTTACATGTACCCCACCCTGCACTCAGCTCTAACCTGTGGCTCCAAGAAGCTGTCAGAATGTGACAGCTGTCCAGCTAAACCAAGTGAAGGTAGCCGATGGAATTAGTGTATTAGGCACTTCCGCCTGCATGTGAAGACAGGCTCTGGCGTACTGAGCCCTAAGGCGGTTGTATGCCTCCTTCCAGCAACTCCTGCAGCCAATCTGGTGTTAAATGTATAGCTCTGCTTTCCGTTGGGCCATAATAGCAAGGCCAAGAGTGGGGGTCTTGTCATCTGAGCAGCCCAGGACCTCCATACACACTGCCCAGGCTTGCACCTCCGGTAGGTCACTTCAGTGCTGCTAACACAGCAGTCTGACTAAACCCCTGGAGGAGCACTCCATTGTCTCTCGAGACACAGAGATGCCAACAACAACTTAAACTGACTTCAGTATTGTGGGTACCCTGTGCACAAAGTGGAGATGTGTAGAACTGCACTGAGGTTGATGGGAAATCTTAACGCTATGAGAATTCTATGCATGCCCTCAGATAAGGTATTCCAACTTTCAGTGGAGATAATACAACCCCATAAAAACCAATAGGCTTCCAGCCCTTGATCTAAATGGAATGGATTTTATCTATTGATTTTGCAGTAACAATTTAAAGAAAATATAGCCTCAAGTCTGGCAGTGTAAGTCAGAGAAAAGATTTTCTCATTGATTTCATCAGCAACAAACAAGACAAGGAACATGAAGATGAAATCACAGAAACCAACTAGGGCTCTCCATTAACTCTAATGGGAGTGCATTTAGATATGACAGCTATTTTGGTGGCATAGCTCTGTCAGCAGGGAAGGAAGGCCCAGCCCAGGGGAGGATAGAATGGCAACTATGGCCAGCTAGTCACTCTTCCATTCCTTACCACACCCATGCCTTCCCCTTACACCCTTGTTGTTACAACAGCATAAAAGATGGTGGCCCTACAAGACTATTACATAGACTTGGCCATACCTGATTAAATGAAGAATCACTATCAGAGCAATTATCTGTATAGTAACTGCTGTGCTGTTCTGTTTTCACTTTCCTCTGAATTTCCTTATAGCGCATCTGATCTTCTTCAAACTTGTTAATTAAAGATTCAACTACAACCATCATAACATTCTTCAGAGAATGCATCATTTCTCTATACCTTCAGAGCAGAACAAATGTTATAAAAACAAACAGTCTAAAGTTCACAAATCTTATTACACACAGGCTGAACTCCTAAGCACGAACATCAATGGGACTTAGTTGTGGGTAGATAAGTACAGTCAATAGGAAGTGATTGGTCTCTTTTTGTGGGGGCTTTGCACTGGTAGCATTGCAGTCAGAACAGAAACTTTTAAGGGGAAGCAATGGTTGGGAAGTTACCTTCAGAGATGTCCAACCATACGAGAGGGAAACTATCCAAACGTACCTATTCACTGAAGGACTTTTACACAATAAACTTGAAAGTGGAGACTTAACTGGAAAATAGAAAAGGTCACAGATTGCCATAGCAAACTGATTTACATTCAGATACAAAGCAACCAGGCCAGTATCGGGACCAAAGAGCAACAGAACAGGAAAATACAGTCTCTGTATTGCTGAGCCACAAACCATATCTTTGGGAGACCTAGTCAAGGCTGGGGAATAAATCTGTTCTGGATGAAGCCATTATCCCCTGTAGGAGCAGATTCAAAGACTACACCACTTTTGTTGCTTGAGGCCCAAATAATCTCAGTTCTAGGAATGCCTATCTCCAGTTTAAATTGATGTGCCTTCCTAGATTGCAACAGCTTTGCTGCAGTGGTCCATGCTCTGTTGAACTCTAGATTTGACTATTGTAATGCAATCTACATGGGGCTACCATTGAAGACAGTCTGGAAGTTGTAGCAGAACACTATCATATTATACTTGGACTTTCAGAGGAAGAGAGGGGAACTAGCCCTGTTGTATATCGGGGGGGTGCGGTGTGGAGAGAGTCTCTTCCTTTAAATTCCGGGGAGTTTATCTTAGTGAAGGCCCCACTTGGAAAAACAATATAACTCAAGTGGTTAGGAAGGCCAACAGAGACTTCATTTTCTCAGGGTCTTGCGAAAGAACAGTGTTAAACAACAATTGATGACCTCCTTCTACCGGTCCACAATAGAAAGTATCCTCTCATATTGTATCACAGTGTGGTACATTGGCTTGACAACCACGGAGAGAGAAAGTCTTTACAGAGGGGGGTGAACACAGCACATGATATCATGGGCTGTCACCTGAGCCCGCTAGATGACATTGCAAGGGATCGTTGCCTTAAGAGAGCGAGAAAAATTCTCAGGGACGATTCACACCCAGGCCAGCACCTCTTTAATCTTCTACCCTCGGGCAGGAGATATGGAAGTATAATCAGTCATACCAACAGGCTAATAAACAGTTTCTATCTGTGGGCTGTTAGGCTGCTAAATGGAAAATAATATAGTGCAACTGACTTTCGGGGTTGGTGTGTTGTGCAACAAGCACACAAGAGTACAATGGGATTGAGTGTTAGGGGGGCGGGGGAGGCTCGGTTAATTTCATTGTACACAGGTTGAACATTGACAATAAAGGTATTATTATTATTATTATTATTATTATTATTATTATTATTATTATACCTATCCGTCTGGAATTGCACTAAATTCCCATTTGCTACCAGGCCCAACTCAAGGTGTTAATGTTAGCATGTAAAACCCTAAACAGTTTACAGCCCAAATGCTGGAAATACTGCCTCTTCCTGTATCTGCCTAGTCAGACACTGTAGTCTGCAGGGTAGGTCCTTAATGTGGTTCTGTCAACAGATGTATCAATGATGCAAGATAGGGCCTTATCCTTGGCAGTGCCAGGTCATGGAACTCCCTCCCACTAGAGATTCAGTAGTCCGTCCTCCCAGTGAAAAGGGAAAGGGTACTGTGAAGTAAAGGGTATATGGGATATTCATTTGTGCTTTTACACACTGCCTTCCTAATCACTCCCCTTTACAGTCTTAAAAAAGAAACCCATGAAGATTGAGAATCCTAAATAACAGTATCTAGCCTGGGGGGGGGGTATAAACAAAGGCTACCCTACAGGAATGAACATAGCCTGGGATTCATCTGTGCTCTCTAAAAATTATTTCTTTGTGCAGTTGGCTCAAAACTGACATGCCATTCCTAAATGTAAATAAATGGCTTATTAAAAATACAGCAGTCCACACATTAATTTATAAAAGCAATTAAGCACTGATTAAGTAACGAAGTTTTTTACAATGACATTTCTAATTTCCTCTCACAGAACAAGGCCATCCACATATCATTGAAATTACTATTAAAATGTTCCTAAGATTGATCTCATCATTAGAGGTTCATTGAACTTTTCTACAAGGGGTCCGCTTTACCCTTGGTACTTTCACATTCGTCTTGCAATCTCCCACTGTCTGAAGGTTATCTGGCTATATTTAAAGTGATCAACACTTCCAGTAATGTTTTGTTTGGTAAAATCTCATAACTAACTGGGCTGACAGAAACATTTAAGTAATTAGTATTTATTGAATGCACTTCTTTCCAGTTGTAAATAATTATAATTGAATTCTAATTTTGCTACTATTCACAGAAATTGTTGACAATCATATACCCTAATCCAATACCACCTATGAACACAAAAGCACAAGTATACACACAGCAGTGTCATGCTCACACAGGCATCCCCAATTAATGCCAAGGACAGATATGTCCTCACATCCGACAGTACCAATGTAATTCCACTGAACAGTGAAAATTCCACTTAACCGAAATCTTTTTACTGGACCACCTGACGGGCTCCAGATTAGATTAGTTTACAATCCCTCCCTGAATCCCTTCTTAGAGGTAGAAAAAATGCATAATCATTGTGCACATACCTCTAGCTTGTTACAGTGAGGTATTCTGCAGCACAGTGCTTTAAAGTAGCATCAAAAATAAAGATGCAGAAGAAAAAAACTACTGCAACAAATACAAAAAAACCCAACAAAAAACAAAGAGTAATTTTTGGTGAAGGCTTGCAGATAATAAATTGACTGTACTTATTACACCGCTCCCTTCCAGAGACATTTTGTAAAATGTACTGTAAATGCAGTGAAACTTTGAACTCAGGGGGGTGGGTTGCATTCTTTGGTAAAGTACTTACTGTAAAGAGCTTATTGTACAAATTCGTCTGAATTAGTTTTAAGCAGGATATATCTTCTCAACATTTCTGGTCAAACTACACTCTACAATTTTGGCTACAATCCTATGCACATTTACATGGAAGTAAGACCCACTGAACCCAATTGAGTACGCATGTATAGGACTGCAACACCATGCCATTATTCCATGGTACCTAGCACACTTGTTTGAACAAAGTAGCAGAAACAGTAATTCAGAAAGAACAGGTGTCTCAGGATATGCATGAAATGTGAGGTGCACATTAATACCAAGTCTTCCCATGCTCATACTTATGGAATCAAAATCATACCACCATAAAAAAATTCCTTCCAGTAGCACCTTAAAGACCAACTAACTTAGTTCTTGGTATGAGCTTTCGTGTGCATGCACACTTCTTCAGATACTATGACTATGGCAGACCAACACGGCTACCTATCTGTAACTGGAATCATACCACTGACACATGAGAGAGGTATAGGCAGACTCAGCATAATTCTGAGGTACATACAAGTACCAAAACTCTGCAGGGTGGAAAGCTAAGGAAGGGAGACACCAATTATAAAAAAAACACCCAGCCCCTGAACTACTCCACAGCACAAACCAAGATTAGAAGAATCTGCTGGATCAGGCCAGTAACCCATCTAGTCCACCATCCTGTTCTCATAGTGGCCAACCAAAACTATTGAGATGCAGAGGAAAAACTAACATGGTTGGGTGGGAGCAGAATAGAGCTACAGGAACAGAAGGAGACACACACAACAGACATATACCGTATTTTTCGCCCTATAAGATGCACTTTTTCCCCTCCAAAAATGAAGGGGAAATGTGGGTGCGTCTTATGGGGCGAATGCAGGCTTTCGCTGAAGCCTGGAGAGCGAGAGCGGTAGGTGCGCACCGACCCCTCTCGCTCTCCAGGCTTCGCGGACCTCTCCTCAAGCAGCGGGAACGTTCCCACTGCTTGGGGAGAGTTGCCGGCATCCCGAAGCCTGCAAGCGCTGATCCCAGCACGTGCAGGCTTCGCGGATCTCTCCCCAAGCAGCGGGAACGTTCCCACTGCTTGGGGAGAGTTGCAGGCATCCCGAAGCCTGCGCGCGCTGATCCCAGCACGCGCAGGCTTCGCGGATCTCTCCCCAAGCAGCGGGAACGTTCCCACTGCTTGGGGAGAGTTGCCGGCATCCCGAAGCCTGCAAGCGCTGATCCCAGCACGTGCAGGCTCCGCGGATCTCTCCCCAAGCAGCGGGAACGTTCCCACTGCTTGGGGAGAGTTGCAGGCATCCCGAAGCCTGCAAGCGCTGATCCCAGCACGTGCAGGCTTCGCGGATCTCTCCCCAAGCAGCGGGAACGTTCCCACTGCTTGGGGAGAGTTGCCGGCATCCCGAAGCCTGCAAGCGCTGATCCCAGCACGTGCAGGCTTCGCGGATCTCTCCCCAAGCAGCGGGAACGTTCCCACTGCTTGGGGAGAGTTGCAGGCATCCCGAAGCCTGCGCGCGCTGATCCCAGCACGCGCAGGCTTCGCGGATCTCTCCCCAAGCAGCGGGAACGTTCCCACTGCTTGGGGAGAGTTGCAGGCATCCCGAAGCCTGCGCGCGCTGATCCCAGCACGCGCAGGCTTCGCGGATCTCTCCCCAAGCAGCGGGAACGTTCCCACTGCTTGGGGAGAGTTGCAGGCATCCCAAAGCCTGCGCGCGCTGATCCCAGCACGCGCAGGCTTCGCGGATCTCTCCCCAAGCAGCGGGAACGTTCCCACTGCTTGGGGAGAGTTGCAGGCATCCCGAAGCCTGCCCGCGCTGATCCCAGCACGTGCAGGCTTCGCGGATCTCTCCCCAAGCAGCGGGAACGTTCCCACTGCTTGGGGAGAGTTGCAGGCATCCCGAAGCCTGCAAGCGCTGATCCCAGCACGTGCAGGCTTCGCGGATCTCTCCTCAAGCAGCGGGAACCACCGCTGGGCTCCCACGGCTTGCAGAGAGCTGCCTGTTTGGGGGCTGGGGTCGGGGGAAGCTCGGGCTGCCCCAGCCCCGCGCCTGGGGGGGAAATAATTTTTTCCCTTTATTTCCCCCCAAAAAACTAGGTGCGTCTTATGGGCCGGAGCGTCTTATGGGGCGCAAAATACGGTATTCCTGGTTCACACTGAAAAACTAGGTATCTACTGAAAAAATAATAAATATCGCTGGAATTGGATACCAAGTGCGTCTACCCCACCCCACCCTCAAAAAGATCCAAGAGGAGAGGAAAAAACAACAACCCTAGTGAGGACTGGGCATGTTCAGTGGGCCTGGGATGCTGGCTAACGTTCAAGGAGAGGAGAGGAAATATTCTACACTGCAGTATTTTGTTGCAGGGCCACTTGTTTGAGTTTTAATGCCAGCATAAAATATATTTTTTTCTGACTTAAGCAAGGAAATATTACAAACAATGTCAAATCTGAAGCCAATCTTTCAGAAGAGTTACAATAATGAAGGGACACGATTTCAGAAGGACAGTGTCAGGAACCGACATGTACTCACTCTTTTGATTCTCGGGTCTTTTTAGTAACATGCTGTACCAGTGTATCATAGCCAGATCCTTCACCCTGATTTTGTGCAGATGTACATTTATCAGTTTCTTCTTCTATTACGGAGCCCAGCATGCTACTTATATACTGTCTGAGATATTTCACAAATTCATAGCTGTAATAAACACGTAAAGTATAACTTACTTTGTGCTGTTGTATTTTCAATGTTATATAAACTGTATTTCATCAGGGTACTTCTAGAATTCTGTACAGCAGGAGTTGGGCTAGGAACTTGTGGTCTTCCAGATGTTACTTCTATCATCTCTGACCACCAGCCACGCTGGCTGGGGCTGATGAGACATCTGGTTGTTAGATTCCACAGGTTCCCCACCTCTGCTGTAGAGGGTCATGAAAGATTAGCAGATTTTTAACAGTAGATTTGCAGAGGTGAAAAGAAACTAGGTGTTTAACTCACACCAAGCTTTGAAATAATTTGTGGTCTATCTGCCCACTGGAAAAAACAAAGTATTTCTCCATAAATCCTTAGTAATCCTATGGCTGCAAAATTATCAAACACACAT
Source organism: Podarcis bocagei (assembly GCF_964188305.1). Lineage (NCBI taxonomy): Eukaryota > Metazoa > Chordata > Lepidosauria > Squamata > Lacertidae > Podarcis > Podarcis bocagei. The sequence continues at coordinate 41,580,994 of NC_138127.1, forward strand.
AAAAAAGGAAAATGTAAAGATATGTCTAATGTCTCAAAAACCATAGTTCACAAATGTTTTCAGTTATTATACATAATGCCACAAAGCAGCCTGCTAGATTTGTACAGATGGCTCAGTATTTTTTCCCCATTCCAAAATATCTTACAATTAACCACTTGCCCACAGACCTGGGGCAAGCAATAATTCTTTCCACATGAGTAGCTTGGTAGAAACACCCTGTGAATGACAGACAAGCATTTAACTAAGTTGGAAATTGTTTCTTAAAGACATCTGCAGGATTGTAACATCTCAATTTCTAAAATCAACTGACTTGAACATTATATGTATGAGTACCCGCAATGTTCTAACAACTCACAATCAAAAACATTGCTCACTGCCAGTCATCAGCTGCAAAACTGCAGCAGCAAGTTTCCCCACATGGATCAGCAGTCACTATTCAGTTCCTTCAATAATGACACAAAAATAAACTTTCAAAAAAATTACTTGTGAAAATTTTCATCTGTTTCCTCCAGATGTAGAAGAATCTCTTCTGCACACTCTACTGATGGGGCTCCTGTGATTTTTTCTTTGACACTTTGCAGTAACTGTCTGAGCATAGACTGCAAAAGAGCTTCATCTTCACTAGAAAAATGAGACATCTAAAGAAATAAGCATAAACATCGTATTTCTGTAATACTCAGTAATACACAACTCACTCTAAGCTTTTACAGATTTAGACTGAAAGGAAATGAAGCCTAATAAGTTCTTAGCAGAAATATGAGATACAGAAATCTAATTCTAATTTTATATGATTATTATCTGCTGTCGCTGTATTACCTGCATTCCATGGGCCCAAATTCCTGGTTTTTTCTTTCCTTTACTGCCTTTCTCTCAGGCAGCAGTGACACAGGTAAAAGGAGTGCTATTTTATCTGTCTTTATTAGCATGAATGGGCCTACAGATATGGCTTTGGGCTGACAATGGATGATCAAGGTCATAAAAAGAAAGTGTTAGGTTTTCTTGGCATCCTTAAATAATTCCTCCATTCTTAGAATTGTGAAATCCATCAAAGTTTGGGGGAGTAAGAACAAGAGGCACTAGGAAATTGATTTTTGGCAGAGGTAGAGACACCTTAATAACCTGTGAAGAACTTAGGGTTGTATCCAACTAAATCTTACTCAAAGAAAACCCATCAAAATGAAGTCAACTAAGTTAGTCATGCCCATACAAGGGGCACTCTCTGAGTTTTATTAACATTAGAAAAACACTTTAATCTAATGTAGTACTGAAGACAACTCAGTTAATACTTGAACCTTTCATGGCAAAGGACTTCAGTGAGACTAAATGAATACTTTATGTATTTTACCACATCAAAAACAATGGCCATACATATGGAATCATGACTACACCCAAACAAAAGTCAGTTCAGAGAAATAAATGCCTAGGGAGCAATCTATAGGAAGAGCTACCAGGATGTGCAGGGTTAGGATCTAGCAGATCTCTGGCTGAGAGTTGCCAGCACGGCTGGACTACACCAGTGTTTCCCAACCTTTTTTGGGCAAAGGCACACTTGTTTGATGAAAAAAATCTCGAGGCACACCACCATTACAGCCCCGTGACGTCAGCGCGCAGCGTCACGCCGGGAGGGACGCACGAAAGTGTAAGTTTCAATTTTTCCCCCTCCCCCTTGCCGGGGAACCTCCAAGCTTTGGGGGTGGGGGGGGGAGGAGGCAGCAAAGCGAGGCAGGAAGGAGAGCGCGGCTTGGCTGGGTGAGCTTTGGCAGGGGCAGGGAATGAGAGCCGCGAGGCGGGCGCTGCGGACGGAGGCGCTGCCCGCCGAGCTCGCAGGCAGCCAGGCAGACAGACGGCGAGAGCCCCGCGCTGGGCGGCCTCTCCTCGCCGCCGCCGCCCCGCCTCTCGCCGCCCGACTCGCCCGCCTCCCTCCAGGCAACATCTCGCGGCACACCAGGCAACATCTCACGGCACACTAGTGTGCCGCGGAACAGTGGTTGGGAAACACTGGACTACACTGACTTAACTCCTTCCATCCTTGTCTTAGCAGGAGATAAAGGTAAAGATAAAGGTACCCCTGCCCGTACGGGCCAGTCGTGTCCGACTCTAAGGCTGTGCGCTCATCTCACTTAAGAGGCCGGGAGCCAGCGCTGTCCGAAGACACTTCCGGGTCACGTGGCCAGCGTGACGAAGCTGCTCTGGCAAGCCAGCACCAGCACAGCACACGGAAACGCCGTTTACCTTCCCGCTATAAAGCGGTACCTATTTATCTACTTGCACTTAGGGGTGCTTTCGAACTGCTAGGTGGGCAGGAGCTGGGACCGAAAGACGGGAGCTCACCCCGCCGCGGGGATTCGAACCGCTGACCATACGATCGGCAAGTCCTAGGCACTGATGTTTTACCCACAGCGCCACCCGCGTCCCCTAGCAGGAGATACACCAGCTTATTTCCCCCGCCCCTGCCATGTTCCTGGAACATCTCACCTGATGGTCTTGGCTCAGCTGGGATGGGGGAGATATGCAAAAGGGTGGTGTAACCGTTGTCAAGGTTTGTTTTCTCTCTGCCAGGCTTGGGCCAGCTCAGCCAGTAGCCCCATTAGGCTCTGGTGTATGGTACTTTAAATCAGCTTAACTTGACGCCACTTTACACTAGCTTCTTGTGTATAGGATTGCTCCCCTAATGTCACATTCCTCTGCACCTTGAACTCAGGAATAAATCCTCCAAAACTCCATAAAGATACTTCCAAAGTAAACATATACAGAATTATCAGGGCCGGATTTAGGCTTGATGAGGCCCTAAGCTACTGAAGGTAATGGGGTCCTTTATATGTCCAGCTGTCCTTTGTCAACAACAAATTGTTGCTGTTTTTTGTGTGTTGAATATATGCTATATGGTAATTTATGGACCTAATAGGTACCTAAAGCCATTTGCACATAACAAAATATGCAACCAGTCCATTAAGAATGTATGCACACTGTATATAGAAATGAGCAAACCAGTGATATTTTAGGGAACAGGATAGCAGGCCATTACTTACATCTTAGCACCAAACACTGTTGCTGAACGTAGGTTTTATTTTATTTGTTTTTTAATCTTATATTTTGGAACTGTACATCCAGGGGTTTTTTTTCCTTTAATTTTTGGGGGGGACCCCAGGAGAGTGGGGCCCTAAGCTATAGCTTGTTTAGCTTATATGTAAATCCAGCACTGAGAATTAGGCAATTAAGAAGTTTACTGTGTACTTAAGATTCCACCAATTTCAATGGGTTTTAGCTGTGAATTGAAAACCATCAACTACCTGCCCTTACATATTCTATGTTTGGGTGGGGAAACCAAGAGTTGGAAGGTTCCGTAAAGGGGCAGAAAGGCAGGAAGAAAGGGTGCATTGCAAGATAGCAATACAACATGGGTAGCTTTAAACCTGAGCGTTGATTTTTCGAGACAGCAGAGTGGCCAGCTGACATGGGAGAGCCAGTTTCAACAGAAGAGTTTCAACAGCTTTTCACAGCAACTTGGTCCGCAGCAGTTTATCAGGTTCCCTTCCACGGCGTTCAAAGCGTCACTGCAGCGCAAACTCCTGCTTTGCGCAAATGGCACCGAAATGAGTCGCGGGGAGGCGGACAGAGCATAAGCCGTGGGCGGCGGGACAAGAGCGAGGAGAGACCAGCGCGGAAAGAGCCCGGTAGGTGTGCCCGCCCGCGCCCCGGCGCCCCTGCGTTGCCAATCCCGGGGGAGCTCAACTGCCCAAGAAGCGCGCCTCACGGGAGGATGGCAGCCTAAGGCTGCGCGGGATGGGGAGGCGCAGCGAGAGCGCTTACCTTGGGCGAGAGGAGGGCGCTCTCTACCCTCGGCCGCCGAGGGGCCTAGAAAAGGAACTGGGGCGCTTTCCCGGGAAGGAGCCTCCGGAGCGACGCCCTCCACTCCGGGAGAAAGAGCGAGGGTGGGATTCGCCTTCCAGCTGCTACAGAAACCCTCAACTTCTACCCCGGGCGCGGCCCTTAGCAACCGCCCGCCGCAGCCTCGCTCGCCGCACGGACGTCCCTAGCAACGGCGCCGGGGAGATATGCGCCGCGCGGAGGTTGCCGGGAAAGGGGCGGGGCGAGCAAGTGAGAATCCCAAGCGCGCGCTTGATTATTCCAATAAGGGGCTCCCCGCCCACAAGGCGGTGTGCAAAGGCTTGAGATCCCGTTTGCATTGGAATCAACGTGGCACAGATCGTATTGCATAGCTGCTCCATATTATATGTGTATTGACTTGCTGGCTGCATGTTTCCACCGCCGGTTGACAAGCTATCCGGACAGCGTACAGTAAAAGTTGTTTGTTGAGGCTGCGATCCTATGCTCGCTAGTCCAAGAGTAAGCCCCATTAAATTGAGTGCATGCGGTCTGGCTTAAAAGGATAGTCTAGGTTGGGGGGGGAACCCCAGATTGCGTGCCCCTGAACGATTGTTTCAAACCACAGTCTACCTCCATGTTCCCTAACTTCCAGCCCGCCCGCCCCGGTTGCATAAAGTCACCCCAAGGGACACCTGCCCTATACAAAGCTGCATTTAGAACATTGGTTTGCACAACCCTCTGAGGAAAAGGATAACAAATTCAAAACAGTAACAATTCAATCAAAATCCAATTAAAACTAGTTTAATTAATTCAACAAAATTGATGAACTTGAGCCTGTGATAATCATTTACACCTCTAGTGCCCTTCTGCCACCCCCTTGCCTTAGTGCCCCCCTAGGTGATCACACTGCCCCCCAGGGAGCAATACAACACACTTTGGGAAGCAATGGGCTGCCTTATGCCCTGGATGATTAAATCCAGTCAAAGGCAACTATGGGGTGCGGCTCTTATCTTGCTTCAGGTCAAGGGAGCCGGTGTTTGTCCACAGACTGCTTTCCGGGTCATCTGGCCAGCATGACTAAACCACTACTGGTGCACGGATGACCATGACGAGCGCCAGAGCACATGGAAATGTCGTTTACCTTCCCACCACAGTGGTACCTATTTATCTATTTGCACTGGTATGCTTTTGCCACTGCTAGGTTGGCAGAAGCGGAGACAAAGCAACAGGAGCTCACCCCATCACAGGGACATAGCTGTCAACTTTTCCCTTTTCTTGCGAGGAATCCTATTTGGAATAAGGGAATTTCCCTTTAAGAAAGGGAAACGCTGACAGCTATGCCCGGGGATTTGAACCACTGACCTTCCGATCAGCATGCCCAAGAGGCTCAGTGATTTAGACCACAGCGCCACCTGCTCCCACAATTTGTTGTAGAATGCAGCCAGTAGAAGTCTTGCAGATTGCACAGGAGGGTCAGCAATTGGATGGCTAACCAAGCTTCCTTTCAGGGACATTTTCCACCATTATCTTTTCATTGAGGCATTCCTGATAAGCTTCCCAGGCATTTCAAGGTCTCCTGGGACATAGCTTGAAAGTGCTGCTGCTCCATGAGTACAGCTTTCTGTGAACCAGAAGATCACTGCAATTTGTAAAAAGTATTAAAATAATACATTTTTGTGAAAGAGATGCAACATGGTCTCTTGGCTCTGAACGCTGCCTTGAAGAAGAATTCAAGGGGTTTGAATGCTTGCAGACCTTTTATAGAGCTAAAAAGAGAGTGGCTTATCTTGGGCTTGCCTTTTGTGAGACTGAATATACCTATCATCAAAGCAAAAAATGGTGTTGCCCAAGTATGATACAGTATTAGGAGCTAAAGAAATTGAAGGTACCCTGTGGCATGAAGTTGAAAGCAGCTTATTTTGCACAAGTTTTCCAAAACATATGGAAGATAGTTCCAAGCACTATCTACTGCAGGAGTAGCTACTGCATAGCTGTCAACTTACAGATTGGAAAATAAGGGACCAGCAGCCTCGAAAGTAAGGGATCAGCAGCCAAAATAAGGGATTTTAGTCAACCAGCAGCCAAACAAAGCCTCAAGCGGTGGTTCCCACAGCGCAGCAACCCGGCAAAGGGGATGCAGCAAGGAAAACCACAGTCACCTATCCGCTGGGAAGCGCTGAGCAAAGGCAAGTCCCCAGGCAACGCGGCCGATTTGATCGGCACAAAGCATGCAAGCTCCACCCCCAGTCGTTCTTAGACTCCTTATTGGGTGAGCAACGCAGCCAAGCAACACAGCTGGAGCCTCCCTCCTCCCTGGCCGGCATGGAGGGAGGGAGGGAGAGGAGCTGCTTCCTTTGAAATCCGGGAAATTTAAGGGACATCATCAATAAGGGACTGCAACAGGACACGGCGCTGGGATAAGGGACTTTCCTGCCAAATAAGGGACGGTTGACAGCTATGAGCTAATGTACCCTCCTGATGTTTTTTAACTACAATTCCATCACCCCTCTTTACTGGCCATGCTGAATGAGCCTGATGGAAGTTGTAGCCCAACAACATCCGGAGAGTGCCATGTTGGCTACCCTTGATCTATGCTGCCTCAAGCCACTGCAGTTTTGACCCTAGATTCCAAAATCTTTCTTTTGAACCCTGCCAGTCCTTCCCTTTATTTGCTGTGCTATTTCTGTGAAAAAATTGTCTCTCTCAATACTGGAGTGGTGAGAGTACAGAGGAGCCTCTTTTATGTGATCTGCTCTGTCTTTAGTTCCAGTTTTCCGGCAAGAAGACAGTAGCAACAAATTCATTGAGCCATATGGATCTCCTGCCTTCCCTTTGCAAACAGGGAAGGGGTCAAGTAGCTTATCCACATCAAGAAAGTAGCTATCTACCAACACAACTAAAAAAAGTGTGAATTTTACCACCACTTGAAAATGCCTGCTGTCAAAAGTTTTTTGATTACTTTTATTTTTAAGTAATCAAAACTTTTTGCAATGAAGACATTTCAGCTGGGTTTTTAAAAACCCTTCAAAGGCACATTTGCAATGCAGTGCAATGATCTTGAAATGTTAAACACACACGCCATAGTTAATCCTGAAGGAGATTCTTTCCTCCTTATAAATGATCGCTAGAAATGTGTCAGAGTAATGCTGCATCATACATATTAATAGATGGAACACTTTTTAGCAGCTGGCTGTTCTAAATAATATAGAGATGCATTACAATTAATACACATCATAGAGAATTATGATGTAGAGCATGTATTATACATAGCTAAGTGTTGTGCAAAGGCTATATCGCTTTTAAGAATATTTATAAAGATGTTCTAGTTATTTTGTACCCCAAATAGGCTTAAAGTATTTTCAGTGCTTATCATTGTGGCTGCAACATAGTGGTAATACTGGTATATCCTATTCAAGTGGACTCTTCTGTATGTCAAATCTTTCTGAACATAAAGGTGTATATGAAGCTGAGTTCAACTATGTCTCCAATATTATTTACTTTGATGGACAATAGCTTTCAAGGGCCTCCAAGCAAAGTTTCCCATCACCTGCTACTTAGTCCTTTAAAAAAAAGATATGTCGGGTTGAACCTTGGACCTTCTACATACAAAGGATGTGCTGTACCTTCCATCTGATTGGGGGGAGCACATCTCAAGAATTTGAAGTGCCTTAACTTTGTGCAGGCCTCAGCAATTCACTTTTTGACGACTGAGGTTCAATATTTTATACCCTCTTTAATGCAGAGTGTACCGACAGATGTGAGCATGACTGAGTATTGTGTCTTTATGGTGATTGCTCAGTTTGTCATCCAAACAGAGGCAAAGAAAAATGATGCCATCACTGAATAGGTAAAACTTTGCCTGGTTTAAGTGGACTATCATTTTAGCCAGGGGTCAGCAAACTTTTTCAGCAGGAGGCCAGTCCACTATCCCTCAGACCTTGTGGGGGACCGGACTATTTTTTTTTGGGGGGGGGGGGAATAAATAACGAATTTCTATGCCCCACAAATAACCCAGAGATGCGTTTTAAATAAAAGGACACATTCTACTCATGTAAAAACACGCTGATTCCAGGACCATCTGTGGGCTGGATTTAGAAGGCAATGGGGCTGAATCTGGCCCCTGGGCCTTAGCTTGCCTACGCATGGTTTTAGCTATATTGGGAGTTTCCTGGACCTCTTTATTCCACATCTCTAACTTTTAATGAGATGCTGTGTGTGCCTCTTTCATTTTGCAAGTTTCCTACTAAATCATTGAATAATTATATTGCTGCTGTATTTCATTCATTAGCCTTCCATTTATGTACCTTATGGTGTTGTTGGGTATTAGATTGCATATAACTCAGATATTTGATTGCATATAACTCAATATAATACCAAGTCACTGATTTTCATCAACTTAACAGATGTCTACATTGTATGTCAAAAGAGCTATAAACAAAAGGTGGCAAATTGTTGTTTTTCTTTAACATTTACTAAAGGAAGAGCAGAACACAACAAATACTCTCATTACAAAGAAATATATTAACCAAAGATCTAGAGACAATACCATTCTTGAACACCATATCCCATATAGTGTTTTTTCAAATTTGAATTTTAAACAGATGGCTTCATTTTATAACACACCATTTGTCACCATATTCTATATAAAGAGAAATAACATGATTAAGTTTCATAGAATGGTAGAGTTGGGAGGGACTCTGATTATCTGTAGTCCAAACCCCTGCAATGCAGGAATATGCAGCTGTTCCATATGGGTAACAAACCTGCAAGAATCCAACATTGTTGCATAGTGTTATCTTCCATACCACTTTTCCAGGAGGCACTACTGAGCTGAATTTGAAAATGCCCAATAATATGTGTGGACACCATGCAAGGTTTAATTTGCAAGGTTTCGGTTGTGCTACTAAGGGAAGCAAACACTAAAATGAAATGAGCGTTGACTAGCCTGCTTTTGATCATTATTGTTCCCTGTTTGGCCAAGGTAATAAATTGTTTTCTCAGTGCTGCCTTACCCAAATCTTTCTTGCAAACAATAAAAAGAGGGGATATGTTCCATCTGATTCATGGTTGTTATGTGCTGGTGTGGTTGCTCGAGAGCAAACGGGCAAGACTCCACCTGTCTTTTCCAGGCTTTATTATCTGTACAAAACTATTTACAATGCAGAGCGTCGGAAGTCCATGTCTGCTCAGTCGCTAGCAGAATCTGGGAGTGGGCGGTCCTTATACCTTCCCCAGCATAACAGTCTTTTGACCCCCATCCTTCTCCTCCCCTCTCTGCTCGCAAACCTACTGCGCAGAGAGGGTGCTGGCAAAGGGGGACTTGCCTCCCCTCCGCTTTGCTCAGGCTCAGTGTTGCGGCTCTCCCTAGCATCTTCTGATCTCTGCATCCCTTCCCCACTGAAGGCGGGGCTTCCCTCCTCGCCAGAGGAAGAACTGCTTCGCAAGATCTCCGGAGGCTCCCTGTAACACAACTGCCCTTCCACCTCTCGCCTCTGAGCTGATGGCAGTTCCCTGACAATGGTTATTTACAAAATCAGGTTATTTACAAATCTGTGTTAATTTGTGCAATTTGCAATCTATAAAGTGACAAAACACAGTTGCATACATCTGCTTTCCTAGTTTTTGGTTTTTGTTTTAATGGCACACAAGCAAAACCTCGACCACTGCAATGACAAACATTACCATAATAAAAAAATTCCTTCCAGTAGCACCTTAGAGACCAACTAAGTTTGTTATTGGTATGAGCTTTCATGAAAGCTCATACCAATAACAAACTTAGTTGGTCTCTAAAGTGCTACTGGAAGGAATTTTTTGTTTTGTTTTGACTATGGCAGACCAACACGGCTACCTACCTGTAACTAAGACAGTACCATGTTAGCAAAGCCTCAGAATTGGCCTTTTCACATGGAATAGTTTTCCAGGATGCAACTCAGTCAGAGGACTTTCAAGGTACAATGTTAGTAAGACCTGTGAAGCATAATGAGACCTTGACCGTTTATTCTTAAATCTCACTTTTTGGATGATTTATCGTGCTCAGCTATGTTTATGCACTCAAAACTATTGATCTCTGTTTCTTCATAATTGTTGTCAGATTCAATATGCCCAGATAGCAAGACAGAGATAGCAAGACAATATGCCCAGATATTCAGCACAGGGACTAAGTTTCCAACTGCCTGGATTATCCCTTTCATGCTGTCCTTCCATGAGAGTACATCCCACTAAGCAAAGTGAGTCTTGCTTCTAAATAAAGTAAACATTCATATGATTGCACTCTATTAAAACCAACTGCCTTGCACTAAATCTGACCACCATAATTCTATATGCATTTTTAAAAGGCCATTTTCATTAGAAGGCAATTAAACTTCCATCTATTTCCCAGTGTAAGCGACTACTCTCCAATTCAGGTGATAGTTTGAGGAGAGTTAATGAAGATAGCTTCTTTCTCAAATAAGTTTAAGCACATCTGCTGATTCAATTTTTTTGCAATTAGACTGTTGCCAAATGTATTCCTAAAAGCTGAAATTTAATATGCTATTTCATTGAGAAACAGCAATGGTATTAGAGCTATGGAAATAATATGCTACTGAGTACTTGCTAAAGCAAGAACAACTCTTTTTTTGTTCTTGTATGTAGGGTTGCCAACCACAAGAAATTGATTGCCAATTCTCTTTCCATGCCTAGGTAATATACCACCTAGGCACACCATTTTTTTCTAGCCCTCCAGGTTATGGATAAAAAATCATGTTAAGGGTGCAGTGAATTAAAGTGGTTAGATCTGAAATAGTCTGGTGAACACTAATCTTGCTTCCTCTCCCTACTATCAAACAGGAATTTTACTCATATCAAGTTAGAGTCTATTGTGTCTACAACACAGATAGCCAGTATTGTGCCTTCCAGATGTTGGAGCACAACTCCCATCATCCCTGACCTGAAGCTGCTTGGGAGTGATGAAATTTGGGTTCCAACAACATCTGGAGGGGACCACCTTGGCTACCCCTGGCCTACACTTGAGTAGCAGCAGCTAACCAGGGTGTCAAGAGTTTTGCTCTTGGTACTTTTAACTGGAATTGCCTGGGATTGAACCTGCAACCTTCTGCATGACAAACCATGTGCTCTTCCACTGAGCTACAGTCCCTCTCCAAAGTTTACTAGCATTTCTTACTCTTCAGTTTAGATCCAATCAGTTTTCGTTGTCATACATGACTATACAAGCTAATTTTAGACATAGACATTGATAATTTAAATATACCATTATTCTCTTGCTTTTTGTGTTTCCACTGGGTTGTGGGGGTTTGTTTGTTTTTTGTTTAAAAAACATAATCCAAATAATGAAAAAAAGAAAATGCATTTTAATAATAATAATAATAATAATAATAATAATAATAATAATAATTATTATTATTATTATTATTATTCATTGAAATTCTCATGAGTACAGGCTTACCATACTTTTGAGGTGACCAAGAAGTGTTTGTGAGTGCCCTTTCTTTCATTCTACAAATGATCTCCCCAGTGCTCTGCACTCCTGTGTGCCTGTACTCCATTGAAAGCCCAGGGGAAAACATTGTGAGGTAATTCCTCCCATGGGGCTTTTTCAGATGAGGAAATACAAGAAGACTGCAGAGTGCGGAATACATTTTTTCTTGGAAGTGCGGGGGGATCACCTTTTGGCCACCTCACGAAAAGGTAAACTGAAAACCCCAAACTCACCAAAATATGGAAGCAACCTGAAAATGAAGCAGAAAACTAGAAGCCTCATTCCCAGAGGAAGGAAAACTTTGACAAACATCCTTAGAAATTTATCCCATTCTTCATTGAGGGGCAAATTCCAACCAGATTTTCATAATTGGTTTGTGGTTGCTTTTTTAGCTTTCACAGTGAGCATTCAAAAAAAAAAGCTTGGCTGCCGTCCAAATGTTGGTGTATGCACACCAATGATGGTTTTAATTTATCATATTGCCTCGGGAATTATACATTGGTTTCACCTGGCCTCATAGCACTAGTCTGCAATATTATTTATTTGTCAGTCTAAAGCTCTTCAGTCAAAACCAGCTCCCAGAATGGATTACAAAAATCAATAATAAGATAGTCCCTGCCACCAGACTTGCAATCTAAAATACACAACACAAAAAGTTAAAGAGATTAGAAGGGAGGAGGGAAAATACAAATTCAAGAGCAGTACTTCATAGGATGATTGGCTGGAATGAAAAGAGTTCAAAGAAAGGAGGAGCCAAAAATTGCTGGTTCCAGCAATTGATTGACCTTGCTTCTCAAAGTGGCCTCAGTCTGATGCAGCCTGATGGAATGGCTGTTGCAAGATGACAACTGAGGGATACGCGAAGCCTGATGGAACTGTGTCACAGGAATAGTCCTTCTTCCATTCTTTCCCTCCCATGCTGCCTGCTGGAATAGCTATTAATAGAAGGCAGTTGAAGGAGGATTATTCCAACTCCAAACATTTATATAAACATCTAGCTCATTGTATCTCAAAACCTTGGGATGAACAGCTCTGTTCTGTGGGTTTCATTTAAACAAAATGAAACCCACAGAATAAAATGAGCATTATAGTATAAACCTCCATTTAGCATGTCAGAGTCAATTCACCCCCATACTGGTTTAACCTTATCCATTAAAATTCAGCCTGAACCAGGTTTATCACACTTTTGTTAGTCTGCGGCTTGGACTTTGGGAAGACTCCAAAAGAAGATCATGCCCACCCATCTGCAGGCTGCCATTAATCCAGTTTTGTTCTGGTTCAATCACAGTCAGTGTGTCTGCATTCTTAGTCCCCCACTGTGAGGGAACCTAATTCAAAAGTCAATGTTTCATTGGGAGTGGAATGTTGTCCTGGGCTCACAGCCAGCTCACATCCTCTTCTGATGTTACTTTTTATTGGCACAGATCTTACATATATGAGCTTTGCTCCCAGACACATTCATGATACATCTCTGGAGAACAATTTACCTGTAACTTATACCTTTCAAATAATTCTTGGCTGACTTGACTGAAACCCTTTAGGTTTTCCGAAGGGAGTTTTGTCTGCAAACTTGGATGGAGACCTTGCCTAACTTTTTTGATGGTTCGTTCATTTTCTCTCTCAACATCAGGTTGTCATCTTTAAAACTGGATTTGGTATGGTCTGTCTCTTAGGATAATATTAGCAAAAAAAGAATGAAAGTTCAGGTTGTAGAGCACTTTAAGTACAGCATAAAACAATGAAAGTTAACTGTGTTAGCTATTTCACAACTGGAACCTTGCAACAAAATGTTGCTGTGTATCTCTGGTGGATGGATACTACCTGTGACTGACAGGGCTGGGGCGGAATGATAGACAGATATCCCACCTCTAACTTGGGTCTTATTTAGCCCAGGGGAGACAGGTTCAGCAATTGATGGCAGCAGGTGGTAAAGAAAGCAAGAGCAAAGTCAGAAAACAGGGGCTGCATTGTTTGGGTAGTTGGCCGTTACACCTCATATTCAACTGCTGCGTTCCTGACTGGCCAGCCATACCCTCCACAGGAAGTCTGCAAGCAGAACCTAAGTGCCACAGCTTCCTGTCCCTCCCTCTGTAATTTCCAGCGACTGGTATTTAGAGGCAGACTAGTGGACACAGAACACAGCCATCATGGCTAGCATACCTACCCTCCATGAAATTGTCTACTCAACTTTTTAAGCCATCCACACCGGTGGCCATTGCTACCTCTTGTGGGAGCAAATTCCACAGCTGAACATTAGCAATAATGTTACTGTGTGAACGTATATCAAAGTTGGGAAGGATGGTAGCTTTTGGCTCATCCTTCATTTGATGGAAGGAAGAGATTGGTGAGCATCCCTTCCAGTTTCTCTGATTCCTATCTCAGCTTTTCCTTGCCTCTGCTTTCACTGCCTTTTATCCTTTTCCTGCTGCCTTACAAGTAGCCACCCCACGTCCCTTTCCCAGTTTTATCCCAAGTAAGCCAAGTATCTTGGGACAATGTCTAGGGAGGGCACTCATCAACTTTGCCTCAAGCTCTTCTCTCAATGTCACCTTCTGTGTATCTGCTCATGTGACATAGCTAGCTATCCCTTTCCTAATAGGCAGCCAGGGAAGGGCTTTGCCTAGTACTAAGCTCACAGGCCCTCCAAGTGTCCCTATTTTCCAGGGACTTCCCTGATTTAGAGAAGCCATCCTGGTTTCTGATATGAAGAAGAGAAGAGTTTGGATTTGATATCCCGCCTTTCATTCCCCTTCAGGAGTCTCAAAGCGGCTAACATTCTCCTTTCCCTTCCTCCCCCACAACAAACACTCTGTGAGGTGAGTGGGGCTGAGAGACTTCACAGAAGTGTGACTGGCCCAAGGTCACCCAGCAGCTGAAAGTGGAGGAGCGGAGACACGAACCCGGTTTCCCAGATTACGTGACTACCGCTCTTAACCACTACACCACACTGGCTCTCCTACACCACACTGATCCCGGAATGTCCTGCTTTTCCTTAGGATGTCCCTATTTTCACTGTAGAAATGTGGGAGGGTATGGAGTTATCTGACCCCTGAGCCGTCTGAAGGCAATCCTGTATACAGAAGTTCTTTTTAATGTTTTATTGTGTTTTTATATATGTTGCAACCCAGTAAGATGTGTGGGGTATAAATAGTAGATATCATTATGGAATGGGACATCCCTATTTCCATCAGAGAAATATTTCAGGGTATGAGCCCAGGGCATGCAAGCTGCCTACAAAAGGAATGGCTAAGACAAATGCATGAAAACCAGATGGTGCAGATGCCAAGTCTTGAAGGAAAATGGGTCTGACTGAGTAGTGTAGAAGACGACTCCTTCTATTAATGTCTTTGGATCCTAAGAGCATGGATGTGAACCAGAACGTAGCCCTTTTGCAAGTGTTATTGGAGACAAATTCAACTCTTAGAAGGCAAGCAGGAAATCAACTCATAGCACAATGACCTTTTAGATTGAATGCTGCTGTAGAAGTTTGCATGTCCAAGTCAATGGATGTCTTGCTAATGGCTCCATATATATTTCAACCAGGACCACTAAAATACATCTGTACTTTTCATTCAAGCATGAAATACTGCATTGTGAGAGAACAAAGGAGCCACATTGAATCATGTTATTTGGTGGCTTTTAAAAACCGAAAAATAAATGACTGACATTCTCCACATTTGACAGCATGTGTCATGCAGCCTGCAGTGCTTTTTTCGATGAGTGCTTTTAAACAGAAACAGAGGTTTTTAAATCCTGCAAAGGGGAGGGGGGATGGGAGTAATAAAAACTACTGAAAATCACAGGAGAGAAAAGAAAAAAATGTTCCAACAAGATGTACAGCTAGTGGATGAACATGTAACAAGGTGGCTAAAGGATGCTAATCCTTAGTAAATTATCCTGAATATGCATTCTAGAAATTACTGCCAATCAGAAAGTTTAAATCATATATGGCTAGGCTAGGAATTTTGTTAGTTAGATTAAACAGAGCGGCTAGTAAATCTCGCATCATTAGGGGGGTTGTGCATTTACAAGAAGTCCCAGACACTCTGTTTCTAATCTCCAAAATCTTTACTAAGATTCATGTGTCTAAGAAACATATTTGTGATATTAGTTTTAAATGGCCATTGTTTTGTGTGCATTTATCAGAGGTTGGAATTGATCCATTTACTCTAGAGAGATTCACTGCCTGAACTTAAGAGTTTGACAGCAGGCCCATTCTCTCATCCTCAGTACTTTTAAATTATTAAGCTATGCCCATTTCAAAGGACTAAAACAAATTGAATCTGGCAGATGTTTGTTTCCTATTAAATGAGGAGAAAAGCATGGTAGTGGTTGCTGTGAAATAAATCTCATTTTAAATGGGAAAGCAGTCTGTTTACTAATCCAATACTGCAAGTGCTGTTTATTTATAATTTTTTGTTGCCGGGGGGGGGGGGGAGACCCAGAGGACAGCAAGAATGCAGAATCCTTGGAATCTGTTTTGAAATTGCTGATCATCCAAGTTCCGTGTTCTGTATTAGACACACAATTACCATTGACTGGCAATAGTGTTTAGCTCAGCCTCGGCGGATAGATCTGTCAAGCTGGTGGAGAAATGCTGAGCCGAGTTTTGGAAACCACATCACAGAGCCATTTCCCAAATGTAACTGTGGTTGTTGCCCAACAGTCTGAAGAAGTGAGAGAGAACAAATGGAAGCATGAAATCAGAGTAACAGATGCGTCCATAAGGCGCAGAATACCAAGAGAAATAGGACAGAGAAACTAAGCAATTGTGAAGTCACGCTTTATTCATCGTTTCTAACATCTGTTCGTGTAGGCTTGGGAAAACACTGAAGGTAAAGAATGTAAGCTTTTGGTGTCATTTGGACTTGACAATTAAGCACTGAAACTCAGGGAGAGCTAGATGACTATTGCACAACTTTCCATAGTTCTCTATATGCCCTACAGCAGGGGAGGGGAAACCTCAAGCACGGGGACCAAACACAGACCTCCATTTCTCTCAGTCTTGCCACTGGGAGTCTCCCAAGCTTCAGCCTCTCCCCAGCCACATTCCGTCTCCTAAGGTTACATCCCTCACTGCTTTGGACTCTCTTCGGGTTTTCCCTGGGTAAAATGTGTGCTTGAATTCTGATAATGCTTTTTACTTGCCTGGATGCAGAAGGGTGTGCAAATGTCTGTAGAAACAAGTCTAAAATTCACATTGTTGCTTTGCCTTTTACGGCAAACCCCACCCACCCCTGGCAACTGGCTCCCAGAAGAGTGTGCAGCCTTTGGCAAAGAATGGTTCCCCAGCCCTGACCTATAGTAGTATATTTGTTATATCCCATTCCTGGTTTCTGCACTATTTTTTAAAAACTGAAAGCAATACCCTACCCATCTGGCTGCGTTTTCCCAGCCACTCCGGGCGGCTTCCAACAAAGTATTAAAATACAGTGGTCTGTTAAACATTAAAAGCTTCCCTAAACAGGGCTGCCTTCAGATGTCTTCTAAAAGTCTGGTAGTTGTTCTTCTCTTTGACATCTGGTGGGAGGGCGTTCCACAGGGCAGGTGCCATTACCGAGAAGGCCCTCTGCCTGGTTCCCTATAACTTGGCTCCTCGCAGTGAGGGAACCGCCAGAAGGCCCTCAGCACTGGACCTCAGTGTCCAGGCAGAATGATGGGGGTGGAAACGCTCCTTCAGGTGGGTCTTGAAGTGTCATTCAACTACACAGTGGCTTTCAGGTTGAAAGCAGGAGGGTTGCATCCAGTGGTGGCTTGCACTAGCAGAAGTGCTTCTGCATGCCCATAGTCTGGTCCTCCATTTCCACCCATCCCACCACCAGCAATGGCAACCCCCTCTTCCAGCCTTTCTCAACCTTGTTTCCATCAGCCCTAAGCACCTGTCTGTCATATTCTCTGTGCCTTATTCCATTCTGTTCCAGAGGGTCCCACAACCCTCAGGAGAAGCTCGGTGCTGCATTGGGTAGGTGGGATCAGCAGAAATCAGGTGGTCCAGTTTGCGCAAATGGAAATGCTTCTGTTCGCACAGAGTCATCACTGGATACTGCATAGAAACTTAGAATTGGATTCAGCCTTTTCAGGGGAACAACACAAAGTATCTAACCCAGACAAGGATGGGTAACCAGGCCCTTGGCTGAATATACCATATGGCCTTTTAAATGTGTTTGTGGGAGAAGGGTTATTGAGTTTTGTTTTTATTTATTTTCCTGTTACGTATTCCACCCTGCCCAATATTGTATTTTTATGTTGTGAACTGCTCTGTGATCTTCAGATGATGATAAAAAATTAATTAATTAATTAATAATAATAATAATAATAATAATAATAATAATAATAATAATAATAGTATTTTAGAATGGTGACTGTTCTGAAACTCAGTAGGTATTATGAGTTGAGTCCAG
Source organism: Podarcis bocagei (assembly GCF_964188305.1). Classification (NCBI taxonomy): domain Eukaryota; kingdom Metazoa; phylum Chordata; class Lepidosauria; order Squamata; family Lacertidae; genus Podarcis; species Podarcis bocagei. The sequence goes on from NC_138127.1 coordinate 41,598,700, forward strand.
ACTTAGTCATGCTTACAACAGACTCGCTCAAATTAGTGCATTGTGTCCAACTAACTTTTATTGAGGCAGACCCAAATAAATTAATGGGCTTACAATAGTCATGCCCATTAATTTCAGTACATCTACTTTGAGTAGGACTGAGACTGGATACAACACAATGGTTTTAACTTAAGTCTCATTGATTTCAGTGGATCTACTGTAAGCATGCCTAAATCTGGATTGAAGCCTTTGCTACCTGACTCCTTGTTTCATGATGATGATGTTCTCAGTTACCTTCTAGATTTCAAAACAAAAAACACATTGTTATCCATCAATGAACACATCTCTCCTTTGTTTACCTATAGGGCAGTATGTGTGCAATAAAATGTAGCATGATGATTTATTGCCACCTCGATCATAATCTCATTGTGAACTTTGATCATCAGTCAACCAACCATTTGTGTATCTCTACACTTTCAAATTAGCCAGATTGATTGCTTGGTTAAAGTCGCAATGTGAAATCATGTAAGATCCTGCCTAAATTCAATTAGATGAAATTGCCTATAAAATAAGTACACAGTTGCCCTTCAGGATCTGTCTCCGCATGTGCAGAAGGGCTAAAGAGATAGGTTTGGCCACTGTCCAGCTCTTGCAGCAATTCTAAAGCCATACAAACCTGAAAATGAAGAAAGCATACTACTGCTGGCTCCATCTTTGCATATACGGGTACACACACACACACACACACACACACACACGTGTTATCATATCTGCATATTATAAATACAGGGGCGCAGGTGGCACTGTGGTTTAAACCAGTGTTTCCCAACCTTTTTTGGGCAAAGGCACACTTGTTTCATGAAAAAAATCTTGAGGCACACCACCATTACAGCCCCGTGACGTCAGCACGCAGCGTCACGCCAGGAGGGACATGAATTGCTAGCAAATTACATAATCACCTCCTTGAGGGCTGGCTCATCTTCTCCGAAGGCAGAACCCCATTAATTAACAGCACAGACTCACACCATAGCCAAGACGAGGGGGGAAAACCTCAGTCATGCACAGTCATGCACATGTGGGGGCTAAATGAGGACGAAGACCGGGCAGAGAGCAGGGTTCAAATCACCCCACCTGGCCAGGACAATCCCTGGGTGCTCCCTTGGGCCACTCGCCTGACCCACCTCGCAGGGCTGTTGTTGCGAGGATAACACGGGGAGAACCACGCGCGCCCCCGGGAGCTCCTTGGAGGAGAAAGCGGGCGATGAATGCAATGCACGAAATATATGAGAGGCGACCAGGTTTTGCAGGTGAGGGGCCCCCGCCAGCCTCCGCTTCCAACACCCGGCGCAACGACGCCGAAGTTTCCCCCCGGGCTCGGCTCCGGGAGCAGAGCTGCTCCCCCCCGGCTCCCCTTCGCCCTCCTGGCTCTCTCTGCCGCCCACTGGGGACCCCCCTCACCTGCCAAGTCCGGAGCGCCGGTGGAAGTTGCATGCATGCATGCAGGGCGCCGCGTTGCCATTGCATTGCACTGCACTCCATGCAACGCCTGCACGCATGCATTGCCTTGCACGCCCGCCAAGGGGTCTCCCCGCGGTCCGATGCGTCCCCTCCGGCGCGGATGTAGCATTGCAAAAATAAAAAAACCCCGACGCAGCCCTACCTGGGGGGCAGCCTCCGCCGCTCCGCCTCCGCGGGGATCCCCGGGCTCCATCCTGCCGCCCGATCTCCGCGGGGGCGCAGGCAGGCTGCGCGGGGTCTGCGCGGAAGAGCCCCTGCCCGCCCGGCCGCCGCCGCCGCGCTCATTCCATGGCCGGGAGAAGAGCGCTTCAAACAAAACGCCCGGCCCGCCAGGCCACGCTGGGAAACGTAGTTCGCGCACCCCGCGCGGGCGCGGAGCCCAAGGGCGAGGGGACTACGGATCCCGGCAGCCCCCGCGCCGGGGACGGAGGGGGAGAGGCCGGGTGCAGGGATGGAGGGACGGGTGGGCGAGCGAGTGAGTGAGTGGCAGCCGCCAAGCCTTGGCCGAGAGCCAGGAAGGGCCTCCCCGGAGGAGGAGGAGGAGGGAGGCGCAGAGCGGGAGGGAACCCCAGGGGTCATCTAGTGACGGCGCCCCAATCGAAAATTTGACTTAAAAAAAAATATTTCGAATTTTTTAATTTTCCCCGCGGCACACCAGGCAACATCTCGCGGCACACTAGTGTGCCGCGGAACAGTGGTTGGGAAACACTGGTTTAAACCACTGAGTCTCTTGGGTTTGCTAATCAGAAGGTCGGCGGTTCAAATCTGTGCGATGGTGTGAGCTCCCATTGCTCTGTCCCAGTTTCTGCCAGCCTAGCAGTTCAAAAGCATACCAGCACAAGTAGATAAATAGATACCGCTGCGGCAGGAAGGTAAACTGTGTTTCCTTGCGCTTTGGCTTCTGTCAGGGTGTCCCGTTGCACCAGAAGAGGTTTAGTCATGCTGGCCACATGACCCAGAAAGCTGTCTGTGGACAAACGCCAGCTCCCTTGGCCTAAAAAGCGAGGTGAGTGCTGTACCCCATAGTTGCCTTTGACTAGACTTGACTGTCCAGGGATCCTTTACCTTTACTTTTTATGTATTATAATTACATGCTCCAAAATTCTATCCTTTGTAGCTTAGATACATCATATTAAAAGCTTTATCTTCCTAGATATCGTTTTGCACTGATTAGTTTAATGTAAATCACGTAAGTATTTTGAACAAGCCTTTTTTTACATGTTTTACATTTAATAGAATTTAATTTTAAAACGTATTTTATAAGTAAATGCATACTTACTCACTGGAGAATGTACTGCTTTCAAGGCAGCATTCTTTGTTTTTATCAGATAATGTTGCTTCTGTTTTCTTAGCGAAAGTGGATTACAGTATTTGAAGTGTAAAAATTGCCAGTAGCTTTAAAAATAACATTTTCTACAATTTATTTCATGATAATAAACATTCACAACCTTTGAAAAAGTTAGAGTCAAAGACTATTTTCCACAGCTTCTATTTAGATACATTTTCAAATAATAATTAATTATTTGCTTTGATTTTTTTAAAAAAAACACAAGCAACAAAAATCCAAAGAACAGAAGATAGAGAAATGCCCTATTGATCACCTTATCTGTCACTTTTTTCAACAGAAGTTTGTTTATAGATTGTGGCTTCAAAAGATTACACTAACTGAAAAAAGAATCTCATGGGATGTTTTGTTTATAAATCCAGGTTCAGAGTTGTTCATGATCCTGTTATCCAACAGGTAATCTGTTGGAGTAATTGTTTACTTTTTATTCTGATCCCCTCAGCAATATATGATGATATTCTGAGATGCTCAGATAGCAAATGCATCATTCAATTTTCCTTTGAGAAAAGGTCACAGCACTTCGAGCTTTTTATTTTAGAAAAAAAAAGGGTGGGGGGCATGATAGATTTGTATAAAATTACTTCCGGAGGCGGCGCGTTCAGCAATGGCGGTCCTCTTCAGTTGCTGAAGAGGGGCTCTGCGGAAAAGGGTCGTGCGCTGCGGCACAGCGACGACCCACTTAGAGAAACCACGGGTAGAGTGAGCCCGTGGCCGTGGGGTTCGGCGGGCACCAGAAGCGACCTCGGAAACGCAGAAGAGACCCCGTAAGGGGTATCGGAACGTGGAGGGGGTAGCGGTGCTGTGAATCCATCGCTCTTTCCGCGGAAGCGAAGCCGCGCGGCTGCTGCTGATCAGCGCTGACCTTTCTTCCTTGAACAACTGAACTGAAACAACTTACTCGTGAGTAAGAAACCTGAGGCTTTATTTGAACCTAATCTGGCGAAATTTGGCTGAAAGCGGGAGGCGCTAAAAAGGAAGTCAGTCTTCCGGCTCTGTTTAAAGTATCGAGCAAAGACTCTTTTAAAGCGGAAGCTTTGAAAGGAGGTTAAAAGAAGTTGGAGTTTACTTCGCAAATTCGGTCTGGACTGTCTAAAACCTAAAGAAAAGTGATAACAGTTTTACAAGTGGACAAAGACTGTGGTCCCTCTTTCTATTTTCCTGTGGATTATAAAGTTATGAAACCTGGCTCCTGGTCTGCCTGGATACAAGTAACATCGGACTGCGGTAATTGTATACAAAATATAAAGTTATATTGGGCTACTTTGTAGTTGCAAAAAAAAGGAACTGTTGCATGCACCTTTGCTAAGAACTTTTATTCTCTGCAGTTAAAATTGAATGTGGAGGGTCCCCCCCCCCCTGTTCTGGACTTTATTTGACTCTTTCTTTGGGAACTTAATGGTAGAAGTTTTTCATCCTTCCTTCCTAACTTTTTGGGAGCTCCCCCTACTGGATTGCAGAATTATTAGTCTCTGAGAACTGCTGGTTGACTTGGAATTTTTTATATCTGGATGTTTACTTTTTTGTGGACTGTTTCCCATGGGATTTACAATTTGACCTTGACTCAGGGACAGCTGTGGAATGAGTGGCGCAGCAAAAACAAGGGCTGGAAAGAAAGCAAAACAAACTGAACTTTTACAAACAACTTTGCCTGTGCAGCTACGTAGATCGTCTGTTCCAATTGTGACAGGTCTGCAAGAAGGACAATCTATACAGCCACCTCTTGGGGAGATGGCTGCTGGAGGGTTAGATCCTGTCTCCAAAGAAATATTGGACCAACTGGCAGCATTGAATAAGAAAGCTGACGAACAAGCCAGTGTGAGAGAGAGAGAGAGCCAGTGTGGTGTAGTGGTTAAGAGCGGTAGTCTCATAATCTGGGGAACCGGGTTCGCGTCTCCGCTCCTCCACATGCAGCTGCTGGGTGACCTTGGGCCAGTCACACTTCTTTGAAGTCTCTCAGCCCCACTCACCTCACAGAGTGTTTGTTGTGGGGGAGGAAGGGAAAGGAGAATGTTAGCCGCTTTGAGACTCCTTAAAGGGAGTGAAAGGCGGGATATCAAATCCAAACTCTTCTTCTCTTCTTCTTCTTCTTCTTCAAGCAGCTAGATTTGATGAACAATCTGCTAAATTTGACCAGGTGACAGCTTCAATTAATAAATTGACAGACCAAGTCACGAAGAATACACAGGCAATAGACAACATTGAAAAGACTACAACAGAAAATCGAAAATTAGTCGAGGAAGTTAATACAAAAGCAGACGAAAATAAAAAGAGGATAGAGGAATTAAGAGGGGAGGTAAGACCACTGAGTAGACAGGTTACTGAACAGCAAGCGTACCTGTCCCTGGCAGAACTGAAAAACAGGGAAAGCAATCTGAGGCTTAGAAATATCCCAGAATCAGAAAAAGAGGACTTGATTAGCTTTTTGACAACAGAAATATCCAAGTTCTGGGGATTGGCAGAAGAGAAGGATTTTAAAATTATCACCGCTTTCAGATTAGGAAGAGTGGCCAAGAAGGATAAACCAAGAGATTGCCTGATCATTTTGAGATCCAAGCAAGAAAAGGATAACATACTCGACCTGCATTTTAAAAATTCATTGGTGATACAGGGAAAGACGGCAGAAATTTTCAGAGACATACCAAAACAGCTACTAGATTTAAGAGCTACATATAAAGACCTAGCAAGCTTATTGAGAAACAATACAATCCCTTATAGGTGGGAATTCCGTCAAGGACTATCCTTTACCTTGAAAGGAAGGAAGGTAAGAATTAGAACAGCAGAAGAGCAAGAAAAGTTCCTAAACGACCACGGGGAGGACCTTCGAAAAGGAGTAGCAGGAGCCTGGCCGCCTCCTTCGTTTGGCCTCAATCCGGTTCCACCTCCAGATAAAGAAGACAAAGGAGACACCCCTACTGACAAATTGATCCAGGATGTCTCTGCAGCTTCTTAGTTGGAATATTCATGGCGCAAACTCTCCCGAGAAAAGGAAAAAAATCTTTCATATATTGAGAAAAGAACAATTGGACGTTATTTGCCTTCAAGAAACACATGTGACTAGGCTCCACAGGAGAGTGCTAATTAATAAGAGACTAGGCCAAGAATTTATTTCATCAGACAAGGTAAAAAAAAGAGGAGTAGTGATCTATGCAAAGGAGAGCCTAGCACCAAAATTGGCGTTTAAGGATGAACAAGGACGAATTTTGGCGATTGAAATACAATCGCAAGGAGAAAAATTTTTGATAGTTGGAATATACGCACCAAACGATGGGAAATCGGAATTCTATAAGAGGCTGCATGAGATAATGCTGGACCACATTGACTATACCAACATCATTTTGATGGGAGATATGAATGGGGTAGTCTCCACTTATATGGATAAGTCACAAAACCAAAATTTGAACAAGGACGGCAGACTTCCAAAGACTTTTTTTGAACTGACAGACAATATGGATTTGATTGATATTTGGAGGACAAAGAACCCTCTAGGTAAGGAGGGAACATTCTTTTCTGAGGCCCATCTATCTTGGACAAGAATCGACCAAATCTGGACATCTAGAGGACTGGCTCCTAAGACAAAAAAAGTAGAGATCTGCCCTAAAACTTGCTCCGACCATAACGCTTTGAAAATGGACTTGAGACTCACACCAGCTGGATCCTTCAGATGGAGAATGAATGACCACTTGTTTAGAGATCAGGAGATTGTGAAGAAGGCCCAAAAAACGCTGAAAGACTATTTTGAAATAAATTTGAATACTTCGGTGGAAAAGAAAATAATCTGGGACGCGAGCAAACCTGTTATGAGAGGGTTCCTGATACAACAGAACACTATTAAGAAGAAACTCTGGAATGGTAAAAAGGATAAGATTTTGGACAAAATAAGAGATGGAGAGAAAAAGCTGAGACTAAATCCAAAATCAAAAGAAGTTTTAAGAGAAATAAAATTCTATCAAGCACAATATACGAAATTGATAAACCAAGAAATTGAATGGAAAATTAAACAGATGAAACAAAGATCATTTGAATCGGCAAATAAATGTGGGAAGCTGCTGGCATGGCAGCTGAAAAAGAGACAAAAATTGAACTTTGTTACCAATCTGGAGGTCGAAGGAGAATGTATTCAGAAACCAGAAGAAATTAGAAAGTGCTTCCAGAGATATTTTAAAAAACTCTATACCCAAGGACCCCAAGCAGAGACTGAAATAAATAATTTCTTAAAAAGTCACGGCCTGCAAAAGTTAACACAAGACAAACAAACAGCCCTGAACTACAAAATAACACAACAGGAAATTGAAAGTGCCATTCAGAACATGCAAACAGGCAAATCCCCAGGCCCAGACGGACTTACCTCCAAATATTATAAGACACTGAAGGAATATCTGATACAGCCACTAATGGAGGTATGCAATCAGATTTTGGAAGGGAAGGGGGCACCAGAATCGTGGAAAGAGGCATTTATTACTTTGATACCAAAATTGGAATCTGAAAAGACTCAACTTAAGAATTATCGTCCCATCTCACTCCTAAATGTGGATTACAAAATTTTTGCTGATATTTTAGCAAACAGACTGAAAAAAGTTTTGAATGAAGTAATTCATAAGGACCAAGCAGGCTTTCTCCCTGGTAGGCATTTGTCTGATAACACTAGGAATATTATTGACGTTTTGGAGCTACTACAGACAAATATGAATACGAAAGCAGCCTTGATCTTTATAGACGCGGAGAAGGCCTTTGACAATATATCTTGGAAATTTATGAAGAAAAACCTGGAAGGGATGGGAGTGGGAAGGGCGTTTCAAAATGGTATCGAAGCAATTTATTCAGAACAAAAGGCAAAATTGATAGTAAACAGTGTGGTGACAGAGGAGTTCAAAATTGAAAAAGGGACACGACAGGGGTGCCCCCTATCACCATTGTTATTTATTTCTGTCCTGGAGGTGTTGCTGAACTTGATCAGGAAGGATCAGCTGGTGGAAGGAATACAGGTAGGAGAAAAACAATACAAACTGAAGGCCTTTGCAGATGATTTGGTTTTGACATTACAGGAGCCAGAAACCAGTACAAAAAGAGCTTTAGAACTAATTTTTGAGTTTGGTCGGGTGGCGGGATTCAAGTTGAACAAACAAAAAACTAAGGTTTTGGCAAAAAACTTGACACCTTCAGAAATAGATGGGTTCCAGAAGGAAACAGAATTAAATGTGGTTACAAAAGTGAAATACCTGGGGGTTAACTTGACTGGGAGAAATTTGAATTTATTTAAGGATAATTATGAAAAATGCTGGTCGGAAATTAAAAAGGACTTAGAAACTTGGTCAAGATTGAAACTTTCCTTGTCGGGAAGAATTGCAGCAGTTAAAATGAATGTACTGCCAAGAATGCTGTTTTTGTTTCAAACCCTCCAGATCGTGGACAGAGTGGAATGTTTTGGAAAGTGGCAGAGGGATATCACGAAGTTTGTCTGGCAGGGCAAAAAGCCCCGAATAAAATTTAAGATACTAACAGATGCAAAGGAAAGAGGGGGGTTTGCCCTGCCGGACTTAAGATTGTATTATGAAGCTGCATCCTTCTGCTGGATGAAGGATTGGTTTCTGCTAGAAAACACTGATGTCCTAGATCTGGAAGGGCATAGTAATGCTTTTGGGTGGCATGCATATTTGTGGTATGACAAGGTAAAGCTTCATAGACTGTTTAAAAACCATATTGTCAGGAAAGCTCTATTCATTGTCTGGACTAAATATAAGGACTTACTTGAAAGTAAGACTCCGAGGTGGTTATCACCGACGGAGGCTAAGGCCATAAAACTACGGAACATGGAGAGTGGCTGGGTAAAATATTGTGAGATAATAGAAAGAGATGGTGATACTTGGAGGTTGCAGAGTTTTGAAAAATTGAAAGGAAAGGTGCGAGACTGGTTTCATTATGCCCAAATTTTAGAGATTTTTAAAAAGGACAAAAAAATTGGTTTCCAGGTGGAAAAATCAAAATTAGAGACAGAACTACTTGAACCTAAGACGAAAGTGCTTTCAAGAATGTATAACTTGCTGCTTAAATGGAACACTCAAGAGGAGACAGTTAAATCAGCTATGATAAAATGGGCACAAGACATTGGGTACAACATCATGTCTGAAGACTGGGAAAGGTTGTGGACCACCGGTATGAAATTCACGGCATGTAGTGCCTTAAAAGAAAACATTATGAAAATGGTATACAGGTGGTACATGACCCCAGTCAAACTTGCAAAGATATATCATTTGTCTGATAATAAATGTTGGAAATGTAAGGAGGCTGAAGGAACATTTTTTCACCTCTGGTGGACATGCCCGAGGGTGAAGGCTTTCTGGGAAATGATTTACAATGAGTTGAAAAAGGTGTTTAAGTATACCTTTTATAAGAAACCAGAGGCCTTCCTCCTGGGCATCGTGGGCCAGAGAGTGTCAAAGAAAGATAGAACTTTCTTCTTATATGCAACTACAGCAGCAAGAATTCTTATAGCCAAATATTGGAAGGCACAGGAGTTACCCACGCTGGAAGAATGGCATTCGCAGCTGATGGACTACATGGAATTAGCTGAAATGACAGGCAGAATCCGAGATCTGGGAGAAGAGGCAGTGGAAGAGGACTGGAATGTTGAGAATTTGCTAAGGCTTTTGGGAAAAACATGCTTCAGTATTTAAATTGGTAAATGATGGAAACTAAGTTATGAATTAGAAAAGTATAAATTGCAGACTATATAACTAAATGAAAACACAAAAACATATGAAATAAGGTATTAATTTGCTGTTTATTTTTATTGTAAAGAAAGCAGGGGATGGAGGACGTGGGGAAGTCCGGTTGATCATGAAAATTGATTTGAAAAAGTGAATTTTTTTCCTATAATTTCTTCTTTTTTCTGTAAAACCGCTTTTGTTGTGTTACTGACGATGTATTCTGACCTTGGAAAAAAGCAATAAAAAATTATTATAAAAAAATAATAAAAAAAAGATTTGTATAAAATTATGCACAGCGAGGAGAAAGATAAGTTTTTATCCCTCTCTCATAAAGTTAGAACTTAGGGCCATTCAATGCCATTCAATGAATCTAAATGTTGAACAATTCAGGACAAAGAGATGAAGTGATGGCCACTAAACTGGGTTGCTTTAAAAGAGGATTAGACAAATTCATGGAGGAGAAGGCTTTCAATGGCCACCGGCCACAATGCTTTTCCACTGAGCTTGGAAGTGGTATTGAATTGTGGTGTTCCTCCACCCATCCCTTGCATCCTCCAGCTACAGAGCTTCCCCTCCTTGCCTGCTGAAATCCATGCTGGCAGCAACCAAAGTCCCAAAACAGGTTGTCCCAGGGCAGGAAGGGTGAGAGACTGAGTCCGCCCAGAATCCCTTGGATCCACATCCCTTGGATCCCCAAATGCCATCACATCTTGAAACTAGGCCTGATCCAAGCCTAATCACTGCACTGGCTACAGGCTGGCACAGTGATTTGCCTCCCCCCACAACCACCACCTCCAACCCTGGCCAGGGATCACAGCAGGGCTGTGAATGTGGCAGTAGTTCCACTGCTCCATTAAGCACCGCCTCTCCCTAGGCAGCAACCAGGGGTTGGATTGCACCCTTAGCCTTGTATTGAAAGCAGCACTAAGCAACTGTTTGACCAGTGCAAGGATCAGTGCCAGATTTACGTATAAGCTAAACAAGTGATAGCTTAGGGCCCCACTCTCTTAGGGCCCCCCAAAAAAATTAAAGGGAAAGAAAACTGGATGTACAGTTCCAAAACATAAGACAAAAAAACAAATAAAACCTACATACAGCAACAGTGTTTTGTGTTGTATAGGCTCCTATGATATAAGTAATGGGCCCTGCCTGCTAGCCTGCTCCCTAAATTATCACTGGTTTGCTCATTTCTATATATAGGATGCCTACATTCTGCATGGGCTGGTTGCATGACAACGTGTGCAAATAGCTTTAGATACCTATTAGGTCCATAAATTACCATATAGCATATATTCAACACAAGAAACAGCAACAATTTGTTACAATTTGTTGTTGACAAAGGACAGCCGGACATATAAAGGGCCCCATTACCTTCGGTAGCTTAGGTCCTCATCAAACCAAAATTCAGCCCTGGCAAGGATTCCCACTTGCACAACTCCTTTGCCTCTCCTCATCCTCCCCAAATTTGCTTGCGGTGGGGGGCGGGGTAGGGGGTAGGTAAAACAGATGGTGGGGGTGGGGGTGGCAGGGAGGAGAGTAGGGAAAATCTTGTTGCACATGCTTAACTCCATGTGCTGACAGGATGGTTAATAAGCATTCTTTTGGACACAAGTCTTACTGTATGCTGTTTTGTATGCTAGTCTGATTGTTGATTTGCACACAGACATTTCTGGACTGAACTCATTGTGATCAGGACTGCAAAATCATTATTCATAAGACCAAATGGTGCAGGAAGTAGGTTTTACGGACAGGAATCCCAAATTGTTTCACTGTGTAACTTGATGTTTACAGCAGCCTTTCAAAACGTGCATGTAAGGTAGGCCTGTTTCATTATCCTCAATGTACAAACCAGGCAGTAGCAGAAGTTGAAAACTAAAATAAATGCAGTTTGTGGAGATCACAGCTTACACACACACACACACACACACACACACACACATAATATTATACCAGAATATGAATTGAAATCTCTTTATGTTGCAACTCCCCCTAGTGGGACATAATTTATCATTTTAATATGTATCCACTGCTAACAACATGAATTTTCCTTTTCAATAAAAATGTAATCATCAGTCGTTTTCATATATTTGGGTAATTACTGACACAGACAAACTTCTTCTGAGATTGACATATATTTTTGAAAGCAGAATTAATTTCAGTTGTGTAGCGATTACTGCTGGACTTTTAAATGTATTCAGAAACAATTATAAACAGACCTTGAACACTGAAAAGGAGCAATAACATAATACTTAGTAACAGGTTTTTTCTCCCCATATGAATTTGCAGAACATAAAATGTCTACTAATCAGCGGCAGATGATGTGAGAAAGTGGCAGGACTCACCTGACCGCTGATCTGTCATGCTGCGGCTGCTGCTTACCAAGAGGCAAAAGGGGTAGGGCAAGGGCACTGTGGGGCACAAGCACTGTGGGGCTGCCAGATTGGCGCCGCTGGTGCATCTGCCCCATGCTGATCTCCTCTTCCCAGTCAGCAGCAGCAACATGACCAGCTGAAGGTCAGGTGAACATCACTACCATGCTACACATCCACTACCACTATAAAGGCTTTGCATTCAATATAATATCTAAAGCTGCTTTAACAAGAGACACTTGCATTTTTGTTCATTTCCTACCTCGATGCAATGATGGCCAGCAGTGATAATAGTAAAGTGAAATGGGTTGGATCCAGATGCCTAGAACATCTTGAAATCAAGTCCTATTTATTTCAGTGGACTTGTGTAGCCTCTTCTGTAATAGAAAACAAAGGGAGTGGAATTTTAGTTTGTAGCAAAGATGGGTTGGATCCAGACTCACACATGCTTAAAGTACGGTTCATTTCAGTGGGTCTACTCTAAGCATGACCAAGTCTAGAGCCATCCCACTATGAAAGCGCTCTAAAAGTCAAGCCTTTTTCAATTATTATAGTTCAGCATCTCTTCTTTATGTGAACTGGTTCATTTAAATGGCACGCAGGTGTCCTAAACATTGTACAGTTTGTGCAACATATACTGTAGGAAAAAATATTTAGTTTTCAATTCTGAAACATACTTTTAAAGAGCCATCTCACACTTTTTTTTAAGATGGACTTGTAAAACATGTGCTGCTGCATTTTTATAAATCACTTTTCATCAAAAAAAAAAAATCAGTATACTTTACAGTACCTAATAAAACAATAGCATTGCATTCAACAAAACAGTTTGGTTGACTGACATTCAATGCCCTCTTAAAATGTGTTTTGCGGGTGGCTATTGGGTTGTTCTTGTTTTTATTTTGATTACGTATTCTGTGTTTTTATATTGTGATTTTATCCTGTGAACCACCCTGAGACCTGCAGGTATAGGGCAATATAATAATAATAATAATAATAATAATAATAATAATAATAATAATAATAATAATGGTACACATTATAGAAACAGTCCAGCAGCAGGTTTCATAATACAATGGTACCTCGAGTTACAAATGTTTCAGGTTACAAACTCCGCTAACCTGGAAGATTTCCCTCGAGTTGAGAACTTTGCCCCCAGGATGAAAAAGGAAATTGTGTGCTGGCGGCACGGCGGCAACAAGAGGCCCCATTAGCGAAAGCACGCCTCTAGTTAAAAACAGTTTCAGGTTAAGAACAGACCTCCGGAACGAATTAAGTTCATAACTAGAGGTACCACTGTACAATGCAACCTTGCATAGACACCAGCATGTTCCAAAGACCTGGATAAATAGATGGATCCTTAGCTGATGGTGAGAACTCAGCAGGGAAGAAGGCTGAACCCCTCCCCAAGGGCTGGAAGTTCCACATGGTTCCTTGGTAAGCATATGCTAGTGGTAAACAAGGGTTTGGTGTGCAATGCATCATTGGGAATACTGTATAAAAAGACTTTAATTGCATAAACACTAGGTGGCAGAGTAAGTACAGAAAAATCTAAACGTTAGGTGATATTTCTAAACTTTGCAGCAATTTGAACAAGTCAATATATTAGGGTACACTTTTTAAATTTGTAGTACTGTAATCTCTTTCCCCCTTTGTTTTTCTCTTCCAGAAATGCTCCTGATCAGGTGTGAAACTGCAGGTTTTGTCATTCCTCTCCAAAAAGCAAAACATATGGGACATATTAAAGCTTACAAGGAACGCAGAATAGAATGTCAGAACTGAGTTAGCACAATGCTACTTAAACAACACATTCATATTTACTGTATATGCGGCGTTTAATCCTGTATGCACATACCCGGGAAAAAGTCCGATTGAACACAATAAATGTCTGTGGTTCTTTTTCATTTACACCATGGACTGAAATAAACTGATTTGTAGCAATAGGAGGTCTGCCTCAGGAAAAAAACCACATGTTTACTAAGCTTTCATATATTTGGCGCTAGGTAATTTGAAGGTCCCCCCACATATTTAAGATACTTAATGCCATACGGGAGTGGGCCTCAGCGCAGGGTAGGAATGGAGGAGAAATTCAATTCAGTTCACATTTCAAGGCGATGCTACCAAATTTGTACCTTACAAAACCATAGGCAAACAAAAAATTCATCCCTCAACATTCTCCCATCTTTGAATTTTGCAATGCAATCCTCCAGCCAAGTAATATGTACATAAATGCATAAGCTAGGATTAGTGTGCTTTAAAATGCATTATATTAGGGGGGAAATGCTTTGCAAACATGCATGTTAGGCATACCAAAATTTGGAGAAATTCACATTAAAATGATGAATTTTCATGATTTTTATTTTTAAAACAATAACTCATGAATTGTTGCAGAAAACTGAATTTAAAATTGCAAAAATGAAAAACTAAGAAAACAAAAACTGACAGTTTGATCCATCCCCAACAGTGAGAGAGAGGGAGAGAGTAAATAAGTAAATGATTCCTTTGAATTGGGTAGCCCTGAGGACAAGAGTACAGAAGTCTTCAAGCTGGCTGCATCGGGCAGAGATTGGTATTGTAACATGTGATGACATAACACATGCACATTCCACCTTAGAATTCATATACAGTCGCATGACTTTACCACCAGTCATTTCTTTTCTCTTTCTACTCCACATCCCCACCCCCGACTTGCTTTGTCAACATTCTAGCCTGATGAAGAGTTTTGGAGAACACAAAAACTTGCACACTGATTTGGGAGATGGACTGGAACAGTAGGATGGAAATGGCAAATCAGGTCCCCCAAGAAGTAAATTCAGCTTGCTGCACCCACATATAAGCCATGCTACCAGCCTGCCCAAAATAGTTGCTTCCAAATTGAATTGCACTTTGTGGCTGTGCTATGTTGGTCATGGGTTCTAAAACAGGATGGGCTGCTATGGACCTACAACCTTAGCTTCTGTGGGCACTATATCAGCCTGCAGTGGTCATGGCTGGATAGAAGTCTTTCTCCTTCTCTTTGTGTTGTTCATCCTTCACAGATAAAAACATATCTGGGGGAGTGTCTATGTTTGCTTTTGCTTTTTAAAACATGACACTGCCTTGTGGGCTCTTTGTCAAAAAGGCAGGGTTTTAAAACTGTGATATGTAAATAAACACCCAACTCAACAGGGAAGAGACATGCCTAAGGGCTCTTTAGTGGAAAACTGTCTTAAGAAGTTCTTGGGCTGGGGAGGGCTGGACCAGCGAGGGACCGTCCAGCTCTACGGAACCAGCAGACCTCACTTTGCCAGCAGACAGCAGGTGTCTGGATTACAAACAGGCCAGCTATGAAGCAATGGGTTATGGTGACTACTTTCCAAGAACAACAGATTTTCTGCTGTCTTAAGAGCTTTAAGGTCTTAAGAGCTACAAGGAAGACAGATTTCAAAGGCACAGTTCTTCCCTCGTGATATTGAAGGAATCGGTGGTGCTGATGGAGCTTTGCATGCTAAACTTTTCTCCTCTTGGTTTTTTACTTTTTGATGCTTATGACTACTTTTGTATTGTTTGTAGTTATGGAACTTTTTATATGTTGTAAGCCACCTTGAGCAGGGTTTTAAGTATGGAAAGGTGGCATACAAATAAAACGATGGATTGATGGATGCCATGAGTATGCAGATGGTATCCAACTCTGCTTCTCCTTTGCATCTAAATCAGGTGAGGCTCTGGGAGAATGGGACTGGTGCCTTTGAAGACAGCCATGGAAGGTGGTCTGGAAACTGCAGCTGGTTCAGAATAACACAGCCAAAATTCTAATCAGGGCTGTCTGGGCTCCCTTGGTTTCTGATTCATTTCCAAGCCCAATTCAAAGTGCTGGTTTTGAGTTGTAAAGCCCAGCATGGCTGTGGACCTCAGTAGGACCTAAACGAACACCTTTTCTTACCATCCAGTAATTTATCTGATGAAAATAGAAATGTCTCATTGCATAATGATAATTTTACTATTTATACCCCACACATCTTACTAGGTTGCCCCAACCACTCTGGGCAGCTTCCAACATATATAAAAACATAATAGAACATTAAACATTAAAAAGAACTTCCGTATACAGGATTGCCTTCAGACAGCTCAGGGGTCGGATAACTCCATGCCCTCCAACATTTCTATAATGGAAATAGGGACATCCTAAGGAAAAGTGGGACATTCCAGGATCAAATCAGAAACCAGGACGGCTTCTCTAAATCAGGGACACCCCTGGAAAATAGGGACACTTGGAGGGTCTGCCATAGGCACCTACTTGGAAAAGATCAATGGAGGTTCTCTGAGTGCCCCAACAATTTATGGTGGCTATGATGCAGAGAGTCTTTTCCATCATGGCACCTGGGTTGTAGAATACTCTTTCCAGAGAGAGCCCTAACTGGCACCTACATATTTTCTAAGCACGAGGCAAAGACATTTTTAATATCCCATGCCATTTAACATCTTAGCAATATATTTCAACACATTTAATAACTTTGGGGGTTTATTTTATTTTTAGTGGCTTTTTGCAGGGCCTGTAAGACAGAGTTGTTCTGCCTGGCCTTTGGCATGGAGTCAATTTGATTCCCTCCCCCTCTTTCTTTTTCCCTTTTCCTTTCTCTTCCTGTGATGAGGCTGCACTTTAATATTTTAGTGTTTCAATGTTGTATTTTAATCTTGTTTTTAAGTTGTATTTTTTCAACTTGTTTTTATTATTGCTTGTTAGCCGCCCTGAGTCCAGCCTTGGCTGGAGAGGGAGGGTTATTATTATTATTATTATTAATAATAATAATAATAATAATAATAATAGATCTAAAGATAGATGTTACTAGTTTTGACATTGTTCTGTCTTCTTATATATTTTCAAAAAAAATTTAGCCCTTTGAGATTGTTCTTAGCTCCCCCTATGCCCTTTGGCAATCTGAGTATGGTGATATAACATGTTTGTATTCTCTGTGCTGCGTCTGGGCTTTATTGTGACATTTGATTGCTGTACTTGCGTTCTGTCTTGATGTTTGTTTTAGATGCTTCTATTGTACTCTGCTTGGGGGACTTGGTTGGGAAGCAACTAATAGATGTAAACAATAAATAAACATGCTGTCTTGTTTGCTCACACTCCTAAATCCAGAGGCCGAAATGCAGAGTTGGCTTCAATGAAAATCCATGTAAACAGTAATTTGAGATGGAAACCAGGAGGATTTGTCAATGTTATTCCCGGCTGTACCTCACAAGTTTATGTTTTGATCTTGTTAAAATGCTTACTGCCACATTTAAATGCTAGTTCTACAATTTTTCAAAGGCTCACAATAGGCTTTTAAATTAGTGTTCCATATCTGGATTAAAAAGAGCTCTATGAATGTTGAGAGGTATTTTTTTACATTATATCATTTAAACCTGGTAATATTAAAGCCGATTAACAGACATGCTATTTTAAAAAAACAAAGGGTATAATCCAACCCAAATTAAGTAAATTTTAAACCCATCAATTTTAGAGAGAGAGTTGAGCACTTTCCTAAATCTCTGTCATTGAAATCAATGGGATTTAAAGGTACTTAGCTTGTATTTATTTCTCACATAAATAATCAACTTTGGTTAGATTGTGCCCCAAATCTACACATGATGAAATGGCAAGTGCTTGTCTGTCCATTTTTTTTGTACACTTTTGTAACACAATTCTAAGTAGCATGGTATCATTTTATAGGTTAAATATCTATATGTAAGAATGAAAGTAAATTCGCTTCACGTGATTCTGTTTTTTTTTTTAAAAATATTTTTTATTGCTTTTTTTCCAAGGTCAGATCACATCGTCAGTAACACAACACAACAAAAGCGGTTTTACAAAGAAAAGAAGAAAATATAAAAGAAAATTCACTTTTTCAAATCAATTTTCATGATCAACCGGACTTCCCCACGTCCTCCATCCCCTGCTTTCTTTACAATAAAAATAAACAGCAAATTAATACCTTATTTCAAATGTTTTTGTGTTTTCATTTGGTTATATAGTCTGCAATTTATGCTTTTATAAATCATAACTTAGTATCCATCATTTACCAATCTCAATACTGAAGCATGTTTTTCCCAAAAGCTTAGCAAATTCTCAACATTCATATAACTTGTAATATTTTTGTAAATAGTCCTTAAATTTTTTCCAGTCCTCTTCCACTACTTCTTCTCCCAGTTCTCGGATTCTGCCTGTCATTTCGGCTAATCGCTTCACGTGATTCTGAAGTCCATTTGACCAAGGATCCTTATAAATGGTAGATTTAATAATATAAACCTTGCCAGGGCCTTCCCCCCCCCCCCCAGCAAGAACTCAGCAAGAACTCAGCAGAACTACTATTTTTGAGTAGACACGCATAAATTGCACCATAAATGACAGAAAAGAAACAGCCCAAGGTTTCCTAAAACGATATATACACATTTCACAAATATACCCCCCAAAAAATTTAAATAACATTCCAGGCAAGGATTTCAACCCTTTGTTTCATTTCTCTTGTGTACAGAAGGGGGAGCCAAATGCAAAAAAATGAAGGCCACGCATAGCCTTTGATTATATGCAGTGTTATTGTATCTGATTTTTTATTTATTTATAGAAGCTTTTTTAAAAAATAAAAGTATTCTACTTTCTAGGAAGTGTACTAAGCTTAATCACTTGTAGTGGTAGGCTGAAGGATGCTTTTCATGGAGCAATGTTATAAATGACAACTGAAGGGACTATATTTCTAATTTTTGGCCAGCAGGCAGTAAATCTGGGTTGGTAACTAGGGTATTCCGAGACTTTCTGTTTAAAGCAGACAGCACAGAGCATCTGTCAAAGTCAAGTCATGGGGGCAGAGAGCTGTGATATGGCCTTTGGCATCAGGAATATACTACTGAAAGTTAGAACTTGTTGACTTCTCATATTTAAAAACTTTGCTGCAGAAAATGAATCCAGACAAGAGAGAAGTTTAGAAAGCAGGAGGATTAGATAATTTGAAGACATAAAGATTGCTATTAATGATAGTATCACACTCCCTTTGGAAAACAGAAGGATAGAGCTCCCCAACTCTGCACTGTTCCTGGAGTCCCCGGCGATAGCAGTGTCCAAGATCCTTTTCACTAGCTGCTTTGCAAGTGGGATCTGCCCCATGCGCTACCAAGAGATCTTGCAATTTGCATCCATGCACTGTATGGATTTAGACTATGGCCTAAATCTGCAAAGAGGTGTCTGTGGAACTTCTCTTGAATACAGTTTGTAATCTTCAGGTGGTGCAGAATGCCAAGGCCTGCTTTACGGCATGCACAGACCATGAAAGACATAGCCCTGTTTGACAGTCTTCTAATCTGAAAGTATAGCACAAAGAAGAAGAAGAAGAAGAGTTTGGATTTGATATCCCGCCTTTCACTCCCTTTAAGGAGTCTCAAAGCGGCTAACATTCTCCTTTCCCTTCCTCCCCCACAACAAACACTCTGTGAGGTGAGTGGGGCCGAGAGACTTCAAGGAAGTGTGACTGGCCCAAGGTCACCCAGCAGCTGCATGTGGAGGAGCGGAGACGCGAACCCGGTTCCCCAGATTAGGAGTCTACCGCTCTTAACCACTACACCACACTGGCTCTCGAAGGAAGTTGTGGGGATAAAAAACTAACCCCATTCTACCCATCCATATCCCCATCAACCTCCATGAGTTGAAGAAAGACTATCTGAAATGGTGAGTCACCTGCACTCATGGAGACTGCCTGAGTGATGCAAAATCTTGGAAAATTCAAGGTTCTCCCTGCAGAAACCTCAAATGGTGCATTTCCAGATTAGAAGGATATTGCACTGGTTTCAAGGCACCTCTAATGGCTAACGATGGGATCCAGGTTGAATTCATCATGCTAAATGGGTTGAAGGCTGTTGAAGGGCAAAGAATATTCATCTCAAGCCTGTGGATAGATAGGCTATCTTGGCAGGAAACAAATTTGTAAAGGAATTTATTTATTTTATTTGAGAAATCTTTAAAATATCCATTTAGAGGGGATTTAGTGACAATAGGAATTGGAAGCTGAATTATACAATGTATCTTACTGTTTCTTTTTCAATTGTTATTTTCATGATGGCCAATTAGTTGAAATTGCTTTTATTTCCTAAAACAGGCAACATACATTCTATTATAATCAATCCCATTGATTCTAATTTCTCAAGGTAGCATCCCCAAACAGTGGGCTTTAAAATTTCAGGAGTGGCTTGTGAAACACCAAAATTTGGTGTATCTCCCTCCCCCCATCTTGTCTTCCCTTCTTGTGGCCATGCTCCCTGCAGCACCCTCTCAGCTCAGCACCCAATGCGGGCAAACTGGTTGCACTCCCCTAAATCTGTCCTGCCCAAAGTCTCAAATAATATTTTACACTTTCATTTAAAAAAACAACCAGAGCTCTGCTTTTACTAGTTCGCAGAGCCTGTGTGAATCTTTTTATTACATCCGAGCTGAACTGGGGCCTTAGCTAATCCGTAAGCCTATAACAGTGACTAAGACCGCATATTAGCTGGCATATAATAGTTCATCTGAGGTCATTGTGAGAAGAAATGCCATCCTCCCGATTAGCTGCCTAATTCCCCTGAACAGCGGTTGAGAATATTTGTGCTTTGTGTTCTGGTCATCTGGTCTTCTTGTTAACTGCCTTGCTCCCTCAACTGATTGGAAACAGGCTCCTTGGTTCAGCAGTCAGAACAAAGGAATATGGCCTCATGCATCATCAAAAAGAAGAAATGGATCATCCAAAAGGACCAAAGAGGACACAGATTTGTAAAATAGTAAAATAAAATGAATGCACATACTTATGTACATGCATAGATGCAAAATATGCATTGATATGTTGCTGCTTCAAATTCAAATTCAGATTCAAATTTTGCAATGTACGTTTGTGCATTGAGTCGCCTCAAGACTTTTTAGCAGTAGGTATTTAACAGGTGGTGAATATCTCAACAGGGGCGATACCTTTGGCTTCAAAGATTAATAGCTATTGCTAGACCTTGTAAACAACTATAACCTTTATTAAGCCCGATGGCTCAGGAAACTGCTCTGCATAACAGCTGCGGCATAAGGTGCAGAGGACAGGCAGGTTTCTCCATTGACTTAGAAATGTTGCAATAACTGGGCCCCATGCTGTCATGTGACAGCAGTGAAAGTGGTTCAAAATCTAATGGATCTCCTAATGGATTCCCAGCCAGCTCAGCCCTTGTCGCTTCCTACTCTTGGAATATCACCATTTCAGGACTTTTTGCTGCCTGCTCCGGATGAGAATCTCTGCAACAGCCTCCCAGCTGTCTGCATGGGCAGCGAGCAAAAGGGGTGTTCAGCACCAGAAGGCCAGATCATCCAGGAGAGCTGGGCAGGGGGACACCTCCACAGTTTCCAGTACAACACCGTTTCCATACCCACACACAGTTGAGTAGGTTGCATTGCTCTGCAAACCACATTTCATATTTCTGTGCGCTATATTTGCTAGTTATGCACTTTTATTATTCTCTGTGCTGGAATTTTTTAAGCTGCAAATGGTCATTTTAGGATATCATGTTTTTAATTATTGTTTTATCCAGCAAACCACCTAGAGAACAATGCTACTGGGTGGCTTTCTAAGAGCTGAGTAAATAAAAATGAATAGATAAACATCAGTGTCAGCATCAGCTTATGGGTATTATTTGTCTGTTACAAGCTCTTCTTGCACTTTTTCCTGACGCCACCCTCGGGTGTCTTGCAATTCTGCTAGAGAAATTTCCTCATCCCTGGCAGGGTGTCAACTGCTGCTCTTTAGCCATAGTAGTTTGTGAAGGCCAGTAAACATGTTTAGACACCATTTAACAGATAAAAGCAGCTTTAGTTAACGGATATGTGTGTACATGCAGCTGAGGGGAATCTGCTCAGATATGAGTGACAATGGCCTTTGGACTGCAGGCCATGTGACAACTCCATTTGCCTAATTAGTGAATTCTTTACATGCTCTTTATTTTCTCAAGTCCACTGTTGGGCAATATCTTTATTAGGACTCACGAAAATGTCACAAAATAGTTTCCAGGCTTTTGAGCTTTCCAGAACTTTGGTTGTGAGCCTACAGAGTCAATGTGGGATGCTGGCTCCAGCAACCTTTCAGGAGAAGAGAGAAGATTTAACTCTTCTTCTGGGCATTTGAAGGGAAATTATTATGATGCTTCTTGCTGTGTCTGCATTCCTACTTTATTTTTGAGGTATTAGGAAAATAAAATAAAGTAATAATAATAATACACAAATTGGATTGGAGAAATGAGAGTGGAAAGGGGTAAATTATGCTGGATCTTGAATTACTGAAGTTTGCCTTTAGGCACAGTGTGAAGATGGAGATTACAGACTGAATTCTGTCTTCATTGTGTGCCTGCAGGGACTTAACATACGTAGACTAATTCAGACTAGAATCTCCTTCTTCAGACAGAGTCAAAATGCAGACCTCAAAGCATCAAGAACCAGCCTTTTAAAACCAAAAGGGGGTACCCATTGCCCTCCTTCTCCTGCTTTTTGCAACATCTCACCTGATAGAGTTCTGGAGAGCCCCAAAACCTTGTTGACTAGTTTTGCAAAACATTTGGGAAGTCCCAAAAAAGCTGTTGACCACCTGAGGGGTTGGGGGTTTCCATTATGGACCAACACAGCTGCATTTGCTCTTTATTTTCCTTCTCTCCCAGTTAATGGAAAATTAGAGCAGACTTGAGTTTCACAACTTAATTTGCATCTTGTGAGCAATTTCTTCAGAAGAAATGTTCACAGTGTGGGCCGAACTAAACCCACTTTCCTTATAGCCCTGGTTAATCTTATCAAAAGCAACTCAGAACAACCAGCATAATCTCTCTTCAGCCAGTAAAATCTTATCTTCAATTAGACTAGAGACAATGACTTGGATCAGAACTTCCCTTTCTATTGCAGTTCCCTGTGCACACCCACAGAGAGAGAAAAGTTGATTCTTGAGGCATGGGTTGTGGTGTAGAGGGCTGCAGTCGGAAGAAGGAAGTTGTGGGGGGGGGGGAACTGGGGGAGGGCTGCTCATGCAACAGAATGTTTGGATCCAAGCAACTTTTGAACAGAAAAGTCCATCATCTTGTAAGCGAGGGGTTCCTTCCAGATGTTGCTAGCCGACAACTCCCAACATCTGTAATCTTTGGTCAGACTGCTGCTGGAGCTGATGGCAGTTGTAGTTCAAGAGAGCACTATGCTGGCTGCCCCTGCTGTAAGTCCTTTACTAATAAGAGAAACATCTGGTTTCTGCTTTCGTTGGGATTCCTCTCTGACCCGTTTCCATGAATGTGTCTAACCTTTTTTTAAAAGGCCACTTGCACTAGCAAAAATTGCCACAACATGTGGCAATGAGGTCCACAAGTGTCACATACTATGAAGAGGTCCTTTATTTGTTCTGTCCAGAACTTAACCTGTCAAATATTTCATTGTGTGAGCCCAAGTTCAAGGGATATGAGGTATTTTTTTGGTTTGTGTTTGATGCTTTGTAGCACAAAGACCATCAGTATCGGTTGGCAGCACTATGTAGCTCTGAAAAATAGTGTTTGTGTTTAGATTAAGAACCAGAAAGTCCCCTATTACAGGTCAGATCTGAACTTTCCACTTACAGTACTTAGCATACTTTACCCTGGCATTTCTGTAATTTCCTGCTGAGCTCAGAAAGAGGAAGCAGGATTCTCAAAAATGATGTTTTGTTTTGTTATTCAATTAAGTTTTTCCATGGAATCCTGAAATGATGAATCCCAACATTATCTAAACATTATGATACAAAGTGCGAGGAAGCAGAAGGAAAGAGAAAATCTTTCAGTTCATAAACAACAAACCTCATCAGCAAGTCAGGTGAAATGGCTGAATTTTTATATGCTGAAACCCAGTAGTGAAAAGGCTTTTTGTTAATTAGCTACATTGGAAACCAAATGTTGTTGAAAGACTAGGAGAAAAATATTAGAATAATTAAGCTCAGGCTCAATGTGTTGCTTCAGGTAAATATAAATAAAAAGTGATAGTGAATTCATTAGGCTGACAAATTCTTAAGGTCCAATATTATATCTATGTCTGAAAATACTGGGGAAATGGATCAATATAAATGTTATGACAGCACGCCCACCCAAATAATAATCCATGGCATCATATTCCATCAAATGCCTGGGAGAAGAAGACCATTTTAACCTGGTACCAAAAATATATTGGTGTTTGTGCCAGGCAGTCTTCTGAGGAGAGCATTCCATATTTATACAGTGGAACCTCCATTTTCGATCGTCTCAGAAGCCAAACGCTGAAAACCCAGAAGTAATTGCTTCCGTTTTCGAACGCGCCTCAGAAGTCAAATGGCTTCCAAGGCACGTTTCTCAATTTTCTCATTGAGTTTGCTGATGGCCCATTGTGCCTTGGTTGTCGAATGGGAAGTCGAATGGTCTTCTGGAATGGATTACGTTCGACAACCAAGGCTCCACTGTAATTATGTGTCTACTTTCTACCATCACTGGAATCCAACGTACCAAACATTGTATCAAACTTTTAGATAGCAGTGTTCGACTGAAAGAAGCAGTTGAGTTTACATTACCTACAGATAGCTTTTGAAGGGATTGAGAAGCATGCTCTATACTTCTGAGCTCTACTGGTTCCTGTCCTTTCAAATGAGGCAGCAATGCAATCAGTTGACTATATTTCTGACACTATATGGAGGAAAATTTATCTTTGGCTGCACGCACACCATAAACTTAAAGCACATTTCCACCCCAAAGGATCCTGGGAACTGTGAATTGCAGGTCCGTGAGAGATAAATTCCAGTTCCCAGAATTCGGGCCTGTGTGCCTTAAAGTCTATGTAATGATACTTGCCTTCAACTTTTAATATCATTTGAGACTAGCCAGCTATTTGTATTTATTCTGTTTTATTTGTTTATGATCCGATCAAGATTTATACAGTGGTACCTCGGGTTACATACACTTCAGGTTACAGACTCCGCTAACCCAGAAATATTACCTCGGGTTAAGAACTTTGCTTCAGGATAAGAACAGAAATTGTGCTCCGGATGCGCGGCGGAAGCAGGAGGCCCCATTAGCTAAAGTGGTGCTTCAGGTTAAGAACAGTTTCAGGTTAAGAACGGACCTCTGGAACGAATTAAGTACTTAACCCAAGGTACCACTGTATTGGAAACATAATACAGTGGATATGGATTTGGATTATATACTGCAGCTGGATAACACAGCATGCATGTAAGGCTTGAGAAACAAGTGGAAATGTGACTGCTTTTCACTTATACACCGATGCCTGTCTGTTATAAAGATTGTGCTATGATATCAAAAGGTTGCTAGCCCAGGACAAGCGCCATCCGGGTGAGGGCCTTTGATGAACCTCCCGGAACCCAGCAGTGGAGCAAGAATCCTCAGCTGTCAAAATATAGAAATACAACGGAACAATAGTCTTGCTGAACTATCCAAACAAGATGAGCTGCTGGAATATTTGTTATGCCTTCCAAGGAGTTGCCCAGCACTGAAGGGTAGGAACACAGTAGGAAGGAAGGACAAAAGACACTTCTAATTGGCCACAGCACATAGGACAGTCACGAATCTTCCAGCATTTAACACTTTCCATAGCAGTGTCATCTGTAGGTTGGCCATGTGAAGCCATATCACAGCAAGACGGTTCTGAAGTGTTTTCTAAGGAGGGAATTATTCTACAAGTGTTTATAAGGGACTGGTTCCAGTCCAAAAGCAGTTCTGCTCCAGGACAAAGAGAATTCTTGTTTTGTTTTGTTTCCAAACTGTCCTCAGAAATATGAATGTCCTCCTTTGTGTTTTGTCCCAAGAATTCTTGGTGGAAAATGACACTGCCCTTTCCTTGGACCCCTCACACAGAAAAACACTTCGGATTTCACCTCCTCACATTTTGATGTTGATTATTCACCGCCTTCTTTGAATATTTGCCAAGAAGTCATGCAGTGTTTAACATCTACATCTCAAATGGTGAGCACGATTTGATTTCAACTGGACGTACAATGATTTTTAATCCTTGACGGTTGATGTGCAAAGGTATTTTGATGTGCAAAAGCACTCAGTTTTCAAGTACTGAGATAAAACTGCACATTCAGTGCTCAGATTCCAAATTTTACATTATAAATTTGAATAGCGAAATGGGAAGTGTTGCCAAAATATTTGCAAACATTTCTTTCAGCTTAAGCTGCAAGCCACTGTCCACCATGGCAAGAGTACAAGGTGTTTTTTCCTGCTGTAACTGACAATGAGAAGACCTATTCTTCCCATGCAAGACTATGGGACTGAAAGTGATATGCACATCACCTCAGTCATATTGACAGGCCAGTGGTAGCAGGCCCCAAACTGTGTTCTGGTTAATGTGAATGAGAAGGAAAGCAAATGAGAGTGTGATAACCAAATAAACAAATGTTTGTACTCAAGACTGTCAGCGACCCCCTTCTCAGAAGATTTTATCTGGAAAATGGACAATGAGTGAGGATTAAAGGTGATTAGGTCATGTGGACCGCTCTGCAAGTGAAAGACCCTGACCAACTGGCTAAAATTGCACATTTTTTTAGGCAGACTTTAATTAAAAACTGAGCAAGAAGACTGAACATTTAAACTGAACAAAGGTGTGGCTTGTTTGCCTGCTTGTTTGGATTTTTTTGCATTTATACCCTACCTTTCCTCTAAGGAGCCCAAGATGGTGTACATAGCTTTCTTCCTCCCCAGCTTATCTTCACAACAACCTTGTGAGGTTGGTTAAGCTGAGAGGCAGTGACTGGGCCAAGGTCAACCACTGAGCTTCAGGTCCTTGTCTGACACTAACCACTACATGATCCTATAAATGTCTATGTAGAAGTCATACACTCCAACACCTGGAAGCAAAAAACTGGGGTACCATCTTCTGGGATGCCATCTTCCTGTTTTGCCTTGCAAGAGAACAGTTGCCATTTGGGTGCCATGATCTCATGTGATTTTGCACTGCAGTCCCCCCTCCCCCCCAAAAAAGCATGCACATTTTGGGACACCTTGTGAAATTACAGCCCCCAAATAGTGCTCTTTTAAGAAGAAAATCAGGGTGCAAAATTGTGGAAGGGTCCAAAATGGTCAACATTCTCTCATGAGAAAAAACAGGATGCCCCATTTTTTCCAGGAAACTTGTGGGGTATGAGAAATCTAGGGTCTCCATATTTCAAAAACTAAAAACCAGGACACCTCAAAAGTTGTTGAGCTTCTTTTATGAAGACCCCAAACAATTGTTGAGCTTTTTTAAAAAAACAGACACATTTTTTCGATTAACTTGCCAAACATCCAGGACAAAGTGCCACATTGTGGAAATTCATTTCTGCCTTTGAAATTCCAGTAATGTCTAGACGTATGGCAGCGTTATGAGAAGTTCGTTTAACTGAGTTAAACGAAGCTTACTTTCAGAAAAGTGTATACATGATTGCCAACTCAAAACTTAAACAGGACTTGGACTGAAGAGGAAATCTACATTTTTATTTTTAACTCACACAAAGGCTATACCGTGGCCAGACTTATATAACCTATATACAAAATTTTACCCCTTTCAAAATTAGCTTTAGTCTAGGTTTCTACTGCAGTCAGGCAAAATCTCTGCTGTAGGGGAATTAGCTTGTGGCCCTCCAGATGTTGTTGAACTTCAACTCCCATCAGTCCCAGCCAGCATGACCAACAGTCAGCAATGATGGGAGCTGGAGTCTAGCAACATCAGGGCCAGCTCTGCCATTAGGCAGCATGAGTCAGGTGCCTCAGCAAGGGGCAGGTCTGCAAGGGTGAGGTACTGGCAGACAGGGCTGTGTGTGCTACCTGGCCTGACCTGCGTCTCCCAAATTAGCCTGCTGTTCTGTTTCCAATGTTGAAGTAAGATTTCACAGCCTGGCTAGTCAGCTTTTTTATATGAAATAGGAGAAGGCACTCTCTTTTCTTCTGAGGTGTTTTGAGGACAGGGCGGAGCTAGCCCAAGGCCTACTGGATCCCAATCCAGTGTCACTACCATCAGACAATGGCATCAGGCCCAAAACATGAAGGATAATGATACAGTGGTGCCCCACAAGACGAATGCCTCGCAAGACGGAAAACTCGCTAGACGAAAGAGTTTTCCGTTTTGGAGGTGCTTCACAAAACGAATCTCCTATGGGTTTGCTTCGCAAGACGAAAATGTCTTGCGAGTTTCTGCGGGTTTTTTCCCCTTCCCCCCCTTTTTCTAAGCCGCTAAGCCGTTTATCAGCTGATCCGATCAGCAGATAAGCCGCTAAAAGCCGCTAATAGCGCTAATCTGCTAATCCTTCAATGGGCTTGCTTCGCAAGACGAAAAAAACTGCTAGACAAAGAGAATCACAGAACGGATTCTTTTCGTCTTGCGAGGCACCACTGTATCAATAGCTACCAGCCATGATTGCTGAATGTAACATCTGAATGCTGCTTGTGGGCTTCCCAAAGGCTCCTTGTTGGGTCATTGTGAGAGACAGGATACAGTACTTAATAGTACTGATCCCTGACCTAGCAGGGTTCTTTTTCTTCTTCGTAGCTGTTTTGTTCAATTTGTTTTTGTCCACCCATACCAATTTTTAGAGTCGAAAGGAAGATGAAAAGGCCATATTTAAACAAGACCAATCTGCTGCTCTGCACTTAAAAAAACAAAAACAAAACCCAGGCAAATGGGTTGTGTTAACTGCTGTGGTGAATTTCTTCTTTGGGCTTGCCTCCCCTTTCTCAGTGTTTCCACATGGTGCTTTTTTAGCATGGCTGTGGAATTGTGTGAGGAACCCCTTGCCTCGTTCACAGAGCAGCCGGCTGCCCTGTGCCAAGATGCCTATTTCCAACACTTTGCTGGTATTCCCTTTTTTTTTCCCCTCGCTCCGTTGGCAGAAGGTTTGTTTGTGCCACCCTGGAGTACTCTCTATGTACTGTATGCGAAGTTCACCGGGCAATCCAGCAGAAAGGAGGCGAGAAGGAGACACAAAACTACAAGCTCTGACAGAATATGAGAGTTGGCACAGGGGGTGGAAAGAAGCCCATCTCTTTCTCCACACTTTGACTCCTTAAGAGCTGTGTGGGGAGTGCGCACCTCCGTCTGATTGACCTGAAACGGTGCCAGTGCAGTTTAGGGAGGCACTGCTTCTGCTACTAACACCCAGGCAGCTATCGGAAATTCCTGTAGGCCAGCTGCTGAAGGAATCCACTTCAACTCATCGTCACTGGTCTGCAGCAAATTCATGATGTAGACAAACCACGCACCTTGGGAGAGTTGTATTTCATACCGTAAATTAAACTGTGTCACTTCCCTACAGCAAGACGGCTCTGGATACCGTCCCAGTTCGGTCTCTTTCATGTATCCCACCCCCCTTTCTTTGCAAGTTTGTGCTTACTCAGCCACTTTGATGCTCTCTCCTTTTCCCTCTCTCTCCCCACTTTGCCCCCACCCCATACTGTCTACAGCTTCTGTGCCTTCTCTCCTCCTTTCCTCCTCCCCATTCCTTGGCAGCCCCACCTCTTATGCTTTCACCACTCCTTTTCTCCTCCTCCCTCACAGTTAGTGGCTTGAAAACTTTTTAAAAGCTCTTGCAGCGCTTCAAGTTAGGATGAAAAAGGGGTTTTTGTTTTGTTCTGTTTTTTAAATGAGTTCTCAGCACTTTTCTTTCAGGAAAGGGGGAAGGAAAGGACGTCACAAGACAAAAGAGCAGGGGACTTTTAAAGTTTAAATAGGCAGGTTGGGTGCCTGAAGAAGTTTCTGCCTTTTGGGTTTTAACCCTCTGAGGAACTTTGTTTGACTTTCTTCACTGCTGACAAGCAAGGTAAGGATGGAAAAGGGTTTGGGTTTGATCGGGGGTTTTTAACTTCAAGTTAGTTCCAAGCAAATCTTTTCAGAGGACTGTGAATACCTCAGACTTTAAAGAAATGAATATTTTAAGTGCAAGAGTTTTATTACTGTTCTTAAAAAAAATAAAATCCTGTTACAGCTGCAAGGACTCCTCTGGGTGTCCCTCTTTGGGGGCACATTTTAAATGTACCTGAATTTTATCAGAGAAATGTATTTGGGGGAGAGATATCATTTATTTCAGTTGATTTAGGTGCTTCATTTTCACACTGTAACATTCTATTTGCCAGGTTTTTCCATCTCGTTTACCAAGGGAGCCTGTTTTATTGTACCTCACCCCATATAACAAAAGAAATTCTTTTTCTGGAGAGAGCATCCAACTTTGGGGCACAGTAATCACATCACAACAGTGTTGTGATCTCTCAGTTGCTTTGAAAGGGTCATCAAGTTAAAGCAGTTAGATCCTACCTCAAGTATTTCCAAATACCCCCTCTCAGCACACGCGTACACACATTTCACTTTCATATGGAAATCATGGCTTGTCTTTAATAGTTCATACAATGCAAGGTCCTTAATTAGGGGCTTTGTTCAACTGCTGCATGGGCTTCTGTTAACTCGTAACGGGATGTCTTTCAGGCGGCCTTTGCTTATTTCCTCCTTATTTGCTATTTTGAACAATTGAGCTAAAAATTGATGGGGATTTCAAGGGAATCTGTACAGTTAGTGTTCAACCCCAGATATGGACTGTGTGGAAGGGATCTTATATCACCGCAGGCTGGCAATGTTTGCGAAACCTTTTGGTTACTCTAGACTGAAATTGCGCATTACCAAAGTCTTTCAGAGAATACTGTCTCTGTCTGCATCAAGCTACATTCCTGCAACCTCTTATGAAAACCATAGTGTAGGATTGGAAAGGAAAGAGTCTTGGCATCTACCTTGAAGCTGTTTTTTTCCCTTTTGAAGGTATAGCAGGGAGGCTCTCAGAGTCCCTGCTATGAGTAAGCTTCTTGTCATTCAAGGCAACAAAAGTGGATTTTTAACATCACTTTCCCCCCCCTTTCAACTTTCACACACTTTTATGCCCAGTTTCACCTCTCCGATCAGGTTCTGCTGTAGTATACGTCGCTAGTCCTTCAATCTAGTGCATTGTGTTTTAGAAGCAGAAGAATGTTCACAGAAAGATTTGTTAACGCCAACAAGGTCAACCAACAGAGGAACATGTCTCTGTGATTTCAGAAATCTGTTTGTTTCTCAGGGAGGAAGGAGCTGGGGGGGGGGGGCGGGAGAGAGAAGGAGCTGACCTGCCTTGAGCTTCCATTCAGCCATATTAACATCTGGAGTTTTGAAGCCTCCAGACTTTGAAACTGTTTACAGTAATGTTTGCTGGAGGTTGGGGGGGGGCGGTTGGCCGTGTTCAAAGCTAAACATTGGCGCTGAGCCATGATACCTAACTAGAATACAAATGGGAGAAGGATGAACAGGCGGAATTTGAAAGGGTCAAGGGGAGATGATGGGGAAAAATCTGAGATTTTAAGAATAATGCACTCTGTACCAACCATGATAAAGCAGCAATCATTAGCAATTATTATTCATTACTTTTAAGCGTGCAAAAGAACTGTACTGTTCATCCTTTCAGAGAAGCTCTATGAAGTGGGACGCTTCCCATTTTATATGAGGGGGTGGAAAGTGAGCCTTAAGGAAAAGCAATCTTAGAGAGTGGTTAACTGAGCAAAGAAGCAAAGGGGCCTATGTATCTTTGCTCAGAATTTATTTCAGGGAGATGTGCAGCACAATCCTCCTGTATTTAATGGGTCTTCCTTGGTGAGTGTCTTGCTGCTATGACTTTGCAGTAGAAATGAGCTCAGAATTGCAGTCTGACTCCCCATATCCTACACAGTCAGTCCCACAGAGTCAAGTGGTTTACTCAGAGTTACTACTGCTTAAAGATGCACGCACTCAAACAGATGCCAATCAAGTAAACGCACAGCTCCATCCAGCAGGCAATGGCTCTCCTATCTGGCCTGAAAAACAAGCTGTTTTTGAAGGAAATGCTCCTTGGGGTTGAGTAGAAAGGCACTTGCATGGATAACATCTGTTCACCACCAAGTAATATTTCTGAGTAAACAAATAATCTCCTCGAATCATGCATAGATTGGGCTATCTGATATGTTGTTTGCAGGCCTTTTTATGAATGATTACAGGGCTTCCTTAGCTGTTGACCTCAGTACCACAGTTGAAACTCCTCATGCTGCTTTTCCTCCTTGCATTTGACTCTCCCTGCATCTAACAAAGGAGCTTGGCGCCTTATGCCTTAATTTTCAAGGTGTTAGCTGGACTCCCTGTTGATCTCATGCTTTGGTAAAAGTGTGTGTGTGGGGGGGGGGAAACCTCGCTCTCAGTTATTGGACAGACCTTGGAGATTCAATTTTGGGACTGAAGAAGGGGAAGAGCCTTATTGTCCCATTTCTCTGCATACTGATTTTGGTCCCAAATGTAGTCCCTTTAGTGATTGATTGCATTTCTTTTTATCTCACCTTGATCCAAAGAGATCAGGAGGTATGCAAGGTTCCTTATCTCCCATTTAATATTCACAACAACCTTGATGGGTAGTTCAGGCTGACAGAAGGTGACTGGCCCAAGGACACCCAGTGTTCTTTGTAGTTCAAATGGGATTTGAACCTGAGTCTCTGCAGCCCAAGCCCACTGCTGTAACCACTGCAGCCCACTGCCTCTGTAGTGAAATCCTACACATTTAAGACCATTAGTGTCTCAGCTGGATCTGGGTTTGTAGCCTTGTTGGACAGTAGGAAAGGCATTTTGGGTCCTTGGATATTTTTTTAAAAAAACCCAACAACTGTAGATCTAGGCAAAATGTCTTTTCCGGCTTGCATGTGAAATTGTCTGTTATTTTTCTCTGCTCACCAGATCTCATTTTCCATATCCAGCCTGGTCCTCATTGGTAAATCACTACCCATATCTTTTCTTAAGAAGTTCTCATGCAGTTTCTGACCCTCTCTTTATTGTGTCCTGGTTACTCTTTGGAAATGCCTACATCTCACATGCTTGTACTCTGTTAGAATTCCAACAGGTAGCTGGCTGAAAGCACAAGTAGTCCCAGTTTTTTCTGTAGGATTTTATGTGAACCAAAGAACTAGCCAGCCAACTGCAATATGCGCACATGCTCCCCACCACAATCCCTCAGGACCATGACAAATCCTTCCTTCTGACCTTCTGACATTATGCTCAGTCATCATCCTAGAACACTGAAAATGTCTTGTGTGCCCTGGAAAACATGAGCCATAAGTTATGGCACATGGCACAGCTTCACTTTCCCAATTGTGGTTTGCAGATCAAATTTTTCCTGCATGTGGTCACTTAAACGCTAACCAAGTAGTACAGCCATTATTTTATTTCTATGACATGCTTTTTTTTCTGAAAAGACACTAAGGACAGGCCCCTTTTAAGATTGGATCTACTGTTCTGGCACCTCTGATTGCTACTCGTTATTTGTATGGGTTGCTTCAGACGTGATGGTCCCACACAGCCAGCAGAATGTACAGTTCTTTCCCTGTTTGGCTGGTGGAACAACATCAGTGCCTCTAAAGGAGGGAAATAAGCAGAGATGTTGCACAAGCAGTGGATACACATCCACAGCGTGTGCATAACTTCCCTCCATGAGTTCCCCAGGGGATGCAATAATCCTGCGCCACCAGCCAAGTGAAGTGGCTGCACGTTCAGCTGGTTGTTCGGGATCACCCCATGCAAAGCTTGCCTTGAGCTGGTCTCCGGAAGTCTCTGTGTGCCTGACAGGGAGCGACGCAGAGCTAGTGCTGACTGTGTGGAACTCACATCTGGTCTGGTGGAGCGAGAGCCGGATTGCGGCACAGGGAAAGGCACCTTGCATTTTCCACAGATACTTCCCAAGGACTGAGCCAGCAGCGCAGCAGCCTTCTGTATGCAGAAATAGAATGCAGTAGAAATCCGGCCGAAATCATCTTTTCATCACTGGGCACAACACTGCAAACCACTGCAGACAAAACTGGGATTCCACCTGCCCAAACTATACGTTGCCAAATCATTAGTTGGTTTTTCAGCGATTGGTTCCTGAATTGTAGCCACATTTACTTGGAAATATCGAAGTTCAATTGGTTATTCTGCTAACTTTTCCCAATCAAATGACTTCAAAAGATCAACAATCCTGTTAATGTTTACAGTGGTACCTCAGGTTAAGAACTTAATTCGTTCTGGAGGTCTGTTCTTAGCCTGAAACTGTTCTTAACCTGAAGCACCACTTCGGCTTATAGGGCCTCCTGCTGCCGCCGCGCCGCCGGAGCACGATTTCTGTTCTCATCCTGAAGCAAAGTTCTTAACCTGAGGTAATATTTTTGGGTTAGCAGAGTCTGTAACCTGAAGCGTGTGTAACCCGAGGTACCACTGTACTGAGAAGTCCCATTCAATTCAATGTTGCTTATGCCCTAGTAAGTGTGTATAGGACTTGGAGATCTATCCTGAATTGACGGAGACTAAATTGGATTTTCTATTTCTCCTGGACCTGCCCTACCATTAGGCAGAATGAGGTAGCTGTCATAGGCAGTTGATTTTGGTGTCCTGAAAAGACAGCAATTTGATAGTTACTGAGAGTTGTGCTCAACTAACTTTTACTCAGAGTAGAACCATTCACATTAATGAACCAAAGTTAGCCATGGTCATTAAGTTTTACTCTGGGTAAAAGTTCCTAAAATATAACCCCAGATTTATTGTTACTGTATTTTTACTGACATGGAGGAGGAAAGGTGCTTGTGGGCTTTTCTGACTGTGATCTCAGACTAATTTTTATGTACTTCAACTTGAGCCAGAAGGAAAGAGCACCATTTGATGCTCTGACTCAGGCAGCAGAATGTCTTGGGCTGGCCCTGCAAGTCTGCCATGCAAATATAAAACCTTCATGGGCTAGGGAGTGTTGGCTTTCTTCCACTTTCAATCCTGCATTGTTAATATTCGAACATGGAACAAGTGACTTGCAAGAAATTAAGATGCTTTTGAAAGTCATGCTTAAAAACCATTTATGCTGCAGTGTGTTGCTACAAAAGTGATTAAGTCAGGGTGTGACAAGTATAAAGCATGATTTTATGCCAGCACTGCAGGAACAGCATGTTAGGAACATAGCTAACATCATAGGTGGGCCAACCTAAACATTTAGGATCAGGGTTTGATATTTATTTACATTCAGTCCTCAGTGGGGATTATAATATGAAAGCTAAGGTGGATATTATTCCAAGAGTTACTTCCATGGTGTATTCACCATGGCCTTTCCTCACAATGATCACATGCCATCTGCAGGATCAAAGGCAGCGTTGCTCCCATGTCCCACTTGTGGAGCTTCCTAGAGGCATCTGATTGGCCGCTTTGGGGAACAGGATGCTGGCCTTTGATCTGATCCAGCAGAGTTCTTCTTGTGTTACCCAGGACTTGTGCTCAGGATCAAACCATTCAATGCAAACCATTCAATCCCATGCATGTTGACTGAAAAATGCCACCCTGTGTTCAACAGAGCACATTTCCCAACAAGTATGCTGTGAATTGCAGAGTTCGTTCATTAGTTGCTACGTATATCAAAATAGTGTCACTCAAAAATTAATAAAACTAAAGACCTACACTAATGCCATGGCTTTTCACTGTGCAGTGCAACTTCTGAGTTGCCTCCTCTCTACATATGTACCCCACACCCTCCTAAAGCTGCCCAGGAGAGTTGAGGGAAACCCCAGAGCAGATCTAGGAGGGGTAGAGGAAGAGGAGAGGGTGGGGAAGTCATATTGTGCAGCTAAAAGTTGTTGCGTTAGAGTAACTGTTTAGTTGTTGAATACCATTCTAATTTCCCCCAAAGGGGGATAGGATTCCTTGTCTCTTTAAAACTGTATCTCTTTTCTTCTGATGAGCTACTAGCAGAGCTTTAGGGATATTTGCAGTGAATAGTTTTGTTGAAAAATATTTGTGTTTTTAGTAATTCACCCAAGGAATGCTTCCTCCTGAAGTAAATACAGTATAGCCTAGAGAAAAAATCAAACTTCATTTTGACTACTAAAACAAACTTTAAAATTATTGATAATTTGAAAAGAAATATTGCTGACATAGAGTTAAACAGCTAAGACTTGGAATATATCTTCCCATATTAATTGGCCACAGAGGAATGTAATTAAAAACAAATAATCCAAAACTTTCTAGCAGTAATGCTTCTTTTGTTTTCAGTCATACTTTCAATCTGAAATAACACTATGCTGTGAAAAAAACAAAGCACCATTAAGCCTGGAGGGAAGTCTCATAATGGCATATTTTAACATCGGCACCAAGCTAGTTAATGAAATCAAGAAGTTATTACTTGACAGTGGAATGGCTCTCTCTCGGATAGAATGAAGAAAAAGGAAGCCTTTCAAATACAAGCTTCATAACTTTCTATTTAAACACTTGTGGCTTGCAAATCTACTTTGCATTCATAGTCACCCCACGCAACCAGGATGACCTACATGTTAAAGCTCCCGCAAATGGTTTCTGCCTCTTGATGAAACCCTTCATGCACAAAACAATGCTACGCAGGGGTAAAATTCCAACATTCACCACAATGTAATGTCACCAATCACTTGTTTGGGGGAATGATATCAGGCACCTTGTCTCTCCCTCTCTTCATGAGTTATGAACACTGTCAAGCTGACAGCACCAGCCACCTGTCCCAGCAGAGAAATCAGTGTGGAATTATGTCCACAAATCCCACTGTTGTATGTTAGGTGCTCAGGACAGGGGCTACAGTCTTAATGACCCACAAACATCTGTTGGGTACATGATCAGTCTTTGGGATGGTAAACTTAGTGGTGAAGCACATGCATGGTATGCAGAAGGTCACAGATCCCATCTCTTTCTTGATCTATAGTATGAAAAGAAATAAACTACATAAACAAATGTGAAATTGCTGAGACCCAGTTAAGAATGCTCAGAACTAGAATTATGGGCACTTAGAACTAGACTCATATTTATGAAAGTGGTAGATTTTCTAGTCTGTGTTTTAGCTCTACTTGCTACCATATCTCTTGCAATCCATGATTCAGGTGTGACAACTCATGCATCTCCCTTTAAGAGCACACTATTTTGACTGTCCAGCAGGCAATACTTGAGCAATTTTTGTTGTTTCTCTGTAGGTAGCAGGCAGTGAAGATGGGTGACTGGAGTGCTCTGGGAAGGCTCCTTGACAAAGTCCAAGCCTATTCCACTGCAGGAGGAAAGGTGTGGCTTTCTGTCCTTTTCATTTTCCGAATCTTGCTGCTGGGGACAGCTGTGGAGTCTGCTTGGGGAGACGAGCAGTCAGCATTCCGGTGCAACACCCAGCAGCCTGGTTGCGAAAACGTCTGCTACGACAAGTCGTTTCCCATCTCCCATGTGCGCTTCTGGGTCCTGCAGTTCATTTTTGTGTCCGTGCCAACCCTCATGTACTTGGCACACGTATTTTACGTGATGCGGAAGGAAGAGAAGCTCAACAGGAGAGAAGAAGAGCTCAAGGTGGTCCAGAGCGAAGGGGTCAACGTAGACCTCCACCTCAAACAAATAGAAATCAAGAAATTCAAGTATGGGATTGAAGAGCATGGCAAAGTCAAGATGCGCGGGGGGCTGCTTCGCACCTACATCATCAGCATCATCTTCAAATCTTTCTTTGAGGTCGCATTCGTGGTCATACAGTGGTACATCTATGGGTTCACCCTGCACGCCATCTACACGTGTGAGAGATATCCATGCCCACACAAGGTGGATTGCTTCCTCTCCCGACCCACGGAGAAAACCATCTTCATCATCTTCATGCTGGTGGTGTCTATCGTCTCCCTTAGCTTGAACATCATTGAGATTTTCTACGTCACCCTCAAGAGCATCAAGGATCGCATGAAGACAAAAAGCAACCCTTTCTCTCCCAACAGTGGCATGAGCCCCTCCAAGGAATGTGGATCCCCAAAATACGCCTACTTCAATGGCTGCTCCTCTCCAACTGCCCCCTTGTCGCCCATGTCTCCGCCAGGATACAAGCTGGTTACTGGAGACAGGAACAATTCGTCCTCCTGCCGTAACTACAATAAGCAAGCCAGCGAACAGAACTGGGCAAATTACAGCGCTGAGCAGAACAGGATCGGACAGGCTGGGAGCACTATTTCCAATTCACATGCCCAGCCCTTTGAATTCCCTGATGATCCTGAGAACACGAAAAAAATGGGCTCTGGGCATGAGCTACAACCTCTCAAGGTGGTAGACCAGCGGCCTCCAAGCAGAGCTAGCAGTCGAGCCAGCAGCAGACCTCGACCTGATGATCTGGAGATCTAACCCTCTGTAGCAACAGTAATACTTAACACAACTATGATATGAAATGCATTAGAAGATGCACATGTGGTGTTCATGCAGTTCCATTGGAGGTGGTACTTTAACAATCTCAGCCTGGAGATTTTAACAAACAAAAAACATTGGGATTTTTTTTTTAAGTGGGAAGCTGGGGTGATTTGGAGACATACAGCACATGTTGGTATTTAAAGTAGTCAGTTTTTAAAATTTTAAATGCTAATTTTAATTTTTTTAAAACTTAGTCAACATTACAGTAGCTGGGTTTGGGTTTGTTTTGTTTTGTTTTGTTTTGTTTTGTTTTAGAAAAGGTTATAAAATGCCTGGATATGTGTGTGTATAATATGCTGATTTTTCTAAAGAGTTTTGTTTTTGTTATACTAAAAACAAAAGTTAAATCTGAGAAAATTCTTTTGGTCAGGATGAAATGGAGATGGTATTCTTTTATTGAATAACTGGCAGTCTTAAGTCAGATTTTGATCATTTTCCTATAAAGAACATTCCATTGTTAATGTGCACTTTGAAGGAAAATTTCCTGGTATAAACTTGTCTGTGTCTATACATTCAATCATTTAATTCCTTGGAATCAATCCATCAATCAATCTACATTTCAGTTAAGGCCCACCCACTATGCTTTGCCCAGTTGTTCCCAGGGTTTCAGACAGAACAATCTAATTGAGAGTGTAGGTTGGAAGCCCTGTTCTGCACCATCATTGCTTGTTATCTTACAATCAGAAGCACCTGCCACCCATTCCCAGGTGTGAAATGTAAAGCTGGACACTGAAGCCATTTTTATTTGTTTAATTTGTGTTTGTTTAATGCTGTCTGCTGTCAGCAAACCAATTTATGACAGAATTCTATTAACGTAAATGAGATGTGAATGGTGAAGATGGAATCCCAGCAACTAGACTGTGGTTAAAATTGATGGGAACACTTCCACTAAGTTCAACAGCATTTGGGGTTAGGTCTAGTCACTGCCACACCAACCCTTTCCAGAGCCCTGATATGCACATATCCAGTTAAATTACAACTGCTATTTAATAGAGAGATCTGTGCATACATCGGAACCCTTATATCTGTGTTTACTTCTGTGTTGTTTTTAAAGTGCCGGGAGTCGATGAACTCTCAAACTAATATGCACACAAAAATTCTTAAGCATTTTGGGATATTATGGGTCACTATGATGTTTACATTAAATAATT
The DNA here is from genome assembly GCF_964188305.1 of Podarcis bocagei. Taxonomy (NCBI): domain Eukaryota; kingdom Metazoa; phylum Chordata; class Lepidosauria; order Squamata; family Lacertidae; genus Podarcis; species Podarcis bocagei. The sequence continues at coordinate 41,637,996 of NC_138127.1, forward strand.
TCAGCAGTTCAAACAAGTCAAATGTTAGTTTTACGAATCTTAATATTATTCCCATGTATCCTGTAGTGGATAATTTACCATTTTTACAAAATACGAATGCCATCTTAAGAACCAAGCCCTGACAACCTTTGAAAAACTTCCACTTGCATTCCAAATAGAAGCATTGCTTGAATTGTGAGTAGAACACCGAAAGTCACAAGCTTCAGAAGTTCTCGATTATTTTGCTTCATAAAAGAAATTAAGGAAGAAGAAACCTGCTAGGTTACTGAGTCCATTTCTCTGACTTGTTTTAACTTATGCTTGAATAACAGAGATGATAGTACTGGGGGTGGGGAGGGGGAGGGGGAGTGTTAGCCTGCCAATAATGTGAGAGACTTGGGTACAATTTACACATCCATGTAAATCACACAGTAACTGCAGTTACCACATGATAGTTTAGGGTTACGCACCATAGATCCCATCATTGATGGAACAAAGGAATGTGAAAGAAAGCACTTGATAACTGCAACCTCAGTGGATTGTGTGAATGGACCCTTATACAAACGGCTTTGAGCTGTACTAATAATATGATGCCTACATCTGTTTTTATAGAAACAAGCATATCTTGCTTGTCATTCACTTACAAATCAGTTCAACTATAACATGGTTCAGTTCAATTTTGATAGTTCATTCCTTCTCAGTGACAGCTTTGATATTTGCACATAATTTTTTTTTGTTTGGGGTGTAAGTGAGGCTGAAAGAGTACAATTCTAATTTATTTGAAATATATGCTAAGGAAATATATCAGTTTTTATTTTCTTTTTCAACCGCAGTGCCTTATACTTCAACACAGTTCCACAAGGAACATAGCCTTGGTTTCATTGTGTACCAGTACAGAGTTTTGGGTTAATATGCTAGGTTTTTACTAAGTTGTGTGACATTCCATGTTAAAACCATTGCCAAGCTCATTGATTGCATGTATGCCGCCATAGTTCATCAAATCACCTTGTCTGGAGAGCAAACCTTAGTCAATAAAGTTTAATTTAGTATAAATAAAATTGTCAATAGTCGTTTGTGTGTGTGTGTGTGTGTGTGTGTGTGTGTGTGTGTATAACTTGAAATTAGGTATTAAAAAGGTAGCGTAGCCTGCAGTTTTCATCACAGAGGTATCTCCCATGCTGTAGAGGCAGGGGAGAAAACACACTTGCTGCTCAGTTACACTAAAAGCCAATGCCTTTTGAAACAGGCAGAAATTCATAGTCCTGGTTTGCTTCTCTACAGTTAGGGAAGGGGAGCTGGTTGCTGAAGCAGGTAGAGACCAGCAAGCAAGGAGCATTGGTAAGACGTTGGCAAACAGAGCTATGTGTACCACATGGCCTGTCCTGCATCCGCTAAGACAGTCTGCTGATCTGCAGCATAGGATACTGTCCTGCCACAAGCCTTGAAGTAAGTTTCCTCTGCCAATCCCATCCGCTTCTGCATGTGGAACGGGAGGGGTGGCATCAGACTGGGCATCAGTGGCTGTTCAGCTTGGGCACTGGCAGAGGGCCCCATGGGCTCCAAGCTGCCCCTCACCGGCCTGACACGGCTGTGTTGCCACTTAACAACCTCCGGGTGACCATTTCAGCAGTGGGTGGACAGAGCTGCTGCTTTTGAATGGGAACTAAGGTTGGCTCCTGTCTGCAGTGGCTGTCTACCAACTTAATTTACCCAAAATGCACAAGCTCAGCTGCTGCTGCATAGCAACAGATAATTTTTTAACAAAACCATACCTCACTGGGAGAGTGGGTATATGGGTGTTGGGGGGGCAGGATCAGTAGCTTCAGGCCAAAGGGGGCCCCTGATGCCTGGCCTTGGATGCCATCTGATTCTTCACTTCAGGCAGCAAATGGTCTTGGGCCAGTCCAAGCTGTTGATATCAGCTTCATGGCAATTCATAGAGCTCTATGTACCAACTTGGACCTTAGGTTCTGCATTCTGCCAATTCCCTTTCATCCTCATGTGTGGATGAACAGTGTCCCCTGCCCAGCACAGCCAAGCCTCACAGGATTTGGGGAGAAGCCTTCAGTTACTGATGGGCACATTCTTTTATTCCCATTCCAGGAAAAGTTTGGTGAACCAAGCTTTTCTATTCAGGTGTCCACTACCAAACATTCTGCTTTTGAAATCCATTTTGGATTATAAAATGCCCAGCTCCTCCTTGAAGCTTATCATACACCTTCAGGTTCAAGTCTGGCAATTCCAGAAGTTTCTCCCATGCACAGGTCTCCTCTGTGATCAGTCACCACACAGCACAGGACACCTCTGTACATGTCAGGTTGTGTCTACTGTGATGAAGAAGTTTCTAGAACTGAAAGAGAACTGTGAAGTTTCAGGCTGTTCTCTTGTCTGTTTTTAGTATGGTTCCACCTGACAAAAATGACAAATTCACTTGTGGCAAAATTTCAACACTTTTCTAATGTAGGTTGATCTTACCTTGTGTAGCGCTCCTAGGGATTAGATTTGAATGAATGTGTGAGAGAGTAAGTTATGAAACACAAAACAAAAGCAAGCTAAGAGTCTGGTGCATCATTTAAAAATTGCCCCTTTATGCCAAGAACTCAGGATTCTAGTCAGCTTCAGAATTATACTTTGTTAAGATTAATGTGTGTCTTTACTGTTCCTTCTGCCACTCCTGCGTTCCACACATCAGAATATGCCTGGAGTCCTCTTCCTGACATATTGCAAAATGTTTCACCTGAAGGGGAAGGCACTGATTTTTTTGGCTCTTCAGAACACTTCAGAGCAATGATAATTATTGTGTCATGCAAAAATAATTGCATCCTATGATGTATTTTTATCATTTCAACTTTAGCCAGATACATATGTGCAATCTAAAATCCTCACTCAGGGACAACTTGTATTTCAGGAGTAGGGAGTTGTTGTTGTTTTGTAAGACATTTCTACGTTTGAAAAATAATGTGGGCATGAACCGTCCTTTAAAGTGCAGATTGTGCCCACTGCCTGAAGATTTGCGGTCTTACCGAAGAAAACAAAAGAGAGTAAAAGGGAAGGAGAATCAACAGTAGAAAGCCATGGTGAACAGTTGCCCAAGCAGACCACATAAGAACATAACAAGAAGCCTTGCAGCATCAGGCCAAAGGTGTATCTGGTCTAGCATCCTCTTCTCACAGTGGCCAACCAGATGCCTATGGGAAGCCTGTAAGCTGCTCCCAAGTAAAACAGCACTCTCCTCTCTTTCTGGTTCCAGCAAACTGGTATTCAGAGGCGTACAACCTCTGACAGTGGAAGTGGAACATAGCCATCAAGGTTTATAGCAATGGATAGCCTTATCATCCATGAATGCATCTAATCCTCCTTTAAAGCCATCCAAACTGGTGGCCATCACTATATCTTGAAGGAGCAAATTCTGTAGCTTAACAATGGCCAGCTGAAAGGTCTCTCTTGCCTTTTGTCTGATGTAGAGTGGCTGCTGGCTAATGCTGGAGTCCAAGACAGAAAGGACTTGATGGTTCTTGGGCCAGGCAGGCTATGGGAAAGCTTGTTTTTGGTCTAGCTTCCTCTGCTAAGCCACATAATTGACTATTGCATAGAGGCTTAATTTGCAAATTGTCATTGACAATAGGGTTATGGGGTGTTTTTTTTGGGGGGGGGGGGTGATGTGGTGTTATTTACTGGATTTCCCCCTGAAAGGAGAAATCTGGATTAAATGGGGTGGGGAATATGGACTGTAATTGCGATGCCATCATCATTATATGATGCACAAAATTTGCATGCATGAAGAGTACTAATCCCACAACAATACTCTCCTAGAAGCACCCACTATCTGAGATGGAAGGGACCAGTGGAGGCTGGCCTTTCTCCTTCCTTCTCCTCAACTGCAAAATAACTTCATGTGTGTAAACTCCATTTACACACAGAGGGCTCTGGAGCCTTTCTCAGACACAGAAATAATTACCCTGCCTGGGAAACAAAATGTTTCATGTCGCCATGGGCTGATCTCACTTTACCTTTTGTCTCTGACAGATGCTCAGATACGGAATGCTTATTAAATTGCAGTGAAGAGAATGTGGCTGTCCCTTTAAAAATGCTCAAACCTGGGACTCGGCTACCTTCCTTACTGCCGTTTCTGAGGTTTTTTAAAGGAGCACACAGCAGATTACGCTTGTTTTTTCCATGTTCATAAAACACAGTGAGGTGCCTTTATAGTACGAAAGGTAAATTGACCCTATTTGTTAGGAAAGAGAAACTCTTTTTGACATTATTGCCTCACTTGTGCTGGCAGGACCAAAAGAAAGGAGCCCTGTGTGCGAAATCCTTGCTCTTGGAATGATGCCACAGCCTATATAAGCTGCCCTAACTTGCCTGCAGATTAGCCTTCTTTGCTGCAGTCTCCAGATCAGGGGACTGTAAGGTTAAGTTCTGAACAACTGTTCTATTGCCCTTATGATCCACTTTTCTGCTTAATAGCCAACACAATAGCTTACTATGCTTTTCCATGCCTAGTTTCTGTTTCCCTTGACAGCTGGTGAAAATTCTTTTCTCTTGTGAATTTCTGAAAGGATCTGCCATAAAGTTTGTAACCTGAACGAAAACGACACTTTTGAGTGCTGTTTATCTACTAGTTCCTCATGAAATGCATTGACAAAGATGACAGGCACATCAGGTCTTAAGTACTTAGAGCTTTAAATATATTATTTGCCTCACACACAGTGGTTTAAGCAGACACTGTTCTGAAAAAACATGGAACCCACCTTCCTTACTTGGAATCAGCAAGTAAACCAAACAAAGTATGTTATTTTGCACCCAACAAAAATATGTTATAACTACAATCCTGTTCATACATACCTGAGAGTAAGCCTCACTGAAGTGAAAGTGGCTTCCTTCTGAGTAGACATGCATAAGACTGCATTAGGCATTATAGCCTCAGGAATAATGATAGCCATCACTTTAATTGTCATAATTTATTCCTTTACCTTTCTATCAAAATGCTTGAGGCGCTTAGAATAATTAAAGTGAGAACATTCCGAGATAAAACCGCAAGATAAAGGATAAAGAGAGAAGAGCAAGTGTTTAAACAAACCCTCCAATAAACAGAGGTTTTAAAAAAAGTTTGGCAGGAGAAAGGTCTGCTGGAAAAGAAAAGCCTTTGCAAAGTGGTGTGGTGGGAAGCCATCAGGAAGGGCTCAGGGCTGAGGCTCCCTCAGAGTTCCATAATTTTGGGCCTGGCTACTGAGAAGGCCACCACCTTTATCTCAACCAGATCTCATTAGTAAAGATTGAAGGGGAGCCTCACCGTCAAATCTTACTATGTATGCTGGATCATATGTAAGAAGATATCCTGGTCCTAACCTAAGCACTTGGAATTGGACCCAGAAAGGAACGGGAATCCAGTGAAGCTACAGTATTTCAGAAAAGGAGTCACCTATGTGAGAAAGTGTGGATTAGGTACCAGGCTAGTATATCCACAAACGGAGGCCTGAAGACAATCTATAGAAACATATTCAATCTATGAAACATATCCAAAATAAAAGTACTTGCTTACATTTTTTTAAAAAAATCTTAGGCCCCATCTGAACATACACAATTTATGCATATTTAACTTGTGTGCATATAATAATAATAAAAAAAATAATAAAAATATGCGCTTGGCAATTAAAAAAAACCATTTAAAAGGGGTGGAAAGCTAGTGGTTCTCGGGGAAAGACTTTGGCACTCCCACCTACTATTGCACCCAATGTGTTTTGATGATACGTGATTTTGGCTTTATGTACTGTCCCCCAGAATGTAACCCTTGGGTAAGCTGAGAGTCACCTACATACATTTCTCAGAGCGGTTTAATAACCAATTCATCTTCCTAGGGAACTCTGAGAACTGTAGCTGTGTGTGGGGAACAGTGGTCTGATAAAAACTCTCAGCAGCCTTAAAAACTACACTTCCCATGATTCATTGGGACAGCAGTTTTCTGTGCTTTGTTTCAGGTGTGTGGAAGCGTCAGGGACACCCGCACTTCCAAGCAAGAGAAAGCAAGAGAACTTATAGACTTAACTAGCTTAACATGAGTAATGTTCTTCTGTTAACTCTGTTCAGTCCTGCTGTGGCCCATTACAGAAGCTACATTATATGGGTCCTTCTCCTCCTACCCCCACTTCTCTTCCTCTTCAGTGTATGGAAAAGGAAGAAAGAAAATATTGTCCGTGGTTATTAGAAAAATAACAATTCAGAGCCCCTACAAAATGCCAGGCCTAGCTGAAACAATCATTTTCAGTTTCTGCTTTAGCCTGAACCACAGAGTTCGCTTTATTCTAAAGACTAGTTCAATTCAGAGCTGAAGCGGCTCTGGAATCACTCAGTCCAGCTGTTTAAATAACAACGCCATTTACTATGGCTGTTCACAAATAATTGCTGCAGTCAATAAGCACAACAGTTTGATCTGTTGGTGATACAATTTCAGGTTTCAGCACTCGTTTCCCCAGTTTTAGTTTGTGTGTTATAAACTCTCAACCCTGATTCCACATTTATGGTTGCCCAAAGAAATCCAGTTCTCTACAAGCGTCATGTGCTTTGAAGAATTTCCTCACAGCTGTCTGAATCTCAGCTAAAAATCAAGTAGCAATTTGCTTAATATGTATGAGTAGAAACATGTTTCTTTAGCTCCTGTAAATTATAGGGTCTGTTTCCAATGTAATCATTCCCCATTGACTTTAGTCTTTTTCTCCCCAATGCTTCATTCTGGAAATGTGCCCCACAATCCTTTACATCAGCATATTTGAACAGCACAATCCTATGCATTTTTTACCCTAAAGTAAGTTCTACTTTCTCAGTGGGGCTTACTCTCCAGTCTCCTCCTCGCAAAAACCTCCCTGAACCCAGAAGTGTTAGGCAACTATTGCCCAGTGGCAAATATCCCCTTTCTGGGCATGGGGCTTGAAAGGGTGCTGGCAGTCCAGCTTTAGGGAAGCCTGGATAAGGCTCAGTTTCTGGATCCATTTCAGTTTGGTTTCAGGCCTGGTAATGGCACTGAAACTGCCTTGGTCATACTGGTTGATGACATTCTCTTGACAAATGAGGGAATGCAACCTTGCTCTTTCTTTTTGCATCAGAAATACACCCTTTAGAACCCAAGGGGCAAAGGGAAGGAGGGATTGATAGACTTGAGAAAAAAAATACTAGAAGGATTAGAACTGCCTGAACCTCCAGAATGACATTGAAAGATGGCACTGGATATGGTGCTGTTTGGAAACAGATTGATTCACAGACTGGCTCTTGCATCTCTGCAGTGCAAGACTTACATGCTTGATATTGGCAGTTAAATTTGCAGCAAAAGTCAACTTGGAGGGAAAATCAGAATAGCAATAAATGCAGTAGGACAATCATGTTAGCCTTGTGCGGGTGGGGTGGGGGAAAGACAGAGCCAACTTTGAATGCAAAGATGAAAAGTATCCCACAGAGTCAGCCCAGTTTAGGAATTTCTTTAAAATACAAGAATGCACACCCTAAATATCACTCGCTGAACAACTTGACTGAGCTGAGAACGAATAATTTGAGCTGCTGTAAGGCCTGCAGCTTGTGGAAACCAGTCCATTCTTATCAGAGCACCTAAAGAAAGAGGGAGAGATGAGAATGGAGAAGATTCTCCATTCTCACTTCCTCCTTCTCACTTCCTATTCAAACAAGCCAAGTGTCAGGTGGCCATTTCTAGCTCTGCCAAGGGGAAGAATAAGACTGGAGCAAGTAGAGGTGACTGAGGGCAGATGGTCTGAAATGTGTTGCAGAGAGCTGTATAGGAGAAAAAGCTTGCAGATGTACAAATACATGGAGGAAGGCAGTTCTTTGAAAGCCATAGCAGAGATCATAATCTCTGTTAAAATAAAAGTGTATCTGAAGAAGTGTGCATGCACATGAAAGCTCATACCAAGAACTCTTAGTTGGTCTTTAAGGTGCTACTGGAAGGAATTTTTTTATTTTGACTATGGCAGACCAACACGGCTACCTATCTGTAACTGGAACCATAATCTCTGTTGTAATACTTCACTAGAAATAATATTTCATTGGAGATATCAGGCCTTCTACGTCAAGAAGAAAGGTCCTCTGCTGGGAGGTGACTGGGAATCTTTCTGAGAACTATAAACTCATTTGTCAGCAATAGTTCAATCCAAAGTGAACAAGGGCACATAAGCCTCCTTAAATCAAGGTCATCAGCTTTGGTGATAGGGCATTGAAGGGGAGAAACTGTTTGGACTCCTCACATGTAATGAGACAAAATAAGGATGGCTTTAGGCAGTGTTTACATTTGTCCACAAAAATCAAGGACAGGAAATGAAAGCAAAACAATGAATTGTACAAGTGCCCAGTGATTCTAAGATACCCATAGAATTATGCCAGGGGAGCACAGAGCATGTGAAAACATCGTCCTGCACTGAGATTAGAGACACAAATGGAGTTTGTCAGGCCCATAAAATGCTGACTGAGACTGTTGGTAAGCAGTGTAGCATCCCTGGTGTTTTTAATGCTATCGGGATGCTGGAGGCGAGGGAGTGGTGAGACACAAGCTGCAATCCTATTCACAGCTACCTGGGAGTAAATCCGATTGAGCAAGGCATACATTATTGATTCCTTGCTTTTTGCTCCATTTAGAATTAAAATACTGTAGGTGAGGCTTGTAATGATCCTGCTCAGCGTTCCAGCCAGGATACTCTATTACTTTATAACTTCCCCTGCTAAGTTTTCCCTTTCTTTACCTCCCTCAGCAATCAGTCAGCATGCTGTGCCCTCTGAGGATCCTCAGTCTTTGTTGGGCTGTTTTGAGGTTGTTGTTTTGCTTCCAAAGATTTTTTTGTACTTCTGAAAACCTTGGTGTTCCTCCAGGCCTGCTGATCCCTCCTTGATGTGTTTGGATGGTGTTGTTTTGACTTCATGTGGATCTGCTGTCATCTCTAAAGTTTGGAAATAGAAAGATGCAGGACCACCATTCAGCTGGCCCTGCCTGGTTAAGTTCTGTTCACATTTCAAGGGGCAAGGGGAGACTTTAAACTCTTCAGCAGGAATCTTCACAATATACACACAAATTGCTTAGTCCCCCACCCTCTTTTTTCCACAAGACAGAGCCCTATTCTTGTTCCTACATATAATGCACAAAGGGATTCTCCTTCCCCCAACCATATTGAAGCAAAGCTAGCTTTCAAACTTTAGGATCCCCTATGCAAAATGGGGAGACCAGGGATTATTGACTGGGTGACCAGAAACACCAAATAAGCAGCCCTCTGCCCTTCCTCGGAGTCCGTGCTAGCATTTATTTTTTGTTTGCAGTTTGGGAGAAAGAGATGTGTTTTCTTACTGGATTGTATTGTCAGGGCAGTATTTAAATATTTTTGAACATCCTGTTCTATGGAACATTCTTTTCAGCAGCAAGCTAGTACTTAAGGCTTTCTCCAGCTGCACAGCTCAGGATGAAGCCTGCAGGTGTTACTCATTGTAATTAAATAGTTTGGGGGCCGAATAGCTGGAGAAGCCATTTTATCTCTCCCTTGACAGTTGCACAAACTTGCCTGGGCTTTTCGTTTCTGCGGCACATTATAATTAAGGCAGACTGAAGTGGCACTCAAGGTGCTAGTTATCTGGATCTCCCAGTTCCTAGGCTGCAGCAAGAGCAGCGCGGACAGTGTTACAAAGCAGTGAATTCATCCAAACCTTCCTTTTCATGTGCATCCCAACAGGGCTTATGAGCAAGGTTTCCATCAATGACTCCTTATATGCTACATAAATAACAACCCATTTAAACAAGGTCTTTTTATCTTCAAAGTGCTTTGCAGCCATTACATATTTAATGTGGTGCCAAGTCATCGCATATGATAATTTCAGATGGTCCTGATGATCTATGGTGAGAACAAAGAAGAGATTCTTCAGCCACATGAAACAAAGGGAAATCACCAGGCACCATCACTTTTTAATAATATTTCATAGAGAGAGCAGAACAGGGGCCTTTCAGTTCTTAATAGATGTATGATGTATGTCTGAGAAAAGAAAAAGCCATCATTAGCATATTAACAACACAAAAATTGAAAGCCTCTTTTTGTGTCTAATAGGCCACAGAATGTCCAGAATTATTTTCCAGGTCTATAGATTTGTCACGGGGATTCTCAGTTTTCTTTAGCCCTTTTTGCTTTGGATATCTAAGGAAGAAATTAATGAGGATTTTTTTCTTTCGTGTGAAAGAAGGCTTTTTAATGAGGGCTTCTGTCCATGTGTTTTCTTACGCTAAAGCAGTAAACTAAAATTTGGTGAGTACTCTTATGCTACTTGGTACTTGGTAACTTGGTACTTACCAGACACTTTGGACCACAATTCCTATCATCCTTGGGCTCTGCTGGTTTTGTCTGATAGCAGCTGAAGTCCAAAATATGTGGGCGCCAGGTTGGGAGAAGACAGCCCTAAAGGATAATTAAGGTGGAGAAAGAAAGATGCACATTGTTAGGGCCAATGACTACTTTCTGTGTATGATAATTCATATGCTTTCCTTTTAGCGGAGAAAAATGTTATCCTTACTTATCAGGTTTTAAATTCCAAATATCCCTCTGCTAGTACCTTGCATTTTCATGATTATCTTACCTGATGTGTCTGGACTAACAGATTTCCCTCAGCAGAATGCTGGATTTAGTTGGCTATTATTTTATTTTTATATTGTTTCAGTTCTTGCATCACCTTGTGGCCATATCTTGCTTTTTTGTTGCAAATGTTTTCAAAGCTCAAATAAATAAATATACCAACAACAGAAAAAGCAAAATCTGCAGCTGGAGAGTTGATAGTTGAGAAGAGACAGCCTAATGTAGCCCCAAAGCCAGCTTGATATTAAAGAGTGGTGTGTTCCATTGCCATAAGGCATTGAAAATTATACAGCCCCTCCTTGGGAAGATGTAAACCTTGATCAGTACTAATTTTATGAAAAGGTCTGAAGAGTTATATGGGCTTAGTAAATACCACTTCTTACATTATTAGAGGGAGTGGCTGCATTCAGATGATCATATCTAGGCTTATTAAAGCCAGAAGTTCCCTTTTGTTTGTTTTTTGCACACACACACACACACCCCTTTTTCAGTGAACTGAGATTGAACCAAGAAGACTCTAACTAACCGAACAGACAAACTATGGTTTCCTGCTTCAGGGAAAAAGCTAGGATTTTGAACCATAATTTGAAGATAGTTTAAGCAGCTGCTTGTTCCAAAGCTGCTAACCATAGTTTCATGGTTTTGACAAAGGGGGATTCAAGTAGAGGATTTTCACAGCACTGCCTACCTGAGAAACTCACACTGGGGATATACCAAGGATTAAATCTGGAACCTTCTGCATGAAAAGCATGTGTGACATAAGAGTCTCTCCTGGCACTGTGTCTCGATTCCCATTTGTCTCTCTCCCATTTGTTGCCTGGAAAGGAAGCAACATATATAAGCAGTTAGCTGTTTGAGGCAACTTGCATGCTTGTACATGTGACATCAAGTTTGGGGGAGCAGAAAAGGAGAGAGGAAATCCTAGAAAGAAATATAATCAACTCAGAAAGAATTTACAGAAAGAATTAGAAGTGAGAATGACAACCTAAAAATGTTGGAGTCTTACGGCTGGGCAATCCTGCAGTTTTCACTTGCTCAGTCTTTCCGATGATACTAATGTAATAAATGTTTCTTCCCCAAGAATGTTGCTTTTAGGAAAGAGCTTTATTCCAAATAGCATTCATTTGCTTCATGAAAGCTGAATGTGTGGTGTGGTTCAGAAGCAGTGTTTCTTAACAGGCTCTGACATCACTGAAAAGGCTACTAGCGACTGTCTCATGTCAAACAGTGTTTAAAAGGACCAACTGCCCCATAGTAACTGTGTGGCTCATACTGTGTCTGGAAACAAGCACAGGCTTAGCCTCACGTACACTCTATTTTAAGGATCAGTCATTTCAGAAACTTTATCCTCTTTTCCTGCTAACCAAAAGTATTACACAAAACCATAAACGCAGCAATATATCTCAGGTTCTGCCACCGAGAAACTGTTTGTGCTCAGCTTCCTTGGCTTATTTTTACCTCAGAGTCCCACTTTTGGTCGGTGAAGAGTTTTTCCTCTGCCACCTTACCCCAGAATGAACTCATTACAGTAAGGTCAACAGATGATCTACGCAGCTATCTGGCATAGTAAAGAATATAGGAAAAGATCTGCTGCATCAGGCCAAAGGCCCATCTAAGACAACATCTTGTTCTCACAATGGACAACCAGATGCCCATGGGAAGCCCACAAGGATGACTTGAACACAACAGTGCTTTCCCCACTGGCTTGTATCCCTGCTGTCCACAGTACAGGTAAAAACCTATAAGCTCTGCAATCCTCTGAGTCCAAATTTAGAGCTATCGCTATTAGAACTCTGCCTGCCTGCCTGCCTGCCTGCCTGTCTGTCCCTGCTCTACTCCAGCTATAGTATGGAAGTAAGAGCTGGACCATAAAGAAGGCTGATCGCCAAAGAATTGATGCTTTTGAATTGTGGTGCTGGAGGAGACTCTTGAGAGTCCCATGGACTGCAAGAAGATCAAACCTATCCATTCTTAATTACATCAGCCCTAAGTGCTCACTGGAAGGACAGCTCCTGAAGCTGTGGCTCCAATACTTTGGCCACCTCATGAGAAGAGAAGACTCCCTGGAAAAGACCCTGATGTTGGGAAAGATGGAGGGCACAAGGAGAAGGCGACAACTGAGGATGAGATGGTTGGACAGTGTTCTCAAAGCTACCAACATGAGTTTGACCAAACTGCGGGAGGCAGTGGAAGACAGGAGTGCCTGGTGTGCTCTGGTCCATGGGGTCATGAAGAGTCGGACACAACTAAATGACTAAACAACAACAACAAAGGCAAGGGAGAGATTTCCAGGCTATAAAGGACCATTAAAATGGTTCCTTACATATTTATTGTAAGCTACCTAAAGAAATATATGCAATGAGGTGACACGTAAATGGCGTAAACAAACAAATAAACAAAGATCTTTAATCAACTTCCCTATACAGCAGACACACAAGCAGAGCAACAGGCCCATTTGTGTTAGGCAAGGTAGTCCAGACTTGTGACACTATTAATGCAAGAGGTTGGAAGGTAACTTTAATGTGCCACGTGATCTAACTACTAGTCAATGTTATCACCTGTGTTCTGTATACAGTATTCAGAGTTCATCTCCCCATGTCTATTTTACTCTCACAATAACCCCGTGACTCACGGGCCATGATTTAGGTTAGACTGACAGTCAAAAATCCAAGGTCATGTAGTCCTGTCTCAAATCCCAATCCTAGTCCTACACCCTGACCACTGTAGCTCTCACGAACCATGCAGTAGCAAGAGGAGGAACGTATCTTTGGAGAGTTTGCATTATACAAAGAGGACCACGCTTTCCAAATCACCCTCTTTAGGTTTAGTCTGCGGTGTTGTTGCTTAGCTTTATATCCCACTTTGCAATTTGGCTCAGAGTGGCTTGCGGATAATGCACAACCATGGGGGGGGGGGGAGACCTACAAACCTATGCAGCTGCCAGACGAAACGATTTCAAAATAATCTCAGTAGCCCTAGATTGAAACAGTCAAAGAATGAACACAGGCAAGGTGACGTCAAAGTGTCTCTTTTATTCAGGAGGGTGATGACACGACTGTATTAAAAGACCTAATGAAGAAGGAAAACCACAAAGCAGGCAGGATGCCTTTGATTGTGTTTATAAGAAAAGAAAAATAATTTAGATTTGATCTTGGCTGAATCATGGGCCTTACCTCAGCCCATTACACTATTAGCAAATATTTATATCACAAGCGTGCTTTAAACATATTTCCTGGGCAGAAACATTAACAGTTTCCAAGCAGCTTGTATCTGAGACAGTGAGACACTATCATAAAAGGTATAAAGGAAGTTGGAGAGCTACTGGATAGGATGTCCCAGGAACGTCTTTTGTTGACTCCTCTGAAATGAATGGAGACTGTGTAAGAGCACTGCTTCTTTCTTACTGGACTCAGGCACAGTCAAAATAAATATATCATTGCACAAGAACACAGCTGTGTCCTTCTTAGTCACCTCCCATCCATCTCAGTTTTCAGGAGGACTAACGTAAGATATGTTCCCAATGGACTGCTTGCTCTTACGTCTTAACCTGCTGTGCTTCTCTTTGCTTTAAAAATAAATAAATATATATTTCCCCTGATTTCTTTGCCTTTCGAGAACTTTTTGAATATCTGTTTCCTTGCTAACCAACTATTGGTGACTTTACCATGAAAATATTTTGCAGTCACTACAAGTCTCTAGGTGTTAATCTATTTTTGCATGGCGTAGTCATTTCAAACTTGCATATCCTTGCCAAACGACAAAAGCGCTCCAAGCATAGCTTTCCAAATACTTCTCTCTTTTTTTTAAGGCATAACTTTAGTTGCAAATGATTACTCTGGGTTTTTGCACCCAGAATTCTTGCCACCAAAGTCCTAGAGAATCAACAGCAGGTACTGAAATAAGAAAAGGGAGATGTGGCGATAGCAGCAACAGCACCTGTAGGAGAGCTTTAATAACAGTGCATCTGGAGTCTAATTATACTATATGTGCATACTGTAGAGAGCTGCTTATGCTACAGAAAAATAGCATTTATTTGCCATGGATGACAGTGACTCACAGAACAATCATGCAAAAATAGACAAGCCAGCACAACACGAATGATTCCTCGCATGTTGCATGAACACACATGCCTTGGTTGCATCAGGGCCGCTCCCGTGATCCTCGCATCTTGCGAGCCATAAAACACACACAGGCAGATGTAAACCTGATGGGGCTTTTGCAGCAGTGTGCTGCTGTGCATGCAGATAATTTTAGAAGAGGCAAGCACCCACCTTGGGAAAAAATGACCCTAAAATTTAAATAAATAAATGTCACAAACATAGGCATTCCCTGCACATTCCATTATTTCAAGGCCCTGTCTATCTGGGAACATAAGAAGCTGCCATATAGCAAGACAGACCATTGATCAATCTAGCCCAGTATTATCTACACTGACTGGCAACAGCACTGCAGGCTATCAGACAGGCCTTTCTCAGTCCTGCCTTGTGATTCCAGGGATTGACCTTGGAACCTTCTTCAGGCAAAGCAGATGCTGCACCACTGAGCTATGCCCTCCCTTTTTACTCCAGTATATATGTAATTTGCAAATCCTGACGTATTTGTATATTAACTCATCATAGCACATACCTCCTTCATGAAATCCAATTCCTGCTGACACTACAATTCAGAGCAAAAACAAAGAAAGCATTGATTACATAATCTCTGTATTGAAGGAAGGCTGAGCTCGAAACAACAACAACAACACGATTTAGAAATTTGGGAGAACACAGCTCTAAAGCAAGGTCTCTTGGATTGTTTGATGCACAGCTAACTATTTTGCACTCAGGAACATTCTGTAAAGGAAGTTGCTACCATTCCAGTTCAAGGAACGCTACCTGCTTCCCACTATATGAATATAAAGGCTCCAGTATACATTGCAAATAAATACTGGTCCCAACAGCCCTTATCTCCTTTTATTCCTCTTCAAACCTCATCCTCAGTGACTTAAGAAAGGAGAGATGCTGTACTGGCCAAGGGGACAAGGCAGCAGTAGGGATGATCTCCCAATGTTGTTTTAAGGTAGAAGGTGCAATGGAAGACAGCGCACCTGTGTTTTTAAGAGTAGCACAGGTGAGGGAATTGTGTAGGTGTCTTTTCCTCATTGTATAATGCTGCAGAGTTGAGAAAAAGCTGTTATCTGATGAAATGTCATAATTTATACAGCCATAAGTGAGATAAACAAGTTCTTATCTTCTGTGGTGTCTTATCACCTCAACAGCGGCAATGTAAAGTGTCAGACTAGGCCAGGGATTGTTTCAAACAGTGGTTCCAAAGTGGGAGGAGCTGTTCCTTGGGGTGGGGGGGCAATGGGATTACCTAAGGGGGTGCTAAGATGCAAAGGAGAGGTAGGGAAGCGCTGGAAATGTAAACAAATATGAAAAGCTGGTATCACGGGACCAAGTTCATCAGCTTTGCTGAATTAAGTGAATCAAAAGTTTTTATTGGATTTTGAATAAATCTGCCATTAATTGCTACTGTTTTGAATTTTATTGCACTGTTATCTTCCTTTGTGGGTCTTGCCTTATTCTGATTAATGCTTTTCTAGGGTAGGAGGCACTGGAGATGAGTTTATGGGGGAACAAGGCCCCAGAAAAGTTTGGGAACCAACCACTGGTTTAGAAGCTCCTTTCTCTCCCCTCTCCCCAGCCCTGGCCCCATGTATTACAAACCAAAATGAGAAATAGACTGCCTACACATCATACTGGTACAGTGGTACCTCGGGTTAAGTACTTAATTCTTTCTGGAGGTCTGTTCTTAGCCTGAAACTGTTCTTAACCTGAATCACCACTTTAGCTAATGGGGCGTCCTGCTGCTGTTGCGCCGCCGGAGCACAATTTTTGTTTTCATCCTGAAGCAAAGTTCTTAACCCGAGGTACTATTTCTGGGTTAGCGGAGTCTGTAACCTGAAGCGTATGTAACCTGAAGCGTATGTAACCCGAGGTACCACTGTATTCTAAAACACGGCACCACAAAGAACCAGACAATTGTCAAGTGGAAATATTCTACTACATTTGTCTCACATCAGAGCCTAATTGAGCTGTGCATGAGTCCTGCACCTTTGCTCAGTAGAGGAGACGTGTTTAATTTACCATAACATTTGTGAGTTTAAAATAATAATAATGAGGATCTCTCTCTCTCTCTCTCTCTCTCTCTCTCTCTCTCTCTCTCTCTCACACACACACACACACACACACACACACACACACGTATCCAGATTCCTGACAGCACTTATGGAACCAGGCAGTGTACTGAACACCGTGTTAAATGATATATGACATCTCCTGTAGGGGGAAAAAATGTCAGAATGTTCCGCCAATTGAGCCATCTGATTAGCTTCAGGTGTGTTTTAGAAAAGAAGTGGTATGCACATATCTCCAAAAGTACTGAGGCAGGCCTCGCAGAGTGTAACTAAGCTGCTCTGACCATAATCTCTGTGTTCCCAGTGGATGTCACTGTGACGAGGGGAAACAATCAAAGCTCTGTCATAAAACAGGCCAGTGCATTTGATAGCAGCATGGACTTCTCGGGACAGAGGGCTTTTGGCACTACTGCCTGATGTTATTGACTAGGGAGCATGCTACTTCAGTTCAGCTTCGTTAACCATTTTCAAGTGGTAAAGAGAAAATGCTTGCTAATAAGCTAATTTCAAGAAATGTTTCGCTTTCCCTACTCAGTCCATCTTTCTCTATCCATTTTTTGGTGTGTGTGGCGGGGGGGGGGGGAATCCCCTTGATACATCAATTAAAAGGTCTATATCTGTACAGTATTGCTATTCTATGCAGAATATGATTCATTGTTATTTCTTTTATAAATCTAGTTTATTTATTTTTTGGTGTGTATAATGATGAGGAAATGTCACCCAATCAGCAGCATGTGTAGGAGGGGCTGTGTCTAGGGCCAGGCTAGCCAATGAGGTGTCCTCCAGATGTTGTGGACCAATACCCATCAGCCAGCAGGTCCAATGGTCAGGAGTGGTGGGAGTTGTAGTCCACAGTGTTTGGAGGCACCACATTGGCATAGGGGCAGCCATCACTCCAACAGTTTAATGTGCAAAGTTGTTAATTTCTGGTAATACACCAAGAGAGATCCCCTAGTCTAGAGATTCAGCTGCCCGTTCAAAGCAGTCTTTGTATCTGCCTGAAATGACCCTCTCACCCTTATGTGCATAATAGAAGGTAATGTGGCTAAGAAAGAGAATGGCAAAACCCAGAAAAAGACAAACCCACCATTGTCTTTCACATCATCTGGGGTAAATGAATTGTGGCCTGCAACCAACAATGGATAGCTGCATCAGCTAGACTGGTAGAGCCCAAGAAAACAATGAAAAATATTGGTCAGCAACTTGGACACTGACCTCTATACTTAAATCACCTAATGCTGTACACGTAATAGTTGTATAGAAGCCACTAAAAATCTAAATTGGAATATGTGTCATAGTTTTGAAATGCTAAGAAATAAGTATTGGGAGTTTGAAGGCAGCCTTTGTTCACCTCTTTTTTTCAACCACAAAATAGTATTCTTCTGTTTTGAAAGACACACCCACAGCTATCTGATGGCACTGTTGTAATTTCCTTTACATCACTGCATTGCTTCTTCCACCACCACCCCCAAAAAAGACAGCAAGCATCCATTTGGGACTGCCTGTTCTCAAAGGAGGAACTGAAGATCACAATATCTGTATGCCTGTAGTAAATGTACCCCAAAAGGAAAGTATATCTTTTAGAATTAAATTTATACACAGTAGTAAAATACATTGGAGGGCAAAATTCTCAGCAAGATTGAAAAGCCTTCTCTTTATTTAAGATTAAATTGAATGAAATCACTGTATTTTTGAGAGTATTTCTAACGGTTAGGTTGTTCTGTAATCCACCTAAGTCCTTTTTTAAAGCAAAGTAATCTGCACCTTGCCAACAAAGGTCCGTATAGTTAAAGCCATGGTTTTCCCGGTAGTGATGTATGGAAGTGAGAGCTGGACCATAAAGAAGGCTGATCGCCGAAGAATTGATGCTTTTGAATTATGGTGCTGGAGGAGACTTGAGAGTCCCATGGACTGCAAGAAGATCAAACGTATCCATTCTTAAGGAAATCAGCCCTGAGTGCTCACTGGAAGGACAGATCGTGAAGCTGAGGCTCCAATACTTTGGCCACCTCATGAGAAGAGAAGACTCCCTGGAAAAGACCCTGATGTTGGGAATGATGGAGGGCACAAGGAGAAGGGGACGACAGAGGACGAGATGGTTGGACAGTGCTCTCGAAGCTACCAGCATGAGTTTGACCAAACTGCGGGAGGCAGTGGAAGACAGAAGTGCCTGGTGTGCTCTGGTCCATGGGGTCACGAAGATTCGGACACGACTAAACAACAACAATCTGCACATTTAACATGCATGTGCCCATTTGAATTATCTTATTAATTTAAAAATAATTTTATACCACATTTCATTTAAAAGAAAATTTCAAGGAGTGATACAATGTTAACAAAGAAAAATTCAAGATAATTACAGAATAAAGTAGGCCAAGAAATAGCTGGAAAACATCAGGGCGAATAAATACATCTGAATAGATGGTGAGAGCACACTACTGTAGATGCCTGTTGCATGTGTGAGGGAGACCATAAAATAGGTATCACCACCTGGGTCATGTCGGGATGGATTAGTTCCGGTCATGGCATCCTCCAAATATAGCATGTTCACACAAGAGACAGAGTTCTTTCACATAACCAGCTCCCAAGTTATTTGGAGCCTTATAGGCCAATAGAAGAATCTTAAAGTTGGCTCTGTAACAAATTGGCAAACAGCACAGTTCCTTCAAAAAGGTTTTATATGATTGTGGTAAGAAGATCTAGTTGGCAACCTAGCCACTATATTTGGCACCAGTGTCAATTTCCCAACAAACTCTAAGGGCAGTGACACACAAGAGTGTTTTACAGTAGCCCAGTCTTGAGTTTACCAATGCATGGACCACTGTGGCAATGCTATCCTTATCTATGAACTGCTTTGGTTGGTGTAAAGCAGGGGTAGGCAACCTAAGGTCCGTGGGCCAGATGTGGCCCAATCACCTTCTCAATCTGGTCCGTGGATGGTCTGGGAATCAGCATGTTTTTACATGAGTGGAATGTGTCCTTTTATTTAAAATGCATCTCTGGGTTATTTGTGGGACATAGGAATTCATTCATTTCTCCCCCCCAAAAAAAAAATACAGTCCAGCCCCCCACATGGTCTGAGGAACAGTGGACTGGCCCATGGCTGAAAAAGGTTGCTGACCCCTGGTGTAAAGGTAAAAGGTGCTCTAGGCACCACAGCTGCTTGAGCCTCTGGTAACAATGATGAATCAAGGAGCAACCCCCCCCCCCCACCATAAAAATCCCTTTTGTACCTGCCTTTTCAGAGAGAGTCCAGTTACATCAAGAAAACAGTCCACCCAATTCCTCAGTCCAGAAACCACTCATCCACAGGGCACCTGTAATTTCATCCAGACACATTTGAATATAACAAATATACATATATACAGAGAGAAAGAGTGCCAAGTGTCATTTTGAGAACACCAAATCTCTTAATGACACCGGGGGAGGAAGAGGAGTGCGGGGGGGGGGGAGCGCACCGCCCCCGGCAACGCAATCCTGGTGGGGTGCCATCATGGCCATGCCGCTGTGGGCAGCATGCCACACCCCCAGGACGCGTGCCAGCCCCGCCCCCACCCCCACCTGCTCTCCCCCCCCCGGTGCCAGAGCATGAAGCTCCGCCACTGCTTAATGACAACATCATATAGCCATTGGTTCTCTGTGTTAGGGGGGAATGAGACAGTTACCCAACAATTATCATTGAGGATATCTAACCAGCGAGCTGACTCATGAGAAATAATTTTGGCAAGGGAGGTGTTTATTTTGGGGAGGTCTCTCCCCTAACTGTTGTAGTATTTCCTTCAAAACTGGAAGCTTCTGCAGAATAGCAAGTCTTGGCAATTTCCAGGAAATGATTCTTCGTAGTTGTTTTGTTAATGCAAGTTTGTTTGTTAGTAGCATAGTGGAGCAAATAGTTTTCCAGCCCCTGCTGATTTGGTATGTATTAGCAATATCAGTTGGAAAAGAGAACTCTTGCTGAGACTTGCCCAGATGTTCACTGAGTCAGTTTGTGAAAATGTTCACAGCTGTTATGGGATGCGTTCCTACCAATTCCTTCCCTTCATCAGCATACTGTGGATCTCTATAAAATAAAGATGAATGAGGGGTGTGTGTGTGTATGAGAAAAAGAGCAGCTCAGCCAAAAAATGCAAGGATCCTTCATGGAATTTCCCCCCACTTCCATCTCCATTCCAGACTTCATGCCAAAATGGAAACAGGTCAAAAAAAGCCTTCAGACTGCAATCCTGACCTAGTTTTTCACCTACAAAATGCACTGATTTTAGTGTAACTTGCACATGCATTGCAACATCCACAATTGCCACCCTAATAATTAAGAACCTTTAATAACAGGCTTTACAACTCCAGTCTAAGAAGCTTTAAAATTTTGCACAGTCAGTGCAGGTGTACTTCATAATTTTGCCAGGAAGCTATTGAAGGTGAAGGAGCATCCTTTGTGTTTAGCTATTGGCACCTGCACTTAAGAAGATCCTTCTTGTTCTAAGAGGGCGGGGAACAAAAGAGCTCAGCCCTAACTCAGTTATTTCCTCAGTTATTTATCCCCTAGAAGTCTAGAGAGATGACATTCTGTATTCAACCCTCTTAAGAGTGCTCACACATTCAGATGAGTGTGTGGAGGCAGAAGTTGATGACAATTCATTTCCGCCCTCCAACTTCAATGCATGGAGGTAAGGGGTTGGGACCAACAAATTTTGCATTCTCCCACTCTGTATGTTCACCAGCATGTAAACAAAGTCTTTTATTTCTTAGTTGTAACCTGAAAAGATTCCTTCATTAGGATATCTATAGCAGGTTTAGGTAGCAAAACCTTATCAGTTCTGTCTTCTCACTGCACATGTTGGGTTTTGCTCGTATTTTGTTGGTGTTTTATGATTTCTCACTGCAGGCCAATGTCCAGTATGCTCAGAAACCATTCTTCCCCATAGCCTCTTGCATGCCTTTGGCCTTTGAAAATCTGTCAACTCCCTTTCCTATAATCGTTTTTCAACCACATACTTCCCTCCTCCCTTATAATGCTCAGCTGACGCACTAATTTCAAGCTGTCCGAAATGGAGAAGGCCTGCAGACTGAATCATCAACCTTGTGTATTAGAGCACCTGGACTTTCATTTGAGGCTTCCCCATTCAAACACTTTGCTGAACAGGCCTGGCCTTGTTTACTTTATGTGCCCTGGCACCATCACAACCCAAGGTGATATGGCTTCTGGCCAAGGGCACAAAGCACTCGGGTCTCGAGCGTATGGAGGCACTTATTCCGCACACAAACACAAAACCTTTAAACGATATTGTTCCCCTGTCGCTCACCGAATCTCATATACCCATCTGTCTAAGGAATGCTTTCAAATCAAATGGAGAGCTTATTGTACAAATGTCTGTTTAATTTTAAGGCTGGCTTTTGTGAGTGTGCAGAACAATAAAGGAATGTGAAATGGAAGGCCTGTGGATCAAAGGGGAATTCGATGCCATGCTTATCACGTAATAGAGCTGCTAAACATACTGGCAGAGGGAGCTCTTGTATCTGATTGCATGGCAAACATCTTAACTTTGCAAAGAGGTGCTTGCAAAACACACACACACACACAGACCTTTTTTTAAAAAAGAAGGGTTGAACTAATAGTGCTCTCACAATAGGTACAATTCACCATACAAGTCTACTGAAACAGAAATGAGATTTATGCCAAGATACAGGCAGGTATGTTCCGGTAAAGAATTCATTCAATGGGCCTTGTGAAAGAGTACTTCCTGGCGAGTGTGCACTTACGTTTCCCAAGAGATGTGCGGGTGCTGCATCTCCCTTAGCAGTTGATGCAAGCATAACAAAAAGACGCAAAACAAAGAGTAATCCATTATATGAGGAGTACAGCAGTGTTTCCCAAACGTTTTTGGGCAACGGCACACCTGTTTACTGAAAAAAAATCTCGCGGCACACCACCATTAAAGCCCCGCCCCGTGACGTCAGCGCGCAGCGTCACGCCGGGAGGGACGCACAAAAGTGAAAGTTTTTTCCCTCCCCCTTGCCGGGGAACCTCCAAGCTTTGGGCAGGCAGGCAGGCAGAGCTGGGAAGGGGGTTTCCAGGGGACACGGCAGCTCCTCGAAAGGCTTCTCTCAGCTGCGCTCAATCCTCCTCGGAGAGGATTTCCCCTCCGGTCCCATGCCTTCGTTTGGGGCATCGCTCCGGCTGCTCCCTCTCCCGCCGCGCAGGAGCGATGCCTCTCTCTGGCTCTCCCTCCGCGCAGGCTGAGGGAGGGAGGGAGGTGCGCGTGTGACCCGTCTCTGCTGGGAGACCAAACCCAGCGAGGCAGAGTCGCACGGAGACGCCCAGGCAGCGCTGCCGGCTGCGAGGAGGAGCGCCAGGCAGCAGCAGGAGGCGCGGCCTCTCCTCGCCGCCGCCGCCCCGCCTCTCGCCGCCCGACTCGCCCGCCTCCCTCCAGGCATCTCGCGGCACACCAGCCGATGTCTCACGGCACACTCGTGTGCCGCGGAACACCGGTTGGGAAACACTGGAGTACAGTACTAGCAGTGCTGCTCGCACCCCTAGGCTGTGTACTCATTATGTCCTTAAAGCACATTCAAAGCACCTTCTTTTCCTCAAAGAATTCTGGGCGCTGTAGTTTACCCCTCACAGAGTTTATTTATTTAATAAATTTGTATTATTAGTTCCCAGCACCCTTAACAAACCATGGTTCCCAGAATTCCTTGGGGGAAATAACAATAATAAAATGTATGTTATGGTGTGTATGGTATGTACATTATTTAAACGCATGGTATGTACAGCAAAGACTCTCCTCCTGCAAGAGAGGGGAGTGGTTGTGGTCAAGAGCCGGACTCCGCCTCAAGCAGGGGGCGTTAGCCCCCTGCCTCCCACTCACCTGGCTGGCCTACGCCCATGGGCAGGCACCCAACCAGGTGCCTGCGAGGGGGCGTGTTTAGCAGCCCAAATTGCTGTGGCACCAGCCTTCCGGCCTCACTTTTCGTCGTCCCGTCGCGAGTCACCCACCCTCCACTCCCTTAGAGCTCAGGGTCTCAGTTTTCTTTTGGCCTTGCTATGGACCTTAGGTTGGTCGCCCTGGTAGGAATTTTTCCATTTGGCATTAGGCTTTTGGTTTTTTCGCCTACCTCGTAGCAATCGTCACAACTTTCGTGGTATTGGTGGGTAGGTTAGGCATTGGAATAATGTGTTGTGGTGTGTCGAAGGGCTAGGTGTGGCCATCGCCTATGCCTTCAATTTTTGGATATTCCGTTAAAGGAATCTGGCGGTCATGTATTCTGTCCGATGCCTGCTTGGCGGGAGGCCATGGCACGACCCTCGGTGACATCAGGGGAGAGCTTATAGTTGGATTAGCATCAACAGGCTCCACATACTGGTGAATAAACCCCCCTGTTTTAGACTCACTCCTCTCTGAGGGGGTGGAGTCAGCTGACGTAATCCAATGCCTTAGCCAATACCTTTTCACTTGCTGTAATCAATAAAGTTGTGGCCTTTTCTTGCCCATTAACCTTATATCACGTGTCCTCGTGTTTTCATTCCACTACGCGGGGATCGGGTCCTCGAACCACAAATACAATAAGCTCATTAAAACAGCAGCAGAGGGACAAAAAAACAAGGGTTTTGTTTTATGGTTCACAGAGTTACAATTCCCAGAAACCCTTAATGAACTACAGTGCCCAGAATACTTCGAGGGAAACAAGATGTTTTAAAAGTATGCTTTAAGGTTTTGGTGAACATTATAATGCAGATGAGAATATTTGTCCTCTTGTGCATGTACATTAGCTGTCTGTGCAAAAACATCCTTGCACACAATGACCTCCCTTACTTGGGGCATAACAGTGCACTCCTGCACATGCCTATTCAAAAGTAAGCTTTGTTGAATTAAATGAGACTTATCCCCAAGCAAGTGCATATAGGGCTGCAGTGTGAGCACCCAGCCACTGATGTCATTTTGGGCAATACTTTTCCCTAATTGTTCCCTTACAAGCAATGTAAGTCTAGTGGCACACTCATCTGTTATTTTTCTATGCAGCTGTCCTGCCTGTTTGTCCACACTGATTTCTATAGAATTACCAATCATGTAGAATCTAAGCATTCTTAATTCCTATAGAAATGCTCAGAAATTTTCACTCCATTTGACTGGAAGAAGCAGTCCTTGAATAAGAAAACTGAAATGTAATCAGTGGAGTTGTCTCCAAAGTGTAAATGTAAAGATGAGGTGAAGCAATGGGGTGAGCTCCCATTGCTCTGTCCCAGCTTCTGCCAACTTAGCAGTTCAAAAGCACACCAGTGCAAGTAGATAAATAGGTACTGCTGCAGCAGGAAGGTAAACAGCATTTCCATGCACTCTGGGTTCCGTCACAGTGTACCGTTGTACCAGAGGCAGTTTAGCCATGTTGGCCACATGACTCGGAAAGCTGTCTGTGGACAAACAGCAGCTCCCTTGGCCTGAAAGCGAGATGAGTGCCACAGCCCCATAGTCGCCTTTGACTGGACATAACTGTCCAGGGGTCCTTTACCTTTTTAACCTAAAAGAAAAGAAGTACTTTGCTATTCAGTTTGATTTCATTAGATGTAGCTTTTATCGCTACTTGTTCCTGGCAATAATGACCCGAATTCAGGCCATAGTGTAAAAGCCTAAATACTAAAGGTAATGACATAAATCATTTAAAAACCATATTGTCAGGAAAGCATTGTTTAATGTTTGGATAAGATATAAGGACCTACTGGAAAACAAAACCCCAAGGTGGCTGTCACCGATGGAAGCGAAAGCTCAGAAAAAGCTCAATATGGAGGTCAAATGGCTGAAATATTGGGAAATTTTGGAACAAGAGGGAGATAGACTGAAATTGCAGAGTTTTGAGAAATTAAAAAACAAAGTGTGAGATTGGCTTCATTATTATCAGATAATGGAGGCATACAATTTGGACAAGAAAATTGGCTTCCAGGTGGAAAAATCAAAATTAGAAACAGAACTGCTAGAACCCAAAACTAAGATTTTGTCAAAGATGTATAACTTGCTGTTGAAATGGAATACACAGGATGAAACGGTGAAATCTGCTATGATTAAATGGGCACAAGATGTTGGACATAACATAATGATGGCTGACTGGGAACAGTTATGGACAACAGGTATGAAGTTTACGGCATGTAATGCCTTAAGAGAGAATATTATGAAAATGATATACAGGTGGTACATGACACCAGTCAAGCTTGCAAAAATCTATCATTTGCCCGATAATAAATGTTGGAAATGTAAAGAAACTGAAGGTACATTCTTTCACCTTTGGTGGACGTGCCCAAGGATTAAGGCTTTCTGGGAGATGATTTATAATGAAATGAAAAGGGTATTTAAATATACCTTTCTGAAGAAACCAGAGGCCTTTCTCCTGGGCATGGTCGGCCAAATGGTGCCAAAGAAGGACAGAACTTTTTTTATGTATGCTACAACAGCAGCAAGAATACTTATTGCAAAGTATTGGAAGACACAAGATCTACCCACTCTGGAAGAATGGCAGATGAAGGTGATGGACTACATGGAATTGGCGGAAATGACTGGCAGAATCCGAGACCAGGGAGAAGAGTTGGTGGAAGAAGATTGGAAGAAATTTAAAGACTATTTACAGAAATATTGCAAAATTAATGAATGTTAGAATGATGTCAGAATGAAGTTAAGTGGTTTAAGCAGCAATGTTATAAAGGTGTAAGTAAAAATGGATTGTAAACAGGTGAGAATCCAAAGTTATAATATATTATGTTAAAGGACTAAGATAAAAACAAAGAGGGAAAGAAATTGCTGAATTAACTAACTGAATTGGAATACAAAAAAGGGAGGCGTGAGGAGGTCAGGGAAACAAGGAAATGAATGTAAGGTATGGAAAGACTGATGTATTTTTTAAGTGTTTTTTATCTTTTTTGTATTTTGTATTTTTTCTTCTATTTTTATTTTTGTCTTTCTTTTTCTTCTTTTTTTAATTCATGTAATTCTTTTCTTTGAAACTTTAATAAATATCATTAAAAAAAAATACTAAAGGTAATGATTGAAAGCAAAGGACTTGAAAAAGCTAAGATTTGAGCTCATGTGTGAGACATTTTCTTGTGTACTTTGACTAAGATTGCAGCAGCACTTCAGGTTTCTCTTTTTCTTTCTCCTGGGAGCCAAAAACAAACAACAGTGAGGAAGGAAGACATTTAAGGATAACCAAACATTTTGTTCTTCAAATTTCAGTGCTCATAAAACAAACTTCTCATACAAACTTTTCACGCAAAGTCTTATTTCAAAATGCCTTTATGAGATTTCCAGATTTATGTGAACTTTTTTATTAAAACATTTAACGTGTAGTTTTGAATTATAGCTTGAAAACCATGCTCTATCAAGTACTCCCCTCCATGCCTCACCAACAAATAAATAAATACTGGAAACAATTGCATCACAAATTATAAGTAGCTGATTTGGTTAGATTTTCCAAATATAAAGGTGAGGAAGGTAATGCGAACATGAAGTGAGGGGGAGGCGGGAGGAATTGCTGATTTAGGTCCTTCAGTTTGGATGAGTCTACTCTATGTTAAACATAATTGGATGCAGCCCATAAACTCTGGGGAGGACTCCTGTCCTTCCATGATCCATACTCATGCTTAAGAATCCCTTTAAATTTAATTCATACAATGCTTTGTTTTTCCTCAAATATCATTCCATATCATGGATGACTTCTAAACAGTACTGCAGTTTTAAAGCAACATTTGGTCATTTAATTCTGCGAAGGTAGGAAGGCAGTAAACGTCTTTATGGTATTATTGGATTCAGAAATCATTAAGCCCAGCAGGAAGAAAAGCACTTCAGAGCTTTCAAAAAGATAACAAGCCTTGAAGTGCTAAGGAATGAATTTCTTTTTATTAGAATTTTCATACAAACACAGCCCTCATGGGCTGCTCTAATAATAAGAGCTCTTGTAACAGGTCAAAAAAGGAGAATCAAAGATAAACAACCAGTCAGATTTTTTTTTAAGTGTCCTATAAAAATAAACATCAAATGAAGAACAGATACAGATTTAGCTGAATCAGTAAAATGTATGGGCACATTTCAGGCAAAGTGGAGCTCTTTTTAAATCCCTTTATTCTGTTAGGAGAACTAAGTATGCGATTATATCTCTCCCCTTGAAATTAATGAACCATCTAATATTATCCTATGCATTCAATATTATCCCAGGCATGTTGATTCAATGGGACTTCTTTCCAAGTAAGCATGCACAGAAATGCAGCTTTTAATATACTTTAACTTTGCAAGGATTGTATGCTACAATTGCATCAAGTGTTTACAAACACACATTTGCTGCATGATTGCATTTTACAGTAAGGTTAAAATATGCATTTTAGGGTATGCTTTGTTAGTCATATCTAGCAAAGTCATAGTGACCATGGCTAATGTAAGTCCACTGATTTCAGTGGGTCTACTCTGAGTATGACATAGTTGGGTAGAACAGTCAATAGAAGCTAAATTCAGTAGCTTTACCTTGCAGTTGGAGAGAATATTCCCTCAGCGAAAAAAGGTCTCATTTTCAATTGATGCAAAATCCTCTTCCTCCATTTTAGGGTCTTCCCACTGAATGGCAGAAATAAGTATTTTTCTGGTCACAGAAAAAGCAAAGGTAGCAATGTTGATCCATAAGAGAGAGAGAAATCCACATGTTCATATTAGGGTAATAGCTTTATTGGACCAAAAATAAATCACAAAATTGTGTGCAAACAAATAACAATATATTTTTGTCAAGTTCTGCAGTCATAGTTTATATATACTGTGACTTCATTACTGACAAAATGCAGACACTGAAGCCAACACTAACTCTAGTGAAAGGACATATATGAGAGCATTTTGATAATTTGGGTTTATAGTTGATGTTTCTGGCACAGCCATATGAAAAATGAATATCAAGCTGACATTGTTCCCCAGAATGGTGTTGGACTAACCTTCCGAGCACATTGTGTCTACCACTAAATTTATTATAAATGATTCCCGCCCCCCACTCTTTGCCTGATAAATGACTGCTGAGATTCCTAAAGCACTGAGATGACATCATTGAAATGGCAGTTATCTAAAGCAACATATTTCTTTATATCAAAAACATATAACCCAAGTGATGCAGCCAAACTTCAGTCAAGGTTCACGATGGCTGATACTGTTGTGCTTATCATGAGCATAGCAAGTTCTCCTTCCTCGTCCAACTCTTTATCTGCACCAATGTATCACACTGACTTGCATTGTCAAACTTGCCCGCCACTTTCTCAGCTACTCATTTGTATCATGTTTCCTCTAGCATTGGAAAAAGAGATGGTACAGTGAATGGAATGGTGTGTGGCTGTGTAATAGTAGTTGTAGTAGTAGCTTGCTGACTCAGTAGTCTGACTGCCATCAAGTCCATGCTCTGGCCCTGACTGCATGCAGCAGTTGCAACAGCTGCCTTTATGGACCTAATGTTTTCTCCAGCTTTTGGGGGGACCTTGGGCAAGATGCCTTCCATCGGCTCCTTCCCACGGTGAGTCTGTTTTCTCACTGCCATCATTGCCAGCTGCTGCTGTAGCTCCTCTTCCTCATCATTGTTGCCCTGTGTTTGGATTCCAGGCAGAAAAGGGCCAATAAGCTAGCAATAGCACCTACGCCTACTCCTTCTTGCCATCACTGTTTTTTGGTCCAGAGTGAGAGGCAAGTCAACAAGCAGGCAGGTTTCAATGGTGAAGAGGATGAGCAGGTCCAGGGGGCTTGTTGAATGTGAGCCCTTGGCACTGTCGGCATTTAGGGGTCGAAAGGCCAGCTGGCTCGGTCCCAGCTGGAACGTCTCCCTCTCAGCCTTGCCGCTGCAGAGATTCATCGACCTCTGGCTCCGACGTACATCAGCGACTCAAGCTTGCACACTTTACTCAGCAATGTATACTCCTCCCCCCCAATAATGTTTATTAAGTTTCTTACAAATATAACACAAACTAAAAAAAAAACCAATAAAGAAAAAATAGGAAGAGAAATAAAACAAATAAAACAAATAACAACAAAAGATATAACAACAAATACAATACAAATTAATAATTAATTAAACTTCCAACCTTATAAACATATTACTTGACTTCCTCCAGTCCCTCCCATCTGAATTTCCTTGTAACTAAATGTAGCAGTTTTCCAATATCATTATTCAAAAACAATATTCCAATTGTAGTCAAGTTTCGTAACTTTTCTTAACCTTCTAAATCTCATTTAATAATTAAATCCTAATTTAATCCTAGGCCTAATTGATACTTCCAGGTTACTTCTAATTTTTAATGTTACAATATCTATTCAAATGGTCTTTAAATTTCTTCCAATCTTCTTGATATTCCTCTTCTTTCTGGTCGCGGATTCTCCCAGTGAGGTCAGCAAGCTCCATGAAGTCCAACATCTTCATCTGCCATTCTTTCACAGTTTGTAATTCTTGTGTTTTCCTACTCAGCAGTGTATACTGCACAACAGAAGAGGCTTGAGGCTGTAGACACATACTAACTACGCATTTATTAAACATAAATCAGGGCAAAGAAACATGTCGTCTCTCCTTGCCGTCTTCTCGGAGAGAGAGAGTAAAAATACAGAGCGGAAGTTCCGCTTGCGCCAGCACTCTGTGCTGGAATGTAAACAGACATGTGACACGCAACAATCCCATGTCTGCAACTAAAAGGTGGAATGGAATCCCAACATCCACATGCCCAACCATGCCGAGCCTTGACATTACAGTGATGCAATACAGCAGATTTGGCTACATTACAATCTTACAAAGTCATTTTTAAAAGAGGGCAATGCTTTGTGTCCCAGCAGGCAACTGATGTAAGAATGAAAAAATCAGTCCTAAAGTGCTATATGCAGTTTATGAGCTAATACATTTTGTTTATCGAAGGCTTTCTATGCTAGGTAGTAGGTGCACAATGTCCTCATGTTTATGCATTTATTCTCTATGGATTTTTTTTTTCAAAAAAAGGAAATAATTGACAACGCAAGAGTATTGGAAAGAAGCAAATGTTTAGCCGAAGGTGAGTTTAAAAAAATAAATCAGAGGCAACTACAAATCTAAAAAGCTTTTCGTTAGGACAACTGGCATTCTAACACAGGCACTTCAATCCATCATTCCTCTCCTATTAGGGCACTGCCAATTTTGTGCCCTTTAAGAGGGAACATGAAAAAGTAAATAGAAAGCCTTGGGGAAACATAGCTATTTCTGTATTCCTTGATAAGTCCATAATTGATCTGTTTGGTCATTGGAGCCTTTGTACACTAAACTACAGTGCGTTGCCAGAATTCGTTTATAATGGTATACCACACACACCCCACTGTGGATTTTGTTGTTGTTCCATAAGAAATACAGATAGAAAAAGTGCTGAGGAAAATCATTTATGTTCCAAAGAAAATGCTTGAGTTGGTCTTATTAAAGACATCACATCAGGACTGAATGTAGCTACACCATTCCTGTGAAACCTTAAATCTTTGATGTTTTAGAAAACATTTTCATAACTAGTGGAGAAAATGTAGAGAAATCATTGTGACAAATGCTAGCCCTTTTAAGTTGTATTTATTTCTGTGTAATTTAAATTTCTTTGGGCCCCAATGTAGTGGGAGGCAGTTCTAGCAGGGCAAATGCCAACCTAATGGAGTCATGCTTCTCATGGTTGAACATCAGTCGAATCAACAGCACAAGAATAGCTGTGGAAACTAGTACTGTGTCAAAATGTGTCTGCCAGTTTCTCAAGAGTACTACCCTCCACCACACCAGCAAAAGAGACTTCCATTTGTCACACTTTCTGGAACGTCATAGGAACAACAGGCAATCCCATGAATTACTATGCCACAAATTACTGTGAATTACTATTCCATGTCAATATATTTTGTAATTGAATAATAGCACACTATTTGATTCATGTACTGTATATGGAAGGATATAGAAGTCATTTAAGATGTGTCAGGACAGCATTTTGTTTTTTTAATGTGTTGATGCTTAAGCTGTTTCTGGGGAAAGAGATAGATCACTAGGCAAAACACCTAGGCATAAAAATATTTTGGATATTCGAGTGGATTAATAGAAGTTACTAAGAGCATCTCCTGTGAATTATTATAGATATTTTGCTCTATATACAAATTGAGAGGGACATCTCTTAGGCACCCTCAGGACAGAACTTGAGCACTTAAACATTGCTATTTATTCTAATTTTTATAACCAGACTTTTGCAAAGGTAGTTGTAGATAGCTGTGACATTCCTCATTGTTTACCATTTGTCAGACTTGCTGACTTGACTTCAAGCTAGGCAAGTGGTATTTGAACAGGTCTGTTTCTGACCTAAAGTTTGCCCCTACTAAAGCAGACATTGATCCTGCTAAATATCTGGTAACAAATAAGCAATTTTGCTTTCTCTGTGCTTTCGATTCAACATTCACTAGTTACTGGGTTTCTAAATGCCAAAATAGGAAACCAGGGACCAAACGTATTTATGAACTAGAGGCAAATAAAATAAAATAGAAGTTTAGCAGTAGTTTAAAAATATTTACAAAAAGAAATGCAATAAAAAATGAATGGAACAAAAGAGTCCATATGCTATTATGAATGTATAATGCTTCTGTTTTTGATGTATTGGTTTATATTATGTGTGTAATGAGCTCTCACAGATGGCAAATAATGACAGTTTTAGAGCAAAAGGTTTTTAGCTACTTAAGAAATGTTTTAATGCCAAGTTTTCTGACATTTTTTATTTCACCGTGTTTACATTTGTGTGACTTAAACATATAAACTATACTAATATTTAGTCTTCATATGCTTCATCTTATGTTTACTTTGCTGATGGTTAGACTTACAGAGAATGATGTATCCAGATTGTCATCATAACGCCATCTAGAATAATAATGATCCAACAAAGAAAAACTTGATTTTAACATTCATTTGTTTCCAACACTCATTGCAGAATCTTGATTGAAATTACTCATTTACAAGTTTTAAAGCACTGGTGAACTTTAAAATGATGACAGAAGTGTTTAACTCCTATTACTATTAATTTCCGGGCTGTTATACTGCTGGTAAATGTATATCATGAAAGAAAGCAGAAACGCATAAATCTCCATTAGTAGTGAAAATGAAATAAAGGATGTTGACTAGATATAATGTAGAAACTTCTCACCAAACAGACAAAACAGCAGAGACCATTTTGGTTTGTAATGATAAACACAAAGGAAGGAAGACCCGGCTCACACACACCTTTCTTTCTTTTTTACAGAATATAACTCATGTAAAATCATAGTCACTTATAGTTATAGACCCAAATTTTACACATTAGAATATCCAGTGGAGGGAAATGAACAGAAACAACCAGCAGCTGCTTTGGGGTGTGTGAACCTTAGTATGAAGGGTATGCTAGAAATTCTCAAGGTTTGTTTTCCTGCTGCCAGGAGCCCTGCTCCTGAACAGAGTTTGGAATATGGAAATCTTATGCCGGCTTAATTTAAACTGGTGTAAATGACATTGGCTTCTTATATTTAGGATTTCTCTGTTCCTCCCGGGTAAGTATGTCTAGGATTGTATCCTTAATATGATTACTATTTTTTGCTTCCTTGCTTGCTTGTTTAGGCTTTCACAATCAAGGTGAGCTAGTAAATACATCAGCCACAAACAATGCAGCTCCTGAAACTTAATCTATGTTGGACTGGGTCACAATCCATATTTAAAGCCTCTCATTTTGTGGAAAATCACAACATAGTAACAACTCATTGAAATACGTGTGCTTGTTCCTCTGACTCTGAGTTACCAAATTCTAGTACATGAAGAAATAGAGCACATCCAATCACTGTGAAAGACATTCTAGATTTTGGCTTCTTCTTTTGATACTGACCTTTGAAAGATACCACATAATTTTGTATGACCTTATCTAATTATAGTGGTAGTCCTTTAATCATATTCAAAAGTTAGCAAAGTTGAAAGATTGTACTGTAATATCTATTTACCCAACTAAGGCAATTGAACCGGGAATTGCATGGCAGTGGTAAAAAGGGCAGCATGTCACAGAAATGGATTGGCCAGCTCTGACCTAGAAATCTCTAGAGTAAATCATTTTACTGTTGCCCAGAAAATTCCAGGAAGATGAAAAATGGAGTGCAATCCATTTCCACGATATCAATAAATAGGAAGGGCTCTGGAGGTTCAATATGCTGTGGTTAGCTACTCATATCACTTTATTTAGAACCCAAACAAAATACATGCCTACTCTGCAAGAAAGTAATTACTTTGCTGCGCATTTTGTCGTTCCATCGAAAAGAAGAAATGATTGTTAGTTTAGGAATACTGAATAAAGTAGTCTGCCATTGGCCCTCTTCATTCTCTTCTGCCTTTCCTGTCTCAATAAACTCTGCCAGTTTTCTCCCTAATGCACCTCCTGTTCACTTTCTGGACCAGGACACATCTACAGAAAATCGGTGCGCTGTGTGCAGTTCTCATACTGTCCCATTTAAAACATTCAGCACAGACTGGAGAAAGTGGATAAAGAGACTTTGCCATGCAGGACTTCCATGAAGCTTAGAATTATAAAATTGTAGAGTTGGAAGAAACCCTAAGGGCCATATAGTCCAACCCCCTGCAATGCAGGAATCTCAACTAAAGCATCCATGGCAGATGACCATCTGCTTAAAAACCTCAAAGAAGAGTCCATAACTTCCTGAGGGAGTAGGGAGTCTGTTTCACTATTGAACAGCTTTTACTGTCATAAAATTCTTCCTGACATTTAGTCAGAATCTAAATGAAGCCATTGGTTTGGGTCCTACCCTCCAAAGCAGGAGAAAACAAGCTTGCTCCATCTTCCATGAGACAGCCCTGTAGATATTTGAAGATGGCTATCATATCTCCTCTCAGTCTCATCTTTTCTAGGCTAAACATACCCAGCTCCTTCCATCATTCCTCATAAGGCTTGGTAGGGATTGTAGGGTTTGTACATGGGAAAATGTATACCTACACAGCAGCGGCGTAGCGTGGGTTATCAGCACCCGGGGCAAGGCAAGTAATTTGCGCCCCCTAACCCGGGGCAAGGCAATTAATTTGCGCCCCCTAACCCGGGGCAAGGCAAGTACAGTAATTTACTCTCCCAAGCAGAAGCAGCAGCGAGGCTTCTCTTTCCTCCGCGCTCTCCTGGAGCTGCCTCTTTTCTTTCCTTTTTTCCCTTTCTCCAAGGCTTTTCGCTTTCTCTCCTTAATTGATTCCTCCTCCACACCGCAGCGTTTCGTGGCTGCTTCCCCCCCTTCCCCTCTCTCTCCTCCTCACTCTGCTTGCCTTGTCCTGCCCTGCCTGAGGGCGCCCTGAGGAGACTCCGCTCTCCTTTTTGACCAGGCGAGGTGGAAAAGTCTCTTCCCGCCCCCTCGCCAGACTCCCTGCTCGGCTCGACTCACTACCCAGGCGGCCAGTGGAGAGAGAGCCGCAATTACCATAAAGCTCCTCTCCCTCCGCTTCGCCAAGCTGTCAAAGCCCGGCAGCAGCGGCAACGGCAGCAGCAGGCGCAGCCAGACCCCCGCCAGCCAGCCAGCCAGCCAGCCCGCCCGCCCGCCCGGCTTCCTCTCCTTTTTTTGCCCGCGGCAGAAGGCTTCGCTCTCCCCCTTCCGCGACCTCCTCGCCAAGCCGAGCGAGCGCGGGCTCCCTAACCCGTGGATTTTAGTAGGGGCAGAGAGCTGCTAGTGTGAGCGCGCCCCCCGCCCATGTTGCGCCCGGTGCGGCCGGCCCCCCTGGCACCCCCCACGCTACACCACTGCTACACAGGAAGGTGCCTTATGGCAGTTCAGAATATCTGTCCGTCCATCCAACACTGAGCTATGGTGCTGTGTGGTCATGTTAAATACCCATTAAAAACATAGTCTAGAATAGGAACCTTTGGTCCTCCAGATGTTGTTGGACTCCAACTCCAATTAGCATTGCCAATGGTGAAGGATGAGGGGAGTTGTAGTCCAACAACATCTGGAGGGCCCCTGCTCTAGAATATACGTAAGTCCTCTGGGGAGGGCCCATGTGAATTCTCTGTTACCCATATCACTGCCCCAGGAATGTCATCAAATGAATGCTTGCTTCTAATGCTAGATAGCACCCTAAATTTGATGATGCCTAGTTTACTCTGAAGTCACACATGTGGCAACTGTTTACACAAGGAAATGAGGATTTAACAATATTTATAAAACAATAAAACCCTTAACAACTTGGGAGCAGTTTACTTATAAGATCACCTTACCCTACACATTCCACTTGACCACTTTGATCAGCGGAACTGGTGCTCTTATAGGTACCCGTTCCACATTTATAAGTGCCTGCAGTTTAAAACTACCTGCCTGTTGAAATCAAACAAACACCTTCACAAGTCTACCCAGACAAGTCTACCCAGATGCTTAGAAAATTGAGGTAATTTTAATCTGCTTTAGTATTTTCGCTTTTGTATGTTTTAAACTGTGGCTGTAATTCTTTCTTGATCTTCTTGTTTTATATTTTTGCAAAATGCTTTGAGGATTTCTTTAACAATTAAGTGGTATATAAATTTTATGAAATCAATAAATAAAATATCAATAAATAAAATTTTAAAAATCCTCAGTATCCTGGCATGAAGCGGAGTGGAAAAACAATTACATTTGCTACATTACATAAAAGACTAAAATATGCTTTAATGTTACTAATTCTCACGGTGATACTAAGAAGTGTTGCATTACTTATTTGCAGATAAAGCAATTTCCTGTTGAGGATCTCAAAATACTACACAGGTGACCATTTACAATGTCTCAAATTATCCATGCTTAAAGCGCTGGTAGTATACTGTGACCTTAATTGTTTCATAGATAAGTCTCCTTGTAAATGTGGCTTATGGCTTTATGGCTTATGTCTTCAAGTGCTGTCAATAAAACTGAGAAAGTACAACACAAACAACCTGTAGCATAACTGGAAAGAGAACACAGGTACTCTAGGTTCCTGGGCCCATGTATAAGTTATAAGAGTATCACATCTCCTGAAAATGTTTTCCTTGGTAAATAATCTAATTTAGGTGTCACTTCTTGTGCCAGAGAAAATATTTTCAGGAACACAAAAAAAGATATAAGAAGAAATGAAAACAGTTATTTAACTGCACTCCCCAGATTTAGACCTTCTCAAGTAACCGATACAGTGCAATGTTCTTCAGAATGAACAAAGCATTCACTACATGGCTAAGGAATTATAAATAAAACCCTTTCATGATGGACAATAAATTAGCATTGCATCTTTCTGGGAACACAAACACATTAGCCTCACAAGCGTAACAGTGCCAGGATACATGAACTCTCCATTGGTGGATGACCAAGGAATGTAATTGCACAACTGTATATCAACACATGCTTATGCCAGTCCTTGGCACCAAAGAAAGATGGAGACAAAACAATGTCTTTGGGGTGTACAACTGATGTAGCCTCTGCAGTCTAGTTTAGGAATCATTCACATTTTCAAAGCTATGAGATAGTTATAGATGGGAAAAAAAATGGGTCCCTGAAATGACTACGGTGGTTGTCGTTTTGAAGTATAGTCTTCCAATATTTCAGAACAAAACTAAGGTCAGCAACTCTCTAGTTACACAGAAAGTTCTGCAAAGCAAAGATTCATTCATCTGAATTTAGCTAACCCACAATGTATACACCTTGCCAAATATGTAAAAAAAAAAGACTAAGTCCATCCAATGTGAAACGAGGCTCTGGGGCCAAGGTCTTCATCATCTTCTTAAAGTCCTGTTGTTACACATTCTCAGTCTGCCATTGTCTGTTTGCCAGGCCAGAAAAATCACAGGCCAAAAGGAAGGTTATAATCTGTGGTTGATCTTCTAGGAAGATAAAGATATATCTGGTGAAAAGTGCTGTTTGGAAGAGTTATTCATAACTTGGGGAAACTGCAGTATTTCAAAACTACACAAACTCTTTAAGAGCATCACTTAAGAAAATGACAAAAATAACATCCTACAAACAATCATGAAATTACAGCCATGCATAATAGTGTTGATTACGCTGAACTTTCACAACAGGTTCTTTGAAATATTGGCATGTTCCAAAGGTTGCGGTGGACTCTTTCATCTACAACTCCACCTACTTTGCAAATGACAGTATACTATTGGGAAGGTTCATCTAGATTTTGAAAAGTATGGCAAGTGGGACACATCTACATTTCCTGGCTTCCCAGCAGAGAAGTAAAGTAAAGAACAACAATTTATGATATTTCACCATGAGGGAATGGCTCAGTGTAGTCTCCTTTACCAGAACAGTGCTGTCAGAAGTGATCATCTTCTTGACAGGTAGAGACAGACAGGTAGACGCATGCACCAGCAGGAAGTGAGCCCATTTCATTTTCATGCAATGCAGCCAGAGTCAAAGCAACAAGAACAATGGATTATGTAGCCTAACCAATTTCTCAAGGCAGGACACCCTGTATGTAAATTACTCATTGAAGACATTTGGCCAACTGTTATGCTGTAGTAGCCAAGGGCCAAACCAGAGGAGACATAAATCACTTGAATGCAATTAACTTGCAACTTTTTTGGTATGTAGGAGCAGCCAAAACAGCCTCAGGAGCATGGTGGGTGGAGAGGAAGAAGTTTAACTCTTCCTTTTCCTGGTGCTGCTATTTCTTGAGAGACCCACACACATCTCCCTTAGTTAAGGCCACCTCAATAAATGTGCCCATGGGGGCCCCTCTTTAAATGGGGCATCATTTATTGAGGTGGCCTTAACTAAGGGAGATGTGAGGTGCCAGGAATATTGCAGCTGAAATGTTCCTGTTGCTTCAGCCATGAGCTCACTGGAATGATGCAAAAGCTCCTATCTCTCAGCCACCTGCCCCATCTAAAAAGTGAGGTTTAAAATATTGGCCCATTTTACAGGGATGTTGTAT
Source organism: Podarcis bocagei (assembly GCF_964188305.1). Classification (NCBI taxonomy): domain Eukaryota; kingdom Metazoa; phylum Chordata; class Lepidosauria; order Squamata; family Lacertidae; genus Podarcis; species Podarcis bocagei. The sequence continues at coordinate 41,676,657 of NC_138127.1, forward strand.
GGATTACTGACATGAAGGACACATAGCTGTCAACTTTTCACTTTTCTTGCGTGGACTCCTATTCAGAATAAAGGAATTTCCCTTTTAAAAAGGGAAACATTGACAGCTATGGAAGGACATATGAAGCTCTTAATACATATGAACCCTAACCACAATGATTTCTTCTATATCTCTCTTTAAAGGTAAAGGGTAAAGGGACCCCTGACAGTTAAGTCCAGTCACGAACAACTCTGGGGTTGCAGCACTCATCTTGCTTTACAGGCCGAGGGAGATGGCGTTTGTCCGCTTCCGCAGACAGTTTTTCCAGGTCATGTGGCCAGCATGACTAAGCCGCTTCCGGCAAAGCCAGAGCAGTGCAAGGAAACACCATTTACCTTCCCACCGGAGCAGTACCTATTTATCTAGTTGCACTGAGTGCTTTCAAACTGCTAGGTTGGCAGGAACAGGGACTGAACAACGGGAGTTCACCCCGTCGCGGGGCCTCGAACCGGCGACCTTCCGATCGGCAAGTCCAAGTGGCACAGTGGTTTAAACCACAGCGCCACCTGCATCCCATATAGCTCTCTTTAGAGTTCACGTATTAAAGTTCATTGTAGCAATTTCTGAAAGCAGCAGGAAGCACTGAACAATATTGTTGCCTTCTATTACTCTGGTGAATGTCATTTAAGGCAGATGCAGGTCTGATTCAAATGTTACCTTTGTGGCATAGAAGCTATTTCAGTGCAATCTGGTCTCATGCGGAAGTGTTAGCACACGCACCAGATAACATCAGTTGCTTCTCAAGTCACCATGACTTTGCCTGAGGAGTTAAACTTTCTATCATATTCTTGTTCATGCACATCACTGGAGAAGGGTGAGACCAGCTCTGGTTAAAATGACCTTCACACAATAGAGCAAAGATGCAGAACCTGTGGCCTCCTGGTGTTAGACTACTCCCGTACTTCCAAACTATTTGCCGTGCTGGCTAGGACTGATGGGTGTTGGAGTCCAACAACAACTGCAGGGCCACATGTTACCCATCCCTGCCCCAGAGGTACTGTTTACAGAGGGTCTGGGTGCAACTCTGATCTGGCAAACTGGACTCCTGAACTCTGCCTGGATCAAGTAACCCCATGGAAGACAATGGGAGAACTGGAGAGGATAGCCATGTCATAAGAACATCAGAGGCCCACTGGATGAGGCCAATGGCCCAACTAAGTCCACCATCCTGTTCTCAAAATGGCCATCCAGATGCCTACAGGAAGCTCAAAAGCACCTGGTGCAATAGGACTGTCCTCAGCAGCTAATACTCAGGGGCATACTGCTAGTAGCCACAGATAGCCATATTTCCATGAATGCCATTACATTGTTGTTTATGTGCCAGCAGGGCATGGCAGCAGAAACAAAGGCATCAAGAAATGTGAGAGAACATATGGGGAGAGCTATATCGGGATGCAAACCATGAGGACACTTTTCTGTAGGGATTTCAGAGCATGTGTGAAGGGGGTCATTTAGGTTAGTCCTAACCCTGCTGCCATGCCTTTCCCCTAGCTATGCATTCAGCCAGCATAATCCATTCTGTCTTATGTACATGCTGTAAAAGAATTATTATCTGATCTCTCGTTGAGAAGTTCTACATGTGTAACATTAGTACATATGTATAGCCTCTTCTAATGCTAGCGGAATGCAGAGTCATGACCTTGCTGGGCTAGCTCACATAGTTCCCCCCCCCCGCAAGCTTTTAACATCTGTGGGAGGGGGCTGCCTAAATTTCCCTTACAGGACACACATTAAGGAATATCCTTTGTCATCTTACCAGGAGATCTGTGTTTATACCCAAAGGTGTACTTTAAACACTATTGATTAGCACAATGCTGTGGTCCAATTTGGAAGAAGGTTAGGTTATTAAACAAAAACAAAAAAAATACCTCTGGAATGAATGAATGAATGCTTAAGCAAGGTCCAATAGATCAGGAGCAAGAATCTTTGGACCGTATACTCAAATCCAGAGAGGAAATACATCTCCATTTTACAAGCCAGGTAGGAGTCTTCACCTGAACTCTTCTGGGGTTCATTTGGTGATGATAAGCATAGCAGCTAACAGACATATCAGTGGCAACCGACTTACTCATCTGTACCTATTTATCAGTATTTGAAAAAGAATCTGAATAGATTTGTCACCCCATCCATGTTCAAGTTTATTTTAATTACAAAGTTAGAAGCAAGCAGCCTGACCAGTTAGTGCTGAAACTTCCTGAATGTGTTTATACATGCATGCCATAATGTCAGCTTCAGTCTCTGTTTTTTGTATTGTCCAGAGAAAGGTATGACAGCTTTTTGTTAAATAAAGGAGTGGGGGGAGGAAGGAATTGTCCAGTTTCCACAGCAGTTCTAAGCAGATTTACTTGGAAATAAGTTTCATCAAACACAATTTAGACTCCCAAATAAACACATTTTGGATTACAGGCTTTCAGGCAAAAATATCTTCAGGGCTTTGGGCTTTTTAGTGTTTAGCTGACCCAATTTTTAAAAATATACAGACAACAGAAACAACCTCGGTAAATGGGAAGAAGCATTCTGGCGTAAGAGTAACTGAGATATATCATTACATGCTAGGGAAAATGAGGATTGAAATTTCTACAAGGCAGAAAGAAGAAATTCTACAGGCCAAATGCTTTGTTCAGCTAGCATTAATTTTGAAAAGACATGAGAAGAGAGGACTGGTCCTGATGGGTAAATTTTAATGCATTTTATTGCACTTAGTTTGATGTACCTTTTGTTTGTTACTGTAAGCATAAAAAACTTGTGCTAAATCCAGAGCTTTATTTTAGTAGGCCTGTTCACCCAGGTCAAAAACATAGGAGGAGCACTCATCTGAAATGTCTGCAGACCAAAAAGACACAGCGCATAAAAGCATATCTTGAATTATCCCCATAGTTGGTGCCTTAACCCATCTCTATACAGGAAGGGTGGGGAACTTGTGGCTCCAAAGGTTCCATCTATCTCATGCCTGTTCATACACATCTCTGGAGAAGGGTGAGACTAGGCCAGGTGTTAAAGTGACTTTCACACCACAGAGCAAGGATGAAGAACATGTTGTTGGACTTCAATTCCCATCAAACCTGACCATTGGCCCTGCTTCCTGGGCCTGATGGGAGTTGGAGACCCCAAAACTATCTAGAGATCATGTGCCTCACAACATGGGACAGTTGGTTTCTATAGTCTCTAGAGTTGAATCAAAACTATGTGTGTCCAGCACACCTTTGGCTACCCTTTTGAGTTTTTGTCTAGGTCTTGGACGTTAGAAGATGGCATGCGTGACAGGACAGGACAGTTTTAATGCTCCAGGGGACTGTACAGTTTGGCTAATCACAATAAAACTAGAAATAGCCAAGCTGAACCTTAGGCAGAGCCTGAAAGCCCTGCCTGCACTTTCCCATAGTTCCACTTTAGCCTTGCCTCTGTAACAGGAAGGATGGAACATAGACACTATAAATGGACTCTGCCTGAGCTTTGCCTCATTCAGATCAAGGAGCGTGTCCACACTGGATCAGACCAGTTAAAGGTCCCTTTCCATTGAACATGTACATTTTGAAGCAGACATTTAAACTTTGTCTTTGTCAGCTATTTTGGAGAAGAAAAGCATGGTAAAAACCAGCACCTCATTTGACTAGACCTACAGATGACAGGCTATCTTAGTAGGCACAGCTTACATGAGTATGTCTTAAAATGGCAACCACATGCGAAGTCGTTGTCTGTCCTTTCCCCATACCAGCTAAGGCAGATTAAGTGAGGCTCACTAACTACAATAGCTTTGTGTTATCTCTAGGCACCATGCCTTTGAACATCAGTCACTGGAGAACAACAACAGGAGAGAGCTATTGCACTCATGTCCTGTTTGTGATCTTCCTGAAGTCTTCTGGTTGGGCCACAGTGGGAAACAGGATGCTGAGCTACAGTAGATAGGGCTTTGGCCTGGTCCAGCAGGGTTCTTCTTTTGCGGTCATGACTGTAAGTCAGTAATAGAAAGGGTCCTTGTAAGCAAACACATACTTTTTTTGTTTTTAAAGAGAAAACACTGCATTTTCTTCCAAAGCAACATTTCTTTCCATTCAGTGCTAGCAAAAGGCAGCTCTGAAAAGAAGAGTGGTCTCTATGGTTTGCACACTAGCAAAGGAAGAAGAACCACAGTCCACATTAAGCAAAAGATGTTTGCCAAAATGCTTGCATAAGCTTTGAGGTTAAAAGAGAGAAAGGCCACATGTTCACACTTGTCAAATAAACATTGCTGACTGGAAGTTTATTTTACATAAAATTCCTACCTCTTACTTTTCTAAACCTAGAAATAGTTCATTTACATTCTTGCATATGGTTAGTGGAACTCTGTGTTTCCTGCTCAGCAGTTCAGCTGCTTTCAGCCTTTGAGAAGAGCAATATCTGACTGGGAGAAGACTGTGGTTACTATTTTATATCTCTGTCATAACCAATTTATCATATAATAGCCGATGGTTATTGTGTAAGTTAAATGGCTGGGAATATTCCCAGTATCTCTGTTTATTCCCACATCCTGCTGTTGTTTGATCCCACTGCTGAAGATGAGGACAATGGCCTGGCAAAAAGGACCTCTCCCCTGATCCTTTTATGCTCACTCTTCACTCCCTAACCATACTTGCTCACCTGACTCAACCTGGTGTCCTCTGGATGTTCTGGACCACAACACCAATGAGCCCCATATCAAATATTACATGGGACTGATGTTGTAATCCAAAACAGCTGGAGAGCAGCAAGTTGGCAATTACCTATTTTCCCATGATTTATAATGTAATCTTTATTATTATTACTTTTTTAAAAATCTGTTATTGCAATTGCTCACTCTCTATTTTGCCTTGAGTTGAAATAGGGAGAACCTCCATCTTTGAAAAGAATCATGATAACTACTGGTGATAGAAAAGAAAAGAAAAACTTCAGAAGACATATGATTATGATGGGGAACCCTTTGAAATGTAATGCACACCAGATGGATCAAATCTTTGGGCTCCATAAACAATTTTATTTAGCAATGGCAAGCCTTAAAAAACAATAACCCCAGGGGAGGGGTGTTTGCTTAGCTCTATCTAAGCAGGAATTTGTGTCCAGGACCCGAACTAAAATGTACTTAAACTGGCATCAGAACTCAATTTAAAATGTAATTATTTGACTCCCTAGTCAGAGGGGAAAGGAGTTGAAAGCAATTAAACACAGGTCCTACTGACCAGCTCTGCTCTGGGCCAGCCAAAGACAACCTTGTAGCGGCCAGAAGCAACATGGATCAGTTGAAGTTCATTACCTGTAATGGGCCAATTTGGCATCTATTTCTATGCTCACACCCAACACTGTCTGTTGTGCTGTGACCCAAGATCAGCTGGATTTGGGTCATGGGCAGGGCTCTTATTGGATGCTTGAAAACACCCCAAGAAGTTCTGAAAATACAGATTTTGAAGCTCATACTATTCCGCCCAGCTGAAACAAATCTCTGGACTGTAACAAGACTTGACTACGCAGTGCCAACAAATGCAAATCTATGCCTACTCCTGTATATTGAAAATTACAGCTCTGTAAACTATCACTGTAACACAGGCTTAGACTGGATGATCTGAGTGCAACAATAATAATGCTGAAAGCACATGGTGCCTCTTGAAGGCTCCAGCCCTCCTAATGCCAGTGCTTCCCCAGTGGCGCCATGAATCAGCCCCCGCTAGTGAAATGATCTGTACATCAATACATCTCTTCTTTTGTTGGGGGAAAAGAAGGTAAAAATATAGATCATTCTTGTTCCAAAGGCTTTCACTCTTAATCTTCAGAAGAGCTGATTCCTGTGAGAACATTCTTGCCACATTTATTCATAGTATTGGATTTTATTAGACGCTCAGACTTATATGTAATACAGTTACACTTTCAAGGGAGGTGAATTTAAGGGTTTGGATGTGAGTCTTGGGACAGCTTCTAAATTACATTTAAGCTGTTTTTGCTCCAGTCTTCATGTTTGTCTGGCTCATATTTGTCAGATGTAGAAAGATACTGTGCGGTTCAATTGCTTACATTACTTTGGAACCTCATCTAATAAAGTGAGCTGCAGTGCCCAGAGATTACACAGAAATGCAAAAGGTTCAGGATGCCCCTAATCAAACATATTTGTAACTTAGGAAGGCTCCTTTCTACTTATTTACATTCTAGATCTGGGGTGGGGAACCTGTGGCCCTCCGGATGTTGTTGGATCGCAACTCCCATCAGCCCCACTCAGTGTTCAGGGATGGTGGGAACTGTAATTCAGCGATATCTGGAGTCACAGCTTTCCCATTCCTTCCCACATAGCTCTATAATGCCATAGACAGACAGACAGACAGATATCTGATTACACACATTTGCACACTCAAGCACAAATCTATCTGTGCTGAAGCCTATGAATATTGTTGATGGACTTCAGAATGGCTTACTCTGTGCAGCTTTTAGCATTTAAAACAGCTGAGTTCTCCTCTGAACTAAAGGGTTGTCTCCAGTGCTGGTCCTACCTAGTTGCCTACAGCCCCAAATACTTAACACATATCAAAGTTCAAGTAACTAAAGATACATTTTGACTGAACATTATGGCTCTTGGAACCATTTATGCAAGCAACAGAGTGCCTGGTGCCTGGTGCATCTTGCATCTGTCTCTTTCCCTGGAGAGGAGGGTGCCCACTTATACATCATCAGCAACTTAAATAGATCACAGTTTTCCTAATGCAGGCAAGGCCAAACCTGGCCCTCCAGCTGTTTGGGGACTACAGTTCCCATCATCCCTGACCACTGGTCCTCTTAGCTAGGGATGATGGGAGTTGTAGTCCCAAAACAGCTCGAGGGCCAAGTTTGGCCATGCCTGCCCTAAAGCGTTCAAATGCTAATTTACAGCTACACATTGCAAATTCAGAAATAATTGTTGCAATTTAAATAAGATCATTGTGGTGGGGGATGGGGGGAGAGACTGTGGCCAGGTGCCTTGTGTGGCTGGTACATCTGCTAGGTATTAAATGCTGATTTGTAAAATCGGGGAGGAGGCAGCACTTATCTTTCTCCAGCTTGCAGCAATTATAAGGTCACAAGTCTGGTCACATGTTTGCTACTCAGATGACACCCTCACCCCCCAGGAGCCATTGTGGGGGACCAGCTGGCATTTTCCATGTACCTGATGACAAGTGATGATGTGAGGTGATGTCAAAAGTCCACAGGTCTCATGAATGGAGATGAAGGCAAGTCCGGCGCCTGTTTATAAATCCTTTCCCTGCCCTTCCTGCCTTTGATCAGAGACAACCTAAGTCATTTTGGTGCCTGAGGCAAAATAGTGACCTGATCTCCACACTACCACAGTTGTAAAACATCTTTGAATAATTGTCCACTTCCTGCCCTTTAATGAAGGAGGACTAGTAGGGTCCAAAACATGTTGGATCAATTGACATCTCTTTACTACCCCATTGCTTCTAGAAAGATCCTACTTCCAGTTCCTTTAATGCAGTCGGGGCTGATGGCCCAGGAAAACTGGAGGGCAAGAGGTTGGCAAAGCCTGCTTTAATGGCACATCCATTTTTCTCATCTGTTGCACCCACTACCTCTGTCTCTGTTCTGTGGTCTCCGCTACCAGGATATGGAATAGCTTGTTGGCCTGTGAAGTCTTCTGCAGAAAGCTTTGAAAAAGAAAAGTGGGAGGTGGGAAGTGTTCTGTTGCTCTGAGCATCTGGTGAATTGAAGGTCTGCTGACTTTGTAATGTATTATATAATAAATGTGTGTTTTATTAAATGTGCATGCCCAGGCAAACTTTGCCATTTGTGCTTTTTTATGGCTACGCACTTCGTACCCCTGCACAATTACTGACTCGCTGCTGTTACATTTATGACCATTTTTGTTTAAAAAGGGCTTCTTGTGGTTGTTTAATAGCTGTACAAGTGGCTCTCTGTTCTGAGTGTTTCTGACTCAGTTTTGATGCCGGGAGGGCAAGGCGTAGGGGGGAATGACAGCCCCTGCCCATGTGGCTGTGGCTTTCGTGAATGCTCCTGGATGGTGAGGTTCCTACAGGTTACAGAAGTCTGTTGGGGGGTGCTGTTGAGGGGTGGTGCATGTGAGCCTGGCCCAAAGTCCTTCTCTTGCAGCCTCCACTCCACTATGTTTCACATCACATTCATTACAAATGCAAATAAGTGAGGGTGGTTCTTGTTCCAACCTAAGTGCACTTAAATAGACAAAGGATGGAGGAGGAGGACTGATGAGGACACTGTTAATAAACACTTGTCTAAATGTTCTTTTCCCTGTGTGAATAAAATAAGAATTAATCACAAAGAATAGGAGTTCTGTTTTGCTTAAGCACAGGATAACTTTGTGCGGCAGGACTTGATTTTCTTATTGAGCCGCTTAATATAAAAAAATGATGTTAAACTTGAACATTTCTAATCTGATCGCAGCCTAATTGTAGTAATATCAGGGGTTCATCATTGCTTTAATTAGCTAATGCCTTCGCAGTGGTTAAGCGCAGCTGTTTTGAAGAATACCATTTTATTAAATTCCCAAAGAGTTATTATTTGAACCACAGCTAAGACACTTTCATTAATTACGGAGCAAGGGCATGAAAGGCAAGAATTCTGCTCTGCCCATTATTACAGCAGGAAGAGGCAAAGCAGCAGCACTCGTGAGCCTGCTTTTCCCGCATCTTCGTAATGTTTTGAAACAGCTTGGCTTTGACTTCCAGCCAGATCCTGCAGTGTCCCATTAAACTTTAATTAGTTTAATGGTTAGCAAATGTCCAGTGCGCTTCCGATGCCACAATGTCCCATTACAGCAGAGCTTTTCGCACAGCGGCTCAAGAAGGGCTGGAGAGTCAGCATCTTTTCAATAAAGGAATCTTGGAGCAAGCGGTTTGGAACTCAAATAAAAGGTTTATTTACACAAAACAAAAAACCCTGGTGAAGAATCACACATTTCAGCAAACACGCCCCAAAAGAAAAGGAAAGGGGGAAAAGGCAAACACAGAGTGAGTTGACTATTTATACAAACTCACATTCCAGGAAGCTTAACGACCTCCAGCTGCTCAGTGACTAGAGCGTCTTGATTAGAGCTTCTTAACCCTTTAATACCAACACCCCCTCTCGCTCGTAACACTGAGCTGTACCAACCTTAATTCAAATTTAAACCTGAACAGAAACATTTATGAGATTGCGGACTCAAAGCTTTTGTAAAACCGTCTGCGAGATTTTCTTGGCTTGGACAATACTTTAGTTCAATTAAACCTTGTTTTACACTTTGGCATACATTTTGATAACGGATATCCAAATGTTTTGTGTGTGCCTTGAATTGACCTGATTTAGCTAGTTTAATACAAGGTTGATTGTCTTCCCACACTCTGATAGGTAGGGAACATTCTCCAAACAATTCTTGTACCAGTTGCTTATAAAATTCCAGTTCTCTACATACATCTGATAATGCATTGAACTCAGATTCAGTTGAACTTAAAGCTATAAGTGATTGTTTTCTTGATCTCCAACCAATTAGTGCATTTCCAAATTTTATCGCCATTCCTGACACTGATTTTCTATCTGGTCCAGCATCTGCCCAACTGCTGTCAGCCCAACATTCAAGTTGTGTGCTGCCCTCTGCTGATAGTTTTAAACGAAACCTTTTGGTAGTTTGGAGATACCTTAAAACTCTTTTTACTCCTTGCCAAGCATGCATTGATGGTTTTTCAGCTTGTCTACACAGCATGTTGACAGCATATGTTATATCAGGCCGAGTCCACTGTGCAATGTGGAGTAGACTGCCTATCGCTGACTGATAAACCCCGGGATTACAGAACTCTGTCTGTTGCTCAGTTTGAGCATCCTTTGTGTAACTTAACTCCATTGGGGTTTTAACACCAGCACAGTTGTCCATTTTAAACCTTTCCAGCAACTGCTGGATCTTAGCTTCTTGGCTGAGCCAATAGTTCCCATCTTCATCTTGCTGAATTTTAACTCCTAGATAAACAGATACATTGCCTAGTGATTTTATCTGAAACCTTTCTCCAAGCTTTGTGGCAAATTGTTGTGCAAGTTTATCGTCCTTTCCACTGTATAATAAATCGTCAACAAATATCAAGACTGCTTCTTGTTCACATCCCGAGCCTTTTAGATAAAGACACGCATCTGCTGCGCTCTTTCTGAACCCCATGCTCTCTAGAGCATCGTTTAAGCAGGAATTCCAATTACGGGCGGACTGTTTCAACCCATAAATGGATTTGTGTAGGCGCCAGACCTGGTTTGGCTTGTCTCCTTCAAAACCTGGTGGTGGTGTCATATAGACTTCCTCCTGTAAGTCTGCATTTAAATAAGCCACATTGACATCAAAATGAAACAGCTTATTTCCCTTCTTAGCTGAAGAGGCTAAAAGCATTCTTAATGACTCCGATCTTGAAGTAGGAGCATAAATTTGAGAATAGTGAACTCCTTTGCGCTGTGAAAACCCTTTTGCAACTAGTCGGGCTTTATATTGCAACTCCTCAGTAGTTGTGGGCTTTAAACGATATACCCATCGACAACCTACAGCTTGTTGGCCTTTTGGAAGCTCTGTACTTGTAAACACACCGAGAGACTTCATTGAAGCCATCTCTTTTTCCATTGCTTCCTGCCACTTTGCGGCTTCTGAGCTTGGAAGCTGTTGTACCTCTACATAGCTATCTGGCTCACACTGTGCCATATTTACGTATACACTTGTCACCTTAAACCGCTCTGGCGGCTTGCCCTTTGTGGCACGTTTTGACCTGCGCAATTGCTCCTCTTGTGCCCCCTCTGACCATTGGCTGTCAGAATCTGTATCAGACTTTATGTCTGGACGTGCCTCTAGGGATAAAGACCTCTGTTTAGATACCTCCCTTGGGCTTGGTGTTGCAGGCGACCTGCTTCGCTTTTGCTGTCTGCTAGGCCTAATGACTGGCGATGTTGGAACACTTTTAGATTCTGGCTTTTCTACCTTAGGAGAAGAACCTTGTGCCTGGTCAGAATCTGCATCTGAACCATGTGCACCATCCCCTTCTGGCTCAACACCCCCTGGACTTTCTTTCTCAGCATAAATGCCTAAATCATCTCTCAAAATGTCAGGGTTAGCATGTAAGTGAGTCCATCCAGATTGCTCACAAAATTCAGCGCTCCTACTGAGGACCACTCTTGTAGTATCCCCATCTGGGTTCACGAACCTCCAAGATTTGGCATGTGGTTCGTACCCACAAAAGATGAGTTTCCTAGCCCTTGGACCTCCCTTTTTCCTTAACGCTTTTGGGATAAGTACATAGGCTTGAGATCCAAACACCCGAAAGTAATTAACTTTGGGCTTCTTCCCATATAAAGCAAAATATGGCGTAGTATCAATTACCGAATTATATACTCGGTTCAGAACATGAGTAGCCGTCTGCCAGGCTTCCGCCCAGTAACTTTGAGGAAGTTTAGCATCAAACAACATAGAGTTTGCCAACTCTTGCAGAACCGTGTTTTTACGTTCGGCCACGCCTCCCTCTTGGGGGGAATAACGTGTAGACAGACGATGCTTAATTCCCTTTTTCTTGAAGAAATTCTGCAACACAGACCCGGTAAATTCTGACCCTCTGTCTGTCTGAAAAGCAAGTACTCTAGTACCGAATTCAAGTTCTACTGCATGAACCCAATTTTTAACTGTTTCTGCAGTATCTGCTTTCGTTTTGAGAGGAAAAAACCATGTAACCTTTGTTTTGTCATCTGAGAGACACAGTGCATACCTCGAACCTCCCATGCTAGCAACAGGCATTGGGCCACATAGGTCCATATGCACAAGTTGGAATACTTTGTCAGATTTCCTATTTGAACTGGGATAGCTGCATCTATGAACCTTCGCCCTTTTGCATGCAGTACAATCCAAATACTTAGTACATTTTTTCAATTTGCACCCTTCTGATAATTCAGGTTGTCTTTTAACATACTGAAAATTAATATGTCCCAAACGGCGATGCCATAAATGAACACAAGAATTATGGGTAGGTGAGTTCACACAACCAGCATGAACCTGTTCAACTTCATCTGGACTTGTCTCAAAATAATATAACCCATCTCTGCATTCCACCTGCAAAAGAGATACGTTATTCTTTGAAATAGTGCAAACCCCATTTTCAAACACAGTTTTAAACCCATTTCTATCAAGTTCTGACACAGACAAAATACACCCCTTCATTCCCTTTAGCACATAGGCATCAATTTCTGTTTGCAAACACTTCAAAAACACTGTGCCTACAGTCTCTAAGGAACGTTTAGTTGAATCTGCCATTGTCACAACTTTAAGGGTTTGCAAATGTCTGCAATTCTGCAAACGGACACTAGATGGCGCCACCAGGTGATGAGATGCACCACTGTCGATCAACCAGCGTAGATTGCTGCCTTGGCCACGCCCTTGCATCAACGCCATTGCTGAAGCCATGTGCTGTGTGCTGTGGGAGTAGCCACGACCTCCTCCTCTTCTTCGACGTCCCCTGGAACTCCTTGTCTGGTAACTAGGGGCAACGGCCTCGGTGCTATCTTGACCAGGTTCACGTGTACAATTCCTGATTAAATGGGAAGAGGAACCACAGCGAAAACAGTGTCTAGCTGCAAAAGCATTTACTGTGTTCTCAAACTCAGCATCACCACTCTTAGGCACAGCATAACTCCCCTTTGAAGACAAACCTCTTTCTCTTTGCCTTTTATCCTGTTCATCAGCAAGTCGAGAAGAAATGTATTCAAGGGTTAATTCAGATGAAGGCATAGCTTCCAAAGTTAAAGCTAGAGTCTCATAGCTTTTATCAAGAGAAGACAACAAAATGTATGACTGCTGCTCCATGGAGAAAGGAATGCCCAGCTGTCTTAGTTGATTAAAGGCAGACACCATTTTGGCAATATGTTCTTTCACACACGCTCCTGGTTGGAGACGTAAATCAAACAAACATCTTGTAGCATGGATCTTGGCCCCCGCAGTGTTTCTGGAATTTAGCCGCTGCAGAACCGTCCAGACCTCATGCGTGTTCTTTAACTCAGAAACATAAGGCATTTGCTCTGGTCCCACTGCCAAAACTAGTAGACCTTGGGCTTTCCTGTCGCGTTTCTGAGAAACTGCCGCTGCTGCTTTGTCTTCTGCAGACGCGTCTGCAGCTGCCTGTAAAGGCGGTGCTTCAGTACAAGTCCACAACTCTTTTGCTTGCAACCAAACCCTTACTCTAGCCTTCCAATCTTGCCAATTTTTCCCATTGAGTCGCGTAAAGGGGACAGTAAAACTTTCCTGGGACTCTGCCATCCTCCCTGGGGCTTAGGAACGATACTCACAGACCTGTAGACCGTCTCCCAGCTGCTGAGGTGGCTCCTCGAGGAATAAGCCGTCTTCCAGCGAGTACAAACTGCGCAGTGCCTCTTTAAAACTTTTCCTAGGCACGTTGCAGGACTCAAGCTGCTTTGAAGGCTTTCGTTGTCGGCAACCGCTTCTGTCTTCGCTCCAGTCCTTGCATAAATCACTCTTAACTGCACTCCTTATCTCCTTCTTGACGTACAAACATCCATAACCTGTCCCATTAAACTTTAATTAGTTTAATGGTTAGCAAATGTCCAGTGCGCTTCCGATGCCACAATGTCCCATTACAGCAGAGCTTTTCGCACAGCGGCTCAAGAAGGGCTGGAGAGTCAGCATCTTTTCAATAAAGGAATCTTGGAGCAAGCGGTTTGGAACTCAAATAAAAGGTTTATTTACACAAAACAAAAAACCCTGGTGAAGAATCACACATTTCAGCAAACACGCCCCAAAAGAAAAGGAAAGGGGGAAAAGGCAAACACAGAGTGAGTTGACTATTTATACAAACTCACATTCCAGGAAGCTTAACGACCTCCAGCTGCTCAGTGACTAGAGCGTCTTGATTAGAGCTTCTTAACCCTTTAATACCAACATGCAGTCATGTGAACCCTGCTGGCATCTCCCTTGGCACAAGCAATATGAAGCATGAGATCACAGATTTCACTTGCCATAACTTGCACGATCAAGTGCAATCACCAGGAGTTTTTCCCATGGGTGCAAAAGTCATCACGTATCAGGGTCAGGCTAAGGTGATGGGTTGGGGGGCCAGGGCTGCTCCCAAAATACAATCCCCATTCCCCCCAAAAAGATGCATAAAATAAGGTACAGTCACGCGGCATCTTGAAGTTTTACAAGAGTATTGTAGGGTTAGGTTTCGTAGAGTGCAAAATTAATCTGAGCGTGTGCACTTCTGCAACTCTAAGCAAAACGCACACAAATTTTGTCAACATTGATATACAAAAAGAAAGTACTCTTGCATATGTGCAGTTTAACTTTTTAAACTCACTTACCTTGTTTGATTTGTTCACTTCCTGCCTTGGGCCAGTCACCAACTCTCAGCCTAACATACCTCACATGATTTTTGTAAAGATAAAGAAGAAGATATAAATGGTTGCAAAGGGGAACTTAGTGTTTGCATTATAGATATCAAACTATGGTTCCTTTAACCAGAGTTATGCAACATTGTAGTATAAAGGGTCATGTGTTTTTTTCTGAGCCTGCGGCAAATTAGTACAGCTCTAATCTGTACCTGATTAGCAGCAGGAAAGAAAGTGACACTAAAGGACAGCAGCTCTTTCGGACCCCAGGGATTCCTATAACCAAATAGCTCACTTATCAGTCACAACTCTGACTTCATTATTGGCTGAAACTATGAAAATGGGGAGTGGCCACTCTGGGTCATCTGACAGAAATTGCTGATAAAGTTGCCTGCAGATTTTGCTTCATAAGGCTCCTCCTAGGAGGGCTAGATGCTTTCTTACTTTAAAAATGAAAGCTCCAAGTCTATGCTCCCTGGTAGGTATGGGCCCTGCTGCAACTGCACAATTATAACCCAGCCTTACTGAATCAGTCCTTAAATAATCTTATATATTTGTGGCTTTTCACCCTCATAGGCCTGGGAAGGACAGGCAGCTGTCAGTCATCACCATTCTCTTCTTCCCCATTTTTGGTTGGTGTTCTCCATTCTAACTTGAGTTATTTTAAGTCAACAAATAGCAAAAGAGAGAAATTGTAACAAGAGAGTGAAAAGCAAGGCACATAAGCTAGCCAAGAACTGCAAAATGATCAGGGCTGTGTGGATTTTATCATAAGTCAATACGGCCATGTCACACAACCCTACATAAGGGCTGAACTGTGGGTAGAGAAGAGGCACTCTGAGTGCTTGGCCCGTATGGTATTTGTACTCAAAATTCTCAGTCTGTGCTGATATTTCAGTGGATCAAAAAAAGACTGCCAAGGCTTAACAGTAGTATGAACTAATACATTGGCATGCCGCCCATTGAAAAATTGGAAGTCATGCCACCAGTTCCTAAGCAGATGCCCACAATCCACTATGCACGGTTTGGCATGCCTTCAAGGTCATGTGAATCATCTGCCCTCTAACTCATTGTGGCCAGTATAGGCAGGCCCAGTGCCTTTATGCTTCGGAAGGCACTGAATTGGGAAACGCCAATAGCAAGCATCCCCAAGGCCTATACCTACACAGAATGCTCTCAGTTAGGATGCGTGAATGCTTCCAGCTCTTTATAATTCTCTTCTCCCCTCTGCTTTTAGCATACCCCACATTTAAAGCCAAGCATAGGTACCCAACATATTTAAACCATGAATGATACACCTAACATGTATGCAGGCTAAAACCCGCTCTCTTCAAGTACCACAAAAAACCAGGAAAGGACATGTAGTGCATTTGAAAAATACCCAGAAGTGTTGTAGCTTTGATAGGAACAGGCTTTTATTTACCGTATTTAAAATATTGTTTTACCACTGTATGTTTCCAAGGAAGACCCCCCCCCCCAATGTCCATGATAAAATACAAGACTCAAAATAACATATAATCAAAGATGCACAGATTTAAATTGGCAATATGTTAGAATAATCTTTTTTAACCTTTCGCTCGCTTTTACCATATTGCAATGGTGTGGAACCTTTGTTCTGGTACTGAAAACCAATCAAAGGTACCCTGTTCCTTAATTCTAAGCATCTGTCTTTTGCAGTAGGACCTGGTGGGTGGATGTTGGTGTTCAGGTTGACAAGTCTGAAGTCCATCTAGTTCTGTTGTAGAGCATCAGCATTAAGGAAATGGATAGGGGATAAGTGGAGACATTGTTTCTGAAGACCCCAGTTGATCCTGAAAGCATCTTCTAGTCCTCTTCCGGCTATTTTAGACATGCATAGCTCTTTCACATTGAAACTAAGGGGATATAAGTGCTCTTAACATAGGCTGTATCAAGCCCTTGGCTTTTACCCAAAGCACATGCACAGCTCATCTCAACACCTTCTCACTCTGTGCTTTAGGAACAGGATATAAAAATGCTTCTTAGACAGAGGACACATATTTCTGAGGTCATGTTTCAGCTGAGCATCTGCATAACATCTCATCATCAAGCCCTTTATTTCATCTCTTTGCTTACCGTTTCTAAAATTATATTATTTTGGCTGGCATTCAGGTGGATTCCCCCCCCCCCATTAGAAAACTAACAAATGACAGACAAAAAATACCTAGGGTGGTTAAACTTACATTTTTTCCCCTTGTGAAACTGTCTATGAAGATAAACTGAAGATCTTGGATGAATGCCTGCTGTCAAAGAAGGCACTGACGCACATCTCGTTTGCTGCAAGGAGGGCTTTACAGTATTTCAGAATTGTTGCTTCTGCAGCATGTTTACACCCACATCCCAGGTTACTTTCACCAGTGAGAAAAGTCCTTCGATAGGCCTCCTCTCCTGGAGTACCTGCTGCCACACTGCTGGCCTTGGCAAGCTTAAATCCAGGATTTATATGCCTCCCTGAGGAGGGAGGAGGCTTAGTAAACCATGGATGCAAGGCTCCTTTGACCCTGGTCAGTGGGACATAGATGGACAGCCTGAAGACAACCTCTGGCTGGGGTGGGGGGTGAAGGGCAGGCCTCCTTTCTCTCTGTAGAGGTCCTATTGAGGTCTAGCTATTCCAGCTTGCTCCCTGTGTATCCACTGACCCATTTGCTCTTCATCTTCCTCCTCCTCCTCCTCCCTCCACCCTCCATTTATATTATCCAGATTTCCACACCCTTCCTTCTGCCTGAGGCCCTGCAGCTGAGTTCCTTCCTTTCCACCATACAGATGTCTGAGAGTACCACACCCTGCTCCATCTCCCCCAGGTGTAGCCTTCAGGCAATGACAACATATGATGGTCTCAAAAGCCATTGCCTGGTTGGTGCTTGGTGGTGTGGATCAGGGCATACTTAAAAGGCAAGGCGCCAGCAAAGGATTGGCAAGCCCTGGCAGCCTATCACATTTATGGACACTTAATTTTGGGCCAATGTAAAGAAATCCGGGGTATCTGACAGCTTTGCTTCAGATTTCTTAATTTTCCTGCATTCTAAAAGGACTAGGCCAGCCTTTCTCAGTCTGGTTGGGCCTGATGGGAATCGTAGTCTAAACCATTGAGGAAGGCTGAATGAGACTCTTGTGTTTGCTTTCATTTAAAAATTAAATTCAGCACAAATATAAATGACTTGCTACACCTAGGGTGTTTAATCAGCACAAAAATGGCCACAGTTGAACAAACGCAGCCAGGTTAAAGTGAATCTCTTGAACATGTCTGTAAATCACTTTAGATCTCTCCTCTGTTTCTTTTTGCCATGGGAATGATACTACACAGAGTAACTGCCATCAAAATGGCTTAAAATAATAAGGATAAAGTATTCTGTTCCGAAATGTCAAGTTAGTTCTACTCTCTGTTGTCCTGTCAGCTGATGATGAAACTGTGACTCCAAAAATAGGCAGTGTAAACTGAAGACATGACGTTCTTTCCATATTTGCCAAATAAGGGCACTTTCTTTTCTTTCTTTTTTTACGTTAAGTGAAAAAGAGATGGGGCAAAAACCACGAATAAGCTAGTTTCAGTTGACTGCTAGAGAAGTCTCAGTTTGATGGACAACTTGGGAAGTCTTACTGTTTGCAGAATTAAGACCCACTGGGAAATTGAATGGGAATTGTTTGATTTATTGATTGATTTACAGAATTTTAGGCTACACTTAATTAAAATTTCCAAAGCAGCTTACACCACATAAATATTAATAGCAAAAAATCTGTTAGTAGCAAATGGCATGGTGAGTTGCCACCATTCACCTGATATGTGGTTAGTCACCAGATTATAATAATTCTCAGTGGCTTGATATCAATGACCATCAAAGATGAACAAATAGGTTTTTGAGAGACTAAAAAATACAACAGTTGGCAGCGACTTTATTTCAGATGGGTGATGGCTCCACAAGCTAGACATCACAACAGGAAAGGCCTTCCTAGTCACAGCCAGATGTAGTTCTGCAGGCTGCAGCACAACTAAGAAGGGCTCAATTATTATAGAAAAATGGAACACAAACCAAATGTTTTGAACATTCTTTGGAAAATGTAAAATCTTTTCCATTCACTTCTCCTGCTTTACACTCAATGGGCAATAGTGACTGGCTCTATTGGCTGAATTCACGCATTATACCAAACAGCGGCTTGAACTAACCACAGTTAAGAAACCATACCATGGTTTGAGATTCCAAACGTAAAACAGGCAAAACATGATACAGAGATGCTGGTCTGCTTCCATTTTCCAACTGCTCTTGTACTTAGCTTCTTAGGTTCACTCCTAGATCCGTGGTGCAGCAGCCTGTGGTGGCAGAGAAACAGCTGGAACAGGTTTGTGAACTCAAGACTGTTGCTATACTCTTGCTAGATAAAATCTGAAAAGTGGAATGAACCAAGAGGTGGTGAGAAACTATGTTGATGCATACCACTGATATGCCAGGGCATCCTGTTTACTGTTTGCCATGTTTACTGTTTTACCACTTTTGTACCATCTCAAAAGAATCATTCATCCAGCCTGTGTATCACTCTGTAGCACCTGTAAGTCTTACAAATGTAAAAAAAAGCCACAAGAAATAAAGCAATTCAAATTCAGCTGTGAGTTATTGGGTACACAGATATAAACCAATTCAAGAATCCACCCCAAGTAATATTGAATTACCGTATATGTAATATAATTATTGAATTGAATGCAGTATAAGCACATATCACAGCTTCTAACCAGAGAAATTGGAAGGATCTGCCAATTTCAATTCCTTCTGTTTCTCATTTTTCCAATTTAAATTCAGTTCTCCAAATTTTGCAGCGATTTGTATCATCATCATCATTATAAAATGCTTGTGAAAATTTATCAGCATTTTAGTGAAAATTTCTCCAAATAAACACATTTTTGCAAGACACTTTCCAAAACGTAATGCATTTTATATGTTATTTTCAGTAATAACTTCCTTTTTATGCAGACTTTCTCCTATCATGTGCAGATTTGTAAGCAGGGTTTGGGTAGACAACAGCATCACAAAATTCAGGTAAGTGCGAATACTCTTCATTGGAAGTCTTAAAACGTTCATGAATAAATTTTTGATAACTAAATAACAACCAAAGTACTCACTCAATATTTAAGAAAATATTTTGTCTCTTAGCAAGCTCATTTGGGGATGAAGTAATTCCCTGGAGAACAGGATTCAGAATGCAAACCTGCTTCCCTTTTTGAAAAAGCAACCCTTCGTGCCTTTCAATCATTTTGTCAGGTTTGTCTCAACCTTTCTATTAAAATCCTTGGCAGAATATCATGCTTATAAAATTTTAGGCATGTTAGGTTAGTTTTGGAAGAAAATTAGGCTGGGTAAAAATAAAGCTTGAATTGGAAAGCTAGTTTTCCAGCCTAAACTGTGGAGAGAAAATGAATGGGAAAGTCTTCCAAGGTAAACAGTGAATATCTGGCTGTGAAAATCTTGTTTATTTTCAGACCAGTACCTCTGGTGCCGTCATGATTGACTTTCCGGTCATAAACCCCAAACCTCCTTTCAATGCATTTTTGGTATATTTAACTACTGGATACTTTGATACCCTTCAGTAAGTGAAATACTTCAGTTCTGTACATTTACAATGCTTTCTACTCAGAGTTCAGTGGGTAAGCATGTCTACGATTTCATCCTTAATGGTTTTGGACCGATAGGCAATGAAAACAAATCCTTCAATGAACACTCAGGAAAATGACCGTTAGAAGAGTCTTTCAGGATCAAGCCTAAGCCCATCTAGTTGAGCATCCTATTCTCACAGTTGCCATCCAGATGCCCATGGGAAGCCTGCAAGAATTCTTCTCACTTGTGATAGCCAGCAACTGGTACTCAGAAGTATACTATGTCAGCGGGTGGCACTGTGGTCTAAACCACTGAGCCTCTTGGACTTGCTGATCAGAAGGTCAACGGTTTGAATCTGTGTGATGGAGTGAGCTCCAGTTGCTCTGTTCCATCTCCTGCCAACCTAGCAGTTCAAAAGCACACCAGTGCAAGTAAATAAATAAGTACCACTGTGGAGGGGTGGTAAACAGCATTTCCATGAGCTCTGGCTTCCGTTGCACCAGAAGTGGTTTAGTCATGCTGGCCACATTACCAGGAAAGCTGTCTGTGAACAAACACCGGCTCCCTCAGCCTGGAAGCAAGATGAGTGCCGCAACCCCAGAGTCACCTTTGACTGGACTTAACCGTCCAGGGGTCCTTTACCTATTCAGAAGCATACTACATCCCACAGTTGTCATAGAATATAGAAATAGAAGAAGAAGAAGAAGAAGAAGAAGAAGAAGAAGAAGAAGAAGAAGAGTAGTAGTAGTAGTAGTAGTAGTAGTAGTAGTAGTAGTAGTAGTAGTTTGGATTTGATATTCCGCTTTATCACTACCCTAAGGAGTCTCAAAGCGGCTAACATTCTCCTTTTCCTTCCTCCCCCACAACAAACACTCTGTGAGGTGAGTGGGGCTGAGAGACTTCAAAGAAGTGTGACTGGCCCAAGGTCACCCAGCAGCTGCATGTGGAGGAGCGGAGACGCGAACCCGGTTCCCCAGATTGCAAGACTACCGCTCTTAACCACTACACCACACTGGCTCTCACATAGCCATAGTGGCTATTAATAGTAATTTGATTGTCTTCTGTGAATTTGTTTGAGCCTCTTTTAAAGTCATCCAAGGCTATCACCACCTCGAATTCATGGTTTAACTGTGTACTTTCTGATTAACTCTACTTTTTTGGATCTAGCCTACATTTTCCAGCATTCAACTTCATTGGATGTCCCCAGGTTCTATTACTCTGTGTGTGTGAGAGAGAGAGAGGGGGGGGAGGGAGAGGGAGGGGGTTTCTCCCTATCCATTTTCTCTTCCATTACTCATCTTTTCTTATAAAGGCTGTATGCTTATGAATGCTAGTTGCTGGAAAAGGCAAAAGGGGAAAGTTCTGTTGCACTCAAGCCCTGCCTACAGGCTTCCCATTAAGCATGAGGCCAGCCACGGAGAGAACAGGCGGTTGGACCAGGTGAGCCACTAACCTGATCCAGAAGGCTTCTTCTCAGGCTCTTAAAAAGCCACAAATGTTGTAACCATTTTTCATAGGGGAGTTGCCCCAACCCTTGATCCTTTTAGTTGCCTTTTCCTGAACCCTTTCCTGCTCTATAGTCTCCTTTTTGAGGCGATGTGCCCAGAATTGCAAGTGTAGAGTCACATTGTAGATTTGTGTGTTAACAACTTTGCGATACTGGCAGTTTTCTTTTCAATCTTTTTCCTAATGTTTCTTCGCATGGAATTTGCTAGTACAGTATGCAATATCTTGCGCTGATTTTTTTAAAAAGTGGGTAGGAATCTGCCACGCAGGGGGTGAGGGTGGCCTTGCCGTTAGTTGTCTGTCAGTGGCGATATATTGAGTCTATTTCTTAGCAAATAGAGGAATTTCTTAGCAAATAGAGGAATAAAAGCTAAAGGGATGTGGACAGGGTTAAATGACTTCATGGCATGAAGGATAATGTTCCTAGGAAAATGTGGTTCTTGAGGTTTATCCACAGACAGTGCTGGGCTGTCTGCTTATATAGAAGACATATTGGGCAGCTTGCCCTTCCTTTAACTTCCTGTTTGAAAGTTCCTAGTGTTTTTATTCAGGGCTAAATTAAATTTGGTTATGAGTATTCTAGCCATCATTAACCAATGATGTTTCACTTCCCGGCACCTATTGGCGAAATGTCTCCCTGAGTCTCTGTCTCCCTCTTTACCCCTGCAAAACAAAGGTTTCAAAGGCAAGTCCTCTCCCTATCAGTAATATCACCATCCAGATTTGTTGTGCAAAATATTGGAAGGCATTTTAGATGTGATATATTTTTACCGCCACAGTTAGGCAGCTCACTTTGGATTTGGTGATGTGGCATTCTCCACTTACTGGTTTTGGAGGACTTGCTGACAAGGAACTTCCATCCAAACCACACTGCAATCAGTTGGCTTCTTTTGTCTCTCTCTCTCTCTCTCTCTCTCTCTCTCTCTCTCTCTCTCTCTCTCTCTCCCCCCCCCCCCCGATTTCAGTGGGCTTTGGATTAAACAGGATGTGCATTTAACCCCAGAGATTGCTAAAATGTGCAGCACTTTTCATATCTGCTTACAAATACAAGATATGGGGGGGACGGGACCAAAAGAGGCCTGAGACATATTAAAGGTCAATAATTATGGTGTAAGCTTTTATGGACTGCAGTTTACCTCATTATGGACAATAAAAGATGTGTGGAGGGACCTCTTCCAATGCATTTTCTCCACAATATGCATAATTTTATATATCTCTACCATTTGCGTGTTCAGACCCACACACCTCCCCCCTAAATAAATTCACACATGACTCAAATTTTAGTTTGTTTTTTGGCAGAATTTAGGCCACAACTTTATTGATTACAGAGAGTGATCTGCATAGGCTCTGGTTTGACTAGCTCCCTACACCCTTGCAGGCAGCGCTGACCCAGGGCACCAGCATAGGTCAGCCAAGGTGAAGGGTGAAAAGCCGGGAACAGACTATGTTCACCACCCAGATGCCCCCCTGGACTCAGGCACGGGCACAACCCCCTCTCGGGGGTTGACCAAACCAGTTGGGTCCCTGGATTCCTTTAACGGAATACCCTTCACATAGGGATGGCGAGACCGCTCTCCCATCCCATCACCTAAACTAGTGCCTATCCACAACCTTCCAATTTGCTACGCAGCAGGCAAAACCCAAATGGCAACAGCCAATCAGCCAAGTGGGAAAATTCCTGCCGTGCCCCTGTCCCAATGACAGATGACACACGACGGTATAGCAAGGTCAATAGCGCAAAGCCCTAAAAGTAGGGAGAGGTGGGCAGGTGTTCCAAATGCACAAGCCGAAAGAGGAAGCTCTGGGTCATGTGCATGGATATATAGGTCCCTTGATCCATTTAGACTGCGCCCCATTGGCCAAATTGAACCCAACATTGAGGGGCCTACCAATCAGGTGTTTTGGCTAACCAATCAACCCACTCACAACACAGGGTGTCAAGTCTCCAGGTCTCACCGCAACACGTGCCCTCTTTTAGGGAGAACACGATTTCCCCATACCTACCTTTTACCTAAACTAAACTTCCCCCCACTTATTTGCTACTGAATTCCAAAGGCAAACCAACAGCTCCCTGCCAGCATGATGCCAGCATGATTTATAATGGAAGCCTCAGCCTTGATATTGCCTAAAATAGAGGTTTCTCTGGGGTGAAAGAGGACACTTTATTTTTCCAGCTTGCATAAACAAAAACAAACCTGGAAGTGCTAAGTTCATTCCTCAGGCAGATTCTGGCACCTATTCACGTCCCTTTTTGTATATTCCAAGAGAGAAATGGGTGTGTTTCATAAAAGTACCACAGTCTTTTAAAATATGTAATAAATGCTTTTGTATTAGCAGTATGTGTTGGCAGAGTTCTTGAAAAAAAACCACCTTATTTTAAAGCATAAAGGCTTTGGCATTAAGGAATACAGTGTTAAGAATATTATGGTTTTGGCCTGGAAGATTTTTGTGTGTCATTGGCTTCTCTCATTTTCTATCCACAAGCCAAAAGTGTTCAAGGAAGTATATTTGTTTACATTAATATATGTTTTTAATGATCTCTGGTAGTAGGTAAAAAATGCTATGTTCCCACATAAATTCATTACAGATACTTCACTAGTACATGTTAAAACAGGACACGGAAGCTGCCATTATTGCTCAGCACTGTGGGTCTGAGTTCAGCACATTTCTTCCTAATTTATTGTCAGCTGTCTTCACGGTATATAAATTATGAAATGGACTCCCTCAAGAGGTTGTGGACTCTCCTTCCTTGGAGGTTTTTAAGCAGAGGTTGGATGGCCACCTTGATTCAAAATGGTTCCCAATTATTGCCAAGCATAGACCCACTCCTCAATTTCAGGAACCATCATGCCCAAGTATATAGTAGTCTCATTCTGATTTGTTTGCTGGGAGGTTATACCACAATGAGCATTCTTCCTGATTTGCTACTGTGGTATTTGTATGTCTATTCATTAATCAGTTGTTCATCCCACACTTTTCAGTGCATTTCCCTATCACTTTCCTAACTGCAAATGTGTCAGGTTTGGTGTTTTCTTTTGTTTTTAAGTGTGTTTGTTGTGCCAGCCCTACACAGTGTTTTCATCTGAGGAAACTTCTTTGTTTGGTATGCGCTTGAATTGCTTCTGCAATATATTGTCAGCCTGGAGACAACCTTTGCCGCGTTTATGCTTTCCTAGTTTCTTCCTTTGAAGCTTCCCATACTATTATAGCTTCACCGTCAGCTTGCCATCTGAACAGGACAACCCATTTTTGGCAACTACTAATCATTGTCCCTCCCTGGACATGTCCCAGCTTGCACAGTTGTGTTCAGAGTTTGGTTCATATGTGCTTTGGTTTCTGGATATGTCTTGAATCTACGTCATATTTTTTCCTTACCAAGCAAACTCTGCCACTTGCATACATCAAATTCTACACCAAACAATGCACATGAGGCCAGGGCTGTGCAGAACTTGTCTGAGGCCCAAGGCGGGAGTCTTGTTAGAATAAAGTTATGAACACTCCCCATTGTGCTAAGCTAGCAGCAGGAGGGGACTGGAATCATCAGAGCTGTCTCTTTGGCAAGTAATTCTGGCTAAGTTGACCTCTGGTCAGTTCTGGGATACCCATCATCAGGAACCAGCAGGAAACCAGAAAGTTGCATTCTAAGACCAATGCAGGATCCATTGGATTCTGAGCCAGACTCACTGCTGTTGTGAAATGGCATCAGAGCCTAATCACTGTGCTCAGACTAGAACTGTCTTTACAGATCATCCTACCCACCCCTTCCATAGCAGCTACCAATAGAGGCAGGACATTGAATGTCACAGTGATTGCTGTGAAAAGCCCCAGTGGCAGGGTGGAAGTTAGACTTACACCCTAAATCAAACTGAGAGTAGACCTATTGAAATCAGTGGACTTGTGTTAGTCATGTCCATTATTTTCAGTGGGCTTTCTCTCAGTACGCCATATCAAACTAAGGCCTGGGGGCCAGATCCAGCCCAATCGCCTTCTAAATCCAGCCCGCAGATGGTCTGGGAATCCATGTGTTTTTACATGAGTAGAATGTGTGCTTTTATTTAAAATGCATCTCTGGGTTATTTGTGGGGCAAATTCGTTCATTCCCCCCCCAAAAAAATATAGTCTGGCCCCCCCACAAGGTCTGAGGGGCAGTGGACTGGCCCCCTGCTGAAAAAGTTTGCTGAATCCTGACTTAGATGGTGACGACACTTTTGCATATATTTTACTACTACCAAAAGTGGCCAAGGTAATTGCTGCTTTTGGTATTGCAGATATTTTCTTGCCCTAGTGATCTAAAATCATCCAACATGTTTATTAAATTTAAAAGCCACCACATATATGTAACTAGCTCTGTAATCCAATAGCATTATGATTGTTTCACACCATCCAGTCTTCTTCACACCATCAGTTTGTGAAATAATTCATAACTGTGCTATGTCACCCGGCAAGGTGTCCACAGACAGTCTTAATGTCTGCCTTTGGAAGTGTAGCTTACCCTTCGCAGAGCTATAATTCCCAGCACCTGTAATGAACTACAGCTCCCAGTTTGGGACAGGCATAGTGTGTGTGTGTGTGTGTGTGTGTGTGTGTGTGTATCCCTAGTTCCAAATAGGATCATCTTATTTTATCTTGCCCTTGATGGCCCTATGAAACTTGAGCGAAGATGTGGTTAATAAATTGGCCACAAATTCCATTGTACAAAAGAAAAATAAGTCTCCATGTGTATTTCCTATCATTTTTTATTTTTTTTACTGCAATACTATCTCGTAGACGCGTACTGGAAAAGCAGAATGTCACTGCCAACCTTCCTCTGCTCATGAACCAAGTTTCTTCTTTCTTTTCCTTCCTGCTATTTTGTATATATTTACTGTCATACATACAATACATCAATAGTATTAAAGTAAAAAGAGAAAAGAAATTTAGTTTCTGTCTGGGTATGCCACAAAGAGAGGACCATACACTGTGTCGTATTTTGTTGTTGTTGCTGGAGTCTGTCTGTTTCTTTCCGTGATTTCACGTGCTAATGTGAATCGCCTGAATGTCATTAGTCATTGAAGAAGGCAAAAAGAATTAGAGCTGCCGGAAAAGTAGAAAGAACAAGTTCTTTTTGTTGGCTGATGTTAAAGACTTCTTGGCTGAATTTCTTATACTGAATTTTCCCACCTGTCATTTCTTTCTAAAAGACCTCTTGGTTTCAAAACTTTCTTAGACACTTTAGCATTACATGCCCCATTAATGGCAAATGAACAATTCAGACAGGACACAGCATGCATTTAACAAGTATGGTATTAATTCAGGGAGCCAGGAGCAATAAAGGGAATAAAATATACTTGTGAATCATATTTTTTTCCATGAATTTTATAGGAGAATACAATGTTTGGAGTCAAGTACTAAAAAAAGGGATAAAGAGTTCTATACATAAATCTATAGAGTGATAATTAAAGTATATATACTTTTAAGCTCTCCCCCACCCTGCCGCCAATAACATTTCAGTTCACAGAGCATGTCTCATTGCAATCCATGAAGCTAATGCTACAGAGATAAATGTTTTGTATTTTATCAGCAGGTTAGATACTCAACTTTTGTTCAAATAACAAGAACAGTGGATTTAATATGCAGCACATGGGGTTGAAGATTTGTCAGGATTAAGGGATTTTCACTCAATCAGATTTTGAATATTGTTAATGAATAGGTAAAAACAAAACAGAATCACGGGAAGCTAAATTTAAATCCATCAGTAAAAGCAACTTGCATTTTAGGTTGAAAAGCTCCTTCTGGGAAAAGAGAGTAAAGGTCCTTTCTTCTGAAATGTCAGTTAACGTTATTGGCACAGAACAGTTTTCGTAAATGTTGTAATTGGGTACATTGGGATTTGAGTGTTTTGAACAGGAAGTGTAATGCAGGTAAAAGATACACTATTACTTGCAATTTGCTTTGAGAAAAGATCTGATCACCACTTGAATGCCTGTTAGGCTGGTCTGTAAAAATAAAAAGTGCCTTTAAAAAAATACCCCTGGCCAGATGAGCTACATATCCCATGATCCACTGCAAAGTCACGAAGAACATTTCTCTTTTCAGAGTGTCAGATGCAGAATATTGTTTTACTTGAAAATTCCAAAAGTCGTAATTGACACCACCAGTGTTAAAGTACATTTCAAAGCAATTACTACCCAGGACATCACTATCAACTCATACAGAGACACAATTGCCTCTTATAATAGTGGCACAAACATATAGGAAGCCTTGGAGGCTGGTTCATAAGGGAGAATAGCCTCCTTACATCAAGCCTGGTGTGTGGCCCTGAATGCCAATTTCCTTGCGGGGGGGGGGGCAATACTAGAATTACTGGGCTTTGCATGCCCATTGGCTTTGGCTCCCCCTACAGTTGGTCTCCCTGTCTTCTGCCCTACCAGTCCCAGTAAGTCTCCACTGGTCGGAAGTATATGGAGGAGTTAGGGAGGGCTGAATTAAGCTGTCCAGAGTTTATAGTGTAGATAGTTATTCCCAGCTATGCTTGATTTCCACAGTAACACGATGTGAAGACCAGAAGCCCCTTCCTCCCAACATCAAGGCAGCTTAAACAGCATTCTCTTCTAGACTAAACAAGTTCTGTTCCAGGTATACACACAGATACAACCTCAGGCTCATGGAGATCAGGTATGGTAGAGTGGCACCAGCAGCCACAATCCTAATTTTACATACACACAGTTACTTCTCTACATGTATTATGGATGGGAAAGAAATTTTTAAAAAGATGAATGGGGGGGGGGGAGAGATGAATGAGAAACTATATAATTTGTATTTCTAATACAAGAACCAAAGCACAGCTATCCTTTGAAATCAGCATTTCTCTGCTTTTTGTGATGCACTTCTGCAAACATTGTGTACAAAAGTGCATATAAAGAAAAGTGTGTATAAAAATGCAGATGAAAATAATATACAAAATGCATCACATTAGGGAGAAATGCTTGCAAAGACGTGTGTATTAGTCAAACATGCAAACGAAAATGTGTTGATTAGGAGAACGTTACACTAACTTGCTGCCAAATTTCCCTAGAGATTTTTATAAAAATACAAATTGCTGAAGAAATATGGGGGGGAATGAATTTAAGACTGGAAAAATGAGGAACTGAGAGTAACCAAAATGGACAGATTAATCCATCCCTAACACATGTACAGCCTCAGTACAAAGTTGCTGGCATCCAACAATCAGCCTCGCTGCCAATGAGTATTGCTGTCAGAGTTGGAGAAGCAGCTGGTTTCTTCTTCTATCTGATTGCTTTAAAAGATATTCTTTCTTGCTCTTCCAGTGTAGAAATGAAATGTCTAAAGCTGCAGCATACTTATGATGCACACAGGAAAATAGGTCAGCTTAGGGCTGGGACAACTCTGGCTGCACCTTTATAAGCTGTTCGTTTTTTGTAAGAGCAGAGCGTCACGCTCTGAATAAATGATCTCTCGCTATCACCACATCCCTGCTCCTTGTGCGAGAATATCCCTAGACCACAAGAGAGCTGGTGGGAATGCTGGTAAGCCACCTTCATTTTACTGCAGTGGATGAAATATAATGTACATATACAGTGGTACCTCGGGTTAAGTACTTAATTCATTCTGGAGGTCCGTTCTTAACCTGAAACTGTTCTTAACCTGAAGCACCACTTTAGTTAATGGGGCCTCCCGCTGCCGCTGCACCGCCGGAGCACGATTTCTGTTCTCATCCTGAAGCAAAGTTCTTAACCTGAAGCACTATTTTTGGGTTAGAGAGTCTGTAACCTGAAGCGTATGTAACCTGGAGTGTATGTAACCCGAGGTACCACTGTACATGGGAATGTTCAGCAGAATGTGAAAATAAGATTCAAATCCCTCCGTGCAGACCAGTAGCCATGAACATAGTTTTACTATTTTGTGCACTCTTAGATCCTTGAATCATTCTTTCATTCTTTGAAATATCTATAGATCATCAAATAGTGGGCTGGGTACTGTGAGAGTTTGTTTTATTTTACAGTGGTAACTGCAGTTCACATGAAATACCACAACAAAATACAGTAGATAATTTTTTTTAAAAAAATGTCAATAAAACAAATCCCACATTATTAAAAGTAGCAACCCAGCATCAAAAAAATTCAGCATAGCACAGTCACCAAGGCCGGACTACACGATGAGATTCCCAGCCACAGTTAGTTTCTGAAATACGAATATGATTTTTCCTTTCAGCAGGCCTGGGGAACATTTGACCCTCCAGATGTTGCTGAACTACAGCTCCCATCAGTCCCAAAAAGCATGGCCTCGCCCCGGGGATGATGGGAGTTGTCATTCAGTAACATCTGGATGGCCAAAGGTTCCCCACACTTGTCCTAGAGGGTCTGAGGTTACATTCCTAGTCTGCTCTCTCTGTGTGTTCTTGATCAGATTTTCCACAGAAAGATCAAACCTGGATTAAATGGCAGGGGGCACAAGTTAGCATCTTGATGCCAATGATGTGATGCAGATGCTGTGAAAAGCCTGAATGTGTGAGGAGCCCCAAACCCACAATAAATACTGTTCTGTATCCAATCCTACTCATGGGAACTGCACCAAACACTGTTCTTCTTCAGGGTGCCAGCTAACCATGAGCATTTCCAGGATATTCTCCAGAGTTGCATGCAAAACAAAAAAAAAAAACAGTAGTTGACTTGCTGACCAATAAATATAGGATTTGAGGTAACGAAGAAGAAAACCCAGATTCTGCCAGGCTCTGGCAATGACTAACCATATGTTGTCAAAGCCCATCCTATCAATAACCCCGTTACGTTCTGCACTGCAGGGGATGGGGGTGATAAGGTCCAAGCTATTTTTCCGCCTGAACCACAACAGTAAAGTCACCACCCCATGCCAAGGTTCATCATGCTGAAGGCTGGCCAAGTTATTTTGGCAATGAGGCCGAAA
Organism: Podarcis bocagei; assembly: GCF_964188305.1. Classification (NCBI taxonomy): domain Eukaryota; kingdom Metazoa; phylum Chordata; class Lepidosauria; order Squamata; family Lacertidae; genus Podarcis; species Podarcis bocagei. Next base: position 41,707,070 of record NC_138127.1, read on the forward strand.
ATTCCAACAAACATCTCTCTCCCTGGGAGCAGAAATTTGCTGCCCTTTCCTAACAGTCGAAAGCATCTCCCTGAGGCATCTGTCTCACTCTGCTTATTGGCAGCAGAGCATGGGCTTTGCATGCAGAGATTCAATCCCTGGATTCTCCCTGTGACCCCAGGTGAGACACAGCAAGTCACATTAGACAGCATAAGGCTAGTAGGATCAATGGTCCCATAGCAGATAATGGTTCAGTATGCATATAATGGTCTCGTTATATGCATATATGGTTCAACCTCTGCCTGATTGTGACTGTTCGTCCAACCCTTAGACATGCCTAGGGAGACAGTGTTGCTGAAGCCCAAAGTTGGGAACTTTGAAAGCAACTATTTCACCACATGTGTATTACATAAAATGACCAAATGCATATTACAAAACCATGCAGGACAAGCCAGGGCTTGGGGATTGTGTGTGGCCCCCCCAGATGTCATTCTACAATTTGCATCCTCTCTGGCCGCTGGCCATGCTGGCTGGGGAAGATGAGGGTAGGATCCAACAACATCTGGAAGCCACAGGTTCTCCATCCATGGTGGGACATTTTAGGCTCTAAGACGTCCAAAAAGGAAACAAACATATTCCACCCTTCAGACAAATATTTACCATTCATTGTTATGAATCTCAAACTCGCATATTTGTTGTTGCTCTTGTTATTTCCTGTTATTTTTTCTTGTGCTTTTAAGGGGGTTCTGTTTGTTGAGTCCTGTTGAACGCTGTTGCATAGCTACTAAATTCTAAGATGCTTTGAACTGATTGCCCTTTTATCTGTTATCAGATTAAATCTCCAAGTTTAATGAGAGGCAAGATTTATGAACAGGTAATCCTTGCCCAAAGGAGCAAGCAAGTTTCCCAATGCAGTAAGAATTAGATCAAAGTGCACTCATTACTACAGACTTCTCAATGCAACTGCACAAGAACCAACTGTTTTCAAGGCATGTGGTAGCTTTATTGGGAGTTTACCTCTAAAAAATGGGCTGGTGTTCTTCAAAGAGACATTAACATTTCTTGACATCCTCCTGCTTTTGCTGAAACATTGTATCCATGGCCTCCTAATCTTCCAGCCTTCTAATCTTCTCTACGTGATCAGTGACCCATTATATGCTCTCAGATCCCATCTTCTCAATAACTTGTTTAATCCATCATGTGTATGTTGGATACACATTGAGATCATCTGAGGGTACACTTTTTGGTTTCCATCATGAACCAGAAGAACAACTCATTTCAGCTTCAGTGTGGTGGGCCCCACTATCTGCAGCTTTCTCCCATTAGAAACCAGGCAGGCACCATCCCTGCTGAATTTCAGTTGTCTGGTTAAAATGGCTTTCTTCATTCGGGAGGTTGGGAAAACCTCCAGAACAGCAGAGAGGGAGATTCTTCTGTCTGGCAAACTGAAAAGCTTGCACTGATGGAACAACTGTCATAGCACTACATTGAATTCTTCCCTACAGCTGGTCTAGCACAAGGTTGCAGGGTTAGACTGGGTGGTTTGGCCATATTACTCTAGCTCATTCTTAGGTTTTCCTCACTGTGCTTGTTTTAATCTTTAAAGGCCTGAATGCATTGGGGTCAGACAATCTGAAAGATTGCTTTCTCCCATAGATTCTGCCTGAACCTTAAGATCCTCTCCAGAGGCCCTGCTCCAGGTGTTCCCACCAAATAAACAGAGGCAACCAACCACTAAGGAGAGGGCCTTTTCAGTAGCGGCACCCAGGACATGGAATAGTCTTCCCAAAGAGTTTTCTGGTGCCACCTTTGTTGTTTTTGAGGCATTAGATGAAAGCTATTCTGCTTACCCAAGCTTTTTAAATAACTTACTTGGTCTGGGCCTCTTTTATGTTTTAATTTTGGAGACGCTGAAAGTTATGCTTTGTTGTATTGATGTCATATTTAATCTCCCTCCTTTTTTTAAAAAAAAAGTTTTATGTTTGGCTTTGTTATGTTTTAATTTCGGGTGGCTGTTGGTTTGCTTACTGTAAGCCACCCAGGTAACCTTTTTTAAGGGGGCTGCATACAAATGTCACAAAAAACCCCAAAATATGTGGAAGGCTGTGGGGCTGTGCATGCCAGCTCTGCCCAAAATGTTCTGCACATGTCCCAGCACTGCACGCTCCATCAATATCATGATATTAAGCAGGAAAGTCTGAAAGGGGCTTCTAAGTGCATTTAGCAGAATATGGTGAGAAGTGTCACCATACTACTGGAAGGAATTTTTTTATGGTGAGAAGTGTCCTCATGACAGGGGACCCTGATAACGCAGAAGTGGATGGGAACACTGGCGGAGGAGGCAAAACTGCCATTCCCTGTTCAGGCCTAACACCTGCAGAGGCCTTCACTTTTCTCTGGCCAGAGAGCGTATCCGCAGGGTTCAATAGAAAAGGCTAAATATGTTTAACCGAGTTAGCATTTCAGTTAGCTAAACATTTTAGCGCGTATCTTTAATTATATGGTACTGTGCTATGAAACAATATAATTGTCTCCAGAAGTGTGTGGCAACTTTTAGGAATAATTAAGTGCTTAAGTCATAGAGAGTGAGAGTTATAATTTCAGAGGCATCAGCTTCAGATTGCAACCATAGTGTGGCTTAAATGTGATTTAAGGACAAACTTTAATAACTAAAATAACTTGTTTTGGGAGATTTGCAAGCAAGCATGTCCCCAGTTCTGGGTGGCATTGCTTCCTTCCCACCCACCACACAAATACGCACACTATGCAAGTGTGCAGAAAATGTCTTCCTGGGAATAAATTTACAGAGGGGTCATGGTTTTGATCTGTTGCAGCAAACACAACACATGGCATCTTATGGCATCTTGTGGCCTGAAGGCTACAATTTGCTCTTCTTTAATGAATCAGAAGTCTTCATTGTTCATCTTCTCTGCTGTTCTACCTCCAGTACACTTCTTTTGAGGAAGCTTTTGTGATGCAGAATCCCCTTAGAACCCCCCCCTTCCCTTTCCACCCAGAACAGAGAGATTTCACCATTCTGGCACTCCAACCTGTTTTCAGATTCCCTTCTGAAGAGGGCCAATATTTAGAGGACACTTTTGTTTCTCTCCTTGGCGCACTGAAGGTGGGGTGAGGAAAGGAATGCTAGTCTCTGAAAAAGTTCAAGTGGGTCTTCTCTTCCCCAGAAGGGAAGAAATGTAAAAAAAGAAAGCAAACTACAATTGAATTACCACCCAGTGGGTGGCAAAACAAGCACATGTTCTCTGGTTTGGGATTCCTTCACACTTCCCTGTTACGAAAGTAGCACAAGCAGAGACAGGGAAGGCAACAAGGCAAGACGTTATAGCTGAGCATTTATTCCCATTCTGATTCATGCTCCAATTTGACTTCTTAGGCTTGTATATTGCCTGCTAAGGAGCTGAAAAAGCTTAGGTCAATTTGTGTGTGTGTGTGTTTTCAGGAGTTGGCCCACTTATCTGTACACTGGGTGGTGATGGAAAATGTGAGAGTCAGAAATACACAGATCTCCTATGAAGACAGATCTATATGCTGAACTAAATTGGTTCTGGAGTCCATAAATCTGATTGGTCCAATTATTTACATGTTATATTTCGCCCCCCCTCCCCGAATATGAAGAGTGCTGGGACACAAAAAGGGGAATGTGTAAAGGACCCTTTGATATTGCCTTTGATTTTCCATAAACTCATCACTGTTTTCCATAAACACATTCCAGCTGACCATTTCGGCTGCTGATTAAATTCAGTAGTATTACAGCATTGTGAGCCTGACCAGCTTGAGGACATGTTGCTAATTCCTAGAACTGTAGCATGGACAGCTTTCTGAATGGGTCATTCACACTGGGGCTTGAAGGTGTTCTGTAGCTCAAAGAGATGGGAAAATATGCCCCTCCCCAGTTTTTATGTTTTGCAATTTTCCTTGAGAATGACAGGAACATCACCACGCCAAGGCAGGACTTGCTGTATTGCAATCAAAGCATGTGGAGACAATGAGTCCAGTGCACTAGCAACTGTGGGTGGCCAGACAACTTGTTTATGATCTTCTTAAAAAGGCAATAGATTTCTGAAGAACCAGGCATGGTAGCCATCAAACCATTGACTGGTTCAATGCTATGGAACGCTCTTCCAGTAGGGATTCAGCAAGCATCTTTGCTATTAATTTTCAGGCATCTCTTGAAGATTTTTTGTTTGTTTGTGCTTGAAGGCCTGTGCAGTTGTTTACAACTTTTACTGAGAAACAATATTTGTTAGTCAACAATTACTGAGCGCAGTCGTTTGCAATTTTTATTGAGTAGTCAGTTATTTTAATGATGGTTCTGCATTGCTTTTAAAAGTTTTTATGTTGTGGTATGCCACCCCAGTGTTTAGTGAGAGGGTGGTATAGTAGCATGTTTATAAATAAGTCTAACTGCCTCTTTTGTGCTTGCTTTCTTTTTCTTTCTTTTTTTCTAAATGTGTTTCTATGTGTTTCCCTTTAAAAATTCACAAAAATGTGAATGGATGGACTCACTGCTTTCCCCATGAGGAACTGAGAGAGATCAGACTTCAATTGGCAAATAAAGCAAATTATTTTAAGCAACTTGTCTCCAGTGTTCTCCATCACCATAAGGAAATTAAGCCCTGTATTATTCCTCCTGAATCATCTCACCCGTCAGGGCAGTGGGGAGCATACAACATGACTATGTGCATTGGTGCGCATGGTGACTCTTAATCAGAATAACTAGATCCTCAAATGTTGCTTATAACAATGCCCTTCTAGAATAAGAACCGCATGCATAACAGACATACATCTACCTCAGAAGCAGTTCAAATTTTCTCATATTCATACTTTTAGTCAACCTGCTGGTGTTTGGCTTTGGATGAAAATATGGCAGAGAGAATGAAATGAGCAGTGAGGCTATTTCAGCTCCCATTGCCCCAACAACTCTGACACAGATTCTGAAGCTATGTGAGTTGCTAGTGCATATCTAGGCTTAAGTATGCCTAAGAACCTTTTCTGATTTATATTGAACTGCTGGTAGGAAAGTCATATCTCAAAGAAATTTTGAAGAAGAAAAAGAAGCTCTTATTCCCCTTCACCCTCATTTTGAAATTCAGATCTAAAAGCCACTTTTGAGAATCACTGTGAGCAAGACTAAATGTTATGTCTTGTAGATAAGAATTATGGCACTCATTTTATATACTAACTTGACAAATTAGATAACTTGTGCCCTGTTCAAGGTTATGAAAGCTTTACATTCAGTATCAGCCATTCTTGGGAATGTAAAAGTAATTTAAAAGTAGGGATAATGAAAGATCCATTTTGTAAGCAGACCTGAACTGGAAAAATGTGTTTTAATATTGCTCCCTCACACATTCCTACCGCTTTACATTTGAGTCCTTTCAACCAGGCTTTATGCCTCAATATTCTTTTGTAAACACCAGAAAATCCAGAGGCCTATTTTTTTTTTCATAGGGGAAAGAGCCTCAGGTAGTTTACATCCACTTCTAGAGCCCACATTCTTGCAACTTGTCATCAACCGAGATTATATGAAAAATGTATCCTATGGACCTTGTTTAAAGCTATAATCCTAATTTGCACTAGGACACTCACCTGGAGGCCATTTTTCCAGGAAACTGTCATCCTATCCTATTTAGAGTTTTCTGCCTTTGTCCTCCAGAGACAGCAGCCTTTCCACTTTATTAAAAACCCAGAATGTCCTTAAAGCACTCAGTATACTTTTCTGTACAGATTAAAATCCTCAGAAGGGTGGAGTACCTTCTATATTTAGCAAAACAAGTACCTACAAATGACTGATACTGGCAAATATAGACCCTTGTCAACTGTCATTGAGCAAATGCCAATGGAGAATGTGTATATAATTTTCTGTGTGGGTTTAACAGCTGTGCATATTGGTATGTATACTACAGGCCTCTGCATGGTTATTCTGGGGATAGCCAATGACAGATTACACTTTTACGATGCAGAAGAGCCAAGAATAAACATAAACTGAAGAACTAGGTCATATTTAAGCTTACCAAGTCAACAATTATTTTCTAAGAGAGAGAACAGCGAAAATTTGCTATATCAAATCTTATTTTTAAAAATGCTTGCAGTTAACCAAATGGTCTCCTCACATTCAGTTTCTCTTTGTTTCTCATTATTCCAGTCTTAAATTCAGTTCTCTATATTTCCACATCAGTTTTTTAAAAGTCCTTGTGAAAATTCACCAGCATTTTAGTGCAAATTTCTCCTTATGTGCACATTTTTGTATGCAGCATCCCCTTATATAAAGCTTCTTTGCATGTCATTTTCAGTGCACACTTTACCCCAGCATATGCATTTGTATACACATTACGTGGCTGGAGAAACGCTTTGCAAAATTTGGAGACGTGCAAATTTCAAAGGATGGCTGGGGCTGGGTTCACGTATTGTTGCCAAATGCACAAATTAGGCAAGTCCACCTTTAAATGCAAACTGGATTGAATTTCTTTCTCAACCTTATTCTCAAGTGTCCCTTCTACCACTGAAAACAGTATTTGGTACGTTCCATATTTGGTGCATGGCCAGGGTGTGTGGATACAGCTCAGACCTATTTTGGGCTGCCCTTGGATAAGATGCCTTCAGCGGTGCAGTTCTTTCTCAGGGCTATTCATTTTAGGTTGGGGTGGGGGAGTCAATAGAGGCCAAACTGGCCACTTAGTTGGAGGAAATCTTTTCTACTTCAGATAATAAAACCCTGCCTTCAGGTAGTAGAAGATCCTTTTCCTTCAGTTGAAGGTCCCTATGATGAAAGGCTAAATTCAGTACAGTGGTACCTCGGGTTAAGTACTTAATTCGTTCCAGAGGTCCGTTCTTAACTTGAAACTGTCCTTAACCTGAAGCACCACTTTAGCTAATGGGGCCTCCCGCTGCTGCCGCGCCGTCAGAGCATGATTTCTGTTCTCAGGCTGAAGCAAAGTTCTTAACCCGAGGTAGTATTTCTGGGTTAGTGGAGGTTACATACCTGAAGCGTATGTAAACTGTAGCGTATGTAACCCGAGGTACCACTGTATGTCTACAGTCACACAACAAGTAAAGGTTGGCTCATAAGAAATAATCCAAAATCCATTTTAGGATTGTACCTGGCAGTTCACCTAAAATTAATTCCCACCTCTATTTATCTTTATTTCTGCATTCTGTCTACCAGGGAACGTGTGTCTTTCACCTAATGATAGAGGCCAACCTGGGTCACAACTGGTTTTGTATTTCCTGAAATGGAGATTCGGCCATTGCTATATTTTATCTTCCCTGTGGACCTTGGTGCAACCTGATACCTTCATAGCACCTCATTTGACTGTCATCTCCTTCTTCACTCAGCCTTAAGATTCTTACAAGATTCAGACTGGGGGCATTACCAGCAGTAATCGCTCTCTCTCTTATTACCATCTAACCTGAGTTCTGGATAACTTGAATGCTTGTACACTATTTTGTGAATTTTTGGGTGCTTTAAACGAATTACCCTAATGTTGTGCTTAATGAGTCAGCCATCACCAAACAATAGGATAACAAAAGCTGTTTGTCAAAGTGTTTCCTTTACTTTCACATAACAGCAAGTTGTATGTGTGGAGCTGGAATCACCATGTTTACATCCATTGCTGCCAATAAGATGCCATAACTTTTCAGTTAAAGGAAAGGATTTTCTTTCCCAGCAGGTTCACATAATTCAAAGGACTCATTTTGTCATATTGTTGTTTGTCAGATATTTTCTTATGAGTCACACAGGGTCAAGCTCTTATATAATGCTCCCCCCGCCCATCCCGTACCTTCTCAAAATAATGCTAGTTGATTCTTGGTAAATTAAGCAAGATATTGCAGATGGCTTATGCTAAATGTGCCAGTATTTAGCATATTGATTGAGTTTGGTTTTCTAGTGAAAAGTTTTACATTTCTTCTCTGACAGCTTCAGTGGCTAAATGGGCTTTTAACTATAGTGAAATTGTGACGTTGTGCATTAAGTAACCTACTTTTTTTTCTTAGCCCCCCCCCCCCCGCAACTGAAACTGTATTGCCAGAAGAATGGAGCAAATAAAGAAATTGATCACAGTAATGGATTTCGGCAAGAGCTCTCCTGAGTCTCATTTCCCTTGGCTTCTCTACTGCCATTTATTTTGAAATGCTATTGTGGTTTGATTTCCGTACTAAATAAGAGATTTTCTTGATGGAAACTTGCCTTTATGCAGCAATACTGTTCATCACAAATGTATTTTGATGCTGTAAATTGAGAAAAGGGTTCTTTTGGATTAGAAATTCAGCAGTTGTGGTGGATCAAAAAATTTTGTGGCTGGGGTTTCTCAAAGGTTAGGAGGAAACTATTGTTTTTTCAGAAAGTTGAGCACTGTTACTGTCCATGATGCACCCACACTGTTGTTTCAGGTCAGAGACTTTGACCAGACATAGAATTTAGTACATGTAGCAACTCTCAATTCTATTTTACTGATATGCAAAACAAAAACAAAACCAGAACCTGCTATGGTAAGCTCCTTCTAAATCCCTCCCAAAAGCACTGACTGAAAGGAAAAGGATAGCCTTTGTGTGGTCATTTTCTGATTGGAAGCTAGAGATGTCTGTCATGCCACCACCCCTCCTACGCCTCAGACTCTTTCCTCCTGGTGTTTTATATTTGTGAGTGGTTTCAAAATATGTATCAAGTGGCCAGAAAAAAAAGTAAAAACACCCTTCTGGGGTGGTTCTGAAGCAATAAGATTTTTCCTTCCTTGGTCTGAACTGCTTCAGAGTGACCTAAGTTACTTCAGATCAGGCCATTTCAGTTTGGTTTGTGCTTCGTGTGAACTGAATGCACAACCGTATGCTTTCTGCTCTCTTAAAATCTATTGTCTATCTCCAGCAAAACTATTTCACCTTGCTTCCCCCGAAATATAAATAGCTGCCTAAAATTGCAAACAGCTAGAACCTCAGTGTGTATTTGTTTTTCACTTTTGGATTTGTAAAACATCCAGGAAGACATATGTGGCTTTATTCTGAGCTGCATGGCATGTTGAGCTGGGGAAGGGTGAAATACTACATGAAGTGGAAAATCTGTGGTTGGATCCCCCAATATATTTTTCTTTCCCTAGAAGCAGCAGTCGGGGCCACAGAAGAGTCCTCAGGTATCCCTTTCCTCATGACCCCTCTTCCAAGCTACTGAAATAAAAAAGTGAGGTCTTATATATATAATGGGTGTTCATAAATGTACCAGGCAAACTCGTACATAAACGTATGGACCACATGTCTGAGGCAGCAGAGGAAAACAGCCCTGGAACCATTTTGGCTCCCAGACTGACCAAATGTTTCCTCTGCCAGGTCAAAGGAAAATGGAAAAGCCTCCCCATTGTCTTTTCATTCACACAACCTGTCTTAAAGGTATATCTGTGTATGAATAGGGTGAGCCTGTGACTTGGCTCAGGAACTAAGTATTTATCATTACAAAAGACTGGCCAGGCTCCCCAGGGTATCCAACAAGTAAGCATTAACAGGTAACTTGCCAGAAAGGAGATAAACAATGACAGGAGGTAAACAACGTACTCAGATTTCTCTTGAGCTACACCCCTTCTGTGATGTAGGTATGATATTTCTGGGGGGTGGTCTTGGACTCCAAGGTGGGCAATTTAAAATGTCTATATAAGGGCGGACTCACCTTGGTTCTGGGTCCTCCTGCTCCTGCGTGTGAAGGGGGCACCCTGTTGCAACAGTTCAATAAAGATCAGGCTTACTAGCTGCTTTGCTTCTCAATATTCTCTGGTTGGCCTCTGTTATTTTCTCCTACCGATGGAGAACCTGCAAAGGACTCTAAAAGGGCTCTTGTGTCCCCCATAAGGGAATAAGGGCAGGTTTTTGTTTATTACACTACTATTAATCGTGAAGGAGAGGGGGGGAAATACACGACCTTAGTGCCTATCTTTAATCCATTCAATTGAAAAATTAATTCTTCTTACCACTATGGCCAGAATCTGACCTGGGTCCCTCACAGCTCTTGTTGGGTGAAGATTAGCATACTGGGAGATCTGATCATAGGTTAGGATTAGGTAGGATTGAGTGTTAGTTGCTGTTGTTGTTTATTCTGGGAAGTAAACAAGATCTACTGTGAATATTTGCCATTGGTGTTAAAAATTAATTACAGTTTGATGGAGGAACTAAAGAACTAGCCCTTCCCACAATGCTGCACTTTCCCCACTGTTTAGAGCTGCAGGGTTTAGAGCTACAGACCACATAACACTGGTCCTGAAAGACCTACATTGGCTCCCAGTACATTTCTGAGCACAATTCAAAGTGTTGGTGCTGACCTTTAAAGCCCTAAATGGCTTTGGCCCAGTATACCTGAAGGAGCATCTCCACCCCCATTGTTCAGTCCAGACACTGAGGACCAGCGCTGAGGGCCTTCTGGTGGTTTCCTCACTGCGAGAAGTGAAGTTACAGGGAAGCACGCAGAGGGCCTTCTTGGTAGTGGCGCCTGCCCTGTGGAACACCCTCCTATCAAAGAAATAAACAACTATCTGACTTTTAGAAGACATCTGAAGGCAGCCCTGTTTAGGGGAGTTTTTAATGTTTAAAGTTTTATTCTGTTTTAATGCTTTGTTGAAAGCCACCCAAAGTGGCTGGGGAAACCCAGCCAGATGGGTGGGGTAGAAATAATAATAATAATAATAATAATAATAATAATTATTATTATTATTATTATTATTATTATTATTATTATTATTATTATTATTTTCCATTGTGCCTCCACTTCCACTTTTCCTCGGTGTCAGCTGGAAAAGAGTGTGGAACAGGAGTAACCATTTCTCCTGGCCATATCAGCAAGTCAGCCACTGTTGCTGCTAAAACTAATTGATGGTAGGGGTGGACAGGAACCAGGTTTTCTTCAAAGATTTGCTGAATAGGCAAAAGGCCAATGACCTAGGGGGAGGCGTGGGTGATGGAGTCATGATGCGTAGTGAGAATTACCGGTATTTGTGCTTAAGTACTAACACATAGTTGACAGAACAGAGGCATTCAAAGGGAAGAGGTTATTGTCTAGAGTGTTTGCTTGCAAAGTAACAAGGTTTAATGCTTGGGATACTTTCATGTCCAAGATACATTACAAAAAAAGGGGGAGGGGTGGCAAATTGTTAACAATCCTGTGAGAAAATTCTCCCAGCAGTTCACAGGACAAACGTGCTGTAGTGACAGGAAAGCAAAACAGAATCCCACACAGGAAGTTAAGGGATCTATGTATGGCCTTGGGGATGTAAGAAGCACAGCATGCTCTGGTCAAGAGGATGCCCGCGTGTAAACAGGAAGTTTTTGCAGGCACGGCTAAGCCCTTCAATGTGCTCTACGATGCACTGAAACAAGTAATGTGCTGCTAGTGGTGATGATCATTTGCACAAACACACTAATGGGATATTGTTTTGACTTGTTTTGGTACAGGTGATATAACTGGAGCTCAATTTTGGAGACCGACATAGACCAGCAGTATATGGGCACAGATGTGGAAGTGGTAACGCAGTCCTCAAGACTACATGGGGTTTTTTTCTGACTTGGTTTCTAGTCAAACTGGTTTGTTTGTTTTTTTGTTTTGTTTGTTTGTCTTGTTTTGTTTCTGCAGCAATTCAAGCAGTGAACTGAAAGCTGAAATTAGTTCTCTGGCCAAAATGTACGCCACATCCACATCCACATGTACGCCTCAACTATTCGCCATAAATTAATAAGAAAAGGAGGTGCATTATCAAGGGGAGGGCGGTAAAATTCTTACGGGTCAAGCGCAGCTGGGCTTTTACTGTGCTGACTTTAATAGAAACAGACCAGAAATGGACTGATGGGTGATCTCATGTCCATTTCAAATAGTAATACTGGCTTGCCTGATGTAACCATCACCAAGAAAATTATGTGAAACATTTCTGAACACTTGAAGTGTGCTCACTATTGCACGGGCAGGCAGAAAGCCCCCCCCAACCCAAGGTCGGCTCCCGTGTGGAATAAAGACATACGATACTGGGCTATGGGATTAAAATTGGCCACAACTTTATTTAAGATTCAGATATAGGGAGACCTTGGCTTTGACTTTGGGCGTTTATCCCTCCCAGTCCCCAGCCAGAGATCTGGGGAACATCAGGGTTATCCAGATTGAGTGGGGATTGGACTGGCTCTGGATAATGTCTGTTCAAGCAGAGAGCCTGCCCCCCAATTCACTGCAAGGCCAATGACTCCCCTCAGAACAACCCCCTTAATGGGGAACCCTGGGATCACAGCCGCAGGGGGGGGCGTGGGTCACCGCTTCACACACACCCCATTTTAGGGAAGAAAGACAAAAGGATTCCACCCAGGGCCTGAAACTGCCAAAGTTGTGACATTTTGCTATGGGAAAGGCAAAACCTGCCAATGCAGGAAAATTCCTTTCCGGCCCTTTAACAGCGACCAATACATAGCAGCGCCAGTATACCTGCGAAGAAGAAGTTAACCTGCAAAAGAAAGCTTAACTGAGGGAGGGTAGGATGGGAGAAGCTCTGGAGCCGACTGTGATCCCCCAGGTAAGTCCCACTCTCTATTGTGTGGGTGGGGAAGTCCCAACCCCTACCTGGCCAACTCCCCTGGCCACGCCTCCCCCACCGGGATTGGTTGACTGTCCGAGGTTGGGCGGGAACCTCCAAGTATCCAGCCTGGAGGGGAGCAATGCCAGGCAATACTGCTAGGAGCAGTGTAGGATCAGGGGTGCTGCATGCATCTGCGCAAAGTATGCCCCCCGTTTGATGTGGGGAGCAGTCATTCTTTGGCGATCACTCGTAGCCAAGTAAGATTGTCTTCCATCAACACGGTTTTAACCATGAGTCCATAAGTGACTGTGGAGGCCAATTCTGGACCCACATGTCCTTCCACAGTGGAGACATTGGTTCCCGGGTGGGAGTTGATCACGGTGTGGACTTGCCAAGCGTGCCTTCCTCTTAGCACGTTTCTCCCTATTACGGCTCCATCACTTCCATTTATCTGATATTGCTCAACAAATTACCACTTCTTCGGCCTTCTAGGGGGACAGTGGACATGATTTGCACTGCTCAACAGCTTCAGGAAAAATGCAGAGAGTAAAAACAACCCCTGTATATGGCGTTTATCGTGGAGCGTATTAGTTGGTGGACTGTCCAGCAGTCATCGGTGCTCGTCATAGCTCTGGTAAGGAGCACATCACAGCGATCTTTAGCACGGACACTTTTACTGGTTGCTGGATACAGAGAACAGCGAAGCTCAGCAGCTTTCACAGAACTCTTTAATGCAGCCTTCTCTACCCCTGGTCACAAGATCAGTAAGAAGTGGTAATTTGTTGAGCAATATCAGATAAATGGAAGCGATGGAGCCGTAATAGGCTCATAGAATAGCAGCAGGACTTCAGGTTTTTCAGTGATGCTGGCAGCCAAAATTTAGTGAATTGGACATGAAATTCCTAGGTTTGATGTTTGCCGGAAAAAGCCATGCCTGTGAAATTGTAGGTTTTTAATTGGATGTTATGAAAGTTCATGCCACACTGAGTTGTTTTCAGCCTGTTGGTAAGTACTTATCAGGCAACCTTTTAATCTGTGCAGGGCAGGTAGAGGTCAGCTCACCCTTCTTACAACAGTATTAAAGGGAAAGTATTTCAAGGGGAAAGGGAGCTGTAACTTGCCGGACACTTTCAAACCGAAGCATCTTTTTAAGTGCTGTTGCTCAGCATGTTGGGGGGGGGGAATCTGTTTCTTAAAATTGTGTGATGTGGCACAGGACATCTCATTCCAGACATCTGCGCTGATTTATTAGCTGGCATTCATTTTACTGACATTTTGCTGTAACAGCCAGAGAGCGCTTAAATGCTTGAATTTAATGAAGCCTAATTTCTTTCTGATGGCTGATGATGCACAAGCGTCATTCAAAGGATTCAACCCTACCCACATTTTCTTGGGAGGCGGACTCGGCAAGGTTTATTTTTGAGGATGCCTGCCAGACAGACACAAGAGAAGGGCAAGAAGAATTAAATAATACAAAGCAAAAATGGGAAAGGAAGGGGGCTTCACTAAAAACACTTGTACACATAATAGTTCCCTGATTTCAGTTGGAACTAATTATCATTTAGACTTGAACAGCACAATCCTATTATGCATATTCAGTCAAAAGGCATAGGGACTTCGAAGTTGCCTTTTTCTTTTTATATAAAATAGCTTGATAGCTTTGTTTGTTTGTTTAAAATGAGAAGTATTCCAAATTAAGAAAGCATCCAGCATCTCAAGAAGTAAATAGACCATTATCTCTCTTTTGTCACAGGTATCATTGATACCGTTCACTGTTGTTCTAGGTGAGTCCTTGCTAAGTCCTGGTCAAGAGCCTCTGCTGTCTAGGATAAAGTGATGTGGATCTGGCCAGACTAGATCCTGGTTCATATTAGTATTTCTAAGATAAAGAGACAGAGATATCTTAGTGCTGTCTGGTTTTACATTTGTCATTTAATAAGAGAGCTTCAAACTCCTGCGCTGCGTTAAATGTAGTACGGTTTCATGGTTATCCCCTCAAAGCATCACTGAAACACTTGATGCTCATCCTGGAACATCTGTGACAATAAAATTTACCACATTGTCTACTCTATAACATGTCTCAAACACTTCCTCCCTGGTTGTGTTTTATAGAAATCCAACCATTTTCTTTAATACCCTAAATAAAGTGCTCATAAAACACTCTATAGTCCTCTTAATGTGATCCTGGGTTGCTTTGTCCTCTGCTATTGATGTTGGACGTGTGTGTGTGTGTGTGTGTGAGAGAGAGAGAGAGAGTGAGTGAGAGAGAGAGAGAGAGAGAGAGAGAGAGAGAGAGAGAGAGAGAGAGATGAAGTGAATTTCAGGCAATTACCTTACAGGAAAAGAACTGTGCATTTTAATAGAACAAAATTAAAATCGGACATAGTATTTAGTTCTTAGAAGTAACAGCTATCCCAAACACGAAGAATCTGGGCTGTAATAAATAATGACAGCTTATTTCATTCCTGGCTGCCCATTAAAGCAATCTTTACTAATTTTGATAAATAACAGTAATCAGCTTCAGTTGACTAATGAGTAGCTATTTATTTACCATTAAGATATGCTGCCTAATGCAATTTCTTGTAGCTTCAAGTCAGTCTGAGCTATTCCCATTTTTTAAAAAACTGACATTGGGGAGGGGATGACAACTTTGAAATGCTGATTCTAAGGGGAGATTATCAAATAACCAGGTCCTTTTCTTTTTTTTTAACATGGTTCTTCCACTTTTCTACTGTATGGCATCTCTACCACTCAAATATCCGCAGGTTTTTTTTGGCAAACTGATGTCTAAATTGTAATAGGCATGCTGACACTTAAAACTGCGTGTTGCTTTGCAGCGGGGATGTGTGTCTTTTTAGTGAAAATATGATTTCACCTGTATGGACTTCTACCCAGATATGTTAAGAAGTGAAAACAGCGACCTAATTCATCTGCAAGGAAAAGAAAATCAAAATCTTCAGAACTTTTAAAATTATTGTTTTGTGTCCATTTGTCTTTCCTCTCCAGTCTTAAAGCACTTTTTGTACAGCATGAGTCTGTGCCCAGAATTCAACGTGTATGTTTTTGAAGAAAAGCTTGGATTCCTCAGAACAATTGGGAGCTTATCCTCCACAAATGGATTTAAACCATTTCCACTGGATTTCACACCAGCAACCTTTCAGTTTCAGTGACAATGGAGAATGGAGAACTTGAAGAACAGACACACCTCATTAGTTCATCCAGACAGGGAGAGCTGTGTTTTCCTTCACTAAAATTCTTTTTATAGGACCTTCACTTACACTTCGTACAACTATTTAACGGGATAGTTGTGCGTGTGTTTTCCCCACACAGTTTGCATATTTCTTCCCTTGGCTCCAAAGCAATCAAGCAAAATCATGGATATCTATTTAAAAAGATGGTCACAGTCAAGCCAAAGCTAAGCATTTGTAGCTTGTGTCACATTAATACTATCTTCAGGTAATGCTGGACACCTTAAAATATTTCATTTTATAATGCAACATATATCAGTAATCAAAATTTAAATGCATTGATGTTATTACTACTTCAGCTTTTGAAACCAGATGCATCTCTTAATGGAATCCCATGCCCTGCTTCTCACGTAGAATATTCCATTTCCTAAGCATGCGCATGCAAGACCTCTGCATGTGGATTTCTTGTGTTTGGAATCTTGCCCACGAACTGTACTGTGTGCACAGCTTTTCCTGAAATTTGGAAATGATTTACAAGGATGGGGATAAAAAGGAAGGAACCTGTGCTTTTATGTATGTAATTTTCTCAGAAAATAAAAGAACACTGTAACTACATAAAATAGCAGCTCATTCAAAATTATAACAATTGCTATGAACAACACTTCAGTTTCCTTCCATTGTAACACCAACTTCCTGAGTGTGTGTATGTCCTTCTAATCATAATAACTTGGCACATGACTGTTATGGCCACTGACAAAAATTGATCTATTCCTTGGGGTTGGGTTGTTTTTTGTGTGTACCGTGGGTACCATTCCCCTCCCCCACACAAATGCATACACATAGGATGCATGTAGTGGATATCCTGGTTTGGGCCACAGGCTGAGAATCCCCTGCAGATCTGTTTCCCATAAGTGGCAGCATCTATTGTTATGAGCACAATGAGCCCATGAGAATCATGTGAACTGAGCAATTGTAGATATGGCAGCTGTGACGTTTGCTGCAGGGAAAACCTGTCACATCTTGCTCCTTCCTGTGGGAACTTTACTTCCTAAAGTTTATAAATACTTTCAGGTGCCACATAGGATGGTCTTAATTTTAGCAAGAAAAGGAAAGCCATTAAACAGGAAAGACATTGACACACAAATGCCATCTGCAATTCACGAGTATTCCATACTCAGAAATAAACACTGAAGATTTCAGCTGCTCTTCTTTTGAACTGTGCAGTTCATTAAAAGCAGGTAAACCATTAATTTAATATACATTTTAATGGAATGTATATGAAACCAGGTTTAGGTCAAACTTTAGGAAGAATGTCCTAAGAAACAATGGGCTGTATTCAACTAAAGCCTTTTCAGTGCTGACCCACTTAAATTAATAACATTAGTCATATATTAAATTCAATAGGTCTACTCTGAGAAGGACTAGCATTGAATACCACCTTACAAACTGTTCAAGTATGGAACAGACTTGCCTAAAAGGTGCTGGACTACCTTTGAGGTATTTTAAGCAGAAACCAGGTGGCCACTTAACAGGGATGCCGTAAGAATGATTTCCCTGTGTTGGCAAGGAGTTGGACTGCATAACCTTTGACATCCCTTCTTAGCTCTATGGGTAATATCCAACTAGGCCAAACCCAGGGTAGACCCATTAAAGCTATCTGAGTTAGGTAAATACATTGGTTTCAAATATCGTACCAGCATTGGATATCACCCGATGATCTTATGACCTTCCAAGAGCAATGGAAAAAGAGAGGACTAAGTTCCTTCTCAAGCCTAATCGCCTCAGGTAGGCTCATACATGCACACCCATTGCTTAAATGCAGATGTTTCTGCATATGAGCTCACAATATGACTCTCACAATTGTTTTCTGTGCTCTGCAATGTAGACTTTACATCTCATCCACGTTATCAGCCTTTGCCTTCACTTACAAGCATACTGTCACCTTGAGTCCTGGCTTTTTCTGTATGCAGAAGGGGGGACAGAGAAAAGATTAAAACAAAAAGCAAAAAAAAAAACAAAACTTGTGTTGAAAATGTAAGTGTCCATTGAATTGTCATAGAGCTGTACCAAGCAGAGCAGCAAAAACTGATCTGACAAGATCAAATTTTGTATCGACTGTCTTGTGAGATTTTTTTTTAAAAAAACCCATCGGAAATGTGCACAACTATTGTTATGCTTCTGTCTGCTTCTCACTTGAGACAGGAAGCGGGAATGTCACTATAAAAATAGACCTTCTTGAGCTATGTTGAGTATGCCTCAGCCTGCTTTCTCATTACTTCCTCCTCAGTTTCTCTGCCAGAAAGTAGGAGCGGTAAATGAAGCTAACTGGAAGTTATGCTTACATTTTGCACTACCATCGCATAATTGCCTCTGTCCAGAGACAGGATAACCAAACATGGGTGGCTGAAGTTGCCACCGAGTGAAACTTGGGGCTGTGAGGTGAAAAATACATAAGAGGCTGAGCTCAAATTTCACCTCAGCCTATTTACATGCCTAATGGGGCAGAAAAACGAGACTGGATTTATTGAGGTTTGAGTATGTTTTAAACAGCCATAAGGAGCTTTGGTTTTGATGAGAGTGGTGGCACTTCGGTGGGGTTCCCATATGTCCGGAATTTTCCAGACATAACTGGTATTCAGCCCTCATAAACAGTGTCTGGGTGGAAATTGCGGACATGTTCAGTTCTCAAGCTCTTGTCAAAGCTGCTTCAAATTTAAGTGAGGGTATCTCCCTCATCTGTTACTGCCCTAATTATCCTTTGCCATATTTATTTTGAACATCTCAAATGTGTTGGATAAATAGTAAGTGGTACTAAGTTTTGCTCATTCTGGACATGTAATATTTAGCTCAAGGAACATTCAACATTTAACATTTTGCTCAAGGGACAACTACAGCAGCTTAAAGCATGATTCCAAATACCGTTGCATGAAATTTTGGCAAGGGAAATAATACGACATTTTAAAAGCCACCCAAAGAACTGGCTGTATCATTCATTACAGCACACCTGGCCTATAATGTGCTGAATCACAGGTTCTCACACTTCAGCATTCTGCCCCAAAATGATGAAGCTCCTGTGAAGACACATTCTTGTGGTTAATGCTTCACATCTGTGCAGATGAAACAGATCGAGTGGCTTCATATTTCAGTTACTGCTTCAGGACACAGTTTTAAGCATAAGAATGTAGAAAGGTGGCTTCTAATATAAAAGGGATATCCATTATGGCTTTTGTGTCCCAGTTTTTTCATAAAGTAGAAATCGGTGATAAAGCCTTTCCTGAACTAAACCAGTTCAGACTGCAGATAAGGGTTGGGATGTATGGATGCATCTCCCCCCATGCAAAACATCCTTTCCATGTAGAAATCTAGCATGTCAAGAAGAATTCAGCCTAGCCTTCTCTCAGGCTTACTTATTTTCTTTGTGCACACAGGTTTTTTTGCACCAGGAATAGATAGATAGATGATAGATAGATGATAGAGATAGATGATAGATAGATAGATGATAGATAGATGATAGATATAGATAGATAGATAGATAGATAGATAGATAGATGATAGATAGATGATAGATAGATGATAGATAGATAGATAGATAGATGATAGATAGATAGATGATAGATAGATGATAGATAGATAGATAGATAGATAGATAGATAGATAGATAGATGATAGATAGATAGATAGATGATAGATAGATAGATAGATAGATAGATAGATAGATAGATAGAGATAGATAGATAGATAGATAGATAGATAGATAGATAGATAGAGATAGATAGATAGATGATAGATAGATAGATAGATAGATAGATAGATAGATAGATAGATAGATAGATAGATGATAGATAGATAGATAGATAGATAGATAGAGATAGATAGATAGACAGACAGACAGACAGACAGACAGATAGATAGATAGATAGATAGATAGATAGATAGATAGATGATAGATGATAGATGATAGATAGATAGATAGATAGATAGATAGATAGATAGATAGATAGATAGATAGATGATAGATAGATAGAGATGATAGATAGATTAGATAGATAGATAGATAGATAGAGATAGATGATAGATGATAGATGATAGATGATAGATGATAGATAGATAGATAGATAGAGATAGATGATAGATGATAGATGATAGATAGATAGATAGATAGATAGATAGATAGATAGATGATAGATAGATAGATAATGATAGATGATAGATGACAGATGATAGATGATAGATAGATAGATAGATAGATAGTCTGATTGACAACCCTTCCCAGCTAGGCAACACAATGGAGACAAAAAGACAACATGGAAGTATGGGGGACAAAATGGAGACCAGCATGCAACAGTAGCACAATTCCCTTAATTTTGATTAGTTCACTTTATTACTACCACTCATTACTGCCGCTTAAAATCCTTCTCAGCAGTCTTTCTGGCTGCTTAGATTTTGCCAGGCTTTGCTCACACAATTGTGAGCATAACAACATCACACTCCTAAGGACTAGGAACTTGCATTTCGTGCAAAAAATAAATGAAGGCTGCAATCCTGTACACACTTATGTGGCAGTAAACCTAGTTAGACTTATCTCTGAGCAGGCATGCATAGGATTACAGTTCAAAACTGAAATTCTCAGGGAGCTTAAAACAGGTGGCGCTTTATCATTACTTGTGAGAACTCACGGCATCTACAGCCCTGTTTATAGTAATTGTTTCATGCCCAGAGAGCCAAAGAACAGGCCCAGATGTCTTAATAGAACCAATTTGTATTCCTTTTATTCACAGCGCCTGAGGGGGGCTAAAAAACTAACTGTCTAAAATGAAATCTCTTGGCAGGCAGACTTTATGCGGCATTTATTTTGTGCAGCTTTCATGCTCAGCTATGCGTAAGTAGTCACTGGAGTGACTTTGGAGGATTAAAGTCTTAAAAACCCATGGATTAGCATGTTCAAGCATATCTTTCAGCTGTCAATAACTGGAAATTTTGAAAGCGTAGTTTTGTGAGTAGTAGATATATTGTGCTTTTTTCCATATTGTAAGAGACCCAAGAGAGAGTTTTGATTTGCATGTACTATCCAGCCATTACTCTCTTTAGAATCCTCAGAATCTCAGCTCAGAGATTCTCCAACAGAGAATCAGAGAGAGCAGGGCAACATAAACACACAGCCAGCATTTTGAGATCTCTAGGCTGCAGAGTGAAGATCTGAGCACTTTATACCAGTGGATCTTTAGTCAGACAGGAGGAGAATTTTCAAAAATGAACACATATATAATATAGGGATAATATCAGCCATTTATTATAACTATCACAGAATTGGAGAATTGGAAGGGATCCCAGGGGTTATCTCGTCCCACCCCCTGCAATCCAGGAATCACAGCTAAAGCATCTCTGACAGATGGCCATTACACCTCTGCTTTGAAACCTCCAATGAAGGAGAGTCCTTCCAAAGGAAGTCCATACCTTGCTCTTTTATTACATAACTGAGAAGTCATATCTGTCCTCTTTGTGTTACAGTGGTACCTCTGGTTACGAACTTAATTCATTCCAGAGGTCCATTCTTAAGCTGAAACCATTCTTATCCTGAGGTGCGCTTTCACTAATGGGGCCTCCAGCGCGTGATTTCCGTTTGCATCCTAGGGAAAGTTCGCAACCAGGAGCATCTACTTCCGGGTTAGCGGAGCTTGTAACCTGAAGTGTTCATAACCAGAAGCGTTCGTAACCAGAGGTACCACTGTACTAGTAAAAGGCAGTTGACATGAGTTTTTTTCTGCCTGGACTTTCCCAGTATTTTCAGAATTGTGTTTTAGAGTTTGGATCAGCTTGTGGTTGCTGCTTTTAAACCATGAGTGTGCATTACACAATGTAACTGCATCAAATACAATATGTAGCACTGCATTTAACGTGTTACTCTGCAGCTTTGATTGCATCACTTTCTGCAACTTGCCATGTGACTTTTAAACTCTATTTGTGGTTTCAACCACCTCCACTTATAGATAACCATTATACCTTACTCAATCCTGTTGGATCTTTCAGCATCACGTTCAGTTCACTGATCATTAGGCCATGATACTCATTTTAGAACAGTATCCACAAAATAAGTACAGGGTTACATACGCTTCAGGTTACATACGCTTCAGGTTACAGACTCCGCTAACCCAGAAATAGTGCTTCAGGTTAAGAACTTTGCTTCAGGATGAGAACAGAAATCGTGCTCCAGTGGCGCGGCAGCAGCAGGAGGCCCCATTAGCTAAAGTGGTGCTTCAGGTTAAGAACAGTTTCAGGTTAAGAACGGACCTCTGGAACGAATTAAGTACTTAACCCGAGGTACCACTGTACTGCAAAAGCATCAGAGCTCAGTTCCACACACATACCCCAAATGATCCTTTGGAATCTTGTTATTTGAATTGACTGATGGGCAAGTGACTAAAGTTATGCTAGAAATGTGTGGCGAAATGCCGGTACACCTTAATCTTTGATTGTCTGGTCATCAGTAGCAAGGTGCGTGCAGTGCAAACCTGTGCATGTTTACTCAGAAATAAATCCTGCTATATTCCATCTCTATAATTCTGTGACTCTATTTTCTAGTCCCATCATTCCCAGCCAGCATAGCCAATGGTCAGGGATGATGGGAGTCCCACAACATCTGAAGGGCCACAATTTTCTCTGCTTTAGAGATATCAGTGATGAAGAATGCCCTTGCTTCCAAGCGTTTTCAGAATTCTTCTAATAATTGTTTCCAGAAGCACTGTGTGTTTCTATCCTGTTATCCATTAGCCCACATTATTAAGGGGGGGGGCCCACATTCCTACACACCATAAAGTCACACTTCTCTCTCCCACCAAGAAAGATTTGGGGCTTCTTAGACATCATCTCCCCTGGCATAAAATTTACCAATGGCAGGTACATTTAATATTCAACCAACAGGATTTCTCTGTATCCTGAAAGCCAGAGAAGGGGGGGGGGTGCTAATGAGTTGAAATGAAATCTTTTGGCAGGCAGTTTTTGACAGCATGTGGTCCTTGATGCAATCTTCTTCTTCAGTCAATTCTACCAAGTCTCCATACTCTGTAAACAACAGAGCCAAACTTAAATGACTCAGGTGAACTCAATAAGAAACAGTAGTATTTACTCACTTAAAATAATCATTATCATCTGCCCTTTTTTTCAAAAAAGCAGTTCAGCTGAGGCAACCTGGGTTGAAAGCCAAATACTTCCCAATCTAGGATCATCTGGACAACAGGAGGAAAGGAATTAGAAACTTGCACAAATGGCCAGATGTGGGTGGTGCTACTCTGAGTAGCATGTGGGGACATCATCACTAGGAACAGCTTTTGGTCCTTTATAAACACCATCCAGATTGGCTCTCCAGTAGCTCAGTGTTGAGCTTGTTATTTGATCACTTTGATTCCCGATTGTGTAAAAATGCCAATTTGGTTCTCCTGCCTGCATGAAGATCTTCTTTGGAGGCCCTTCTTCCTAGCTATCTGAGGTGAGGTGTGTGGCAAGAAGAGACAGGTGCACAAAAAATAATAATTCCCACTTTGAAAAGGAATGGACTTTGTTTGGTTAGGAAAGTGACAGGAAAATGGACAGAAAAGTGTGAAATGGGTGAATGGTTATGCAGGACCTGACATCCTTCCGCAGGGCCTGCAAGACAGAGCTGTTCCACCAGGCCTTTTGTCAGGGCGCAGCCTGACCCCCTCCTCTGGCAATCTGCACAAAATTTTGCTTGATGGTTGCCAATAATTTGATTTTAATTTGATTTAATTAATTTTATAATGAATGTTTTAGAATGTTGGACTATTTTGATTGTTGTTAGCCGCCCTGAGCCCGGCTTCGGCTGGGGAGGGCGGGATATAAATAAAATTTTTTTTTTTATTATTATTATTATTATTATTATTATTATTATTATTATTATTATATAAATCCCCTGTAAGCAAATCAGGATGAATGTTCACTGTGTAACATCCCCGCAAACAAATTAGAACAAATGCTCCATCAAGACAAGATATAATCTCACCTCAGCATAAGCTTTGCGCAAGTAAATCAGGATGAATGCTCAATAAATAGGTTATCTGGAGAAGCCCTTAGAATTGTCCATTTATAACTGTGTGATGGATGCATTTTTGGGGACGGGCACCCTTTCAGCAAAGGGCTTTTGGTCATATGTGTGATGACTACACATTTCCAATAATTTAGAAGCTGTAAAGGTTTCATAGCTTTTCCTGTAGACATTATTAATTAGCCCACTGCCAGTATCTGTCAGAATAGCCAAGGATTCCAGGAGTTAGCCATCATACCTAAACATTATTTATGTAAATCCATGGAAGTGATGCCCTACGTTAAATGCAACAGAGAGAGAGCAGCAGACTTTTAATTCTAGTAGGCCAAAGTATAGTCTCTGAGTGTCCTGTGCGGCTTATCTGAACCAACAAAATGCTGGGGGAGGAGAGGGGAAAACCCTGCCTCTCAGAGCTTCTCTGCGGATGGCCACGCTTAGCATGGACGACCTTGCGCTCCCTATCATCCGTTGCTGCAAAACTGCCAAAAAGGAAACAAATTGGTCCGGCCTTATCTGTATACCAAGGACCTTGAAACCTTTCAGCATTGTATTGTTTGAACTGGCAAGCGCAACGATAACACCTTGAAGCTACTGTCCTTTCCCCAAGGGTACGCGTGCAGAGCAGCAGTGCCACAAAATTACAAACAGTTCGGTTCAGTTCCTACAAGTAACACAAACATGTACTGTATAACTAGCAACAGATTAGGCATTTCTCTCGCTCCCCAGAGGGGATCCTATGTCAGGGAATGAAAGTAATAGTGAGTTATGCCCACACCAAACCCACAAGCGGCGGGAAATTTCAGGGGTGCCAGTGCACCCCTCGAGTGCAGTTTCCTCTGAATGAAGGTCTCTGTGGTGTCTTTGTGATATATGATTTTATATGCAGGATAAGCATAACATGAGAAGGGTTCACAGCACTAACACTCCAGCAGATCTTGCTCCTCCATTAGGTTTTGGGATGGGTTCTCTGAGAGAACAAAATCAGGCCTCTGTGCAGGGTAAGCCTGGCTTTTCTTCTTTCACACTCATCCATAGCCAGGGGAGAGGAAGGGGGACTTGAGCCCTGGTTTCTCAGTGGCTCTCCTTCAAGAATTGCCTGTCCATTGAGATATATCTCCTTCACAAAGGAAGGTCACTGAGATTGTGCCAAGGGCATCAAGGTAACCTTTAGCAGTTGTGTTTGTTACATTGGCTCTCTCCTGACCAAACCTCATAAATCTTTGGTTGAGCATCCAAGACAAATAATCTGTCTGGGTCAATGCTCTCTCATTAACTGGATTCAGGCTTTTAACCTCACTCTGATCCTGTTTTCTTCTAAGCTGGTGCCACCTGCTCTATCTATCTAGCTTGCAAAGCTTGAAGCCTTGCCTGCCTTCTGCTTCTTATCTCTGTTATTTTTCTTTCTTCCTGTGTTCACAAGACACACATTAGGGAAATGGCTGTAGAGGCACAGCTTTGCAATATGCAGAGATGCCATTCAAGTCACATCCAACAAAACCTGGCATGTCTCAGACTTAATTTAGCTACCCTTTCCCATGGGGGAGGGCAGGGGCTTTTCCCACACACCTTAAAAAGAAAGAGTAGCAAAAAAGAATTTCAGAGAGGCTATGACCTTTATTGGAAAGCTAGAGGAACAATCTGAAAGTGCTGAGAATTGGGGCAGGGGGAGGGAAGGGGCTTCACAGTTGTCATTGGTTATGTTTAAATGATGCTTCCTTTGGCATGTCACTTGCAGCCCTGAGGATGGATCCCTCTTGGCCACCGTTGCTCACTATACAGAGTCAGACCCTTCCATGCCAGGAGGAAAACAGGGCTGGCAAGAACCCATTCAGAGTCTTTGATTGGTTACCTAAGGCAAGAATTTTAATCCTTAACAAAGACCTGGTCAAAATCTGGATTTCCTAAGGAGGTATTTCATCCCATACTGTGCAAGAATTAGGTGGATGCTGACTGCTGTCTTGTGAGTTTCTTCTGCTTGAATGTATACGGTTGTGTCCTGGTGTGCACAGGTACCAAGGCGGGTACCAGGTGTGAGGGGGACCCTGGCAACAGGCATCCAGTGGACCTACCCAGTGTCGCCCCCACTCCACTGGTGGTGGCAGCTGCACTACAAACTGCAGCAAGCACCTGCAAGCCACTTGCCGTTTTGAAATTCCCACAATGCCCTGATGCAGCCTCACTCCAGGGCATTATGGGCAGGACTTTTCTTCAGAGGGAACTCACAGGAACTCAGTTCCGGCACATTTCAGGTGGGCACCATTGCCCTTATAAGAGAATGAGGGAGGTGCTTGTGGTGAGTTCCAGCACCTCTTTTCCTAGAAAAATAGCACTGGTTATGGGGGTGCCAAAATAGTGGTTGCCATGCCTCCATACACAGAGACGCCATAGCAAAGGCAGGTGGGAGAGCCCTCTGCAGTGCCAGACAGTGCTGATGGAAAATCTGGCTGGATGCCTCTCTTGTTTTTCATGCAGAAAAGCAACCAGAAGAACAGAAAAAGCAGGAGATGTTCATGGGTTTAAAAGTTTTGAAAGACTAGTGCTGGGGGTCTTTTTCTAAAGTAGATTTGGGAATATATCTACCTACAACACACAAAGAGAGAATATCTGGGCTTCAGAGTGAGAAATAGCAGCTAGGAGTCCCGGACTGAAGTGTTCTTCTGCATTATTCATACAAGGGCTTTCTGAGTAGCTTTTGGTAATTCGTTGTCTCAGCCTCAGCTTTCCCAGTCTGACAAATGGGAGTAACAAGGAACCAACATCTCAGTGAAATCATTGTTAACCTTAAGGCTAAGTTAGGTTGCAAACCTAAAGTCCAGCACATTCCTCTGCTGTAATTTACTTTCAGAGAAATCTCTTAATATATTCTTGGACTCCTGCTGCTTTGTTTCTGTGTTAAATATTTTAAAGGGTTTCAGTGTGGCCAAAGGGTATGGGTCTGTTGACTTAAATAGGAGTTGTTTGCACAAATCTTCAGTCTGAATTTGTGCCTCAAGTTGATTTATTGCATACAGTTTGCCTAAGGCCATAAAACATTTCCCCCCTGATAAACTAGCTGTCTGTAGAGAAATACAGGCATAGGCTCATTACTGCTGGAGAGATTAACATTCACTTGTCATTTCCTATCTTCTTTTACTATGTTATTTTGGCTTTGAAATGATAGGGATATTTACTGCAGGAAAAGAAAGAAGGCAAGGGAGAAGATTGAGTATGATTTTTAAAAACATCTATGGTTACAGTTCTCAAAACCGCAGTAATATTTAGCATGAATCAAGAGATGTACGGATGGCAAGATGCACTTAAGATCCACTAACCAGATGGTGCAGAACAGTGGTTGTAAATTAGAGCCAAGCACCTGCTTGAAATCTCCCCTCCTCCCTGGTGAGCTCACTGAGACTGTAATCTAGTTCTTGTTGGCATCCGTCTGTCTTAAGAGACAATGGAGTGCACCTCCAGGGGTGAAGTCAAACCGCTGTGTTAGCAGCACCCAAGTGACCTCTCCGTGGTGCAAGCCAGGGCAGTGTATACGGAGGCCTTGGGCTGCTCAGATAACAAGACCCCCCTCTTGGCATCACTGATGTGGTCCAAAGAAAAGCAGAGGAAGACATCTGGCACCAACTTGGCTACAGGAGTTGCTGGAAGGAGGTATGCAAGGTGCCATCCAAATGGGCTTAGGGACTCCACTTAGGGACTCCACTCTGGATTTGTGTAAGGTTTGCTCCTTAGCCTTTTCTTCTCCCAAAGATATCTTGCAGCACAGGAGCCAACTCCTAGGGGCCGTGGGGACTTCAGCCCCCTCAATAAAATATTTGAGGGGGCCGGGGCCCCCACAGAGTTGATGGGCATTCCCATTCAAATGATGTGTGTGCACTGCATCATGTGATCAATTATGTGAGGCAGGGCTTACCTGGGCCCCCACAATATTTTATTCAAGTTTGCACACCTGCCCTGCAGAGTTTTCCTTCTCCTAGATGGGCTACTTTCCCAGGCTGCCAAGCCCCATCTGCCCCATCTACAGCACATGCCGAAACCGCCTTCTTGACTGTTGGACCCACTATTGAGATCGTTCACTCAATCTGCCAAAGCCTGTATTTGCATGCAGGGGAAGTCCCTAACTCACTGAGCATTTGAGACCCATCGGCTACCCTCGTCTGATTTATCTGGCCAGTCAAAGCTAAATTTGTGAAGACACAAATTCTGGGGGGAGCTTATTTTTTCCATTACCTGCTCATGTTTTTATAAAGTGAGTCAGATAATCATATTCTTGGAAGAGGCTGTGAAGCAACCACTTGAAAATGCTTCAAATTGCATCCGTTAGGCTGCGGATGTAGCAGATGTCCCGCTGAGAGAAATTGTGGCATTCTTTCCTGTGACTCCACAACAAGAACGAAACCTCTCTTTATGCTAGTAAATAACAACATTCTCTGGCCATTTGTCTAAAGCCAATCATGTGTGAAATGAGGCTAAATGTTAAAAGTTACTGGCAACAAAAGATGTTCGGACTCAAACATCTGCACAATGCATTGCAGTGTTTTCTAGGTGGCTGATGGTAGAGTGGTGGCTTCCAATCAAACCAAAGTGCAGAGAGAGAGAGAGAGAGAGAGAGAGAGAGAGAGAGAGAGAGAGAGAGAGAGAGAGAAATTACAGATTTCAGGAAGGGGACAAAATTCCAAACTTGGCTTAAGAAATCTATTCAATAATACATTGCTTTGAAGTTAAAGAGATGTGCTGTAGTTACATAATAATAATAATAATAATAATAATAATTATTATTATTATTATTATTATTATTATTATTATTATTATTATTATTATTAATACCTTGCCGATCTGGCTGGGTTTCCCAGAATAACTGCAGGAATGTTATTAAGTCAGGTCAACAAACATTCTTTCTTTTTTTTTAAAAAAAAAGCAAAGGCGTTGTACCTTTGACAAAAGGTATCTTCCACAACAATAGTCATTTAGTATTTAGAACCAATGAGTGGTCAAAAAATACTAATGTTTCTGGGGAATAATCACACATGGTCCATGAGAGGGTATGATAGCTTCACTCTGCCACCTCTAAATGATTCACCTTAGAGCAAGGCCAGGAAATCTGTGGCCCTCCAGATGTTGTTGTTGTTGTTTAGTCGTTTAGTCGTGTCCAACTCTTCGTGACCCCATGGACCAGAGCACGCCAGGCACTTCTGTCTTCCACTGCCTCCCGCAGTTCGGTCAAACTCATGCTGGTAGCTTCGAGAACACTGTCCAACCATCTCGTCCTCTGTTGTCCCCTTCTCCTTGTGCCCTCCATCTTTCCCAACATCAGGGTCTTTTCCAAGGAGTCTTCTCTTCTCGTGAGGTGGCCAAAGTATTGGAGCCTTAGCTTCAGAATTTGTCCTTCCAGTGAGCACTCAGGGCTGATCTCCTTAAGAATGGATGCGTTTGATCTTCTTGCAGTCCATGGGACTCTTAGGAGCCTCCTCCAGCACCATAATTCAAAAGCATCAATTCTTCAGCGATCAGCCTTCTTTATGGTCCAGCTCTCATGTCTATACATCAGACTGCAACTTCCACCATCCATGATTATTGGCCATTAGTCTTACAACATCTGGAGGGCCACAGGTTCCCCATCCCTGTCATACGCACAGGCATGGAGTGTGTGAGTATCTGAATGAGTGAATGAGAGATACAAGAAGTCACATTTCTAAGGGAGAAGCTGTATAGATCCACAAATGTAACATTTTAATAACACTAATAATAAACAATTGAAATCATCTATGTTTTAGGTGATATCACCATTGATATCCCTGACTAATTTATGAGCAGAGGGCGATGTATAGGTTACAAAATTATTGTAATGTATGATGATGGTTTCTGTTTGTATGATGGTGGTTTTTGTTTTGCTTCGGTTACTGTTTGTCTTTTGTAAGTTTTGGTGATTTTAAATTTGGAGGTTTAAGTATAATATGTCGGTATGGGAAATTGTCGTGTAACGGGCCAATGGCCGTAATAAAGATCAATCCAATCCAACAATTGAAATTACTTTCCCCCCCCTTTTTGGGGTTAACTCCCATGATACTAGCCTATTGTTAAAGTTACAGGGCTGTGAAAATTTAGCAGCACAGTCACTCACTTTCTTCATTCTATTTTTTTTTTTTAATAAATTTTTATTGGTTTTACAGCATTTTTTAAAAAGAACAAACAAACACAAAACAAAACAAACATACAAAATACTTTCAAAGATATTTTCATAAACCTCTTTTCTTGGACTTCCCCATACCCCCCCTCTCTGCATCCCAGTGTCCATATTTGAACTAGCAACTCCCAGTTGTTACTTTCTAATCTCTGTCATCTTAGTCCTCCTTTATCATCTAACCTTGTATCCCTGTACCCTGTTACTTCTAGCAACCACAACATTTTAACATTCGTTGAGTTTGTAGTAGTCCTTAAGATAGCTCTTAAATTTTTTCCATTCTTCTTCCACCATCTCTTTACGTTGGTCACGGATTCTGCCTGTCATCTCAGCCAGTGTCATATAGTCCATCACTTTCATCTGCCATTCTTCCAGAGTAGGTAAATCTTGTGTCTTCCAATACTTTGCGATGAGTATTCTTGCTGCTGTTGTGGCATACATAAAGAAATTTCTATCTTTCTTTGTCACCAATTGGCCGACAATGCCCAAGAGAAAGGCCTCTGGTTTTTTGGAAAATGTACATTTAAGTACCTTTTTCATTTCATTATAGATCATTTCCCAGAAGGCCTTTATCTTCGGGCATGTCCACCAAAGGTGGTAAAAAGTACCTTCAGTCTCTTTACATTTCCAACATTTATTATCGGGCAAATGATAGATTTTTGCCAGCTTGACTGGGGTCATGTACCACCTGTATACCATTTTCATAATGTTTTCCTTTAAGGCATTACATGCCGTAAATTTGATACCGGTGTTCCATAACCATTCCCAGTCATCTGACATAATGTTGTGTCCAACATCCTGCGCCCACTTAATCATAGCAGATTTAACTGTTTCATCCTGTGTGTTCCATTTCAACAGCAAGTTATACATTCTAGATAAATTCTTAGTATTGGGTTCTAACAATTCGGTCTCTAGTTTTGATTTCTCCACTTGGAAACCGATTTTCCTATCCTGTTTAAAAATTTCCATTATTTGGCGATATTGAAACCAATTTTCTACTTTGTGCTTCAATTTCTCCTGACTTTGTAGTTTAACCTTGTCTCCATCCTGTTCTAAAATTTCCCAATACTTCGGCCATCCGACCTCCATATTGAGTTTCTTCACTGCTTTAGCCTCCACTGGTGACACCCATCTAGGGGTTTTATTTTCCAATAAGTCTTTGTATCTTATCCAGACATTAAATAATGCTTTTCTAACAATGTGATTTTTAAAGGTACTGTTAACCTTGTCATACCAAAGATATGCATGCCAACCAAAAGCATTATTGAAGCCTTCCAGATCCAAGATGTCTGTATTCTCGAGGAGCATCCATTCTTTCAGCCAGCAAAACGCTGCTGCCTCATAGTACAATTTTAGGTCCGGCAGGGCAAAACCCCCTCTTTCTTTAGCGTCAGTCAGTATTTTGAATTTAATTCGGGGCTTTTTGCCCTGCCAGACAAATTTCGAAATGTCTTTGTGCCACCTCTTAAAACATTCCATCTTATCAAGAATCTGCAAGGTCTGAAACAAGAATAACATTCTAGGCAATACATTCATTTTAATTACTGCAATTCGGCCTAACATTGACAGTTTCAGATTTGACCATATTTCTAGATCTTTTTTAATCTCTGACCAACATTTTTCATAATTGTCCTTATACAAATTAACATTCTTAGGTGTTAAATAAACCCCTAGATATTTGACTTTCTTAACCACTGTCAAACCTGTTTCCTCCTGAAACTTCTCCTTTTCCATATCTGTTAGGTTTTTCCCTAAGACTTTAGTTTTTTGTTTATTCAACTTAAATCCAGCCACCTGGCCAAATTGTTGAATTATTTCTAAAACCCTTTTCGTACTAGTGTTTGGCTCTTGCAAAGTCAATACTAGGTCATCTGCATACGCTCTTAACTTGTAGTGTTTAGCTCCGACCTGCACACCTTTGACCTGCTGGTCATTTCTTATCATATTCAGCAACACCTCCAGAACCGAAATGAAAAGTAATGGGGAAATTGGGCACCCCTGCCGAGTTCCTTTTTCTATCTTAAGTTCCTCAGTCACAACATTATTTACAATCAGCTTAGCTTTTTGTTCGGAATATATTGCAGCCATACCATTCTCAAAACCCTGGCCTACCCCCATCCCATGAAGATTCTTCCTCATAAAACTCCAAGAGATATTATCAAAGGCTTTCTCCGCGTCCACAAAGATCAATACTGCTTTAGTGTTTATATTCACCTCCAGCTTTTCCAAAATGTCTATTACATTCCTTACATTGTCCGCTAGGTGTCTTTTAGGGAGAAAGCCTGCTTGGTCTTTATGAATCTTCTCCATCAAAACTCTTTTAAATCTTTTTGCCAAAATGTCTGCAAAAATTTTGTAATCCACATTAAGGAGTGATATCGGGCGGTAGTTCTTAAGTTGGGTCTTTTCAGTCTCTGACTTTGGTATGAGTGAGATATATGCCTCTTTCCACGATTCAGGTGCCCTTTTTCCTTCAAGGATCTCATTACAAACTTCTCTTAATGGTTGAATCAACCATTCCTTCAACGATTTGTAGTATCTAGAAGTCAGTCCATCTGGTCCCGGAGATTTGCCCAGTTGCATATTCTGAATGGCAGCCTCTACCTCTTGTTCTGAGATTCTCTGGTTCAAGTCCATCTTACTTTGCTGAGAGATATTTTGTAATCCATATCTTCCAAGGAATTTGTCTATATCTTCTTCATTTTGCGGGCCTTGGGTGTAAAGTTTTTTGAAGTAACTTAGAAAGCAATTTCTAATTTCATTAGGTTTAGATATACTCTTTCCATCAACCTCTAGGCTTGTAACTGTATTTAGTTTCTGCCTTTTCTTCAATTGCCATGCCAAAAGTTTACCGCATTTATTTGCTGATTCAAAAGTCTTTTGTTTCATTTGCTTTATCTTCCATTCAATCTCTTGGTTCATCAATTCCATATATTGAGTTTGATATAACTTAATCTCTCTTAAAATGTCCTGAGACTTTGGTTTTGTTCTTAGTTTCCTCTCTCCTTCCTTTATCATTTCCAAGATCTTCTCTTTTTTCTCATTTTGTTTTTTCCTCTTTATTGAATTTTGTTGAATCAAAAATCCTCTCATAACAGCTTTACTTGCGTCCCAGATCACTCTTTTCTCCACGTCAGTCCTCAAATTTATTTCAAAATAGTCTTTTAAGGTCTTTTGGGCCTTCGTGAGAATCTCCTTATCTCGAAAGAGGGTGTCATTCATTCTCCATCTAAATTGACCGGTTATTGTGAGTTTCATCTCCATCTTCACGGCATTATGGTCGGAGCAAGTTTTTGGGCAGATTTCCACTTTCTTAATCTTTGGAGCCAATCCACTAGTAACCCAGATTTGGTCAATTCTGGTCCAGGTCATCATTGCTTGGGAGAAGAAGGTTCCCTCTCTCTCCAGAGGGTTCCTTGTTCTCCAAATGTCTATCAAGTCCATGTTTTCTGTCATTTCGAAAAAAGTCTTGGGGAGTCTCCCTTCTTTAGTGACTGTTAGTCTTTGTGCCTTGTCCATATTAGTGGAGACCACGCCATTCATGTCTCCCATGATTATCATATTATAATCCAGATAGTCCGTCAAAGTTTCATGAAGTCCCTTAAAGAAGTCAGATTTGCCTTCATTTGGTGCATAAATTCCAACAACTAAAAGTTTTTCTCCTTGTACTTGTATCTCCACAGCCAGATATCTCCCTTGTTCATCTTTAAATATCATTTTTGGAGCCCATTTCTCCTTCACATATATTACCACTCCCCTCTTCTTAACTTTGTCTGATGAGACAAATTCTTGTCCTAACCTTTTATTTGTAAGTAATCTCCTGTGGGCTCTAGTTATGTGAGTTTCTTGTAAACATATCAAATCCAATTGTTCTCTGTTCAAAATATGAAATACTTGTCTTCTCTTCAAAGGCCCATTCAGTCCATTACAATTCCAACTAAGCAATTGCAGAGCCATCTTGTTATTTTCTTAAGGCTCCTCCAACAGCTCCAAGTTGTTGCTCTTCTTCTGACGGTGGTGGTTTTTGTCCAAACGAGAGATTCAGGATATCCAGTGCTCTCCTCTGTTCTGCAAGTACGTCCACAGTCCCCTTCTGTAGGTCCTCCTGATATCTTGCCAGAAATTTGTCTTTATCTTGAATTGTCTTTATTTTCACTTTCTTTGCCTTGTAGTCGAATGACAGTCCTTGTGGGAATTCCCACCTGAAGCGGATCTGATTTTTCTTTAACAAAAGCACCAAATCCTTGTAGAAGTTTCTTAAGTCCAAGATATATTTTGGTATGTCTTTAAAGATCTGTACTGCTGAATTTCCAATTTGGAGGGCTTTTCCAAAGTGTAGTCCTAAAATTTTATCTCTTTCCTCCTTAGATCTGAGTGTGATCAAACAATCTCTTGGTGTCTTTCTATCTTGCTTTTTGCCGAGTCTAAAGGCAGTTGTGATTTTAAAATCGTCTTCCTCCAGGTCCCAGCAATCCGCAAACTCCCGTGTCAAATACTCCACAAGGTTGTCACTTTCATTCTCCGGAATCAGTCTTAATTTTAAGTTTCTCTCTTTCCTCTGTAACTCCCACAAGGCCAAGGTTGCATCATGCTCATAGACCTTCTTGGCAAGTGGCTCTAATTTCTCCTGCGTCTCTCCAGCTGTGGCTTTGGCCTCTTCGGCAATTTGACGCGTGGTGGCATTTTCCTCGACCAATTTATTTATAGATTCTGTATTCTGGTTTAATCTTGTTGATATTTCTGTTAATTTTTGTGTGTTCTCTGAAGTCTGTTTTGTCAAAGACTCCAGAGTCTGGTTTATCTTAAGCAAAGCTTCTGTCACAGCTTCCATAGAAACGGCTGCTCCTTTGTCCTGTCCTGTTGTTCCAGCTAGTCCGGCTGTTACGCCTAAGATCGAACCTCTTCTCTTTGCTTGTTGCAGCTGCAGCTGTTGCTGTTGTTGTTGCTTGGTCTTGGCTCTTGTAGTTATCTCTTCTTGTGGCCCACTCATGTCAAGGTCAATTCCCACGGGATTTATTCTCCCTTGGAAAATTCCACTGTCTTAGGCCGTGCTGGACTTCACTTTATCCTCTAGAGGGAGCAAATCAAAATGGCCATAGAAGGAAATTTC
This sequence comes from Podarcis bocagei, assembly GCF_964188305.1. NCBI lineage: Eukaryota > Metazoa > Chordata > Lepidosauria > Squamata > Lacertidae > Podarcis > Podarcis bocagei. The sequence goes on from NC_138127.1 coordinate 41,742,123, forward strand.
AAAATACATGAACAAAGGAGACCATCCAGGATGTAGAAAGAAAGGAGATTAACCCAGTCAAAATCAATGTTACTAAAGTCTTATAGTTTCCAATTGCCACAGTTGCCCAGTATACTGTTTCTTCTTAAAATGTACAAAAGTCAGGCACTGTGGAAACTTTGTATCAAGGTGTCACTTCACAGGGAAAAGTCAGCTCAATGTACTAAGAAGGCAGACCGTTTCAGACTTTCAAGTAGATGAGATAGCAGAGGTTTTTTCCTTCAAATAAGTCATGCAGTTAATGGTCAAATTCGCCTCCCCTCTGCCCTGCTTGCTAGAGGGGAGATCAAAGGTTTAAATGTCCGGTTTAACTGATCAAAGGATGAATTTAAACGGATGCAGGTTTAGAGCTCCGTTGCTTTCACTTTCATGCGGTCGGGGGGAGGCAGACTTCCTTTGTTTAAATCTCCCCCGTTTTTAGCCCAATTTTTAAAATTAAGAAAAGTCCCAGTTATTTTTCAGTTCTTACTCACGGGGAATCAGTCCGAATTTCTTTTCAGGAAGGAATCGGCGCTCTCCGCTTATGGCGACGCGGCTTCACTTCGCAGGCTGGGTAGCGACTCTCAGCACCGCGCTCACTCCCGATGTCGATCCGTAGCCTTTAAAAAGGCTCTTTCACGGTACCGGGGGGCGCAAAGGTGCCCACCGAGTCTCCTTGTTCTCAGGCTTCAGCGCCTGGGATTTTAGGGGTCCCCCGCTTGCCGTAGCGGGTAAGACCCGAACTTGCGAAGCAGTCCTTCTCCGGAGCTCGGAGGTAGGACCGCCATTAAGCGCTGGCACCGACCGGAAGTCCCCTCACTTTCTTCATTCTAAGTGTTATGTGGGAATTCACAGGTCTCTCATGTAGTGAGAGATCCATGGGCAACATGGAGAGATCCTTCAGTCCTAATACTCAGAGAAGAATATTTTTTTAAAGCACTAGTCCCAGACAGCCATTGCATATTTATATTCTTTTAATCTTCAATAGCCACAAATTGGCATGGGTTTAGTTATGGGAACTGAAGTGTCTCCTTGCGGTAGAGTTGCTCAGATAATATAATCAATAAATACACAAGTATTTTTGCAAATAAAGTGCTTGCTTTTGGCTTGCTGTGATTCGTGTGGTCATATTATCTGTTACTCATTAACATTTGGACTACTGCTGGGAATTTGTGAAGTTATTAATGAATCCCAGATCCACCACAAGTTTAAGACTGCATGTGTATTCTTTAAAGTCAAACCAGACATGTTCTTTTATTTAGACAACCCTTTGCTTATTGCCCTGGAACAATCAAAAAATGTATATGAAAGCCTGCTAATAAAGTGGGCACAGTCGACTGGGGACATTACATGAAAAGAATGAGTGCTTTTAATTGAGTCTTGTTTAGGGCACATCAGGTATGCCCAATATCATTTAAGGGTAGGAGAAAATAATATGAATATGAATATGAATAACTTAAGTGTTGTTTTGCAGGAGCAATTCATAAAGCAAATAAAACTATATGCTAAATGATGAATTCCAGTATATCAGCCACTTGCATGAATTCAGAGTACCTGAAGTCTGATTTTATGATTATCTGGTCCCATTTCTATCTAGCTTCAGAAACATAGGAAGCTACCTTATACCGAGTCCAACTGTTGGCCCATCCAACTCAGTATTTTAGCCCTGACTAAGTTGCCTGGCAACAGATTTCTGACATGTCTGGAAAATCTCTAGGTTTTAGACTGGGAATATGCCAGAGGCTAAACCTGGGATAATCTGCAAGCAAAGCAGATGTTCTATGACTGAGATATTTCTCTTCCATTTGGAGTTTGGCACCAAAATGAGTTTGGTCACCCTGGTTGATGACCTTTTGTTGGAGAGGGACAGAGGAAGTGCCACCCCATTCAGTCTCCTTGAACTCTTGGTGATTACACTTTTTTAGGTGCCAGTGAAAAGCATATCTATTTATTGCTTTGGGTTGCCTTGAGCAACAAATTTAATAAATAATAATAATTTTAATCCAGGTCTTTAGTAGGAAGGGGTCATAAGAAGGTGTACTAGGTGGAGGTGTATTGACGAAGAAATTCATTATTATATGCTGTGAACTTAATTTTTGTTGTTGCTGTTATTTAATGGTTGTTACTGTATGTTTTGGTTTTATTGAAACCCACCCTGAGATCACTGTGATGAAGGATGGAATATAAATTCAACAAACAAATGTTGTTCAGTCAGTAGTTCATTGTATTGGGTTCAAGTAAATAATTGTGCAGGTAGAATGAGGTCCACTAGTACAAAGGGACTTTCCTTCTTTCCCCCCCTACCCCTGTTCATGCCCCAAATTTGCTCTGGATGGCTAAGGAAAAGCCCAGAACAGATTGGAGGAGGTGGAAGGAGAGAGGAAGAACATTCCATTGTGCATGGAGAAAACCTTGTGCTGATGAAACATTCCACTTAGCGTTTTTTCCCAATGCAAACCTGAGCTGTCTAAATGAAGAGTAGAATATTGTGATATTGATGCCTGCAGAAAGCAACCTTTAGCTCTATCGCCCATCACCTGATGAGTGGTATGGTTGATGTCTCAGGTACTTTTAAGCACGACACAAGGCTCACTCTTTGCAAGTACTATGCGGTGCTTTGAAGTCCCAACTTCAGGACTTAAAAGCATATTCCCACCTGTCAAATTTGTCCTGCAAGGCTAGGATCTAAAAAAGCTCTGGTCCATGGAGCCAAAAAGCTTCTCCATCCTTCTCTAGCACCTTACCTTCCATGGTCCAAGTGCCTAATTTATGAGCCTAGCAACACAATGAACTTTGAGGATGCCACCTAGGCTGCAGGATCTGTCTGCCTGAGCACTCTTTGTATTCCTGGCACTGCGAAGCTGAGGGACGTGTCTCATGGATGAGCATACTGCCTGACTAAGCATCTGTGTCCATTCCTTGGTTGCTCCTCTGGAACTTGACCTGTATCTGGCTTTGATGAGGCACCTGCTTCTGGTCCTCTTGATTGTCATTTGGTGTTTTGAAACTTGACGTCTGCCTGTTTGACACCAGGCAACTACTTTGGTCACAATTGAAATAATGATGTGGAACCCAGCCACTGCTCTTTGCTGAAGCATGTAATATATAAAAAGAAGGAATGAATGGAATTGTGAAGTCTTAGCATGAGTACATCATCACCAGTACCCTTGTTCTGCTGCTAGAACCTGACCTGCACTGCCATTGATGCAGAAATAGTCATTGGTCCTCCTGCGTTAGTAGTGGCTCCCCTTGGCCACTTCCATGGGAGAACAATGTTGTGCAATCAGAAAGAGGGGAGCACACCCTTATGTGGTCTCTCCTATTGGTCTTTTCGGTCTCTACTAGCTATAGTTAGGGAAGGGTTGGCATTTCTTTTAAAGTAGGACAGAGCCAATTCTTACATCACCAGTGTGTTTATAAGGGTTCTTTATTCATTTTGCAGCAGAGAAAGCAATGTGCAGATTTATAATCTTCCAGCAGCTGAGAACTGTCAGAAGAATTCATATTCAAAGCACCTAAGGGAAAATCCAGACAGAATCTATCAACAAACTCCCAAAGACATTGGACTCTTTGAAAGAATAATCAACATACTCTTTTGCTATCCTGCTTAGTCAGAGCTACTCTGAAACCTTAAGTTTAAATTCAGGGTTGTTTGGGTCTATGCTATGGGTTGTATAACTCTAAATCTCTGCAGGCCTCAGAGTGCAAGGCGTGGGGACTCTGAGAACTAGTGTTTATTCCTACTTTGAAAGCTTACTGAATGTTTACAACATTCTAAAAGTTTATGTAGCATTTCCCTTAGTTTTCAAAGCACTTCACATTCATTATCCCAGTAATCCTTATAGCAACATCTCAATATAGTAGGGCAGAACTGGCATACAGTCTTTCAAAATTAATTTGAGTGTATTTCACTCCTCCCCTCCTCGCTCCACTCAAAAAGTAGCAAGCCATTTAATCTCCACATCCTAACTCTCCAGCCGAATGGGAGAAAGATGAGGCAATGTCCCTTGCCCCAAACTCGCAAGGCATCCTGAATGACACAGGGGTGGCTCAGCTGGTAGGAATGCCAGTTCACCTCCACTTTGAATAGAGTAAAGGAGGAAAAGGATTCATACATAACCTGCTGAACAGAACTGGTCCCTCTGCCATCAAATAGACAGATGCTCTTTCCACCAGTCTCCTTCCTTTGTACAGTGTGGAAAGAGGAAGGAGAAACATAATGTGATGGTGGCAGCTCTGTGGGTTAAGCTGGGAATGAGGGAGTGGCTCTTTTCCTATTCCAGACAAGCTCTTGACTGGGTTACAACCACAAAGCTAGCACAGGTGGCAAGAGGGACTTCCTACATTAGATCAGAAAGGGCAGGCAGCCCCAACAGAGCCATGGAGTTCAGCTAAGCATGGAAGAAGTGTCATCTCCACACTGAGAACCACTCATATTAAATGATGCAGGTGGCACACAAGTTCCATGCTCTCCAAAGGATTTGAATGATCCTGGGAGTGTGACCTCCCTTGAGTCACAAAAACACATCAAGGAGGAAGTGGTCAGCTTCCCACACTCTCTGAAGGGACAGCCTGTTTTAGACTATACACAAAGCAAAGCAAGGTCTCTGGGATGTGGTAGATGACACAGAGAGGCCAGGTTTTTGACGATCTATTCCATAACTTAAGTGTGAAAACAATATGAGGTTACATTATTTTACGGAGGGTCTGTTTTCTTATGTAGAGCAGTGACCTCTACAAGAGCAAACAGGATCTTTCTGTTTTGTTCCTGGTGGGAATTGCATCAACAAAGGAAATATTGTTGACTTCTCTGAAAAATACAGCCTGGAAATGCAGTTCCAGAACAATTATGGGAAGCTGTTCTAAAGCATGTCCTCTTTAGCATGCAGAGAGGGAAATGCTTGTCTTTTAATTTGAAGTTCAAAGATGGGACATTGTGAAGTTCCTGAAACTGGCTTCTACTTGAGATGTAGCACTACCTATGGGACTCAAAAGAAGACAATTTGTTTGGAGGAACTGATATTCGCCATTTGTTTTAAATAGCCATGTCAATGATAAAAAAGAAACCGTTCAGTGAGGAACCTCTAGGAATCTGGCAGATAAATCTCTTCTGAAAAGTTGTTAAACATGAAGCAATGAAGCCTGCAGAGGCAGACTCCAGAAATCACTCTGTCACTGCCACTTAAAATTTGCATTGGGTTTCTGCATTTCACATGGGGCCTTACTCATTTAGCAGATCACTGTCATGGAATCTGTGTGAAGCATGAAAATATTAATTCCTGTCAATAACAGTTCACTATATTAAAATAAGATCTCACAGTCTCCCCATAAATACCTTAATAAAACAAGCACACTAACATGATCAGTCTACAGAAGTTCAATGAAAGATTTTTGCGAAGTGCAAAGGATTTGAAGTAACATGTAAGCACCTGAATTCATTCCATGTTAGATTCAAGGTAAAACTGAATAATTTACAACTGTCCCTCAAAATCTGTTCTGGATTAAATTCTTTTTTAAAAACAACAACAACACACCAAACATGTATTCAAAAGTCACAATACAGTTTGGTCCACTGCCATAATACCACAGAATGATCACTCCAATGCACTTCTGGAATCATGCCTTATGCCTTTGTTCCTGGCTTCTGGTTATAAAGCTGAAAAAAATATGTTTAGTTAAAGGGTTTGTTCCTGGTTTACCACAACAGAAAAAACAAAGCATGTCTGGAATGGAAAACAATGCTTCCATCTTTCGAAGAAAGAGTGGGAACCATTAATGTTGCTTTCTACAAGAATGATTTGTTGGCTTTTTGCATTTGGTTTTCTCTTTTAACATCCGTGTCTGGCAGCCATGCACCTGGTCTGTACCTAAAACACCTGTGTCCTTTACCATTGGTTGTAACGTGATATTTGGGAATCAGAAATGCATGACTCAAGCTGCAGCCCTAAACACCTACCTGGGAGTAATCCCCACTGAACCCAGTAAGATTTGTTTCTAAGCAGTTACACAGAAACAAATTGTAAGTGTCTAAAGAGTTCTTAAATTCTAAAAACACAGGGGCTAAGACTGTGGGTCATGGAAAAGAAAGTGTATCAGTGAACAGCTGCTAGATTTGGTCCCAGATAGTCAGTGCTGAACTGACAGCCCTAAAATGAGAGATGCGGGAGGTGTGATCCTCCTTGATCTCTTGATGGCTGTTGATAGCATTTCCATAGTATTCTTCTGGAGCATCTTCATGGATGGTCCTGCTCCTGCCTTCTAAACATCTATTCCATACAAGGTTGAAATGTACATACTGACAAGTCAACAGGGTGGGAACTTACATATGCTATCCCTTCAGGAATAGGTTCCTAGCTTCAGCACACTCTTGAATCTGGCTTTTTGCCTGAGTAAACATGTGTTGTTGGCTGTGAAAAGAAGCTCTTTTGAATACCTGTGGTTTGTGTGCCACTGGCTACCATTCTTGGTGAAGGTAGATCTTACCACAGTTATGCATGCATGGGTAACTTCCAGGTTAGACTTCAGTAACACATTCTACATTGCATTATCCTTGGAAAGTGTCTGGAAACTTTAGATGGTAGAAAATGCAGCCTGTATTTCAGTGGTCATCCACTGGAAGCACAGTCTAGCCTTTCTTTGGTCTCTGCATCTTTGGACTCAGATGACTGTCACATTCCTCTGGGACTGTGAGCACTTAAAATCCTTTGGAATGAGAGATTAGAATCCGGGCTCTACCAAGCTGAGAAATACAAGCCTCCAATACAGTTATTACTCCTCTAGTCCTCTTCCTCTATTCACAAATCCAGCTCCCTGTCAGTAGAAGTTTGTTTACAAAGACAAACATAAATTATTATTATTATTATTATTATTATTATTATTATTATTATTATTATTATTTTATAAAAATAAATAAATTTGCTTTTCTGATAACATTCCCCATCAACAAAGCATAAACAAAGAAACAAAGAAAAACAAATAATTTTTTTTTAAAAAAACAGCCAATGAAAAACGACTGGCATATTAAACTGTTAGATTATGCAGAGTTAGCAGGAATGACCGCTAGAATAAGAAACCAAAATGATGAAAGATGTAAAGAGGACTAGATACTATTTATTGAATATATAGAAAATTATTACAGTGGTACCTTGGGTTAAGAACTTAATTCGTTCTGGAGGTCCATTCTTAACCTGAAACTGTTCTTAACCTGAGGTACCACTTTAGCTAATGGGGCCTCCCACTGCTGCCGTGCCGCCACTGCACGATTTCTGTTCTCACCCTGAAGCAAAGTTTTTAACCCGAGGTACTATTTCTGGGTTAGCGGAGTCTGTAACCTGAAGCATATGTAACCTGAAGCGTATGTAACCCGAGGTACCACTGTATAAGCAAACAATTTACCTAGCAGGATAGTAACATTTTCAGCAGAGTAACAAATAAATAAAGTATATAAAAGTGGTTGCAATAGATGGGGTGAACTAAAAAAAAATGAGGAAAAGAGGGATTGAAAGGAACCATGGAAAGAGAGGATAGGAAGCCAAGGAATGTTTTCAGATTTTTTGTTGATTCTTTTAAATCTTTGAAAGGAAACATTTTTCTTTGTTGTATTGTTTTTGTTTATGCTTTGTTGATGATAAATTTCTATTTAAAGGACTACAGTTATCCCAGAAGTTCTTTCTCCCCTGGATTACACAACCTGTTCTTATCTGCAATCCATTTGAATGCTGATTTAAGGTTTATTCGACGATACATTAAGGCAGCATTTCTACATTCCTACTGGGCAACAGCAGAGATGGAATGAGTCATGTTTACTTTGACAAGTTGTGAGAGAAGGATAGGAATCTTGAAGATCTGAGGGTTGGCTTTTTATATAATATTTTGACAATTGCAAATGCTTCTTTCAAGGAATAGCTTAGTGAACTCCCAAGAACCTGAAGCATCACTGGGGGCCATTTTTTGGAATAGATGTCAGCCAAGGGTTATCTAGGTCAGTGTTTCCCAACCTTTTTTGGGCAAAGGCACACTTGTTTCATGAAAAAAATCTCGAGGCACACCACCATTACAGCCCCGTGACGTCAGCGCGCAGCGTCACGCCGGGAGGGACATGAATTGCTAGCAAATTACATAATCACCTCCTTGAGGGGTGGCTCATCTTCTCCGAAGGCAGAACCCCATTAATTAACAGGACAGACTCACACCATAGCCAAGGCGAGGGGGGAAAACCTCAGTCATGCACAGTCATGCACATGTGGGGGCTAAATGAGGACGAAGACCGGGCAGAGAGCAGGGTTCAAATCACCCCACCTGGCCAGGACAATCCCTGGGTGCTCCCTTGGGCCACTCGCCTGACCCACCTCGCAGGGCTGTTGTTGCGAGGATAACACGGGGAGAACCACGCGCGCCCCCGGGAGCTCCTTGGAGGAGAAAGCGGGCGATGAATGCAATGCACGAAATATATGAGAGGCGACCAGGTTTTGCAGGTGAGGGGCCCCCGCCAGCCTCCGCTTCCAACACCCGGCGCAACGACGCCGAAGTTTCCCCCCGGGCTCGGCTCGGGGAGCAGCGCTGCTCCCCCCAGCTCCCCTTCGCCCTCCTGGCTCTCTCTGCCGCCCACTGGGGACCCCCCTCACCTGCCAAGTCCGGAGCGCCGGTGGAAGTTGCATGCATGCATGCAGGGCGCCGCATTGCCATTGCATTGCACTGCACTCCATGCAACGCCTGCACGCATGCATTGCCTTGCACGCCCACCAAGGGGTCTCCCCGCAGTCCGATGCGTCCCCTCCGGCGCGGATGCAGCATTGCAAAAATAAACCCCCCCGACGCAGCCCTACCTGGGGGGGCAGCCTCCGCCTCCGCCGCTCCGCCTCCGCGAGGATCCCCGGGCTCCATCCTGCCGCCCGATCTCCGCGGGGATGCAGGCAGGCTGCGCGGGGTCTGCGCGGAAGAGCCCCTGCCCGCCCGGCCGCCGCCGCTGCACTCATTCCATGGCCGGGAGAAGAGCGCTTCAAACAAAACGCCCGGCCCGCCAGGCCACGCTGGGAAACGTAGTTCGCGCACCCCGCGCGGGCACGGAGCCCAAGGGCGAGGGGACTACGGATCCCGGCAGCCCCCGCGCCGGGGATGGAGGGGGAGAGGCCGGGTGCAGGGATGGAGGGACGGGTGGGTGAGCGAGTGAGTGAGTGGCAGCTGCCAAGCCTTGGCCGAGAGCCAGGAAGGGCCTCCCCGGAGGAGGAGGAGGAGGAGGGAGGCGCAGAGCGGGAGGGAGGGAGGGAACCCCAGGGGTCATCTAGTGACGGCGCCCCAATCGAAAATTTGACTTAAAAAAAAAATCTTTCGAATTTTTTAATTTTTCCCGCGGCACACCAGGCAACATCTCGCGGCACACACACAATTCCACACTAGAACAGTGGTTGGGAAACACTGATCTAGGTTAACAACTGTGCAAATGATGAAGATTAAAAAGAAAGCAAACAGCACTTCAGTGAATACACATTACAGTCGTACCTCGGAAATTGAACAGAATCTGTTCTGGAAGTCTGTTCGACCTCCCAAACATTTGGAAACCAAAGCATGGCTTTGATTGGCTGCAGGAAGCTCCTGCAGCCAATTGGAAGTCGCGGAAGCCCCATCGGATGTTTTGCTTCCAAAAATAGTTTGCAAACCTGAACACTCACTTCCAAGTTTGCAGCATTTGGGAGCCAAAACATTTGAGAACTAAGCTGTTCGAAAACCAAGGTATGACTGTATTTCAATTTGGGTTGACTTAATGATAAGCTAGGGATGCGGGTGGTGCTGTGGGTTAATCCACAGAGCCAAGGACTTGCCGATTAGAAGGTCGGTGGTTTGAATCCCCGCAACGGGGTGAGCTCCCGTTGCTCGGTCCCTGCTCCTGCCAACCTAGCAGTTTGAAAGCACATCAAAGTGCAAGTAGATAAATAGGTACCACTCCGGCGGGAAGGTAAACGGCATTTCCGTGTGCTGCTCTGGTTCGCCAGAAGCGGCTTATTCATGCTGGCCACATGACCCGGAAGCTGTATGCCGGTTCCCTCAGCCAATAAAGCAAGATGAGTGCCGCAACCCCAGAGTCGGTCACGACTGGACCTAATGGTCAGGGGTCCCTTTACCTTTACCTTTAATGATAAGCTATGAACCCACAGAAGTAACACAAACAGCAGCAGCAGCAGCAGCAGCAATCTTGACCACATGGTCATGACTGCATAGAATGTTTTTGGTTGCCTTCACCCAGTCCTTACAGCCAACTGCACCCATGCAAGCATGACCTTGCCATCACCTCACCCTTTTGGTACATGGCGGTGACGCCCCTGCTGAGGAGTTATTGCTGTGGCTCATGTTCACAAGTTGATGGTATGCATACCCAGTCATCTGAAGTACTAAGGAGTATTTCCAAATCAGTCAGGAGTGTGAGTGCCCTTTCTTTCTGTCTTTCTTTCTTTCTGTGAATCATCTCATCAGCGATCTGCACTCTGTAGGCTTTCCAGGTGCCCAAAGAAAGTCCAGGAGAAGACATGAGGGAACTCACCTCATGAAGCTTTTTTCAGGTAAGAAAGTGTAGGCAGTCAGGGAAGCTACAGAATACTGGAGCAATTTTTACTAGAAAGAAAAACATAGTACCACAAGTTGAATTCCGGTATCTAGTGATTTTGGACACAGTGTGACCAGTTAGGAGCCTGGACTATTCATGTATATATATATGCACTTCCATAATTACTCTGACATATTTTTTTCACAACCAAGTAGCCATGAATCATAGCCAGCTTCAAACTCAGGAAAGCTGCTACCAGCTGACCCCTTTCTTGAAATCCTGGCAGCAAGAGTTCCTAGTGAAGCACAATCAGCAATAAAACTGAAGTAGATATATGCATACCTCTCTTAATGAACTCAGGTGGCTTTCCAACCATGTCACGTAAATTAAATCAGCAGTGAAATGTTTTCAAGTAGCTTGAGGCTTTTTGTCAGTGGTGCTGCAAGTATTTCTGAATAACTCAGGGCAAAGCAATGAAACTGTGAAACAAAAAGTGAGATATGCTTAAGAAATAAATTAATGCATGTAAAGAATAAAATAATCCAATAGTAGTTTTCTAACTAGTGCACTGCTCAAGCTTGGATGTTAATTGGTGTAGCAAGTGGGGCCTAAAACTAAAGTATGATAGGAAAAGAGCATAGTCTTCCCTAAGTAAACATTAGACTGCTACTCTATATCCCTCACCTAGAAGTGAGTCCTATTGAACTCAATTGTGTTTGCTTCTGGGGAGATAGTTATAGGATTGTGATGTTAACGAGCATAATGTTCTCTCTGAGAGAAAGACCAAAAAAGTGAGATGAACCTTACTTAATATGCAGATGAAACACAGGCTGTTGCCTAGGACCTCTGGCAAAAGCCAAGAAGGGGCAATATAAACAATGCTATCTCACTAATGGGTGGAGAAAAAATAAAAAAATTCCTTCAGTAGCACCTTAAAGACCAACTAAGTTAGTTCTTGGTATGAGCTTTCGTGTGCATGCACACTTCTTCAGATACACTTCTGAAGAAGTGTGCATGCACACGAAAGCTCATACCAATAACTAACTTAGTTGGTCTTTAAGGTGCTACTGAAGGAATTTTTTTATTTTGACTATGGCAGACCAACACGGCTACCTATCTGTAAATGGGTGGAGAGTTCACAGTTCCACAGTGATATACCTAATCTGAAGCTGACCCAAGACAGTCAGCAAAAGGCAGCAGTTCTGATATTAGTGACTTTTAGATGGTGATTGTGAAAGCAGCCCTAACTTAGTCTATTGCAATTGCATATTTTTAGAATCAAAAATCTCTTTGATGGTTTTAAACATTCTTTCCATAGCAGTTTCTACTGCGCTTGACATTCTTTCCATTCTCGACCCTGACACATCATGGCCTTAGGATTTCCTTCCACCAGTGTTACAATGTTGAATAAATGGATCAGAAATTCTTGGTCTTTCATTCAAGAATGGACTATGTCTTCGAAGAAAAACACATGGGATGTGTTTATGGTTATTACCATTGCAGATTTGCTGCCCTTAGGAATCTCCTTAAAGTGCACTATATTGTAGTCAATCCCTGCTACATTTTATTATTATTATTATTATTATTCTTTTAATCTGAAGGATTCCTTTATCCATAAAACTCCAAACATCAAGCGTGGGAATAAATATATCCCCTCCCCATTTGTGCATATTAAATTAGACCTCATTCTTCCCTTTCACTTCTTTTAAGATTTTGAATATTACGCCCTCCTTCTTCTTCATTCGTCCAACTCTCTGATATTTGTCTCACATTTAAGATGGCAAAATATTGGTTGTTGGAACAAAGACATAGTGTTCTGCTGCCTCTGTTTTCATAGAGTAATGGGTACTCTATGAACCCTCTGTTAGGTGAACAAGTGAGTGTTAAGATGCTGTCATATTTTGAAGGAAAATTAAATATCTTGGTATTCTTTATTTTCCATTGATCATTCTTATCACATCATCTCCTGTATATATTACATAATTGGCTTTAGACTTCAGGATTTTGACCATGCAGGGAGGGAGTCAGGTATACTTTCTAATAAGCCAAAATTTTGCATAGATCATGTTGGCATCCATACAGAAGTCCTTGCAAAGCAGCCCCAAACATAAGATGAGTAGGAAAAGAGCGATTGGAAGTTCAGAAGTGCTTGGCCTGCTAGTGAGTTTGTGAATCTCTAAATAAGGACCTCTATCACATGTGAAACCAGGGGTGATGGGTCAAGGAATTATTCCATGTGTGGGATGTGGCCTCTGTACTAGATTTGAGACATTATGTAGTTGCAAATACTCAGCTTTGTGTCTTCATAGAGACATCAGGTGAGGTGGTAGAAAAGATGAGCTGTCTAGCTTCTGTAGTGGGCTGGATGAGCACCAATAAAATGAAGATTAATACAGAGGCACAATCAGTAGATGTTCCCAGGTCTGGGAAACCAAGGTTCAGTTTGGTCTCATCTTTGATAGAATTCTGCCCTCAAAATGATTTTTCACTCATTCTTTCTGGCAACAGGAAAAAAACCACTACATCTTTATATGTAGAAAAAAATGTTTAATTCTGCTGGACTGTTTTTCATCACTGGAGTATGAACAGATGGTGTTAAGTTTTAGCCACCCCCAAATGCTTTTCTTTGCACTCAAGTTTCTGAGAAGTGGTTTGTTTAAAAATTTTAGGGGCTTGCTTCTAAGTGACAATGGGTGCCTGTTAAAACCAGCCTAGATATTTAGTTTCAGATTAAGGATGTATTTAAACATTCAGCTCTATATAGTATGTTTTATTGGCGGCCGATAGCTTATAGTTTCATCAGCTTCCAGTCTGCACAGTTTCCCTTTTCTTTTTCTTTTCTTGCTTGTGTTGTTTTTGACGAACAAATGGAATGTAGAGTCATGGCTGACTGCTTGCATGCATGCATAAGGGACAGGAAACGTAAAAATGCCGATTGAGAAGCTGGATCCATTGAAGAAAATGGGACCGAGGTTTCATTCGCTGGCAGTGGGTTGCTTATTGTAATGTGCAGTATTAACCATAATTGAAAGGAAGCTGCTTTGACATTCATGGGACTTATTTAAAGGTAAGCATAGATAAGGCTGCCCTGTAAAATCTTAGGCTTGGAAATGTATACTTCAAGGCCTACATCTATGCACACTTTCTGTGAACTGAAAAGTTAAACACGCCTTTCTTCTACATACTTGCACTGGCTCCTTGTTGGTGCTCTGCAGGTCCCTGGTTGTACTGTGCCCACTGTCTCCTTCTGGGAGGGGCCATACCTTTGGCCCCCTTCAAGGGGGTGGAGCAAACATCCTATGAATGAAGGTTGCAGCGTTTGGGTTTTTTAAGGCTACAGAAAAGGCAAGCAAGAGGTGATATGATAGAAGTGTATGCATGGCATGGAGAAAGTGGGTGGAGAAAGGATTATCTCCCTCTCTTCTAACCCTGGAACTTATGGACATCGCATGAAGCTGAATGTTGGAAGATTCAGGATAGATAAAAGAAAGGACTTCTTCACACAGCAGATAGTTAAACTATGGAACTCACTCCCACAGGAGGCTGTGATGCCCCTCAACCTGGATGGGTTTAAAAGAAGAAGATGATGAAATGTTGGCAGCATTAAGATAAATTCAACAGTGTAAAGAAGTTTTGGTGGATGTAATAATGGAATACTGTTCCATTATCGGTCCTGTATACCTGAAGGAGAGTCTCTACCCCCATCGTTCAGCCCGGACACTGAGATCCAACACTGAGGGCCTTCTGGTGGTTCCCTCATTGTGAGAAGTGAGGTTACCAGACAGAGGGCCTTCTCGGTAGTGGCACCTGCCCTGCGGAATGCCCTCCCATCAGATGTCAAGGGAATAAGTAACTTTCCTACTTTTAAAAGACATCTAAAGGCCGCCCTGCTTAGGGAAGTTTTTAATATTTAATGCTATATTGTTTTTAATATTTTATTGGGAGCCACCCAAAGTGGCTGGGGAAACTCAGCCCGATGGGTGGGGTATAAATAAATTATTATTATTATTATTATTATTATTATTATTATTATTATTATTATTATTATATTGAACTGAATGGTTGAGTTTTTGTAAAATATACAGGGATTTATGATATGCAGAATGAACCATGGAAAGAGAAGGGAAGTCACTGATATTTTAAGGATATTTAAATGAGTATTTTAAATGGTAAAACAGAAAATTTAATTAAAATTTTATTTATATTAAAAAATAAAATATGATGATGATGCAAATTCATGAGAGCAAGGCAATCCATGTCTACTAGCCATGTTGGTTATGCTCTACCTCCATTGTCAAAGGCAGTATGCTTCTGAATACCAGATGCTGGAAGTCACAGGAAGAGAGAGCATGGTTGTACTCAGGTCTCGCATGAAGGATTGCCCAGGCATTTGGTTGTTCATTCTGAAAACAGGATGCTGGGCTAGATGGGCCTTTGGTCTGAGTCAACAAGGCTCTTCTGACACTCTTAAACTTTGCATCATGTTGAGCAATGCTGCAGAAGCGCATCTGGTGAAGATGGTTGATTGCAACATAGCACATAAACCAACCATGCCATGCCATTCCAGATTAGTATTCAGCAGGTTTAAAGCATCTGTGCAGTCTGTGCAGTGTCAGAATTTGTAGAATGCTCTTTTAAAAACAAAAAGCTTCCGCTTCATCATCAGAAAAAGAAAGATATTTTTCTTGCTGTTGTTTTGATTGTCCACCAAAATGAAAGCATTGTTTGTGTCAGACTCTTGCATTAGAGAGTTGTCTGCAGTCTTGTTTGTTTTTATTTTGATCTCTCTCCTCCCGCAGCCTTACCTGCTGATCTAAGCATCTTTTCAGATGTCAATGTTAGGCCACCATAATTACTGTAAATTCAGACGTGGACAAAGACAAACTGGCCTTTATTCTGAAATACAAATTTGCTTACTAAGTCACCAGGACTACATTTCAAAATCACTTTCCCGAGAACTTCTTTAATCGCAAGCCAAAGAATAAACAGTACCAATAGGAAAGATTTGTCTCTGTGCTTAACATAAGAGCATGCCAGCCAAATGATTCGACAAATGTGAATCAGTGGTAAGACTACAAAATCCTCCAGCTCTGCTTAATTTTCATAAAACCATACTTCTCCAGGAAACTCTGAAATGAAGTCAGGAATCAGGGGCTCATGATCTGATGCTTCCAAAGCCGTCATTAAAATTATATGGCTCAGGAATTCAAATCAACATGACTATGGCAGTCCTCTTCTGTGAGAACTCTGGTTACAAATACTGACATCATCTGAATCTTAGTCAAGTAACAAAAGACTCCCCCACTTCTGCCACACTCAGTTGTATCCTGTTTTTCACCTGCTACAGGTACACACACACACAAAAATCAAGCAAGCATTTTCAAACCATTCTTTTCGCCAGGAACGTTATTAAGGTCTGCAATAAACTTTCAGTCCATTGTGTACATTTTACTGCCACAACTAAAAAGCCAGGCCATAAAATGTGACAGCGTGCAGAATG
The DNA here is from genome assembly GCF_964188305.1 of Podarcis bocagei. NCBI lineage: Eukaryota > Metazoa > Chordata > Lepidosauria > Squamata > Lacertidae > Podarcis > Podarcis bocagei. The sequence continues at coordinate 41,758,178 of NC_138127.1, forward strand.
CTTTATTGATTACACTTCCAATAGAGTTTGTTCAGCCTTCTTTACTTACTCCTTGGATCGCTACCATCCATTTTATGGCCCCTTTGCAATTCTGTTACTATCTTTGGGGAAGATTTCAAGCAAACTAACAGTTGAAAAAGGGAATATTTTGCAATGCGGTTCACTCGCTGGAATCCTCTACTTTTGTCTTTTGTTAAAGGCTGGCCAAGAACACTTACACAGAGATGATGTGAGAGAAAGAGAAGTATGCAGAGAATCACATTTGGTCTGAAGCTGAAATATACTCGGAGTCGAGAGTGGATTTCATGCTCTTTATTCAGCTCATAGTGGTGAGGAGGAATGAATGTCCCCTCAAAGTATCTGCTTTATATACACTATTTACACAATGGGCTGCAGGTGATTGGCTAATTCCGGAATTCTCCTGTAGGCCAATCAGGTTGTGGATTCGCTTCCATCTGGAGCCGGATTGGGTGGCTCCTGCAGACCGATCATACTGCTGCATTGTTCTAGGACCAATCAGACCGCTGCATTTTGAATCCTATTGTTCTAGGACCAATCAGACTGCTGCATTTTGGATCCTATTGTTCTAGGACCAATCAGACTGCTACATCTTGGATCTTATTCAACTCAGTACATAACAGAAGCATTGTGTTCTTTGCCAGTGCCTGGGGCACACATGCCGGGCAGCACCGGGGGGTAGGGCATGGAGGTTGAACAAAGCTCACTGTGCCAGCCCAGCCCTCACCACTGATGCCACCAGGTGGGCATGGCACACGGAGGGTTCACAGGACCATACTGGTCACTTTAATCTTCTCCAAACAGGGTCACAATTGGCATACCAATCTAAGATGTTATAGGTCCCTCCTAGTCACTGCCACCAACTAGTGGTTTCCTCCGACAGTTCTGAGTTCAATAGAACCCCAATCTCCATACTTTGTTTTTCACAGGGAGTGCAACTCTTTCTAGGACTTGTTGCAAATCTCCATCTGGGTCAGTCACTTTCTCCACACACAGCACCTCCATGTTTGTCTAGTTAATGTTTCGACTCGTTCACTCCCATTCACATCAAAGCCACCCCCAGACATCAGTTCAAGAGTTCCATGGCCTTCCTAGAATAAGAGGTAAAGCTGTGTGTTATCCACATAGTGGAAACACTTCTGCCCCAATCTCCAGATGGTGATTCTCCTCAGTGGTTTCATGAGTGGACTAACATGGGGGGCAGGGGGGCGTAGAATGAAGACACTTCTGTGTCCCTAAAATGGTTGTGTGCTCTCTCACCTAGAAAAGTTGTTCCAATTTCTGTTCCAGTTGGTGAGCTGAGCTTTGTTGATCTTGAGACAAGAGGGTGAAATATGTGCAAAGGTTGTTTTGGTTCCTGGGCTGGGTGGTATGTTCCTGGCTCGGGTGAGGCACAAAGATGGGGAGAGGAGTGGAGAGTGTTTCAACTTAGAAGTTTGAGTCTGTTTAGTTGCACATTTAAGTGCCTAGCTTGTTTAATCTGCTGTGTTCTTGAAGCCTTTGACCCACCTATAAATGTTGCTATGCAGACTGTTTTGGAAAGAGCATTTCTTTGTAACCCACCCCTTGGGATATGTTGGGATCAAAATCTGAATGAATGAATGAATGAAAATGTACCACAGGAAGGTCCCACGCTATAGCACGGTATTGTCCATTATGGTGAGATAAGGAGATGTAGGTTGTCTAAATATTTCCTGGAGTTAAACTTTTGTGAAATGAATTAGCACAAAAGCACATGAGACTCAACAAGATCTGATAAAGCCCATGTGACTTTCTAGGCACATAATCTGATTACTCGTTTAAGCACTTGCACAGTTCATTAGAAACCCAGTAGGAAACCACATCACTGCCGGTCCTGGACTGACTAAACATACAGTATTTGACGCACGGGCTCTTAGACACTAGTCTACCTTCTTCTTTAAAGCACCTCTTCCCTTTTCAATAAAGCTACTGAATAAGTATTTGTGTGTGTATGTGAATAATAAAATCCAAAATTATCTTAAGATGTTTATTCATCTGTTTCCACTTGGGAAGTTGCTATTATTACTACCTTGAACACATGTTTATGCTGATCTAGGGTTGCTTTTTTAAACAACCACTTCTTGAGAACAAATTGCACTGCAATCCTGGCCTTAGTATGACGGGAAGGGAGCTGAATGAGTTTTCCAGTGTACAAAGCTGTGGCAATATTTGATAGGACTGCCAATCTGCAAGCGCCAAAATTTGCAGGGGTGTGCATATAATTGACAGTGAAACACACACACACAGAGAGAGAAGGATGTTGTGAAGGAAACGATCGCTCAGTGCTAGATTTGCTTTCTTTTGTTCCAGGCCATTCAGAATATTTTGTTTTGGAACTGAAGAAGCTTCCAGTCTCTCACAATTGATTCAACCACATATGGGCAAATTCAGGTTACACCATTCAAATTCCTTTAGCATTCTTGCGCTACAAATCTGTCCCGCGCTCCCCACAAAAAATGGACTTTGTGTGATAAGGAGAATGCACTGGAACGTCTACGATAACATTACTTGATGCCATGTCATCCAACCACCTTGCAAGCAATCAGAATGTTCAATGAATAACCAACATCATCTACCCTCCCCACAAACTTTGTGCAAACAATTCAGGATGATTGCTGAACGTTCAGGTTATCTGGAGGTGATGTGAGTCAAGGGAAAGTAGCCAAACTGGGTGTTTAGCAGAGCAATCCAATATATGCCTACTCAGAAGCGAGCCCCATTGAATTCAATGAGTAAGTGGGCAAGATTGCCACTTATAGCATTCGTTATTTATTACATGTGTATGTCACCTCCCAAACACTCAAGGAGTTTTAGCATCAGCTCTGGTTCCACCCACCACTGGCTTGTGGCCCCAACAACAACAAACAGTGTGTACCCCTTTGTGTGCATTATCAGCTACAAAGCTGTTTCCAGCACATTGGTATTTCATGTACCTGCAACAGAATTGCTCTGTGTGACTATCACACACAACACTCTTTACATGTTTTCCTCATCTCTCAGTGCCTTTCCTGTGTCTGAAACATGTGATGCGAGACACAAAGTAAGGTATCACCATACTCAGGCATCAGCCTCAGGGCATAAACTTGCTTGCTGGGAACACGGGGTTAAGCAGCAGCTAACCTTTTACATCCCATCGGAAGGAAGAGCCTGCCTTCTTGAGGGACATCCTTAGTCTCCACTTCTGGAACTGGAGGAAAACTGAAGGGCATGGCTTTTCATAAGCACCGGATCCCTTATATGAGAAATGCTTTTGATTCCTGCTCACCCGCATCAGGGTACATCAGATGGTTTTGATAAAACGTGCAAGAGATTAAACTGTTCCTGAAAATGATAAAGGGTTTATAACAGACGGTGTAATTATATTTATAGAAACAACAAAATGCACAAACAGTGTGCAGCATTTGGTCCTAAAAAAAGGAGGCTGGGTTTTGTTAAGAACAGAAGTTTTTTGTTCTCCCAAATCCTTTCTAACCCCAAAGGAAGCTCTCCTCGATTTGCTTTTCGAATGGAAAACATGCAGGGCTCCGAAGGCTGTGCTGCCAGACAAGTTTGCTTACAAAAGCTTAGGAGCATTTCAAATGTTGATGTTTATCACAACAAACATGGAACATGTGCTGCAGGGAGTCTATCCAGGCATGCAATTGCCATGTGCTTTTAAAACCCCACAGGATCTCAAATGTGGATTCTCTCTCTCTCTCTCTCTCTCTCTCTCTCTCTTTCTTCTTCTTTTTACTGCTCTTTAAAGGCTTGAAAGAAACAGATGTCTATAAAGGTGACAACCATTGTTGATCTAAGAGTGTTTCACCAAATCCATATGCAGCAGGGTTCAGACACCTCCGTTTGAGCTATGCAACGTGATCTCCAATTAACTTCTGAACCCATCTGGCCTCTTCTTGACCATGCTGGGGCAGAAAATAAAACAGGCTTCAGTTCACACTTGTAGGGAAGAATTCCTACACTGAGCCCCAGCTGGCTGGCAAATGTCAACATATTCTCAATGGAAGGATGGTTTTTTTTCTGATTGAATAATGTTTTCATTTGCATTGTCAAGCTAATTAAGCCCAAAAGCACAACCCTGATATTTGCTTAATCCTAGTCTCTTTCTCTTCCCTGTGGGTCAAGGATAACCAATGGGGTGACCTGCAGATGTTGATGGACTACAATCCCCAGCCAGCATAGGTAATGGCCAAGGATAATGGGAGCTGTAATCCAGCAATATCTAGTGGGCATCACTGTGGCTACTCCTGCATTAGTTGTTCGCTAGATGTCTGCTGCTTCTCAAAGGAGACCAGCTCTAATGGGGCCTGAGTTTCTGTGTCCAGCCCTACTGTTAAAGAGAAATAGATTGCTTCTGGCTAAAAGCAAAAATGCATCATAAAAAAGTGACTTGAGAAGACATTGATTTGCATAAAATGTGCAGGTCTGATTAATATGTAGATTTACCTATCCTTTGTTGCTGCAGCCATGCATCAGTAGCCTTAACTACAATTCCTTCTTAATATACTCATATTGGTACTTTGTATATAGTTTATTATTGCTTATTCATGGTTTAGAATATTTAAGTTCTTGTAATTTTGTAAAAATTGATAGCAGTTCCGTGATTTAAAAAAATAAATCTAAAAGGATCCAATTGAAGAGAACACACATACTGCAGCCAGGACTGCATGCAGAGCTTCCTTTAAGAAAGCCGAAACCTCACAAATTAGCTTTTTATGGTGTGGGAAAGGGTGGTGGTGGTGGTGAACTAATTCAAGTCATTCTACCATTCCCGGAGGGCTGACCGATATCCCTTTAAACAAAGCTGGAATCTTGTGTGCAGCTCTTGAGAAGAAATTCTGTGCGCACAGCCCCCATTTTATACATGTAGTGTCTAGCTATGAATGTAGAAAGGTACACAGCTCCTTGCTGGAATGGGTCAAATGAATGCTACCCAACATACATATAGGTTACTTCACTCAGATGTAATCAGTTTTTCTGCACACCAATTGTGGTCCAAGCTTGGATTAAACGCTTTAAGCAATGTCACATTTCAAACAAACAAATGTGCACATCACCAGTTTAGGAAGCAAATAAAAGGGAGAAATGAAGCTCAGTGTGGCTAGAAAAGGAGGTTGGGACATTTGATGGGTGGGGTGGGGGGTGAATTATATTTTATGAAATTTAGCAAAAATTAAACTAATATTTTGCAAGTTGGGGAAATAGGAAGTCTGTAAAACAGGTAGTCCATGCAGGAAAGAAAAAGTCAGAAAGATTGTGGAGAAAAGGGGAATCACTGCTGGAATGCATAAACCAACAGACCTAGAGGAGTGCATTGTAAGATTCTGAGTTCTCCTTCCGTGCTGAAACTTCTGCAGGGATTCCAATCCCATAAGAACTGAAAGTCTGGGCATAAATGTTGGTAATTCTTGGAAAACTGAAATGACAAGCCGGGTTCTTTGGCAAAGGATCTAAGTAGGAAGACAGCTGAAGGCTCTGCAGTCAACACAGCACTTGCAGGCTTCCTTTTTATCTGTTCCATATTGCCCACTGATGGGAACCCTGGCTTTGTTTTGATGAAAAGCAGATGCTAGAGGCAGATGTTTGGAGCTCAAAGGAATGAAACGCACACTTATGAAAGGCTTCCCTTTTAGGCAACCCCAGCAACAAGCAGAAGGACTGCCCGCCTCCAGTTCCAAACTCTGAAAGTGGCTTTCAGTATTTCTCTGCACTGTGCATGGTCAAACCACGGAACTAACCGCCACAAGGTGAGGTGATGGCTACCAACTTAGATAGCTTTAAAAGAGGATTAGATAAGTTGAGGGAGGATAAGGCCGCCATAGCTAGTTTCTAACTCCAATGGTGGAAGCAGTATGCCTCCGAATGCCAGTTCACAAGTGGGAAAAGTTGCTCTCAGTTCTGGTTGGCCACAGAGAGAACAGGATGTTGGACTAGCTTAGCCTTGGCATGATCCAGTAGGGCTCCTCTTCTATTCCTATGTTCCTCAGGCCAAAAAAGTAAGTTAAAAGGTCTGAAGCAATGAGAGAGGAAGATAGAAATACTCCACCTCCCACCCTGTTCCTCCTTCACCTACCACTGTTTGGTGCAGAGCCAAAGTCCTACTTGCTTTGTAGGTGGTGCTGGAAGAAGGTGGGCAAAGAACCTTCTGCACCTAGAGCCAGTGTAGTCAATGTGGTGCCTTCCAGATGTTGTTGGACTACAACTCCCATCATCCCCATTCATTGGCCATGCTAGCTTGGGTGAACAACATCTGAAGGGCACCACGCTGGCTACTTAGAGAAGCAAATATATGATCTCTGGGTTGATAGCTGGCAATCTACTTGGGCTGTATCCAAGAAATTATCCTGAGACCGCAAGGATGTCCACTTGTACAATGAGACTTTGTCTCCCTCTTCTTTCCCTGCATGCCTCCTGCACACACACACACACAACCAAATTCAATTCCAGCTGAGAAGAAGAACAGATGAGACTGTGTATAGGTGGCAATTCCCTAGAGATATACCTAGCTGAAGTTCAATGGACGCTTCTTCATCCAGCCTCTTCTTTAAAAAAAAAATCCTTAAGGAATCTTGACATTTTAAAACTTCTTCTTTCTGCAGCTTTCAGTCAATGCTTAGTGTGTTTGTGGTTGCATGTGTTAAATTCATTAATCCTCCCCTGAATAATGAAGTTCTGGGAAAGTGAAATGGAGATGGTTGTTAGCATTCCTCAGGAAGCTATGCACTTTTATTTGCACATTAGTCCAAATCACAGCAACAGAAGCTGCTGAAGAAATTTGTGCTACTTAACAATAATACAGGGGCGAAAACTATGGTATGTCGTTGTATATATTTGTTCTGTAAACAAATACTGTGCCAGTGGCCTTGCCTTATGGTCCTCAGGAAAGTGGAGCAGTGAGGTCTTCATCAAGCTATAACAGCATTTGCTGAAAAATTACATACAGAAGTTTGTTTACCAAGTATAAAGTTGATCTGATGGTTTCTCTAAGACTTATATGTTACTGTTTCTTTCATCGACGGTGTCTTGCTTTTTAGCTCCTGCAATGATTTTGCAAAGTTTTTTGCAGATAAAGTTGCTCAGATTTGGGAAGAGGTAGACGCCACCGTGGGAGCAGGGCTGGGGCGGGAGAGTGCTAGAGTTCTGTCTAGTCAAATTGTGTGGGATCAATTCCAATCTGTTACCTCTGACGATGGGGACAGGCTGCTTGGACGAGTGAAACCAACCACCTGTCTCCTTGATCCTTGCCCATCCTGGCTTATAAAAGCTAGCCGGGAAGGGCTGGGCGATGGGCTTCATGGGGTGGTGAATGCTTCCCTCCGTGAAGGAGCCTTCCCAGACGCGCTGAAAGAGGCGGTTATTAAACCGCTTCTTAAAAACCCATCTTTAGATGCGGCCACGATGGCCAACTATCGCCCAGTCTCAAATCTTCCATTCTTGGGCAAGGTGATTGAGTGAGTGGTTGCTGAACAACTCCAGGCACACCTGGAAGAAGCGGACCATTTGGATCCCTTCCAGTCGGGATTCAGGCCTCATCACGGGACTGAAACTGCCTTGGTCGCACTGGTTGATGATCTCCGGCGGGCTAGGGACAAAGGTGAGAGCTGTTTCCTAGTTCTGCTGGATCTCTCAGCGGCGTTTGATACCATCGACCATAACATCCTTCTGGACGGTCTTGAGGGGCTGGGAACTGGGGGAACTGTCATACAGTGGTTCCGCTCCTTCTTCCTGGGCCGTGTTCAGAAAGTGGTGGGGGGGATGAGTGTTCATACCCCTGGGCTCTCACTTGTGGGGTGCCTCAGGGTTCTGTCCTCTCCCCCATGCTTTTCAACATCTACATGCAGCCGCTGGGAGAGATCATCAGGGGGTTTGGGCTAGGTGTTCATCAGTATGCGGATGATACCCAGCTCTACCTCTCTTTCAAATCAGAACCAGTGAAGGCGGTGATGGTCCTGTGTGAGTGTTTGGAGGCGGTTGGAGGATGGATGGCGGCAAACAGATTGAGATTGAATCCTGACAAGACAGAAGTACTGTTTTTGGGGGACAGGAGGCGGGCAGGTGTGGAGGATTCCCTGGTTCTGAATGGGGTAACTGTGCCCCTGAAGGACCAGGTGTGCAGCCTGGGAGTCATTTTGGACTCACAGCTGTCCATGGAGGCACAGGCTAAATCTGTGTGCAGGGCAGCTGTGTACCAGCTCCATCTGGTACGTAGGCTGAGACCCTATCTGCCCGCGGACTGCCTCGCCAGAGTGGTGCATGCTCTGGTTATCTCCTGCTTGGACTACTGCAATGCGCTCTACGTGGGGCTACCTTTGAAGGTGACCTGGAAACTACAACTAATCCAGAATGCAGCAGCCAGACTGGTGACTGGGAGCGGCCGCCGAGACCATATAACACCGGTCTTGAAAGAGCTACATTGGCTCCCAGTACGTTTCCGAGCACAATTCAAAGTGTTGGTGCTGACCTTTAAAGCCCTAAACGGCCTCGGTCCAGTATACCTGAAGGAGCGTCTCCACCTCCATCGTTCTATCCGGACACTGAGGTCCAGCACCGAGGGCCTTCTGGCAGTTCACTCACTGCGAGAAGCCAAGTTACAGGGAACCAGGCAGAGGGCCTTCTCGGTAGTGGCGCCCTCCTTGTGGAACGCCCTCCCACCAGATGTCAAAGAGAACAACAACTACCAGACTTTTAGAAGACATCTGAAGGCAGCCCTGTTTAGGGAAGCTTTTAATGTTTGATGTATCACAGTATTTTAATATTCTTTTGGAAGCTGCCCAGAGTGGCTGGGGAAACCCAGCCAGATGGGCGGGGTATAAATAATAAATTATTATTATTATTATTATTAGCTCTGGTATGAATGCTGTAGGCCAGGCGACCTGTGGTCCTCCAGATGTTGTTGGACCAGGCAGCATGGCCAATGATCAGGGATGATGGGAGATGTAGTCTGGAGAGACACGGGTTCCCCATCCCTGCTTTAGGCAGTGGATGAATACAGTCAACTGGATATGAAGTCTCACACTGTGGCAAATTACCATTTGGTGCCTGCTTCTCTGCATTCACTCCAGTTGTTGGCTTCCCATGAGGCATCTTGTTGGCTGCTCTGAGAATAGAATGCTGGTCTAGGCTTGATCTGATTTTCTTACTCATTGTATGCAACAAACTGAGAATAAAGGTGAAGGTTGAATTGAAAGGCAATTTTCGTTTGTGTCACAGAGAAGCATAGGGAAGTATTTCAGTTCTGCCGACCCTAAATAGGGGTAGAGAACCTTTTCCAGGCCACATTCCCTTGTGAGCAATGTTCTGGGGGCCCCATGCTAAGCTGGCTAGCACCAGGGGCAAAAGCGGGCAGACTAATGGTCTGTCTCTTACTTTTGTCCAGAAGGGAACATTGCAGCCATACAAAGGCTGGAGAATTCTTCACATACACTCACCTCACCATCCTCCATCCAGGCAAGCAAGAGGCAATTGTCACAGTTAAGGACTCAAGGAGCGGGTGGAGCAGGACCAGTAATGGATATGAATAGGCGCAAAAAGCTTGTAATGGTCAGCACCAGCCATATTTGAAAGAGGGAACTCCATCCATTCAGACCCATGAATAAGCACAGCTACTTATTTACTAGAAAGGTACGGTGTTCTCTTTCTCAGCCCTCTTTAAGAGTACTTCTGGCTTGCCTGGCTTATTATCATGGAGAAGGAGGCCCTCAAAAAGAGCATTCTTTGTAGCAGAAAAATGCATAACATTATTTGAAGTGGGGGGGGGGGGACACCAATCAGTGGTTCTATCTTCTACAGTAAAACAGTATGAGGTGTATTTCAATTTTACTTTATTTTAATGTTCTGGTAATTCTAATGCAGTATAAGTTAAGACATGAATTGTTAGACATTTCCCTTTTGTAATTCTTTTAAAATTACTATTACATACATCAATACATTATATTTGATCTGACAGACATTTCCCTTTTGTATAAAGTAGTGTGGGGAACTTCAGGCCCAGTGGAAGAATGTGGGACCCAAACTCTCTTATCTCAACTTCAGAACTCACCCCAGACCACCACCACTCCTCCCCTCAGGCCATATCTTTTTCCTGCCCTGCCATCTGGAGTGTTTTGGCTTTGCTGGAATGTGTCCTTGAACTCTGATAGTGCTTCTTGTTTGCTTGGCTGGAGGATATAATATCTCTGTGTGCATGCAGAAACTAGCCGACTGTACAAAGGTAAAATTTGCATCCATTGCTCTATCCACTTTTGCCTCTAGCTCCTCCACCACTGGCATGTAGCCCAGAAAGCAAGATGAGCGCCACAACCCCCTAGTCACCTTTGACAGGACTTAATCGTCCAGGGGTCCTTTACCTTACCTTACCTTTTACCTACCCAGAATGGAATGTGGTCCTCTGGCTGAAAAAGCTTTCCATACCCCTGATACGAAGCCAACTATTTCCTTCCAGAAGAGCAAACTAAGGAGAAGAGTATTACCAGTTCCCAATCAGGTTGCAGGTTTTCAGTTGCCAAAGTGGCACAACTGTACAATCTGGCTTTGCAAGTGGAAAATTGCTTGAGTGCCCCTCTCCCGCAATGTGCAAAGCTTTGCATGTTGCAAAGGTTGTGTCAAGAACAGCTTCTCAGTTCTGCTTTGCGTGGAATGCAAGTTTACCCAAGGACATTTCCCAGTCTTCCCTATAAAAGGAAGCTGAAAGAGGCTGCAAGCAGGCAGGTCAACAGTTCCCGCTTAGAGCCGCTTGCTACGCCTTCTGGTTCCTTTGCCTTGCTCTGTTCTGTCTTGCTCTTAATCCTGGCTGGCCTATGTGCCTGTTCCCTGTGTGTTTGCTCTTGGGTTTCCTGCTGACTCAGGTATGGCACCACATCCTGAGGGAAGTCTGGATGGAGCCACATTTCATATTGGGTTGCCTTCAAACAAATGATTCCATACCGACAAGTGAACTTTGGACATGGCCAATCCACACCATGAGGCAATTTGATAAAGTTGTATTAGGCAGTGGGTTTTGGGGTGTTGGCAGATTGAAAACCCCCAGGCCCTCACTTGCTTTGTTCTGCTGAAGGCCCAGGCGGGCCCACAGAAGCCTCATATGGGTGGCTGCCTCACTCTGAGAAAGGGTCAAGAGGAACCTTCTTCAGAATGAGGCATTTTGGGTGAAGTGGCTTAGAGGCAGCCTGCAGTGGCACCCAGAAGATTTGCTTGTCAGGCAAAAAACAACAACAAAGTTATTTCAAAGTAAATGGGCAGCAGCGGGAACAGGGCAGGAAGGGCAGCAATGACAACAGAAGCAGCTGCTGGGCAGAGTGGAGGAGAAGAAAGCAGGGAGAGTGAGAGAGACAATAAGGGGGGAGTGGTTCTCCTCACTCCTGCTTCATGAATCACAGACCTTTGTGCCACTGCCGACTTTGAATGTGAAGATGTGAGCTTTTCATGCTACCAGTGACAAAGCATGAAGCATGTGCATTTATCCATCTCTAGTCCAGTGCAGTAAAGAGGCCCAGATCAGGTCTCTTGCCACAATTTGCCAGTGGCTAGACCAGCTTAGAATCTGAAAAGTCCTTTGCCAATTCAGCTCTTGACAATACTTCATGGATATGTCATATTTCAGAATGGCATTCATTTGAAATAAGTCATACTGAACTGTGAAAAGGATATTTTCAGCTAGATTGGGCACGCCCACATTTCCAGCTTAAGTTTTTGTTTCATAATGGAAAACCATAAGTGCTGGGAAATGATTTTCCCCAGAAAAAGTCCTGCAATTAGTGTTTTCCCTAAAGGAGTCCCCTTTTTGACTCGCACACATGATGAAGAGCACATGAGAGCTTCTCCACTTTGTTCTTTATGACATGAAAAGAAAAACGATGCAAGTGAAGTTGCTTTTGAAAATCACAGTTAATATGTGAAATCAATATTTTACGCAGAGAGCTGACCAGACACAATTTCCCAATAGGGGAACGAGAACAGATGCTTCTTCCTTTTCCAGATGCAACTTTGGCATAGCTTTGAAGAGAAGCCAGGGCAGATGGACCACTGAAGATGATAGCAGAGTACAACAAAGGCCTCTTTTGGGGTAATAGTAACTCAAATGGTGTGGGGTTTGGCCACATGCTCAGTTTCTTTCACTGCATCGTATGGGCATGGAATCATACATGAGTTTGCAACATGATACTGAGTTTAACGTAATCAAAAGTGCTGTTTGGGGGGCTTATCCAGACTTAACTCTTGCTCTTCTCTTTCCAGGCACAGGTCCTCAATTAAAAGCTCTGTGGCCAAGCATGGTCCCCACCCCCTGGAACTTTCCCCATGAAAACCCACTCTTTAGCACTCAATTGGAGCAAATGTCAATAGGAGCCATTTGCTCCAACTCAGGGTTAAGAATGGGTTTTCAAGGGGGAAGTTTGAGAGCAAAACAAAGGGCACTCAGACACAGAGCTCTAAAGCATGGGCTATGCCCGGAAAGAGCAGAAGAAAAGCAAGTGACAATAAGTCTACATTCTTCCAGTTGATCTTTCTACAGCCTGGCAAACTTTATTTCGGTTCACAATGTCTCACTCAGATAAAATAATACTTAAATATGTATTGTCTGACAAAAAACAAATTTAAATACAAATTCTCATATAGAATTGTTTTAATAAAAAATCACAGATTAATGCTGATTCATCTATATAAATGGAAACAGTTTAGCTTTGTGCACCAAAAGAAGACACATCAAAAGATATGAATGTGAGCCATCTCATGGTTTTAATGAACTACAGACAGATTATCTCTCTGTTCACATGTCCCTCTCAGTTAAACATTAAGACTGAGTAAGGAAGCTGTGAAAACTTTCACTTTTCTATGATTATTTTTGTGTTTTAGTACAAATAAAGATATTGTTTCAGTTTGCGTATCAGGGCTCTCATGCCAGCCCACCACCACCAAATAAATCAGTATGGCTCCCCACATTTTGTCTACTGAAATATAATTATTTCCTCCCCTACTCCTGTTTATTCCCAGCCCTTCAAGTTATTAGGATTTGGATGAGTGTTTGGGTGAGTCTTCAAGCCTCTCTTGCAAACATCGCATCTCCCCAGGTGTCCCAAGAGCCCAGCCGGCTTTATCCCAGAGATTAATTTTTGCCAACTAATTGTGTTTATAACAATAGCTGGGGCAGAGCGTGGGAAACCGAGAGAGAAGCGCTTTTCACTGCCTGTGTTCTGATGCAGGATATCAGCACAGAAAGCTGTCGTATGATAGAAGGTTAGGGGCTGATAGCAATAATAATGGCAGAATATGGGCTTGAGCAAAGTCACCTAGCTGAGCTAATGTTCCCTTTCTTCATGGAAGCTCAGAAGGATGCCTGCCTGCGCTGGCTTTAGAAGTGTGCCTTGGACAAGAACACTCTGAACTAGCTTGGGGAGAGGGGGAAGAGGGGGGCCCAGGAGCCATGTGAAGAAGAATAGGGGAAAGTGTTCTCTTTTAGAAGCTTTTTTCTTCCTGCCAACTTTCTGAGGGTTTTTATTCTGCTCAGTTTGACACAAAAAGAGAAAAGGCCAGAGTTAAGGCACAAATGGACTTGCGTAAAGGTAGCGAAAATTCAAGCAGGGCAAATAATAATAAAAAGTTAACTCCTTTCTCTCTTCAATTAGGCAACCACCATAAGTACCTCTAGTCTGCTGTGGCTTTCGTGTGGGATTCAGGCACATACCTGCACATTCAAGTTGCACAATTATAGCTGATAGGAAGCTGCTGTGCAACAAATCACTTTCCCCCAAAGTTCAGACTTTTCACATTAAGGAAAGTGGCCAGGAAATGCACTGGAATGTGTAGGATGACCATTGCTTTTTCACAACATCACCTAACCTCCCTGTAAGCAAATCAGAGGGAATCCTCATTCAATGGCCCTGTTGTCTCACCTCCCTGCAACGAGGTCAGGATTGAATACTCAGTGAAGAGGCCATCTGGAAGTGGCCCATGCCTGCCTTCCTGTTAAGGGGAAAAGGCAACACACAGGGGGAAAAACATAGGAGGGGCAAAGTGAATTCCCAAGGCAGAAGCTTTGTCCCACGTATTAGATTTCTGAAAGAGAAATAGTAGTATATTTCATATTAATGCTACCATCCTAAACATGTAACTCAATGATTCTCCATCCCACTTTTAAGTTCACACCCTACCGGGATCATGTCTCATCAAACCCAAGAACTTCCAAGCTATCAGGACTACTTTGCAAATTCCACCAAAAGCAACAGAACCTAAGTTAGTCATCCTGACTAGCCTGTTCTATAGCTTCAAGAAGACTCATAGCTACCTGAAAGCAAATCACGCCTTGCCCAGTAGGACATATGCACTAGCAGTGCTTCCAGGATTTCATCCATAGTAAGGAGCACAACCAACTCTGGATGAGTCACAGGGAGCCCAGGACCAGCACAATAGGACAGTATCCAGTTTCTGTCATAAATCCTCTTTTAATTGTGCAATTGGGTCTTCCCCAAATGTGGAAGTAAGGAGGCAGGCCAAATCCCCTTTATGCCAGGCTGGTTTGGGTTAGCTTGACTGATTGAAGGGATCCCTCCACCTGCTTCTGCTGACTCAACTTGCCACCGGCCAGCACAGACATCCATTTCCCACCTAACGAATGTGTGGGCAGGCAGAAGGCCCATCAGTCCAAGAAATAGCCCCAAAATGGGGGGTTAGAGGGGTGCAGGTGAGGCTGAGCTGCCTTGGAATCCACTGGTTCCTGAGCTGCTCTCACAGCTGCTGGTGACCAGCATTGGGTCTGATCTGGGGCCAATTGCTGCATTAGCCTGAACCTGCACAAGGATCTCTCTGCCTTGTCCTCCATCTTCTGGTACCATGAGTAGCTCGGCTGCAGAGATGGTGGTAGCTCCTCTGTTCTGTGGTGGAAGCAGATTTAGGTTGCACCTTCTGGAGTTAACTTTCAAGTAAGGAAGTTTAGGATTGCTGCATTATTTTAATTTCCCCTTTATGACTTTGTTATGATTTGCATGTGAAAGTTCCCTCAAGTAAACACAGGGATCCTACAAAGGAAAAAGAAGTGGGAGGCAGTTTGTTGTCTTGAGGAGTGGGTTTTTTTCCCCCACCCCTGGTGCTGCTTAGGAGAAAATGCTTCTAATAATATGGCACTTCATAATCTAATCCCGCAAAAGCTTATGCCTTTATAAACTGTGTCTTTAACCTGTCACATGATTCTGTTGGTTCCCTGCTATCAGTTGATTCTAGAAATGTTCTCGTTTAAGATTCGCTATGCACCACAGATACAACAAATTGCAAATTACATTCTTCTAATTGCACAAGCAACTTTTACAAAACCACTTCTGTACATGCTACTTTTTAGTATCCTACCCAAAAGCATAAATAAGGAAACACAGATGGCAAATGACAAAAAAATGAAGAAAGGCATATGATTTTTTTTCATTATTAAGGCTTAGATTTATGAAGCAATCAAAATGGTGGTTTTGATTGCTTCATAAATCTAACGCAACAGTAACCTTAAAGTTTTTAGTGGGACTATGCTGCAGTAAATAGGCTGAAGGCATGCTTATGCACCAGTGGCTGCAATTCTCAAATTAATTGCATTTTTCACCTAATTAAATAAATGGTGAGGCACCCATTAGCAAACAATGCATGTCCATGCTGGAAAGGCATTTCCGTTGCAGGCTTCACCTCAATTTATGAACCTTCATTAGTATTCCTGTGAGCAGCATTTATATACACCCAGAGCCTCCCCAGAAGAGAGGTTGAAGGTTGGGGAAAGAGACCGCCTCTGTAATGCTGCCCCTTGTACATTCATTGCTCCCTCGTGAATGTCTTAAATGTGCCTTAATCATTTATATTTCAGTAAAATAATCCATTAATCTGTTTCATCTGAGTCCATGAAGAAAACATCAGGCTGGATCTAACAGCATCCTTCTGCAAGTGGAAGTCATGTCCACTAGTGTAATGAAAGCTCCCTCTTCTCCTCTTCCCCTTGTGTGCCCTTGGGCATCCTGATCTCGAGGGTTAGGGGACCCTGAGGACTACATTTGGGGTGCAGGGGAGGGGAAGCGGAAGTTTCAAGGTCTGCTCACATAACATTGGATAGAGCCCAGTGGTTCTGAAAGGAAAAGAACATCTTGTTTTGGTTTAGACAACGGACATATTTGTGACAGCAGGAACCATTTTAGAAACATTGTCCACTTCTGTGTAAGAAAGGGAAAGAGCTGTTATAAGGTGGTGCTTGTCTATAGTATTTGTAACTGCTTGTAATTGAAAATGATCACTTCTTTTTAAATTGCTCTCTGATTCACCTAGAAGGTGACATTTTAGTCAAACAAGAGGTTTCTTCCATCGTGTAATCTAACGGATTAGTTTATCAGATGTTGCGGTCCTACAAATCATTTAATCTGATGGAAAATGGTGGCTTCAAATGCCAAATTGAATGCAGTAAATTGGAGCTGTCTTGTGTCCTTGTCAGGAAAAGGCAGGGTTTAAATATATAGTATATAATAATAAGAATAAGAATGATATGAAGCTGCTCAGTCATCCTCTGCTCCCTCTCCAATGGGAGGCGACAAGAGCTGAAGAAGAAATTCTGGAACCTTCTGGGTCTCCAGCTCAGCACTCCTCTCTTCACCTTCCTGTTTACCTCCATTTAAAAAGTCAGAGGGTGGAAAGGGAATCAAAAAGCCAACCCTTACCTTACGTGACTCCTTTTGAAGGATGACAGAACCTGGCAGAGATACAGATCTGTTCTGTCAGGGTGTTATTCTTATTCTGTGTGACCAATAAAATAGGTACGATGTGAGCAATCCAAAGGGGCGCTGTCACAGTGAGTCTGGATTTTCTGAGTCAACCTCGTTACCAGAGATCCCTCTGGAAGCACATTCAAAATCCTACATTGGATCAGGGTGCCATGTCAAGAGTTCCAGTGGAGGCAGGGCCTAAGCTGATGAAGAGATTTCAGCAACTGGAGACAGGATCTGAGGAATCGCCATAGCTCAGGACTGGAGCACATGTAGAGGGTTGCAGGCTCAATCCCTGGCCTCTCCAGGAAGGGCTGTCTGGAAGCTGCAGCCAGTAATACTGAGCTAGATGGCACTTCCTGTGCCCTAAGATTCACAGCAATATTCAAAGGGTTGTTACTTAATAAACAAGAGACTAAACTGCAACAAAAGGGGGTGGATAAGAGAAATGGCATATAAGAAAAAAAATTGCAGTTACTTTTTATATTTAATAATAACCAGAGATATGTGGGGTTCCTAATGAATGTGGTCTGAACGTCAGAAAGAACCTTCTACCATTAGAGTCAGGACAATTGACCTGTCATTGACTCTGACATTACTGGGCACGTATAACACCTAAACTTGTTGCCAATGGCAGGGGGGAAATATCTTCAACAAACAAGCTGGATTCACGTGCTTTCTAGCATGTCCTTCAAACCCACAGATCACTAATGACTTGGGAGTGTCTTCCAGTTGCATGGAACTATGGCGAGGGATGTGATAGCCAATTATTTCTCTTCCTGAAATTCATCAGTAACTTTTTTCACTTCCATGACTGAACAGTTCCCAATAGTTCCCACACTTCTGCCATTGTTCTTCAGTTATTCAAGCACAGCAAGCCTATTGTTGAACAAAGAGCATTTCCTCCAGGCAGCTTTATGAGAGGCAGACCAAACAGTGTAGCCAGCACAAAGATTTCATCAGCCATCAGAAGTACCAGGCTTAATAGGGATAAAGGTGCAAATCAAATACATTTTTGAAAAGTGGACTGATTAAACCACCCTTTGGACTCCTCAATGGAAAGAACACATAATTGTTACTTTAAAGTCAATACCTCTCAATCCATCTCCCAGAAATGACTCAGTCATAAAAATATGAAATATCATAAGGGAAAGACATTCCCCTTAAAAAAAAATAATGTTAATGTTTATCTGTCTTCAGCCACAGAGATCATGGTTCCTCACTGCAGGGTAGAATTCCATCCTTTCATTCACCATGACGACCAGACGATGCAAAAGCCTTTCCTCCCACAGGACAAAACCATTTACAGGTAAGTTATGCAGGAGAGGCTTAAGAAGCAGAGAGCTGTACACAACCCACTGTTTCAAGAAATGATGAAAGTGGTTCTTGGGATGACATGACGCAGTAGGTGCTGTTTATGACTTTTCTTTGATTTGGCGCCAAATGTAGGCTTATGGCTGAATATTATTATTACAGTCATACCTTTTATTGCAATGCAGAAACTCAGCCAACTCCGATCACTTCTTCTAAAGCAGCTGTTCTCGAGCTATAGCAGCATCCCAAGCTCCTAAGGTTAAGAGGGGGAGGGTTTTTAATTTTATTTTCCTTTATTCCCTCTCCAAATGCAGCAAAGGCCTGTCAACTTGGCTAGGGGAGCTAGTGGGGCTGTGCAAGTCTTTGGCACATGGAAAGCTTGCATATACAAGTCGCTGTAGGGTGTGTGTATGACAGTTGTTCCTACCAGGAGAAGCACCCACCTAAGCTGGGCTCACAGTCATACGTCTCACTTAACACTTGAAGTATGGCAGCTAGATAATTATTAACAGTGCAATCCTATGTGTTTCTACTCAGAAGTAAGTTCTACTAAGTTCAATGAGTCTTATTGCCTGTTCCTTAAAGAAAGGCTGATGGTTTTGGTTGACCATGTCTCCAATAACAAATTCTGAATCAATAAATCCTGAAGTTTCGCATGTGGATGCTAAAACTAGTATTTTTTATTGGGTGACCAGGACATGTGGGGTTGAAGTCATACTCAGAGTAGACCCACTGAAATAAATGGATGTGATTTTACTGGATTGACTTTGGATATGACTTATTTGTATACTACTCACTTCTTTGGGCACTATGGGCATTATTTGCCCTGACATTTGCCAAAATAAGGGCATGTCTGTTAAAGGAAGGAATTTAACAGGCTGCTAATGTAGTGTTGACTGTATGGAGATTGTGCATGTATTATATACTTTATTTTGAATCTGTTGTTTACATTGTTCTGCTCTGTGCTGCTACGGGTTGATTATATTTCATGCTGGCTTTTGGATGTGATAAACCTATTCATTCAAAGATGGTATCATGATTCTTAAGCATGCTTAAGCATGCAGAAAAATGGTAGAGAAAGGCATCAAATAGATGCTTGCACTTTGCTTAGCAACAAGAGGGCTTGCCTCACCCATTTAAAATGATGTAAGGGTCTTGTAACATTGGAAGGGTGTGTATCACATTTATTGTGGCCTCCTTCTTGTAGGCATGTTCCTTGCCGGTGAAAACTCATGCCACAATAAATGAACTTGCCTCTAAGGGCCAAACTAGACTAGATGTCAATCATATCTTTAGTATTTGTGCTATATTTGCAGCTACTGGAAACTTCACTCCTGGGGAGAAATGGAAGCCATGTATGTATGTGATGGGGGTGATTTCAGTTAGGACAATGCTGTGGCCCTGATCCAGTTCACCCTCCACCATGACTGCTAGCTAGGGATGATAGGAGCTGTGGTCCAAAAACAACTGGAGACCCAAGTTTGAGAAACCCTGAAATAAATAAAGACACAAAGACATTCAAGCCTGCTTAGTGTCCTATTTCATGTCCCCTTTCGCCAAGTGTTGTTTCTAGAGAAATGAGTGTTTGGACAAGGTTTTTCTCAGGTGATAAATGATAAGTTTTCCAAGCACAGGCTATTACTATGTCTTTGTAGTCATCAGATTGGCAAATTGGTGTAGGAAGAGCAGGCATCCACATGCCTGTGCGCAGACGGAACATGATACAAATAAACAATAAATTCTGTTTCATTTTCAATGTCTGAATTAAGTTTGGTACCTTTGATATTTGGCAACACATGTATTTTCAAAGTGTCTTACCCTAATCCCAGCCAGCCATCTGATGCCATTGTTAAAAGAATTATTTAATCCCCCATCTCTAAAGGTAAGTCATGTCCAGTTCACAGTTCACATACTAGAGTTATGGGAATGAAAGCAGAAGGATTAAAGTGTCATATTCCCATGCTGCGGAGACATTTCTGCACCTAAGGAAAGCCGTGGGCCCCAGAGGTCATCTGGTGCTAAATCTGCAAATTAATGCTCTGAGACAGTTGATGACTGAGCTGGAGGTCAATGCAAATCCACTGGCAAAGTATCTCAATTAGAGTCAAACTCTTTGCCCAATTATTTAGGCTACCTGAAGTAGCTCTTCTCAGATCTGCCCCAATGATATCTTGAGCTCCTGATTAATGAGGCCAGAAGCAAGGGAGGCAGCAGAACAAATTGTACAGGGTGATGTCATCGGATGGCTCCCCTGAGAAGGGAGGACAAGTGATTATTCTACAGCTGCAGTTGCCCTTATCATGCCAAAAAGGAGTGAACAATATCGACAGAAGGTCAATTAACATCCTTGAGCAGCATAGCTTCAAGAAACCGTGTGGTTGTGAAACTACTTTCCAAACATATGCACTTGCCTTATCAGTGGCCCCAGTTAAGTGTAGTTTGTGTGTGTGCCTAGGGACCATTTGCCAAAAATCCCCCAACAGACAACATGCAGCCAGCCTCATCTTTTTCTGTTGGCAGCCCTTCTGTGCAGAAGATTCAGAACTGAGCAGAGGCAGCTTCTTCTAAAAGAAGACAGCATGTCGGACTTCAAGCTGCTGTGAGGACTGAACTTTGGCCGTGCCTTTAACAGCAGCTTGGTGCACAGACAGGAGCAAATGGCGTTGTTTATCCCCACACTGTGATTTCAGAAAATCAAGCTGCTGTTAAAGATGGGGGCAGTGTGTGTGTGGCCAAACTGGAACAAAGGAACTTCAAAGGGAGATGGCAATGTGAATCCACTTGAATTACACTTCTTCAAGAAGTTCAGTGCTTTCACTTGTGGACTGAATTGGAACAGGCACTACATCTGTTAACTGGCTTGCCAATGTCAGGTTTATGTGTTGTATCAATAACTGTGTGTGTGTGTGTGTGTGTGTGTGTGTGTGTGTAGCCACTGTTAGTAATGCGATGATCACTTTCTGTACTTTACTGCATTCCATTTCCTTCTGACTTCACCATTTAAAATTTCCTCATCACGTATCTATATACCTGTAACCCAGACTTGCCCATCTGATGAAGTGGACTATAGTCTGTGAAAGGTTATGCCATAATATTTGCTAACCTTAAAGGTGCTACAAGACTCCTTTTGTTGCAAGGGACCAGCACAGCTACATATCCCCCTCTGGGGGAACATAGCAAAACTTTGATTCCTTTTCTATTTTAATTTTCAGTCTGTGTGATTGGAACATTCTTAGATGTTTCTTCCCATGATATTTAAAATACATGCCTTGGGAAATAGTCAGCTTCCTGTCAATTTCACATACAGATGGGCCTGACAGGATATCTGTCAACTGGCACATATTTAGGAATGGGCAGATCTGTCAATTATGCTTTCTTTCAGTTTCTTATTTTTCCCCATTTTAAGTTCAGTTCTCCACATTAGTTTGCAATTTCAAAAAGTCCTTATCTGCATTTTAGTGTGAATTCCTCACAATATACACATTTTAATGCTATTTTGGCATTAAATATACAATTTTTGGCAAATGAATTTTGCCTAATACAGTGTATTTTTCTACATCATTTTCACTCACCTTTAACCTTTTGCTAAGAATCTTAAAAGGCAGGAGAGTCAAAATCTATGTCTCAACAAGTAGCACTAGAAGCGGCCCTTGCTGAGAGTTTTAACTTGGTGAAGTTTGTTTTCTATAAAGTGCTAGAAGAAATGTACAGACCAAACCTAGCCTATGGTAGATTTATTCCATGAAGGAGGGGAAGCAATTGAAGAACGTTACAGTGTAGACCAAAATAATATCTCTTTGCAAACAATGTTTCTTGCAGTTAAGTGCAGTCAAGAAGCGATATACGTGCAGAAGCAGACATTTGTCAAGGGAACCATATTAGGCAAATCTATTAAACAAGAACAGAGTCATGCCTTGTTTTGACATGAAATTGCTCTTTGCCTACTGTTTTATGCAAGAGTGAAAGTGAACTCTTAGACTGATTAATGGGATGAGATCTTTCAGTTCCGCAGAATATGAAAGGAAGGGTGGCATCCTACCGCAGAATTAACGTCCATCTGTGATGCTTACAAAATCTGATGAACAGAGCAGCAAAAGAAACATTTGATGTGATGGATCTGTTGCAGGGCTGTGCTGTTTTCAGACTTACGCGGGGAAGGGAAGGATCAACATGTTAACTATTCCCCTACACAAAACACATTCGCATAAGAAACTAGCTTATCAATCAAAAGGCTTGCTGAGAGACATCTCCCTGGCATACTAGTTTTGTTTGTGAAGAAAGTATATAATATAAGGACGCAATCCGGCATTCAGTCCCCTACACCAGCAGTTGTGATGGCGCAACCTGGCAATTGGTAAGTCATAAGGAAGTCCTGATTCTCTGTTTTGTCTCATACTGTTTCAGCCAGAAGTATTTTCATTACCAAGCTTGGTTACCCTTTAAGCAAGCTGCAATCACTGTATTAACAATGAAGCAGTACAGTTTGGATTGCCAATTATGCTTCAACCAGCTGTACTTGGCACATGCCCCCACGTAGAGACTTGGAAGGCAAACTGGCCCCCTTGTAAATTACAATGCCCTACTTGTAATGCATGCATTGTACACCAAAAGTAAACATGTTTTATGAAGACACCGTATACGGATTATAAAACGATACCTGAAAGCCGACCCAAATGACAAGCAGCACATTTAGCCAAAGAGAAAATAAAACAGAAAAGGAGACAGAGAGGAAATAAGAGGCTGCCTGTGATAAAGGAAGCCCCAGTCCACCATTTGCAATACTCTTAATGAAGAATGCAGAAAGCAGAGCCATAGCTATGAGGGGACTAGCTGCGTTTTTTGCCCTGGGTGAAGCCTCCAGAGGGGCACCATTGAGGCTCCCAGCCTGTGTGTGTGTGTGTGTGTGTGTGTGTGTACACAAAAGTGCTGGGGGGGGTACCAAACTGGGTCTTTGACCTGGGTGAAATAAAGCCTAGTTTCATTCCCACAGAAAGGCATGCTGTGTCAAAGAAGCATTGGCCATTTCCCCCTTGGAAAACGTGATGCCAGCATGTATTCAAACCTGAAAACGCTTGACATGTTTCTAACACAATTCAACCTTTCAGTTTTCACATCATGTGAAATATCTGCTGCACTTGCTATGTTGCAAGGATCCAAGCACCATTTTTGTTTGTTATCATTACACATCTTACATGATGCAACCCTGGCACAAACCATGATGCTGCTCCCATGCTTACATCGTGTGGCACCTGGGATCATAGCAACAGTGGCAGACTTTGGGTCTTAAAATTTCAGCAGCATCCTGTGCAACACCAAAATTCAGTGCCTCCCCCCACCTCTTGCCTTCTGTTCTTTGTCATTGTTGCAGCACCCCCTGCAGCACTCTTGGCTCAAGGCCCAGTGTGGGCAAACCAATCGTGCTCCCCTAAATCTATCTCTGTTAGCAGCTGTAACTCAGGCTCCATTTGATATTGTTGAAGGCCTTTTCAGCACTGAAAAATAGCAGTGCTGTCTCCTGTTTGTTCAATGAGACACAATTAATTATATGTATTCTCATCTATATATTATCCTTCATTTTCTACTGCCAGATAAAGCCAATTTGGTCTACATTTATGTATTGATTCATTGTAGAATTTAATCTTTTGCCAATATCTCTGTGAAAATCCTATAGTCTATATTTAAGAGATAGGTGGATCAGTAAGAAGATACATTAGACATATATTTCCTCTCTTTTGGAATTACCACAATATTTGCCTCTTCCCAAGAGTCCAATGTTGTTTTCTTTTCCCATATTTCACTGATGGTTTTCCTTAACATTTTAACTAGTTGTGATGCAAATGTTTTATAAAATAAAGCCATAAATTCATGCAGTCCTGGTGCCTTATTTTCTTTCCATGCTTCTGGTTTGTCTAAATTTTCCTGATCACATGGTATTGCAATATTCCCTTTAAAAATCTATATTGATTTTCTTTGAATTATCTGTCTGATATAGTTTAGAATATTACTCTAAAGAATTCTGCTCCAATATATTAATTTATCCTCATCTGACTTCCATATTTCAAGGAGGAGCACCATAAATTCTTTGAACTGCCCTGAGACCTTTGGGTATAGGGTGGTATATAAATCCAAATAATAATAAAAAGCATTTTTATTTTTAATAATCCCTAAATGTAAGTAGTTCAAGGAGAAAAACAACATGCCATTAAATTCTAAACAGAATCTAGAACAAAGTGTATAGGAAGAAAGGGGTCCCCCCCATATTGTACTCTCCCCCAAATCTCTGCTGAAGCTGTTATTTGCCCTGGAAGGGAAGCTTCTGGCATCCATGCAAGCAGCTCAAAGTTGTGCGTCTGAATGGTTCCATGCAGTTGGGAATCACTTACAGTGCAATCCTGCCTTCTCTCTCTCTTTTTTTTAAGTAATATTTATTAAAGTTTCATAAACAATCAAAAGCTTCAAAGTTTAAACATAGAATACAAAAACCGAGAAAAGCTACAAAATTAAAAAAAAATACAAAACAAAACACATAAAAAATACACAATAGAGAACAGTTAACAAAATAGAAGAAAAGAGAATAAAAAACGCCAATAAGCAAAACAGAAAAAAGATTAGTATTTTCATATCTTATATTTCATTCACTAGTTTCTTGACCTCCTCACACCTCCCTTTTTGTATTCCAATTCAGATATTTAGTTCAGCAAATCCTTACCCTCTATCATTTATCCTTGCTCAGCATCTTAACCTATAATAAATATATATTTTCCACCATTATCAATCCATATTTACATATTCTTATTAATCTTTTTACCAACACCGCTTGTTTTCAATCCAACATCTCTTTAACATTCATTAATTTTACAGTATTTCTGTAGATAGTCTTTAAATTTTTTCCAATCTTCTTCCACCGCCTCTTCTCCCTGGTCTCGGATTCTGCCAGTCATTTCTGCCGCAATCCTGCCTTCTCATTTAGTATCCTCAGGTGTAAGTTCCATTGGGTTTTATGGAACTTAGTCCCAGGTAAGTAGGAATGGAATTGCAACCTTACTCTCCTCTAAGTGTGTTTTGGACTGCAGCCTCACTTTGGTACTTGACTGAATTTTCAGAATGTGTCTTTTAAGCTTAAAATGTTGCAGGCAATTCTTGAAAGCTTTTTTCTTTCTTTCAAGGGCTTTGATGTGGCAAAGTCAGACTGTATTTCTGCCTTAAACTGTTTCTTTCCTCTGAAGTGGAGTTTGTGAACTGAATGGTGCTTTGCCAAACATGATCTGACTTGGTGTCTGCATCAAAGGTGCCAGCTTCCCAAACTATACTGTCTTTGTGCTTTTCAGCTCTTTGAAGAAGGAGGAAATGGAGCGGATATTGGGACATGCTAATTTTCTTAATCTGTCACTTACAGCTGAAATATCAAATGCCCAGCAAAGGTATCATAAGTTAACATTGAAGAGCTGTGATTTTGTGCCTGGTGTCTTCCATTAAACTTTATTACAAGTGACTGAGGCATAGGTATACTGAGATTCAGTTATATTTTAAAGCAAGTGCAGATATTTGCTTCATTGATTGTAAAGACTGTATAACATTTTCATTGCTCAGCCAGAGATATTTTCATGCTGGAAAACAAAAAGAAATATATTCGTCGGTAGGGAAAAATATGTCATCTGCATCTCCACCTTTGTCTTCTCCCCCTCCCGCAAAATGAGTCCAAGTGCCTAGTTATGACTGTTGGCAACATCTTAGTGCAAATAAGAAATAAATTCACTTGTGATACACACAATGATGGATCCAGTGTCTCATGTGAAAGGCATGTCCTTTGAGGGGACAATGGAACTCTTGACATAGCAGTTATAAGCATCTTGCTTCCTTAATTGGTTTTCTTTTGTGATCTGATGGTGTTTGAGAGGATGCAGAAGAACTTGAGATGGAATGTGTAGGGAACTAAGGGAGTACTTTCTGCACTGCCACATTAAATGAAACGAAACAGGCTGCGATAGTCAATTGACACTATTGTTATTACTATTAGTGATAACAACTAATTTAAACAACTAATTTATTTATTTTAGAATATGCTGGTTCTTTTAGTTTCCCCCACCACACCTCAGAAATTGAGATTATGATTTATGATGCTATTTCTGGTCTAATTTTGCTGACTTGTATATTTGTTGAGAAAACATGAGGTTGACTGGCTTATTCTATATGCCCCGAGTGCTCAGTAGCTCAGAGAATCACTCAAACAAAACTCCAAGCTATCACAAATGGAAATTTCATGCACCGAACACAAACCAGATTGTGCTACACTACGCATGGGAAGGAATAAGGGAGATGCTGGTACTGACCCCTTAAAGTGCATCTTAAGAGCTGTTCATGATGCCTAGAACTGGGAACACTCTGCAAACTTTTCTACCCTGCCCTAGTGAGAAGGGGTCTTTGAAGGGAAGCAGTACTTCCCTACCCAGGCATTGGATGGCTGAAAGCGACTGTTTCTGGCAACAGGGAAATTATTAGCTGTGACTGTTTAAATAAATGTTTTTAGATCTTCTTATTGTTTTTAATATGTTTTTATTTTATTTTAAAATGTATTGTTGTATTGCTTGGTTGTTTGCTACCCTGGGCTCCGTTTGGAAGAAGAGAAACTACGACCATAAGCTCCCCCCCCCCCGAACAACTACTAAGCTCTGTATTATGGGTATATTTCATTACTTTAAATTAAAAATCAATCAATCAGTATGAGTGAATGACTGAATACATTTGCAAACTGATTCAGAATACTGGGGGGGGGGGAGAGAAACTGAGAGAAAAATGACAGGTTTGTCCATTCCTAACACAACACACACAACCTGCATAGAACCATCTCTTGATTTTCTCAAAATTCTTACAACTCCCCTCAAAGCTGACACATTTCAGCTGAGCTGTGGAGAATCTAAACTATACTAGATCAGCTTTCACCAACCCTGTGTCCTCCATGGTGGGGCTGATAGGAGTTGTGGTCCAAAACAGGTTGGCAAAACTGTTCCTCTCTGTGATTTAATGCTATTGTTTCCAAACAGATTTTCTTTTCACTTTGCCATTTCTCCTGTTGATAGCATTGTATCTGAATTTAACTGCCAATAAGTGTCACTTCTAAATCAGCTGTAAATGCATTTATGGGAATGTTGTGCCAGTGCCTGAAATTTAACACCAGGGAAAATGCCAGACAGTGCATTATTTGTGAATTCACATGAGGGCTGTGGTAGGAAGCAAGTCAAGCAAGCAATACATAACAGACCAAAGTGCTGCTTTATGTGCAGTTGGAAACGCAACCACTGTGAATAACAGGAGTAGAGCTTGATGTGAACAGATGTTTGTCTAAATGGACAAAAGATTGTGCTTCCACAAATAATGATTTTTTTTAGGAGGCAAGCACTTTTTCATAGTAACAGCTGTACAGTTAAAAATGATACTTTGTACTTTTTTATAAAAAAAAACCTGAGGAAAATTCCCAGTATGCCACACTGGCATGTTCCAAGAATCCTGGACAGCATATGATGCATCAGGCCCAGTTCCAAAAATTGACTCATATTTCATACTGCCTGTCAAAAAATCATAACCACTCTAGATGGTTAAGTTGTGGATATCAATGATCAACTGAAGCTACCAATCCCATATTGCGATTTTAAGAATGGCTTTCAAATACATATTTTTGGTTATGGTTTTCATTTGTTCATACTGTCCATTCCGAGTGTAAACAAGGTGCTAAAAAAGGACTAGGCAGTAGGATAAAATGTAATATTCTTGCAAGCCCCAAGTCACCGACCACAGCTGAGCCCAAACTATCTCAGCACAGTGTGGGAGTAAAAAAGACTGAGGGAGTACAAAGTGGGTAGCTTCACTGTGTTGTGTGAACTAGGCCATTGTCACAGGAATGGCCTCCCTGCAGTGGAAAACTCACAGGAAGTTGTCTTCTACCTAATAGGAACATTGGTTCATCTAGCTCAGTACCATCCACTCTGACTCCCTGCGGGTGCCAGGGTTTGATACTGAGCCCAACAACAGCTCTCCATGTTCCCATTGGTTCTAGTAGAGAGCTGGAAACTGACATCATGATGGCTCTGATGTGCTTAGCAAGTCCTTGCCAATGTTGTGATGACTGATGGTCAGTCAAAACATGAAGGTTCCTGTTAGTCTTTAAAGTGCTGTTAAGACTCTTAACAGGAGACTGTTAAGACTCCTCTGCTGGAGGTGACTCTTGAGAATCCCATGGACTGCAAGAAGATCAAACCTATCCATTCTTAAGGAAATCAGCCCTGAGTGCTCACTGGAAGGACAGATTGTGAAGCTGAGGCTCCAATACTTTGGCCACCTCATGAGAAGAGAAGACTCCCTGGAAAAGACCCTGATGTTGGGAAAGATTGAGGGCACAAGGAGAAGGGGACGACAGAGGACGAGATGGTTGGACAGTGTTCTTGAAGCTACCAGCATGAGTTTGACCAAACTGCGGGAGGCAGTGGAAGACAGAAGTGCCTGGCGTGCTCTGGTCCATGGGGTCACGAAGAGTCGGACACGACTAAACGACTAAACAACAACAACAAGACTCTTTGAGGTTTTTTTTGTTTCCATTACTTTCTGGAGGGTAGTGGCCAAACCTTCTATGCAAAATGTGGAAGAGCAGCCTTCTGACCTTGTCATCTTAGTCTTCAGTCTTCTCTCAAATGGTTTTCCTAAATTTCCCTCTGTTCGTGGAAATAAGATGTGGCGAATGAGAAGAAGAGTCTAAAGTAAAGCTTAGACCATTGCGTTTGGGACTGATTATTAGATTTTGCTCCATTTCTGACTACTATATCAGCATACACGTCAACTGTGTCCCAGGAAAACAAGCAGTTTGGGTGACGTGATTGCGCAGCATGATCTTGCCCCCCAAAAGCACTTTTGGGGAGCCAAAATCTCACATGACACCCCAAAACACACATATTGGGGTGTTGTGCTCTCACACAAAAACATCAGAGTTACATGACTTGTACGGGAGTGCAACCCTGGAAAATGGCATCCCAGTTTTTACCTTGACATGTTGGAAGGTAGGCAACTGGACTTCTCCGCGACCCTTCCCCTCTGCAGGGAGGTGGGACTGATTCAGATGGTCCGCCCCTGCCACCAAATGGTTTCCAGAGAGTGGTAGGGGATGCTTTATCTGATGTTGATGGCCTTTCAGCTGATTCCCTGGTGGCCCGCTGGAATGTGGAGTTAACCAGCGCTATTGACTGTTTGGCTCTGAAGCACCCTCTCCAATTGCATGGAGCCTGGAGAGCCCCATGGCTTTCCATGGATCTGAGGGCAATGAAACAATTGCTTAGACGGCTGGAGCGCCAGTGGCAGAAAACTCATTCTGAAGCTGACTGGACACGGGTTAGAGCTCAATGTTGAGCCTACCAAGTGGCAATAGCGATGGCGAAGAAGACTTTCTTCCACCTCTATTGCATCTGCAGAAAACAGCAGCAGGAAACTCTTTCAGGTAGTTCACAGTTTAGCAGAACCACCTGCTCCATCGGGGCCCAGTATGGACCACATTATCTCCTGCAATGATTTTGCAAAGTTTTTTGCAGATAAAGTTGCTCAGATTCGGGAAGAGGTAGACTCCACCGTGGGAGCAGGGCTGGGGTGGGAGAGTGCTAGAGTCCTGTCTAGTCAAGTTGCATGGGATCAATTCCAATCTGTTACCTCTGAGGATGGGGACAGGCTGCTTGGACGAGTGAAACCAACCACCTGTCTCCTTGATCCTTGCCCATCCTGGCTTATAAAAACTAGCCGGGAAGGGCTGGGCGATGGGCTTCGTGGGGTGATGAATGCTTATCTCTATGAGGGAGCCTTCCCAAACCTGCTGATAGAGGCAGTCATTAAACCGCTTCTTTAAAAAACATTTTTAGACCTGGCCAATATGGCCA
Organism: Podarcis bocagei; assembly: GCF_964188305.1. Taxonomy (NCBI): domain Eukaryota; kingdom Metazoa; phylum Chordata; class Lepidosauria; order Squamata; family Lacertidae; genus Podarcis; species Podarcis bocagei. The sequence goes on from NC_138127.1 coordinate 41,788,149, forward strand.
ACTATCGCCCAGTCTCAAATCTTCCATTCTTGGGCAAGGTGATTGAGCGAGTGGTTGCAGAACAACTCCAGGCACATCTGGAAGAAGTGGACCATTTGGATCCCTTCCGGTTAGGATTCAGACCTCATCATGGGACTGAAACTGCCTTGGTCGCACTGGTCGATGGTCTCCGGCGGGCTAGGGACAAAAGTGAGTGCTGTTCCCTAGTTCTGTTGGATCTCTCAGTGGCTTTTGATACCATCGACCATAACATTCTTCTGGACTTATGTTTCAGTGTGAGTGGGGGGACATTCCACTTGAAAACTTGAATTCTTTGGGGAAAACACTTGAGAACAAGAGAAACAGAGAAAAGCTAGTGAAGAGACAAGTGCATCTGTAGTGTTTTGGCTCTTTGCGCAGGTTGCTAATCTGATCTCTTCAAAGACAACATTCTCCCCTTTGTTTTCTTTTTAAAGATCTTACCCTGTTTAAAATTCATCCTGCTAAATCATGGCTATTTGTTCCTACTTACCTTCTCAAGGGCATGTTTTTCCAAAGCAATTTTAAGACAAATATTATTTTCTTCACCAGCGCCTAAAAGTTGCATTTGTCATCTCTGTGCAAAAGGCAATAGATACTGGTCGATCATCTATAATACAAACCTAGGAAGGAATTTAGCACTGCAATAATAAAAGAATAATAAGCTGAAGGGGAACGCAGCCAATTCCCTGTAACTTCCTTATTTACTTTGCTGTCACTGCATGGTTGTTACTTTAATTGTCTGATTTCCACAGAAAAGCCTCCAAGTGACTTACAGCAATAAAATTCAGAGTTCATACAAATGCAGCATTTAAAATCAATAATAACAGACTAAATATGAGCATCCTCAAATAATAATTATTAAACAAAACTGCTCTCTCTTCAGTTTTGCAACACAAGAATGAACAACAAAAATCCCAAGTAAAATAGTCATACATACAAGATTGAATGGTATTAACACTGAAATGTCCGGCAGAATAAAAATACCTGCTCCAGACACCCAACAGATGTTAGTGGTCACACTAGGATATATTTAAAGCACTATGATACCACTTAACAGTCATGGCTTCCCCCAAAGAATTCTGGGAGTTGTGATGGCCTAGGTGAGCCTCTCTGGGGAGAGAATTACACAAATGCCACCCAAAGAGTCCATTATCTTGTTATCACCCTCCATGTGGGGAAAAGTGGCAAATGAGGTGATGGTATTCTGAGCCAAGGAAGGCTTTGTAGGCTAAAACCAGTACTTTGAATTGGGCTCTAGGTTTGGGGAGCAATTCCTGCTGCAACAGTGAAGCCCAGGTACAAGCAATCTCTATCCTCAAAATGCTTTGCAAACCAAGTAGTTGAGGGCCACTGAGGGTTCTCCCACCTCATTTGAGCCGACACACTTGTGGGCCTGAACCACCTAGGAAAACACCACTGGGTGACATATAGAGAAAGTAATAGAGCCAGCAAAAAATGGGAGAGGTATGACATCATGTAGTTACTGCACAAAGCTAGGGAAGGTTCATAGCTCAGTGATAAAGTACCTGCTTTGCATGCACAAGGTCCCAGGTTCAGTCCCTAGGCCATCTCCATGTAGAAAATGCTGGCGAGCTGCTGCCAGCCAGTGGAGACAATACTGAGATAGATAGATAGAGCAGTGGTTGCACTCAGTATAAGGCCTGCTACATGCACGAGCACCATGATGTCCTCAATAATCTGCATGTGAATGCACCACCAGACTTCTTTAAGGTTTCACATGGGTCAAAACCACCACATAGGACTCAGAAACTACCTGTTAACGAGAGCAAATGTTTTAAAATTGCAGGAATCCAATCAGGCTGCCTAGTACTCATCAGTAGCCAGCCAGCAGCATTCTCTACCCACTGAGGTTTCTGAATCAGTATGAGCAATGCCACATAGAGCACATTAGGGTAATCTAATTTGATAAAGCTGGCAGCCCTGCTTGGCAGGGTGGCTGTCATCAGCCATAATTGTGACTACGCTTCGTCTTCTTAGTAATTAATTATGAAGTCAGAAAAGGCACATTTTAGAATATGAATCAAAGCACAATTTCAATTATTATTATTTTTTGCACAGTCCATTGTGCAGCATATTTAATGCACAGGAGAACAGGAAACCTCACCCCCCCCTTTTCATTGCTATTCATTCATTATTATTTTTGCAGTTCTGTATTTTGTTTCTGATGGGATCTGTGCCCCGTCCACATTTAATTTGTATTATGCTGTTCCTGCAGCCAAACAGGGGAAGAAAATGTGTCCGAACCTAACCAGAAACAATGCATCTCTTCACTGCCCTTTGATATGTAATTCTTCAGCTTGAGCAAGCACAGCTGGAAGAAACCTTCCCATTGTTAGTGCCCTGCTGAGAGTTCTTAAAAAGCAAAATAGTGAGTGGGGTACAATAAGATGCCTAAACACCCAGGAGAATTAGAGCCATTCTTAAATTTCCACTTGTAGACCATATTTTATTATCTTTCCCTGTATTGAGCAAGCCATTCCTAATTAGTTGTGGGCAGCAAAGAGGTAGCACAACAAGAGAGGGGGGGAAAGGAGTGTTTGAGAGTCCACCCTGTGCCTTTGAAATGCATGTCGCTTCATGCTAACACAATACATATTGCTCAGTTTACAGACTAAATTATCCCATTCTCTGACTGCAAAATCTCCTTGTGAATTCCATCCTTGAATGCCACTGTGTAACATTTCTTGCAGGGGCATTTGCTAAAAAGCAGCTACTGGGGTTGTCCTTAAAGTAGCAATTACTTAAACGAGGTGTGTGGTGCGGACAGAGCTCTTAATTGCTCTAAGGATATAAACGAGCAGCCGCCTCCCACCGTGAAGTTGCTTAATTAGAGACCTTGAAACTTTCTGGAAGGAAGCAGCCAGCAGAGGGGCACCTTCTGCTCTCCCCCCTGGCTGTGCCAAATATCCTGGGTTGCCTTGTCTTTTAGCAAAGTAATTCCCTTATCGGCTGAAGCATTACTTTGTTTTGGGTTCCTCTCTTTTAGATAGCAGCAATCAGAAAAATGGGAGTCTTGTGCAGCTGCTCAAGTGCGGGAGTGGGTGACGTGGGTGCGTGTGTGTTTTTAAAAAGTGTTCCAGATAGCGTCTTCAGAAGCTAGATTTAAAGCCAGGGAAGATAAATTACCACATTCAGCTGTGAGACCTTGGTTAACTGCTTTACATATCAGAGTATCTCCTCTGCTAACGATCTGTGCAGCTGCTGAACCTCCAAAAGTGTGCTGATACAAAATAATTGCTTGGCTGCATAGGAGAGGCACCAAAAGGCAGAATGTTTGATTTCTGCTTTTGGCTTAGAAGCATGCACACTCCTTGGAGCATATTCTTTAATGTCCAATCCAGGAAAACAGGTACCCTTTGTGTTGCCAGAGCTCTAAGCACACAACAGGACTTTCCCGGCCTTCCCATCTCATGGGAACCCCACCTCTGCCCAACTGAAGCCCGCTCCTGAGGGTTAAGGAATGAGTCCCGTGGGATGGAGAATGGGGACCTGCAAAAGCATGGGGGAAATCAGGCAAAGTTTGGACCTGCCTGGAGCAAGCAGAAGTACCTTTTTTCAATTGCATAGGCAAGTTCGGTTCTGAGCCAGGGTGTTTTAAAAGCACTTTAAAACAAGCTGGTATGGAATGTTGCTGGATTCTCCACATCTTCTGCTGCGAGGAAATGAATGGAAAAGTTGCAGATCATCTTGTTTTAAAACTATATTTCTTTCATATGGTGCCAGAACAACAGGAGATGCTTAGTTTATGAGTCCTGAGGGTTCCTGCCCCACCCTTACCTTCATACCCACATGCAAACTCTATTCCAATGAGCCACGACTCTGCTAGGCTTTCGGGAAACAGACACCCAGTAGCTGCCAAATAGGACTGGAAATATATTATGATGAAGTAAGAGATAAAGAGTTAGGTGAAAGGACGATCTGGATACACTCCTCTATTCAACCTGTTACGGCTTGTGCTACTCCTATGGTTTCACGTGGGAAAATAACTAAAACAGTTATAGTTATAGTTATAGTAAATACGTGTGTGTGTGTGTGTGTGTGTGTGTGTGTGTGTGTGTGACTAACCTAGCATACTAAATGTTGACGAAGAGCTTATCTTCTATGGGAACACAGAAACCAGTTTTTTTGGAATGCAGAAACTAATTTTCAAGGGTTATAATTGGATGATGTCTCTAAATCTGCACAAGTGATGTCAGTTTGCTCCTGTGGCTGTTTGATTCCAGCAGTCTTCGCCAACCTGAGGGGGTTGCCAACCTTATGGGTGGAACCGCGATGCTAGCTTCCTGGCTCATGAGTCACTGTTGCTTACTGGGAGCCACTATGTAAAGCCATGGCCAAGGGCAATCTAAGTGACAGTGATTGTAGTTAATGATGTGTGGAAACAGAAATGGAAAGGATCCATGAGTGTGCAAGGTTGCCAAAAAAAGATTGGCCTAGTTGTCAATTGGACACACCGCAGAGAACTCACACGGTGTAACAACTTTAGTCCAAAGGTGATATTGAACTGAGGGATGTCAGACTAGGCCTGAATGAATGTGGGAAAGGTGGCTGCATCTCCATGAAGCCACCTAGCGCCAATACATCAGGGGTCCCTTCCAACTCTACAATTCTATGATCCTTTATGAAAGTGTCTGGGTGCACATACTGTTGTGCACCAGATTCAGGCTACCTACAGGCATCTGATTGGCTACTGTAAAGAACAGGATGCTAGACTGCTAGTGGACCGGGTGGGCCATTGGCCTGATCCAAGAAGGCTCTTCTAGGGTCTGATTAAGTCCTTTAGAGTCCCAAAGATTATGAAAAGTTTATCATGCCCATGTGCATAATTTGCAATAAAAACAGTACAATAAAATGTTATTTTTCAAAATGGCACAAAACGTACAGGTTTGTTGAAGTAGACATACATGCATATAATGTGCAACGCATTACAAGATCGGTTTAACGGGGGATAAGGAATGAAATGAGAACAGAAAAGTGTGGAATGGAGTGTAAGAAAGTCTTGGCAAAAGTCTAATTTTTCCCATGATAACTACTTCAATTCTTTTTTTTTTAAAAAAAATTAATGTCAAATTCCTTCTGGAATTTCTCTCTCTCTCTCTCTCTCTCTCTCTCTCTCTCTCTCTCTCTCTCTCTTTGGTGTTCCTGCTTTGCTGATGCCCCAAGCACATGGTTAGTCTGCCTATTGGGTAATCTAGCACTGGGCTCATCTTATACTCTTCTCTGATTGCACAGGCAGTATAACAGCCAACCTCATGGGTATAGCTGGGGGAGGCAGAGAGCGGCAGCTGCCCCCCCCCCATCAACAAAAATCAATAAAATACATAGCTAACTGAGGTTCTCCCCCCCCCCAGCAAAAGGCCTGCCCCCCCCAAACAAAAATCCTGGTTACGCCCATGGCCAACGGTTAGAATATCAGACTAGGACCTGGGAAGACAGGGTTCGATTCCCCTCTTGACTATGAAGTTCACTGGGTGACCTTGGGCCAGTCACTGCATGTCAGTGTAACCTACCTCATAGGGTTGTTGTGAGGATAAAATGTGGAGATGGAGAGCTATGCCACCTTGAGCTCCTTGAAGAAAAAGGTAGGCTATAAATCCAAGAAATGAAAAACAACAACAACAAATATTTGTCTTACCCTCTTTCATCTGATTCAAAAAATCACATTTTTGGGTGGCATTTTCGTAATAAAATAAAAGCTCAACAGCTTTCAGGGTTTGAAATATGGCAACCCATAGGCCCATGCAACACACCATTTTTAGACACACACATTGATCCTCAAGTGAAACAGCTAGGTGGTTGAAGGAACATAGGAAGAACAGACAATATTAAAACAGGATTGTCTAGTGACTTAATTGCTATGTTTAGAAAATTAACTTTCCTTTTCATAGATGATATTCTTAGAGGCTGCCACAAATGAAGGTCAGGGTGGAGACCTCACTGGTGTGATGAAACGCCGGACAGCATGCTCCAGATGGGAAGGAAGCTCACATTATCAGGATCTCTCTGCTGACACACCCATGATAATACATGCAAGACAATGTAATTTCTGCAACAAGCTAAAACAAACCTGTGCATTTGCTGGCAGTTCCTCCCACTCAAACCAGATCATACATTTCCGAGTAACTACGTTTTGGAAGTCTTATCTGATTGCACTGCTTGGGTGCGGGTGCATCTATGACTCAGAAACTTTATCTACGTGCTGATGTGACTCTAGCTGTGCTAAACGCAATGAGCTAATTTAGCGCAGCCAAACAAGTCATTGCTTAATTAAGATTTATGCCCCGGTCTTAAACTACATTACTAAAATGATTTACAATAAAATATTTTAAAAACCATAATGGAATACCTTAAAATAAGCTTTAAAAGGCAGAGCCTGGTGGAAGTGGGTGGAGGAATGCCTCCGCCCAATACACCACCAGCCCAGCCTGACACAAAAGGAGGCTGGATTGCAGAGTCATTCCAAAAGCAGACATTGGTGGAATCTACACACATATAAAATCTGTTCTGAAAATGCTTTTTTAAAAGTTTTTAAAAATACTTTGAATTTCCCATAAGGCTCACCATCACCATCAAGTGTCACATTGTATATTGCACTTTAAACACTCTTAAAATGTTTTATTTGCAGCTGTATAGCCGAGTCCCTTAAAGCCTACCCCCTTCAACCACATACACACAGTCACAGTCACTAAGAAATGAGCCGGCTAAAACATCCACGGGCCTCGGCCCAGTATACCTGAAGGAGCGTCTCCACCCCCATCGTTCAGTCCAGTGCCGAGGGCCTTCTGGTGGTTCCCTCACTGCGAGGTTACAGGGAACCAGGCAGGGGGCCTTCTCGGTAGTGGCACCCATCCTATGAAATGCCTTCCCATCAGATGTCAAAGAGATAAACACCTATTTGACTTTTAGACAATATCTGAAGGCAGCTCTTTACAAGGAAGTTTTTAATGTTTGATATTTTATCACTTTTTTAATATTCCGTTGGGAGCCGTCCAGAGTGACTGGGGAAACCCAGTCAGATAGGCGGGGTATAAATTATCATCATCATCATCATCATCAAATGCCAAGGGAAGGAGGGAATTCTTTGACTGTCACTGAAAATATGTCAGTGTAGATCAGGGGTCAGCAAACTTTTTCAACAGGGGGCCGGTCCACTGTCCCTCAGACCTTATGGGGGGACTATTTTTTTTTGGGGGGGGGAATGAACGAATTCCTATGCCCCACAAATAACCCAGAGATGCATTTTAAATAAAAGCACACATTCTGCTCATGTAAAAACACCAGGCAGGCTCCACAAATAACCCAGAGATGCATTTTAAATAGAAGTACACATTTTACTCATGTAAAAACACGCTGACCGTCCGCAGGCCACATTTAGAAGGCGTTTGGGCCGGATTCGGCCCCCAGACCTTAGTTTGCCTACCCATGGTGTAGATGTTGGGCACGTCTCCTTGGGGACAGCATTCATGATGGGTAGACCACCACTAAAAAGACCCTTTCCTTTATTTCCACCCTCCAAGCTTCTGTCAGATGGGGTACATGGAGTAGGGGCCTCAACAATGATCCAACAGTGATGAATCATTGATCAGTTTTCCATCTCCAGGTAAGGCTAGAAAAGAACCCTACCTAAAATCCTGGAGAGCTGCTGTCAGTCAGTGCAGAAAACATGGTGCTAGATGGACCAGTAGTATGACACAGTACAAAGCAGCTTCTTATATCAGGCTCATGTTGGAAGAGACCTTCCATAAGCTATAGTGGTCGCGACCTAGCAGAGGAGATCTGGACCTGAGAGAACAGGGTCCGAAACACTGTTCTGTCCTAAAACCACTGTGCTGAATTGCCTTGAGGAAGTCATTGGCTCTCATCCCCAGGTTCTCCATTTGCAACATGGTGACCTTTAAGAAATGATAACCCAGCGTCCGCACAGGCATGTCACATGGATTCCTCATTTATTGTGTTTCCTCCGAGGAGCTCAAGGTGGCATACATAGTTTTCCTCCGCAACAACAACCCTGTAAGGTAGGTTAGGCTGAGAGTGAGTGACTGGCCCAAGGCCACTGAGCTTCATGGCTGAGAAGGGGACATGAGCCACAGTCTCCCAGGTCCTAGCCCGATAACCTAACCACTGCACCACTATTAAACAATGAAGTGCTTTATGGGCAGTCACTGATCAAACAGTAGCATGCTTTTGAATGCCAATTATCTTGTAGTCAAACTTACTACAAAAGCCTTTTCTTTTTAGCTGGGGAAAATCCAGTGCTTTCTGATTGGATTAGTTTTTAATGCCGGAAAAGGCTTTCTTTCATGAATAGCAGATTGTAAGGTAATTCTTCGATGCCCATAATATCGCTGGTTTTCCCTTGCCTCGTAGAAGAAATCTGCTTCAGATTTTATTGCTGAAGCAAACGTCCGTTTGTGCCGCTTTTTGAAAAATTGCATTCCTTTCCTTTCCTTTCTTTCTTTTTCAAAGTGAGGAGGACGTAGAGCACACCTGCACCACCTTATTAAAGTGCTGGTCCTTTTGAGTGAATGTGGAAAATACTGAATTCCACTGAAACAATGCCTTTCCTTTATAACCCAGACCCCTGCCCAATGTGGCAATAATATATTACAAACTGTGATCTGGAAATGAAGTGTCAGACTGCTGCAGCGCTTGCCGTCACTGTCGGGGGGCTGGAAAACAGTGGAATCACACACATGTGGACCGCAGGCTGCCTCCTTGGTCCAGCGCAGCCGATGACCAACTCTCAATAAAATGCTAGCTGCTGGACATCTCTTGGCCAGATAATTGGAAGCAGAAGGACCCGGGCCTTTGGTGCCTTCCTTTCAGTCCCCAAAGCCTGCTCTGTTACAATTTGTGCAATCTTGGCTACAAGACCTGCACACTTACTTGGGAGACTGCCCACGGAAATCAATGTGTCTTCCTTCTGACTAAACACCCATACATTTGGGCTTATTTATCTCGCCTAGTTGGAGAGGAATTGACTAGACTGGAATTCTGTCCTGACAAGACAGAAGTACTGTTTTGGGAGAGCAGGAGGCGGGCAGGTGTGGAGGACGCCCTGGTCCTGAATGGGGTAACTGTGCCCCTGAAGGACCAGGTGTGCAGCCTGGGAGTCATTTTGGATTCGCAGCTGTCCATGGAGGCACAGGTCAAATCTGTGTCCAGGGCAGCTGTTTACCAGCTCCATTTGGTATGCAGGCTGAGACCCTATCTGCCCGCAGACTGTCTTGCCAGAGTGGTGAATGCTCTGGTTATCTCTTGCTTGGACTACTGCAATGCGCTCTATGTGGGGCTACCTTTGAAGGTGACCCAGAAACTACAACTAATCCAGAATGCGGCAGCTAGACTGGTGACTGGGAGCGGCCGCCGAGACCATATAGCACCGGTCTTGAAAGACCTACATTGGCTCCCAGTACGTTTCCGAGAATAATTCAAAATATTGGTGCTGACCTAAACAGCCTCGGTCCAGTATACCTAAAGGAGCGTCTCCACCCCCATTGTTCTACCTGGACACTGAGGTCCAATGCCAAGGGCCTTCTGGCGGTTCCCTCACTGCGAAAAGCCAAATTACAGGGAACCAGACAGAGGGTCTTCTTAGTAGTGGCACCCACCCTGTGGAACACCCTCCCATCAAATGTCAAAGACAGCAACAACTACGAAGAAGAAGAAGAAGAAGAAGAAGAAGAAGAAGAAGAAGAAGAAGAAAGAGAGAGAGAGAGAGAGAGAGAGAGAGAGAGAGAGAGAGAGAGATGGAACAGTTGGGATGTGAGAAGAGTACAGGCAAGTCTCCACTTATGTGGGAGTTATGTTCTTGGCCCCCATGCATAAGTGAAATGTACATACAGCTTCCCAAGTGACAGCTGTTGAAAAGGATAGTGCAGCCGCAGTGAGAGCTCCCACAAACTATTTTGGAGCCCTTTGAGTCTCTTTTCTGGATTTTTGGCTCACTGGTGTCCTCTTTGGGCTCTCCTCATGAGCCACAAAGACTTTCCAGCTCTCTCCTGCCATTTCAGGTTGGAATTTATTTATTCACCTTGCATATATGTGGTCATGTGCGAGTTGATCGCATGCAAGTGGGGATGCCTATACTCCATTTAAGCTGATGGTTGACAAATCTCCTCCAATACTCACAAATAATCTGAAAGTGTTCCTGAAGGGCTCCAGCAAACATATCCAAGGAATGATAAAAGTTGCCCAGCTTCTGGGGAGTGTCACTACACTATCAATGGCTCCCACTTGTCTTTTTTCTTTTCCAGCTGCACTGCCACTGACAATGCTGGCCCCACTGGGGCATTGCATGTCACTCTGTGAATTTATTTTTCATGAATGCCATCACAAACCCCATTTCTTCCTCCTAGCGGCAACACTGCTACAGAACTTGCCACTGCCAACAAATTTGAGAGGGATCAGCTGAGTCACAGAGAAGTCATGGTGGGTTGTATCCAGCTCACATACAAGCAAGCTGAGCAAACACTGTACATTTCTGATAGTCTTGTGGCTTGAGAGGAGGATTACACAAGGGTAAAGCATGATTAATAAAATATCAGAACACTTTCCTCTTGTTTCCACCACCACGCCCATGAAATTTTCAGGGTAATATTTCTTTTTTCACTACATTTTGATAGAATGTCCAGTCAATCATAAGCAAAAATGAAAGCATCTACAAAGTAAAAATATAATTATGAGTGAAACATTCAGTCACATGTTCCCATACTTCTGATGCATATCAAATCAGTAGGTATAAGGTACAAAACAACACTTTCGCATCATGAGCAGGTTTCAAAAAAATGTGCCCCTTTTTGAAAAGGCAGAAGTCAATACCTTCCCCACTGCATATAAATTCAATATTATTTTAGGATCACTAGGCCTTTGCTAGCAGTAAGGAATATATATAAATGTTATAGAAATGATGACTAATCATTGTCATTACTATGAGCAGATATGGATTGCTAAACTTTTCTGGTTAAACATAAAATGGTGGGCATCGAGTTTGGCGCAACGCAAAATGGCTGCTACAGCTTATGAAAACAGAAAAGAAGTATTCCTGCGATAAGAGAAAGTAAAGGAGTAATGGAATACATGTCAAAATTTATGAGGGACTTTACAGTAGCTGGCTTGTAATGTTTAGTTGTTATTGTTAGTTTCAGTTTATTTTTTACTGGTTGTATTTTAATATTTTTGATACACTTGTATCCAGCATGCATGTGTGTACATTCAGTATATATATCCATATAAATCTATATTTCCAAAAAAAAGCATGCCCCCTCAATGAGCAAAAGCACCTACATCAGCTACTACTTCACTTCTTCAGAGAGAAGTTCTTTGCAAATTGCCTTTGTTCAGAATGGAAGAGTGTCCAATCTAGGCACCCTATTAAATGTGGGGTTCTTTAAGGGAATGTGTTCAATGGCTGAGAGGCCAAGTCAGTGCAAACAGGAACTGCACAGAAGAGGAGACATTTTCTCCTACGCTGTGCATTTTTCAGGGGATATTTTCTGAGACCTTTCACGGATGCCAAAAAAAGTACTGGTGCCCATGGGCACTGCATTGATGACTCCTGCGTTGGTGTCTACCTGTGCCAGTAAATGAAAAACTAGGTTGTAAACTATCATTTTCCTAATTCCTAATTTCACCTTCCATTTAGCCTAGATTGGACTGTGTTCAGGACAACTTCTTGATGCTGCTGAGTAATCCATAGCTCAAGCCACCCCCCTCCCCTTTCCCCTCCACCTCATATCATAAGAGAGCTGTGACTGTGGTGATGAACAAGCCACTGGGTGCAGTGCGTTCTCACACCAAGGCCACCAAGGCCTGTCGTCACATATGCTTTGTGCACTTACAAAACCAACCACTTTGTCATGTTTCCAGAATGCTATGACGCTAACCACTCTTTCTGTAAACCACCCTCAGTGATCTGTGTTCACACCATTATAGTGTAATGCTGCACAATTTATTTCAGCCCTCCCATAATTATATTTCACCATGAAAGAATTTTGCTCTCTCAAGGATTTCCCTTTAACTTGCTTCACAGAGTTTGCTTGCAAACGACATACCTGCTGGAAATCGTGTGTGCCAACTTGGAAATACTTTTCCTGAGCTTTTAAGCTGTAAAGAAAAATGACAATATTTCGGCGCAATCAAGCAAGAGAGGGAAAGGTTTGTGTTTGTTTCATGAGTTTCCAAGACACCAAGGGGGTGGGGGAAGGATGTACCACAATATAAAGTTTTCAGATTTCTTTAGCATGAGGGAACAATTTCCAGCTGTCGGGAGATTCTTTATTAACTGATGGCTTTATATCACCTGATACTTCATCCTTGTGCTTTCATAAATCATCCCTCCAGTGCAACATGAAGGGGGCAGCCTCCTGGGGTCTCCCCAGATCTCTTTTAAATGAAAAGGGTTGAGGTGTTTCTTATGCGGCAAAAAGGGAGATATGAACCAGAAGTTAGTCTTTACAAAAGGGCCCAGTTGGGCTGCCAGACAGTCTGAGGAAAACAACACCCCATCCTCAGCCATCTTGCTTTTTTTACATGCTGATTCCCCAACCCCTTGAGATTGTCAAGAGTGGCAAAGAAAGTGTGAATAACAACGAACAAATCTGTTTTGTATCAGTTCCAACCCCCTTGAATCGGAGGTTCTTGGATTAAACGTAATCCCATGCCAAACAGGCCCAGCTGGCATGGATATTATCATCTCTGCTGTTAAATATCCAAAGCCTTACTCGTGTCCTTGGATTAGAGATGGAAATTCCTCTGGAAAGCACTCTCTTCCCTTGGTATTTCCGTGGAAAATACCACTGGATTACCAGCTGTCCTGAAAAATGGGGTGGGGGTGGAGAAAACTGTATTTTCCATTTATTTCCTTTCAGACATTAGGGGCACTTTGGTCTTAGCAGCAGCCTGCTGTTGACAGGGAAACCACTCATTCTGTAGCATTCCTGCAGCTAACTAATCGAGGGGAGAACCTGCTTGGGGCTCTTAGCCTACTTCCAAATCCACAGCATTAAATTCTTTAACTTGCATACCACAACACTACCCATGAAACAAGTTGGGTTTTGTGATTCCCCCCTTCCTTTAATGAAGGATTTGCAGGCTTCCCCCCGCCGCCACCTTCTCTCCATGGCAGCAAGCCTGGACATTTTTGTCTCTGATCCATCATAAACACTTAGCTTTCCAGCTACCCACATTCCCGCTCTTTGAAAGCCAGTGGGTACATTTTGGCAAAAAGCCCACTTTAGCTCTCTTGCCAAAATGTAGGCACATAAAGCATTATCTATTGAGGTTAGTCTTATCCAACCAAAATCAAAGAACATCTATTGCTGTTTTTGCTATTCATGAAGTGGGGGAGACACAAGACCCTATCCCTTCTTCTGCCATGGCCTGTGCACCAGAGTGAGGATAAATGGCCCTTTTTGCCTCTCAAGGCAATTCCTCCTTCCTCTGCCTTGCTGTTCCCTGAATTGCATAACCTTACTTTTCTACTCAAATAGGCTTTTTGCAATTAATGCTTAAGGCTGCAACCCAAAACACTTGCATGGGAGCAAGGACCATTGGGGGGGTAGGCATGTATAGGACTGCACTGTAAGGCAGCAGATTTTATATATGTCTCTGGCAAGGGGATACAGAAGGCATGGTGACCCTCTCGCCTATGGACCAAAATTGGTCTGGTAGAGGTTTCAATTTGGCTGGTGAGACAATTCCTCAGAAACCACACCCAACTGCTCCATGCCTGACATCATATGAGAAATCAGGTGTGGGGTGACCAACATGGTGACAAAGGAGCAAACAAAAAGCTTAAAGTGAGGTCTTTTGCCAGAATAAGAAGCGCGCCCACCACCCATTAGCTGGGAGCACACCTTGCTCCAATAGCACAAAGTGGTTTGCATTGAAGCCTTCTGAAATGGAGCTTTTTTCTGTAGCTGCTACAGAATAATAGCAACATCGCTGTATGTTTTTATTTGGCTTCAAACGTGCTCTGCATGCCATCCATGGGCACATAAGCACATAGAGTGCTCTGTTGGAGAGAGAGGTTTGGGAGAGACATCCTTACTCTCTCGGAGCAAAATTAAGCACAATGGTGATTGCTCCAAGCACATTAAAATGTGGTTAGATTTACATCTGCCTTCATCCACTTGTAAACAAATGTTCCCCACAAAAAATATATAGGCTAGAATAAATCACAGACACTTAGCTTTGCGAATAAGTGAATGTTTTACTTGCAGATTTTCCAGATGTAACAGTAAACAAGTCTCCACCCACTGGCAGCAAAACAAAGAAGGAAAGTTCCAAATGACTTAAAAAGAAAAGTACTTGGTTTCCATACAAAAAGGATCCTACAATTTTGGGGTTAGCAAGGATGCAGGCTGTAAACTCTCCTTTTAGAGCAAATCTGTTCATTTGTAGGGAGCCATGGCCACATGGCTTCTTGCTTGTTCCAGGAAGATCAAAGAGAATCAGGAGCAGAGGCTACTGCAATCCTGCTAAACTACATCTGCTAAACTCAGGGCTTAGGTTAACTCTTTCATGCATGCAGGTGTCAGTCAGTAACTGCATATTACAACAAGGCCTTCCCTGTTGCCCGCAGGATCCCCTTTGTTGCCTCTCCTCACTGTTGAAAAAAGCATTTGATTATAGCCAACAGACTAGACTGCGGCATGTTTCTCTCCAGTTTGCAAATGTGCCCACAGGCCGAAAGCAGGTTGGTGACCCCTCTTCTGCAGAAATTCAGCAACACAAAAACAGAAAAAAAGTTTATGAAGAAAGAATCTGACATTGAAACAAATTCCTGGGAAAGAGGATGGGACCAAAACAGAGAAAATACTGGTTTTTTTAAAACCCCAAACCAAACCTTTTTGGAAGTGCCTGCCAGAAAACTTTTTTTAAGTAAACTGCATAAAACATCCACAACAAATGTCTTGTTTCTCCAGTTAGAGTGGCAACCTAGCCCCATCTTCAGCGCTGGCCTTTTCGCACACCAGCTGTGAAATGTCACAAACACTTGCCAAATGCCTACCCGGGCTGATGTGTTATATATATTTATCCCTCTGGGAGAGCGCTGTTACGAGGACCCAGCTCTGACAGCCAGCTAAGGGAGCAAGAATCTGAGGGTTGAGTAAAACAGGCAGAAACCATAAACAGAAGGGTGCTAGTGCAAACAAGAGCCAGGACTTCTTTTAAATTGGGCCTTGACCTGATTCACGAGGCCAGGGCGGAGATGATCTGATCAAGATACCCTGACCAATATTAACAGTACAGTCATACCTCGGGATAAATGTGCTTCAAGTTAAGTATTTTCAGGTTGTGCTCTCCACGGTGACCCGGAAGTAACGGAGCGCGTTACTTCCGGGTTTCGTTGCGCGTGCATGTGCAGACGGTCAAAATGATGTCACGTGCATGCGCGGAAGCGGCAAAGCGCGACCCACGCACATGCAGACGCGGGTTGTGTTCGCTTCAGGATGCGACCGGGGCTCCGGAAGGGATCCCATTCACATCCCAAGGTACCAGTGTACAGATTTTTAGATGAAGAGGATTCTCAGCTCTTTTTGGAATATTCTGTATATAATAACCAGAACTGATGTATACATTTTACATGTATTTTTTAAAAAAGGTAGAAAGAGGATTTCCAAGTTGTTGTATATCTGCTTTTTGCCACTTGACTTTCACTCATTTTCTGCCACATTCTATTGCTGCTGTGTACATAGAATGTCTTTCTTGCAGAATGTGGCAGAAAAGGAATAAGTCAGACTCTATGTGTTGTATTACAGATGCTTACCTGCTAAGTGAACTGTTTAAACCATTATTTCAATAGCTGGATGTACACTGGTTTCATGTTGCCTTTTTTCTGGAACAGGAATAAATAAAGACCTTTGAACTGAGTATGAAGCAAGCTTTTTTTTACCCTCTGGGCTGTCACAAGCAACCTGTTTGTTGAACATTCAACTTGATTTGTCTGCAGAGAGGTTAGATGAATCACAGAATTGTAGAGTTGGAAGGGACCCCCAGCATCATCCTGCCCAATCCTCTGCAATGTAGGAATCTCTGCTACATCATACATGACAGATGACCATCCAACCTCTGCTTAAAAATCTCCAAGGCAGAAGAGTCCACCACCTCATGGGAGTCTGTTCTGCTGTCTATATAATGTTGGCTATTTAATGAGCGTTCATTCTGATTCGTTTGCGGGGAGGTCAGATGCTGCTGCATCTAAGCAAGTCTTATCCCACACTTCCCAGTGCATTTCCCCATTGTTTTCCTCACTGCATTGCAAAACATCTGATCTTTGGGGGAAGTGGGCTTGTTGTGTAAGACCTGTCAACCAATCACGGTTGTGGAACCTGAATTTGCCAGGCTGCGATTGAATCCCACCCTAAAATAACCACAGTTTTTGGAAGTGCCCCCGTTATGCTCATGACAGTCACGTGCAGACATCTAGGTGCAGTGAATATGGCAGATGGACAAGACAATATGTGCATAGGCACCAAGGCTCCATGCAGTCTGGAGCCCCAACCCTGAACACCAGAAAAGGGCATTTGTGTTCGCTGAATCTAAGAGTCCTAGCCAATTATAAGCACAGAAGTCCCGAGGTGATTTGTGACATTACTGATGGGATTGTACTTGGAGTAGCAAGGAGGACAATTCCTTGTGAGTGCATACAGGGTCACTGAGTAGAGGGGAAGACCACACTATGGAAGAAGCTGAAATGCTGCTGCTTGGAATCTGATTTTTTTCTGTCCTCATATCGTCCTCTCCTTTATCCAAGTTGCTCATTTGCATTAACAAAACAAAACCCCACAGATACAATCAAAGGTTATGAGGAAGAAAAATGCTATAGGGCAAATGGTGTTTGGAGGACTCCAGTTGCTTGTTCCATGTTGCTTGGAATTTGCATGTTGGAACAAATTAAATAGCAAATTAATTGGTCAGAAAATTTGTATGGAGATGAATGACTACGAGGAATCGAATAAATGACTCTGCTGACAGCAAGCAAACAAGCTTTATGTGGGGCAATTGCACTTAGTGGGCCACACATCATGCTATCAACTCTCTTAAGCACAGGAACAATAGACCGCTTGTTTCACCAGCTAATCAACTTAGAAGCACACTCATGTTGACAATCAAGGCAATACATTTGCTTTTCTGATTCTGTTTGTTGTGAATTACCCAGTGCATACCATGATGTGCATGTTTCATTTGCAGCTTTTGATGTGGGGTGCTTTTCTTAATTCCCAATGACTGCTGCCAAACCCAGAGTTTCTGACATGCTCTCTTTTCCGTCCTCTTTCCTCTGTGCTCACATCCGTTCCTTGCAAAGTTGCAGTGGAAGACAAGCGACCCTGTGGGTCTCCCATACAGTGCGCAAGACAAGGGCAGGGACCCATATGCAGAGTTGGGGACCTGCTCAATTTTTCCCCATGAAAATCAATTAGTGACTTAAAATTGTTTAACTTGGGAGGTGTGTTACACTATTTCCTGCCTCTCCAAAAAAGGAGGGGGAGACAAAAAGACACCCCCACCCCCCACTTGACTAGGCTGTTGGTGTCTAAAAGAAAGGCAACAGAAACAACAGTGACTAATAAAAAATGGACTCTCCCTGAAGGAGCTACTGCATAGTTTAGGGGTGCTCTCGGATCCAGTTCTCTCTCTGGAGGTGCAAGTGTCCTCCGTTGTTAGGAGTACTTTTTACCAACGTGAGCTGGTAAGACAGCTATGGCCATTCCTGGATTGGGATAGCTTGACCAAAGTTTTGTCCATGCATTGGTAACATCCTGGTTAGATTACTGCAATGCACTCTATGTGGAACTATCCAATGGTGCAGGTGGTGCGAAACCAGTGAGCCTCTTGGGCTTGCCGATCCGAAGGTTGGTGGTTCGAATCCCCGCGACGAGGTTAGCTCCCGTTGCTCTGTCCCAGCTCCTGCCAAACTAGCAGTTTGAAAGCACGCCAGTGCAAGTGGATAAATAGGTACAGCTTTGGCGGGAAGGTAAATGGCATTTGTGCTCTAGTTGCCACATGACCCAGAAAGCTGTCTGTGGACAAACACCAGATCCCTCAGCCTGAAAGCGAGATGAGTGCCGCAACCCGCTAGTCGCCTTTGACTGGATTTAACCGTCCAGGGATCCTTTACCTTTTTTACCCAATGACTGCAGCTGGGGCTTGTGGGATTTGCACTGGCTCTAATACTACAGAGCCATAATTTGAACAAACCACCCATTTAAAGTTACGGTACCTCCAGGCTTCAACATTTTGTGTACTAACTGATCGGACTAACCCTGTCCAGAACTGTGTCTCCAGATTGGCCAAAACTATGTCCCTCCTCCTCCTCCATCATCACCCTCCTACCCTACCTCCCCCCTTTTGTGTATAACCCTGACCAGTGCTTTTTCTGGGGGGACATGGGGGGACGCATACCCCTAAACATTTTGTGAATCTAAGTCTGGCCTCATTGAGGGGCAGTATTTCAATATGAGTAGGAAAATGAGAGTACCCCTAAACATTTTTTTTGGAAAAAGAAAGCACTGGCCACAGGAGTGTCAAAGTGCCTGCTTGCTGATCCCTACAGAAAAGACTCAATGTTGCACCACGTTATGGTAATAGCAGGTACCAGTTTCTTCACTGTGTGTTTCCCATAATGCAAGAGCCATGTTTTTTCCACATATGCACACGGTTTGGAGCCATGATTGGCCCTGTGTCCTAAGCATGTATATTCTGCATACAAGCAGGACAGGGCTGAGTGCTGGGGAGTACGAATATTGTAAAATACTGAAATTGACATATTTGTTGCCACCTACTGGCCAAAATGCAGATTAGTTTAGCAAAATGGGATTGAGCATGGTACTGCAGTTCAGTTCCCCATCAGCCTCCTGGATGCATGTCAGGCTGGGAACGTGTGAACTCTGAAAAAAACAATCAACTCTAGCTGGCATTTCTGCTGCAATTCTTTCTCCTGTCCCCTTTTTCCCTTCGAGTTCCAGGCACTTCCTTAAAAGATGATACAGCACTACAGAATATCTGAGGAACCATAACAAGAGGGCCATGTGCATCCTCATCCACACAAGAATGCTCAAGATCCTTCCTCACAGAAAGGGAAGCGATACAGAAAGATTCACAATAACTCAGAATACTTCACTCGTTTTCTCCATCCCACCTTTCAGGACAAGAGGAGCAAAATAGAACATAAATACCAAGGCAAGGTTGTTGGCTCCTAACAGAGTATAAGGAGGTCAGTAAAGAGCTCGAGATAATTGAGAACATTGTTTCTGCCCATCAAAATTTGGCAATCGCTTTACTGTTATTGTTTCTTGTTATTACAAAAGGAAGGTACCAGCACAGCGTAGATGAGGTGAAAGTTTTGCTTTGGATAATGTATCATAACTTTGGTGCTGAGATGGGAATGCGATCAAAGTTAAAAGAGATAAGAGGAAAACATTTCCTGGAAATGCAATTGTTTTGTATGGAATTCTTTAGAACACACTCACACATCTAAAATGAAGACAGATTACGGGCAAGCTTTGCGCAATCATTATCATCACTCTTAATAATTAAAACAAGAGATCTAAACACACGCACACTGTATTGGAAGATTTAACAAAACAATAAGTGAAATCATGCAGCTTCCTAGTTTTGGGGATGAGGTGGTGGAAGGTGCTTGACTGCAAATTGGAGAAGGGGGGCGTTAATGTGGGGAAATTGTGGCTGGAGCACTAAGCACTCCTTCTTCCTCCATACTGCCTCTCCACATGAAAACACACACAATCCCAAATCTGCTTTAGTTTACTACCTGAAACTGATTATCAGGGCCTAATATGGGCAAGTTTGTGCCCCTAAATGCTGCTATACTCATTTAAAGAATACTGTTTAATGCTAATTGGTGCACCACCAATTTTCTCCTCGGAACAACCTGGTGATTGGGCATTTATCCTGATTTGTATGCAGGGAGATTAGATGGTACTGGGCTATTTAATGATCATTCACTCATTTGTTTGCAGGGAGGTTAGATGCTGTTGCATCAAAGCAAGCAGCATCCCACACTTTCCAAGCACACCTTTCCTTCACTTTCCTTATCACAAAAAGTTCGATCTTTGGGGGAAACGGGTTTGTTGCACAAGACCTTGCAGTCAACTGTAAATGCATGACCTCAATTTACCGGAAGGTGTTCGCGGCCCACTTGAAAATAGTAAGAGGCTTTAGAAACACTCTTAGACAGCTAGAGGAGAGATTATATTTCTTTGAATTCAAGTTTTTGACCCCATTCATTTCCTTAACAATAAATGAACATAAGCTCTTGGGATGGTCTGGTATCTCTGCGGCCCAGAAAATGTAAGATTCTGTGGCCTTCTAAGAGCCTCCCAAGGCCTGTTTACCATTTAATCTGCAGAATGAGCCCATAGCAGATAATTTCAAGCACTCCCATTCCAGGGAATAGTTATCCAACCCCTGTGACATTTATAAACAAGATCTTCTCCCTGTTCTCTCATCCCTCCCTTGTTTCTTTTCCTGGAATGAATGATGCAACATTTTCAGGTCCTTCCACTTATATTTCCTGAACTACTATTTGAAGGTTGTGAAAAAGTATAAACCTATTTATGGGGGCAGGGGGAGATACATGCAAAGAAGCCATTATTTTCTGTTAGATGCTTACATCTAATAAAACCATCTTTTTATGGACAGTCACCTATAATGGATATATGTGGGGTTTTCTGTCTGGGTTTAGTATCTAGAAGTTGTTTCCCTCCTTTTATATATAGTTGTGGCTTGTCCTGCATATAACTCTAAGATATGTCCCTGAAGTATCATTACATGCCACCCCAGTCTCCGCAGTGGTATGAGATTCAAGGAGTCCAGGCACTTACCCAGGGTTTGTGCTTTCTTTTGGAACTGAGGTAAAGTGGAGATTGTGGTGTATTCATGATATATGGCTTATTTATACATATATACAACCTAAGCCTATGATGGAGGGGCTCATAGCATTACACTCCAACAAGTTTTTGTGTCTTCCATGACAACAGTCTTAGATGCCAGCAGAAATCAGCCATGGCACTCTGTCCCTCTGCTCCAGCTTGCTGCCTTTTACAGACTGCAACCTTGCTGCCAAAAACACCAATCCTAAACTTTCCAGCTCGGCCTTTGTCTCCAAAATAACTCAGAGCCCATCCTATTGCCAAACGGCACAAACTTTGGCTTCTTAGTGGCCTTTCCTGTGATCCATGACCTTCCCTTTGACTGTGGTTACTGTCTGATCTTCCAAGCAATTTTCTAAACATGGGAAGCTGAATCGAGCTGTTAAGAGCCTGAATCCCAGTTTAACTCTCCAAGCAATAATTAAATTCTAACACTTACTAAATCAAAAAATAAATAAATAGGGAAATCTGGCACTCAGAAACCCTGGCACCCAGAACTCATTAGCAATATTTATTCAAATTAACAAGTGAATGCAGAAACACAAAGCGTAGCACAGACAAAACCACAACAAGTTCAGAAAGTTCCCACTTCCTCCTGAGGTCTCCATGTGTTAATGTCAGGCTATGTCCTTTGGTCTTCTTCAGTCATTTCAAGGATGCAGTCTGCAAGTTGGTGACTCACACTTTGCTCTGGCCAAATGCAAAGTGTTGAGAGTGTTGCAGTATACCAACCCAGCAGGTGGCAGCAAACAGGTTCCTGCAGTTCATTTTGTAGTTCCTCTTGGTCTCTGCAGCTTCAGCCAATGGGAACGGCAAACCAGGGTCCAAGTTCCCAGAAGCCACTCTGGTAGCTGTGAAAAGAGTAGGTGTGGAAAAGATCTAGGGGTCTTAATACACCACAAGCTTGACATGAGTCAACAGTGTGATGCAGTAGCAAACAACAACAGCTAATGCAACTGAAGTATAGTGTCCTGATCAAGGGGTGTAATAGTACCACTCTGTTATGTCTTGGCTAGACAACACCTGGAGTACTGTGTCCAGTTCTGGACACCACAGGATACTGACAGTGAGCAGAGAAGGGCAGTCAAGAGAATCATGGGTTTGGAAACCAAGCCTATGGGGAACGGTTCAGGGAGTTGGATATGTTGAGCCTGGAAAAGAGAAGTCTTGAGAGGTGATAAGATAGCCATCTTCAAATATCTGCTGGGCTGTCACACAGAAGATGGAGCAAGCTTGTTTTCAGCTGCCGTAGAATGTAGATTTAATGGATTCAAATGATAAGAAAGGAGATTCTGACTAAGCATCAGGAAGAACTCTCTAATGGTAGAAGCTGTTCAACAGTGGAATGGACTGTCATGGAAGGTGGTGGGCTCTCCTTCATTGCTAGTTTTTAAACAGAGGTTTGGTGGCTATCTGTCAGGAATTTTTTTAAACTGTGATTCCTGCATTGCAGGAGAGTGGACTTGATGACCGAGTTGTCTTCACCAAGGCTTCACCAAGGGTTCCTTCCAACTCTAGAATTCTATGAGTCTATGGACTTCCTATGTACCCATCCCTTTGAAGATCTGGGTTTTAATATTTCTCTGCATGCCCATCTAGTGGTCTGTGTTTTTACTCAGCCATCTGTTTATTTAATTAAATACTTGTTTATGTTTAACATCCAACTTTTTTAAAAGATTAATATTTACTTGTTTAGAGCCAATCCTGGGAGGTCCATAGTAAATGATGTGGAGGTATACACTGGTTTTCGCGAGGCATTGTTAAATGCTACAGAATTAAAGATAATGACTTGAATAAGAGTTTGGGTTTTCCTGTTTCAGCTTAATTGATACTCTCAAAGAATTAATTGTACACTTCAGGCAAAACCCAGCAATTTTCTTTTGTAAATCATACTTGAATGGCTTTATCATGTGGGGTAATTGCAACCGGTGGGGTAATTGCAACTGCAGATTTTAAATTGTATAGGACTGCAATAGATATGAGAACTATAGTGTGGGAAACTGAGAGCAACTTTCTCTGAACAAATTCCAGAGTCAGGAAAGTTTGCTGCATGGTCAAGTGCACTGGAGGGTCATGGGACAGCATTTCTCATTGTTCCTAATCCCTGGGCTGCTATTACTTTAATTCATAGCAGCAGCATGGGAACCAAGCAGGGACTATGGGAAAGGCACCATACACCAAACCTTCTACTGTAACTGCAGAATAAAGTTCATTGATAGAAGAGTTGAATTCAAAGTCTGGAATGGGCTCAGGAAAAATAACTTTCTGGTTGTTTGGAAGCTACGTGATTTTACCTTAAGACAGGGATCATCACCTGTAACCACTACCCACTTCTTTCGCTAGTTCACGCTTTGCATATTTGGGGGGGGGGGAGTGTGAAATATTAAAGATTAAAGTGCAATATATTTTGGGGATTTGGCACAAATGTAGATGTTAGGCAAAAATGCATACAAAAAAAATGTATTATTAGGAGTAATGTGCAAAAAAATGCTGACCGATTTTTCTGAGGACTAGAATAAAGTCTTAGAAAGGAATGTGTAATGCTGACGAGCTTTCTCAAAATGAGAAAGTAAAATTGACAAGATTTGTGCACCCTTGGTATACAGACAGCAAGCAGTCTACTATACACGGAAAGGCCATTACATTACCTGAGGTGTATGTGTATGTGTGTGTGTGTGTGTGTGTGTGTGTGTATATAAAAAAACACACACCAACCGCTACTTACATGCACAATCACACCACCACCCTGCACAAATAAACTCCGTAGCCAAGACTCTCATCTCCAGAACCAAACGCCTGGCTGACAAAGACCACTTGACAACTGAGTTACAGAATCTCTCAAATGTGTTAATCGCCAACGGATACCAGCAAAACAGGGTTACGAAGCTAATCCAAAAAGAAACACCCCCCAAAAACCAAGACACAGAAGAAAACAATGGCATGGCCCTCCTTCCTTATATCAAGGGCACTACAGATAAAATTAGCAAAATCCTCCATAAACACAATATCAAAACAGCCTTTTGCACCAACCAAAAATTAGCCAATATCCTCAGAAACCCAAAAGATAAAATCCAGTTAGAAAACCAAGGGGTCTATGAAATACCCTGCAAAGTCTGCCCAGCCACGTACATTGGACAAACAAACAGACGAATAAATGCACGTATCGCAGAACACAAGAATGCCGTCAAAAAAGAAGAAAAAACTTCCTCTCTTTACCAACACATGAAAGAAACAGGACACGAAATTAATTTTGCAGATTCCAAATTGCTCTTTAACATGGAACATCACCACAAGAGAATAATCATGGAAGCCATCGAGATAGAGAAACACCCTCACAACATGAACAAGCGTGACGACACGTCCCGCCTGCCAGACATCTGGAAATTAGCCCTCCCCACAAAAACCGACACCAGAACCAGAGGCACACAGAACGCCATCTCCAATCAACCACACCAGACCCAAACCCAGACCCTCTCCACAGATAAATTACAGACACCATCCAGTAGCCAAACCATAGTGGCACCTCCGGATGCTGCACCCCCCTGCAATCCCTACACAGATCTGGCTGGCACAGGGCACAAAACCACAGCTCGCCCCTATACACGAAGCCAAGCCAGAGCACAACTAAGTGCAGTACAGCCATCTTCTCAGAAAAACTCTTTACAAGGTCAAGAGGTCAAGACACGAAAGCTTTAGCAACTAATCCACACCTAATGACCCTCCTAAGTGGTACTCAGAATATCACTCAAGTAATCACTCAAGATATCCCTCAAGTAATTAATGAACAAAAGAAGAAAAGGCACATTAACCTAGGAACTTCCTCTCTGCCCAGAACGTTGGAGGCTATACACCACACCCCTCAACAGTATTTATAGGAACTCAAACACTGAGATCCTGCTCTGTTCTAGTAACAAGAAGCCGAAAGCACCAGCCTGAAGATGACGAGTGAGACCTCGTCGAAACGTCGCCTAGACACCCCAACTCTTACACGGGAAGACACCCGAAGACACCAAAACCTACATATATATATATATATATATATATATATATATATATATATGCTTTCGTAGATTTTCACGGGTACAGGAATGCAGGTTTTGGTGTCTTCGGGTGTCTTCCCGTGTAAGAGTTGGGGTGTCTAGGCGACGTTTCGACGAGGTCTCACTCGTCATCTTCAGGCTGGTGCTTTCGGCTTCTTGTTACTAGAACAGAGCAGGATCTCAGTGTTTGAGTTCCTATAAATACTGTTGAGGGGGTGTGGTGTATAGCCTCCAACGTTCTGGGCAGAGAGGAAGTTCCCAGGTTAGTGTGCCTTTTCTTCTTTTGTTCATTAATTACTTGAGGGATATCTTGAGTGATTTCAAGACACGAAAGCTTTAGCAACTAATCCACACCTAATGACCCTCCTAAGTGGTACTCAGAATGTCACTCTAGAAATCACTCAAGATATCCCTCAAGTAATTAATGAACAAAAGAAGAAAAGGCACACTAACCTGGGAACTTCCTCTCTGCCCAGAACGTTGGAGGCTATACACCACACCCCCTCAACAGTATTTATAGGAACTCAAACACTGAGATCCTGCTCTGTTCTAGTAACAAGAAGCCGAAAGCACCAGCCTGAAGATGACGAGTGAGACCTCGTCGAAACGTCGCCTAGACACCCCAACTCTTACACGGGAAGACACCCGAAGACACCAAAACCTGCATATATATATATATATATATATATACACAGTGGTACCTCGCAAGACGAATGCCTCGCAAGACAAAAAACTCGCTAGACGAAAGGTTTTTCCGTTTCAGATTTGCCTCGCAAGACGAATTTCCCTATGGGTTTGCTTCGCAAGACGAAAACGTCTCGCGACTTTGTTAAACCGTTAAAACCGTGCTTCGCAAGACGAAAAATTCGCTAGACGGCAAAACTTGCGGAACGAATTAATTTCGTCTTGCGAGGCACCACTGTATATATATATACACACACACACACATACACACACACACACGCACACAGCGGTACCTTGGGTACTTAATTCGTTCCGGAGGTCCGTTCTTAACCTGAAACTGTTCTTAACCTGAAGCACCACTTTAGCTTATGGGGCCTCCTGCTGCCGCCGCGCCGCCAGAGCATGATTTCTGTTCTCATCCTGAAGCAAAGTTCTTAACTGGAGGTAATATTTCTGGGTTAGCGGAGTCTGTAACCTGAAGCATATGTAACCTGCGGTACCACTATGTTGTTTGCCTAGGCACTTTGTTTTGGCTAAATATCATTACAAAAGAAAGAAGTAATAGAAAACATATCCCTTGTTTTGGTCTTTGCTTCTTGCTTTGAATGTTATTATTACCAACTTGATTAAAAATAAAAACACCAGTAATCATTTTTTTAAATGATTTTGTCTATATTTAATATTAGTATTTATTTATTAAGCATTTTTTATTGCCCTTGAGCTGAAAAGAAAGTTTCCAGAAAGTGTTATAAAGATAACTAATAACTAAATGACATGACATGAAAGGAAACAAAATTGGGAGGGGAGGAAGCAAACTGAGGCACTAGTTCTTAGTTACAAGATGACACCGTCAGCCCAAAAGCAAATGGCTCTGTTCTAGTCACAGTCCTACCCTGCTGGTACAAATAACAAAGAGGGAAGAGGTGGCAGTTTGACTTGCTGAACCAACAACAGCTGGTTCCTTCCAATGCCTTCTTGAGAGAGAGGAGGCAGTGCCATTTCCCCCGAAGGCTAGTAGAAAGCCTTGCACTGGTTTAACACCTAATGCAAAAGAAACCACACTGTAATCAAGAAGGCCCCAGTGTCTGCCTTGTAAATACCTCCCAGTTAGCACCAAGGCGGCCAGGTATTTACAAGGCAGACACTGGGGCCTTCTGGGGCCTCGACACAGGTTGAGGGGAAGGCTTTATTCAACACTTCAAAGGGGAGCCGACAAAACCGCCACTGAAGTTTGTGTTCTTTGTTCACCTAATTAAAACAGACTGATAAATTCAGCCTGCTAAGTCTGCACAATTCAGGTCCTTTGTTTCCAACGGTAGCCAAACAGATACCTCTGGGAAGCTCATGAGCAGGGCATGCAGCCCTGCTTTTTTGTTCCTCCCAACTATCTGGTGTTTGGGAGAATTCAACATAAGGATATAAGAACATAAGAAGATCCCTGCTGGATTGGAACAGTGGCCCAACTAGTGCAGCATTTTGTGCTCATAGTGGCCAAGCAGGCGCCTATAGAAGCCCACAAACAGGAGATGGGTGAAACAGCAGTCTCCAGTCCTATGATTTCCAGCATTCAGAAGCATGTTGCCTCCAACAGTGGAGGTAGAATGTAGCTATGGTGACTAGCATAGCAGCAGCCTTGTCCTCCATGAAACTATCAAATTCTCTTTTCAAGCTATCCCAGTCGGTGGCCATCACTACATCTGATGGGAACGACTTCCATGGTGTAACTGGGCACTGTGTGAATAAGCTCTTCCTTTTGTCTGCCCTGGATCTTTCAGTGCTCAGCTTCAATGGGTGGCCCCAGGTTCATGCCTTATGAGAAACAGAGAAAAACTTATTTCTGTATCCACTTTGTCCACATCCCTTAAGGTTTCTCCAGCTGTTAAAGATTTCACTGATACAGAGATGAAGAACCTCAGTTATATCCATCTTTTAGATTTAGGGGAGCTAGTCTCAAACGTTTGTTGGGGGAGACCTAGGTTTTTTTTTTGTGGGCGAAGTTATTTGTCCTGTCTTCAAGCTTTTTATGATGGAGGACCTCTGTAGCCACCCCCAACAACACGATCTCAAGATGGAAGGGGAGGGAACAGCTGCAGTCGCCTGCGATTCCTGCGCAATGTTTGCCATCTTGCCAAAGGTTGCAGGCAGCTTCACCTGCAGCAATTGCATGTTGATTGCCCTTTTGAAAGACAAAGTCCAGCAACTGGAGGAACGTGTAGCTACGCTCCAAAGAATTAGAGAGCTGGAGCTCTTCTTGGAAGCAACAGAGCACACCGTCCCCACCAAGGAGGAGACAGGGGACTCCCCTGAGAAGGAGGCTAGTTCATCAACACAGGAGCCAGATATATGGAGAAACGTGACTCAAAGAAGTAGGAGGCCCAGGGTTCACTCTGATTGTTTAGAAATACACAATCGCTTTGAGGTCCTCTCCCCTAGCATGGAAGACGAAGAGCAGACTCCATTTGAGGATCTCTCCCTCATTACAGTCGATCAGGTATATGAAGACGAGCAGCAAAGTCAGTCCTCAGGGAATGTGCAGGCGACCTTGGAACGGACAGCTCACGGAAGAACCCCGACCAAACCCAAGAGGAGGCGTGTAGTGGTGATAGGGGATTCCCTACTGAGGGGAACAGAAGCAGTGATCTGTGGGCCTGACAAGATGTCTCGGGAAGTGTGCTGTCTCCCCGGGGCTAAGATCCAAGATGTAACTGAACGACTGCAAGGAATCATAAAACCCACTGACAAATACCCCTTCCTCTTGGTTCATGTGGGAACCAATGACACTGCAAGCAATAGCCTCCAGAAGATCAAAAGAGACTACGAGGCTCTCGGCAGGAAATTGAAGCAACTAAATGCACAAATTGTCATCTCGTCTGTCCTCCCAGTTGAACGACGTGGCCCAGGGAGAGAGGGGAAAATAGTGGAAGTGAACAGCTGGCTTCGCAAATGGTGTAAACAGGAACGGTTTGGATTCTTAGATCACGGACTGCAGTTTCTTGAAGATGGACTTCTGGCAAGTGATGGGCTGCACCTCACAACGGTTGGGAGGAATGTTTTTGCCAAAAATCTCAGAAACCTCATCAGGAGGGCTTTAAACTGACTAATGTGGGGGAGGGAGACAGTGCTCCTGAAGGTAGGAGTCTATCAATTAATGAAGATGATCATCCAAATGTCATAGACCAAATGGAGCAAACAGCACGCGGACCTAGTGGTGGGAGGAAAAAATCCTTAAATAAGAGACACGGGGGAATGATTAATGGACTTCAATGTCTGTACACTAATGCGCAAAGCATGGGAAATAAACAAGATGAGCTTGAGCTCTTGGTACAGCAAACTAAATATGACATAATAGGCATCACTGAAACCTGGTGGGATAAGTCCCACGATTGGAATGTAATAATGGGGGGATACAATCTATTTCAGAGAAACAGACCAGACAAGAAAGGAGGAGGAGTGGCGTTATATGTCAGGGATGTGTATACCTGTGAAGAGATCCAAGATTTAGAACCTCAAAGCCAATGTGAGAGCATTTGGGTCAAAATTAAGGGAGAGAAGAATAACAGAGACCTCATTGTGGGAGTTTACTATAGATCCCCAAGCCAAACGGAGGACATAGATGATGCCTTCCTGGAACAGATGGCCAAGCATGCAAAAGGAAGGGAGATAGTAGTAATGGGGGACTTCAATTACCCGGATATTTGTTGGACGTCAAACTCAGCCAAGAGCATAAGGTCAAACAGATTCCTCACTGGCCTTGCAGACAACTTCATTGTCCAGAAAGTGGGAGAAGCAACAAGAGGAACAGCCATTTTAGATCTGGTCCTAACCAATGTTGATGACCTGGTTAGTGGGGTAGAAGTGGAAGGATCATTAGGCGCGAGTGATCATGCTCTTCTGAAGTTTACTATACAGCGGAAAGGAGCAGCCAAGCATACTAGGACTCAATTTCTTGACTTTAAGAAAGCCGACTTCATAAAACTTAGGGAAGTGCTGGGTGAGATCCCATGGACAGCAATACTAAAAGGAAAGGGAGTTCATGATGGCTGGGAGTTTGTTAAGAGGGAGATAGTAAAAGCACAACGTCAGGCAATACCAATGAGACGGAAACATGGAAGGTGCCTAAAGAAGCCAGGGTGGCTATCTAAAGAACTTTTAACTGAATTAAGATTAAAAAAGGATGTGTACAAAAAATGGAAAAGGGGGGAAACCACCAAAGAGGAATTCAAACAAATAGCCAGAACGTGTAGACACAAAGTCAGAAAAGCTAAAGCACAGAATGAACTCAGGCTTGCTAGAGAGGTTAAAAGCAACAAAAAAGGCTTTTATGGGTATGTTCATAGCAAAAGGAAGAACAAAGAAACAGTGGGGTCACTCAGAGGAGAAGATGGTGAAATGCAAACAGGGGACACAGAAAGGGCTGAACTCCTCAATGCCTTCTTTGCTTCAGTCTTCTCTGATAAAGAAAACAATGCCCGACCTGAAGAATTTGGAGCAAATGATTCAGCAAAGGAAACACAGCCCAGAATAACTAAGGAGACAGTACAAGAATATTTGGCTAGTTTAGATGTATTCAAGTCTCCAGGGCCAGATGAACTGCATCCAAGAGTATTAAAAGAACTGGCAGATGTGATCTCAGAACCACTGGCAGTCATCTTCGAGAAATCCTGGAGAACAGGCGAAGTCCCGGCAGACTGGAGGAGGGCAAATGTTGTCCCTATTTTCAAAAAGGGGAAAAGAGAGGACCCAAATAATTACCGCCCAGTCAGTCTGACATCAATAGCAGGGAAGATTCTGGAGCAGATCATTAAGCAAACAGTCTGTGAGCACCTAGAAAGGAATGCTGTGATCACCAATAGTCAGCATGGATTTCTGAAAAATAAGTCATGTCAGACTAACCTGATCTCATTTTTTGACAGAATTACAAGCCTGGTAGATGAAGGGAACTCAGTGGATATAGCCTATCTTGATTTCAGCAAGGCATTTGACAAGGTGCCCCATGATATTCTTGTAAAGAAGCTGGTAAAATGCGGTCTTGACTCTGCTACCACTCAGTGGATTTGTAACTGGCTGACTGACCGAACCCAAAGGGTGCTCATCAATGGTTCCTCTTCATCCTGGAGAAGAGTGACTAGTGGGGTGCCACAGGGTTCTGTCTTGGGCCCGGTCTTATTTAACATCTTTATCAACGACTTGGATGATGGACTCAAGGGCATCCTGATCAAATTTGCAGATGACACCAAACTGGGAGGGGTGGCTAACACCCCAGAGGACAGGATCACACTTCAAAACGACCTTGACAGATTAGAGAACTGGGCAAAAACAAACAAAATGAATTTTAACAGGGAGAAATGTAAAGTATTGCACTTGGGCAAAAAAAATGAGAGGCACAAATACAAGATGGGGGACACCTGGCTTGAGAGCAGTACATGTGAAAAGGATCTAGGAGTCTTGGTTGACCACAAACTTGACATGAGCCAACAGTGTGACGCGGCAGCTAAAAAAGCCAATGCAATTCTGGGCTGCATCAATAGGAGTATAGCATCTAGATCAAGGGAAGTAATAGTGCCACTGTATTCTGCTCTGGTCAGACCTCACCTGGAGTACTGTGTCCAGTTCTGGGCACCACAATTCAAGAAGGACACTGACAAACTGGAACGTGTCCAGAGGAGGGCAACCAAAATGGTCAAAGGCCTGGAAACGATGCCTTATGAGGAACGGCTAAGGGAGCTGGGCATGTTTAGCCTGGAGAAGAGGAGGTTAAGGGGTGATATGATAGCCATGTTCAAATATATAAAAGGATGTCACATAGAGGAGGGAGAAAGGTTGTTTTCTGCTGCTCCAGAGAAGCGGACACGGAGCAATGGATCCAAACTACAAGAAAGAAGATTCCACCTAAACATTAGGAAGAACTTCCTGACAGTAAGAGCTGTTCGACAGTGGAATTTGCTGCCAAGGAGTGTGGTGGAGTCTCCTACTTTGGAGGTCTTTAAGCAGAGGCTTGACAACCATATGTCAGGAGTGCTCTGATGGTGTTTCCTGCTTGGCAGGGGGTTGGACTCGATGGCCCTTGTGGTCTCTTCCAACTCTATGATTCTATGATTCTATGATTCTATGATTCTAACCTATTGTGCAACTACATTTCCCATGCATTTCCCACATTTTTATATATGCAGAGTGGCTGGGGTAACCCTGTCAGATGGGTGGAGTACAAATGAATTCTTCTTCTTCTTCTTCTTCTTCTTCTTCTTCTTCTTCTTCTTCTTCTTCTTCCCTGGCCCTTGGCCATATTGGCTGGAGCTGATGGGTGTTGAAGTCTAGCAACAGCTGGTTGGGCCACTGGTTCCCCACCTCTGCACTAAAGGATAAAAAAGGTAAAGGACCCCTGAAAGCTAAGTCCACTGACGAATGATTCTGGGGTTGCTGCATTCATCTCGCTTTACTGGCTGAGGGAGCCGGCGTTTGTCCGCAGACCGTTTTTCTGGGTCATGTGGCCAGCATGACTAAGCTGCTTCTGGCAAAAGCAGAGTAGCGCACGGAAATACTGTTTACCTTCCCGCCGGAGCGGTACCTATTTATCTACTTGCACTTTGACGTGCTTTCGAACTGCTAGGTTGGCAGGAGCTGGGACCAAGCAATGGGAGCTCACCCCATCACGGGGATTCAAACCGCCGGCCTTCCGATCGGCAAGCCCTAGGCTCAGTGGTTTGGACCACAGCGCCACCTGAGTTCCAGCACTAAAGAATTGTTGTTGTTGTTTAGTCGTTTAGTCGTGTCCGACTCTTCATGA
The DNA here is from genome assembly GCF_964188305.1 of Podarcis bocagei. Lineage (NCBI taxonomy): Eukaryota > Metazoa > Chordata > Lepidosauria > Squamata > Lacertidae > Podarcis > Podarcis bocagei. The sequence goes on from NC_138127.1 coordinate 41,820,596, forward strand.
CCCCATGGACCAGAGCACACCAGGCACTCCTGTCTTCCACTGCCTCCCGCAGTTTGGTCAAACTCATGTTCGTAGCTTCGAGAACACCGTCCAACCATCTCGTCCTCTGTTGTCCCCTTCTCCTTGTGCCCTTCATCTTTCCCAGCATCAGGGTCTTTTCCAGGGAGTCTTCTCTTCTCATGAGGTGGCCAAAGTATTGGAGCCTCAGTTTCACGATCTGTCCTTCCAGTGAGCACTCAGGGCTGATTTCCTTCAGAATGGCTAGGTTTGATCTTCTTGCAGTTCATGGGACTCTCAAGAGTCTCCTCCAGCACCATAATTCAAAAGCATCAATTCTTCAGCGATCAGCCTTCTTTATGGTCCATGGTTTTCCCAGTAGAGATGTATGGAAGTGAGAGCTGGACCATAAAGCACTAAAGGATAGCTCTCAGCAATTGCTACTTTCTTCCCTACACATATCTTAAAGACGTGAATAGAGAAAACTTAGTAAGATCAGATGTGATATTATTGGTGGCATTTGCCACACTTCTGAAAAATCATGTGCAAATAATACTCATTTCTTGTTTTTAAGAAAGAATATAATACACAGCTTATTGATGGGCTGAGTTGGGGTGGGGGGGTCAGCTGCATATGGCAGGGACTGGTGGTGATGCTCAACAGAGAAACAGTGAGTGAAGCAGCCGCAGCAGCCACTGCTACTGTCATTTCTTGGAGGGGGAGAATAGGGTGGTCAAGAGTCCTATAGGGCTCATGCCTACCCCACATCAAATTGTGTGCTGGACTATTTATAATTCTTATACAATCATGTGTACGCATGAATAACTAAATAAAAAAAACCTAACAACTACAAATTCATTAAAGAAAAATGGTAGGACACTTTTTAAAAAATTCAATTAACCATGACTACGACAGCAGTCTTTTTTGCTAGTTGTTACAGAGGGAACTCAGCCCTCTTTGGTCAGTTTTAGGGGCTCCTCTAGTCTCTCTACTTGCCCCCCAATTCTGGGCTCCATGCTTGCTGAGGTACCAAAGATCCTAACTAGGTGGGGTACCCTGGTTTCAAATCCATTGAGTACAATCTTCTCTCTCTCTCTCTCTCTCTCTCTCTCTCACTCACTCAATAAAAGTCACAAACTGTATTTTGGGTGTTTTATATTAGCATTGCCCGTTGGGAAGTTCTGTTTATATTATTTCTGTGGCTAAAACATTTGGACTAAATATGAAGGGGGAAAAGTCATGGAAGGAATTCTCCAAGAAGAGAAATGCGCTCCACACCCTTATTACAACATTATGTCTGTTGAGCCAAATATTTTCCTTTGACAAATGGCCTGATAATAGAACCTAATTAGGAAAAGGTGTGAAAGACCTGATGCAGCCAGGCTGCTCGAGGAAAGAAATTCTGGCAAGCAGACAGGCAGGAAGGAAGGAATGGAAGAAAATGGAAACAAGGAAGAAAAACAAAGAAACAGAATGGCTTTAATTTTGTCTACAAGTAGATGGGAAGAATATGGAATGTGTACCAGCTGAATAGACAACAGGACAGAAGTATCATCCTCACGTATACACATGCGTACACCCCAAGTAAGAACAGCGAGAAATTTCCTAAGAGGTCATAAGATCAGTATGAAGGACTAGGGTCCTATTCTGTTGATGTCTTGAGGCCACAGACTGTTAAGTGACCAAAGGCAAGAGAATGTCTTAAACTTTAAGGGCTGAACTAGTCTTTACATCTAGCTTGCAGATTTTTTTAAAATTACAAATTACATCAGCTGTATGTTTGTGACAATTAATGGAATCAAGGTAGACTTGAAGAAGGGATCCAACCCTATTTTCCCCAGCAGCAGTCATGAGGAAGATCTCTCCTCTGAACATGCTATTTGCACTGTGGGTGGAGAATCTGCCCCAGGCAGCTGTGAGGGATTCCTTCCCCCCACAGCAAATACCAGCTTTCCTCCAAATAGGAAGAAAGTGTTACCTTCCCCCTCCACACCTGCTCTGATCCCATTGGGCTGCAATCCTAAACACACTTACTACAGACTAAGAACCATCAGACATGGTGGAACCTATTTCTCAGTAAACATGATTAGGATTGAAATTTATCTTTAGGACTGCAGCGCTAGGCCCACTGTAATTTAGGGTTGGACTGATAGAAAAGGGCTCCTGCACTTTTGATGTTTGTGTAGCAGAAGGAATTTCCCTATGCTCCACAACTATTAAAGGAACGGAGCCTTTTACATCTGGCTACCCTAATAAGATCCGACTGCACATGTATCTTCATTGCCCTAAATTAAAGCACGAACAATGATGGCCCCAACTATTTAAATTCTTCCTGCACATTTGTAAGTGTCTTCTCCCACTCTTGAATTATTCTGGTGTTTATTAGGGTTTCTTTCTTAAAATGTGGGTTAATATAACACAATCTCTATTATGAAACACTTTAGGTAAGTTGGAAAAAGTTGGAAAGACCCTGCTGCTACTTACAATTTTCTTTGATTATGTGAGCACTAGTTATGTCATGGAGTAACTAATGTTATGGAGTAACTTAAATGAAGTTATCAACACATGTCTTCTGTCTCCACATAAAGAGGACTGAAAATTCTGTTTTGTTTAATTGATATAGTTTAGACTTCATTTACCTACTGAGTCTGCAAATTATCTGCTAATAGAAGATAAGGTAAAAGCAGGAGCCTCTTTGTCCAAGGTTTATAGCTTAAAGCAAAAATGATGTTTGGTCTACCATTAAGAACAGAATTCAAGAGTGTGTCCTTGAAGCGAAACAACTTTCCACAAATGATATCCACTCATATATCCAAAATTTCCCTCCTTTGGCTGACTGGGAAAATATTACAGAACAGGGGTGAATATAGGTCTGTGCCAAATGTCTGATGATTTAAGAGGGGCAAAAGCAGTCTTCTCCAAATTTATTTAAATATAGTTTTCCATTTTTGTTCATGGCTGACTGCAACCATTGCTGCTTCAACACTTCTTTAAATGCTTTTCATAAATATTTCTTTCTGCAGTGATCCAGCCAATCAAGACCCACATAGTGAGCATGATTATATCAGGACGCTACAAAGCCAATTAGATTTTACTGAATCATGACATCAACAGGAGCAAACATAATCAAGTCTGGGTGAGGACACTGCAGGAAGTAGTCATGTCACACTGAATAGGCTTTCTTTGCCCTTAGCCAGAGCAGCAGTATCATGCAATATAATGAGTTGGAATGGTGGATAGTTTTGTTATTACTCCAGTGATGAGCACTGAGTAGGACAATGCCAGACACAGTAGGAGTCTGCTAGGTTAGAAGACGCATAATACAGTACCTCTGCTTGTATTTAGAATGGGAGGGAATCATATGCAACTGTCTTCCATAGGTTTGGACATTCACACAGAGGGCCTAATTCATACCAGAGATTGTTTGCATGATGGAGAGAAGAGGTCCTCAATGTGCATGATGAAATTCTGTCTAAGAAGATCACAAAAATTATCTTGCTGGATCAAAGTCGAAAGGTCCGGAGGGTGGCAACATGAGAATGGGCCTTCTCTGCAGTGGCTCCCCATCTGTGGAATGCTCTCCCCAGGGAGGTTTGCCTGGCGCCTTCATTATACACCTTTAGGCTTCAGGCAAAAATGTTCCTTTTTAACCAGACCTTTGGTTTATTTACATCCTATGCCCTTTTAAAATGTATTGGGGGGAGGATATTGGGTTGTTGTTTTTATTTTTATTATGTATTTTGTGGTTTTTGTATCTTGATTTTATTCTGTGCCCTGAAACTCCTGGGTATATAAATTCAATAAATAATAATAAAGTCTAATCTCACCCACTGTTCTGTGACCAACATGGGAAAGTCAGATCCACAGGCAGTGTGCCTCCGAATACCAGTCTCTGGGGAGTGCAAGCCAGGAGACTGCTGTTGTCCTGAAGTCCTGCCTATGTGCTCCGCAGAGGCATTTGGTTGGCCACTGTATTAAACAAGATGCTGGACTAGATAGTCCTTTGGTCTAATCCAGCAGGGCTCTTCTTATATTCATATGGACACATACTAGCAAAGCATGAAGATGGTCACCTTCTCCTGTTGCTTGTACCCAGTACTTATTAACTGAAGTTACATACGTTGCATCTGTACAGGTAGAGTCTGTTGAGATTTTGTAGCTCAAAGACCATGAGCTCCATGAATCTACCCCATCGTTTTAAAAAGCCATTTAAGCTAGTGGCTAGTTCACAAAAACCTTTAGCTTCAACTGCCTAAATCAATGTTTGTGCAGCTGCAGCTTAAGCCAATCAATAGGACTGAGATGTATGCAATCAGAAATCAATGGAATGGAACTTCTTGGATACTGAATCAAGCATTTAGACCATTTGTTGAAGTTCTGTCTTAATGGCCTTGTTGTAGATTAGAGCTGTGGCTGAGCCATACAGGGTTAATTGAGGTCTATTGAAGGACGTTTTCAAACAGTGCTAGTAGAATGAAGCAGAACATTTGTGCTCAAGGTTCTGATGTCTGGCGAGGTTTTCCTGTTTTCAAATAAAACAAAAGCCAGTAGTTAAAACCCACAGCTTTAGCACCTCAGAGAGCTGGGAGATTAATTTATCATTAGGTGTCCTCAAGCGAAAGCCAAATTTGCTCAGTCCACATCTGCTCACCAAATGAAAATGTGGTGTGTTTCAATAGCACCTTGATCACAAGAATTTATCTTAAAATGAATCTGGATAAGATTTATTCATAAGTAGCTCATTTCCTGCTGACATTTAAGGATCTCCTTTTTAAAAGCACATGCAAAGGTTTAAAGTTAACTATTCCATCATTCCTTTCATAGCACAGGATCTGTGTTTCAGCTAATGACTGCAACTGGATAGACTTGCAGAAACCAAAAAGTCATATAGCAAATGGAATGTTCCATACCTATTTGCACATACAGATGTTGATGCAACATAAGTATGTGCTTGTGTGTTTGCGCACGCATCTGCTATTTGCAAATATTTACATAAGAAAAAGATGTGATTTAATAACAGCTAACAGATGTACTGAACTTCTTTTATCTCAGGCTCCTCCACAGCCACTTGACAAACATTATTTGCAGTTCTCAAGACGTACAAAATCATATCCAAATTTCTGGCAAACTAAACATTTTGCAATCTGCTTTCATAAGAATCTCTATTTGGATTGGTTTTTGAATGCCCTATCTGCATCTGCACAATGTTCTTATACAAACCAACATAATATATGTTCAAATGTTGACTTTCAGAACATGAGGCCTGTTATTTTCTCCCATGGGGAAATCACACCTGCAGGAGGGAGAAGAATTGAGTGGCAAATAATGCACCTCTCTTTATAGGAACAGGACATGGTACATTCACCAACTCATGAGAACCACATTTCTAGGGACTGTCACTTGAGTTGGTAACCAATGATGTTCTCCACATCACAAGTTACAATACACAAATCGTAAGAGAGAGAAAATTAGTGAAGGCTGGAAATATTTTTCCACAAGGCCCACTGAAATGAATTGGAACTGTAGAAGAGCATGGAGAACATCTCAGTGGATTGTGCCCAAAACTTGGAGAAGGGGTGCTTGGTTTGTTGTTGTTGTTATTTTTATTATGTATTTTGTGGTTTTTATGTTGCAATTTTGTGTTGTGAACCATCCTAAGATCTACAGATGAAGGGCAGCATACAAATTTAATAAACGGTAGTAATAATAATTCTGGGCTGAACAAAGTCTAGCTTCTAGGAGCAATGGATCCAAACTACAAGAAAGAAGATTCCACCTAAACATTAGGAAGACCTTCCTGACAGTAAGAGCTGTTCGACAGTGGAATTTGCTGCCAAGGAGTGTGGTGGAGTCTCCTTCTTTGGAGGTCTTTAAGCAGAGGCTTGACAACCATATGTCAGGAGTGCTCTGATGGTGTTTCCTGCTTGGCAGGGGGTTGGACTCGATGGCCCTTGTGGTCTCTTCCAAGTCTATGATTCTGTGATTCTATGCTGAATCCCACATGCTTGCCTCAGATGTCCTTATTGTAGGAGCTGTTGTGTGGCTATTGCCAACTACTGGCAAAGGAAGACTGGCAATGTCCTAGAGCCCTCACACCTACTTCCCAAAGCTGGGCAAGTGTTTACTAAGCTTTGGGAAGGAGGTAGAAAGGTCCCCCCTTGGCCCCTGCGCCCTGGGGGAGGGCAGTCATGCTGCCTTAAACCCACCTCTGCTTTCAGCACAATCCAATACGTATCTACACAAAAGTAAGTTCCAGGAAACTGTGTATGGGATTGAACCTGGATCTGTAGTTTAAGGAGTGCTCTACTCCACAAGCACCACATCTACTCTCCTGGAGCACTGCTGTTCTGCAAGCTGACATTACTCAGGCTTGAGTTTTCTACTTGTTGAAATGCTACGAGCATCTGCATTAATAAAGAAACAAATAGCACCATCTACTGATGCAGCAACAGCATGTTCAGAATCCCAAGTAGGGCTGCAAAGGCATGTTATGCAACAAAGGATCTGAAAATGTTTATATTCTATAAGCCTTCTAAAAATATTGCTAATAGTAACAGCAGTTCCCAGGACAGATCTTGAAGCCAAGCTCTGTGCAGACGATTAAACAAAGATAATAAAATAGTAGATAATAAAACAAAGCAGATAATGAAAGAGTGGGTGGAATAAGATTAGCATAGACACTGCGAAAGGCCACTTCATTCGACTACCTGGTTAATAACTTGCGAAAGGCATTTATGGGCAAAGACTCCCAAATCTGACACCTTACATAACATCACTATTTATTGGCTAATGAGGGGACACATTTGTATGTGAAACATCACGGCTAAGAAACCACTTGCTCAACCTTTGGAACCAGCAAGTTTACTATGTCAGTAACAAGCACAAGGCCAGGAAAATCCGAGTCCCAGGACAACCTTTTCTCATGATGCCAAGGTACTGCAATATGTGTTTGTAATGCTCTGGGGACTCTGAGACATCAAAGGCCAAACACAGTGAGGTGAAGTGAGGATATAGTCGATAGGACTTGCTGCCATTCCTTTCCATTCCTGTGTTATTTTAAGGCTCCAGGAGAAAGGCAGTGAGCACAATTTTCCTTTAAGATACAGTTTACGAGTGATGAGGTTGAGCCTGCACTAAAGACAACTCAAGGCTTTTCCTATCCTGCTCTCCTTCTTCCATATTCACTTTGACAAGTACTAGCTCATTCCCAGAACAGACCACAATTTAACATAAACTTTAGTGTACTGAGGTCCATGGAATTCTGAGCTGTTTCCATGAAATCCTGCCTAGCCCCTTCCATAGCCTTTCTTCTACTTGCACCCAAACAGCAAAATCTATTTCCTGATGTGCAGCCTTCGTGAAAATGCTTCCACCTCTTCCTTTTACACGTTTTCCTCAAAACCAATTTTAAGCAAAGTCTTTCTTAAACCAACCAACTGCAACTGGTATTCAGAAGCACCCTGCCTCTGACAGTGGTGAGAAGGAACACATCCATCAGAATTAGCAGCCACCAATAGCCTCAACCTCGTGAATTTGTCTCAGCCTTTTTTAAAGCTGTCTAAGTTTTTCCCAGTAGTGATGTACGGAAGTGAAAGCTGGACCATAAAGAAGGCTGATCGCTGAAGAATTGATGCTTTTGAATTATGGTGCTGGAGGAGACTCTTGAGAGTCCCATGGACTGCAAGAAGATCAAACCTATCCATTTTTAAGGAAATCAGCCCTGAGTGCTCACTGGAAAAACAGATAATGAAGCCAAGGCTCCAATACTTTGGCCACCTCATGAGAAGAGAAGACTCCCTGGAAAAGACCCTGATGTTGGGAAAGATGGAGGGCACAAGGAGGGGACGATAGAGGACAAGATGGTTGGATAGTGTTCTCGAAGCTACCAGCATGAGTTTGACCAAACTGCGGGAGGCAGTGGAAGACAGGAGTGCCTGGCGTGCTCTGATCCATGGGGTCATGAAGAGTCGGACACGACTAAATGACTAAACAACAAAAGTTTTTCGCCATCATTGTCTCTTGTGGGAGCGAGTTCCACATTTTAATTATGTGCTGTGTGAAGAAGTACTTCCTTTTGTTTGTCCTGAATCCTCCAATACTCAGCTTCATTGGCTATCCGAAGATTTGAATATACAGTATCCAAGTTATGGTACTTTGGCTTTCAATGGAGGCTAAGCCACTAGTCTGTCTGACCTGCTGCTGTTTACATGTAACTGTTTTATATTGGATCTTAGTTTATTGGCATTGTGTGATTTGATTTATTTTTATTATGCTCAACCATCTTACAATTTCATTTGTAAAGAAAGGTGGTCTCTTCTTGGAATTTCTCCTTCTCCATGACTGTTAAGTTTTTTTCTAGTACTTTAGTTTTTTGTTTATTCAGTTTGAATCCAGCTACCTGGCCAAATTGTTGGATTATCTCCAACACCCTTTTCATACTAGTGTCTGGCTCTTGTAAAGTCAATACTAGGTCGTCTGCAAAAGCCTTTAGCTTGTAATGTTTAACCCCGACCTGTACACCTTTAACCTGCTGGTCATTTCTAATCATATTCAGCAACACCTCCAGAACAGAAATAAAAAGCAATGGGGAGATTGGGCACCCCTGTCGTGTTCCTTTTTCTATCTTCAGTTCCTCAGTTATCACATTATTTACAATCAGCTTAGCTTTTTGTTCAGAGTATATCGCACCCATACCATTCTCAAATCCTTGGCCTACCCCCATCCCATGAAGATTCTTTTTCATAAAACTCCAAGAAATATTGTCAAAGGCTTTCTCCGCGTCCACAAAAATCAACACTGCTTTGGTGTTTATGTTCACCTCTAGCCGTTCCAAAATGTCTATTATATTCCTTACATTGTCTGATAAATGCCTCTTTGGGAGAAAGCCTGCTTGGTCCCTATGAATCTTCTCCATCAACACTCTTTTAAATCTTTTCGCCAAAATGTCTGCAAAAATTTTGTAATCCACATTAAGTAATGATATTGGGCGGTAGTTCTTAAGTTGAGTCTTTTCAGTCTCAGTCTTTGGTATGAGTGAAATATACGCTCCCTTCCACGACTCTAGTGCCTTTTTCCCCTCTAAGATCTCATTGCAGACTTCCTTTAACGGTTGAACCAACCACTCCTTCAAAGCTTTGTAGTATCTGGAAGTCAATCCATCTGGTCCTGGAGATTTGCCCAGTTGCAGGTCCTGAATGGCACCCTCTATCTCTTGTTCTGTTATTCTCTGGTTTAAATCCACCTTACTTTGATGAGAGATTTTTTGTAATCCATATTTATTAAGGAATTTATCTATGTCCTCTTCATTTTGTGGCCCTTGAGAATAAAGTTTTTTGAAATAGCTCAGAAAACAGTTTCTAATCTCATTAGGTTTAGATATATTCTTTCCATCCACTTCTAGGCTTGTAACTGTATTTAGTTTCTGCCTTTTCTTCAATTGCCAAGCCAGAAGTTTGCCACATTTATCTGCCGATTCAAATGTCTTTTGTTTCATTTGCTTTATCTTCCACTCAATCTCTTGATTCATCAATTCCATATATTGTGTTTGATATAACTTGATCTCTCTCAAAATCTCCTGGGACTTTGGTTTTGATCTTTATTTTTTCTCTCCTTCTTTTATCTTTTCCAAAATCTTTTCCTTCTTCTCATTCTGCTTTCTCTTTTTTATTGAATTTTGTTGAATCAGAAATCCTCGCATCACAGCTTTGCTTGCGTCCCAGATCACTCTTTTTTCCACATCGGCCTTTAGATTTATTTCAAAATAGTCCTTTAAAGTTTTTTGGGCCTTCATGTGGATCTCCTCATCTCGAAACAGGGTGACATCAAGTCAAGGACAAATAGACTGAAAAACAGTTTCTATCCAAGAGCTGTGGCCTTTTTGAATGCTGTAACTCGATAGTGAGATCTGGGAGTTTTTGGGGGTGGGGGTGGGTGTGGTTGGAAGGTGGTTTGTTTGATTGTTGTTGTTGTTTTATTTTTGTTGTTTTTAAGGGATGGCATCCAATTTCGTTGCACTTGTGCAATGTTGCACTAGTGTAATGACAATAAAGAATCTATCTATCTATCATTCATCCTCCATCTAAATTGACCAGTTGTTGTAAGTTTCATTTCCATCTTCACGGCGTTATGGTCGGAGCAGGTTTTTGGGCAGATTTCTACCTTCTTAATCTTTGGAGCCATCCCACTAGTAATCCAAATTTGATCAATTCTGGTCCAGGTCATCATTGCTTGAGAGAAAAATGTTCCCTCTCTCTCAAGAGGGTTCCTCGTTCTCCATATGTCAATTAGGTCCATATTTTCAGTCATTTCAAAGAAGGTCTTCGGAAGTCTCCCTGGCAAATATGTTCTTTCAGGTAATCAAGGCTGTTTTGAATCAAAATCTCTATATCTGAAGAGCACATGCTTGGCAGTACGTAGCAATGGATGGCTTATGAGAACATGGTGTTGGAAGCGGAGATGGTTTAAGAGGAAAGGGAAATACTGCAGCAAGCAAAACACAGTGGGAGTGCAGGGGTGGATGAGAGTCTTAGAGAGTAATGAAGAATTTTGCCCCAAGTTTCCCAACTCAGTTGTGTTAATCCAGATTCTGCCCAGCTGGACAGCAATGCAGAGGAGGTATGTATGACCGCTTAACTGAAATACAGTGGTGCCTCGCAAGACGAAATTAATTCGTTCCGCAAGTCTCTTCGTCTTGCGGTTTTTTCGTCTTGCGATGCACGGTTTCCCATAGGAATGCATTGAAAATCAATTAATGCGTTCCTAGGGAAACCGCCTTCAGACCAGGTCCGGGGACAGTCTGTCCCCGGACCTCTTCTGAAGGCTGGGGGGGCGGACAAGGGCTTTTCTTCCCACCCCCAGCATTTTAAAAAACCCTGGGACAGCGGAGGACTTCTCCGCTGTGCGGGGCTATCTTAAAATGCTGGCGGGCGGCATTTTAAAATCGCCCCGGACAGCGGAGGACTTCTCCGCTGTCCGGGGCGATTTAAAAGCCCCTGGGAAGGCAGGCAGGGGGGACAAAGACTTTCGCCCCCTGCCCGCCTTCAGAAGGTGTCCCCGCCCCCCGCCCCACTTCGGAACAGCTTTCCGAAGTGGGGCGGATGGGACAGGTGTCCCCGCCCCCCCGCCCCACTTCGGAAAGCTGTTCCGAAGTGGGGCGGCGGCGGCAGGTGTCCCCGCCCCCCCGCCCCACTTTGGAACAGCGTTCCGAAGTGGGGCGGCTGGGGCAGGTGTTCCCCCGAGCGCTTCTAAAGGCGGGCGGCGGTGAGGGAATCCCTTGGACCCCCGCCGGACTTCAAAAGTGCTTCGGGAAGTCCTGCGGGGGGCCAAGGGATTCCCTCCCAGCCGCCCGCATTTAAAAGCACTCTGGGCAAAGCAGCGAAGTGCGCTGCTTTGCCCAGAGTGCTTTTAAAAGCGGGCGGCTGGGAAGGAATCCCTTGGCCCCCCGCCGGACTTAAAAAGAGCTTCGGGAAGTCCCGCGGGGGGCCAAGGGATTCCCTCCCAGCCGCCCGCATTTAAAAGCGCTCCGGGGAAAGCAGCGAAGTGCGCTGCTTTCCCCGAGCGCTTCTAAATGCGCTGCGCTTCCCCGCTGTCCCAGAGATTTCCCTATGGGCTTTCGTCTTGCGAAGCAAGCCCATAGGGAAATTCGTTTTGCGAAGCGCCTCCAAAACGGAAAACCCTTTCGTCTAGCGGGTTTTCCGTCTTGGGAGGCGTTCGTCTTGCGGGGCACCACTGTATACAGAATGCTGCAGCTAGAAAGAAAAGCCAGGAGTCTTGCTGAGCTTTTAGTTCAAAGGCATACATCCAAATTGAGGGGTCACTGGTGGGAGCAGGCAACAATTCTTGCTGGTTTCCCCTTCCCCCCTACAGTCCTTTTGCCTCCCCCCCAAAAAAAATCTACTGTGGAGGGTTGGAGCAGTCTCCGGGGCAGTATGTGAGGCAGCTCAGGGAGAAGGGGAGATGGAGAGCAACAACAAAATCCACCACTACACACACACACACACACACACCTGCTCCACTGGTTCCCAGCTCCTTCCATGAATGGAAAGCTAGTGAGGATCCAAGCCAAAGAATCTCTGGGATGTTTTTGCAACAAGAACAAACAAACAAACAAAAATCCAAGAAATTAGTGATGATTAGTCAGCTGTTCTAATTAAAACGACTCTGTTCTATTTTCATAGATTTGCAGTCATGGAAAATTCTTTCCTGTTGTTGCTGGAGTCATTTGTGTGCCATGAAAAAATAAATAGGAACTGTTTGCCTTGAACATTTTTGGATGATTTAGGACTAGGAGGCCCTTCTTTTACACTGATAGCACATGGGATATATTTGATACATCTTCCTAGAGCCCCACTGCTGGGCTCAAGTCATAATGCTGTTATTTTTACGCCTTTCCTGCCAGGTTAAATACTTCTGCAGACAGATCCAAATCTGCCTGTAGTGCAAATTGTAATATTGCCAAGTTCAGTCACCAGCATCTCCGCTCCAAAGATCTCAGGTGACAGAGCTGAGAAGGCCTCTGACGGAAATCTGAGAGAGATGATGTTGGTCAAAGTAGATAGACAATACTGAGAAAAATGAACCAATGGTCTGTCTCTGGATTAAGGCAGTTTAATATCCGCAAGAAGGAGGCATAAATGGTTGTGAACAGAGGTGTGATTTCCTCAGGCATTGTTGTGATTACAGTGGCACCTCGGGTTACAGACGCTTCAGGTTACAGACTCCGCTAACCCAGAAATATTACCTCAGGTTAAGAACCTTGCTTCAGAATGAGAACAAAAATTGCACAGTGGCAGCGGGAGGCCCCATTAGCTAAAGTGGTACCTCAGGTTCAGAACAGTTTCAGGTAAAGAACGGACCTACGGAACGAATTAAGTACTTAACCTGAGGTACCACTGTACTTGATATGTTAGTGATAGCATAGGAGACCAGTGAGACAGGTTCCCCAAAGGCCTTATTTTTGTTTATTTTGCAGACCATTGCAATCTTCTCTTGGGGTCCAGTTGGCTGGCAGCCACACAGAACAGAGCCTTTTCAGTGCTGGCCCTGTAGCTGTAGAATTCAGCTCCACAGGCTATCAGGTAGGTCTCATCCCTCAGTGTTTTTAAATGGGCCTTAAAGGCCTATCTTTTTACTATAGCTTTCAAGGGTTGGTAGAAACAGTGCTGTAGTTGTGTTGATATGGCATGCTGAGTGATAATTGGCTTTGCATAAGCTTTTTAGTAGCATGGTGATTTATGAAACTGCATGTTTTAATTATACTTTATTGTATAATGTTCCGTTACACTATTGATTATGTTGTAACATTATTTTGTAAACTGCTTTCTGCAGGTGTCTTTCTTGAAAAGTGGGTGATAAGCCTGTTTAATAAAATAAAGAATAAAGGAAGACATTCTGTGGACTCACAGTTGCCCTGTGCCCATTCTGTTCCTTTAATCTGCCTATTATTGTAGCCAATCTGACTTTATTTTATCTTCATTACTCTTGAAGAGGCTCATCAAGCTAATTAGAAAATCCACTGTGACAAATGGATCTAAGAGAAGCACAATAATGTATTTGTACAGACTTTTTTCCTCTCTTTATATATAAACACAAATTGCCCTACACACACACACACACACACACACACACACCCCAGCACACCAGTGTAATGGCTATTTATTACAATATGTCAGCCCATCCATGCAAAATGTGAACCTATCCTGCCTTGGATAAAATGTGTGTTCACCAATTTAACAAGTGTATGAAAAGTGCATTCTATGCAAACAGAGTATTATTGTTTTAAATTACACCCATGCCTATCTACATTTATGCTTTAATACACCAGTGCTCATTAATTTTAGCCACGCAATGTATCCTTGTTATAATGGAATTCAGTTATATGCTTTAAAACATTGTACTTTATTAGAACTGAGAAATGAGCAAGCATTTATATAATTTGTGTGACTGTGGCATTATTTCTGAGCTTGAAGTGGCAATTCTGCATGTTCTCAATAGCAGCAACCCAACTCTGGCATAGGGATGTGGGTGGCACTGTGGTCTAAACCACAGAGCCCAGGGCTTGCCGATCAGGTCAGCGGTTCGAATCCCCATGACGAGGTGACCTCCCCTTTGCTCGGTCCTTGCTCCTGCCAACCTAGCAGTTCGAAAGCACGTCAAAGTGCAAGTAGATAAATAGGTACAACCCCAGCAGGAAGGTAAACGGTGTTTCCGTGCTCTGCTCTGGTTCACCAGAAGCGGCTTAGTCATGCTGGCCATATGACCCAGAAGCTGTCTGCTGTCTGCGGACAAACGCCGGCTCCCTCAGCCAGTAAAGCGAGATGAGCACTGCAACCCCAGAGTCGTCCGCAACTGGACCTAACGGTCAGGGGTCCCTTTACCTTAACTTTGGCATGCCCTCTCCTCTTGGATGTGAGAACTACCAACATTGATGGATTTTCAATAGCAACTAAAAACACAGCTATTCCGCCAAGCATTTGCCTAAAGTGGTACCCCTCACTTGACAGAAGGAGTTATGTTGTTAGTATATTGTCCAGGTCTTAGTCCAACACTCCAAGTACAACACTACACAACACAGCATCCATGCTGCTGAGGTAAAGCATACTCTCCAACATTTCTTCAATGAAAACAGGGGCGTCATAAATAAATAAATAAATAATATTTACACTCCAACCATCTGACTGGGTTGCTCCAGCCACTCTGCACAGCTTCCAACATATATAAAAGCATAATAAAACAATACAGCGCTGCCTTCAGATGTCTTCTAAAGGTTGTATAGTTACTTATGTACTTGGCTTGGAGGTCGCATAAATCCATACCCTTCAACATTTCTCTGATGAAAATAGGGACATCCAGTCCTTTTTTTCTAAAATAAAAATAAAAATGTTTAGGGGTACTCTCATTTTGACTAAAGAAAATCACCATTTTATAGTTCAAATCAGGAAAAATAAATACAGTAAATGGACAAAAGCACAAAGAACATGCATTACCTCATATGACACAGCTGACAGCTCACAGTAATTTTCCTACTCATATTGAAATATTGCCCCTCAATGAGGCCAAACTTTCATCAGTAAAACGCCACACATCCACATTCCATGCTACTTCACAAATTAAACGCTCGCTTCTGTCTGAGACTCAGGTAACACCGGGAAAGGAAATGAGGCCGCCATCAGGGGTAGCAACGGAACTGGCGATTCACCGTGGTAGAGAAGAAACTAAATTTTAGTATCTTCTCCTGTTAGATTCACAAAATGTTTAGGGGTATGCGTAACCCTGCGTACCCCCAGAAAAAAGCACTGGGGACATCCTAAGGGAAAGCAGGATATTCCAGGATCAAATCATAAACTGGGATGATTTCTGTAAATCTAGGACTGACCCTGGAAAATAGGGACATATGGAAGGTCTGGGTAAGGTTAAAGGAGCCCTTCAAAAAGAGCAGATGAATATTGGTTGAAAGAATGGCAGTTTCTTCATCAGGTGACCCAAGAAGGCCTTCAACTGCTTCCAGTGTGAACATGAAATTATCCGCTGTCTGGAACAGTCTGCAGTTACAGAACACTCATGTGCCTTTGACTCCTGGCAGCAGAAATCTTTCCAGAGTATGGAGCCTTGATGACTTGGCTCCAATTCTTGCCTAAGGTAAAGAGCCCTGAAAATACAAAGGAATCATTTCACGTCTTATGATTGCGGGTGTGTGAGCCACTGGTTCTGGTGCGGATATGGGCCCATTTCTGTTTTTTTCTTTTTTCTTTTTCTCATTACAGGAATAGTTGTACAGGAAAATTAATGGGAAATGATGCCCAGGAATGCGGCTGGAAACCGAAGAGAAAATTGTTGATATAAAATACATATTCCGCACTTCATAAAACACACATAAAGGGGAAAGGGAAACCTAAATGTTTTGGAAGTGATGGGCGAGCCTCTTACAGTTTGGTTCAGATAAGCACTCAGAGGCTTGGAAGCAAATTTGCAGTGCTTGGAGCTGGTCGCTTAGCCTGAAAGCCCCATGGAAACAGACTTGCCAGCCAAAACTCTACTGCTGTTTTGTTTCCACTCCCAGATGAAATCTAAAGCTGTAACCCTTAACCTGCTTAACTCAGTTTAGCCCCCAATGAAACTGATACATCTGCTCTGGAATAGGAGCTTTAAGGGCTACAGCTTAAAAGAGGAACATGGGGGGGCAGGGCAGGTAATGTTAATAAAATCTTACAGTGGTGGCTTGATGTGTTTATGGAGATCCTATTTACCCCGATTCGTCATTTAGAGGGTTAGGGCCAAAATACGCTTGCTGGCAACAGATCCAAGTCTTTATTTGTGTGGCAGCTCAAATCATGTAATAAAAGCAGGTTTCACTTATGATTTAGAGCACAGGTGTGGGAGCACGGGGGATGCTGAACCCTCCATCCATCTCCCTACACATTTCCCCCTACAGCCCTCTCTGTCCTAGTGGTGGTGGTTTTCTACTCAAGTTGACTTGCAGTATGGGAGCCCAGCTGTGGATACTGGTCCATGAGGGCAAGTGGGGCAGCGCCCCACCAACTTCAGTCTGCCCTCAGCCATCCTCCACCTGCCTGGCTTGCTTACTTACGTGTCAAGGAGGAGGCACAGCCTGTCAGCTTCCTCCTCTTCAGTCTCAGACTTGATCTTGTAGGGAAGAAGGATGGGTAAAAAAAACCTTGAATGTGTTGGCTTTGACTGTCATTGGCTCTCGCTCCACCTACTGATAGGCCCCCTGCCTTCTGCTCTACCAGTCCAAATGAACACCAGCCACTACTATACAGACCACAGCTTAGCCCGAGAGAGGGCTGTACCAGGGAGGTACCAGGGAGATGTTACTTCAAGGAGAGACACCCCACCAGGTGGAATGGCTGTAGACAGCCAGTGTTAAGAGAGTGTTAAGAGAGGCTTTCAGACTCCAAGGAAAGATGTAATGGCCATCATCTTATTTGCCCTGTCATGAAAGGTAAGGGGAGGAAATAGCAGGCATACCACTGGTAAGTAAGATGAGTCAGCCAGATAGTTATTGTGGTGCATGTGTGGGCTCCTGTCACAGTCCCAACTGGAATTTTCTCCCCCATACCTGCTATTTGAAATGGGGGGAAAGAGCCCATTGGTGCAAATGGGACTTTTCTACCTCCACTGCTGGAGTACCAATTGCTGGGAATCACAAGTGAGGAGAGTGCTGTTGAGCTCATGTCCTGCTTGCAGGCTTCCTATAAGCATCTAATTGGCCACTGTGAGATGAAGATGCTGGACCTTCAGTCTGATTCATCGGGGCTCAGTGGAAAACCATTTCCAATGAGGATCACTGCAAGGACAAAGGATTAAATCCCCTCCTCACCCATGCCATGGCCCCAATCTCACACTTTCCCCTACCCTATTGGTACCAGCTGTTTCTTTTTAAAGCATTTTTGCCTGCCAGAGCTACCCACACGACATCTGAAAGTAGTTTATGAAATCTTCTTTCTTAGGAATCTCCAAGGAAAAGTTTGGGTATCATCATAACAGTGTCAAAGATGCTCTCCATGTGTAGGACATGGGCAAGGGATAAGACCAAAACACTTGAAGCCTTCCTTCCAGCTCTATTATTAATCAACAAATCCACTGAATGAAGATTGCCAAGGCTGTTTTTTTATTAAAAAAAAAAAACCACCCAAACTCCACAAGATGAGCAAAGCTAGCTAGCACATGTTGCACACTTAGTCATCATGATGAATTATAGACTTCATTGTGATTTACTCCATTGCTATTGTGGCGGTTACTCAGTGCTATTTTTCTAGAAAAAGAGGTGCCAGAGCTCTCCGTGAACTTCTCCCTTGTTCTCTTACAATGGCAATGGCGCCAACCTGAGGGGTGCTGGAACTGAGCTCCTGTGAGCTCCAGCTTAAAAAAAAAAGCCCTGGGGTTACTGTTGTTTAAGATTATTGGACAGTTGAAAATTTTTTTAAATGCAAACACTGATGCAAATGAGTTACATGATAACCAAAAGGAGCATGCAAAAGACATTCAGTGCCATTTAATTACATTCCTGTAATTCAGGGGTACCCAACATGGCGTCCTTCAGATTTTGCTGGACTCTAGTTCTTATCAGCCTCAGCAAGCATAGCTAGTGGTCAAGGATTATAGGAGTCAGGATTATAGTCCAGCACAGGTTCCCTGTCTCTGCTGTCTTATTAACAGTGAACTCTCAAAAAGTTCTCCACCGACGACAGCTTCAGATATGCACATATGGGTCTTTCTTCCCCCTCCAAGTACAGTGCTCTCCAGCATGCTCATGTGTGAAGGGGATGCCGCAGGCATTTTTAGCAACATGCATCTGTATAATTTGCAAGCAAAAGAATAGAAAAGAAGCACAGAGTGCAACTTAATGCTCAGACACTGCTGGGGCTCAGTGTGTATGTACCCAGGCCAGAAGCAGCCCATCAGTCCACAAGCCCTCACAGATATGGCGTAGATGTGTTCATTGTACAGCTCTCTGCTTCAGATGTGTTTCTTTTCTTTTAGACTTTAGAGGTGTGGTTGCCACCAGAACAAGGAACTGTACCAGTATCTTTATTGCTATTTAGAGTGGCTGGTAGAAAAATTATCTGGCTCAGTAATCAGCTGGCTGGCAGTACTGTGTGCATGTAAATCATATGCTCTGCATTGAGCTAAATCCCTTCTGTAATGTCTGCTGTGGGTTGTTCTCTTTTTAGTGCCAAAATGGTGAGTTGGGGTCCACTGAAATTATTAAAAGCTCTGACAGTTATCCAACTATTACTGACTGGCAGCACAGAGCCAGCGCAGATAAATTGTGAATTGTGTATTGCTTTGTAATGATTTGTTGGGTCTCTGGACCGTAATAAAGATTGATTGATTGATTGATAACAGAATAATAAAATTGTGGAGTTGGACAGGACCACAAGGGTCATGTAGTCCAACCTGCTGCAATGCAGGATTCTTTTGCCCAATACAGGCTTTTAAGCCCATGATCCTGAGATTAAGAGTCAGTCTCTACCAGTTGAGCTGTCCAAGGCAATGTTAGATGCCAACTCCCATCCTCCCTCACCTCTGGCCATGCAACATTCAACTTCTAGAAGGCACCACATTGGCTACTCCTGGACCAGCACATAGGTCATTTCCAAATTACAGTACAATCCTATGCATGTCTGCTCAGGCATAAATTCCACAGAGTTCAATGGGGCTTGTTCTCCAGTAAGAAGGTGCAAGAATGGTACCTCCATCTGCACCAAAAGAACTGGTGTGTCTTTCATACTGCATTTGGAAGCTTAGTCTATTGATTCCCACTGACAAACTTACCTTAATACTATGGTAGATGTAATGGATCTTGATAGCCACATTTTCAGTGCTAAGTGACTGCAGCTGGCACTTCTAGTTCGCAAACTTCAATGTGATGGAAAATGCCTGTTAAACTGAGAAAAAATGCCTCTTCAGTTCTGGAGGCATTTTTATAATTATTCTGCTAAGTAACCCCCCAAATTCCCTACAAATAAAGACTAGGTTTCCAGAATGCATTTGCTATGAAGTGTTTTCATCTGAGCATTATAAAAGCATGGCTCAGCTTGAACTTTTAATTATTCTACGCTGACTCTCAGACTTCAATGGTCATTTCATGATGGTAGCTCTGTTTAGACCCCTAAAAGTGCTGGGAAGTTTTTAAAATGGTATATTAAATCTTCATAGTTTTATTTGGCTTTTTTATTTTTTAAAAAAGTGGCCTAGTAAAAAATTTAACAACTTTTTCTTTACATTAACTCCATTTACTGGCCGGTCACAGTAAGAAGGCATTTCTACCCATTTATATTTGGACCACATGGGATGGATAATGGCACCAACATACCCAGGGCTAACTTCAGGGAGACAAAGCTATTTATAAGGGCTGCCTGTCTTGAAAGAATGTGTTCTTCAGAGAAAACATACACACACCCCACCAACACACACACTCAACACAGTGTAATCAAAAGCACATTACTTTGTCAAAATTTGAAAAGACCTTCTGACTCAAGGCATGCTTTTCATAATCACCCCCAATTCTACAGAACACCCTTTGACTCT
The DNA here is from genome assembly GCF_964188305.1 of Podarcis bocagei. Taxonomy (NCBI): domain Eukaryota; kingdom Metazoa; phylum Chordata; class Lepidosauria; order Squamata; family Lacertidae; genus Podarcis; species Podarcis bocagei. The sequence continues at coordinate 41,840,645 of NC_138127.1, forward strand.
GCTTGCATTAGGCTTGTTTTTATCCCAGGGACACTTTCTCATTTTGAATCTGATGTGATGTGATTTATCACTTAATAAACAGAAACTATCATCAAGTTAAACATTTTCTTTCCCTGTAACATGAGTTCCAACACATAAAGTTTTAGTTGACAGATCTGGAGTTTATATCAGTTCCAACTACCGGTTGTTCATCCATTCATACTTATATGCTCTATCAACTTGAGTCACAATTTGACAGGGACCCAAAGAAACTAGACGGGGGGGGGGGAGGGAGCAAGGAGAAGAGCTCTGAATCCAAGAATCCAAGATTTGATGAAGGACAAAATATCCTGTGTCCACAGAAACCTGCTCTTTGCACCCCCGTTTTCTTCATTTTTATCCAGCGGGAAGAAATTGTTCTTCAAGGGAGTGAGAGTGGAGGCAGGCAAGTTGACAAAAGACACCCATTTCCTTAAAATAAGGAGGTCATAATAACGCAGTAACACACCAACCACTTGCTCTCTTAAGAACAACAGAGGAAAAAGAAATTGTGTCGCGGAAAATTTTAATACCAATTTTCCATTGCATGCAGCACATTTCAGTATTTCAGAAATATAAACCACCTGTAGCAGGAGCCCTAAGGGATTAGCAGTAGTACAGGCAGGGCCATTAACGTCTTGGACCCCCTCCTGTTTGCAATACATCTCAGGCAATCTTTTTTTCCAATGAATGTTTCATGATCTCCTCCTGCAATAATTATCTGGAATTCATTTGTAATAAATGCCTGATGTTTCTCTATAGGGAGGCTATATGCGCTGAGCTTTCACAGCCGTTAGTTTGTGGAAGGAGCATTCCACCAAGAACTGTAAAGGAAGGAAAATAAAACTGAGTGTGTTTATTTTAGCTCAGGCAAGGAAATAAGACATGTTTATTATGCACGTCCATCAGGGCCTTTTCATGTCGTATTTTCCTTAGAAAAATTAACAAATGTTGTTGGACAGCCCCAAATTATCCTTGGATAAGTTATTCAGAAAGTTGTGCCAAAAAGGAAGATTAAAATTACCACTCACTTTCAAGGTTCATTTATACTGTGCATCGACAAAACTACTAACTTTGAGCTCAAGTTTTAAGCAGTTACTCACTGCTTATGAGTAACTGTATTTAAATGTAAAGGAACTGTATAGGCAGTGGTACAGTCTCAACAGGCAAATATATTCTTTTAAAATTCTATGTGCACTGCATGAAAATGTCATTCTACATCAGAGAGGTGCTCAAAGAACCTGCACATCATTTGCAGAAACTGACCATGCATATAACGCAAGTCCAATCCAAAAACCTATGCTGTTGGATAATGTTAGGATTCACCACTAGCTTCAATGCTCCATATAAGAACAGGTATATGTTGGCTTACCTGCTGCTGATGCCAATGGAACTCCATGTTCCCACTGGAATTGTTGTCCCTGTAAGGAGCGATTCAGAATGAGTATTTATTAAATGTTTTTGAAAAATCTGCTTGATATGATCTGGCCATGTCTTGAAGAACCAAAGCAAGGAATTGTCCAGGAAGGAATCTCACATGCAAATAATTCTCTTTAGGACTGCTGAATAGGTCTGGTGCCAGCAGTTGGCCAGGTCAGTCACTGAACAAGTGCCCCAGCAGCTCAGAAGGGATCCTTATAATGATAATATTTTAATTATACCCCACCCATCTGGCTGGGTTGCCCCAGCCACACTTATTTGTTCAACCCAGCTGTGTTGCCATACCAACCTTCTTGCCAGGCTCCTGGGTGGACATTATAGTGTTGAGGGGGCACTTTTGAACAGGAGCCAAGCAGTAGGGACCCCATGTTTCCTGGACTTCTATAACTTTTAGTTTTTGTCACATACACTGAGACATTCTAGCTGTATCAGTGGAGATGCTAAATATACTTTAAAAATAAATACAGTGGTACCTCGGGTTACATACGCTTCAGGTTACATACACTTCAGGTTACAGACTCCGCTAACCCAGAAATAGTACCTCGGATTAACAACTTTGCTTCAGGATGAGAACAGAAATCGTGCTCCGGCGGCGCGGTGGCAGCAGGAGGCCCCATTAGCTAAAGTGATGCTTCAGGTTAAGAACAGTTTCAGGTTAAGATCGGACCTCCGGAACGAATTAAGTCCTTAACCCAAGGTACCACTGTAAATAAATGAGAAACAGCAAAAATCGAAGAACAATTGTAGCAAGTAATCATTTCTGAATGGTTCAAATGATTTTAAAATATTTTAGGATAAGGTTTACAAGCTTCTTTAAAAACAGCAAGCACCCTATTCCATTTACATAAAGAACAGTCAATTAAATGTAAAATTATCCATTCTTGCCAATGTAATTTAAGCAAATTAAATTGCCTCTTTTTCAATCTATTCTCCTATAATCCCTGCATCCATAATACTAAAATATCTGGACCTGGCAGTAAGGGAACTTTTCTTAGGACATTAATCCTTTCTTATCTTCTGATGCATGTCATCTGGAAATTCCTGCTGCCAGAATAAGTCAATCAAGACAGCTTACTACACCAAACAGGGGTGTACTTCAAAGCCAAATGTAGAAGAACTAGAAAGATGAAAACTATTATGAACATTACTGATATTACGGTAGTCTTTGATAGTTATATAACTAGCGGTACCCCTGCCAAGGAAGTTGCAATAGTGATGTGAATTACTGACATTTGTACTATAACCATATCTCTGAAGCATTTCAGTGTCAATTTCAGCTTCGTAAAAATGGGATACAGGCCAGCTTTGAAACCACCTGCAAAATGACAGCAAAAAAACCAACAGCCCTCTATGTCTTCAACAGCATATAGACTTTACCAGATTAAATTAAAAAGTGCTAACATATAGTTGATGAATAAGACAATGCGTTGCACTTGGCCTCTGAGAGGCTCAGTTTTGTAAGATGAGGCAAAGCTTTAATCAGGTGAACCAGGGTATTTGTAGGAATCCGCTTGCAGCCTGGAGATCCAAAATATTACAATGCAGTGATGATCCGGGCAATGAAATTGTTGACCAGTTGTGAGCAGGTGCTCAACCTCAGCATCTTTAGCTGCGGCACAAGTGGGATAGAGCTAGTCAGGTGCCATCTTTTCCCCAGTAACTGGAGAAGGAGCTTGCTGAAGGGCCCCTTAATGGAGGAAAAAATGGTGCTTGAACCATGTACTCAGCCACATTCTCCAGGCACAGCCTGTGAGTGGACTGTTCTCCTCTTGGGCATGGAATTCCTTGGTGTGCTGCTGTAGTACAACTTAGAGAAGCAAGTGGAATGTTCACAAAACGTACATGACAGGCAAGCACCAAAGCACTTGAACTTTTCATGGATCTTTCATTCCAGTTTGTTTGGGAGGTGGGGGTTAGATGATGTTACATCAAGCAAATGTTATTCCCACACTGTCGGGAGTGCATGCAGGAGCCAGGCCCTGTGACCAGTAGGGCTTTGCAGGACTGGGGCCTTCCTAAGTTTGTTCTGGAGAGGCAAGGCGCAGCCACACAGGTGAGGCCTCTTGGTAACTCACTGCACCTGGTGGCAAGAGCCGGGAAGGGATATAAGGTCAGCATTTCCCTTCAGCTCTTTGCCACAGCAACTTGTTTCCTGCCTTCAGCTTCTGGCTTCTTGATCCTCAGACCTCGGCTTTATGACTCCTTGCTTCTCGACCCTCAGACCCTAGACTTCGTTACTCCTTGCTTCTCAACCCTCAGACCCTAGACTTCGTGACTCCTTGCTTCTCGACCCTCAGACCCTAGACTTCGTTACTCCTTGCTTCTCAACCCTCAGACCCTTGACTTCGTGACTCTTTGATTCCTGACCCTTGGACCCCTGGCTTCTGGACTCTCATTCCTGCTCCCACCCCGCCATCTTGCCCCCAGTCCTGACGTCCTCAGCCGGGACTTCGAGCACCCATAGACCAGACCGTGACACACACTTTCAAGTGTATTTACCCATCACTTCCTATATACTGCAAAAAGTCTGGTCTTTGGGTGAAGCAGGCTTGTTGTGCAAACCCTATAAATCAACTATAATGGCAAACTATTGCGCAACCGAATCTTACCCAAAAATAGAGTCTGGAAGCGCCCTGAAATTGACCACGGAAATGCGTGGGCCTTCCTCATTAGAGTGACTAGTTTCTTGAGTCTGCATTGCAGGGAACACACAGAGTGCCAAGAAAATATCTAGGGATCCAGCTAGTTTCAGAAGTTGCTTTGAGGAACAGTGCAGAATATGACCGTAGTTAAGAACAAAAAAATGCCAGTCATTTTTTCAGGGTTACTTGTTAGCAGATGCTTTGCTTCAAGGCAGCTGCCGCCCTGCTTGAAAGAAACTTGAACCATGGTAGCATTTTTGTGGGGAAGGTTAAAATATCTGAAAACCAATTCAGCCTGAATTTTAGAAGAGAGAAAGAGTGCTTGTCAAATATGATATAATGCTTCTGCAGTTGTCCAAGAGCAGCCTTTGCACTGCTTTCCCTCAGTGTGTCGAAAAATGCAAACAGACATGCTAAAGCCATGTTTCCATGCCAATCACATTCCCTAAAGAGGACTCTGAGTAAGTGCTAGACAGGTCTGTGTGTTCCAGGAGTGGCAGGAGGCTGCTGAGTCATCCTATGCTGAGTCATCCTATGGCTGGAGAGATGTAAGGAACCAACAGGAAAGTAATTCTCGCTTAATATTAGAGTTGTCTTGCAGCTATGTGATTCCTAGATTTCCTTTTTGCAAAAATTGTGTGTGGAGAAGTGCATTTCCAATTGGTTTCACTTTATTATGTTCACTCTAACTGCACAGTTGTTGTCTAAGGATGTGTCTTCATGGTGCTCTATTCTGACCTCTGTTAGGACTGAATGCTTGATCCCTCCAGTTCATGTGTTTGGGAGACTTTTACTTGTGCTTTGTCTCCTCATCTGCAAGGGTTGGGAGAGAGAAAGCGGGCACTTGCCATTTATAAACACGTTAATTTAAGCTTCATAATTTATCAAATTATTCAATCAGTTAAAGAGGTGAAGACATTTTTTAAAACAAACAAACAAGCACAATGTCCAAAAGGCTATTCTAATATGTTTACAAAATGGTTCCAGCTTTCAAAAGGTTAGCATTTAGGATTTTCCAGTTCTTGGTCCAGTTACTGAAATATAATGAAGTAATGTTGAATATCTTCCTGATTTTGGCAGAGAACAAACTGACCAGTCCTTCCATATGGCAGATGTAGTGGGGGGTTTCAATGAACGAGAAAGACTAAACTGAAACACACTTACTAGAGGATACGACCGACAAAACACAGTGTTTTTTCACATCCTTATAAAATCAGGAGATTTGTGCTAGCTTGCAAATTAGTTGTTCAGATTTTTCTGTGTGATTCCTTCCTATTCCACCGCTTGCTCCTCTCACCAGTGGGTGGAGCCTAACAGAAAATATCCCAGGTAGGAGTTTTTCATCTCTCCCCTCAATCATTCTTCTCCATGCTTCCTCCCGCTAATTTACAGGATTAAATTGCAATTGTGTTCTTTAATCATTAGTTGTTACCCAACATTTCTGTTCTGTTAGTGCAAGAAATTTCTGCTTGAAGAAGAGAGCGTCTCTTCTTCTCTGCTGTTCCCTACACACCCTCAGTCAGCTCCAGGGGGTTGAGGGAGGAGAGGTCCCACTGCATGAACAGAATTCCCCTTTGGGAACATTGGCTACATTCCTTTTTTAAAAAAAATATGTACAATTCTGATTTAACAAAATCGTGCAAGATCTGAAACAATAAAGGCAAATTTGGGTTGCTAACTGATCTTCATGCTAAAGAACTTCTTTGCCAGCAGTGATATATAATGGGTTAGCAGCTTTTCGGTGGTAAAGGGAAAACCAGATTAAGGTAATGGCTTGCATTTTGATGATGTCTTGGGGATGCTGTGGGAAGCTTCTGAGGATGCGCAGCAGCACTGTAAACTGCCCTGTGGAACTGCCTAAAATGTATAAGCAGGGAAAGCCCCTTGGTGCCCTTCTAGAAGCCACTGATCTCTCAGCAGCCCATCTCCCTCTCGGGATGGATTCATCTGTCAATTTCAGTTTCTTACTTTTCCATTCTTAAAATTCAGTTCTCCACTTTGCACAACTTTAACAACAACAAAAAATCTTCATGGAAATCCATCAGCATTTAGGTGTGAATTTCTCCTAAAATACACAATTTGATTTGCAGTTTTGGATAATATACATATTTCTGAAAGCAATTTCTTTCCCATAATGTATCTTCATATGTTATCTTCACTAATGTGTCATTTTTATGCACAATTTTCCCTTAATATATCTGCTTTTGTACACAGCTTAGTTGGAGAACTGCATCACAAAATTTGGAAGAGTGAATTTCATTCAGGGCTTCAGTTCCCATATTGGTTCTAGAAGCACGGATTACATAGTTTCTCATTAAAATGGGAAATAAATCTGAATTTCTCCCACCCTGCCCAATCTGGAGATATAATATTGGCTTTCATTACAAGACTACTTATATATGAAGTTCTTTGAATACTTGGAAGGTGCTATATAAATGCTAAGTGTTATTGTTACTAAATGGTTATTTGGAATATTAACCAAATGAAGCTTGAGCCAAAACAACTGCATCAGTGGCTTAAATTTCTCCATTGCAGAATATAAATGATACATAAGCACTGACTATACAATGGAGTTGGCAGCTAGACATTTTAAAATGTTAGACTAATTGATACCATCAGCACTTAACCGCACAAATATGCCACGGAGTTTACAGAAGTAAACGGGTCAGAGAAGATAAGGTACATAACATACGGTAATGGTTTAGCAGAGTGGTAAAAGAAAAATGCATTGCGTAAAGGAAGCTGGTTTCGCGCTACTGGTGGTAGATGGTTGCAGTAAGACACGATATCAGTCTTTAAATGAGAACAGAAGATTTCTGTTCTTCCAAAGGCCATTAAATTTTTCTGCTCTGTGGTCATAGTTTACAATATAGCCTACTTAGCCCTTATTACCGGTACATTAATTCTCTCAAATGCTATGCGGAATAGTGTTCGCTGCTGATTTCTAGCAAAACGCATGGTTAAAGCTACTATCCTATTGACATATAATTGTCATCATCAAAGAGCAATGGCAGAAAATGAGAAGAGAGAAGGAATAGGAGTATGTGCAAGAGATTTTTGAACTATCCAAAAGGGGAGAGGAGAGAACAAGAGGGGTCACCAGAATAAATGAACATCTTTTCTGCCCCAGTAATTGTGGGGCCACTCTCTGGAAACTTTTGACCAGCAAGCAGGGATGAAATTTGATTCAGTTTGCATTTACAGATGAACCTACCTAATCCACACTTCCAGAAACAATATGCAAACCAAGGCACAGCCATTTTTAAAATTTTACACTTCTTCAGTTTTGTAGTGAAGTTCTCCATCGAGAAGACCAAGAATAACAGGCAAAATAGTGTTTTTCTAAAGGTCCATGGTGGACTAATAATAATAAATATTCATCATTTGCCAGAATAATAGAACGGTGCATGACCTTTTGTTTCGTGTTTATATTCTCACATTAAAAAGCCAATTATTTATCCCTAATGTGAAGCCTATTTTCCTTTTGATTAAAACAGGCTTCACAGCACAATTCTCTGCATGTTCACTCAGAAATAAGGCTGCCATCCTTACTATGTGTATTCAGAATTTAATGGGCCTTACTTCCAGGGAAGGAAGTAGGGATAAGTCGATAACCTTAATTAATATGTTTGACAAAGGGTCATGGATTCAATTTTCAAAGACAATTATAAAAATTATTGAGTCCTACCCATATTGCATTTTAAACCAAGTTACTATTTAAAAATGAATTAAAACACAATCGATATAAAAACAAACAAACCACTAATTAAATTTTAAAATCTGATTTAATGGAAACCTTTTAATTAATAATAAGTAAGTCCCTTTTTATCCACCCTGACCTCAAGACAAGAACATGGCATAGCCTGGCTTGAGAGCAGTACATGTGAAAAGGATCTAGAAGTCTTGGTTGACCACAAACTTGACATGAGCCAACAGTGTGACGCGGCAGCTAAAAAAGCCAATGCAATTCTGGGCTGCATCAATAGGAGTATAGCATCTAGATCAAGGGAAGTAATAGTGCCACTGTATTCTGCTCTGGTCAGACCTTAACTGGAGTACTGTGTCCAGTTCTGGGCACCACAGTTCAAGAAGGACACTGACAAACTGGACTGTGTCCAGAGGAGGGCAACCAAAATGGTCAAAGGCCTGGAAACGATGCCTTATGAGGAACGGCTAAGGGAGCTGGGCATGTTTAGCCTGGAGAAGAGGAGGTTAAGGGGTGATATGATAGCCATGTTCAAATATATAAAGGATGTCATATAGAGGAGAGAGAAAGGTTGTTTTCTGCTGCTCCAGAGAAGCAGACACGGAGCAATGGATCCAAACTACAAGAAAGAAGATTCCACCTAAACATTAGGAAGAACTTCCTGACAGTAAGAGCTGTTCGACAGTGGAATTTGCTGCCAAGGAGTGTGGTGGAGTCTCCTACTTTGGAGGTCTTTAAGCAGAGGCTTGACAACCATATGTCAGGAGTGCTCTGATGGTGTTTCCTGCTTGGCAGGGGGTTGGACTCGATGGCCCTTGTGGTCTCTTCCAACTCTATGATTCTATGAAGTTTGTTGTTTTTCCATATTACATACCATGACTAATATTTCTGTAGGAACTTGGTACTCATTAAAATCAAGAGTTATTATTTCTGGCATCTGTCAAATCTCTTAAAATATTTAAATATTTTTTTAACAAATATTTGTCTGTAGTGATCTTAAGGCCCACTCACAATTGTCCTCAGTATTCTTGGACCCTGCATGCAAAAACCTAACCTTCGTATGTTTGTTCAATGAAATCCTACTCAGGGAAGGCATTTTTCCTCAATTCAGGGAAGTCAGCAACTCAGCTGGCAGAAAAGACCAAGCAAAATACATGTCACTCCAAGATGCACAGAAAGAGCTCAAGAATACCACTAAGTTCACTTCGCATTACAGTCATCATATTCTGTCACATCCACCTCTGTTGATTTAATTTAAGGAAACGTTGAAAGGGGCACTCCAGGGCTTGGAAGAAAAGCAACACTAAAGCATAGGTCTTGTGAATTCAGCTGAGGGGCCAGAGGATGGTACAGACTTCCCTCTCCCTGGCTGTATAGTCACATGCAGCCCCTTCCCCTGGTATAGTCACAGAAAGCACCACCAACATTGCTGGTGGTTGGAGACATAGCAGCTCCTGAAGGAGCATCTCCACGACCATCATTCGGCCCAGACACTGAGGTCCAGCACAGAGGGCCTTCTGGCGGTTCCCTTACTGCAAGAAGCAAAGTTACAGGGAACCAGGCAGAGGGCCTTCTCCATAGTGGCTCCCACCCTGTGGAACACCCTCCCATCAGATATCAAGGAAATAAACAACTATCTGATGTTTAGAAGATATCTGAAGGCAACCCTGTTTAGGGAAGTTTTTTAATGACTGATGTTTTAATGTATTTTTATTCTCCTGTTGGAAGCTGCCCAGAGTGGCTGGGGAAACCCAGCCAGATGGGTGGCGTATAAGTAATAAATTGTTGTTGTTGTTATAGTATACAGATTGGCAGTCACTTTGGACCCACCAGAGCAAACAAACAAACAAACATTACCTGGATGTGCACCTGGATCAAGATGAAGAGTATGTTAGCCTTTGAGTTAGTATATTTTATCTCCAATCAAAATCAATGGGAGGAGGAAACCAAGGAGCTGTTTTCCTCAACTTCTGCCCTGGCTGGGACAAGCCTGGCAGGGCTTAGGAAGTCATGGTTCCTTCCACTGTCATCCAACATAGGATTGCTTGACCTGACTTGCTTTATACCAGGTTAAACTACTTGTTCAGCCAGCCCAGTACCAGTTACAATAATAGCTAGCGGCTCTGCAATATCTCCAGTGGAAGTCTTTCTCTCCCAAGCCCTGCGACCCGATTCTTTTAACTCGAGATGCCAGCGTGTGTTTTTGTGCATGTTTAGGATTGCAGTCTAAAACAATTAATTTATGTAGCAATTAAGGGGTTTCCAGCTGTAATGATTTAAGAGAATATGAAAAAAGGGTTATAAATGGGTTAAAATTTAATGGTAAAAGCTGATTGATAATGGGCTAAAATGAAAAAAATTTAAGGTTAGACCGTTAAGATAAATTATAGAAAGAATTTGCTGAAATAGTTAATTGAATTAGAATACAAAAAAGGGAGGTGTGAGGAGGTCGATGAAACAAGTAAATGAAAGGTAAAGATATGGAATACTGGATGTGTGTTTTAGTGTTTTTGTTTCTTTTTGCTGTATTGTTGTATTGTTTTTTTAATGTTTTTCTTTTTATGTATTGTAATGTATGTTCTGTTAAACTTTTTATTGTTTTTCTTTTTTCTTTCTTTTGTAATCTTTAAACTTCTAATAAATATCATTTTTTAAAAAAACAATTAATTTAACCTAGCACAAACAGTTATACAGCAAAATAAAGCAAAACGGCATGTAGCAGAATAAAAACCAATGGCACAGCAGCAAAGCATGAATAGCAGGAGAAAGGCTCAATCTTTTTTTAAAAAAATGCATAGCATTCTGGTTGTTTCATCAGGATGAAAGAAAACTGGATAGTTATGGAGGCTTTGAAATGCCATTTCCAAATATACTAACAGAGCATTTTGGAAACAAATAGACACTCATAGAGAAGGCAGCAAATCCAGTAATCCTGAATAAAATTACCCAAAGATTCTTCCCCTTGCAACCAACTATTCCCCCCCCCCCTTTCTCCATCTCGCCCTCTCTCCGTGGATGTTTCCAGATTGCCACTATTTTGTAAGTGAGATTCCAGAAAATTCAGGTTGTGCACTTAAAGTGGATTTGGGGTCTTGCACAACAAACTCACTTCCGAAAATGAGATTGGACATTTTGTGATAAGGAAAGTGACAGAAAGATCTACTGGAAAGTGTGGGAAACAATTGATTGATGCAACATGGTATATTCTCCCTGCAAACAACTCAGAATGAATTCTCAGTGACTATTGGATGTCATATAACTTCATGCAAACTAATCAGAATGAATGACTAATTAAACAGGTCATCCGGAAGAGACCTTTCTCTCAGCTGTCTAACCTTCTAACTTCTCTGCAAAACAATCTCCAAACTATTTCCATTTGTTTTCTGTCCTTCATACCACATTTCAGAAGACAAGAACTGAGAAAGTTTCCAAGGAGTGCCTGGAAAAATAGCTCCAGCATTCTGAATATGTTCCCTCGGTTGGGGAGGCGGGTGGTCACCTTATGTTTTAAATGCCCTTAGGTCTACCACACCTTTCCAGCACTACTTTTATATGTTGCTCAGATGAAAAAAATTCATCCCTTGCCCCCACATTTACTCCTTTGCCGAACATCTAGAAAGAAGCCTGAAGCCTGGATCTTGCTAAGATGCATTACCCCCAACATGTGAGTGGCAGAGCTCCCTGGAGAAAAGGATAAGTAAGCTTGCATTATTTGATCTCCCAAACGTTAAGCTTAGCAACTGCTTTGTCGCAGATAAAGTTATTCCGCCTGCATTCTCTTGATGAATAATTCAGGAGGGACTGGGAGTACCAGAACTATAGTCCTTGCCAATTATGGATGCTAAGTTACATAAGACAAAAAGCATGGTCTCTTTGCTGTAAACAACTATTCTTTTCGTAAGCTTTCCCGAATGCTTCCTTCTTCCTCCCCATCCCCTTCGCCCCTGTAAAATGGGCCTGTAAAAATAAATCAGTCTCCTTCAAAGCCCTTGAGTAGGCTGGCTTGGAACACTGTGGCAAGTTATTCAAGGACAGAATGGTGACATCCCATCCAGGGGGAAACAGTTGGGCACTATTTCCAAAAGGTTCTTCCCTTTTTTACAAGGCTGGGTTTGCCAGCAGCTGCACAGCAGTGACCCCTTATGGAAAAGTTGCTTGTGTTGTTAGGTTTCGCTCCCTCTTTTCTCTCTCACACACTCACTTTCTTTGATAATTTACTGTTCACTTTGCTGTGTTACATAGTTTATAAGAAGTCCCCCCACCCCGCAACATGCACATCCCAATCTGCAGGTTGCAGTAAGAAATCCTGTTTTATCTTGTCATAAAATAAATACTTGGTGGTAGTCAGCAGCAGAGCTACACAGAAGGACTTGACAATAGAGCACTGCAGAATTGCAGTCCTGCTGCCTGGAGGAACAGGGTTCCACTCTTGCAAGCCTGTCTCTCAGGAATGTCAAGAATGAATTCATAATCTACAGGCCTGAGAAACCATCAGAACCATAAGGCAGGCCTGCATAATTGTTCTCCATCAAACCAATCACCGTCCATCTGCCGTAAATGGTGTGCCATCCACCCCACTGACCAAAGGCTCAAATAAACCTTGAGAACTACTGAGCAATATACATCAGGTGAGTTGCGTGGCAGATCAGAAATTTTCCCAAGCAGCTATGCATGCAGTTAAGAAGGGTGTTTGGGGTAGAGGTGCGGCTAGTCAGATGAGTATACAGTGGTACCTCAGGTTAAGAACTTAATTCGTTCCGGAGGTCCGTTCTTAACCTGAAACTGTTCTTAACCTGAAGCACCACTTTAGCTAATGGGGTCTCCTGCTGCTGCCACGCCGCCGGAACACTATTTCTGTTCTCATCCTGAAGCAAATTTCTTAACCCGAGGTAATATTTCTAGGTTAGCGGAGCCTGTAACCTGAAGCGTATGTAACCCAAGGTACCACTGTACCTGGTAATCAAGCCTTACTGGAAATTGCAGTCAAAAACCAGAGAACTTGTGGTCTTCCAGATGGTGTTCAACTCCAATAGGCCCCAGCAAGCATGGACATTGGTCAGAGGTGATGTGATGTGTTGTCTAGCAACATCTGCTGGGGTATAGGCTCTCCATCCCTTCTATACAGCGTAGTCTGTTCTCCCACCACTACTCTGTGGAAGCTGGCTATTGTTATTCAGCGGTGATGGAAATACATTCAGTTCAGGCTCGGTGGTGTTCCAGAGCTGAACTCCAATATGTCTTGTTACAATTTAAGACCTGACTGGAGGGGTTACTGTGATGACTGCTCAGATATGCTCCAAAAATTCAAGGCCACATTTAGACACTCTAGTGCATTAGAGTGGTTTCACCTGTGCACTTTCTCTGCCCACAGTGACTTTCCGGTAGCTTGTTTTTCTAGGCATGGTCCTCTAGTACTCAAGGCTTATATCTCCATATGTCAGCTTCTGTGGGTGAACATCACTCTCCTTCACAAAGGATGGGAAGAAATGCACCTGGACACATTGAAGACATCATTCTGTGAGGAATAAGAAACACTTCACAAATTGCTTTTTGAACAAATTTAAACCAACCAATATGTTTTTCATTTTATTTCTGACATGATCATCAGATATAATCATCCCTAAAGGACCTTTTTTGTTTTGTTTTTTATGGACTGTAAAATGATCATGCATTCTCATGGGGCATACGCAAGCTATCCACAATGGGATTGATTCCCCCCCCCCCAGTTTCCACACTCCTTTTTCATTTTCAACCTGACTCTTGCTTTCTGCAAAGATGGGGATTATAAATAGTGTCCAATCACTTTTAAAGTTTCAAGGGTGGAGCTTCTCTGTGCCATAACTCTAGCCTTCAAAATCCTCTTTTTGGAAGAGAAACCATGACATGGCCTGCTTTTGATTTTTGTGGTTTTTGAGGAGTTGTCATTATTTATATATTAATTTCTAGATTTGGCACTGCATCTGTGAATAAATTTGATTTCCAAGAGTATGGAAGCCAAACATTGTAATTTATTCTGACCGATAAAGTCTAATGAAAAGAAACAAATTGATGTCTGAAACATCCTGTAGTGACAAGTCTCATTTTGAATACAGCTGTTCCATTTTCTGCTGTAGTGACATTGCCAGCGCCTTCCAGATTTATTTACTACATTCTTTTGTCCTGAGTGCTTTACCACCAAGTGCATGAGAAGAACAAAAACAACAACATGGCACTTGATGTGATGCTCTAAACAACATGTTCCTGCCTCTTACTTCTGCAAGGTTTCTGAAGAAGGATCAAATGGCATCTTGAAGCCGAGTGTGGTATATACTGGCTTGGAACATGAGTTGAGAAGAATCTGATTCAAATCTCTGCTCAGTCGTGCTCTCAGAAGACGGTCCTAGACAAGTTACTATCGCTTGATTTTAGCCAAAAGGCTGAGAAGCAATGACAAGCTACTATCTCTGTGGCATGGGTATCATAATACCAACGTTTCTCTCTCAGTGTTGTTTTGAAGGTAACGTTAAATGAAATGGTTTGGGGGATGCACTACATGAGAACACCTGCTGTTTCTCGTCTTGTAAATCAGGGATGGAAAATCTTTGGCCTTATTTCATGATATACGAGCATGTTGCCTTGCCCAGTTCATGATGCCATGCCCGCAGGTCTGAACTTTTTTCTGAACCAAACTTGCAAGAATTCAACAAAAGGCACTAAATGTTGGGACCCTATGAGGACAAATGTAAGTTCCAAAGGCCAAGGAGTATCAGCGTCCAACTGCCTTGATCCTATCTGTTGCCATTCTCCATTGGGCCATGGTGGGAGCTCCTCCAACTGTGCTGCAGCTGGGAGGAGGAAAAGCCCCACCCACCATGGCCATGCCGCAATCTCAGCTCCCCTATGATTACAGAGGTAACACCCATTTTGTCCTAATGTACTTACTAGTCCAACTGATTTACCTGGCTGCATTATTCCCTCACATTGCTTCCCAAAAATTTTTTTATAGATCTGAAGTCATGAGCCAAAGTGTAATCACTGATTAGAGATGACAAATACATGGTTTAGGACCTGTTCTGACAGTCTTCCACAAATTTTGTTTTATTTTTATTTTTTATTTGCTGGAGAATAAATGCAGAAAGGGGAGACAACTACATTTCTTGTCAACACAGAGGACAAATAACAAAAGTAAATCCCTACTTCTACAGCTGAATCTGACAGTTTTGGATTCTCTATTTCTTGTTTTTCCAATTCCCTACGTTTCCACATCAGTTTGAAAATTTTCTAAAATACGTCCTCCTGAAAATTCATCAGAATTCTGGCACAAATTTCTCTTCTTATACACATTTTTATATACACTTTTGCTTAATATACACATTTTGGCAAAGCAATTTCCCCATACAACTTGCATTTTTGGTGTGCTTTTTCACTAACACATTCATTTCTATGCACAGTTTACCCTGCATTTTTGTAGACATCTCCTGGCTAGAGAACTGTGTGAATTTTCAAGACTGGCTGTGTTTTCATTTGTGTGGTGTTTTGGAAGGTGAGAACTATATAGATAGGTTCGCCTTTAAATGCTAACTGAATTTCATTTGTCCCCCATCCCTACCAAAATGTAACTTTTTTCTCAATTATACACCGCAGAAGAAAACCAGAACACAGAAACTAAATGGGAAGGAATTCAGTGACTAAAGAACAATTTAAAGTGAGATAGGAGCATTTTTTAACCATGTGGATTTCATTACAAGTGATCAAAGTATGACATGGAATACAGGGAAAGGAAATAAACCCACATGGGCCTTTGATTGATTAAATGCGACCTAAATCTAGCAGTTTGACTGCTTTTAATAGTTAAAGATTTATATGGACACAGTTAAGTTTTTAAAATCAATCAGGTTGGTTTTGTTCTTTGAGAAGTGCTATGACAAGCTCTCCATATAAGCAGCAGATGCAGCTAGACGAAAAGCTGTTCACAAGCCTGTTAAGGCTGAAGTCCTATACAATTACCTGGAATAAGTGCCCTTGAACTTAATGGGGTTTACTTCTGTTTGGACATGTCTAGGATTGCAATATTAGTAGCCTTGCTGCATTAAACAATACATGGACTTCTTGCTGGAGAATAGTTATACATGAGAATAGGTATTTAGAGTCTCTTGTTTTTAACAAGACCTCTATTACCGAACCCTGGTCTACAGTTATGTGAAAAGCGCCATATAATAAATGCTCAGAAATTGCATATTCTGCAGATTGCAAAGTGGTAATTACATCTGAAGTCACCCAAAGGCACAGGCAATGATTAGTGGGAGACCAGAAATTTTGAATCACCAGATTTCACTTTAGGAAGAACCACTTAATTACCTGACTCTTACGTGGTCCGTGAATACCCTACAATTACTAGCACTTTAGTAGAACCCTACTGAAAGGATAAGCTTGTTGAGTGAGATGGGAGCTTTTCAAATGCATTTGATCTTTTAATGGCTATGTATTGAAATCCATGGGAAGCAGTTCCCACTATTAATTGCTCAAGGAGCCAGAGCAAGCCTAGATTTCATCAGCTGCTGAATTAATTTTAAGAATTGTCTATTTGGGAAGGCAGAAAATCACGAAAGACCAAAATTGTGCCTGGATCAGCTGTGCTAGTGAGGATGAAAGTTCATACAATACATTCCCAACGATTTTTACAGAGGGAAACTTTTTAAAAAGCAAAAAAACAAAAACAAATTTGGGTAATTAGTACAATTACTAATTTTTGCACATAACAGCAATGTACTCATAAAATTTGATTTTTAATTATTTCTGAGATTTAACATGTACACTTGAATCTAGATGGAATAAGAATATTTTAAAATATTCCCTAACACCTAACTATACTCTATCCATAATGGCCTATATATGTGTCATTTTATGCCTTTAAAAAATTGTAGTTTCTTAATAGCCTCAGTTTTTAAATATCACAGTGAACTATGAAAGAACCTTTGCAAGTAATGAATGAGCTCCACAGCAGGGCCCTAAAGCCCTGCTACCTCCTCCTTAAAGCCTGGCCTTGGGAAGAAGGCAAGGGGATCTAGGACCCTGTCAGAGCCCTCATGCCTCCTTCCAGAAACCAAGCAAGTACTTACAGGGCTTTGAGAAGGCACCCTCCTCAGCAGCGCCCCCAGTGCTCTGCTCACAGTGCCCAAAACCATCCCTGGCTGCAGTCTGTTCTGTATAAGGGCTGTTCCATGCTGGCCGGAAAGCTGTCTGTGGACAAGTACCTGCTCCCTTGGCCTAAAAGCGAGATGAGCACCGCACCCCATAGTCGCCTTTGACTGGACTTAACTGTCCAGGGGTCCTTTACCTTACCTTTTTTACCTTATTTCTATATAAGGGTTTGAGCCCCACCATTGCAATAGTATCGTTATTCCCACAAGCCTATAATTATTTCCACAACAGCATTGTAGTCTGCTGGCAAAGTTGGGCAGTATTTTCTCAGCAAGCAAATGTAACTCAAGTCTAGGATTGCTCTGACATAGTGTTACTTTGTCATTACGTGTTACACACACACACACACACACACACACACACACACACACACAAAATCATTTTCAATACCCATACAATGTTTCAGAACTATCCTTCTGAGGATAGCGTGAGTCTTTTATTTGAACTTAGTTATTAATTCCTTTTCACAACTTCCACATCATTTTCCCCCCTTCAATAGAAACATTGTAAAAGAGGTAGATGGAAATGGACATGTTTTACAGCCTACAAGATTTGCATCACTCAACCACTAAGTGCTAAATGATTGCTTCATAGGGGGGGGGGGAGGAAATAGACTAGGAATGGTTTGGGATGCTGTTAATCTGGTAAGAAACTAGTGACAGTCACTTTCAGTAGGTGATGGAGGGTAGCCCTGGAATATAGGATCTATATGAATCTGCCTTATACTGAGGTGCTCTTTACTTCAACCTGATCTCCTCCATATGTTTTGGTCTACAACTTCTGCCATTCCTAACCACTGACCTTCCTTGGTGGGGATGATGAAAATTGCCCTCTAGAACTTCTAGAGGGCACCATGTTGGAGAAGGTTGACTTGCTCCGACAGGTACTTGATGTACTGAGTCTCAGATGGTGGCCTTTCCAAGACCAACTACCTGAGATTCTCTGCGCTCAAGATGTCAGGGATCTTTGTGTGCAAAGCATATGCTCAGCCACTGAGTTAATCTCCTGGATTTGCCCTATTTTAAAACAGACCAATGGCCAAAACTACTGATCCCTCCTCACAAATTCTCTTTATCTTCGATCAAATGCTCTTTTTGTCAGAACGGACAAAATGTGACCTCTGGGCTTCTCCAATGTTGCTAAAACTAGAACGGGTCAAAATACTGCTGCATAAATTTACAGCTATCCTTCTGAGCAAATTCCATCCTCCAGCTGTAGAAAGAAGAATTTTACAACAGGAAGTGGAAAGATATTTTCATTCCAGCCAGAATATGAAGAAAAAGGTGGTGGTGAAGGCAGACTGGATTCTTTGTCTACGTAATGAAGAGGCCCATGCAAATAATACCTAAAGTGGATGCAGGGATTAATTTGAACCAGAACAGACCAGAACCCTCAAGTAATAATAAAGATGGAGTTATTTGAAGAGTATTTTGCCTTTGAGGCCAAGTAACCTCAGTCAGCCAACACAAAGTATCCAATATTCCAGGTGTGGGGAACATTTTGCCCTCCAGAAGTCAGTGAACTACAACTCCCAACACCTCTGATCACTGACAATGTTTGCTGAGACAGATGAGAGTTGTAATACAGCAACATCTGGCAGGGGGCATATACCTGCAATATTCTATAACATAATTTGATGGAAGGGGAGGTGTCAAAATCAAAGGTTGTCATTCAGACACTTAGGATGCTGCCTTGCCTTATAGCCCAGTATTGTCTACTGAGTGACAGTGGTTTTCTCCAGGATTTTAGACTGAGGTTGTTCCTTTCCCTACTTGAAGATTCCAGAGATTGAAGCTGGGACTCTGTCCCTGAGATATGATCCTTCATCTTTTCATTTTAGAAATTTAACACTCTTGTCAGGCACCCTGTTACAGTCATACTCAATTCCTTTTACAGTCGTACCTTGGAAGTCAAACGGAATCTGTTCCAGAAGTCCTTTCGACTTCCAAAATGTTCGGAAACCAAAGCACAGCTTCTGATTGGCTGCAGGAAGCTCCTGCAGCCAATCAGAAGCCGCAGAAGCCATGTCAGGCATTCGGCTTCCAAAAATAGTTCGCAAACCGGAACAGACACTTCTGGGTTTGCGGCATTCAGGAACCAAAACGTTCAAGAACTAAGCTGTTTGAAAACCAAGGTATTACTATATTTGTAAACACTCCTCCTCAATATAACACAGTTTTTAGGATTATTTGTGCTGCAATCTAAAACCTTACTGGAAGTGTGTGGAGGGGAATAGAGAAAAGGGTTTCCTGACAGTTATTTGTCTCCCGATACAAAACCTGTATGCAAACCAGACCTATGACGTAAACTTTGTGGAATGGGATGTTTGCTTTTTCACTCTTGATGGTGATATCATTTGCAACTCATTTAATCAAAAAGATGCAGATGGAAGATGGGGTTCACTCTTTTTTTAAATCCTGGTTTCTTGCTATTTTGTTTCCCTTTGTACATTTTGTGTGCTATTAAAAAATAACATAGGAAATTGCATTAAATGAGAGGAAATTGAATTAAGCAAGAGGAAATCAAATTAAGCAAACCTGCTCCACTAATGCTAGGCGCTTGACTTAAACCAGGCTTGGGATTCAAAATGTCTGAGGCACCCTTGACATAAGCAGGGTATTAAGGACCCAGAACCATGGCAGCTGAATAAAAAAAATAACTAATTTCCCTAACTAGTTACTACTTCTTCTCTACTTTATTCAGACCAGCTTAAAAGTGCCTTTAAGTGTTACATCACACATTCAGAGAAAAGGGTGGGAACAGAAGTGGTTGTGCAAATAGCAAATCTGAGTTTTGCACTTTCATATAATGTTCGGAAAAGAAACTTGGCAGCATCTTTCCACTCAGAAGAGGTACTTTTTTTCTCTCTCCATATTACCCAGAATTCACCCACACATCCATTTTTTGCTAAAGCAGTTTAGACAGCTCAGTTGGTTAGACCAGTGGTTTTCAACCAGTGGCCATGGCACTGGCCTCTGTCCCTCTTTCCTTCCCTCCCTCCTCTTATGCCTTCTAACATCTCTGCCTCCCAAAGGCTTGCACAGCTGTTTGTTGCT
This sequence comes from Podarcis bocagei, assembly GCF_964188305.1. Lineage (NCBI taxonomy): Eukaryota > Metazoa > Chordata > Lepidosauria > Squamata > Lacertidae > Podarcis > Podarcis bocagei. The sequence continues at coordinate 41,860,687 of NC_138127.1, forward strand.
GGCTGCAATCTCCCCAGGTAAATGGTGCCTCTGGGGCTGACCAGGGGGTGCTAGTTGCCAGGAGCTGAGGTGGCTCAGAGACCAGGGGTGACTGCGGCAGCTGCTTGGAGGGCTCCCAAAGAGAGGGGAGAGGAGAGGAAGCGGAGGGAGCACTCCACAAAGGAGGGTGTTTGAAAAAGAGTGAGAGGCTGCCAGCTTTGCAGGCAAGGGGTGACATAACTGGGCTCCTGAGCCCCACAGGGATACCACAGAAATAATGTAGTTGGTCAATGGAGCCATGGATTCACAAAGGTTGGAAACCTCTGGGTTAGATGCTTAATTTGACATTCCAATTTAATCTACTGATATGGAGTATGTTAGGCAGCAACAAAGCACTGTAGGGAAAGGTAAAGGGACCCCTGACCATTAGGTTCAGTCGCGAATGACTCTAGGGTTGTGGCGCTCATCTCGCTTTTTTGGTCGAGGGAGCCGGCATACAGCTTCCAGGTCATGTGGCGAGCATGACTAAGCTGCTTCTGGCGAACCAGAGCAGCACACGGAAATGCCGTTTACCTTCCCGCCGGAGTGGTACCTATTTATCTACTTGCACTTTGACATGCTTTCAAACTGCTAGGTTGGCAGGAGCAGGGACCAAGCAATGGGAGCTCACCCCATTGTGGGGATTTGAACCACCGACCTTTTGATCGGCAAGCCCTAGGCTCTGTGGTTTAACCCACAGCACCACCCACATCCCATATGGAGTATGTTAGGCAGCAACGAAGCACTATAGCAGTCTTTAATGTAAATTTAGGAAGTAGGTACTTCAAGTTGTTCTGTAAGCGTTGATTGGTTTGAACATATGATGCTTTATATTGAAATTCTATACATGGAATTGGGATCAAACCAATGATAGCCTACAGACAGATATGGAGCACCTGTTCAGAAGTTATTTGAAAGGAGTCTAGTCCCATGCAAGATTCCAATGGACTGCAACCATAGTTGACTAATTGCTGGCGTGATTTTTTATTAGTGGGGCTGAAGGCACTGTTGCTTTTAAAAAGTTGTTTGAATTCAGGTTCATTGCTGAAATATCAAAGGAGACCCAATGTCTTTTTGACCACTATTGCTCTGTGTCAATGCAGTTCCTGATGGGTATTTTTATTCAGATATTTGTGCACTGGTATACTGTACAGTTTTCTTTTTCCTTTTCTCAATGGAAACACAATCACAAGACCATCTCTCTACTCCCTACCATTGCCATGCCCATTTGGACCACACAGGCCCTTCTGCTGAGTGCAACTTCTAGCCCAGCTGCCCAGACTTGGGCTACCGTGAGATGCTGTCTAGTTTTGATGTGCTGGGGCAACACAGCTGTCAAGCACTACAAAATATTTGTAGATCTAGAAATGCAAAAGAAAAATATTGGTATTTGCCTCTGAAACATGTGGATATCTTAATGGAGTTCTGTATCTCTTGTTTTTTATTAAAATAACTTTAAAACAATTGTATTTGATTACCACTGGGATTTGGATAATTGCATCATTTAATAACTAAACTTTACTAGCATATTGCCGCTAGTGTGAGGTTGTTGGGGTTTTTTACTTTTTAGAGCTAAAAACAGCTGGAAAACTGTTTTTCAAATGTTTTTCTAGCATTTTGTTTCTGTGTTTTGTGTGTGTCAGAGAGAGAGAGAGAGAGAGAGAGAGAGAGAGAGAGAGAGCATTTGATTTTTAGCAGCTGAAAGAGAGACAGGCCATTATCAGACTGGCCATGGTGTGCAAATTCATTTGCTGGCTCCCTTCATTGCTCTCAACAGCACAAGTATGGTTCTAATCAGGGGCAAGATCTCTGAACTCTACCTTTGTGATTTCGATTAAGGGAAGACTTTTTTTTTTTAAAGAAAAAGGAAAAAACCCACAAATGTAAACAAAACCACAAAAAAATCTGTTGAATAATACCATTTTTCTCCAAATGATTTTTCCACTTCTGCTGCCAAAGCAAACACATGGTACATGTTAGGCAGTCGGGTCTACATCAATTCATCAGTTGAATGAACTGCACCAGTTCAACTGCCAAACCTGTTACACTAAATCCCACTGTTTTTAAAGCCTAACTCCAAACATCCTTTTAGCCTTGCAGAGAATTCAGAGTACTGCTTACACATACTGTATTTCTAAAATTTCAAAGAGAATTTCTCTCTCTTGCAAAATATCTTTACAAAATATTCCTCTAAGCTGGAAAATAAAGCTGAGTTGCAGAGACAGTACAATTAAAAAAAGAAAGAAAAGCTTTTTCAGCAATTCCGAGAAATGTCTTCCCTTCTGAGCAATTTTTCAGCATTCCTTGCTTACATGTTTGCTTATTCATTGACACTGCCCTCGGTTGCCCTTAGTGGGATCATAGTATAGCTAAACCTGGTTCTATGTAGCAAAGTGACATCATCCCAATTACTGTGTGATCTCCAATTGGATAGGGACACGCATGTGACTAACAAGGGAGTAGGAAGCAGCTGCCACAATGGAAATAAATGGCAGTTCCTAATAAGATTCTGAAAGTGAATAGTCACAGAGTCAAATGTTTGGGAGAAGATTTCTAGTTTCTTTCTGAGAGCATATGCCTGTTGGAGTGCCAACTGAAACTCAAGGAGCTTAAGGGTGGAATTCAATTATGAACACCCCATCAGCATAAGTGTTGCAGCTTGTCAGGTAGCCCAATCCCAACTTCACCACCCCTGTTTCCCTCCTCTCTAAAGCCCTGTTCTGTAGGCTGCCCAAATGCCCCTCCCTGAGCCAATTTTTTGGGGGGCACCATGGGAGGAGCGGGGGGGAATGCCCATTGCTCAAGGGGAAGCACTGATGTGCCTCATTAAGGGAATCCCTCCCTCAGCTAGTTATAGATGTAGCATGGGATGAGGAACTGAGATAGTTAAATCAATCCAAGTGTAACTTTTAATTCACAAGTGCAAATTCGGTGAGTCAGTTTCCACACTACACCACATTACCACGGATCAGATCCAGCAAAGAAGTTAGTTAATGTCATTGCTAACTTGTCTCGCTGGTTTCTATGGGACCCAAATTCAACCAACTAAGTGCACGTCAAGCCCCTTATGTTTAGAAAAGGCTCATGTCAGCAAAAAACCTACAGTCATAGCTCAGCTCCCGAATGCCTTGGGAGTCAAACATTTCTGCTCCCGAGCGATCGAAAACTGGAAGTGAGTGTTCCGGTTTTGGGATGTTCTTTCGGAAGCCAAATGTCTGACGGGGCTCCCAAGGCTTCTGATTGACTGCAGAAGCCACCCTTTGGAAGTTGACCATTTTGGAAGCCGAACAGACTTCCAGAACAGATTCTGTTCGACTTCTGAGGTATGACTGTACAACTAACACTAATGGTAGTATACCTGAAAAGGGTAGTCTATACATTCCCATTCTCTTTACTCCCCCCCCCTGGACTTTCCAGCTCCCGTATTTGCTGTTCTAAAGATCATTTTTGTCTTTGGAACAAAGTGAATGGAGGGTCACCAGGGTTTTACTTTTCCCAGCACATCTTCACATTGACTTCATTCCAACATAGGTGAACATTAAAGGCTATGCAAGGATCACCTGTATCCAACAAAGGTTATATGCTCCCTTTACACACCTGGAAATTTGGGTCAATGCAATGTATAGTGAAGCTGTAGTAATAGCATAATCTTGTATGTATTAAGTCTCAGAATGAATCCAAACCCATCCAGGCAGCCCTGGAAAAAGTCCTCTCTGAAACCCTGGAGAGTCACTGCCAGTCAGCACAGACAATTCTGAGCTAGAAAGGCCAATGATCTGATTTGACAGAAGGCAACTTCTGATGCTCCTCAGCAAGTCTGTTTCCAAACTCATCCTTATACATTAGAGCAGACACAGTGAACTACCAAACTACAGGCCAGATGTGGCCAGCTGAGCCTCTAATCAAGCCCTGAGCTTCCCCTTCTCAGCCCTCTCTGTGAACCATAATTACACTACATTAATTGAAGCCGCTAAGTGGCTTGTACAAGCCTAAACTCATGCAGGAGTCTATTTGGGGGTGGGGTGCATCTGGGAAGTAATAGCTGCCTCCCCCTCCCAATAAAAAGAAAACCTGACCCAAATTTAGGCATGTTCACTCTCATGTTAACAGTACAAAACAGAGCAGAGACCATCCTATGGTGTACACTGTGGTTTTGCCCATTGTTGAACTGGGTCTTTGTACAAATGGGAAATTCATGTAGGATTTGTGTGTGGGATTAAAATACTTGTTATACATTTTCCATGGGAGACATGGATGGCAAAAGGGGGTTAAAAGCTCCTGGTGTTTTCTGGTTTGATCATGAATAAGGTTAAAACATTGACACTTTCTTGTAGAAAGAGTAGCTGCCAATTTAATCTGACTTCTCAGAAATCTTTTTTACCTGTTGTTATGGATTTTAACGTGCCAAAACTCTGCAAAACATTCTAGGAGTTTTCTTCTCCCATCATGTTGGGTGGTCTATTTCATTCGAATAACTATCAGATGGTGCCCATTTTGGGGGAGGGGGGAATTCCTTACATTTCGGCATGCACCCTTGGCTATGTTGTTTATACTTTTTTGTTGCTTAATTTGACCACAAAAGAAATTCCTTGCTGGTACATGACAAAGTGAATTATCGATACAAATGTTCAGTTAGGCATTCAGGATCAGATATAAAAGCAACAATGCTCAAGGGAAACCACAATATAAATTTGACATGATTTGGCAGATAATAAAACATGTCTGGAGAAGAACATATCTGAAAATTCAAGCAAACAGTTTGCAGCTTCATAATTAGCCTTAATAAGTCCCTCGTTCTTTCCTGTTAGCAAACCATGTAATAATTGAAGTGGCTTTCTGCTTTTAAAAATGGAGCCCACTCTTTTTCTTTTCAATTATTCATAATTCACTATATCATATAGTTCAGACGTGGGTACTTCATCTCCTGAATGCTTCAGGGTTAAGGCATTTCATCTTAGACGGTCAGCAACATAAATCACAAAGCAAGCTTTGTATTTGATAAGAAACTTGCTGCTGCCAGAAGGAACATGAATTTGGTATGTTCCAGCACAGACACTCATATTCTTAAACAATTAGGGACAGATGACTGTAAATTTTGGTTCTCTAACTCTCATTTTTTCCCCAATTTTAAACACAGTCCTCCACATTTCCACAGTGATTTGTTTTGTCTGGGGGGAAAAACCCTCATTAAAAATTATCGGCAATTTTGTGCCGATTTCTCATAATAAATTTTGTCAGCAATTTTGTACAGTTTTGACTAATATACATATTTTTTGCAGAAATTCTCCCTATTATTCTTTTCCTTTTCATTAATATAGCCTCATTCCTCCACTAATGTATGCATTTTGTACATATTTGGTTGGAGAACTGCATCACAAAATTCAAAGACATGAATTTTGAAGGAGAGCTGTTTTTCAGTTCACGTGTTGGTTCAAGAAGTGCAAATTACACAGTTTCTCGTGGATATGCAAAGAAAATCAAATTTCTCCTCCATCCCTAAACAGTAAGCTATTTGAGCTTTCATACCAAGCCTAGCTAAAACCATGAATAAAGAACAATCAATGTAATCCCAGGACAAATGGAAATTTAAATGAGCCTTAAAAACATTAAGAAACATATTCAATTAATGTGAAATACCCAGGACTGGAAACCTCTGGAGCAGATTTGGGAGTGAGGGCAAGGAAAGAGGAAAGGAAACAGAAGTCCTGTTCTATGTTGGATACAACTCTAAGACTACAGTTTTTTTCCATTAATAATGTACTAAGAGAAATTAAGGCATTGGACATGTAACAAAGCTGTTTGTCATGGAGAAATAAAACACAAGCCAGTAAAATATGTAAATGACTTGCACACAAAAATACTGAAATAATTACTAGGTTTCTGAATAATTCCAGGACAACTGATTTCCAGGCACACAGTTTAGAACAGTGTTGAAAGTGGATTTGTTGTGGCAAGGTAACTGACTACTTCAATCCACTTGCAAACCTTCGATTATGCAAACCTCTGCACTTGAATCGCTCCTGCAAAATGCTGACAGTCTGTAGGTACCCTTGGGATGCGTTCAAACTAACCCATTTGAGAAAAACTACATTTATTCACTTTAATCTGGAATCATTCAGGCTGGTCCTCAACATGCTGTTTTTAATCTACACTGATTCTGAATCCTGCCATCCACAAGGGTGGGTGTGATTACTTGGTATACATTTGAAAAACTTCCACTAAAGTTATCCATTCCCCCCCCCCCTTCCTGCACATGTCCCTGTTGAAGAAGGATGTGGTGTTTGCAATCTTGGTGGAACGCAAGATGGTGATGAGAAGGTTGCATCTCCTTTGAGCTCTGCAGTCTGCAGTTTGTTTTTAGTTAGCTTTTAGTCTCTACTCATTAGCCAGATCAGTTTTTATGTAGTTTATTTTATTCTAATACTTCTTGGGTGGTTTTGAAACCTTCAGGAACTATTAGTGAAGTCAAACAACTCTTTGAGCGAGCAGAAGATATGCTCTTCCAACTTGGAGAAGACGATCAACGTCAAGCATTAAGCCAACACTTAATTATCTCTCTTGGCCAGGAGAACCCAAGAGGACTTGAAAACAAGAGTTATGGCGCTTACCAGAATCTTGATATAAGCCCACCCATGATGTCATTGGGGAGTGTGGATACGGCCTCCCACCATTGTTAAGACTATCTGCATATCTTTTCAAATGGAAACACTGCAAGATAATGCAGAATCACTCTGCAATAAACTTTTTGTTTTGCAATGAAACCAGTTTCTCAAGAAGTGTTTTTCAGGTGCTAATAATATGTGATAGATCTAGATTGTGCATGTACTACATAGAAGTAACAAGTGTGCAGTCTCCATTACAGTGGTGCCTCGCAAGACGAAATTAATTCGTTCCGCAAGTCTCTTCGTCTTGTGAGTTTTTCGTCTTGCGATGCACGGTTTCCCATAGGAATGCATTGAAAATCAATTAATGCGTTCCTAGGGAAACCGCCTTCAGACCAGGTCCGGGGACAGTCTGTCCCCGGACCTCTTCTGAAGGCTGGGGGGGGACAAGGGCTTTTCTTCCCACCCCCAGCATTTTAAAAAACCCCGGGACAGCGGAGGACTTCTCCGCTGTCCGGGCGATCTTAAAATGCTGGCGGGCGGCATTTTAAAATCGCCCCGGGACAGCGGAGGACTTCTCCGCTGTCCGGGGTGATTTAAAAGCCCCTGGGAAGGCAGGCAGGGGGGACAAAGACTTTCGCCCCCCACCCGCCTTCAGAAGGTGTTCCCGCCCCGCCGCCCAGCTTCGGAGCAGCGTTCCGAAGCCCGGCGGCGGCGGGAGGAGGCGTTCCCGCCCCACCGCCCAGCTTCGGAGGAGGTCCGAGGACAGTGGGGAAGACGCGCTGCGCTTCCCCGCTGTCCCGGATATTTCCCTATGGGCTGTCGTCTTGCGAAGCAAGCCCATAGGGAAATTCGTCTTGCGAAGCGCCTCCAAAATGGAAAACCCTTTCGTCTAGTGGGTTTTCCGTCTTGCGAGGCGTTCGTCTTGCGAGGTACCACTGTAATTCTAGAATAAAATATTATGTGTGCAACCTTAGTCCAGCAACATCTGAAGTGCCACAGATCCCCTGCCCTTCTCATGAGAGAGATGTAGATCATGAATCTACTCAGATTGTTTCTACATACCATAAAATACAAGAGACTTTTGTTGCAAACTTTTCAGCTGGAGAGTTCTTTTATTTAAAAAATCCACTTACACCTTTATTTTCTTTACGTGGTTATAGCTCTGCCCTTCAATTATAGAAAAGTTTCCTTAAAGGATTTCTAACACTTCACATTGGTAGCCCACATGTTCCTGCTTTTTATCTCTCAGAGGAGGAACAAGCCAGCTCCAACATAGTAAATGAAACCAGATCACTATTTATTAACACCGTTCAGCTGAGACCACTTTGATGCCTGAAAATCAAATCCTTTGTGGTGCCCGACTCTTTTCACATTAATTGAGAATGACTGTTTGGCTTTTGTGTTCCTCTTTAGAGCATAGTAATAAAACACATTTTTATTGAAGACAGTGTGTCTCAAACTTTATGAAATCTCGACCCTCTTCCAAACTTATTTGATCTCTTCCCACCCCTTTTCAATCCCATCATGTAAACCTGACTGGTCCCTATATCACAAGGGCAAAGAATCTTCTTCAATCTGAGGACCAATCCAATCGGTGCATGCCCCATAACTACCTGCTAAAATCCTGTAACTTCCTATTTCATGAATGTTTTTCTCCCACTTTTGCTGCACTCTAGAGCAAGAGTGTTAGAAGCATTGCAGAACAACTAATCAAGTAGAATGATGTGTGGCTGGTCTAGTATAAATTCACAATGAAAGCATTATTATTGGGTCAATAGCATTTTCCAGAATACACTTGCAAAAAACCCCATCAGTCTATAGGGACCCTGAGACATGCCAAAGCTACAGCCTCTCTTAGGGGAGCACAACCAGTTTGGTTGCACTGGGTGCAGAGCCTCAGGAGCAGTACAGGGGGTGCTGCAACTATTATATAGAATGGAGGGCAAGAGGTGGGGCCACAAAACTTTGGCATTGCATAGGGAACCACAGAAATTTGAGACCCCAAGGTCCACCACTGTCTCCACTCTACTCTTTTCCCCAATTGGCTTTTACATATACGCTCTCCCTCCATGCCATGTATGATCCACTGCATTCTTCACACCAATAAAACACACAAAATTTGTTGGTCAGGCAAAAATGGGGATAGTGCTCCTGCTTCAGTGCTTCAAATTGTTGTTTGGAAGAGGGAATTTTAGCAGCTGTAGCTTGTCATGCTGACATTCCCTCTTCTACACAACTATTAAAAATGCAGAAGCCCTGCCCTCCATTGTCATCTGGCTGCCATATGCAAAACAGCTCGCTCACTCCTTAGGCATTCCACACACTTTGATTTGACAAACACTGATTTGAATAATTTGCTGTAGGTCTGTGTAACTGAGCAAACTTCTCACAGCGATTGGTCAGTCCCTAATCAACACCCAACACATACTCACCAATGTATCAGGTTTGTCTCTCATGCTGCCCTGTGTGGGATCCAGGACATATTGAGTGAAAGCATGGTCCTCAGAACTATGAGGCATCTTCTTGAGTTCATGCACTCTTTTGCTGTATTCCTCAGTCTCTCACTGAGAGAACTGTAGGCAACCTTAATCAAGTTTCCCAAGAGAACCACAAAAGCTTCAAAACATAATAGCCGTGCTTTGATGACACCAAATGCCTATTCAGTTCAGCTTTCTATTCCTACAGAGTCCAAACAGAATCATGAGAACGCTCCCCACCCCCACCCTCCCAAAAATCAGGACATGAACACAATACACTCTCCCATAGTTTAGACTTAGTCTTCCTAAGGCAGTCTAGGAAAACCTGTGGTCCTCCATTGGTCATGCTGGCTGTGACTGATGGACATGGAGTCCAACAATACCTATCCGAAGGTGTTAATGGAAGGCCACACCAGTGCTAACCAAAGCTCCCTTCTTTGAGTTTTTATAAAGCTACATAGCTAGGACTATCCTGGTAGCCCCAATTCCAAGGGCTTGTTTATGTGTAACAGTACTAAAAGCTGCCAAGGAACAGCAAATTTTGGGGGCCCATTCTTCCATTTCCTAGCTGGAGAAATCTAGCACACGCTGCAATCTCAGCTACAGACTACAGTTGAATCCTTCTTTCAAGTTGAATTTCAGTGGAGGAAGGGGACCATGTGTGCACCAAGAAAGGTCTCTGTGGAAGCATCTGCACTCATGGCTACCACATTGTCAACCCCTGAGCTATGATGATCTCAATTTGAAGAGCAAGACAAGGATAATACTGTTCAGCAAACTGCCAAACTACCCCCTTTTCTCATTTCCGACACATAGACCGCATGGAACATCCATGTGGTATCCTCTCTTTTAAGAACCCCCAGTATATTAAGCATGTAATTCTGAAATGAATGTTTAAAAAACACTAATTCAAACCATGGAAATCAGCTGTAAATGTTCTAAATATCAAAGCAAGACAAATCATGCTTTCATAGCTTTAATTTTTGAATGCTCTGAACACATTTGTAATTCATTTTTATATTATTACTTTCTCTAGTGTGTATTTTTAATTTGTTTGTCTTACAGCTAACTATTTTTCCACTGTTGTTTCCCACTGCTTCATCTCTTTGCCAAATTCATAATGGTCCTGGAACCTTGCTGGTTTGCTTCGGACAACACAAGGGAGCCAGTGTTTCTATCTGCATCCAAACGTTACTTTTTTATTTTTTTAAAAAAGAGAGGTGCTATTAGTTCAAGACAAATTACAACTCAGCAACATAAATCAGCCAATCTTTCTGCAAAAGCACCCATTTACATGAGACATCACTTGAACCGGTTTGCACAATTTATTTTTCACACTAGTTTAATAGTATATCATCCATCATGTGCCACCCTATGGACATTAAAACAAAGGACTAGGCATTTCATATATTTCAGACAGCTACATTGCTCACTTTTGGGGCAGTTGTACTCTGCAGTGGCAAGTAGTGACATTTCCCCCACACACACACACTTGCTATGGGCATGATTCATCATGCTATGCCCTTGCGAAAATTTTGTTTTTGTGGTGTTTTGATTGTTTGCTGGGAAGATCAATTATTGTATCATAAAAAATTCTGAAGTTCACATAAGTCAGGCAGATGTGCAGCGCTGAATACTTGCAATTATTGTTGTTACAGAAAGGACCAGTTCAAATGAGGTGGCTTCATAAGCCCTGTTTTATGAAGTCGGGAATGAGCATTGGGCTACACCCTCCCTCTCCAGATTCAGCAGAGAGATTCTGGTTTGTTTAAAACAAGCATTCTTTGGTAAGTCTGTACAGGGAAGTCTAGTTTAAGGTTGGTTTACTAACCAGGGTATAAAGCCAGAACGAGATCAAGTGAACAAATTAAGCAAACTAGGATTTCCATTCCCAAACTCGGCCTGCAGTCCCAACTTTATGTCCAAACCAGCCCAGTGCTTTTTAGCTATAAAAATGTTCTGTCTCAATTATGGAACCCTGCCCTGTCTGTAGGTCCTGTGTGGTGACCATGATACCTTATTCAGTATGTCTAAAAGCAAAGTGGAATACAGCAGCTTTCATATAAATATTTGTCAGACAGGGATGGAAGGACTGTCAGTTTTGGTTCTCTCAGGTCTCCACATTTCCTCAGCAATTTGTGATCTTTTAATATTTCGAATAAAAAATATTTCAGCATTTTAGTGCAAATTTCTCCTTACAAACACATTTTTGTATGCAGTCTTGACCAAGGCACACATTTTTGTGAACAATTTCTCCTAATGGTGTGCTTTATTATGTCGTTTACACTAATATATTCATTATTTATGCACACATTCCCCCCAAATATATGCATTTTTGTAAACATAATTTGGTTGAAGAACTGCATAGCAAAATTCAGGTGAGTGTGAATTTCAGAAGTTGGTTATTTCCCTCTTTCTAATATTGTTTCAGAAAGTGTGAATTTCTCCACAATCCATACTACTGGCATATCAGTCAGAAACACTGGATTACAGTCCCTGAACAAAATCCATAAATAGCCACTTCATTGCCCCATGAACATCAACATCACTGTCAGTATTCTGTTCCTATTTCTGACTTTTGGTGATCCTAACTCTAAGTTAGGACACGGGTGGTGCTGTGGGTTAAACCACTGAGCCTAGGGCTTGCCGATCAGGAGGTTGGTGGTTCGAATCCCTGAGATGGGGTGAGCTCCCATTGTTCAGTCCCTGCTCCTGCCAACCTAGCAGTAAGAAAGCATGAAGTGCAAGTAGATAAATAGGTACCGCTCCGGCAGGAAGGTAAACGGTGTTTCTGTGTGCTGCTCTGGTTCTCCAGAAGTGGCTTAGTCATGCTGGCCACATGACCCAGAAGCTGTATGCCGGCTCCCTCGGCCAGTAAAGCGAGATGAGCGCCGCAACTCCAGAGTCATCCGCTACTGGACCTAACGTTCAGGGGTCCCTTTACCTTTAACTCTAAGTTTGCTGGTGTGAATAGGCAATGTGTATACTGAATATATTGGCTAAATCAATGTCAGAATGTAGCAGCTGGAGTCAATATGGAGATGGAAGCTGGCCAACAAAGCTGGCCCACCCATGAGGTAAGGTGAGGTGACCGCCTCTGGCAGCAGAATTCACCAGGGGCAGTAGATCCCAATGTCAATCTTTCTCCCCACTTTGCTCCTGATGTCTTCCCTCACCCATTTTCCCTACTGGGCAGGGGGTGCCATTTAGGGATTCGCCTCTGATACCAAAATGCATTTGTCCAGGCTGCTGATCAAGCTGGTGATTTTTCAGCAGGAATCCTGACCTTGACACGTGGAATGTTACGTATACAGGTTCCTATTTTCACTTGTGAAATAGTGGTGGGGTAGGCAGTTGCCATCATCTGTGAACTTCATCATGTGAGATCTGTGGGCTCTGCGGGTTCACAGATCAAACAGCCAATGACACAGATGATTTAGTCTATGCAGAAAAAGTGGAAAATATTGCACAGCCCTTACTGAACTCCTGTTCTTAAATGACTGGCCAAACCTATGCATCTCCCCTCAGAGGCAAGTGCCACTGAGTTGATGTTCCCCATCACTAGAGCAAAAGTGGTGGTGGGACCATCCATAATAAATCTGAATAGAATCTTATTTTCCATGGCCACTGAAACATTCCAGGCTTCAATTGCCCATGCCAAAAGCTTTGTTTGAGAACAATCTAATACAATAAAAAGTTAACATTATTGTAAACACTTTGGGTTGGGTGGGAGTGCAACTTCTATTAAGCCATTTGAGAAGGACAAACTGTACTTAGCTCAAGGAATGTCAAGGGCTGAGCCAAAGCTTTATTTATATTGTTATATTACACAACATGAATGGAATTGTAGGGTGGAGGCAAAAGGCTTCAAACAGCACCTGATCTGTTCCTACACTGGGCAAGGCTCACTGTACCTGAAGGTCATGGAAGTTGTTGATCTATTCTGGTCCATAAGGGTTGAAATGAAAGCAAGTACTTAGGTTTCAAAGATCTAAACATGGTTAGTGATTTCACTTGTTATTCTTTCCAGTGTCAAAGGCTCGGGACAAATAAGTCACATCGATTCCAATGGGAGAGCTCTATGTGCATGCACAATTCACCCACTGAAATTATAGGGGCCTAAATTTGCTTAATAATGATGGGATTGTGGTCTGTATTTATAATGCTGGTACACAGTCACAAAAATAAGCTCATAAAAGACCTATTAAAGTACCCTATTTTAGTAAATTTTAGAGGCATATGGTAAAGCTTTTATAGAAGAACATTTACTTAAATATTTCCCCAAAGGACAGAGATGTTTAACATGCACTGCCATTATGAGAAATTTCATTTACAGTCATACGGGTAATTGTGTTTTAAGGTTAGCCAGGATCTGCATGAATGTTGCTTGTAGCTGTCTCTGACACCTTTTATTGCCCACACATTCATTTCATTTCTAGCCAATTCTATAGGGTACAACTAACAATACCAACCAGGTCACGCTTGCCAAACTCACTGTGAAAGTACCTCAGAAAAGTTTGATGATGGCAATTTCATGATAATATGCAGTAAACAATAGACTCAAATGTGTTAATTTTTATCAATAGCGCTTTACACTGAAGTAGTAAAGCAATAAATTTGCTTGTACTGTATAGTGATTGCCCCTGGAAAGGCAGGGTAGCCTAACCTAGATCAATTCATCACTAAACAAAAATGTACCCCAAATTGCTGCCCAGCTACAAATGTCAGGGAGTTCCTAAGAGTTGTGCAGGCCTTTCCTAGGTGGTAGCAACTTATTTGTTATGTTGATCAATAAAAGTTTATGCCCTAGGTGTATTTTATTGAACCAGACACAGAGATCTGCTTATTATTTTGGACAGAAGGGCTATTACAGTTTTGCTTAACTGAACACTTTTGACATTTCAAAAAGCCTTCACCTAGACTCCTGACTCCTGTTAAGTACCTCAGCCTAAGCACTGCCCAATAAAGAAACCACTTTAACTTTTCCCTGGCTCCTGGCAGCTTCACAGAAATTATGTCTGCTTTGCACATGCTAAGGGGACTCTATTCTTTCCGAATAATTCCCATCTTCCAGAACAGTGCTTTCAGAAGGTTGAAGCTGAGGCTGAATACAGCACACAATTCCTCGCACAGATCTGCCTTGTCTGTAGTGATGCTTTTCTTATGGAATGACCTCCTCTCTGGACACAGGTAGGCACCATACATATGACATTGCTTTCTGGACTCAATGGAGATTGAGTACTCGTTTTTTCTCCACAGTCCACACACAATCTAGATCTATTGCACATTTGTTGTCCCTGAAAAGCACTTCCTGAGAAACTAGCTCCTTGCCAAAAACAAATGCTCGTTGCAGATTGATTCTGCATTGCCCCGCAGTGTGTCCATTGGAAAACAGTTGAAAACAGATGGAGGCGGTCCTGGCAATGGGAGCATATCCATACCTACTCAATGAAGTTGTGGGTCGGTGCTTGCCAAGATCACAGCCACCACTTCCTTCTTCGTTCACTGGGGGCAGGGGCAGTGACAAAAGGCAGAGATAACCTAATCAAGGGGAGAGTTTTCAACACATATCTAGTAACCACCACCACCACCCTTGTGGAAGGCTAGAAGCAATCTAGGTAGAAAACATATTGAGCAGAAGCATGAATGATCTCTGATTGAGAAAAATGACATTTTTGTGCTGCAAATGGATTAGCGTGCATGCAACTGGTGACATTTCAGCTCTGAACCTTTGCTGGTGTTTAAATTCCAGTAGATGGCTATGATTTTAATTCTAACCTAAGTTATCTTTTGGCTTTAATTCTGCCCTAGGTTATTTTATTTTTTATTGTGATGCCAACGTTACATTTTCAATATCTTCTGTACCCCAGTTTGAGATGGATGTGGGAGGTGGAATAGAAAAGTTTAAATGGCTAAATAGTGATTTCACAAGCGTCCCCGCCGGATAGCAAAAATAATTAATACATGTAATCATTTAATGCACATAATGCATAGGTCACCCTATAACTTAAGGTCTCTGCATAAATTACAAAACCTGAAACAAACAAATTCATAATCAAACAATGCCAATATAAAATTGCAACTCACTTTAAAACTGAGAGAGGAGGAAAATAAACCAGGAAATCGGTTTAAAAACTGAGGGCAGAACTTCTCCCTGTTCAGGAAGCAAAGGGAAGGAAAATGCCTATCATAAATTAAGTGGAATGCAACATATTCCTCTATTGGATGTTTCAAGAGTGGCAGACAAAACAAATGGCTAAACATGCATTATAATTTTTACTCAATGCATCATTGCGCACTACAGAGCAAACCGAGTTGTTGAAATCTTTTTTATTAAAATTCATGCCATGTGGTCATGCTTCAGTAAATGATGAAGTCAAAGGACATACTGTCAGAATTTGGATTAATTGTTGACACTCCTGTCAATGTGTGGCCTGTTGCATTAATAGTGATTTATTTTCCTCTTACAGCTCACATTCATGAAGTTTTAATTTCTCTTTGGTCCTATTTTTTATTTGTCTTTGTTCTTTCCATTAATTTATTGAGGTCTTTCTTGTCATATTCTACCTGAGACTTTTAGCAGTCAAAACAAGTGTTCAACCACTGAGATGCAACCCATCCCCAAGGATCTGAGAGTTCATCATAAAAGCGGGTGAAATGGCAATGGCTGAGTCATGCATCACAGAGTTTCCAGTTCAAATGAGACTTTTGCCCCTAACTCGCTTGCCTTTAAAAAAAAAAAAAAAGCCTCAGGCCAATTCCCCCACCTACAATGAGGGCATAACAGCACTGGCCTGCTTTGCCACCAGCAGAACTATCCAATTGATGCCTGCTTCACCCAAACATACACCTATCTATTGCAGAACTTTTGGTTATGTTGTGCCAGTGCTGTAAGAACTACAGAAATACCGAAAGGTCATTCGACCAGAGCACATGACAAGAAATGGCGTAACTGTTGTGAATACAGCAGACAATGACAGTTCAACAATACTATCTCCAGATCCCTGAAAATGTATTTTCTGTACAAAGCATAAGAGCATCCTGTACAGTGGTACCTTGGGTTAAGAACTTAATTTGTTCTGGAGGTCTGTTCTTAACCTGAAACTGTTCTTAACCTGAGGTACCACTTTAGCTATTGGGGCCTCCTGCTGCCGCCACTCCGCCAGAGCACAATTTCTGTTCTCATCCTGAAGCAAAGTTCTTAACCTGAGGTACTATTCCTGGGTTAGCGGAGTCTATAACTTGAAGCATCTGTAACCCAAGGTACCACTGTATCTTTTTTAGTATCCTTGTTTCCTACCTCTCTCAAGGTATATCATTCTCATCTTTTATCTTATCAGCCTAGCTATTTCCATCTCCCAGCCTATAAGCCTCAGCACTGTCTGCTAATTATTACACCATTTTAAAATTACTGGTGATTTTTTTGTTTTTTTCAAATTTGTCAATCCAAGTGCTTTGATATACCATCTGAAGCTTAAAAAACTGCCTTATACTGTGTCAATCCATTGGCACATTCATTGAGCTCAGTGGTTAAGCAGGGCTTCAGACAAGGAGTTTGTTCTGGCCTCAGCTGGAGAATGAACCTGAGAACTTTTGCATACAGCGCATTATCTTTTCCATTGAGCTACTGTCCTTCCCAAACAGTATCTGACCACACTGACTTATCTCCAGCTTACAGATACATCAATAATGAAATAATTTCTTTTCTTACACCAGGGGTCAGCAACCTAAGGCCCATGGGCCACAAGCAGCCCACGGGGGTCATTTTACCTGCCCACAAGCTGCCCCCAAACCAAGCTGCCTGCTCAGCAAGCCCCCACGTACTGCACTAAACCGGCGCAGCATGGCGTGGGGACTCGCTTTCGCGGTGCCGGAAATCGCATCTGTGCAGGCACCGGAAATCGTGGGCACACGCTTACGCACGCCCACAATCTGGCCCATGTAGGGGGCTCTGTGGCAGTGAACAGGCCCAGGCAAGGCAAGCTTTGCCGACCCCTGTCTTAAACTATAAATGCTGTATTTACAACATACACACACTCACATTAACATGTTGCTGATTAGGGAAATAGGTAGGATTTTTATTTTATTACAGGTACTGGATTCAGTCTGTGCTGGAGTCACTTTTTTATGAAGTGCAACTTATTCTGCGCGAAGAGGTAAAATGGTATGAACTCATAAAACCAGCAATCTTGGACCAGATGGGTCTCGCTTGAGGGACTCATGCTTCACCCTGATCAATTTAAACTCAGAAGAACATCACAAACAGCATTTCAACAATAACGTTATTTATAGCCTAGTCCTGGCCATGTTTACTTGAAAGTCAGGACTGGTACATACTTAACACATAGGTGCTGGTAAAAACAGGCTTCCTGTAAACAGCAAATGGCCCAGAGGCATCTTAAAGACTGATTTACTGCGGCATAAGCTGTTATGAACATGGAGGCATATTCCACAATAAATCTATTAGTCTCTTGGTGGGGGATTGCTGCAGCTAAATAACATGGTTACCTCTCTGGAATTAAGTTTCCCACAGTCCATTATCCCAATCCTGGCCATAACATCTGTAACTGTTTACCATGCAAATCACTGCCATCTTGTCAAGATGATCCCAAAATGAACATTGTTCATGACTGTCGTTGGCAGCACAAAGGATCTGAATACAAGAGTAGCTTGCCATAAGGGAGGCTGGTTTTGTGGCAGGTTTGTGTTATTAATATGGACACCTGTCCTAGGTTTGGGTTATCCAACCTGAAGTCCTCCAAACAATTGCCATCATCCCTGGCCATTAGCCATGCTTGCTAGGGCTAATGGAAGTTTTTGTCCAACAGCATTGGCCACTCTTGTCCTATGCCATGTTGACTTTCTCCAGTTAACTGTGCACAGGGGTGAAACTTTGATCTTGGGCAGCAACTCAGCAGGGATGCTTAAGACTGATTTATTTAAGATCCTATGTTCACTGGGTGCCATCTCCATGTTACAGGCTTAGTAAGCCCTGAAATCCTGGACAGTTGCTATTAGACAACAATGGCAATAATGAGATGGTTAGAATATTAGAACCACTGATCTCCCCGATCACGAGCAACAAATTACATGTGGAGATGAAATCTTGCAGAGCCTGCTTCATGTACTATGACCAATGTATTGCATGTAAATCAACTGCGACGCAACACTAGGACAGCATATGAGGTAACTGCTTAATATTTCCAGAAGGTTCTGTAAGATCCTTCCATGCTAAATTGGAAGAACAGATAGGAGATATAATTTATTTGGCAGTACACAATAAATCTTTTTATTCATGAATTCCAGACTAAATACAACCACTGGGGCACATCAACCCAAAATCATCCTGGCACCAGTGGCACTTCCTTCCTAAGGCAGCTTTATGGTTGGCATTTGTATGTGTGCCAATTTTAACCAGGAGCATAGTGTCAGGGGGAGTATTATTCCCTTTGCCCCAGACTGTCATCCCAGGTATTTGTAAAGAAAAATACACAATATTGCTCAGCCCACACACACTTAATAGGTCTCCTTTGGTCTTCATTGCATGGAAATTCATGCTGTTTCAAGGAGTACCAACATTTCAGTAAGAGACTTTGCCTATGGAGTCACTTTGGCTTAGGACACGAAGGCCATACTTCTCCTTTAACAGCAACAATTACAGGATCCCCAAAAGAGATTAAAGCCTGCAGGTAGGGAAAGCAGGAAAGCCAAAGACCCTGTGTTCCTACAACAGTAATTTATTTTAATAAAGCTTGAAGGCCACCAAGATTTTTTTTTAAAAAACCCCCACAAAGGAACAAAATGGATTCTGAACACTTTAGATGAGTTGTTAGTAGCGCATGTTGGTTTGGCCGGTTCTATACTTTTCTGTGGGTTTCATATTATTTTTCTGGGAAATTATGTGCACTTCTCTTCAATTGTTCAGAGGACTTGCCAAGACTCACAGCCTTTCTTGAAGGTCAGAATAAATGAGTTTCACTATTCATAGGAAGTGTCCTCTTCCAATTACTGTCAGTTGTGCAACACACATAATCCCATACAAATATGGCAGACAGCAGGGTATATATGGCCTTTGGTAATGCCCTCAAAGGGTTGTGTTTGGAAACAGAAACCCAGGGGATTCACGAGGAGACAGCTGCCATCAGGTGGCTGTTTACAACTGTCGTGAAGAAACAGGGTGATGAATTGCAGGCTTTGAAGCAGAAGGTAGCTACTCTTGAGCAGGATATTACTAGAGAAGAAGACTTACGATCAACCACCTGTGAGGTCGTAAAGGACTCTGCTACTGAATTACAGCAGGAGGCAGCACAGCTCATCTTAGCATGCCAGTATGTCTCCCCAGTATGAATGCCAGTTTCCAGCAACTGGTATTCAGAAGCATTGCTGTCTCCAACTAGGGACAAGAAAGTAAATCCCATTGTATCTGGAAGATGTATAGAAGTCGTTCTTAATGTTTTTGGGGTCACTGAAAAACTGATGAAAGCTATGGACCCTTTCCCAAGAATTCCCCCCCCCCAGCAAAGATCATTCTCAAAGTTAACAGGAAGGAAATCAAAGAAAAAAACGTTTTGCTCTTGGTTCATGGACTTCCTGAAGACCATCCACGAACTCCATAAGTGTTCATGGACTGCAAGTTAAGAACCTCTGGTGTACAGGATTATGGCTGTGGATGAGAGCTATATGACGATTATTAGAGGTGAATCAAAGTGTGTCATGTGCATCAGATGAGGAAAACCCCAACCCTTCTTCATCTACTGGATCAGACAATTGGCAATGTGGAAACACATCAGAGCATACTTAGGAGTGCAACAACGAGAAATTTCAATTTGAAATGCAGACCTCATTGTGTTTCAAGCTGATAATATGTGCACAGCCTAAGTTCATTTCAGATAAAGTAGTCCTTTGCCTATAACAAAAATATACATCTAGCAGACATTAGCTACAAAACTGTATCCTAGCTGCTGCCTTAGCTGAAAGGAGTGCATCAAAACTTTGGAAATAATTCCCCTCCTCTAGCAAAGATACCTCCTGTCAATTTAGAAGGTCCATTTCCAATTCACTTTGGCAGCAAATAGAACAGGAAATGCCAATGGAGCTTATCTTTGCACCCGTAACAATGAACACAATACTGGTTGCAGCCTCTCTGGGTTCCAGCTGTGGTTTTTGGCATCCCTATAGTCAAAACATCTTCCAGAAGAATGCTCTCAGGAATCTAAACTTTATCAAGTCTTGTCACCCTTTGCCTTCAAACGGATGTCTTCCCTTCAACAAAACTAGACAAGCCTTGCAGTTTGGGGCATTAAATTTCGCCATTTTAAATGCCATATTCCTTCTCCTCCACCACCAAATATATTCTTCAAGTCCTTTTATCTTTTACAGAAGCCACCATTGTTCAATGTATGAAAAGAAAACGATCTGAATTTCTCAAGAAGGATTCCAAGCACATCACTAGTAAACAGTGTGTGTCCTCTCAGATGTAGCTCCCTGGATAAAAGGATAAAATGCATTTAATTAATCCATACCCTCAGGTATCTCACCATCTTATAACACTGCATTCTCATACTAAGGTTGTGTATCTGAACATGTTACCTCCCATGATAACATAACAGATATTTCTTTTCCATTTGCAACGTATAATGTTATATACATAATGCAATAGACAGTTCTGTGATGGCTTCTGAAGTGTGTAGTAAACTGACCTTTTCCTTTTTAAAAAATAGAAGAGTTGAACAGAATGTGCAATCTCACAGTGAATCTGGTTATACTTATCACAGAATAGAAACATTCCACATTCCAGTTCATCTGCTGCAGCAAAAACAACAAAGAGGCTTGTGGCATCTTCAAGGCAAACCCATTTATTATGGCATAAGCTTTCCTGGACAGCCCACTTCATCTGATGCATGAAGTGTTGTCATGAGTTTCAGATGTGCATATGCACATGGTTGGGGATGGGCTTGTAAATAGCGTGGTCAGAGTGAAATGGAACGTTTACTGTCTGAAGAAACCAGGGGTGGACAACCTTTTTGAGCCAGCAGGCACACTTGGAAGTTTAAGGAAGCGATGTTGATGCCAATCACAATACGGCTGCCACACGGATATGAAACAGGGCCACAAAAATAGTGCAGGCATGTCCCACCACCACCAATCAATGATAAAAAGGCACCTAACATTTGCAACATGCCCCCTCCCCACAAACAACATACCTGCAGGGTAAAACAGGGATAGATATTCACCAAAGGCAGGCACAGGTGGTACAAAAACGGGGACAACAGAACCACATGTTTCTGCCACTGAAGTCAACATGACGAAGTGATGGATATTTTGCTTTGCTGGAACAGAATTCAGAAGTTAAATTGTTTACAGCATTCAAAGATTAGCAGCATCAGACCCAGATTTGTAGTGGAAGCAGATTTCAAGCTGAACGCTCAGGCTATGGAAAAACAAGGAGAGACCTCGCACACTGGTTTGCTTCTGATCAGCCTGGCAGCCTAGACTCATCTGAAAGTATTTCAAAGCACACATCCTTAATGCGGAAGATTTCTGACACCTACAGGCCAACCTAGCTCACTGCATGGTATAATTCTTCAAAAAGCTGTGGAGCAGTGATGGCCAAACTCGGCCCTCCAGCTGTTTTGGGACTACAATTCCCATCATCCCTGACCACTGGTCCTGTTAGCTAGGGATGATGGGAGTTGTAGTCCCAAAACAGCTGTGGGGGGCGAGTTTAGCCACCACTGCTGTAGAGGGAGAAATCAAACTGGAACAAGCCACAAAACAATTAATTTTAAAAAAGAAGAGTAATTCTTGCAGGTTTTGTGAACAGTTCTGGGTTAACACATGATTGGACCAGCACCAGATCCCCATTGCTACCCAGCTGGATGTAAGAACAGCTCAGAATCCAGCAGATTCCAGCCCACCTCAGGACCTCCCTCACCTCATCCT
Source organism: Podarcis bocagei (assembly GCF_964188305.1). Taxonomy (NCBI): domain Eukaryota; kingdom Metazoa; phylum Chordata; class Lepidosauria; order Squamata; family Lacertidae; genus Podarcis; species Podarcis bocagei. Next base: position 41,882,729 of record NC_138127.1, read on the forward strand.
CAGAAGGGGCTTTCCGCTAGGTTCCACTGGCTAGGATACCAGCAGTGAGCCTTAGAGTCACACATTCAGCAACCAGCAGCAGGTCAACCGAACCAACAGAAGTGAGCAGAGTGATGCATCCACTCAATCCAAACCCTCCATAACCTGGCATGGGGTTGGCTTGCATCTTTACCAAGATACCTCTACGTGGGGCTACCTTTGAAGGTGACCTGGAAACTACAACTAATCCATAATGCGGTACCTAGACTGGTGACTGGGAGTAGCTGCCAAGACTATATAACACCAGTCCTGAAAGTGCTACACTGGCTCCCGGTACATTTCTGAGCACAATTCAAAGTGCTGGTGCTGACCTTTAAAGCCCTAAGTGGCCTTGGTCCAGTATACCTGAAGGAGCTTCTCCACCCCCATTGTTCAGCCCAGACACGGAGATCCAGCGCCGAGGGCCTTCTGGCGGTTCCCTCACTGTGAGAAGTGAGATTTCAGGGAACCAAGCAGAGGGCCTTCTCAGTGGTGGCGACCACCCTGTGGAACGCCCTCCCAGCAGATGTCAAGGAAATAAACAACTATCCAACTTTTAGAAGACATCTGAAACTTCAGGGAAGTTTTTAATGTTTGGTGTTTTCTTGTGCTTTCAATCTTCTGTTGGGAGCCGCCCAGAGTGGTTGGGGGAACCCAGCCAGATGGGCAGGGTATAAATAATAAGTTATTATTGTTAGATTATCACCATCTGTTAAGCCTGGATACCTGACAGTAAAATCAATTCTTAAAGAGAATGAACACCTGTCCTGACCCCTACACAGAAAGACACCTTTTCATCGTTTAAAGACTTATTCACTTTGTAATTACCACTTTTCCACTTATTGTTTTATGTTGTGCATGTCTGTTGTAATTTTTATGCTTAGAAACCACCCAATAAACTTCATTTTTATAGGTGTGACCCAGAGCATGGCACTCAGCATATACCTATGAATCTTGCCTGGGAACAGAATAGAAATGTCTAAAAGAAATATACATTCCTAAGATACTTGTATTTTTGAAGGATTTGGAAGATTAATGTATCAGTTTCCATCAGTGGTATGGAAATAAGGACCTGTCAAAAGTTTTGTCCCTCTTGTACCAGGGGAAACTGTGACCCTTCCAATGTTGTGGGACAACATCTGTAGGACTATCGGTTCTTCATCCCTCTTTTACATAATGCCATTAAACTTACCATCACATTTTCTCCCAAAGTCAACTAATAGCAAACTCTGGAGACCCAGCTGTGTGAAAGATAATTAATTTGGAACTGAAACCCTGGAGCCAAATCAAGAGTTTGCTCATCTCCCTGCAATTCCAACAAACTATAATTGTCCTTGGTTTGTTATAGCAGCCAAAAGGTTTTTAATGAACTCAGAAGAGGCCCACACTTGCTCAACTATACTGAAAGACTTTGGGAAAATAATTTCATGTGATTGCCGCACGAGGCTCGAACTTTTCCCTGTACAAATGCATAACTGATCCTTAAAGCACAGCGCTTTGGTTGCAGATGTTTGGCTTAACAGGAGATTACTTCACCGCTGCTCTCTCCATGCGTTGCCAGCTTTTATGCTTGTCAACACCCCTTCCCACCAACAGAGCACAGATCCTTCTGCCTGCAAAGGCGGAAAAAATAGTGCGACACACAAGTCTACGCTTCTGGCTCCGCCACAAAAAAATAAAGGGAAAAGTCAACATCTATTGGGCTGGAGACACAAGGAGGACACTCCAGGATCAACGCTATAAACCAATGTGGGGATCATGCTCCACTCGCCTTGCCTTGGTAATCTGGCCTGCACTTGGCCACAATTCCCTTCGTGAATTCCTTTTTCCTCCCAGATTATTTTCTTCTCCTCGGACTATAGGTTTTCCAGTTGTATGAAGAGAGATATTCAGTTAGCGGTAGGTGCACTACTAGTATATTTGGCAAATCAACAACTCACTTCAAGAAACTTGGGGAGAATAAAAACATACCAAATGCCAGCCGTAGAACTGCAGTTCTAGTATTTTTTGGCAGATGTACAATATTTCTCTCCAGGAGCAAACTTAGGAAAATGGTTCTGCCTGTTTGCATTAGATGCTTACTGTGCTAGCTCTGACTGGCAGACAGCAAGGGTGAAACAGAAGATTAAGTCAGTATTGGAATCAGAAGCAAGTCCATCTGCTTGCTGTACAAGGATGAGGCAAGATGGGCACAACCCCCCCCCCCAAAAAAAAGTTTTTTTAAAAAATAAAAAAGAACAGAATGTGCCAACACCTGTTTTAAGTATTTTCCATGTCTGATGACATGGGCTCTGGTCTCCAAGGCTTATGCCATAAAGTATTTCTTAGCCTTCCAAGTGACACCAAGCTTTTAATCATTTATTGTTGTGTTGTGTTTAGAAGTACAGCCCTTGGGAATTCCTTCTTGCCTAGGAAGTCAATATGTGAAAGCTTCAGCACAATTCTATATGTGTCTACTTAGAAGTAAGTCCTACTTTCAGTGACACTTACTCCGAGACAAGTGGAGACAGGATTGCAACTTTAAACTATTATGTGTGGCTGTGAGGGCGGAGGAATGCTAGGCCACAGGTCAGTGGTAGTGAACGTGTTTTGCATGCACAAAGCCTCAGGACACTTGTTGCCCCTCATCTATAATCTATAGTTGTTTTCCATGTTAAAACTTACTGAACGCATTCATCTAATTCTAAGAATTCAGCAATTCAGATAATCTTTCAGGCCAACTAATTCTCCATTTGCAATAGCTATTTTGCTAATTGAACTGAGAGCTCCTTTGAGCACATTTAAGTGCTTGAGCGTGTGCATTGTTGTGGGTCAGAGCTGGATGAGAGGGGCCGATGCTGGAAAGCGGGGACTTGGATGCCTAAACTGCACACATGTGGAAGGGAACTGACTAATTGGTCCATCTCTGCCTCTTATCAATCTTTTCAAGCCAAATGTCTCTAATTAACAAACTTTTCTGTACAAATTTTTGTTGTGTTTTATTGCTTATGCTTGCACTCAGGATTCCAAACTATGCACAGCAAAAGGCATTTCACCACAAGCGAAAAGATCGCCACGCTTATTGCACAATGAATTTCTTTTCTGTTATGCCAACGCGTAGAAAATAAGGAGACCCGTTAAGGGGAAAACGTAAAAACACCAGAGAGTACATTCTGTTCATTTGTTCTCCAAACTTCCTCCTTGGTCTTTGTGCAATAATTGATACCAATTATTTTCATAATGTCTTCTAGCCCTGTATGTGCTCAGCAAACCAATTGAGTCAGCAGCAGGAGGGGGGCGGGAATTGGCTATAGGCATGCATCCAGCGACACCTGCCTATTGGCTCTGAAATCAAATATCCTTCTGCATAAAGGGATTCAGCATGGCAGCTTGTTTGTGGCCAGTTTGAGGAGCCACTGAGCTAGATTAGGAAGCTCCAGATTTGGGTTTTCTGACACCCCTTGCCACTGCAGGTCACCAAGAACCCAGGGCTACAACATTTGATTTGTCAGCTTTTGGCTCCTTTGAAGACTAGCAGCAGGAGAGGGAGGAATCCCTCAAGTTACCACTGCTATACTGTAATGCCACCCTCCCGCCAACAGAGCCTACGGTGGCCGTGGGAGGACAGATGCACACCTTGCTGTCTCATATGCATCCACATGTGAAATGGTGTGCCAGTACACCACAGCAATGGTGGTGAAGGGAGGTCAGGTATATAAGTTATACCCTGAACAGACTTGGACCAAACAACCCTTCAAATAGAAACAAGGCATATGGTGACCTAAGTCAAACAAGGCCTAGTGAATAAAAGTGTTCCTAGCCACTGCTGAGACACAACATCACTGATGCAGAAGTAGGTCCAGGGAAAGGCTGTGGCTCTGTGAAGGGGTGTCTTTGCTCTCGGCATTTCTCCTGCAGCTGGTGCAGTGAGAAAACCATGTTGACTGTCGACTTCTGAGCTCTAAAGCCACATTGTGATAGACCCTGTCAGCAAGTGACTGTAAACTTCTGAGAACTACACTAGCAAAGGCTTTTTCCACCACAGTATTCAGTAGGGAGATTCCACGGTAGTTGTTACAGTTATGGCAGTCACCTTTGTTATTGTATAGGGTCACAATGCTTGAGTTTATAGGAAAAGGTATATTGTACTTTTGATTTGATTTTTGTTCTTTAAATTCTAAATGTAAGAGAACCATAACCTATCACCGTGTGCTAGATGGCACCATCAGCAGAGAAGGTTTATATGCAGGTAAGTATGGTTAAGGGACACGGGTGGCGCTGTGGGTTAAACCACAGAGCCTAGGACTTGCCGATCAGAAGGTCGGCGGTTCAAATCCCCGCGACGGGGTGAGCTCCCGTTGCTCAGTCCCTGCTCCTGCCAACCTAGCAGTTTGAAAGCACATCAAGGTGCAAGTAGATAAATAGGTACCGCTCCGGCGGGAAGGTAAACGGCATTTCCGTGCGCTACTCTGGTTCGCTGGAAGTGGCTTAGTCATGTTGGGCACATGACCCGGAAGCTGTACGCCGGCTCCCTCGGCCAATAAAGTGAGATGAGTGCTGCAACCCCAGAATCGACCACGACTGGACCTAATGGTCAGGGGTCCCCTTACCTTAAGTATGGTTTGGTGGGGGGGTTTCCCCCAGAACTGTTGTTTAAATAATTAAGCAAACAATGTTTTTTCTCCCAGAAATGTGGTGTGAATAATTAAGCAAATAATGTTTTTAACTTTTCTTCATGATTTGTTTAGAAGTGTTGGGCTCTAAAAATGAATCAGCTAGGCCATCAAAAGCTTAGAATCGTTTTGGGAATTGAAGCAGATGTTCAACCTGACATTTAACCAAGAAAATGGAGGGCAGCTGAGATCCAGTGTGAGATCCACCATAGTTGTACATGAGTCTTCTATGAGGAGTTACTAAGAATCATAGAATTGATCAAAAGATGTCAGATTGTTTAAATAAATATGTTACATTTTAACAGATTCCTCAATAAATGCCAGAGCACAGGGCTTTGGAAATAAATATAACATGAAACATTTGTTTTAAAGGGATGAAATTAAACTTATTTCTCCGAGCCCCACCTTGGGGGTTATAGATGCCATGCCTTTCATTTACAAGGCTCCAGAAGCATTCGATTATAGCAGATTCTGTCGTGTATTTTCCGCCCAGCCATGGGCAAATCGCTTAATAAAGCCTTTATTGCAGCTCCATCATCTCTTCACCTACAAAATGGAAATAATACCCTCGGCAATGAGCTTGCAGGAGGAATTTGAGATCCCTCTCTCCCACCTGGCAAAAGGACATGTATGGGCCCCGTATCTCTGGGATGACTCATAAGACTATAAAATGATTCAGAATGACTCATGAATATTTTCAATACCTACAAGCAAATTGATACTATCTTAGGATGCAAGTGCTGGTGGCATAAAACTGTCACGGCACATTTGCAATAGCCGGATTACCCCTCCCCAAATGCTGGATTATCGCACGCCGCAGATGAACTCCTAAAGAGCAATTGTGTGCGTGAACTTTTAAACCTACAGGTACAGCTTCTATCCAGCATGCATGCAAGCTGTATCATATCACACAGTACTATCAAGAGCCAAAACAGAGCTGATATCATCTAACCAGACAGAACCCTTGAAATGGAAATTGGAGACAGGCTATATGGATCCAAGTGTTTCTACAATGAGGCCTTTAGCCAACATGGTTTTCTGACCTTGAAAGTGCCTATTAGACACATGCATGCAACAACTAACCAGAAACACATGGAAGTTCTTTATTAGAACCTGCCACAGAAGCATTACCAGACTCTAAATCCATGCCTACATTAGCAACACTAATAACAGCAGTAGTGGGAATATTAGTGGAATAAAGCCAATTTTTTAAATGTAATTCAGATGCTGGCTAAGTTCTTATCAAAGTTCACTGCTTTCAAGGGAGTTAAATAACAGCTATGTTTGGGCTAAAGAGAGTAGCTCTGTATTATTAATGATATATGGGAGACCTAATCCTAAATTTGCAGCTGCCCAGGATTAACCTGACAATCCAAAAAGAACTTTTCCCTGGATATTTAGGCTCTTTGCTTATGAATGATGCATGCAGAGATTTCTTAGGATTTGCAGTAAGTACAGACACCTTCCGCGCAAGGCATTTCCCAATTCACCAAGGCTTCAGCTGCACTCGGCTTTGTCTGGACAATTCAGATGGTGCCATTGCAGATTTAGGGCGAGAAAAATGGTAGTGTTGAGGTGAGGAAAGTGTTCCCACAAGTCATACAACAACATGGATGTCTGGGGTGTGGGGAATGTGAGCATTGTTGCTCACAGAATCTTTACATTCCAGACGGGTATCTGCTGTAAGGTGGGTGTTCCTCACACATGCAACCCTAATATAGAACTACCATGCATGTAAATCCCTTTCAGACGATTCTCCCAAATGCATTGGTGGAGAAAGGCCCAGAGCTCAGAATATCCAAGGCAAGTTTAAAAGCTCAGATCCTGAAGTCCCAAAGTCAAGAGGACATAGAACTGTGCAATGGCTGCAATCTAGCTGAGTACAAGCAGGTGGGACTCAATCGATAACAATGGAGAGACAATGATTTATGGTCCCACAGACAGCATGTAAACTGTTTTTTTTCCACAGAGAATTCCAGATCGCAGCTAATGTTACAACATTTTTTCCAGCCAAGGTGTCAGTCAGAGACTTTTATGCCAGGATGCATATCACTTCGAGTTTTAATAATGGAAAAGAATGAACAGTACTATACAGTTCACTGTTTCTTTTTAGCATTTTAAAAAAAATAAAAGTAAAATACCAATGGTGCTGCACTTGTCTATAACATAAATCAAGTAAGTGAAATGAACTGGGCACAGATTCTTTGTGAGAGTATTCTGCAAAGCACTCTGAATACGAAATAATGGCTCTTTAGCATATTAACCAGGCGGGTACAGCATTTGTTTTCACTTCATTAGAGTCCCTCCCCCTTTCTCTCTCTTGGCCTCATGAAAAATTGTGAACAATCAACTTACTGCTGCCAATGTCTGGGACCCATTAAGGAGCAGTAGTTCCGTTTCATAACTCCGTAGCCAGTTAGACTTAGAATAAAAGTATACAGCTGACCACAAAAATTAGCTTTGTACTCATAAAATCTAACCAAAAAATGTTGATGGGGGAAAATATGCGACTGAAAACTTTTTATGCAGAAATGGTTTTGTTTAGCGCCTCATCACAGCCAGCCTTTGTAAGAGCACTTCGGATTTATATGGTGCCTTCGGTGGCAAAGGATCTCAAAGCACTAGCCAGGCAGGAGTCTGTGCACAAGTGAATTACGGGCTGACTTCCAAGGGAAGAAGACAACACACAGGGGAGAAAATGTAACATGCTGGTCCTCACCTTACAGGGCTTTAGCCAGTGAGTGCAATCAAGAGTTGTGACTGGCAAGGCACCTTCCTGACCAGCATCAGCCAGAGCTGCCTTTCTTCCTGCTTCTGTCACACTGCCGCCCAGGCATTGCAGATAATGGTGTGTGAACATTGCATGAGTTGAGTGAGTTTATGTCCTTCAGCAGCAGTAGCCCTTGTGCACAGGGCCGGATTTAGGTTTGAGGAGGCCCTAAGCTACTGAAGGTAATGGGGCCCTTTATATGCGATATTTTAGGGAGCAGGCTAGCAGGCGGGGCCCATTACTTACATCATAGGAGCCTACACAACGCAAAACACTGTTGCTGTATGTAGGCTTTATTTTATTGGTTATATTTTGGAAATGTACATCCAGGTTTTTTTTCTTAGATTTTTTCCTTAGATATTAGGGGCCCTAATATAGTTTGTTTAGCTCATACGTAAATCCGCCACTGGCTGCCCACCATTTTCTCTTAGTGCACATCCAGCACAAGGTCCAAAAAACCCAAGAAGCCCCGGTAGGCATACACATTAAGCAACAGCAGTTATGATGACAATAAATGCTTCTGTGCAGCTTTTTGATATATATTCATTTTGTTTCCAAGGAACAGCACAGCACACAGCTGACCTATTAGCTTTTTTGAAGAGATATAAAAAGTGTACATTCAGTTTATGATGGCATCAAAAAGTTCTGATAATTTTTATAGCTCTTTATATTTACAAAATATTCTTTCTGGGCTGAACAAGAGAGTTTATTTGTCTAATTAATAATAGCCTGTTTTGAATGTGGTCCTTCCCAGCATCATGTCTTGGGTCTAAGGCTAAAATCTTAATCCCGTTTACCTGGATGCAAACCCGATTCCATTCAATAGGATTTACTTTTGAGTGGACATGGTTTGGATTCTGCTGTAAGTCAATGGAATTTACTTCTAGGGTTGTATCTACCTCCCTTCCATCCTAATTTTTAAAGCAATTACACAGTGTTTACTTATGTGTCACTGTCAATATTGACAGGAAACTAATACTGAATATACATATACACACACACACACACACACACACACACACACACACATATACATATATATCTGCAGTGACTGATTTTGACAATAAACCTCTGTGTGTGTGTGTGTGTGTTTTACATTTCTACTGTTGGCAAGCTTTTTAACTTTTATTTTGGCTTGGTCTGATAGCAGCTGGATTCCAGAATTCTGGCAGGCAACAGGTTTCCTATTCCAGCATGGTGTAGTCTTAGTGTGTTCGACTAGGACAGGGGTCAGCAACCTAAGGCCCATGGGCCACAAGCGGCCCATGGGGGTCGTTTAACCAGCCCATGAGCTGCCCCCGAACCAAGCCGCCTGCTCGGCAAGTCCCCACACGCTGCACTAAACCGGCACAGCACGGCGCAGGGACTCACTTCCATGGCGCCGGAAATCGCGTCTGCACAGACACTGATGCCGGAAATCGTGGGCGTGGGCGATCCGGCCCACGGAGGGATCTCCACTGGAGTGAACTGGCCCAGGCGGGGTAAACCTTGCTGACCCCTGGACTAGGACCTGGAAAAGAGCCTCTCAGCCTAACCTATGTCACCAGGGTTGTTGTGAGGATAACACAAGGGGGACATGAACCATGTACACCACCTTGAGCTTCTTGGATGGAAGGTAGAATATAAATGTAATTAATAAATTCCTGCACTTGTGAGAAGCAACCATCAGAATATGATTCACTGGATACAATCAGTCAGTTTAAAAAAAGAAGTTCGGCAACTGAACCATACCTCTTGGTTAGCACAACAAAAACATTCTCCTGAGTCTTCCCCTCAGCAATAATTTGGTATTTTCTAGACATAAAACCCAACGAGCAATATTCTGGTTTTAAGGAGAAAATCCCAGGGAGGAGGAAGATGAATTAAAGTAGTTTCTGTATTATGGAGCCAATTCTGAATATTTGTGGGATGAGAACCATTGGTAGATAAAATGAAAAGTAAACTGGGGTCAGGAAATCTTTCTTGGCAATCAGCAAGGAGTCAGGGGCAGGAATGTATGAAAGCCACTGAAATTCCATTGCTAATTCCACATTTTCCAGAACCAAACAACAGATTTCTGTGGAAAATCCTTTGTCCGAATCAAAATTTGGTCAGTTCATTATGGGATTCTATTCTTTATTGCTTTCTGTATTAGTTGGATCACTAATTAATGGACTTAAAAGATTTTTTGCCTGTAAACAGCATGCCTCCCAAAATGGTTTGCAAACTATATATCAACATATACACATTAAAAACCCTTTTAAGCACTCATTTAAAACATCCATTTCTTTAAAAACACTATTAAACTCCAGCATAAATACAATAATAGCAACCAATTTATATTGTGGACCCAGAACACAGTACTGTTTCTATAGCCCAAGTATGGTTAGCCACCAACATCCTTGATAAAAACACAGGTATTTGAGGCCTTTTAAAAGTAATGAAGGCTGGGGTTCTTGCCTGGTCTCAGAACTGAGTTCTACAGCTGTGAGGTCACTGCCCAAACAACTCTGTTCCATTCCAAGAATTTATAAGATTTCCATTAGGCATGGATCCTATGGTGCCTCAAGCAAAATGTGTTCTGTGTTTCAAACATTTGTAAGGTTTCCCTTTTATGTGCTCTCTTGTGCACCATAATAATAATAAATAAAAGGCAAATGTCATACATTTACTATACTTGTAGAACCATTCCAAGTCTGTTTTCTCAGAAGTAAATCCCGCTGATCTCAACAAAATTTACTCCCAGGTGTGAATAGACTTGCAGCTGTAAAGCTGTCTGAACACACCATTTTTGTGCATTTTCAAAATTGCACTTCATCATGGGAGTTGAAGCAGCATGAAGGCACCAGTGAAATAAAAAGTAAATATTTATTTCACTGGTGCGTTCATGCTGCTTCAACTACCATGATGCAATGCGAAAGAGTGAGAAAAGGTATTGGATAAGGAATGGGCACAATTACAGGAGTTTTGGTGCAAAAGTTAAAATATTGTGGGAGTAACTTTGTTACAGCAATGGTGGTGGAAAAAATTCCTGGATAGACATGAATCAAAGGTAGTTTTTGGTAAAGCTGCCTGTAAGTTCAGCACAATATTCTAGTCTGACAAATTTCAGTTTGAAATATCCTGTTACTAACAGCAATAACCACATCTACTGCAGCAGTAGCCCTGGTCAGCTATGGTTAAAAATATAACGCAAAGAACTTCACAGTTTGATCTATATTGCTTGAGGACAACGTCAGAAAGAATTACTATGGGTATTCAGTTAATCAGCTGTGTACACAAGCTTCATTCCTGTTTGCAATTTCACCATTAATTGAAGTTCAGTTTTGACTTCGCTTACCTCAGGTAGAGCTGCACTGCCACTGTGTGGCAAGCTTGTTTGCAAACCTAGCAGTGGTTTCTGAGGCACAGCAAACTGGATATATAAATGTGAAGGTCAAGTGGGGAGGGAACTGGGGGGGGGGGAATTCCAACCCCTTCCCACCTCTGTTCCTACATTGTTATGTCACAAGGTCATAAAGACTGAATTCAGGAAATCATTTTTAGTGACTTAAATGAAACTTATGCAATGTCTTTTAACGTGCAGCCATTCAAACACCAGTTACAGTCTGAACGCTTTTTCCAAAAACATGGTAATCCCCGTGTGTTGTTGTTGGTGGTGTGTGTGTGTGTGTGTGTGTGTGTGTGTGTTTTGGGTGGGGTGGGGGAGTTTGAAACAACATGTATAGTTGACCTAAGATTCAGTGCTCTAGCAGATATATTCACAGGATGGAACTTGCAAGGTTTCCCATCATACCAACATGTCAGATCCCGAGGAAGTGGAACTTTGCTCACATAATGTGATTTTCCTGGCCTGCTTGCAGAACGTCCCAGGTTCAATCCCCAGCATTTCCAGGTAGGGCTGGGAGACAACTTCGTTGGAAATCCTGTGAAGCCACTGCCAGTATGGATTACCCTGAGCTAGCTGGACTAATGGTCTGGCTCACTACAGTGGTACCTCAGGTTACAGACACTTCAGGTTACAGACTCCGCTAATCCAGAAATAGTACCTCGGGTTAAGAACTTTGCTTCAGGATGAGAACAGAAATCACACAGCGGCCGCGCAGCAGCAACGGGAGGCCCCATTAGCTAAAGTGGTATCTCAGTTTAAGAACAGTTCCAGGTTAACGGACCCAAGAGCTTCCTGTGTTCCCCTGAGCCCACCCACACCTCAAAAGCTGTTCCCTCTGGAAAAAAAATCCTGCACAAGTGTTTCGGTTTAGCTTCCCAACATGTCTCTGAACATATGTTTGGGTGTGCGAAGTTCAGTGGAAATTATGTAGGAGTGCTCTTTCTATACGTAAGCCAGTAACATTACGCTTATTGAATAAACTTACTACCAGAAGTAAAAAAAAAAAAAAGGTCAAGAAATGTTTCATTCACTACCACTTTTTAACATTGGAATGACACTGGCACCACCTTGAGGTAGACGTTAACAGTATACAGTGTTGAAATTTTGCAACAGTTATTCCTCTTTTTAAGAAAATAAAATATTTTAGCAATCATATAACTAAATAACAGACAGTGTTGACACTGTTATTCACAAATTCAGGCAATTACTTCTTCATACCAGCCTCTGAATGGGATCATACATAGATAAATATGTATAGCTGGGCTAGGATATTGTTGTTATTGATATGAAAATGATGATACAAGAAAGTAACACATTATTTATGTGGAAATTGTTCAGTTTGGTTGTATACAGTGTGTGTGTGTGTGTGTGTGTGTGTGTGTGTGTGTGTGTGTGTCTTATGTTTGGAATCTATTATCTTTTCATGTTGAAGCCGCCTTGAGCATGGTTTTAAGCTATGGCAAGGTGGTGTACCAATAAAATCTCAAACTATTTCCTAGCCATTACTTTCCATTGAAGAAACATCAACCAATATCCCAGGCCACTAATAAGCAAGCCTGTTAGCAACGAAAGGCATACAACTTACAAGCATACACACTATTAGTGCAGCTAGATTATCAAAGCCAGCTTTCCTACCAAAATGAGGGGGGAAATGGCACCAAAAATATAAAAACGCTTGACACATTTCGTTCAGAGGAGCTAGACTGATAGCAAACCTTCGAAGCATTAATGAACAGAGGAATTATTATATTTTATCTGGAAGGGGTTGAGGGAGGAAGAACTCCACATATCAAGATCCACATTTCAATTTTTTCAAACTCATTGAAAGCTTTTAGACAAATGCATCCTGCTCCATCTAGCATTATGGGCTGGCCCTCACTTAACTACTTTGGAGAAAACATAGCACAAATCATAAAAACCCAGTGCTTAGTTACAGTAAGTCCTATAAAAACCTTCCTCTACTAGTTCTGAACTAAATCAATTTAGGATTGAGGGGGCTGAGGTTCATAGTAGTGGTAGACATTATGTGACGTTTGTCCATTCCAGGCTGATTGCTACCAAAAATATGAGAGACTCTGCCCACTATTCTGGGCTTCTCAATTAAACAGCCTCCTCATATGTTTCTGAAGTGCCACCTTTTTTTGGCAGAAAAAGCTGGAGGGTAGTCAGGTGGGTTATTCTGCACTGTGGTCTTAAGTCACTATCGCACACACCAGTGTGAATACTCAAGATGGAAGCTAGTTCTAGACCACATGCAAATTACAAATGTCACACAGAGGTCACGGTGCACTTTTTTAAGGTCAGCAATAGTTAACGAGCTGTACATACATTGGCAATTTTCAGAAAGTGTCGTCTTTGAGACTATGCAATGTAAAAATTGAGGTTGAGTTTCTTTTAAAATTCAGTTTCATGAACTACAAACTTGTAGCTGTCATGAATTGAATTGATTTTCTCAGCAGAGGCAGGTATCATTCATTAGACCCTTAAATTATTTGATTCAACAGCAAATAATCTTTTTCTTCATTGCAAGTTATAGCCATGAGTGGAAATAAATCCAGGACACTTAAACAAAAATTAAGAACAGATATGCTTGCATCAATTCTTTCAAATCTACTTAAGCAACATGATGTATTTTTAATTCAGTTGAAATATTAGTATGTTCAAGGGCTATTATTATTAATATTAAATTTATTTATCCCTTACCTATTCCTTGACAGGAACTCAATGCAGCTTACAGATAACAGCTGTCGGGAATCATGTTTTCAGATGTGTTAGTGTTGCAGATTTAACTGCTTTAAATAAAGTTCTCTTTTTTTAAAATAAATTTTTATTGGTTTTTCACAATTTTTATAAACACAAACATAACACAATACAAAACAAACGAACACATAAACAAACATGTATAATTTCAGATCCTTTTTTCATAAACCTTGCTTCCCCGACTTCCCCATACCTCCCCTTTCTGCAATCCCAATTCCCAAATTTGTTTCCACAAATCCTACCCCTTGGTTTTATCGAATTTTCCCTTATTCTATTCTTTTACTTAACCTTTTACAGCTGTAGTCCCCTTTTGTCTAAAACGTCAGCATTTTAACATTCATTAATTTTACAATGTTTCTTAAGATAAATTCTAAATTTCTTCCAATCTTCATCCACTGTCTCTTTCCCCTGGTCACGGATTCTGCCAGTCATTTCAGCCAGTCCCATGTAGTCTATCACCTTCATCTGCCATTCTTCCAGAGTGGGTAGATCTTGTGTCTTCCAATACTTTGCGATGAGTATTCTTGCTGCTGTTGTAGCGTACATAAAAAAAGTTCTGCCTTTCTTTGGCACCAATTGGCCGACAATGCCCAAGAGAAAGGCCTCTGGTTTCTTAGGGAAAGTACATTTAAGTACCTTTTTCATTTCATTATATATCATTTCCCAGAAAGCCTTAATCTTCGGGCACGTCCACCAAAGGTGATAAAAAGTACCTTCAGTTTCTTTACATTTCCAACACTTATTATCAGGCAAATGGTAGATTTTTGCTAGCTTGACTGGGGTCATGTACCACCTATAGATCATTTTCATAATATTTTCCTTTAAGGCATTACATGCCGTGAATTTAATACCGGTGGTCCACAACTGTTCCCAGTCAGCAAACATAATGTTATGACCTATGTCCTGTGCCCACTTAATCATAGCTGATTTTACTGTTTCATCTTGTGTGTTCCATTTCAACAGCAAGTTATACATTCTTGACAAATTCTTAGCATTAGGTTCTAGCAGCTCCGTTTCTAATTTTGATTTTTCCACCTGGAAGCCAATTTTCCTGTCCTGCTTGTAAACTTCCATTATTTGATGATAATAATGGAGCCAGTCTCGTACTTTATCTTTCAATTTCTCAAAACTCTGTAGTTTCAGTTTATCTCCCTCCTGTTCCAAAATTTCCCAATATTTTGGCCATTTGGCCTCCATATTAAGCTTTTTCACGGCTTTTGCCTCCATTGGCGACAACCACCTTGGGGTTTTGTTTTCCAACAGATCTTTGTATCTAATCCAAACATTATATAATGCTTTCCTGACAATATGGTTTTTAAAAGCTTTGTGAGCTTTAACCTTGTCATACCATAGATATGCATGCCATCCAAATACATTGTTAAAACCTTCCAATTCCAAAATATCTGTATTCTCGAGGAGCAGCCAATCTTTCATCCAGAAGAAAGCTGCTGATTCATAGTAAAGTTTAAGGTCCGGCAGGGCAAATCCCCCTCTTTCCTTTGCATCCGTTAAAATTTTGAATTTTATTCTGGGTTTTTTGCCCTGCCAGACAAATTTCGAAATGTCTTTCTGCCACCTCTTGAAACAGTCTATCTTGTCAATGATCTGCAATGCTTGAAATAAAAATAACATTCTAGGCAATACATTCATCTTAATAACAGCAATTCGGCCTAACAAGGAAAGCTTCAAATTTGACCATATTTCTAAGTCCTTTTTGACTTCTGCCCAGCATTTCTCATAATTGTCTTTAAATAAATTCACATTCTTGGATGCCATGTTAATCCCCAAGTATTTCACCTTCTTAACCACAGTCATAAATAAAGTTCTCTCACTGAAGTGATCTATTGCTTTTTCCCTTCCCCAACAAAATGGATTAATATTTTCTGCCATTTTTTGCTATTCATTTCTGAGGAGCTGTAAAGGCACACTCCAAAAATAAAACTATTTTTTTTATGAAGGACATTTGTCATATAGATCTTCAGATGTGCCCACTTATTTAAGTCATTTTCTTTTGCTTTCCACATGAATTTATTAGGATTGTATTCTAAGATCTCTTTCCATTTTTGTGTGATCCTAGATATTTAACCGGCTGTCTCTCCAAGCAATATGTACTGTCTTCTTTGGTAGGTTTGTCTTTATCAGGGGTTGTCAACCTGGTCTCTACCGCCCACTAGTGGGTGGGTGGTTGAGGGTTCTACAGTTGAATCCTCCTTCCATCGAACACTGGTGGGCGGTACGGAAATTTTACCATCAATAAAGATTCATTTGTGGGTGATAGGTATAAAAAGGTTAACTATATTATAGCCAATTCATTTGGGTTTTGTATCCAGAAAATTTGTATCTATTAAACTTCTACCCAGAGCCAACCAAAAGGTTAAGAGTTTCCCCCAAAAAAAATTCAGGATTGGGTATACATAATCTAACATCACCAGCGCACAAAACAATTTTTAATATTTCCCTGCATGTTTTGACCTTGTTAATTGGCAGCTACCCAGCCACAACAGCCTCCTGCCTACCCTACTCCCCTTAAAAATAATAATGACCAGTTTTTTAAGAGTTTGCTGCTCTTTCAGGGCCCCCAAAAACCCAAACACATACACTGAAATAAAGTGTGAGAAGTGTGTTTTTTTTAGGTCTGCCTGCACATTCCTGTTGCATAAGGGACTCTGCAACATAGAGGGGCAGAGCCTTGGAACACACCTGAGCCCAGCAGCTGGAGGAGCCCAGCCAGCCTTTACCGGTTTATTGTATTGATCTTGTAACTCTCACTATAACACTTTTCCAGATGTAATTAAAGAGCATCACAGTGTTTTAAGACCATAATACTAGTCGTTAGGAAGATGATTCACAAACATAGTAGCGATCAGATTTCTTTTTAAGGAAATTCTTCTTAAGAAGAAGAATTCTAAGAGACAGTGCAATGGAGTGCTAGGTAGGGGGAGGAAGAACAGAAGCACTTTTCCGGGTGAGCAGCAGAGGATCATTGCTGGGAAGACAGGGAATTTGTCGCATCAGATCAATGGTCCATCCAAGCACACTTGAGTAGCAGCAGCTGCCTAGGCTTCCCAGGCCCTTCTCAAAGGCTGTACCAGAGCGTGGCCGAGGGTGGATCCCCAGCCCTTCTCCATGCAAAGCAGCGCTGGATTTACGTATCAGCTAAACAAGCTATAGCTTAGGGCCCCCCAAAAAAATTAAAGAGGAAAAAACCGGATGTACATTCCCAAAATATAAGATAAAAACCAAATAAAATAAAACCTACGTGCAGCAAGTGTTTTGTGTTGTGTAGGCTCCTATTTGATATGTGCAAATGGCTTTAGATACCTATTAGGTCCATATAGCATATATTCAACAGAAAAAACAGCGACAATTTGTTGTTGACAAAGGACAGCTGGACATATAAAGGGCCCCATCACCTTCAGTAGCTTAGGGCCTCATCAAGCCTAAATCCGGCCCTGATGCAAAGCACCTGCTTGTGTCACCGATAGCTAAACCCCGCCTCAGCTATTTCTACGGGTGCAGAGCTTGGACCGCAACCTGAATTACTAGAAGCGTGGCAACTTCAGTGGCAAATACTAGCCTTCTAATTCCAACGCCACCGCCTCCCAACCCAGAGCCTTCCCCCCCCCCCTTTGATTTTTCACCACCATTGAGCCTCGCCCACTTCCCTTCCCTCCCCTCCCTCGTGCGCGCCGCTGCCGCTCCTGCCTTCCATTCTTATTTGGAGAAGCTCCCCCTGATTGGCCGAACATACGGCTCTCTCCAAATTTGCATTCCACGTCGGTGGAAATTTCCGTCTCCCGATTTATATATTTATTTATTTATTCCGCGCCCGGAGCCAATGGGAGCCCCTCCGCTCGCTCCGACGCTTTTGCGACCAATGAAAGGCGAGAATTCTCGCTGTTGTGGCACGTGAGGGCCGCGCACGTGGACTCGTTATGTAAAAGGCGGGGCGAAGAACTCGCGAGGCCCCCCCCCACGGCGCGTGCGGGGCGGCGCGCACGCGCCTTGCGGGGGGAGGAGCGGGCAGGCAGGAGGAGGAGCGGCGGCGACGACGGTATTAGCATCGGTAGCGAAGGACAACGGCGGCACCGACGGCCAAGACTGCCTCAGGCGCACTTCAGCGGGCGAAGATGAAGCAGCAGCAGCCGGTAACGTCGGCGGCGAACGCGGGCGCCGCCACCGCAGTCCCGGCCTTCCTCAGCAAGCTCTGGGCGCTGGTGGGCGACGCGCCGAGCAACCAGCTCATCACCTGGAGCCAGGTAGGAGTAGGAGGATGGGGGTGAGGGGAGCGGGGTGAGGCGAGGCCTCCTCGCTCGGTAGGCGACGCGGCGCGGAGCGAGGCGGGAATGAGGGAGGGCATCGGCCTCCCCGCCATCTCCCGTCGCCGTTTCATGGATCGCGCGCTCCTTCCTTCCTTCCCACCCTTTTCCTCTCCGTGTCCCCTCAGCCACCCATCTTCGCGTCTGTGTTGCGTCTTGGGCCTTTGATCGGACAAAAGGTCGGGGGGGGGGGAGAGAGAAGGGAAGGGGGCGTGGTCAGGCGTTGGTCACGTTTTCTGTTTTCCTGACGGGCGTGGGGGCTTCACGCGGCCTACCCGCGAAGGGCCCCGTGAGGCCCGAGGCGCACTCGGGTTCGCTATGAGGGCGCTTTCGTCCGAGGGAGCGGGGGGGGGGAGAAGGCGGCCTCGGCAGCCGTCTATACACACCACTCGGTAATCTGAAGGCCGCGCTTCGGTTCCCGCAACATGGAACCTCCCCCCCCCCCCGTCTACCTAATGGCTGCGAAACAAGTTCCAGGGGAAGGGAGGCGACAGGCAGCCAAATATAAAGGGGAGGAGGATGTGCCGCGCGACCCTTCCCAAACGTGCCTTTGACGTAGGCACGTGTGGATCAGTACATATCTACCCGCTTCCTTAACACGGAGGTGGTTCGCATGTAGGAGAAACGCCTTGTATGGAAACAGTCCGCAACCAGAGAGTGAGGGGTGTTCCTGCGTGTGGCATACACACAAACAAAGGCACAAGTTAAGAGGACATACTTAGGTCGTGAGCATCTTACTGACTGTGTTAAGATCTGGTTTGGGGGAGTCCCTGGTTCATGCATTATTATTATTTTCTCCTTAGGCATGAACTTGGTCAGTAGTTCTAGGTGAAGCATTGCAGTATTATCTTGCCTATTACCTCCACAACATGGGGCTTTACAAAACTGTTAAGCAGGAGTGGCAGAACTGCCTTTACAGGTACTGGCTCAGCCTCTTCTCATGCACTAACACACATACCTGCCATTTTATTGACTTCCAAGAGTCCACTAATTTTGGCAAGGAAATATAAATACACACAAAGTGTTGGAGTCAGCAGAGAGGTTTAGACCTCTGTCTGTAGCTCCAGGAGATCAGCAAGGGCTGAAGGTGGTTCTCAAGTCAAAAAAGGTTACTCAATTCTCTTGTAAACAGAGGTAGCCATGTTGGTCTGTTTTAGTCAAAACAGCTGTCTTGTGTATTGAGATGTGGATCATTTTGAATGCACTAAAGTGCTAGATAATCACTATAGTTTCTAGTCCTAGGTTTGATTCTAGTAGTTCTCCCCTGTAGGTAGGCTTACATGGAGAAGAGGAGGTGGCAGCTCAGTAGCTCCGTAGACCATATGTGGTCCAAAAAAAGGGCTGCAGGTCATTAGATTACTGCTTCTCTGTTTTGCCCAGAATAGACAAATTCCAAGAATTATGGAAGGAGTTACACCTGTATGAATAAAACCTTATGGTGAGAAGCAAAGAACTGAGATTGTTATGAACAAATTGATGAATGCTGAGTACACTCTTTCTGTAACAATGTAGAAGAGGTCCTCTTTCATTAGCATCACAATTGTCTGGGAACTTGTACAAATTGGAACAGCAGGGTAGGAAAGCTTTGGTGATCAATTTTCAAACAGTCTTTGTATGCCTAAGACAAACAATGTCCAGATCTCAGGAGGCATTCATCTTTTGCATAGTTTTTGTGTCACATTCCCTATCCTGCTAACAGTGACACTTTATTTTTAGCATATGAAGTTTTAGGTACGTAATTCTTTTGTTTGATTCCAAGCTTAGGAACTATTTGGTAGGTAAAAATAGGCTATTTAATCATCTTAATATAAGCAGTAAGATTTACACTGCATTCCTATTGCTCATTTGCAGTCCATTTTGTATGTCCATACATCCATTTTAGGTCTCTTTAAGAGGAAGGACACTTTCTATTGATAAAGTTGCAGGAATTTGTGCAGTCATGT
Source organism: Podarcis bocagei (assembly GCF_964188305.1). Lineage (NCBI taxonomy): Eukaryota > Metazoa > Chordata > Lepidosauria > Squamata > Lacertidae > Podarcis > Podarcis bocagei. The sequence continues at coordinate 41,902,561 of NC_138127.1, forward strand.
ACACCAATTTGGCAAAGAAACAAAAGCCAGGGTGTTATGGGTAGATGAAGGGGCAAACAATATAGAAAGGGCATTGGTAGCAGCAAAGGTTAAAAGCTCTGCCTGAGTGCTTGTCCAGGAAATCTCTCTTCATCTTCCCTTGCAGCATTTCTGTGGAAAGCTGCAGATGTGGTGACTTAGTCAAGTCTTCATCTAGGTAATGGGAACAATTGAAAACATCCAATCTCTCCTAAAGACCTTTCAGGAAGTAGTACAATAAAGAATGCTACCGAAGCGCTTGACAACAGGGAAGCAGTAGGTAACAGACCAAGGACAGTGGTGTAGTCACTGGTGCCACCAGTTGGAAACCCAAAATTTGCAGGGGACAAGCAGAACAGGCCAAATCTTGCAATTAATTTTGTAAACAATATTTTTTAAAAAAACGCCAACACCACCAATAATGTACACACTGCACATGTGCTCTGATGTGCACATGAAACTTTTTTTCAAGTAGACTTTTTCACGGAGAGACAAGTTGGAAGAATAAGCCTTTTGGGCTGCTCTCTTTCATGACCAGAGCATTTGAATATTTTCTCAACCAAGAATTCTCGTCTTTGTAATTTTCCAGTTACTGAGCAACATGCATACCATACTAATAGGGAATATGGTCTGCCTCCTTCATGTTTTATCTGAGTAACCTTGAGGAGTTGTGGAAATATGCGTGTGTTTTGTCTCCATTTTTATGTAAGTATAAATAACAATTCTGAAATATTCTAAGCTCAGCCATGATAAGAATGAATATTACTCGGGTATGTATGCAGCAGAATCATTCTGCAGTTGATTCTCATTTATCTGTTTCATTTTTAATTAGCCCCTTCTTCCTGATTTACCTGATCTGGCTGCACTCTGCACATTGTTTCAGTATGCACAAAGATTAGCATAAAAATAGTGAGGAGCAAGATGCAATAGATGATTCCTAACTTGTATCAATGGAGTTGCATTATAAATGGTCCATGTTTCACAAGCATACAGTAAGGTTGGTAGTACAATAGCTTTTTAAACAAGCATTTTGGTTTCCCTGTGAATGTCCACAAACACACTGCACTTCAATTGGGAGAAAGCTGCACTCGCAGAGCTCAAAGGTTGTTGGATTTTGGCGTCAATGTTAGCCCTTGTGGAAAGATAACTGCCCAGGTGGGGGACGTGATTGACGCTTTCCAACATTACACCACTGAGTTGGATTTGTAGCTATGCAGAGGCGTTGTTTTGTGCTTGTTGGTACAGTGCTTTGGTTTTTTGGATGTTGAGCGATAGGCCAAGCTTTTTATAAGCTTATGTGAAGATATTTAGGATGGTTTGGAGGTCATCCTCTTGAGTGCGCACACGCTATGTTGTCATCAGTATGCTGAAGCTTTATGGCAGAAGTTAAGGTAACCTTACTCTTTGTTTTCAGCCTACTCAAATTAAAGAGCTTTCTATCTGTTTGATATGATTTCTATTCTGGTGGGGAGTTTCCCTTCGACAAAGTGTAGGATCATGGCAATGAAAATAATAAATAAAGAGTTGGGGTGATAACACAACCCTGTTTAACACCTGATCCCACTGTGAATGGTTCACTTTGAGAGCAATTATCTGCAATTGTTGCTGTCATATTATAATGGATGAGCCAAAAGATGCTCACAAATTCATCTAGGCAGTCGATTTTAAGGAGGACAGTCCACAGGGCATTACGATTTACAGTGTCAAAGGCCTTAGTCAGGTCAGTAAATGCTATGTACAGGGGTTAGTTTTGATCTTAGCATTTTTCTGGAAGCTGTTGAGCGCTGAAAATCATGTACACTGTCCCCCTAGAAGGTTGAAAACTATTTTGGGATTCAGGAGGGGTAGCCTCGGATATTGTTCGGAGACAGTTTGCTAAGATCCTTGCAAGAATTTTGCAGGCTGCAGCTAATAAAGAGATGCTTTGATAGTTTCCGTAATTCGTTCTATCACCTTTTTTAAAGAGATTGATAATTTTGGCATCCCTAAAGTCTGCTGGGATCTCTCTCCCAAATTTTTTCGATGAGCTAGTGAAGTTGTTATGTAAATTTAGCTCCACCCACTTTGAAGACTTAAGCAGGTATCCCATCACATCCGCTGGCTTTGTTGTTTTTCATTTGGTTAATGATAGTCTATGCTTAAGAAACTGTTTTACATTTCTAACCACATTATTTAGGCATTGAATGTGACTGTGATCTTCATTGCAGAATGGACAGAGTTTCCTTGTGTTGGATGAACAAAGATTTGCCAAAGAGATTCTTCCAAAGTACTTCAAGCACAACAACATGGCAAGCTTTGTGAGACAGCTGAATATGTGTGAGTTTTATAACAATATGTAGTATTAACCTTTAGCTATACTGGTCTACATTTAAAACATTGAACTCCATGTAATTCAGTTCTGAGATGGATTCTACCTTTTATTGTAATAACAGATTCTAACTTTTCCTCAGTTTTAATCATTTATTGTACAAAACAGTATCGTAAGGCATTCAGCTGCAGTCACTGACTGGAATGCAAGGGGAAACAAGCAGAATGCATACAGCATATTGAGTGAATCAAAGAAATGTAGACTTGGAAGGGACCCAGAGGGTCATCTATGCAGGAATCTCAACTAGGAGAAGGACAGCTGACGCTGAGAGAATTGATTCAAAGCAACGAGCCTTCCTCATAGCTGCAGCCTTCAGCTTGGTTTTTGTGTGAACTTCAGTCATTTTTGACAACCAGTAATAATGGTTTTTATAAGTGTTTTGAGAGCATGTGTGGCAGCTTTATAAAAAAGAAATCCCATGATATTGATAGTATCTTCTTCCAGAAGGGACAGGTTTTGACATGACACGTAGCAGTATAAGTTCATCTCCTTATTTTAGGAAGGACACCCATCTTGTAACACAGCATTGCGTTGTGATGATTGAATGTGTATGTCATATTTTAAGTGGCACTTTAAAGCTAGAACTCTTAGGTATAGCCTTTATAGTACTAATATATGAAGGCTGTGGTTGGCTTTATTGTTCTGCCTTCCGCTGCTCTTATGAGAACGGCCTTGTTATCCCAAGATAAAACCCGGGACTACCGTATTTTTCGCTCTATAACACGCACCCGACCATAACACGCACGTAGTTTTTAGAGGAGGAAAATCCGTAGGCATGCCACCCGTAGGCATTTCCTCCATAACACGCACAGGCATTTCCCCTTACTTTCTAGGAGGAAAAAAGTGAGTGTTACGGTGCAAAAAATACGGTAATAAGGCTGGAAGGGAAACAAAATGGGACCCTGCATAGGTTGATAATGCACCTAGGGTTAGTCACACAGAAACTTGTACAAATGAAGGGCAGCTTGTAGCAGAATAGCTTTCACTAAAGGCAAAATAAATGTGAATAGGCAGTGCTGCTACCTGCACAAAGACAGCAACATTTTTCACTCAACTGAATGAGGATTGTAGCCTTGATTATTCTAGTAGGCTTTTCCATAGTTGATTTATTCTTTTCAGATGGTTTTCGTAAGGTAGTCCATGTTGACTCTGGCATTGTCAAATTGGAAAGAGATGGCCCTGTTGAATTCCAACACCCCTACTTCAAGCAAGGACGGGAAGACTTACTGGAGCACATTAAAAGAAAGGTTAGTGAAAGGGAGTCTGGAAGCTTTGAACCTTCTGTAAGCACTGACGTAGATCCATGTGAGGGTTTGCTAGGATCTTACAGATAGTGGAAGTGGGAACAGAAATCTAGATTGCAAAAAAGGAACAGTACAATTCAGTTTTACTGAGTACAAAGCAATGCACATGCTAACAAGACTGCCATGCAACAGTTCAAAACAACTGCATGCAAGCCTTCAGTCACATCAAGATCTAGAACTACAGATCAAGGATGGCTTACTGTAACCTAAAATATGCCTTCAACAAAGGGGGATGGCCAGTTCTCTGATCTAAAAGCAGAAGCAAGTCTTGGACCTATTTTGATGAGTCTAAGGAAGCGCTTCACCAATGAAACAGAAATCCAGGGAGATGTTCAGAGTCTTATCTTCATTTGGCACAACTTGAACTATGTCAGATTTCACTTGCTTACCTTCCACACTTCATCCCCTACGCTTGCAAAAATTGTCATCTGACCTCATGGAATGTTTGCACTATTTATTTCTTCAGTTGCTACTTATTTGCTATGATACCTGCATAAAGTAGCTTTGGTAAGCATCTGGGTGAAAAGGGAATTCTCTGTAAGAGATGGAACAAGGCCCTGACCATCCAGCTTGAATATCCCTCCATTATTCTCTTGACTTTTCTGCCCTATAATAATCATACATACGTACATAGCACTCCCCTTTTTATTCTTTTTGAATTATTTGAATTCAGCATAGCCTTTGTTTATTTAGTTCATTTTCAGATGGCATATGATCCCTACATGATCTTGCAGGTTCCATCCATGTGTACATTTTTGTTAATTGAAAGCAGAAGTACAAAACTCTGCATGGATTCAGAGCAAAACCTTATTTATCAGATAATAGTCACTGTAATCCATATTTTTAAAAGTAACATGTTAACTTAAATTTGTGGTGATAATTCTTACAGGTTTCTTCTTCAAGGCCTGAAGAAAATAAAATTCGTCAGGAAGATCTGTCTAAAATCATAAGCAGTGCTCAGAAGGTTCAAAGTAAACAAGAGACTATTGAATCCAGGCTATCTGCTCTCAAGAGGTAAATAAGATTTCTAGCTTGATTTTTCAGGAGGATGAGTATGAAAGACTACTAGTTCATCTAAAACTGTTTTTAGATATGCTGTAAGCTGCCCAGAGTTGCTGGGAAAACCCAGCCAGATGGGCAGGGTATTTACTACTACTATAATTATCATCATTATTTATATCATTATTGGTGGTTTTATGGCACTTTTAAGGAAACAGTTGTTTATTAAGGCTGGTGTTCACCTAAATGTGACTCTGAGTAGACGCATTGAAATTAATGGCCATGACTATGGGTCTTCCATTTCAATGGGTCTGTTCTGAGTAAGGCAACTGAGTACAGTGGTATCTTGGGTTACAGACGCTTCAGGTTACAGACTCCACTAACCCAGAAATAGTATACCTCAGGTTAAGAACTTTGCTTCAGGATGAGAACAGAAATCGCGTGGCGGCAGCAGCGGGAGGCCCATTAGCTAAAGTGGTACCTCAGGTTAAGAACAGTTTCAGGTTAAGTATGGACCTCCAGAACCAATTAAGTTCTTATCCTGAGGTACCACTGTAATGCTGTCTTTGTGTATTTTGTATTACAAAGAAGTGTGACAGGTCCCTGTTTCAAGGAATTCACAATCTAAAATAGGAAAAGGGGTGGGGGATAAGCATGAATATGTGATTATTTTAATTATATATGTTTTGGCTTAGTTAACAATAAGGTATAATTACAGTTCCAAGTTTCACTAGGTCAGTTATTGGGATGCGGGTGGCACTGTGGTTGAAACCACTGAGCTTCTTGAGCTTGCCGATTGGAAGGTCGGCAGTTCAAAAATGTGTGATGGGGTGAGCTCCCATTGCTCTGTCCTATCGTCTGCCAACCTAACAGTTGGAAAGCACACCAGTGCAAGCAGATAAATAGGTACCGCTGCGGCGGGAATGTAAACTGTATTTCTGTGCACTCTGGCTTCTGTCACGGTGTCCTGTTGCACAAGAAGTGGTTTAGTCATGGTGGCCACATGACCCGGAAAGCTTTCTGTGGACAAAAGCTGCCTCCTCAGCCTGAAGTGAGATAAGCGCCCCATAGTCACCTTTGACTGGACTTAACCGTCCAGGGGTCCTTTAACTTTTTACCTTTATCTAGGTCAGTTAGTAATCCTTATATTGACTGTAAACATTTTGAAACAGAGAAAATGAATCTCTTTGGCGGGAAGTAGCAGAACTGAGAGCAAAACATCTGCAGCAACAGCAAGTTATTCGAAAGGTAATTATGTAACTTCTTTCTTCAGAAGAATAATTTAAAGTCATCTATAAATGCAGTGCAAAATTGGGAGGGAAGCAGTAATTTGTGTGTTGTAAAGGGGCAGGGGTTTTAGTGGAAATTGGTAGCTTGAATGGTAGGTGACTTGCAATAATTCAATAAAGCTTGAAATTATCTTCTCGGAGATAAATTGGATAGTGGGTGGTAAAAAGCTCAGATTATCTGTTTAGGATATGGTAGCATGAAATGTCAAGGGCATTAATAATCTAATTGTGTTAAAATTGTATAACAAATGGTTAAGAGATTAAACACAGGGATATACACAAAATATAAAACTTGCAGAACTCCATGTTTTATATTTTGAATGCCTTTAAGTTTCATCTCATAATTTTTAAATTGTTTTTAGACAAATCTGATATCTACAACATACAAAAATTAGGCTGTTTAGGGATTTGCACTATTATCTCTGCATTAGAATGACACCCAGACCTCTAAATCCTCTTGTTCTTAACTTTCCTATTAGGAAGGTGACTCTAAGCCTTTGATATTTCAGGCTTTAATTCTAGCCTACTTGACTCTGTATAGTACCATAAAAAATAAAATTGAACTATTGAGTTCAGTTGAACTTGCTTTTAATTGTGTGTAGGATTTTTCTAAAGGCAACATTCTGTCTTTCTCTGCAGATTGTACAGTTCATTGTCACCCTTGTTCAGAATAACCAACTTGTGAGTTTGAAACGAAAACGGTAAGCATCGGGTTGACGATACTGGAATTGTAACACAGGTTTATTTTGTGAATATATAGTGTTTATAGAAGCATAAGTTTAAATCCTTGTGTTTTTTAGAAACATTTTTTTCTTTTATGATTTAGCCCATTGCTTCTGAATACTAATGGGACACCGAAGTCCAACATATTCCAGCAGATAGTCAAAGAACCAGCAGAAAACAAACATGTGAGTTAATTCTGAAATATACTTAAGGAAAGTATTTAAAAATGGGCAGAATCACTGCTTGGTTGGCCAGAGAAAATACAATATTCCCCATGAAAAAGAGTACAGTAATCATTATTCACATAGTCCTTGCATTGGCTGTTCTCCTTTATATGGAGTGAAGATAGATCAGGCATATAGCAGTAAGGTACCAAGAATGCTGTTGACAGAAAGTGAGGGGGCACCAAGTGATGCTTTTCCATAGCATTTACACCCAATACTGCATTGACAGATTATTGTTTAGTTTTGATAAGCTAAATGAGGAGGAAACAGGGCAAAATATTCAGCTAAAAAAGCAGGTGTCATTGATGTAGGAGCTATTTTTTCCCCTTAAACACAATCTGAAGAAGTCTTGTCTGTACACATTGTAGATTTTGCATTCTTTCTGCATCTTCTCCCACAAATTATTTAACTATGTTGTAACTTTCTTCCATTCATCTTGAACCCTCTAAGGCCTACATTGGTTGTGAAGGTGAAAATGTATCCCCCCCCCCCTCTTTATTGTGTACACACAAACTTCCTAATTAGGATGGCAACTTTTGTTCAGAACTGTACTTACTGTCTCACCCTTACTTTACAAAGTTAAGGGGAGGGTGGTTTCTCCAGATTCTCGTTTTAAGATGCTTTTTACATTTGTCAATACAGCTCATTTGGAAATTGTATCATTTTCCTCCTAAATGTTTGTTTAGTATGATGTCTGAATTCCTAATGATTTGTAAATCTATTTTGGTTCTTGTAAATGGGCAGGTACCACACAGCAGGACTGATGGCTTAAAGCAGAGAGAACAGCTGTCAGACGATATTATTATTTATGATATAACTGATGATATTGGTGATGAAGAAAAGCCTCCGGTTACTCCAGAAAGCAGTGAAGATGCTGCTTCAGACTCAAAGTAAGAAAAAAATATTTGTACATATTTGGAATTAAATATCCTCAGGCACACTGACCTACAGAAATTATGTCCCTATCTTACTTGATAGTTTAACCCTCTAGGTCTTGTGTAGATCCCAAGATAACTGTTTAATCAAAAGATAAGATCCAATATATCCAATAGGTTAGTCTATAAATTTTAACATTAAATCAAAATTGTTCTGAAAGGTAACTGGTGAAAGGTGTAAGCTTAAGGGAGCCATCCTAAAGCCTATGGACCGCCTCTCCTGGTATGCCCCGCAGAGGACCTTACAGTCCACAAACAATAACACTTTGGAGGTCCTGGGTCTCAAGGAGGTTAGGCTGGCCTTGACCAGGGCCAGGGTCTTTTCGGCTCTGGCCCTGGCCTGGTGGAATGCTCTGTCGCAAGAGACCTGCGGGATTTGACATCTTTCCGCAGGGCGTCCAAGACGGAGCTGTTCCAACAGGCCTATGGTCAGGGCCCATTCTGGACACACACACACCCCACTTTTTTTGTTGTAAGACCCAGTATACAAGTGGCTGCCCTAAGCCTTTCCACCGGCTCATATAAGACCAGCACAAACAGTTGCACCTGGTGAGCACTCAGTGTTCCCATCCCCTATAGATATAATCCGTGAAATCAGAATAATCTGATTTTATTCTACTCCAAATTTGATTTTAAGCTGTTTTTTAATCGTTTGTTTGATTTATGTTTTTAATGTATTATACTTTGATGTTAGCTGCCCTGGACCCGGTCCTAGCCGGGGAGGGCAAGGGTATAAATTATTATTATTATTATTATTATTATTATTATTATTATTATTATTATTATTATCAGTGGAGCGAGTGGAGCTTTGCAGTGGGATGTCATATAACACCTGCTAGAGTCTCCCTGATGTACACTCACAAAAAGCTCCACAGGCATATACTCCCAGCCAGTATAGGATGAAATGGGGTATGTTGGAGCAGATTCCTGGGGGCAGGATAAAAAAAAAGAAAATTAAAATATGATACCACCTGCCATCCTAGCCACATTTGAGTTGGAAGAGCTTACCTCTCTTCTCTTTCCCTGGACCCCAACAAACAGGTACTTCCCTCTTCTACCCTTCCTCCAAAAAAAAAGAAAAATAGAAACGTACTGGTATTCTCAGTATTTGAGCATTTAAGGAAGTGCAGAACAATAGCATTATGTAGCTCATAACAAGGGCAGCAGTTTAATAGCTGTTCTCTACATTAATATGAGCTGCAAAGGAAATGTGGGTGTTGCTTCTCTTGAATCACATTTTATCTATGTATTGTATTGAATAGAATAGAATAGAATAGAATAGAATAGAATAGAATAGAATAGAATAGAATAGAATAATAGAGTTGGAATAGACCACAAGGGCCATCGAGTCCAACCCCCTGCCAAGCAGGAAACACCATCAGAGCACTCCTGACATATGGTTGTCAAGCCTCTGCTTAAAGACCTCCAAAGAAGGAGACTCCACCACACTCCTTGGCAGCAAATTCCACTGTCGAATAGCTCTTACTGTCAGGAAGTTCTTCCTAATGTTTAGGTGGAATCTTCTTTCTTGTAGTTTGGATCCATTGCTCCGTGTCCGCTTCTCTGGAGCAGCAGGAAACAACCTTTCTCCCTCCTCTATATGACATCCTTTTATATCCCTTTATTGCAGTTATAGTCCTGACATTGTAATAGTCGAAGATGACAATGAGGATGACTATGCTCCTATAATCCATGAAAATACAACTGCTGAACCAGCCACAGTTCCATCCAGTGATTCTGTCAGTCCTTCCCCATATGGTGCAAGCCCATTAATGTCTGGTGCTGTTCAGTTAAACAGCCAGTCAACCTTAACAGCAGAAGACCCAGTCTCAATGATGGATTCAATACTCAGTGAGAATGGAGTGATTTCACAAAATATCAATCTTCTTGGAAAGTGAGTCACATTCTTCAAATCATCTTTAAAGTTCACACTTGTTCTCTCTCTTTTTAAGAGCTTCAAGAAGAGCTACATGAATATTTAAATTTGCACTAGTTCTCTGATTTGTTGCTTTCTGAACATGGCATAGTGGGTGAGATTCAAATGTTTCCCAATTCTAAGTGCTGGTGCTGACCCATTTACACAGTTCAGGACCTCAATACCTTAAGGACCGCCTCTCCCCATACAAACTAACACGGACCCTGCACTTGTCATCCAAGGCCCTTCTCTATGTCTCCCTTCCCCAAGATGTTCAGAGAGTAGCAACACAAGAATAGGCCTTTTCAGTGGTGGCTCCCCGTCTGTGGAATGCCGCCCCCAGAAATGCTAGCCTGGTGCCATCATTACATGTCTTTAGGCACCAAGCAAAAACATACCTCTTTACCTTTGGGTATTAAATAATCTGTGGCCTGTTAAGGAGAGGGAGACTGTTACTATTATATTTTTTTTATATGCTCGGCCAGTAAATCGAGATGAGCGCCACAACCCCTGAGTCATTCGTGACTGGACTTAACTGTCAGGGGTTCCTTTACCTTTAACTAAAATATGTTTTTAATGTTGTACACTGCCCTGGGATCTTTTGAATAAAGGGTGGTATATAAATCAAATTAATAGTATTTCTTCAGTATTCCTTAGTTTTGGATTCTGTAGTCAAGGTACAGATAGCTTTTAGAGTAGGTGCTTGTTTCCATTTTTAATACTGAATAATCTCATGCTTAGTGTTTACTGAAAGACTAGTGGTCTTCTGTAGAATCAGTGCATGCTTGATCCACTATATACCCCCACTCAACATCATGGATCACTTGCAGATACCTAGAATTATACTCTTACCTGTTTAATTCCAAATAATCCTAGTGGTTGTCCTCTTTACCTTCATTTTTCTTCCGCACTTTGATTCATTTGTACAATATATTTCTCAGAAAAGCTAGAATTTCATGGGGTTTTCTTGCACTCCTGTAGGGTGGAACTTCTGGATTATCTTGAGAGCATTGATTGCAGTTTAGAGGATTTCCAGGCCATGTTGTCAGGACGACAGTTCAGCATAGATCCAGATCTCCTGGTTGATGTAAATATTTACACTATATTTTTTTTACTTCTATTTTCCTCACAAATTTGGCTTTACAAAGATTTTGTGTAAGAAAAAATATTTGCATTTTTTAAATGTTATACCTTAAAAGATCTATATTAACAACAGCTTGAGACTGCAGTTTCAGAGAGCAGCAGAATAGTAGTTTGTGTTTGAGGATTTGTGCAGAACATTTCTATTTGTGGCTATTTCAGGCACAAAAGATTAGATTGGTTTATAAGTCACCCAATTTATATCTAGAATATAGAATTTTAAAACTTGGTGTACATTTTGTCTTGTCCAGCTTTTTTCAAGTTCCGTGCAGATGAATCCTACAGGTCATATCAATAGTACAAAAGTAAGTTTTAAAGTAGCACAGCAGTGGGAAATACGGTGTAATGTCAATGGCCAGTTGTCTAATTAATACAGTTGCATATAGCATGTTAATATTTGTTTTAACATTTTGTGTGCCTTAACAAGGCTGATATTGACACATTATTTAAAGATGCAGCTGTTTTCCTTTTTGTGCTTTCCAGATTTTTTTTCTGCATTTTGAAAAATTACACATGTGCATCTTAAGTTTTCAAGTTCTATATTGGGGGGCAGCACATGCTGCCCGGAACATCAGTTTAACACATCATTATTTTAAAAACTTATTATCAAAGTACATGTAGCATTCAAAAGAGGGCGAAAAACACAGGCTAAGAACTGCTTTTGAAACGGGAGATTTGCATCATTTTGAAATGTATTCTCCTTATTTTAGACATGTTTTCTAGAGTAAAATTTGAATGTGATTGGGTGAATATACCCATGGTGACGGGACGCGGGTGGCGCTGTGGGTAAAACCTCAGCGCCTAGGACTTGCCGATCGTCAGGTCGACGGTTCGAATTCCCGCGGCGGGGTGCGCTCCCGTTGCTCGGTCCCAGCGCCTGCCAACCTAGCAGTTCGAAAGCACCCCCGGGTGCAAGTAGATAAATAGGGACCGCTTACTAGCGGGAGGGTAAACGGCGTTTCCGTGTGCTGCGCTGGCTCGCCAGATGCAGCTTGTCACGCTGGCCACGTGACCCAGAAGTGTCTACGGACAGCGCTGGCCCCCGGCCTCTTAAGTGAAATGGGCGCGCAACCCCAGAGTCGGACACGACTGGCCTGTACGGGCAGGGGTACCTTTACTTTACCTTTTTACCCATGGTGACAGTCTAGATTTCTAACACTCCTGTGTCCCAGCTGCTAGATAAGTTCCTGAACATTTACTTGTAATATTATCTTCTAGACAAATGTTTTCTGTGTTCCTAAAAAAAAATAGTACGAAGTCATCTGATTTTTGTAACCATGCTTGCTTTTAAGGTGGAGACAAAGGGAATTGAAACTATGAAGACTAATAGTACTCAACCATCTACACAAGATGTGCCTAATTCTGACCCCAAATCAGGTTGGTATGCAAGTTCTCTTAGTTTCAGAAATTTAGATTGGGTAAAATTTAACCCGCATTCATAAATACCCTTATTTTAGACATGAAATGAATAAAATAGTTAACATATACCGTATTCTTCGCCCTATAGGACACACTTTCCCCCCTCCAAAAATGAAAGGGAAATCTGGGTGCATCCTATGGGGCAAATGCAGGCTTTCGCTGAAGCTTGGAGAGCGAGAGGGGTCGGTGCGCACCGACCCCTCTCGCTCTCCAGGCTTCAGGAAGACATCCGCAGCCTAGGCAGCCCTGTGGGAGTTCCCCGCAGGGCTCCCCACGCTGCGGATAGCAGCCTGCCGCCCGGCGCAAGAGGCGTCCTGAAGCAGAGCGCCCCGCGCGCCGGACAGACATCGGCCAGCCCCACAAGCTTGGGGGACAGCAAGGAGGCGCAGCGCCGTCATCCCGCTGTTCCTCGACCTGGTTCGGTTTCCCCAACCTGGTTTTGGGGGGGGGGGAGAATAAAGGGAATTTTTTTTCCCTTTATTTCCCCCCCAAAAAACTAGGTGTGTCCTATGGGATGAAAAATACGGTACCCAGTATGTTTGGAAAGTGAGTTGTAGTTGTGCTGTACATTGCACAAGTTTCTTTTCATTTTTTAGCCTTTTCTATAGGAATATAGAGCAGTTGAGTAATTATTTTGGTTTGGTTTGTTTCTTGCCCTGCAGATAAACAGCTCATTCAATATACTGCCTTTCCCCTACTTGCATTCCTTGATGGAAATTCAGGCTCAGTGGAGAATGCAAATATGACACCTGAATCAGTATCTTCTGTGGATAAACCAATAGAAGTGGATGAACTCCTGGAAAGTGGTCTGGATCCTCAACCAACCCAAAGCAAACTGGTTCGTCTGGAGCCACTGACAGAAGCAGAAGCTAGTGAAGCTACACTATTTTATTTGTGTGAACTTGCTCCTGTGCCAATGGACACTGATATGCCACTGCTGAACAACTAAAATGAGAGAGTTAAAGCAAACTATTTATTGAGGCTATTGTTTGGGATCTCTCTTTTGTAAATGGCATTTTGTGAGCAGCTACTGTGGAACCTTAAACAGTTTGTTCTATCACTTTCCCCAAAACTCGGTTCTCAAAAGAGCAGTTTAAACATTTATACAAACCATCAACAGTTCACAATGAGTTCATTCTAGTGCTGTCATATTTGGAATTATGTATTCAGAATATGCCAGGTAATTGGATGCTCTGTATTAGCCACTCGCAGTTTTTCTTGTTCACTTTTAGTCCTAATGTATGACATACACAAGTAAATAAGTAACTCTGGATGGAGGTCGTAGCACTCAGAGTTTAATTCTTCTGTACTTTGTTTTCTATTTTTACAACTTTGTTTAAATAAAACTGTGTTAGGGGACCAGAACTGAATATAGTGCTTCATTGAATTGACAAGTGTCCATCTTAATTTCATAGTCGTAAGAGTATCCACTACTTGCTTCACCCCATAGGCACAAATGCTGTTGAATGGGTTGGGGGTTTTCTGTGAATGTGTTCTTTGTTAAAGGGGATTTTCAGTAGCAGGGTAGAGGAAGTATATTCAGTACTATGAAAATGTATGGCCTATAGCCACATTGGATAAAAAATCAAAACAAGACTAGGAAGACATAAACAGCCATCTTTTCTGAATGTTTACTAGGTTATAGCATACACACAAAATGACTTTAATATTAAAGCTACCTTGAAATTGCATTCATGTTGAGCCTAAGTCAGCCATTAAATATATATAAGTATTTTTTTATAGAAATTCACCACTGATACTCAGTAATGCACAACAGTGCTGCTACAGCTGAAACTGTTCTGTCAGCTGTGCAATCCTTAAGGAAAAGCAAACCAGAACTGTACCTTCCCATTCAATCAGCAAAGCACAGTATTTGAAGATTTCCAACAAACAAACTATGCAAAACACCTAATAGTTTCTGTGTTATGTAGACTTAGGATTTTCCAGATACAAATCCACTGCCGGCAATGGACACACAAAAGATAATACCTTTGACACAAGAATCAATGACATCTGTGAAGAGATCAGCTATTAAAATGCAAGTGTGCTTTAACTAAAAATGAGTATTGGTATACATCAATTTATCCAGGAAAGTATTTTTAGAAAGATACAGAACAACTTGATTTACAACCTAAGCTCAATTATACCCACTCAAGGAACAGATGGAGCCAGGATATATTTTTTTTAAAGTAACTTTTTAAAAAGCTATAAAAATAACAGCGGTACCTGAAGTCTACCTCATCAGCGTGAAATATACTATACTACAGCTACCAGCAGTGGGGGACAGCAATCCATTTCACTCCTTAATTTCAATTTAATGAGCGCTAGTCCTAAATACCTTCCAAGTATTGATTAGGTTTTTTTAAAAAGACTTATCTTGGTATCAAATGGTTACAAAAATGAAAAGCCTAGAGCATGCATTAATACTTCACTGCACTTCACTTTAAAAAACAAATCTGGTCAAAATGGCAACTATTTTTGATACCCCATGCACATTTTGAATAATTTCAAGTACAACCTTAAACATTTACTCCTGTTCACATTCTTTAAAAGAGGCCTTGTACTTACTCAAACCTGCAAGTACAAAAACCAGTCCTACAGAATTGTAACTGCTGTTTTCTTATATGCTCACACCAGCCCTAGTGACAGCTGGGGCTCTTTGTCGTTTAAAGTGTGGAAGGGGGGAACCCTCCACAAATTGATTAAAATGGCAAATGAATCACAGGTACATTCTTTCCCTTCCTACTAACCCCACTCCTTGCTCTGCTCTATCATCAGCGAAGGCTCATTAGAGTTGACATTCCTGTGCTCCTGCTCATCTGATGTTTGTTCAACAAAGAAAAGATCATACCTCCTACAGATCAGCTACGATCTAAAGGTAACCTAGACTTAACACACACCTGATATGTGATTCTCATTCATCATCAGACTCTCCTAGACAACCATCCATCCATGCTTCAGCTGAGGTAATACAGTATCCTCCAAAGGCTTACAACCATTACTGTCTCTCCTATCTGTCATAGCCATATTTTTCTCATCTTTTCTGGGCAAATCTCACAGTTGTGAAAGATTATACTTCCTTGCTAGACCAAAGTTGATATTTTACTAACTAGAAAACTGCTGTGTAACAATTATTAAACTGCAATAAAGGCCAGTAAGATTGTCATAGATAGCCCTAGCTTCTAACACTCTTCATGGTTCCCCATCTGATTATAACTTCAAATATCTGACTTTCAACCTCGGCCTATCTACATGCACTGAAAAATACTGCTTTAATGCACCTTTGACTGTACATGATCTAGGAATTCTTCAGTAAGCAGTAGGGCTGAGCCAAATATTTATGGGGTTTGAAACACATGGAACTGTTGTTCTCACATCTAGTTTGACCCTAAATCCCTCTCCAGATACTAGTTAGGGGAAAGAAAATATACAGAAGGGAGCAGTGGGAAAGATCACACTAGCTCTGCCCAACCTTGCCTTTTTCATCACTTTCCAACTGGTGATATTGTGAAGCAGAGAGATGTTTGTATCTGTGGAGGCTCCCAAATGGAAAACCAAGGTTCTCACCCACAGAAGCAGGGAGTCTCCATGGATGCAAAAGTCTCTCTGCTTCACACGGTCACCATTTACAAACTGTCAAAGTGATGAAAATAGCAGGGTGGTGGTGGTAGAATCTTCATCCTTACTCTACCCACCATATATGTTTACTTTCCCCCAACATTGGAAGAGGGCTCAGTATTAATCATTAATATGTACTATTATCATCATCAAGCTCAACTAGAAAACAGTCACTGAAATAGCAAGTGAACATGATTTAAAAGTATAACCATGCAGAAGACATGATAAACTATTCAGACGATACATACACATATTATTTACAAATTGCATCTCGATGTTGAATACTGTTAGCTACAAAATAAAGGAAGAGCTTTCAGATGAGACACTTGGCTTAGTCAAATTCACGGTTTGTTAGAACAAGTGGAGCCACCAGAGTCCACACGTAGAGGACTATGCCAATCCAGCTGGAAGAGATCTTCACCCATACAGATGGCCACTTACTGGTCATTGATGCAGAGGCAGGGTCAGGGCTGAGAAAGAGGAGAGATAAAGTGTTAGCCGACTCATTTGTGGAACAGAATAACTACTTTTCTCTTGATCATCACTTATGTTCTTAAAATTGAAAAAATTATGTAAGAAGAAAATTCACTGCCACCGATATGATAAGTGGGAGAGGAGATTATGAATCCAACATTTGCCTCTCTGCCCACTTCCACCCCTACAGGTGATCAGCACTGATAATGTCAATGAAATGTAGTCTGCAAGATCCACATACCTGTACCAGTTGGTTAGGGTCATCATGATGTAAAGCGAAGCAAGAAAAAGCATGAAGTGAAAGAATGAATAACTGTAAGTAACTCCATCTCTCTCATTATCAACAGCACGGTGCAAATCATCTCCTTCATCAAGAGAGCCTTCACTCCTGGGAAGTCCATCTTCTATCAGTGTTGACTCATCACTGGTTAATGTCAGTTTATTTACCTGACTATTATTGGATGTCCGAATGCTGCAGTTAAAAAGTAGTTAGTGTCACTAGATGTCCTTTTTTAAAAAAAAATAACTGAAAATTGGAAAAGGTTTTCCAAAAGTTCTGCTCACCTTGAGTACAGAACACACATTAAGAACAGGATGAGGCCTACAATTCCTTGGGCATCCCACCAATGGACAAACTGACCCTTACTTGGAGTGCTTGTGGAATTATAGCCAATTATGTTCAGCAAGCTTGGATTGCATTGTCTGTCTAGATCAGTAAAGACACAAAAAACTGAAAGTCGGATTATTCTACACAAAACAATTATTTCTCACAGAAGCAATGTCCAACATAATAATATACACTAGGTGCTAGCCTTTTACACTGCTCGAAACTGTTTTTGAGCTGTTTGTTGTGTAGCTTTCCAACTGCAATGAAATACAGCTATGGCCTTTCCATACAAAGGATATGGGATTAACAGTGCTTTCTTTGAGCACTGTACTAGCAACATCCCCATGCAATAGAAGGACATTGGCTAGTCTTGCTACTGTGTGGTGAGAGCAAGTGTTCAGAACAGTGTTAGAAACTGATATATGAAAGCTATGAGATAAATGGCACCTTAAACCTAGGTCATGGGCACTGCAACGGAGTGTCTAGGTGCACTTTTTTAAATAACAAGAATACAAAGCTGAAAATGAATGAACCGCCCGCCCTACAAGAAGTCTTTTGTATACCAAAACTGCAATCCTAATCATGCTGACTTGGGAGTAAGTTTCACTCACTCTAAGAATCATTTAGATAACCACAGATTCTCTAACAATCAATTTATAGCATTCTTCCTTGCACTCTGAAATACTTTTTGTTTAACAGTTTTTTGACCCTTCAAAGCTTCAAAACATTCAAAAGTTTTAAATCATCCAAAGTAGGTGTGACAGCAATAAACAACGGAGTTCTGCCAGAGTCACTTCTGGATCATAACAATAACAACAACAACAACAACAACATGAAATCTCCTTACCTGGCTCATTGGTCATTGCAGCCCAGGTTAGATACATTGTATAAACGGTGATCACAGATGATTGTAACAACCCAGATCTCGGCTGTGATTCCTATATGCAGACAGAAAGCAAAACAATACAGATAACTGCATATTGTGCTGATTTTTCTTATGTGATCACAACTCAGCACAGGGAGGGAGAGTAGGAAATGAATGAATGGAGAGCAGAGGAAACCAACTCTCCATTTACTTATCCCCCCCACTTCCCTGCGCAAAGCTGTAATTACAGGCCCACCAGACTTCGGGAAGGTGGTGTGACGGCTCTGGCAATGTCCCAGAGCCCTTGTGCCTCCTTCCCAAAGTTGGGTAAGCAGTCCTTCACCTTCTGAGGTGCTGGGAGCAGTTCCAGGGTTTCCTGGATTTATATGCAGAGACTACCCCCCCCCCAGAACCAAATGCTTGCATAAGATGTGAATTAACTAAATGTAGAAATTTGACAAACGGCTGATGTATTAGCCAGATTCTTATGAAAACAAATATCCACTTAATGTAACCTCATACCTGGATTTTAGGCAGAATTGACATTACAGATGCTCCAATGCACAGCAGCATATTGACACTGATAAATGCCTTATTTTCAGAACAGCCATCGGGCAGAGTATAATAGACATAAAATAGGACAATTGCCACCAGAGACAGAAGATAGTTTAATGCTGTGGCAGACAGCAAAGCTGTGAAGAAGCAAACAAAACTGGATTCAGGTTTTATTAGTACTTTTGAAGGAGGCTCAGTAGAGCAGTGATGAAAAATAAATCCTATGGTACACTGTTGGATAAGAAAAGTGATCTGCTGGATTAACTTCAGTAGGCAGACTAAACTACTATTGCCTCTAGAAGATCTGGAAAAACTGAATCAATCCTCAGTAATTATAGTTGTTACTACAGCTGCATCAAGTCAGGCACAACTTTCTCCTCTTCTGACCCCATGTAATCAATATCATTATTATGCTTCTGGAAACACCAATTCCCTCTTAACCATGGTATGTTGGGGATGGGAGGGATTCAGACTCTCAGTTCCGCACATGCACAAAAACACACCCTTCCTTGGTCAGCAACTAGCGAGTGAAGAGCAACATCAAAGAGTTCTCAGGTCATGACTCCTACAACTGAAATTTGAGCACAGCATGTCCCAATTTTAATAAACAAACCCTGTGATGCTGACCAACAAACCACTACATACCTGCATACCAGCATCTTGAGTTTCCTTCTTCCATCTTTTCGACCCAAGATTCATTCCAAGAGTGGGCAAAATCAATAAGTAAAACCAGCTGGATAAGAATGAAGCAGAAAGCACCAGCCATGCCTACATAAAACCACACTAGGAAGAAAAATAATTAATATATTAATTTTCATAAATGTCAGAGCTGCTCGAAGATCCTAGCTCACAGAGGATCACGCTAGCCAGCGATCATTAAGTAAAAGTCTTTATTGAGTTACAGTTTCCATTTTCAAGCTGCTGCGTGCAACTCTACGTCTAGTAGCTAGATCGGCGAAGCTCCGTCTGATTCTCCGCCCCTTGTGCACCAACTTAATATCCTAGCCCTGCTCCACCTTTTCCGCCTGACTGTTCTCCTCTGGGTCCCTCTGCCCCCCGGGGTTTCTTCCTTCCGGGATTCTTCTGACGCTGATCCGGACCCTCCTGCCTCCTTGCGCCGGGCTTTAGGACCTGGCTCCCTTTCCGGGCTGCTTACTGCGCCGCCTTCCTCTGCATTTGAACTTGGCGCGCGCGCCCAACCTTCCACTTTCCGCTTAACCGTTTCTTCGCTCCCCGATGGAGGTGTGGCCACTCCTGACTCATGCCCTCCCTCCTGTGGTGAGCTGCCAGCGCTTGCCCCCTGGCTCCCTTCCTCCTCCCTGCTCCCTAGCAGTGACGCTGGTCCCGATTTCCAACTGCTCTCCTCTGAGTCCCCTCTGGCTCTATCTTCCTGGGATGCCCCCCTAAACTCCCCCCTTGCCCTGGCCACTGGTGCTCCTTTCTGTGAATCCTCTGATTCACTGGAAAGACTCGGAGATCTCGGGTCGTCGTCATCACTCATCTTTTCTTCTGCCTCCTCCCCTTCGCTCTCTGTTTCCTCCCTTGCCCTTGCCTCTGTTCCTAAACCCCTGACAATAAATATTTTTTCTGTTTGAATTGTTAGCATGTATTGAGTGATTCAGAGTCATCAGGGTAAAATTTACTCGTAAAATAAACTCTTAAAGAGTTTGACAATTAAAAAATAAACAAGGCTATGTCCCCAGGTAGCTTATAATCTAAAATTATAAGCTACCTGGGGACATAGGAAAGCACAAGGATTTAAGAGATAAATATGAGTCTGTGACTACACACACATAAAACTAGATTCTTTGGGAATGAGAATTAAGGGATTGTGCTGAAGTAAGGAACCTCCAGCCTGCAGGCCAGATTTAGCTCAATTTGGCCCACAAAACTGTTTTCCCTAAACCATGGCCACCTGACATCATATAGGATATCAGGTATGAGGCAGGTACAGACAGCACTGGATTAGCTGTGTAACAGAGCTCAGCATGGGGAACTCAATTGGACAGCTGATTGCTGAGGAATGCAGATTTGCCAGTCCTAAACTGGCAATACCCCTTGTGCTATGGTTTCCAAATGCCCAACAATCAGCTGGCTGTTGGGCACTTGAGAATCGCTGCTCAAGGGACACTGACAGGTAGTTGGGACCACCCATCTGTCAAAAGTTGGCAAACTGAGGTAGGGACTGATCTGACCTGTCAGGCCAGAAAGGTCATGCCAAAGTCCTACGCATCTTCTCCAGTGTGACAAATCAGAACATTAAGATCTGTTAAATAAGAACTCAGTATCACATTGAAAGCTATTGGAAACAGTTTCTGTGCAAAATATACATGACTTTCAACGCAATCATACCTGTTGTAAAGGGTCCTTCTGGAATAAAAAATGCTCCAACTGTAATTGCAACAGCTGTGATGAATTTAAAGAACCAGAATCTGAAATATCACCAAAGAACCATCAGCAGTATTTTTAAAATTTGTACTTTACATAATATACTGTATGTAATATTACATATGATCTCTTCACTGACCTGAAGCAACAGCCTTCAGGTTTTGTTATTTATATACCTTGTGCAGGAAACACAAGACTACAATTTATCTCTCTCTCTCTCTCTATATATATATATATATATGAATGAATTTATGTACCACCCTATACCCAGAGGTCTCAGGGCGGTTCACAGAATAAAACCAAAATATAAAACCAAAATACATAATCAAAATAAAAACAACAATCCAATAACCACCCCCCCCAAAAAAAACCCCACATTTCAAAAGGACATAGGATGTCAATCAAAGCAACCAAAGGCCTGGTTAAAAAGGAACATTTTTGCCTGGAGCCTAAAGGTGTATAATGAAGGCACCAGGTGAACTTCCCTGGGGAGAGCATTCCACAGACAGGGAGCCACTGCAGAGAAGGCCCTTTCTCGTGTTGCCATCCTCCAGACTTCTCAAGGAGGCACACAAAGGAGGGCCTCAGAAGATGATAGGTTCATATGAAAAGAGACAGTCCTTGAGGTATTGCGGTCCTGAGCTGGTTAAGGCATTATAGGTCAAAACTCGGAAGCTACCGTATTTTTCCATGTATAACACGCCCCCATGTATAAGATGACCCTTTTTTGGGACCGCAACAAAAGGGGGGGGATTGACCAAAGTTGTGCTTGGGGGGAGGGAGATTGCCCACAGTTGCTGAGCTTTTTGGGGGGGGTCAGCACTGCCAATCGCTCTACAGCTTGTGCGCCAATCAAAATTGTACACATTGCTGCAGCAAACAATCGTCTGCACACACACCGCCAAAAGCCCACCTGCACACTCAGCACAACAACAGAAGATTGCGCACACACCTCGATGATGTCGAAAATAGCACGCACCATTGCCAAAGCTGCAAACAATCGTCAGCAGGCCTTGCCACAGCAACCTATCACATGCCCAACTGCTGCTGCAAATTTCATGCTGTCTGATGACAACAAACACCCATCCCCCCTCTGCTATCCGTGTATAAGACGACCTGCTATTTTTGCATATTATTTCATAGGAAAAAATACTGTCTTAAACACAGAAAAATATGGTAATCAGTAGCCAGTGCAGTTGGACCAGGATCATCATAATATTCTCAAACCATCTTGCATGAGCAACCTGGCCAATGAATTCTGCACCAGCTGAAGCTTCCAAACCGTCTTCAGAGGCAGTCCTATGTATAATGCATTGCAGTAATCTAACCTTGAGGTTACAAGAGCATAGACAACAATATTTAGGCTATCCCTGTCCAGATAGAGGCATAGCTGGGCCATCATTTCTTCTTACCCATTGTGTATTGCTGCCCTTGGATCACTGCTGCTCTTCACTTTGATCATCATTAAGGAGAACAGGAGAAAGAACATGGCCATACCAAAGCACACCCGATATACTGCTTTATAGCCTACTAGAACATCACAATTCACTTGGCCATCACAAAATCCAGGAATCTGTAATGAACAACATAAAATATATTAACATATGTCAATGAAGAACCCAAACTTTTTGTTTTGTTAGGAGCAGACTATGACAGGATTAATTTAACATCTCTTCATTACTTGAAATTTGTACAGGTCTAAGGTTCTCACAAGCCAATGTTAAACTGAAGATTTAAATACATAATATATATTTAAATACATAGAATATACATAAAATATAGTCCCCTGGTGTTTTCAAAAGCCACATACATACATACATACATGTATGTATACTCCTGGTCTGAAATAATAGCTACCTAATACAGGAAGAAGGCAAGGTTTTACAGACAACCATTATGCTAAATGTTAAAATACTTCAATGAAAGGCAGTCATAATGAGAGAACTGCTCCATAGTTAGGCCTTAGCCTATGTAAACAAAACACTAAATAACATTCTAGAATAATAGGAGGTGCGGATACGAAGGTGCTCTCTAGAGCAAGCAATGCTTCTGAAACGTAAGAAAATACAGGTCAATCCCAAACTACCGTAGCAGTGCCACAATAATTCTACCATAGTTGTCTCAAGAGTAAACTGACCTTCTTCAGCTGTTCTTCCATTCCTGGAATTAACATCACACATGCAACACCCACTCCAAGCAGCAAGAACAGAGCATATATCACCCTTGTTATAGTGGAGTTATTTCCACTGGGGCAGCACCGGCACAGCAGACATGGGGCACTGCCACACAAACATGGTATCTGATGAAAGAAAGGGAGGAGTATGAGGACAAAATAAAAAGTTATGCTCAGTTAATTACGTGGTTAAAATGTTTAACTACTGGTTCTGATGTCACAATATTTAAGGATCACACTCCTACTAATGTAATAGTTGTAATCTCATATTCTGTATTACGTTTTCCGGTATACCCATTACTGCAAAGGCCATGGCTTTGATAGTAAAATGTGTGCAGATATGAGCAGTGGGTCCTTGGGCTCTTGATTCAGTGCTATAACACTAATAGAAGCATGAACAAGTCCTGCAAAAAAGCAAAGGTGATGTTGCAATGCTGCTTCTCAGATGGCTCTGTGATTGCCCCATGTACAGCCAAGACAGTCAACAGACTGTTATTAGTTATGCTTACCAGGGCAAATAGTGATGTATACCATAGCCAAGAAAAAGTATATGACTTACAGGTTAGTGGAGATTTGTTTTTACTTTATGCCTGAATCAAAGATATATACTGAATTACACACTTTACTTCAATATCCTCAGAGGTGTAGGGAAAAATATAGGACAAGCTCTTACTCTAACTTCCAGCACATTAGGAGGAATGCACAACAGTTAAATCAGCAAAAGTTTAAGCAACATTCTATCAAGTTGCCCAGTCTGACCATTGTAACTTTCCACTCTGCCTTTATTATTCCATAGCAGGAATTTATCCCAGGGAACAGGGGAAAAAATCCACAAATTTCAGTCTAACAAAAAAAATATTATGAATTTCTACTACGGCTCAAGATATTGTGTTGTTCTTCCTCAAAAAGTCCACATTTTCTCTAGACTGATTTGATTCTCTCTTACACACCTACAGATGATCCTACTTTAATGCAGGGTTTGTCAAAAGGAGGTAGAAGCCACACTTTCACTCATAATTTTCAGTTCGGTAATCCCACATATACTCCTAGCATGCTGACTTAGCATACACTGCGGTATAAGATGGTACAAGCATTTGCCAGATGCCTTGGAACAATAAACGACCCTGTAAAATTAGAGATGACGAAACCCCACCACACACACAAACACCTTTCACACTGCAACTTCAGAACCCCTTCATAGAGACATTCCTAAAAATGGCCTTAGGAAGCTATCCACAGAGGAGGAAAGCATGAGGACTGGATGATGCTGGGGGGTGGGGGAGCAACTACCTAGATAGCAAACTGCCCTCCAGGAAACAAGCGAGGAACTGTCAAATTTCAAAGGGCCAGTGTTTAAAGAGGCAACATCACCAACCCAGTGCCGGATTTACGTATAAACAATCCATAGCTTAGGGCCCCACTCTCTTGGGGGCCCCCAAAAAATTAAAGGAAAAAACACACCAGATGTAGATTTCCAAAATATAAGATAAAAAAACAAAAATAAAATAAAACCTACATACAGCAACAGTGTTTTGTGTTGCGTAGGCTCCTATGATGTAAGTAATGGGTCCCGCCTGCTAGCCTGCTCCCTAAAATATCACATATAAAGGGCCCCATTAGCTTCAGTAGCTTAGGGCCTCCTCAAACCTAAATCAGGCCCTGCACCAACCCATTGCTTTCCATTACTAAGGGTTTTTAATTTGGGGTGCATTGCCATTTTGCCATAGCACCTGCAAGGCGCAGACAACAGGGTCGAGACGTTAACGCGCCTCCTCCATCAGTTCTAGGGCGTTGGCAAACGAAATCATATTATATATGATTTAAACAAAGGGGACGCATCACGGCCAGGGAGGGGCCGCCTCGCCGCAGAGAAAGGACAGCGCGCGGAGATGCATGGGGGGGGGGCGCAGTCAGAGAGCCCCCTCACTGCGCCTGCGCCTCTGGAACTGCTGCTGCTGCTGAATAGCCGCCCCCGCCCCCGTGACTCCCTAACCCAGCGAAGTGGGGCCCCGAAGGAGGAGGCCGCGGTTCCGGCCACATTACCCAGCTCGCCATGGAGCAGAGGCCCAAGACAGCCCCCATCTTCTTCTTCTTCCTCTTCTTCTTCTTCTCCTCGCGACGGTCGAGTTGCGCGGCAGCCCTTTAAAGATGGAGCCAGCGGCAGCACCGAGCGGCGAGGGCTTGTTTACTCTCCAGTCTGCTTCGCTCACTAACCACGAGCTTTGACAGGCAGCGGCGCGTCACTTCCGGGCTGAAGGAGGAAGAGCCGCCTCTGGCCACCTCCCCCCTCAGTGCGCAAGATTTAGTAGGGTAGACTCGCACAGGCTTCTGACTTCTGGGTTACCTTAAAAGTATTTTATGTTATGCTGTTTGGTTTGGTTTGGTTTGGTTTGGTTTGGTTTGGTTTGGTTTGGTTTTTGCGGCAAAACAGTACGGGGAAAATCCAGGGTTTAAACGTAGGTGTGACTGGGCAGCAATGTTTCCTGTCCCCATTCGCTAATTGTAGCTTCGCTAATTCGCTAATTGTTAATCTTTTGTTAGAAGCCGCCCAGAATGGCTGGGGAGACCCAGCCAGATGGGCGGGGTATAAATAATAAATTATTATTATTATTTTATTTTAAAACCTAACCTCAACAGAGGGACGTGGGTGGCGCTGTGGGTTAAACCACAGAGCCTAGGACTTGCCGATCAGAAGGTTGGCGGTTCGAATCCCCACGACGGGGTGAGCTCCCGCTGCTCGGTCCCTGCTCCTGCCAACCTAGCAGTTCGAAAGCACGTCAAAGTGCAAGTAGATAAATAGGTACCGCTCCGGTGGGAAGGTAAACGGCGTTTCTGCGCTGCTCTGGTTCACCAGAAGTGGCTTAGTCATGCTGGCCACATAACCGGCTCCCTCGGCCAATAAAGTGAGATGAGCGCCGCAACCTCAGAGTCGGCCACGAGTGGACCTAATGGTCAGGGGTCCCTTTACCTTTTAACCTCAATAGACAGAATCCAGCTCCTCCATCTCAGAAACAATCATGCAGCATGTGGTTATGATAGCTGGAGGGCTGTCCAAATTATTGCAGTTTTGAAAGTTTGAGTCCACTATTTTGGTGGTATCTAAAGATAAACCAGAATCTGCTCCTTGACCTTAGGAACCATCATGCCAGTTTTGGCTACCATATCTTAAGCAGTGTCCAGTTCAATGCAGTTTTCTAAAGGTTCAGTTCATCATTTTGTTTCAACATTGCAACCAGGAATATACAAACATAGACAAAAACCTGCCCCATTACCTCAGGAATGACAAAATTGGTTAAGATCTCTCAGGAGGTGTCCCAATGTGTATGAACAAATAATCAAAATATATGATGGAGAACCTGTGCTGTATTTATGGTGTTCTGTTATTTTCCCGCTGTTGTTTATTGTTTGCAGGCCACTTGTGGCATTTATCTAAAAACTCTTGCATGTGTAGTACATGATAATAATAATTTATTTATACCCCACCCATCTGGCTGAGTTTCCCCAGCCACTCTGGGCGGCTCCCAATCGAGTGTTAAAAACAATACAGCATTAAATATTTAAAACTTCCCTAAACAGGGTTGCCTTCAGATGTCTTTTAAAAATAGGATAACTGCTTATTTCCTTGACACCTGATGGGAGGGGGTTCCACAGGGCGGGTGCCACTACCGAGAAGGCCCTCTGTCTGGTTCTCTGTAACCTCACTTCTCTCAATGAGGGAGCCGCCAGAAGGCCCTCCTTCAAGTATACAAATGCATTCTAGTAGCATTAAGCAAAACATTTGTAAGTCCATGTCACCTGACATGAATACAGGAGCGGGGAACACATTTCTTGGAGAAAATTGTAATGTTTTTCATGCCTCTCAGTTTTCCCTGAAAATGTTTCCCGCCTTTCCTGCTACTTCCTCCACTGAATTTATTTCTAGAGGCCAACTGAGAAAGATGACACCCTAGCTGTGGATGGGGAGGGGGGGATCAGTAGCTATGGAAATGATAACCCCCTGATTCTTCATCTCCCTTCATGCCATTATGAGGCAACTGCAGGGCTGAAAACCATTGTCCCCTCAAAACGTGTATTTCTGCCCTTACTCCTAGAGGTCAGTCTAAGCCAAGAAATGGATGAGCCCTTTAATGATGACCAGCTCCTAAAATGTACACCCTCCCTAGGCTAAAGCAGATTGTGTTTTTCCCACTCAGGGATGTCAATTTGAAAAGTGTCATCTAACTAGCATTACCACCATTACCCAGAATGTATTTGTGTACTGAATATCTCCCTAGATGGCATTTATTTATATATAAGCTGCACGTACAGCAGCATCAGTACAGATGACGGCCGTTATTTTCAGCAGGGCAATCATTTCCATGACAACAACTGTCTGTGGCTTTCCAAAGGAAGAAATGGATTATTAGGCTACAATCCACTACCCTTTCCTATTGAAGTCAATTAGACTTACTTGTGATGAGTCATGCAAAGGATTGTGCTGTCAGTAAACAAATGTTCCTTTTAAAATGCAAGTGAAGCCAGAAGTTCTTAGTTTAAACAAGATCAAACACTGTACGTTTAATTCTGACCTTGAAATACATACAATATACAGGGAGCAGCCTGTTTAAAGAAATAGCCTTGAGATGGGGTAAGAGCTTTCGGATTACTGTGCTAGAAAGTACATTCCATTGTTCTCTGAGTGCTGAACTGCTTGGAAGAACACACAGTTGTACAAAATGTAAACGACTCAAATAAAACAGTGTGTCAAGTCTTCCTTTAGTAGCTGTGTCAGAGACTCCCAGCAATGTGTCACAAAAGAGCCCAGCATCCTACTGTGAAGTTATTGCAAGACTTAAAGCACAATCCTAATTTTGATTATCATTCCTAAAATAAAGACCCTTGTGTGATGTGTCTTGGGTTCTTTGATACTGTCTTTTCTCCTATTCCTTACTTGCCCTATGTGGGGAACGCTAATGTAAATGAGTTTCGCTGCTTACTATAACAAGGCCTGGACAAGGTCAGGGGAGGCCTGGGTTGTTGCTGGTGGTACTGCCACTACTAACAACTAGGGAACCATACTCCATCCTAGTGGTGGTGCTGCTGCTCCAGCCTCTCTCACACACCACCACTACATGTTTGCAAAATGTGCACAGTGGCAAGCCTTTCTTAACTATATTGGGCAGGGTTCAATCCTGATTGCAACCCGTTACCATAGAGGAAGGAAGGAACACTGAGATTTGGATGTAGCAAAAAGTCAAGCCTGCTTATTTTCTACAAACGAGTATGTTTCACCTCCCTAATCTTTTGCGACAATTCGTTCACCTGGAATTTTACCAATGACAAATCAGGTGTGGTTGAGAACATTTAAGCTGTAACGTAACACCTTAGACCGTTATATGGTTTGCCTTTACCCAAATGTATTATTCAAAATGCTTCTCGGGGAACATTAATTCATTTTGATAAGGGGCTGGACTGCTACTGAATGCTATCTTGGGAAATATATTTAAAAACCCAACATTGTCAATTGGGTGAAACAGTCTATAGGAATTTGCTACATTTACACTCTACCCAAATGTGTTGTGCCTTAAAGTGTGGGTGTACTTCTTTTGATGCTCAATATTTGTCACTGGCTTAGTAGCCATTGTGCTAGTTGGATACTTCTACTACTCATTTACCCCCAAGAAAGAATCCAGCAACTTTCCTGTGATTACACGTCCCAAGCAATACATTGTATCTTCTATACAAACAAAATCTTTATTTGACAAAGGCATGTAACCTAAAAATAGTCTGAGGAATCTGGGTATTTTTGGCCGTGGCTTAATAGGTCAAAGTGAAACCAAGACAGTTTAATTCTAAATGGCCTTGAAGCTTTGCTCCTGATATCAAAGCTGAGCTTATACACAGATATCAAGTCCAGATGGTACTTAAATTAATCTGGCTTCTGGATACTTTCCCTGCCTTACCATCTTAAAGTAAAAGTGTTTCCAAATTCTGTGCATGCCAGTTACTGACAACATGAGCAGCATTTGCACATTTCAAATTAAGCCAATAGGCAGGTCTTTTGGCTTCTGTAAACTTTTCCTGGCTCCAAAAGCTGTTTGCCATGATATATATATGCAGAGTAGAAGATAAAGGCCATTAGCTGATCAGATCTTTGCACTGTGACCATTATATTTTTTCTGTTTTTTTAAGGAAGCATGTTTATCTGATCTGTAGAAAATGCAACTTGAACAAAGAGACAATGCATGTATTTTTGTAAACTAAGAAAAGAATTATATTTATATTTATATTTATATTTATATTTATAATGCATGTTTATTTAAATGCTGAAAACTGATTGTGGCGATCACACAGGGTCCCCGGACGTTTGACAGTCTATTGATCCCTGTGCCACCACTGCAGTGGCGTAGCGTGGGGGGTGCAGGGGGGGCCGGCCGCACCGGGCGCAACATCTGGGGGTTAGGGTTAGGGGGCGCAAATCCACGGGTTAGGGGGCGCAAATTACTTGCCTTGCCCCGGGTGCTGACAACCCACGCTACGCCACTGCACCACTGTGATTGCTTCCCCGCTGCCACCAACCCGTTTATCTCGGGTACACACGGAGTCCAGACAGTTGCTAACATTAAACCCAATAAACAAGTTTATTTTATAAGCGTTAACAAGTTTATGGTTTCAGATAATTTTTCTTGTCAGTTTCTTAATCTTAGTTTCTTTACCGGCCTATACCATCCTAATAACTTCTAACTGATTATCCCAACTATCTGACTCCTCTTAACAGATTCTCTCACTCTCTTACGTAAAACTATCCCAATCCACAGACTTATCCTCCCTCTCTCTTCTCTAACACCCGACTGACTCCTTAACAACACAAACTCTAACTTTAACTCCTCCCCTTGGATTCCCACTTGCCAATCACTTCACACTCATTTAACCCTTTCCTTATGGCCCAGCATGATGTCACCTAGGAGGGCAAACGCCACACTGATCAATTCCAGA
Source organism: Podarcis bocagei (assembly GCF_964188305.1). Taxonomy (NCBI): domain Eukaryota; kingdom Metazoa; phylum Chordata; class Lepidosauria; order Squamata; family Lacertidae; genus Podarcis; species Podarcis bocagei. The sequence goes on from NC_138127.1 coordinate 41,932,550, forward strand.
TTTCTCCTTAGAATATGAGAGTTTATTTATATAGAAAATTTATCTTTTCCATTGCGTGATAACCTTTGAGGTCTTTTCCAGTTCTATGATCCCAAAGAAGGTTTACGATAGATTGAAATAACACACACAAACACATGTTCACTGAAACCTACACAGCCTGGCCATCCTTATGCTCCTGACATGATGGATGTGCCACAGAGTGCTTCCTTTCAACTCCACTGTCTCAGGAGAACTGGCAGCTGGAGCTGGGTGCTCTTTCTGACAGGGTGGGGCAAGCAAACTCCCTGCAGCTCCTTCTCCTTTCTGGCAGATGGGTGGGGCTAGGCGGGTCCTGCACTCACTGTGTTCTTCCTGCAACCTCTCAGTGACACTTTGGCTCCAGGGTTTATTCTAATGTGCAGTTAGACACATTTTGTGCAGCATCCAAAAAAAGAAAAAAATAGTTTGCGGTGTGAAATGTGCACTTGGGCATATGGGATTTAACAAGAAGCTAAGTGATTTATTGAAAAAAGAAAATAAAAGATGAGCAAAGATAAAAAGAAATGGAAAATGAAGATGAATCCTGGCTCCTTTCAAATCTGCACGACCTTAATAGTACATGATGGGGCTAATTACTTGACTAGTCAAAGGCATTTATTACCTCACATTGAACTCTACTTACACAGTATATGTAGGTTTTTAATCACTACACACCAGCACAAAAGAAACAGATTGCACAATTGTGCCATGGTGCTTCATCTCACATTATGCTGAGCATATTAAGATTTCTTTTGTTTTGAGAAGGCGTGGGAGCTCAGCTTCATAGTTATGCTTTGTAGGTTAAGGAATTTAGATAATTTATTCCCCCAAATAATTGGGGGATCCCTTTACTTCCCCCATTCTTTTCAAGGCACATCTCTCTTACTTGTTCCCTCACTGCCTTTTTTATTATTTTCCCAAACTTTCTTTTTCTGTTACGCTTCTTTTGTTACCCTTCCTATCTATTTCTCTATTAATTCTTATTTTCTCTTCCCTCTTTCATTTTTGTTCTTTTGGTTAGAATAATTCTCAGGGTGGGCAGAGTGATGGCTATGTGTGCTCAGCAGGGAGGAAAGTGTATAAATAAACCCTGCTTGGCTTTTTGGCCAATGGCAGGGACCAGAATGAGTTTCCCTTCAGCTCGCATCTGACTCACAGATCAGAGATCTGAGACTGGACTTCCACAGCTCCAGGCTTTCATGATCTAACCACCCCAGCCCACGGTTTCTCAGCACACCTCCACGCTCCTAGCATGGTTCGTGAGCGCCTCAGTGTGCAACACAATAGCTGGTTCATAAAAGTGCATGTGTTCTTCCTTCTCCTCAGAGACGTACCTGGCTGTGAGGTGTTTTGGTAGCACTGTGCAAAGCACTTTGCAAGCCCTGGACTCAGCACTTCCTGAACTGGTCAAGAGAGGACAGCTCCATGAAAGGAAAACCCCAGATTTTCAAAAGCAAGTAGGCAAACCTCCACCGATAATCATCTTCTGCTGGAGGCTTGGCTTGGAACCCACAAGGGGAAGTCAGAAATGTGCTGTCTCAGCAAGAAGGTGGTGCCATTTGAGGCCCTGTGGAGGCAACATCAATACTGCACTTGACCACACCTCCTGGTGAAGCTATGCTTCCTCAAAGGGCCCTTTGCCCAGTTCTGCCAGGGCTGACATCTGTTACTGGGGACTTGTCCTTATAGTCTGAGGAAGGTGGGAGAGCTATGTCCTCAGGTCAGGAGGTGTTAGGGACTGGCTGGATGCAGAGAAGTGGGAGGCAGCAGCTGGGGAGCGCCCAAGAGAAGAAGGTTCAGAGCTAGGGGGTTGGTGGTGGAACAATGAGTGGTCAGAGAGAGAAGAGGGAGCAGACCATAGCTGTCAAGTGTCCCTTATTTGAAGGGACAGTCCCTTATTCCAGCGCCATGTCCCGCTGCTGTCCCGTATTGATGGATGTCCCTTAAATGTCCCTTAAATGATGTCCCTTAAATTTCAAAGGAAGCAGCTCCTCTCCCTCCCTCCCTGCCGGCCAGGGAGGAGGGAGGCTTCAACTGTGTTGCTTGGCTGTGTTGCTCACCCAATAAGAAGTCTAAGAACGACTGGGGGGTGGAGCTTGCATGCCTTGTGTGTGGCTAGTTAATGCAAGCTGAGGGGGGGTTTGAATGCTGGACGCCATTTTGTTGCACGTGCTGCTGCAAACTTTGCAGTGCAAAGCCAGGCCGGGGAGCCATCTTAAGTTGAGGCTGTATAGGCCTTGTGGTGCATGTGATTCAGATTCTATTCAGTTGAACCTCTGGTTACAAAGTTGGTTGGACAGTGTTCTCGAAGCGACCAGCATGAGTTTGACCAACTGCAGGAGAACAGGAAGACTGGAGTGCCTGGAACAGGTGAGGCTGCAGGTCCCTTATTTTGGCTGCTAGTCCCTTATTTTCAAAGCTGCTGGTTCCTTATTTTCAAATCTGTAAGCTGACAGCTATGGAGCAGACTGGGGTGGGGGGGAGGTTTCGGAAGCTGGAGAGGTAACAGGGCTTAGTGAGCAGGGAGAGGTTGTGGAAGAGAGCAGTCCAGAATCAGTGGCAGAAGCATAGGCTGGAGAGGAGGCGGGCCAAGAGGCAAGAGATCAGGCAGACTGCTGAAGAAGCCTGGAGGTTCTCTCCCTTCCTGCTGTGGCCTGGGGGAGAGATGCCTGGAAGGCCTCATTTGGCTCCAGGCCTGAGGTTCCCAGCTCCTGCTGTAAGAGGTGGGAGATGCACTCTCACTCGGACCACCTTGAATGTTCAGTGCAAAGTGAGAATGATAGCATTGCTGGGATGGTGGGCCTGTTGCCAACTCTTGGACCCTGAAGAAGGAAAAATGACATGCTGCAAAGTCACATCCAAAATATACCAACCACAACAGGGAGGGGGGGGGAAGGAAAGTACTATGCAAAATTAACTGATGATCACATATTTCTTCAAATTCTAATATGAAAATACTATTAATTTCAAGAAAATGCCATTAAAACTACCCTGGCACTTCCCTTTTTTTGACTTCCCTTTTTTGACTTGTCTCAGATCTTTATGATTCTAGATGTACAGCACAACCTAATGCCTGCTTACCCCTAAATTCTGTTATGTCTAATGGGGCTTTCTCCCTAGTGTATGCATGCTTTGGATTCTGCTCTGATTAAGGCCTATCACCAGCCTTTTAGAAAGCAAATCTTTGTTTGCAGCTAGCACCATTGAGAATTCTTGAATATAGTCTCCAACCATTAGTTATCAAGAGTCACATCACCACCACTTAGATTCTCTGCTTTCAGTTGCAGTCTGCACAGTTATTTCATTAACCTTGGACCATTATATTTATACCTGCAAGGCACAGAGCAGATTATGCACTTCATTTCCTAAGAGCATCTTGCCAGTATTAGTGAGGAATCTGTTAAATCAATGCAGAGATAGCAAATCATGATAAATGACCTGAAATAGAAATTGTGATCATTTATTCATTTGACACAAGTCTGTAGGAAAGAGTTGGCTGTAGCTATTTGTAAAGCATGCATTCTTGAGGAAAAATTGAACTTCTCACCCCTGTTACACACTGAGTTTGGGAGTGGTAAGGAAAACAGTAGTGAACTTTTTAAAAAAACAACCTTGCTGTGTATGTCACATCGGTCAAGTTAGAAACACACAACTAAGGAATATTTTCTTTGCAAAAGGGAGGTGCAAGGGCATGGGTAGGCAAACTAAGGCCCGGGAGCCAGATCCGGCCCAATCGCCTTCTAAATCTGCCCACAGATGGTCTGGGAATCAGCATGCTTTTACACGAGTAGAATGTGTCCTTTTATTTAAAATGCATCTCTGTGTTATTTGTGGGGCCTGCCTGGTGTTTTTACATGAGCAAAATGTGTGCTTTTATTTAAGATGCATCTCTGGGTTATTTGTGGGGCATAGGAATTCGTTCTTTTTTTCTCTTTCTTCAAAATATAGTCCGGCCCCCCACAAGGTCTGAGGGACTGTGGACCGGCCCCCTGCTGAAAAAGTTTGCTGACCCCTGTGCAAGAATATTGGGATATCAGGATAACAATCAGATCAAAGTGACCTCCATGGGGCACAAAGCTGGGCAGTGTGAATAGAGGTCCTGGGCTGCCCAGATGCCAAGACTCCCCTCTCAGTATCAATGATGTGGTCCAAAGGAAAGCAGAGCAATACATTTGGCACTAGCTTGGCTGCAGGAGTTGCTGGAAGGCCCCATTTTACAGACTCCACTCTGAATTTGTGTAGGGTTTACTCCCTAGCCTTTCCTTCTCCCAAAGATCTCCTGCATGGCAGTGAGTACAGATTACAGTGGTACCCCGCAAGACGAATGCTTCGCAAGACGGAAAACCCGCAAGATGAAAGGGTTTTCTGTTTTGGAGGCGCTTCGCAAGACGAATTTCCCTATGGGCTTGCTTCGCAAGACAAAAGCCCATAGGGAAATCTCCGGGGACCTGTTTTAAATTGCTGGCGGTCGGGAGCAAAGACTTTTGCCCCCCGCCAGCCTTCAGAAGAGATCCTGGACCTCTTCTGAAGGCCGGCGGGGGGCAAAAGTCTTTGCTCCCCCCCGCCTGCCTTCCCGGGACAGCGGAGACTTCTCCGCTGCCCCGGGCGATCTTAAAATGCTGGTGGGCGGGAGCGAAGCGTTCGCTGCCGACCCCCAGCATTTTAAGATCGCCCGGGACAGCAGAGACTTCTCTGCTGTCCCGGGGAGATTTTAAAATGCTGGGGGTCGGCAGCGAACGCTTCGCTCCCGACCCCCAGCATTTTAAAATCTCCCCGGGACAGCGGATGCTTCACTCCCGCCCGCCAGCATTTTAAAATCGCCCCGGGACAGCAGGGGCTTTTAAAATGCTGGCGGTCGGCAGCAAAGCCCTCCTGTCCCCGGAGCTTGCGGGGCGGGAGGTGGGAAGAAGGGCTTTTCTTCCCACCGCCAGCCTTCAGAACAGCCTTCTGAAGGCTGGCAGTGGGAAGAAAAGCCCTTGTTCCCCCCCCCCAGCCTTCAGAAGAGGTCGGGGGACAGACTGTCCCCGGACCTGGTCTGAAGGCGGTTTCCCTAGGAACGCATTAATTGATTTTCAATGCATTCCTATGGGAAACCGTGCTTCGCAAGACGAAAAACTCGCAAGAAGAAAAAACTTGCGGAACGAATTAATTTCGTCTTGCGAGGCACCACTGTACTCACAAAGACATTCTCACAAATGAGTATAGCCACAAGGCAGTGGAAGTTTAGAATCAGAGTTTTCCTTCTCTTAGATGGGCTACCTTCCCAGGTTGATGAGCCCCATCTGCCCCCACTTCCCTTATTGACTGTTGGACCCACTATTGGTCTCATCCACTCAATCTGCCAGAGCCTGTCTTCACATGGAGGGGAAGTCCCTAACTCACTGTTACGGCAAAATCTGGGTGTGGGGCTACTCTGCCACCCAGCTCGTCGGACTAGGTCCGCGGGTCCCTGCAGAAGAAAATGAGCTCAGCCGGAGACAGGAGCAAACTGCAGAAGATCCAAGTTTATTGCGCAACAGGTTCAAGACGAGATTGAACAGCGAGAAAGGGGTGACATGAACTTTTGAAACTTCCCTCCAAAATACATCCTAGTTACATCATGAATACATTAAGAAGAGGTTGGGTTACACAGGATTAACATACGGAGGAGGGAGGGGGAATATGCAGAGCTTCCTGAGTACCGGTGATAAGCGCTTCCTGAGTACCGGTGATAAGAAGACAATAGTCCAAGTATGTAAAGTCTGCCACCTGGCATTGCCCGGAGGAAAGGGTGGGCAGAGTGATTTGACTGGATTAGGGTCTTCCTGAGTACGTGACTCCTCGCTCGAGGGATTATGGAGGCAGAGGAGGTGTCATGGAGTCCTGAAGAAACTGAGTCGATCGACATCAAAACCAAGGAAATCGGAGCTGCGGTTGATTTTATACGAATTTTAGAAGTTTTAGTCCGTTTCAGTCCATTCTTATATTGATAATTGAAGTCGGAAACAAAATAGATACATTGTTGCAAGATTTGACACTTTTATGGGTTCACGAGTTTCGGTTCCATTGTTCTCCCAGTGGGGAGCCGTCAGCAGCTTGTCAAGAGGTTAAATAAGGCGTGCAGGAGCTCGCTGAGCTAGCTCTGCAAAGCGAATGCATGGTTCTGATTGGGTAGAACACAGCCATTGAAACGAGTGGGGGATACAGTTTGATACGGTCTACCCACGATAAAGATGGAGCGAGAGAGAGGCTTAAGAGAAAGAGGCTTAAGAGTTTGGGCTTATTTCGCCCGTGTGGAAAAAGGGAAAGGCACTTTAATTTTGGGGCTTGGGTAGGGTGTGGTGCTTGTGCAACGGTGTGGGGGCTGAGGGGTGAATGTAGGGCTGGGTGCCCTTGAGGTCATCGCCTCGGACCCTCTGGTGACTGGCGGAAGGGTGAAGGAAGGCACCCCCCCTTCCGTATCACTCACCTTGGGCTTGAGACCCAATGGCTATCCTCCTTTCTCCTTATTAAATAAAGAACAAAAATATCTACAGTTAATATTTCCATTGCATTTTTTAGGTGGACCACTTAAAGCCAGTGCTGAAATCGAAGGTCACTCAGATTTCATATTTTCACAACTTTGAGAAAATCAACATGGAACATGTGAACATTTCACAGTAAAATCCACATTTTGAGGCGATGCATTCAAACCATGGTCCCATTCTATAGTAACTTGTATCATTCATATGTACAATTTCCAAATTGTTGCCTTCTATCTGTTTCAGCTTGTTGTATATTTGCTGTTTTTGACACCACACTTAAATTTGCATTTGAAAAAGAGTGAAGGCCCTACAGTTTTGCTTTTCAATCTTTAAAAATGCCTTTTATAATGCTGAAGAGTTTCAGCCATGTAACAGCTGAGCAATGATAACAGCTTATAGTATCATATTGTCTTATGTTTCACACATATTACCAAATACCCCAGGAGATGCATAGCTGGCAATCATACACATTTATTTAATTGACTCTGACTTTTAATGAACTTTTACTCAACAGATTTGATAAGGGGTTCATGAATATATTTAAAATTATAATTCAAATTATATGGTACTTTTCTTATTCGCAAGAAGAATCAAGCAATATGCAGCCATTTTTAATAGTATACTCAACTTGCAGAACTGCACTTTTAGCTAATTAATCCCAGTTGGTTTTACATTCATCAGAATTCAATAGGATAGAAATAATAAGGGCAAAAAAACCCACCCACCTTATGATATCTTTACTTTGTCAGTATGATTGAGCTGAGCTGATGATTATATTAATTATCAAAGGATCTGTTTGGCTCTTCATCACAGGCATCATTTAAAATGCATGTCTTTATCTCTAATTGTGCTTCCAAATGGCTCTGTAATTGCTTGTTCACTGTTGGGAGCATGTTTGCAAGTGGATGGGGGCACACTGGGGAAATGACTCCTACCTCCTGGCCCCTGGTCATCCAACTCAAGCCTTGCATATTCACTAACACCCAGGCCCTGATCTAGCACACGGAGTAATCTTGTGCATGTTTATTCAGCTAGAAACCTCATTAGGTTCAATGTAGTTTACTCCCAGGTGGGTGTGCATAGGACTGTAGCCAAACTGTAGGTGAATTAGGGTCTAAGATGTTTGAGGTGGTACGTAGACGGCATCAATTTTCATAGACTTAACTGCATTCACCTTGCAAACTATAGTTGTCTCCCTTTTCCTACCATACTGTACTTTAGACCACTGAGCTCTGGTCCCTGCTTTTAGCTGAACGGCTCCTTTTCCCTTTTCAACCTGTGTTTAACATGCTGATCTGATCACTTATCTGTTTTGCCCTTCTTTTAAAAAGGGGCAACACTTTTCATATTAAAAATGCTCCTAAAAGAGGAGTGGCGGCTTTGTGACTGATACAATGGACAGCACTATGCTGTCTGTTGCAAAAAAGAGGGAGAAACAGGTTCTTCTGAGCTCTCACTAGGGGAAGAGATTGTATGTGTGCAGGCCCAGGCAGGCAGGCAGGGGTGGGCAGCCAGGTACACTTGTCTCAGGCCCCGGATGCTAGGGAGCTGCTGGACATATGCTGTCATGCCAAGAATGCCCCGTGCCTCCCTATTACTAATGCCTGATGGCAGTGCTTCTCCCTTTAACAAGAATTCTTATCAGGGCTGGTCAGCTGGATCAGGGAGCCCCTATTTTAAGTTTCCCCAATGCCTCTTAGTGCAGCTCAAGGCCATTGGTGGAAATTCTAATGGCTGCTTTCAGAACACTGCTGCTACCCACCAGAGTGGTAAGCAGCAATGTTAGAAAAGACACATCAGAGGGCACCTTGCCAGCACCCCTCCCAAATCTTGAACCAGACTTATTACTGTGATGCAAATAAAATGCACTGAACAAAGACGAGATGGAAAAAAGAACAAAAAAGGGCAGACACACTTTGAATGGAGAGCCAGCTGTAGGATGACAAGAACATTATGATAACTAGTTATTTGCAGCCTCTCATAACTTCTGAAAGCTTTCCTTCCTACCCTGTCACTGTTAATACACACACACACACACACACACACACACACACACACACACACACACACATTCCGTTTCTCTCTCTGTCTCTCTAAGCAGCTTCTGATAATGCTGCTTCTTTCTGGAAATGCTTCTTGTAATCCTGGTTTCTGACTGCTCATATATTTCTTTGCAAAAACTGCAGATCAGACACAAGCTGGGATGAATGTATGGAAATTAACTAGTCAAGGAGAATCTTGGCAAGGACATTAACAAATCTGAAGTGGGGGCAGAACATCAAGGAGGCTGAAAGCTTGTCTCCAGGAGTTTGCTGAGTGTGTGTGTGTGTGTGTATTCATCATTGTGCAAATGAATCATTAATTAGAATGAGGTAAACCAGGCAAAAGAGGGGGTGATTCAGTTTGTTAAATGTGGTGATGTAATTTTTTGTGATATTGACAACATTCAGAATTACCTGTTTCAGAATATTGGTGCATCCACCTTGCAGTGCTTAGCTGTATGATGAACCAAGCTCTCCTTCCCCAAAAGTTGCTATCTAGCTCAAAATGGAAGATACGTTTCAGTGCATGCTTGATCAGTATTCACAAGGACATGTGCAAAAGTGTTTCTTGACATTAAAGCCCATACTGCTGCTGAAATGTCGTTCAAGGTAATCAATTAGCACTGGCCAGGTTGCTCAGCCAAGCAACTTTTCTCTGTTCTGGTTGATGTCCTTGGTTGTTTATTGCAAATGTAGTATTTGGGTGTTGTCCCACCCTGACTCATCCAGGTCTAAAAACCTGTCATTCCCAGGTGTGTTTGGTTTAATTTCTCTAGGTGGGCTGATGTTGGGAACAGCCATTGCCAGAGGGCAACAGAATAAGGCGCATGCCCATGACACCATTAATATGCATGTGTCAATCTTATGAAGAAGTAAAATACTCTTGGAGAACAGCCAGGTTTCCCCAAACACTTACCAAGAAAGCTTGTAATTCCTAAACAGATTCAGAAATGCGATGAGGGCAACTCACCATTTCATTTTATTTTAAAGTGCTCTTGTTTATTTACAGCTTCATAATGCTGATCCTTTTTGTGCTCCGAACCTTCCATTAATACAGTGGTTTTCCGTGGCACCCTGGGGTACCTTGAATGGTGGTCAGGGGTGCAGCGAGCAACACTGGTCTTGACACTGTCCTTCTTTCCTTCCCTTCCTCCTCTGATGCCTTCTCACATCTCCCAAAGGCTTGTACACCTGTTAGTTGCAGCATCCCTGGCTACAAGCTCAGCAGGTGAATGGTGCCTCTGGAGATGGTATGGGGCTGCTGGTTGCCATGAGCTGAGGCAGCCTCGGAGTAAGCAAGCAATCCACCAACCCTTGCTGTTTGGAATGGACAGACAAGTCCCAGGCTCCTGTGGGGCAGTTTGAGGAGGCACCTCTCTTGGGGGGAGGGGGCAGGTCGGAGACTAGGGGTGGCAGCAGCAACTGCCTGGAGGAATCCCAAGGAGAGGGGAGAGGGGAGGAGGCTGAAGGAACACTCCACAAGGGAGGGCGTTTGAAAAAGGATGAGAAGCTGCCAGCTCTGCAAGCAAGGGATTCTGAGCCCCACAGGAGTGCCACAGAAAGAACGTAGTTGGTCAAGGGAGCCTTGGACTCTGCATTAATATGTAGAGACAAAAGTGTGGAAGGAGGAATAAGCTAATTTGGGGAGTGTGTATTTGAACAGATGCTTGAATAAAGGAAACGTAATCTCTTCCTCTTAGAGCTGTCAACTTTGTTTAGCTGTCTCTGCTCTTCTCCCCGCTGCTGTTAGCCTAACACTCAGAGCTGCTAGATCAAAGCAGAAATCCTTCCAGGATCCTTGGCTTCTTTACATATTAAGGCTGTGATGATCCTATGCATTCAATGAGATTTTCTTTTCAGAGAGAAATGGAACAAGCTACAGCTTGGCTGCAGGTAAAGTACTTTAGAATGCATGGACTCTGCCTGGGTAGCTGACACCCAGCGGCATTTATTCTGCCTCCTAGGAATGTTTGCTCTTTGCCTTCGCTTATGCTCTGCTTGTGCATTTGATAATAAAGCAAATATTACAAGTCTCCAGTACTCTCTACTCCAAATGATATTAAGGCTGCAATCTCACACCCACTTAGGGGGGAGGAATCCCATTGAACTCAGTGTTGCTTACTTCTAGGTAGATATATATTATTGTTGTTAGCCGCCCTGAGCCCGGCTTTGGCTGGGGAGGGCGGGATATAAATAAAATTTATTATTATTATTATTATAGAATTGCAGAATCATAGCATTGCAGATTTGGAAGGGACCCCTGTTTATATTAAACTCACATGGTTTAAATAAAAACCAACATAGTATTTTATTTTACGGTCTAGCATTTTAATCCAACTGCTTATAAAAACTGGAAGTGGCAAGACCTATCTTTAAACAACTGCTCTTCATTCCCACTCATGCAAGAGCAAATGCCTCTTTATCTAAGATGAAGATCTGCATCATCTAAATATACGTACAAACTTACAAAATCTAAAAAGCTCCAGAGAAAAAGGTGGGATATATATAAATATAGCAACAAACTTTTAAACTTTTTGACTTTCCCCCTTCATTTCTTTTGTTCTACTCATATGAAAATCTAATTAAGGGGAATACACCCAACCCTACTGCTCTGGTATGCATGCCTACTCGAGTCCTATTGGTTCATTGGGACTTACTCTCAGATAACTGCGTCTATGATTGCAGCCTAACTGGGGACGGAGTGAAAGTCCTCATCGGGACTTGACCTTTTCCCTATTAGCAGAGCTGTCGCCGCTATGGGAAGAAATCCTGCGGGCTGGCTCAAATTATGCCCTGATCTTTGAACCATTAATTGCACGCGTGCATTCAAGTACATGCACTTCCACGAACACTGACGGAGCTTCCCACTGATCCAACCCCTCTCATTGGACGTCAGCAGCTCCTCTCCTATCACGGCGCCAAGGATTTAACACGATCGAGCAGCGCGCTGTAAAACTCCTTCGATCCCTTGCTCGATCCCGCCTACAAACCAACCGGGATTTATTAATCTTCTCGACAGCTTGCGCGGTGGGGGGAGAGGGGGGGTGGGAAGAAGTGGGGAAAAGGAGAAAACCGGGATCCAAACAAAACGCAAGAGGGCAAGAAACCTCTGGATCGCTTTGCCCCTTGTGTCAGGAGAGCCGGGTCCTTGGGGTTTTACGGCGGCCGAGCCGGGAGCCGGGAGCGGAAGGCAGGGCTGCCGTCCCTTCCCTTCTAGGGACCGGTAGGAAGGATTTCATAGGATCTTCCCCTGCCGAAGCCGCAGCGAGCGCCGCGCGAGTTCCCGCCTCCTGCCTTCGCTCATTCATTCCCGCCGCCGCCGCCGCCGCCGCCGCCAGCAGCTGCTGCTCCATTATGAGCGGCTCCTTCCTGGTTCCTCGTTGCCAGACGCGCGACTTGGACGGCGAGCCTGAGGCGGCGGGAGCCGGGAAGAGGAGGCGGCAGCAGCAGCAGCAGGAGAAGCCCGGCGAGAAGCCCTCCTTCCCCGCGCCCGGCGCCTCTCGGGGCTCCTGCGCCGCGTAAAGAAGGAAACCCAAACAACCCGCGACGGGTAAGGACTGGTCGCCGCGAGGGGCTGCTGGGCTCAAAGTTTCCACCGCGGTCCGGGAGCTTTGGGTCTGTTTCTCCCCCCCCCCCAACATCTCCGTCCCCTCACGATCAGCAATCGAGCTTATGCAATAGAGCCAGTCTTGTCCCAGGAGAAAATGGAAGCGCCCTCGGGATTTCTCGCGCTTTTGGCTCCCTAAAGCGCGCCAGCCAAAGGGTCGGCGCGTCTGGTTCGAGCCCACCCGGGGATGGTTTGTGGGCAGGATTTCTGCATGGCAGGGGGTCGGACTAGATGATCCTCGGGGGCGCCGTCCAACTCTACGAGGCTTTGATTCTAAGCCCCGGACAGGAAGGGCTGCCTTGTTTTGCTCGTTTCCAGGGGGAACTCTCCGAAGTAATGGTTTGTGGGGAGGCGGGTTCTGTCCGTCGGGATGGGGGTGAAAGTGGGAAGGTATCGAACTTGCTTTTTCTTCTCAAAAGCGTGGGAGTTTGGTACAGGAGCAAATTGGGTGAGGGGCTGTCCCCACTTTTGCTTCAAGCACGTCCTGGTGCTGTTTGATACCTGCTCTTGAAAGTCTCCTTTGCCCAAGTTGTGCGCACGTGTGATAGGAAGCGGACAAGAATCTGGTGTATATGTATATGTAGGCGCGCGCGCGCGTGTGTGTTCTAGCTAGTGGAGGGATTATATCTGCAGGTGTAAATATCAACAAGTGCCCTCACTCCCCAGCCATCAGGTGGGCAATTCAGGACTGCATTCTTGTACACACTTACTGCTTAGTGAGTCCCGTTGAACTTGGAAGCGCCACAGAATCTGCCTTACATGCAGAAGGCCTCAGGTTGAATTTGACATCGCCAGGTAGGGGCTGGGAGAGAACCTTGCTTGAAACTCTGGGAAGCTGCTGCCGGTCAGTGTAAACAATACTGAACTAGATGGATCAGTGCTCTGGGTCAGTATAAGGCAGCTTCCCATGTTCCTTCTGAGATATGCATCGGATTGTGCCATCAGTAGCCCTCTTCCAATCCACTGCCCCAAGAGAATTGTCTGTTCCTGTGACCGCTTCTGGAGTAAAAAATAATAATAATGCTCCTGTGATAATTTGGCATGTTTCTGTGAGCCTTGTAGCTCTATTTCTGTAATAGGCATTTTCCTATTTATTTGCATAAGAGGAGTGTTACTCCAGAAGCAATCAGTGTGATTAGGTAGTCATAAAACACAGGTTCCCAAACTGTTGGCCACCCAAACTTCTCCAAGGTGGTTACAGTGCCTGCATTAAATATCCAGTATAGAGGTGATGATAGCTTTTTGCCTTCCAAGATCATAAACAAGGATTACCAAGCTGGGGCTCTTGGGATCTAAGGCAGGATGCTCTTGTGCTGCCTTTCCCATCTTCTGTATTCAGTCAACCCTATCCCAAGCCCTGCTGGGATAGGCCGCTGGTTGTGTGGCAATGCTGCAGCCAAGGGTAAGGGTCAAAACATTGGCCGTTTCCCATCCCTCCATGGTTCATGCTTTTAAAAAATATGTCATGCACCCAGTTTCTGCCATCTCAGTCTTCTACATTTCACACTTGGTTGCACTGATGAGCTGCTCTTCCAGGTGACTTTCATGTGTGTCAGACAAAATGATGTATTTTCAAAGGATAGTGTTAATAGCACTTTAGTGGAGGTGTTCTTGGAGGTGGGGCAGAGCTGTTGCAACAAGCACTGATAAGCCTGCTACTGGCACAGCCTCCCTTAGCCTTGAAGGCAAGTAGGTAGCTGATATGAAGACGTAATTATTTTGACATGCCGAGTTGCCAGCTGAACAGTGTGCATCTGGAGAGAAGAAGAGTTATTGCCAGAAATACTAACAGGATGAGCTAAGCTGGTCCCCCAGTAGCTTAGGAACGAAAGCTTTGGTTTGTTCACAATATTTTCTAAAGCTGGTCAAATACTGTAATTAGGAGAGATGCTGGTTGTGCATCACCTTCTGCCCTGGAAACTCTTAACCCTTATCCCAGACTGGGAGCTAGTTCTATTAATGAGTTGCAAAAAAGAAAAAAGAGAGGCAGTTCATGATTGCTTATGGTAAGTGTTCCACTTCCTCCTTACTATACCGTATTTCTCCTGTTCTGTTCCAAGATCTGGTGCCAAAATGGCCTCAGCTAATCACTGTATGAACTACAGTGGTACCTCGGGTTACATACACTTCAGGTTACAGACAGTGCTAACCCAGAAATAGTGCTTCAGGTTAAGAACTTTGCTTCAGGATAAGAACAGAAATCGGGCTCCGGCGGCAGCAGCAGCAGGAGGAGGCCCCATCAGCTAAAGTGGTGCTTCAGATTAAGAACAGTTTCAGGTTAAGAACGAACGAATTAAGTACTTAACCCGAGGTACCACAGTAATAGTGAACCCCAAAAGAAGCACAGTGAGAACTGAGTGTGCTTGGTGGCCATGACTTTTTTTGGGGGGGGAGTGTTTGGAAACATGGGGGAAGGGCAGAATGGAATATCTTTTGGGAGGGCGTTGTTGGAACCCTGAACATTCCATATGGCTACATTTTGTCGCAGGCCCCTTGTATGTGTGGATTATTTCTGCAGCCAATCAGAACGCGTTCTTCTTTAGGTAATTCATGGATTGCAAAAAATATGAAATGGCAAGTTGAAACACACAGAGAGATTAGTCTGCTTCTGCACACAGGCCTTCCTTGCTGTGTCTGGCAAATACATGCTCAGAAACTCCTTTTGAAAACAGCTCGGGAAGGAAATAATTGTTTGCTCAGCAACGTATTGATCATAATTAGTGTTTCCCCCCCGTGAAAGTTGCAGTGATATCATAATTAACTACTAGATGTTTTATCAGTTGCAAGTCACGTAGGTCTTCAGTTCTATGCACAGCAAAGGCAGCAAAAGTACATAAAGTACTGTACTGTAATCTCCAGTGGTTTGTTGAATTACAGCAATAAAACAGCACAGTGGATTTGCTCCAGCTCACTGTGGGTGCAACGTCCTTGGGTGGATCCCCCTAGGGCATAATGTTTCCCCTTCCCACTTTCCCCCTTTCCCCTCACTTATGGGCACTCAGTGCACCAGACCATTACAGGAAAGGAGACTTCTAGCTCAAGTTCCATGACTGAGTGGGAGGAGGAAGAGGAAGAGGAAGAGGAAGAGGAGGGCTGGATGGGGATCTGGAAAGTGTACAACACTTTTCCTCCATAAAACACAAGTCTAGAGTGAGAGTCTAGGGTGATGTCTGCTGTTTCCAAGATCTCTTTCCATTGTGAGACTTTTGTGGGTGAGCTGAGTTTGTTTGAATGGTGAGTGAGAACCCGAGACTGAGAGGAAGGGTTTGTTAGAAGGAAAATGAATTTGTATACAGTATATTAGTAACTTTGTACAAATGTACCATTTTTATATGTAACTGTGTATTTTCATACTGTTCTGTTTAAGTTTTCTGTTGTTGCTTCAGTTTTTTTGTACCCCGCTTAGAGATATTTTTATTAGGTTAAGCGGTATGGAAATTCAATAATCACTACTCAAAGTGTGCACACTGAAAAGGGTAGTGGGGAGGATGTAGGGCTGTTATTCCCTGTCAGGAGCCTTTGCACCCGCAGCATGTAATCTTTAAAAACTGGATCCTGGTCATTGACAGTAATAAAGTGAGTGATTCATACTCTTCAAAAATAGATTTTATTGCAGCAATTCAAAACTGTTGCGGCTTACACAGTGGGATTGTTGAGTTGTAATCTCCAAAGTACAACAAGCTTATCTTTCTCTTCTGGTTTAATAAATATCTCCACGTGGTGACTATGTTTGGCATTATTTTTTTACTGCCATGTGCCCAGGCAGCAATTCAGGGGGTGCAGCTTCTCTTGCATTGAGTTACAGCAATGGGGAAATGTTTCTTTTGAATTTTCACTTGACGTATAGACATGTGCACTTTTAAAAGGAGCTCCTGATACATCACAGTCACAGAGGTTTGTCCTGACTTATTTAGAACTTGCTCATTTAACCCTGTAAAAGGTTAAAGCATTTATTAATTTGCCTATCTTTGGGCACCAAGTGAAAACTTTTCTCTATAACCAAGCTTTTGGCTGATTAAACAATATATGGCCTTTTAAGTGTGTTTGTCGGGCAACTGGTTTGTTTGGTTTTTTTGTTACGTACTTTGTGTTCTCCTTTTGTTTTTTTATGTTGTAAACCACCCTGATATCTTCAGATGAAGGGCAGTATACAAATTAAAAAACTAAACCTGGGTAGTGTTTGTTACTTACTTACTTACTTACTTACTTACTTACTTTTACTAATCTGTTGCTGTTGTTGTAATATTGTGTTTTTATGTGGTACACAGTCTTGTTATTTTTTATGTAAGTGTGGTTTATAAATATGTCAATTAAAATGTATAATGTTTTGAGGGGAGGGGAATTATTGCCTACCAAAAAGTGCAGAGGTTACATAGTCTCCATGAAACCCAATTTTCTATGCACTTTCTTCCTGTTTGCCTTGCAACCTGTGTGAACTGCTATTCATTGTTCAATATGACAATGTTTTAAAGACTGAAAAGCACCGGAACCTTTCAAGTTCTTTTTCAGGCATTAGCTTCAGGATACTTGGTCGGTCCCTGCTCCTGCCAACCTAGCAGTTCGAAAGAAAGAAGCTGTACACCGGCTCCCTTGGCCAATAAAGCGAGATGAGCGCCACAACCCCAGAGTCGGCCACGACTGGACCTAATGGACAGGGATCCCTTTACCTTTTACTAATAAGACTGAATATTTTCCTACCTGGCTGTGCTAGGTTGCTGATCACTAGGGGCGCTTGGAGATCAAAGAGTGGTCTGGATTACCAATGAAGTGTAGACCTGAAGAGTTCTGTCACTACTATTATGGTGTCAAGACTTTTAGTGGCAGTTCCGTTGTCTCATATTAAAATCGCAACCCTACTTTCACAAAATGGATTATTGCAATAATGTTTGCATTTGAAAAAAGCAATGATAGTCTTCCAATATTCACCTGCAGTGAATCTCTAAAAGCATAATCTCTTTTGTTCTCTAGAATCCTTCCAGTGAGGTGTGATTGAAATATCAAAAGCATTTACCTGCTAGACATTCCATGTATCTGCAGTCTCATTTAACTGGTGCTTACTGGGCCATTCTCATGTAGCTGCTGATTTGCCTTGGAGCTTGCAGATCACTGGTCCGCTCACATGGCATGCAAATGTTCCAGTGTATTGCGGGGAGCATCTGTTGAATGAAATGACTGTGATATGAAACACCTTAATGTGCAAATGCTTTCTGCGGGGGGGGGGGGGGGGCTTGTCACATCTATGTCTATGCATAGCTTTCTGTTGTTGTGCTGTAGTTAAATGCATGGCTGCTTTTACCCCCTTTTGTGATGTGGCTTAATACTTTGCCATACATTTGCACTTTGGTTTTCCTTTACTGGTTGGTTATCAGGTACAGCATTTTTGCCTAAGAGCAGGTGCATATGGAATTAGAAATAATACCTAGCTTGTAAATAGTATGATGTTTATAAAACTCTTCATATATGTGGAACACAAAACAGTGGTTTAAAGAAAGGAACTTGCAAAGATACAGTTACTGGTATTCAACTAAGTTCATTGTGTTCATAAATTTCAGTGGGTCTACTTTGAGTCAAACTTTGTTGAATATCACCCAATATCTTTTCAGGGGTTTGATTGATAATCCTGAATGTGGCAGGATGCATCCATGTCTGGTTATGTAATGGCATTCTCCTAAATGATTAGCTGTCATCTTAGAAACCTAACAAAGTAATTTAAACCTATGTCAGGCAGCTTGCATACTTGGCAGCTTGTGGTTTGGAGGATTTTTCAATTCTATGTTGAACGTAACCTCCTTGCAATTTAAACCAATTACAGAAGGATTGAATTACCACCACGCGGGTTATAAACACATGGGCTATGTTTAGCTTGACCTGAAATGGCAAGGGAATACTGTGATGGTGTCCTCCCTGCACCCTCGTGATCCATCTGCATTCCTGAAACTATCATAAAGAAGTTCACCTTCCTCTTTTCCTGGACATCAGAAACATTGGTCTTTTACCCTCCATAAGATGATCTGCTTAGCCTACCACTATCCATTCCCTCAGTTTTCCCTACAGCAGAGTGTGTACAGTACTTGGAAACCACAAATCCTAAACCTAGGATATCAGCCAATTGTTCTAGGGACTTACTGACCCCCAAAGAGCCAGGCCACTAAGAAAGAGAAGTCTCTGCTTGATGCCTCACCAAAGACAACCTGCTAACCTGCTTGACTGTCATGCCTCTCAAACAAGAAGTGTTGAGACTTTTAGGACCATGAGGGAACTCAAACAAAATTTCTTCAGATCTTTCTAAGCAGCCTCAGAATCCCCAGAGTTCTTTCCGTAACATCCATCACTCTCCAGAATGACTCAGTTTTTCTTTTTATGTAGAAGTAACTTACAGAAACTCAAGAATTCCCACTTTACTTTTTCACTACAGTGGTACCTCGGGTTAAGTACTTAATCCGTTCCGGAGGTCCGTTCTTAACCTGAAACTGTTCTTACCTGAAGCACCACTTTAGCTAATGGGGCCTTCTGCTACCGCCGTGCCGCTGGAGCACGATTTCTGTTCTCATCCTGAAGCAAAGTTCTTAACCCAAGGTACTATTTCGGGGTTAGCGGAGTCTGTAATCTGAAGCGTATGTAACCTGAAGCATATGTAACCTGAGGTACCACCGTATCGCGGTGCATCCCCTTGTTCTTGTTCTCACCAGAACTGGCTTTTAATTGTATACCTCTGAATACTAGGGAAATTCCTAACTAGAAAACTTTATTAAAGCTACAGATAGAGAAATGTAAAAACATTCATAGCGCCTTCTCTTGGAGTTCCAATTACAGTGATTGCTGAGCATTTCTAGGCACAAATTTGGGATTTCCAGGTCCAAGTATCTTTTTGCCCCACCATTTTCCCCACGAAAACCCACTCTTTACTGCTGAATCAGTGCAAAGAGCAATCCATGGAAAACCTGAATTGCCGTTTGCTCTGATTCAGCAGTAAAGATTGGACTTTCCTGTGGAAAATGTCAGGGCAAAAAAGAAGTGCTCAGACGCAGACTTGGAAAGTGTGGACGTATGCCTAAAAAGCATGGCACCAAAAGATAAACGTGGATGGTGCAGGATTGTTTTTCATGCTTTATTAAACGCCTAAAGCCACTGCACTCAGGTAGTTCACTTCCATGTGATAATCTCATAAAATAATGCTTTTACATGTAGTGTACTTTAGACTCATTAGCCATTACCTTTTGAACTTCCACTTTTCTAATTTCCCTATTTACCTCATGGTATCTATTTAGCTCATGGTAATTCTCCAGAGCTTTCAATTCTGAAATCTGTTACCTCTTATGACACTCACTTCTCCTCTCACTTCTCACTTTTGTGCCATTTGTTAAATTTCCTCTTTTTGTCCTACCTGGGGAATGGAAAGAGAGAAGCATTTATTCAACCTTAAGAGAGATTCCTGCATCCTATGACTCTGAAACTTTGCTTTGTGATCGCAGCCCATCAGCCAGGTTACAGCCCATGTGACTGCAGTTTGTAGCCAAGCGGATTAGAATTAGCTTTAGAGAGTGGGTTTTATAAGGCACTGAATCAAAAGCTTAACTGAAAATACAACACAGCAACCACTTCCTCAGTTCCTACTAATTTGATTGTCTCAGGGAAATGTGTCAGTTTTGTCTGGGTGGATTTGTCATGCAAAAATCCATTTTGCTTATCTTGGATGGTTTTGAAACTTCCTAGATATTCTGTGATTTTTCTTCCCCTGTGTTAAAGGCAAAGAGTTGGCATATCAAGATTGCCTAGAATGCTTTTGTGCCTTTTCCTTTTTTTTAAAAAAAAGTTCCTAAATATGTGTTCTTTTTTCATTTTGTCATAATTCACTGACATCTCACCCACAGTCTCTCTCCCAGTTCTTCTCTAGACAAACCAGACATGCTGGTGGTGGCTGTCTTCTTCCCAAGAGGAAGCAGAAGTTGAACTTGTGGGCTGCTGATTTATGCAAATGAAATATGCTGAATTGTGCAGACATTTGGTCCCAAATGTATTTTTGATACATCCATTAGGAATGGCTCTCTGATACTATTTATTGGCTGCCCCACCTCATCTGCCAAAGGAGAGCCTTACAAATATCAGTAATAAGACCATTCTTGCCCTCACGCTCATACATACAATCTAGAAGACAATACAGTGGTACCTCGGGTTACATACACTTCAAGTTACAGGCTCTGCTAACCCAGAAATAGTGCTTCAGGTTAAGAAGTTTGCTTCAGGATGAGAACAGAAATCATCTCCAGCGGCACAGCGGCAGCAGCGGGAGGCCCCATTAGCTAAAGTGGAGCTTCAGGTTAAGAACAGTTTCAGGTTAAGAACGGACCTCCGGAACGAATTAAGTACTTAACCCAAGGTACCACTGTATATGAATGGAAAAGGAATTGGTAGGGAGGAAGAAAAGCAAATGGGCTTGGACACTCAAACACTTTGTCATGTCCACTGGCTTCCAGTCAGTTTCTGGGTCCAACTCAAGGTGCTTGTTTTAACCTTTAAAAACCCTAAGAGACTTAGGGCTATTTTATTTTATTTTTATAAAAATATTTATTGGTTTTTCACAATTTATATAAACACAAACAATACACAATACAAACAAACAAACACATAAACATGTATAATTTCAAATCCTTTTTTCTTAAACCTTACTTCACCGACTTCCTCGTATCTCCCCTTTCTGCATCCCAATTTCCAAATTTGTTTCAGCAAATCCTCCCTCTTAAGTTTATCTAATTTTCCCTTGTTCTTTTCTTTTACTTAATCTTTTACTGCTGTAGTCCCCTTTTTTCTATAACTTCAACATTTTAGCACTCATTAATTTTACAATATTTCTTAAGATAAATTTTGAATTTCTTCCAATCTTCTTCCGCCGTCTCGAGACCTAGGGCTATTTTAGTTGAGGATAATTTCCTTCCACATAGTCCTGCCTGTGAGCCTCCTGAGTGCCTGACCTGGATGACAGTAGAACTGGTGTTAACCAATTTGGCCAGAGGAGCAAAAGTCATGAAGCTAGCCCAAGTTTTCCAATCTTTCACATGGATTAACCTGGACAAGAAACAATAATATCCTTAAGTGGCTAGTTAGCAAATGGCTGAGAGATGAGAGCCTACCAAGTACCAGTCGTGGTTCATTTGTTCATCGTTGCTATCTCCACTAAAGTGCTTTCCAGTGTTCAAGCCTATAAAACTAAAGCTTTGCACTCTTGAATTTTGTAGGCATAAGTGTTGAGGATTTCAAATCATGTTATAAGCTCTGAGCTGTTAACAGTGTTCACTACTTGGCTCCAGTTTGCAAACTTTTCTTTATGCTTCGTGGGACTGGAAACTTTGAGGAAAACTTCGAGTTTCAGTGTCCCAATGAGTGAATGTTTCTTTTTCTTCTTGAAATAATTTGGATTCAACCTATTTTCTTTTAAATTAGAAAACGGGCAAGGGCAGGAATTTTTAATAATTGGGTTGTATCCAATCAGAATAGACCTACTGAAACTAAGACTTTCTCACTTGGGTCCATTAATTTTAATGGGTTTACTTTGAGTAGGATAAAACCCATTGTCCTTTCTCGCTTGCTGCTTCTTACCCTGTGTCCTTGAAAATAAGAACTGCAAGTAGAGTCTGTAATCTATACAGTTCTTTAATGTACACCTAGAGACTTGGGCAGAACTTCGATTATTTTATTCAACCACATTTCAGGCTACATCATGGACTCTGAAATTCTGCTGTCTGCTATATGGGTTGACTGGTGGCAGTGACCACTGCTGTTAAAAAAGAAGGTCAGAATAACTTGCTGAGCATGTGGAATTGACAAAACAATACTATTCTTGTTTACGTGGGAGTTCCACTGTGCTCAGTGCTTTAGAATTGGAGCTTCAGAGAACAAAACTTTTGAATAAACGTCAAGTGTCTTTCTGTGTTCAATGCATTGACACACTTTCCAGGAGTAAGCCCCATTGAACAAGTTTGTATACATAAAATTATCTAGAATAACACCATTAAACACAACTTTACTGTTGAGTAAACAGTCAATCTTGCAGTTGTCTGAATTGGAGCCTTAATTCAGATTTGGAGTTTAGTTCATATAGATGGAAGATTTATAGGCAACTTTACCAGATTAGGGGCGCTGTGGTGGATTGTACAAAATATGAAACTGGCTTCCCAAATCTTTTCTGATACCATCTGTCGCTTTTGCATATTATTATCAATTATTCTGGTATTTGAAACTCATGTGTTGAAACCTTAGTTAATGAAAACATGTTGACTTTTCTTTGTTTTATGTTTGTCTCTCTTACCCGACCCCCCCTTGTGTGAAAAATGCAGAAATTACTTGAGACTCATGAGCTGAACAATCTAATTTAGCACAGTGGGCTATCATGAGTCATAATTAGGAAGATCACAGCCAATTTCAACGCATGTTAGGCACACTTTATTGCCACCAGCTGAAACTTTTCCCATTAAAATGTACATGACTACCTAAAAGAGAGGTTTGTTCTCTGTGTGCTTCATACTGGGTTTTCCTTTTATATTTGTACAGCAGTGCTTGCCTTAAGTGGTATTTCTTCATAGTCAAGAATCAATTACTTCCGTGTAATTACTTCCATGTTTCAAAGTACACTCCCACCAGTTGTGTCCCCTCCAAGATGGAAGAACAGAGAGTTCCAGCTTTACTATCAAGGTTCAAAACTAATGAATCAGCCTCTTAAGCCATGAGCTGGCTTAGAAATAATTAGTTTTAAAATAATAAGTTTGGGCTTATCTGCCTTTTGGTTCCTGAGCGGAAATTATATTCTCGTCTTTATAATAATCAGGGTTGTGTTGTTGTTTTTAACTAACTTAATCACATCTTTTCTGTTATTTTTTATCAAGGTTCTAGTCTAACTTGTCACACCCAGTTCAGCAATAAAGCAAACTAGCATTGTTTGTATTTGTTGTAACCAGTGTGTGGCGGCTTTTGCAATCAATTTGTCAAAAGTCCGTTTCTCAGATTTGTCAGGTTGTCAAAGAAAATTCCTCAGAAATACGTAGGATTTCCGCCCTGTCTTCACTTGCTTCTGTGCAGGCACAGTCAGAAATTTGCCCTTTGATTCAGAGATACTCAGGACAAGCCCGATTGGCTCTGAGTAATATAATACATAAAGCTTAATGGCATTTTATCTGTACATACTAAAGAGACCTTTCTTTTCTGAGATAAGTGTTTCTTTAAAATATCAGCCAGCTGTTTTTGTGCCCTGAGAAGAGCAAATATAAAAAATTCAGCAGCAGCGTTCTTGTTCTTTTTTGCTCTCAACACACAGTCTTTTAAATAGCTTCTCTGGAGTGGGAGAGTTCAGTAAAAGCTCATGCTAATGAAGTCTCCAGAGGAAATGGGAGTTCTTTGCTAATCTGCTATTAGGATTTATTTAAGGCTGCCTGAAAGATGGATTGTGTCTCTTGCTGATCTGGCCACACTTATGTAAACCGGTGGAATCTTGTTCCCTAAAGTTACAGAAGCAGCCTGGCGCTTTTGTGTGTTTGAATGAACATGTGTATGTTATGTATTCAATGGTCTGTGTTTGCCTGAGCTTGAGTCTGGAGTCTGAATTCTGAGTCCCTGTGTTCTGATTCAATACATGATATCCAATCACAGAACAATTCAGGATTTGGACCTCTACCATTGGCCCTTAAACTCTGAGTTATGATTCGCAGCTTGGAAGTCTAGACAGCCAATCACGTTGGGAGTAGGAGTGGCTCAGGCCTTCAGAAATGTATAAGCAGTTGCTTTGCTCCTGTTGTCTAGTTCTGTCAGTTCAATAAAGGTTCTTGCTTTTACCACTGTATCTTGCCTCGTGGGAACCCACCTACACTTCAGTGTATTCTGGGAAAGGTACAAAAACCCACATCTTAGAACACATGTTATATTTATATTTCTGCCTGATTAGTTAAGAAACTTTCCACCCTTAACCTTGCAGTATGAAAGTTCAAAAAGATTTGGAGGCAGAAATGGGTGGGTATGGGTATGGGCATACATAACTTGAACAAACAGTGATTTCTCTCTGCCTTGCCTTGGCAAAATGTTGTAAATGATTATAATTCTCCCTAAGAAACCTAGAGCATTTCTGATCTACTCATTTCATTCTTTGTGATCCTGCTATCATAGGTTTATTAATCCAAACAAGGTATCAGGACAGGACACTAAGGAATATTTGTGACAGGTTGTGTTTTGACTGTGAACAGATGACCTCTTTTATTCTCTCTCTCTCTCTAAAAAAAAAGCTACATTCACATCTAATCCGGAAATAATGACTCATCCAATTTTTATTTTCACTATAAATTAATGGCTTTCTGGATCCTAGCTATAAAAGGTATGAGAAATCACTCTGAATATGAAACATTTAGAGACCGTGCCATGTTAGGATCACCAGAAGAGCACTGGGCTGTGGTGCCAAGAATCATGACATAGATGCTCTTTTTATGTCTTAATAGTGGTATTATGTTTTCTGCATTAAGTAGCCATTTGAACTTACGTACATAGTAAAAGAGAGAGAGTTCTGAAAAGTAGTGGGGTGGGTGGGGGTGAAGTGCAACTGATTCATACTTCCTGTACCCCCCTTTTTCCATATCCAAAGTAGCTATGAAACTTCCTGGCCAGAATAGAAGATGTGGGGTGTGGGGTATACTCCATAAATAGTTGAAATGGAGAAATGTTTTGCTCCTACCACATCATCATCTGTATTAGTAAAATGAGGTGCCCATATGCAGTTACTTCAGGATCTTAAATTAGATACAGTATA
This sequence comes from Podarcis bocagei, assembly GCF_964188305.1. NCBI lineage: Eukaryota > Metazoa > Chordata > Lepidosauria > Squamata > Lacertidae > Podarcis > Podarcis bocagei. The sequence goes on from NC_138127.1 coordinate 41,957,501, forward strand.
GGAGAATGGAGAGCTTTCAGTGGAAGGTGTCCTACATCCCCGCAAACTCCAAAAACCAACGACACACTTGTAGAAAAATCTTGTGCACAAGAACTTTCTTTGAATGTTGGGTGATTCCTGCTGGCTGAGGAACAGGGATACCCAAAGGGAGGGAGCAGCCTCAAGGTCAATACAATGCAATATAAAGTTCAGTGCTGTGGCCTGAGAGGTTTTCTTTATAACTGATTTGTGATCTTCCTCTTTGCTTGAAGATACTTGGGAAAATGCTGTGAAAATGCTTTAAGAAAACATTTTGAAAAATGCATTGAATTTTGCATAACTCACTTTCGCCATCTAGTGTCTCATTCATATATTGCACTTTGCAACACATTTAAAACGTTTTATTTGCAGCTTTGTAGATGAGTCCACAGGCTTAGCTTAGTTACTCTTGGGTCAGACCCAATAAAAAGAGGCAAAAATAATAGCCAAGAAATCTTTAGCTCCATAACTTCCTTTGGTTTTGGACACTGGGCATGATCCACCCAAAGTGAAGCATACTTAAAACCAATTCATTTTAATGAGAGAGATAAATTAAACTCCCCACACCATTTCCATATCTTACCATTTTCCTTCCTCCTTTGTGCTACCATCTAAAACTACAAGTCATTGTTCTCTTTGAAACTCATCCTGTGCTGCTTTTCCTCTCATTTTCTTCATCCTTTTTTCATCATAGTTGTCTTTAGCAGAAGGGCTTATGTAGGCTGATAGATTTAGGATTCTAGCGAGAGCATCCATCTTCCTTAAAACACAGTAGGTATGGCAAGACAGCTGTGAGGTGGATGATAAATCTGTCCATTATGTATCTAGAGGGCGATTGATGGATGGTTGTTTGTGAAGCCTTTACTATTAAGTCCTTTAATGAGGAGTTTTATGCAGCAAGCAGGTAGGAGAATCACCTTTAGCCATATACTTGAGTGACTGACTCTTCATGTATAAGTCATTTTTCTTTACCATTATGTATAAAAGTCAAGCATCCTTACATATTAGGCTACAGCATCATGGAGCCCACTTCAGGTCAGATATAATAAGCACTTGAACAAAAACATTTCCCATGGAGAGGAGGCTGGATGTCAGTTTTCAAAAGCTATTGTAGTAAGCAGGGAGCCTGTTGACAGGTAACAACAATAAGGAGGGCAATAACTTTTTTATGGGGCTCTAATAAATAAACCCCTTTTTTTCCTCTTTCTGCCCCACAGCCTGTGCCATCACATCCCCCATTTATTTTGCCTCTTGTTGGCTAGATTGCAAATAGTTTTATATTTTAAAAAAATTTACTACACAACATTAGGTGCTTATAAATAATGTAAAACATATTTTTTTGTCAAAGTGAAGACATTAACTGGGTCAACCCTTGTGTTTCTTAAGCTTGATTCACTAAAATAACAGCAAGAGAGGATATCTGACACCTATCTTAGCCAAGCACTGCTCCCTTGGGAAAGACATGGTCTGATGACTTCTGCTTCTGAAATGGAAATTGCTGGATTCAGCGCATTTATAAAGATTTGGCCCTACATCAGGGATTTGAGCCCACCCAGGAGAATCCAGACCAGTTTTGTGTTTGTTTTTTGTGGGTATATTCTGGAACATGTCAGTGATGCAGTAATACAGTTGGGTTACAGATGCTTCAGGTTACAGACTCTACTAACCCAGAAGTAGTATCTCAGGTTAAGAACTTTGCTTCAGGATGAGAACAGAAATCGTGCTCCGGTGGTGCAGCAGCAGCGGGAGGCCCCATTAGCTAAAGTGGTGCCTCAGGTTAAGAACAGTTTCAGGTTAAGAACGGACCTCCAGAACGAATTAAGTTCTTAACCTGAGGTACCACTGTAGTGCATGTGTGGTGGATGTATACTGGACCATCCAGACATAATTTTTCAATTTTCAATTGGATTTTATATGCAATTTGATTGTAGCAACACCTCTCCGTGGTTTACAAGATATATTAAAAGTGTCAATGAAAACAGTTTAAAACATCTGAAAATAATTAAAGTGAAGGAGATAAAACACGTCAACAGCTATTTGTCTTTGTTCAGGCTTGCCTAAACAAAAATGGTTTAAACAGGCACTGGAAAGAGTACTGATGTTGATCGGCAAAGTACTGTATCTTAAAGATGGATTTCTTGCAACTTCATTAATTCTGTGATGCTTCCCAAAAGTTTTTGCGTTATTGCTGTCTGGTGGAGGGGCACTCTTGCACTACAGTGAAATAAAAGGGATGTATGAAGGGCTCTTCAGTTTGCAGTGGGGGGGGGGGGCAACATTGGAGAAGCCTGAATGAACCAGGTGAGTCTTATTAATTTCTGTTAGTTTTAACCTTTGATCTTCAGTGGCAAGAGCTTGGGAAACAATAATGCTTGCAGATACAGAGGATTGCCCCACTCTGGCAGTCTGCAGAAAGTATGAGTATATATGCTGTTCCATATTGCATATATTTGGGGGCGGGGAGGAGGTCTCATTTCCTGGCCTAACCCTGGCACAAATGGGAACTCTGAGTTAGCAGGTCCTCTGCTTGTAGCAGACTAAGGTAGTCTTTGGAGTCTGTCTTGGCCTTAGAGAATCTTTCAGCAGAATGGTGTGCTTGGGAAACTGACTGGGACTCAGATCAAGATGGTTTTATTGTAGTTCCACTTTAGGTTAACCTTGCCACACCAAACCTTATGGGTAGTATTGAAGATTGGAGAGTGGGAAGAAGGATACAGGTATGTACGGTGAGAAAACTGCAGAACAGGTTTAGGGGGTGTGTGTGTTTGAAAATGGTTGTGTATCTGTGGTAACCAACATGGTTGCTTCTGGATGTGGTGGAGTTGAACCCCCATCAGCCTTATCCAACACGGCCAGTGGCTGGGATAAGAGTTGTAATCCAGCGACATCGAGAGAGTGCCATATTTGCTACCCCTGCTACTTGAAGGATGTTGTGATAGCCCTCAAATCTACCAATTGTCCTTTTATTCTACCCACTGAATCTCCACAATGAGATTATTTGGGGACCTAGTCCAGTGTGAAAGCACGTCAAAGTGCAAGTAGATAAATAGGGACCGAATGGCGGGAAGGTAAACGGCGTTTCCGTGCGCTGCTCTGGTTTGCCAGAAGCGGCTTAGTCATGCTGGCCACATGACCCGGAAGCTGTACGCCGGCTCTCTCGACCAATAAAGCGAGATGAACACCGCAACCCCAAAGTCGGTCACGACTGGACCTAATGGTCAGGGGTCCCTTTACCTTTACCTTAGTCCAGTGTTAACTGCCGTTTGACAGGCCCTCTGCTTATTTACAGTGGCTCTTGTGTCCTGGGAAGGGCAAGGTCGGCTGCCATCTTTAAGAGGAGTGCTTGTGTTAGAGGTGGTGATACACCACAACGTTTTGTTGCCAGTCCCAGTTGTACCACATTATTGCTGAACAGTGACAAACCAAAGGTGATGTGAAACACAATTTGGGAAACGCTGAAGACAATAATTAAACAGAGAGCCAGTAAGGCATGATTTTAAAAATCAAAGATATTAATGAGTTGATGTGTGTGGATGGATTTACTTTGGATGAGCAGCATCCCTCCCACTCAACAATTTTCTAGATGAAAGACTTGTGATTCAGATGAATTAGGCACTCTCACTACTAACTGTTTGCAGGTTGAAGCTGTAGAGGCAAGGCTACAAGAAAAAAGGTGTTTTTATCATAGCGAGCAAAGCCATTCATTGAACGGTAACTAAGGTAATCACTTATGGATCTGATCTGCAAGCAGAACAATTAAACAAGCAAATAAAATATGTTACCACTACCTGCCCCCCCCCCAATTGACTTGACAAAGTCAGGGATGTTCCAATTAAGTGCCATATTTATAATTACATACCGGGTAATTAACCTTTTAATTGACATTCTTGAATCTACCTTTATGTGACTTTTTGAATTCCCTCTTTGTTTTTTGATAGTATTTTAAACAAAAATGCATGTTAAGTAATTGCTACTTTTAACCTTTTCAGGAGGAAAACAGGGAAGGAAGCTCAGCGAATGCTTCATTTTGTGATTAAGCGTCAGTTTTGTGGAAAATAATGCAGATGAACTATGTTTAAATATCCATATGAAGGAAAAAAACCTCATTCTGTTGTCGTATGTTACTTTTCTGTGGGCTAGGTCTCCTTCACTTCTTTTGCAGTGCAGAGACTTTTTAATAAAGTTGTATTCAGGAAGGTTTTCTGAAGATAACTTTGCTTTGTGCTCTGACATCTTTGGGTAAGGAAAAGGGTTTGACAACAGGCTGCTTATATAATAGAAAAGACGTAAAGCAAAAGGTCATGCTTGATGGGGGCTCCGGAAGCATCCTGTGATGGACATCTTGTAGACTTGATTTGTCAGGACCTCACTACAATTGCTGCTGTGCTCAAATCCTACAAATACAGCTCGTAAGCTGGGGGCTAGTATGACAGCTTGTCGGGGTAGGAATGATAAACTTTTGTTCTCTCATGGAAATTATTGGAAGTATGCTGCCTATGCAGTTAAAGGTTGGGGTTATTGTGCAGATTGAAATGTCTGGGTACTCTGGGGAAGAACCAGTGTCTTACCATCTGAATACAGTGATACCTCTGGTTAAGTACTTAATTTGTTCCGGAGGTCCGTTCTTAACCTGAAACTGTTCTTAACCTGAAGCACCACTTTAGCTAATGGGGCCTCCTGCTGCTGCTGCGCAATATCTGTTCTCATCCTGAAGCAAAGTTCTTAATCCGAGGTACTATTTCTGGGTTAGCAGAGTCTGTAACCTGAAGTGTATGTAACCTGAAGCGTATGTAACCCGAGGTACTACTGTATCCATATAGGTTTATGCAATAATGGGTAGGGACCCTTCAGATGTTACTGAACTGCAACCCCCATCAGCCCCAGCCAACTTGTCCAATGATCAGGGATGATGGGAGTTGTAGTCCATCAGCATCTGGAAGGCCACAGGTTCCCCACTCCTGCAGTAAGCAATAAATCATGGCTTAGCATTGGCAGCAAGTACTAGTGGTCTGAAGCACTGATCTTGCCAATCAGAAGGTCGGTGGTTCGAATCCCCACGACGGGGTGAGCGCCTGTTGCTCGGTCCCTGCTCCTGCCAACCTAGCAGTTCAAAAGCACACCCAAAAGTGCAAGTAAACAAATAGGTACCGCGTTTCCATGCGGTGCTCTGGTTTTGGTGTTCTGTTGCGCCAGAAGCGGCTTAGTCATGCTGGCCACATGATCCGGAAAAACTGTCTGCGGACAAACACCGGCTCCCTTGGCCTGTAAAGCGAGATGAGCGCCGCAACCCCAGAGTTGTCTGCGACTGGACTTAACTGTCAGGGGTCCTTTACCTTTTACCTTTTTTTTTTACTAGTGTACTGCTTATTTGATCACTCCCACTTCGTTCCACTCTGCCTGGAGCCAAGAAAAAGTGAGCCAAGAATAAACCATGGTTTCCTCATAACTTGAGAGAAACAAAGAAACCAGGCAGGGAGACAAACAAACCAGTTCTAGGCAGTGTTCAAAATTACTCAGGCACATTTCGCTACTGTCGTGTGTCCAGTTGCAACTACATGGAGATTTCTGGGCACTGGGTTGGCAGCCACAGTTTAAAAACCTCTGCCATAGTCCATAATTAATCCAGTCTCAATTTCCACTGTGTGTGTTTCTCTTTCTTGCACACTGGGACAAGTGAATTGTTGTAAGAGCAAGCTACAGTCAAGCAATGTAGTTGAGATCATAGAACTGTAGATTGCAGCACTGGAAGGGATTCCGAGGCTCATCTAGTCCACCTGCCAAATAGGTGTTCTGTTGCGTGTGGACCTGCACATGGTGTTAACAATTGTGTGGGTTGTTTCCATCTTCTATTTTACTTGCTAATCTTCTAACATACTAATATACTTGTTGACAGGGGCGCCGACTTATAAAAAATATTGGGGGGGCCCATACCGGGGTCCTGCCGCTGGTTCGCTCGGGTAGCCGGGAGAACGCAGTTCGAGGTGGCGGTGTTGGGGAGAGACCCTCGCTCAGGGCACCACTAGACTTGGCGGCCGGCGGCCTATCTGGGGGGTTTTGGAGCGTATTTCGGCGGAGCGATTGGGGAGGAGGGGGCTTGTTGCCGGATTCTTCAGCTGAGCCGGAGATCCGCTGCTGGGGGTCCCTGGGCCGAGTTGTGAGCACGGCCTGCTGAAGGGAGATCCAGCCGATTGCGCGACGGGGACGGCCGGGGCTCTCCGGCTAGGGCGCGTGGCTGGCTGGCTGGCGAGGGAGCAGGTGGGGAGGAGGCAGGGGTCCTCACTCTCTTAGGAAACGCACCCGCGCGCCCGATTGCCACGAAGTCCGAAGGGTGCGTGTGTGGAATTAAAAAGCAAAAACGAGATACGGGCAGGGCAGGCAAAGAGTTTTCTGCAAGAGGATGGAGGGCAGGTTGAAGAGAAAATCACTCAGGATGAGACAGTCAAAGCAGCCATGATAAAATGTGCTCAGGATATTGGGTATAACATCATGTTTGAGGACTGGGAAAGGTTATGGACCACCGGAATGAAATTCACGGCATGTAATGCCTTGAAGGAAAATATTATGAAAATGATTTATAGGTGGTACATGACCCCAGTCAAGCTTGCAAAAATATATCACCTGTCTGATAATAAATGTTGGAAATGTAAGGAGGCTGAAGGGACATTCTTTCACCTCTGGTGGACTTGTCCAAAAGTGAAGGCCTTCTGGGAAATGATCTATAATGAGTTAAAAAAAGGTATTTAAGTATACCTTTCCCAAGAAACCAGAGGCCTTCCTCTTGGGCATTGTTGGCCAGAAAGTGTTAAAGAAGGATAGAACTTTCTTTATGTATGCAACTACAGCAGCAAGAATACTTATCGCAAAATATTGGAAGACACAAGATTTGCCCACACTGGAAGAGTGGCAGACGCAATTGATGGACTACATGGAACTGGCTGAAATGACTGGCAGAATCCGAGATTTGGGAGAAGAAACAACGGAAGAGGACTGGAAAAAATTTAAGGACTATTTACAAAAACAATATAAGTTGTATGAATGTTAAAAATTTACACGATTCGGAAACTATAGCTTCAGCAATTAGATTTGGGAAACAGGAAATTATATTTTAAGTAAGAAAAGGTCAAAATCTAAGGTATACTATGTTTAATTTAAGATATAAGTAACTGATGAAAAGTATGTTAAATTTAGAGGTATAGTATTTGAAAAGTACAAAATAAGGTACGAAACAAGGTAATAATTTGCTGATATCTTTATTATAAAGAATGCAGGGTAAGGGAGATGCGAGGAAGTCCAGTTAGTTATATAAAAAATGTGTTGAATGGTTGGTTTTCTTTTCTTCTTTTTCTTTTTTTCTTTTCCTTGTTCTTTTACTTTTTTCTTCAGTGTATGTTTCTAACTTTGTATTTGAAAACTTAATAAAATATTTATAAAAAAAAAGAAGAGAAAATCCTTTCGCTTTTCTGGGGCGCAGGGAAGTCTCAGAGCCAGAGGTTGGGGAAGGGACCCCCTTTGCTCTGCCCTCTTCTCCCGTCTTAGATTTGCATGGGGGTCCCCGCCCAAGCTTGCCTGGCCACCGGGCCACACAAGGGCCGCGCTCTACGCGGCGCACCTTGCTAGCCGCACAGCTGTCCTCCGCGGCTGCGGAGCGGCCCTGCGCCGGTGCCCAGCCCCTCTGGGCGCCCGCTGCGCTGCCAATGACAAGCGGGCGACGTCGCGGGCGGGGAAGGCGTCGCTTTCTTTCCCGATCCTGCATCCTCCCAGTCTTCCAGCCCTTTTTTGGGTTGGAAGCTCGTCTCGTTCGCCCTTCTCCTTTCTTCACCCTGCGTGCAATTTTCCTCCCTCGTCTCCCTCCCCATTTCTCCTTCCTTCCTGACTGACTGACTGACGGGCTTGGGCTCGGGCTCAGGCTCCGGGTCGGGCTCAGGCTCGGGCTCCGGCTCGGGCTCGGGCTCGGGCTCCGGGTCGGGCTCGGGCTCGGGCTCGGGCTCGGGCTCCGGGTCGGGCTCCGGGTCGGGCTCAGGCTCAGGCTCAGGCTCAGGCTCGGGCTCGGGCAGCCACAGCGTCGGCGGTGTTGGCGATCGGCGGCGCAGGGGGGATGGCCCTCCCGGGGGAGCCGGCGCTGCTCAATGGGGTTGCCAAGGAGACAGGCCGGCCGCCCTCCTCCCCCGGCCCGGCGCCCCCCGCCGCGCCGGTGCCCGTTATCGAGCTGGTGCTCGCCGGGCGCCCTATAAAAGCCACGGACGCGCCCACCGCCGCCCGAGATTATTGGGGGGGCTGAGCCCCCCCAAACGAATTTTTGAGGGGGCTCGGGCCCCCTCAAGCCCCATTGAGTCGGCGCCTATGCTTGTTGATCTCCATGAGGCTGGAAGGAGGGGTACCTCCAACACAAAATGTGTGTGTGTGTACATACACACACACACACGTACATATTTGAGTATACTGTGACTCCCCGTACAGACTATTCCACGTGCCTTTCAAATGGTAGTGTGACTCCAGTGCACAATGCACTTCCTCTTCCATGCTTCATTCCATGTTTTTGTGTAATATGGATAAATGTATGCAAACACATGAGTAGCTCGCAGGAGCTATTTGATATCTGACAGAACGTGGCGTATTGAATAAGCAGCCTTCTGTGTTGCATTTGTTAGCGGCACAATGTATTCATAGTGTCAACCTTCTGAAATTCTTTCCAAGCCTTGCTATTGAGTCATTTGCCTCTGTCCCACATTTCTCTATCAAGACTGATTCTTTGTGTGATTCTTCAGCACCCCCCAAAAAAAAATCTATTCGCGTTTAATTTCCCTATTGAGTGAGATCATGTTCTTAAGTAACAATGGAATGACTATGCATGTTTGTGGGCTTATTTAGAGATTATGTAGATTCATGCTGAATAATGCCATAAACTGGATGTTTTTACTATCACTATCTGCTAGCCCATTCAAGTGCTGACGTGGATGATTTGTACTAATGTTTGCACAGTTGATCTGAAATGGTGGGAGAGCCATTACACGCCTTATTTGCTGTGAGTAAACAGCAATCCAAGCTCAATACAGTGGCAGCAATGTTCTTGTCACCCGTTTGTCTAATGTAGGTGTTACTTGAACTTGCTTGTTCTTGGGAATTCATGTGATTCTCTACCCACATTCTGAAATGACACCATTCCAAAAAGGATCGTTATCATGTGCCTTTTTGTCTTAATGAGATGGGGGGGGGGGTGATCTAGCAGGTCTCTGTGCAGAGCTCAGTTTACTGAATTATTCCCAAAGAGGTATTATGCTGCTGACAGAAGAGTATTCTTCAAAGAAATGCCAAATGTATAAACAAGCCTGTTTTTTTGGTATAGATGTGTGTCCCATTGCAGCAGAAAGAACTGGGAAATTCAGCAAAATGATACCTTGCAGGGGGTACCACCACCAGTAGCAGCAGCCTGGAAATAGCTTTGAAATGTTATTGAGACATTAATTATTATTATTATTACTATTACTATCCACTGCAAGGTGGCTTATGACTATTAAAACACAATGTGAAAATGTTTCAGGAAAATGTTTCAGGAGGATGTTTCAGGAGGGAGAAGGCAGGGAATGACATATATATATTTATTCTGTCCTACAAGGGCTGTGCTGTGTTTTCTAGATGATTCAGAAACTTCAACTGGTCCAAAATCCAGTAGCCAGATTACTGGCTGGGATTCCATTTAGATCTCACATAGCCCCCATTTTAAAACAGCAGCCCTGGTTCCAAGTTTGGTTCCAGACCCAATTCAAGGTGGTCACATTAGGGTTTAAAGACCTAAATGACTAAGGCCCCAAATACCTGAAAGACTACTTGCTTCCCTGCAGACCTCTTTGGATGTTAGGATCAGTGGAGATCTCTTGGTTTCACCATCCTCAGAAGCTCCTGGAACAGCAACTTGAGAGAGGGCATTCTCTGTGGCAACCCCTAAGTTGTAGAACTCCCTCCCCACAGAGGTGCATCTTGCACCTCTTTACCTTGGCTGTTGATAGCTGCAATGTATCTTTTCAGGACCTCCCCCCACCCCGCTTATTTCTGTGATCATAAGTTGTTTTAAACTGATTTTCACATTGTGTTTTAATAGTCATAAGCCACCTTGCAGTGGATAGTAATAGTAATAATAATAATAATTAATGGTAACAATGATGGGAGATGTGTCCAGAACATGAGGGCAGCCATTGTTTTCCCCTCCCCTGCTTTGGGATGCAAGCATGCCTGAAGGAGCGAAGTGCCCTAAATTCAACTGCCCCAGATTGGTGTTACTAAACATATCACACTTTAGTTTTTGGAGTGCATCAATAATACATTATACAGAAAGGAAACACACTGCTAGGCAGGGCCCCTCTCGCCTTATTTGATGTAGAGCCAAGTATTGTCATCTCTCTTGATCTATTTCTTACCCTTCCTAATGAGCAAGCTGACATTACAAGCTCATAAATATCTCTCTCCCAGAGCACACATTTCTTTTTGTTGCCTGAATCTCTGAGAAAGCAGTACCTTCTTCCTTGCCACCTAGTTACACTTTTTTCTTTGCTTTCTTTCTTGTGTATTACATGTATATAATTCCAAGTAGTATTATAGTTCACACTCACTAGTTAAAGCGATGTGGGTATATTTCTATTGTTCCTTGCAATATCTAACTTGATAGACAGGGCAAGCACTATATTGCCAGATTTCAATTTTAATCTCTACACCCTGGATGCCAGGCATTCTGTCTCTTACTAAATTTGCATAGGGCCTGGCAAAGATTATTGCTTGATAGGCTTTCTCCTGTTGGCAGGTAGCATGTTTCTAGGCAGTGCTTTTTTCTGGGGGGGGGGGCAGATGCAGAGGTACGTATACCCCTGAACACTTTGTGAATCTTTGTACTTTTGTCCATTTATGGTGATTTTCTTGAGTCAAAATGAGAGCACCCCTAAACATTTTTTTTTAGAAAAAAGCACTGTTTCTAGGTAATAAGAAAGTTATTCCACCAGGGCAGCTGTTTCTAAAAAGAAGCTCTCAAAGGATAGCATATTTCTCACCCATAATTCGATTTATAATTTTAATATCCATTTCAGTAGAAATGCACTTCGAAAAAAGACCTACACATAAATGTAAATTATTCCATCACATGTGTTAAATAATGTGACCTGCAGAACTGATTCTTACTATAATAAATGTCACAATTTGTACATTTTAAAATGCAACACACATTAGTTGATTCAAATTCATCCCCTCTACTTAATACAGTAACAGCACAATCCTACATAGGTCTTCTCAGAAATAAGTCTCATTGAACTCAATGGAACTTTCCCCCCAGGCAGGATTCCAGTCAAAGTTAATTTCAGTGAACCAGTTATTGGCTAGGACTTGTTTAACAACTGCAGGGCAATAAATCTTCCAACATTTATTATTTTTTTGTGCTGTCAGTAGATGAAACAAGCTCAACTTTGTCCTTTGATTTCTTGCAAATGACTCCATATTACAATTACATAGCAGTTGTGTTCATCAGCTCTTCTTGACTTCTGGTGTGCTGTGAAGACATCGTTCTTTCTGTGGGTGAAAGTTGATTATATAGTTCTAGCTGATGCTTTTGTAGTGCAGTTTCTGCTTTTTTTATGATGTGACTTCATTCTCTTTAGGCTGCTTTTTATTGTTCTCCTTTGGAAGCTTGTTAATGTTCTCTTTTGGCTGACACGTTTTTAAATTGTATTACAGGCAACAACCGATTTATGCACGCTCAACTGATTTGCAACCACACACACGTGCATCACAGTGACCCAGAAGTGGCTGGAAAAAGGGGGTGGGGTGGAGCAGGCTTATACATGCTTCATCACTGTGTGCAGTGACCCAAAATACAGCCCCATCACCAGTCAGGGGATTGCCTGTATTATGTTGTCTTATTTTTGTTAGCCATCCTGAGAGGTCTTTTCCAATGGAATGGGTTAATCTCTCAGTGAAAAAGAACAATACTGTGTGTGGAATATAGTTTTCCACCACCACAAATAAATGGTGAGGAAGAAGAAGAAGAAGAAGAGTTTGGATTTGATATCCCGCCTTTCACTCCCTTTAAGGAGTCTCAAAGCGGCTAACATTCTCCTTTCCCTTCCTCCCCCACAACAAACACTCTGTGAGGTGAGTGGGGCTGAGAGACTTCAAAGAAGTGTGACTGGCCCAAGGTCACCCAGCAGCTGCATGTGGAGGAGCGGAGACGCGAACCCGGTTCCCCAGATTACAAGACTACCACTCTTAACCACTACACCACACTGGCTCACCTTAATTGGGAAGAGCCTTAATTGGGTTTCCTGAGATTAAAGGAGGTATTCACTTGTTAGTTTTGACAAATTTTTCTTCTCTTTGATCCAAGAAATTGTGAGGTGCTCTTTTCCCCATTCATCTCAAAGTTATTTCTTCAGCAGATAATACAGATGACATAAGCTGCCAATTATATTCAGTAGAATGGGAAAATATACTAACCCTACGAAAGCAAAACCACTTACATGGTTGGTTGGTTGGTTGGTTGGTTGGTTGGTTGGTTGGTTGGTTGGTTAGTTGGTTGGTTGGTTGTCTGTGTGTAGTGTGAACATTGGGAAGATTCCTCCATAAATACCAGTGGATGGGGCTAGTTTGCGTAGCCCCACTCAAGTGTTGTGGTTTCATCTGTGTAGATCTTGTCTTGATTGGCTGGTGAACAAATGTTGGCAGTAATCAAGGTTTTGTTCAATTTGACTGTGCCAGAATCACCTGCAGCCTGTCTCATTCAGCCCATACTAATTTTGACACCGGAGCCATTGTTTCGGGAATATAGTAAGTGGCAGGCTTTAACAAATGTTGGTGGTTTGTTAGGAGAATTGTTGGGCCAGTCACCAGCCCTCAGACCAATCTACCCCACATGGATGCTGTGACGAAAAAGAAAAGCCCATGTATGGGACTCTGAGCTTCTTGGAGAAGAGTAAGCTACATCTACCGTCATTTGACTGAGCTTTCAGTATCAGCAAGCGTGGCTACAAGTTGATGGAAGTTTGCTTCTCATGATGTTGAATGAGAGGGCAAACAACCCAAATGCCATGTTCACTTTTGTAGGCAGTCCTGAACTGTGATGGATACAGAAGATAGGTTGCCTGGCTGGGTAGCGTCTATAGAGTTGACCTTGTAGATTTCTATAGCGTATATACTGATGTGAAGCAGGTGGTGTTTGTTTATATTCAAGATGGGCTTGATAAAGGGATTTTTTAAGTTTAATTGCGCCAGCATTGGAACAGCACATCAGCGCTGGGCATTGGGATTGGAAATGATTTATTACCTTTTGATTCACAGGGGACTAGAGATGCTAAATGTGGTAGTTCACAAATGCAACGGAATGCTGAGCAAGTAACTGTGCAGGTGTGGTTATTTGCAAAGGTCTTCCATTTTTGAGACAGAGGCACTCGGGGAAAGTATATTTATGAGGTTTGAGCTTCTAAAGGAGACAGAGCCCCACAACTGTGACCTAATTTGCTGACGTATTACTCGGTTGTGTCAGAATGTGCTGAGCGATAAGTATCTTGAAGTCATGGTCCTGAGCGATAAGTATCCTGAAATTGGCACTAAAGGAGAACAAGGAAAACATGAACTGATGATTTAATGTTCCCTCAAGTCAACAAAGAGGCTTGAAGGAGGAGACCTTGGATTTATATCCCTGAAATGAGGGCATATTGGCAGTCCAACAGAAACTTTGATGTTTTTACCAATGGAGACTACAGGCCGAAACATGATGGGTATTTCATTTGCCACTGGGAAATATTATGTTGAAAAAATATTGTCAATTTTCAGACGCAATTTTATCAGCACCAAATCAGAGATTTATCAGAAGGAAATCTCTTCTTTTCACCTCTCCTGCTTTTTCCCTTCCTTTCTTCTTTGCACTCATTCCCATGCCTCATCTTCTCTCCTGTTCTGCAGTCCCCTTTGCACACAAGCCCCCCAGGATAACCCATTACTCTATAAGGTAAACAGAATCTGAAGAGTAAGCTTGTTCAGTTAGAGACTATTAAATTCAGTTGGCAGATGCTATACACATATGTTTGCTTGTTAATGAAATATCTGTTCTACACTGCTGCATGGAATCCGGAACTTCTTATAGAAGATAACCCATGCTACCAGGAGTGAAATACACTGTGTGAAGTTACTATGAAATGTATGAGGGCTCTGCATCCTTTATCTCTGATGAGGCAGCTGAAGAATGGGAGACATTTGAGTACATCGAGAAGGGAGTAACACTGACATATTCCCCTGCATTTCTCCCATTGCCTCTTCTTACTCCATGGCACTGCAAATGCTCCTTTTATCCACTTCCACCTGCCTGCTCCCCAATTCTTCCTCCTCTCCAGCTTTCTTCCCTTCTGTCATCAGAGCCCTGAAACTGTCACACATTCGCATCTACCTTCCTACCTCTATCTTTTCTCTCCAAATGCCACATTTATTCCTCCCCCCATTTCCACCTACCCCTTCCCCACTTCCTCCTTCCTCTCTCCTCCCTGCAACACAAGAGGACTAAAACTGTTGCACACACTGTCTGCCCCCTCCTTCCCCCGCCCCTGCCTCTAGAACCTAGGGAAGCAGCCAATGGGAACAGCACAATGATGGACTAGTGCAAATATTATATATCCACTTATTTCGGAGCCACTGCATTTTACAGAAGACCCCTGTTTGTTGCAAGTGTATGCATGCACACTTCTTCACTCCCTCTCCCTCCTCTTAAGATGCTGTTAAGTCTGATTGGTATCGAGTGTAGAATACAAGGTGATTTAAGAAGTTGCTATGGTAACTTCTCTTTTAAATGGGATGATGAAGTATGTTTGTGCTAGAAAAGCATCAAAACCAGTTTAGGGAATAATAACCAGCAAGCAAACAAGTCCTCCATTTCCCTTCCTGCCACTTTTAAGAAATTGCACTGTCTTTATTTAAAAGCCTTGTGATACATTTGCGACTCCGGTCTCTGAAGCAGATTGAAAGAGAAGTCTGTCCTCCTTGGCTCTTTCTCCCGCCCCCCCCCCCAAATAATCTGTACAGTGGTACCTTGGGTTACAGATGCTTCAAGTTACAGATGCTTCAGGTTACAGACTCCGCTAACCCAGAAATAGTACCTCAGGTTAAGAACTTTGCTTCAGGATGAGAACAGAAATTGTGCTCCGGGGGCGCAGTGGCAGCGGGAGGCCCCATTAGCTAAAGTGGTACCTCAGGTTAAGAACGGACCTCCAGAACAAATTAAGTTCTTAACCTGAGGTACCACAGTATTGTATTGACACTTGATAGCCTTAACACTCATGCCCTAACTTCAGGATTAGTGGAAGGAGATGCCTTATAAAATGGTAGCAAAGGTTTGACACTGTGTGAGATTGTTGCCTTCTTTTTATGAGTAAAGCCAAGGCTGTGGCTAACTGTAGTAAAGGAAGATGTTTTATCCCAAGTCAGACCATGGCCCATTAGGCAGCTCTTGTACTGCTCTGTTCCACTCTGGTCAGACCTCACCTGTTCTGGGCATTGCTTACAATGTACGTTCCCAGCTAGCTGCCCCTTGAGGATAAAATATTTTTTAAAGTAAGAAAGAACAGAAAGGTAAGGTGGACCTGAGAATATGCTCACTAAATGTAAGAACCGAGGGTGCTGTTTTTAAGGGGAAGAGAGAAACTATTTTGACAGTGAGGGTAACACCAGCAAAGAGAATGGCCAAAGTCAGGATTATATCTTGGAATTGATTTTCGCCTTTAAATCGCTGCACTGTGATAAAACTGACTCCTAAACTGGCGTCTCTGTCTATGGTGAAGACAGGGACTCAGGATAAATTATTAAAAAGTGAAGATGCAGTTGTTAGAAGCTGCAGTGACAGGTGAAGAAATCTTTCCTTTGGCTGAATGTTAATGGAAACCATATGTGTGCAAGGATTTTGCATAATGTATTTTTGAGAGCAAGCAGATTCCATGTGTGACGTAAAGCCTCAGAGTAGAGGGCAATAATCCAGCTTTTGATAATGCATCCCTGTCTAATTTTGGTTTTCAGCTTTTTCTTTTTTCTTTTTGCCCCAAAACTGGTATAGAAGTTCTTCTGTTGTGCTTATAGCACTGAAAGCTTCCACACTGGCTGAGCTGATGGAAAGAGTCCAATAGCACAGGTGTCCCACCCACCACCCAGGAAAACAATGCTACTACCAGCGTTTTCAGAGGAGACATGGAACTGAGGGAGGAACAGATTGTGAAAAATCTCCTTGACCCTTTGGTTAGAAAACGAATGTTATGAGAGTGGGGAAAAGCAGGAGTTCAAGCAAGTCTGGCTTAGTGAGAGGCTAGGGGCCCATGTGGCAATCCAGTTCTGGTGAATGCAGATCAGTGTTCAAAGAACCAGAGGCAGGTGATTAAGGCAAAGATGGACCTGTGCTTGGGATCCAGGGCGAGGTGAGAGAAGTCTGTTCTGCAACTTCTTCCAAGAGTTATTTCTTTAGACTGGAGATATGGGGAGGGGAGAAGGTAGAGAGCAGAATCTATCAGTAGATCTCTGGGTGGTTTGCAGCAGGTGACTAAGGGTTTGACTCCCAGTTGCTTTAACGGTAGAAACCACCTCCACCTTCCCTTCAAGTTAGGCTGCAGAAACGAAGAAAGCTTGGAGAGGAAACCAAGAATGTATGTTTGCGTGGTAGAATAGAGCGCCCAGTTATGGTGCTGGAAGCATATTCATGGGCTATGATGCCTGGTAGCACATGGGCAAGTTGTGCAAGCTTTTGAGCGCCAGAACAGAGAGCTGCGCTGAGGAAGACTTTTTGTGAATATAAGGCTAATATTATCTGGGCCAAGAACCAACCAGGGGTCTTAGAGTTAAATTCCACATACTAATTGAACAAATCAGTTCCTTGTCTGCTGGGCTTCTGAATTTCCCACTATGCAATAGAACGGTAAAGATGGCATAGATACGAACTGTCTCCTCCGTTTCCATTTTTTCCGCCGAGCTTTGGTTTTCCTGGTTCTTTCTGCATTTTGTATTTTAACTATA
Organism: Podarcis bocagei; assembly: GCF_964188305.1. NCBI lineage: Eukaryota > Metazoa > Chordata > Lepidosauria > Squamata > Lacertidae > Podarcis > Podarcis bocagei. The sequence goes on from NC_138127.1 coordinate 41,974,535, forward strand.
CATGAAAAATAAATGAGGACTGTCTCCCAAACGGATCCAAGGATAGCTACTGGTGCAACGAAAGCCGCTCAAGAATATGCTAATTTATGAAAATAAATGAGGTTGCTTTGCTGACAGGCTGTGAGGCAATACTTGATTTAAGGAAGTTATAGAAGTTGAGTTTTAGAAGCAGATAATTTGACAGCCTTAGCAATTAGTATATTTTATTCATAATAGTAATAATAAAATTTTTTATTTATATCCCGCCCTCCCCAGCCGAAGCCGGGCTCAGGGCGGCTAACAACAATAAAATAGTGCAACATTCTAAAAACATTTCATTATAAAAATTAATTAAAATCAAATTGATGGCAACCATAAGCTTACGTTCTGTAAAGATTGCCAAAGGAGGGAGTCAGGCTGCGCCCTGACCAAAGGCCTGGTGGAACAGCTCTGTCTTGCAGGCCCTGCGGAAAGATGTCAAGTCCCGCAGGGCCCTAGTCTCTTGTGACAGAGCGTTCCACCAGATTGGATCCGCAGCTGAAAAAGCCCTGGCTCTAGTTGAGGCCAGCCTAACCTCTCTGTGGCCTGGGACCCATTCATTCATTCTCCATTTTCAGAAGAGAAGCAAAACCTGTTCTTTGCCAGAATGCTAAGGTTGCCACTACGTCTTTGGCTGTTTTCATACTGCTGTTTGCTGTAGACCCAGTGCCTTTCCATTCCCCCCTTTTTTTAGGTGGGGCAAATGGTCCAAAAAGGGGACACATTCTTATGTTCTTGGCAAAAAGGGTGTAGATTTGCCTGTAACATATTTTTCTCAGCAGATGTCCTTCAAGATGCATGCTGCACAACTCCAATCTGTATATCAAAGCAGCAGTGTTTTATTACTGAAGGATTTACTGATTATGCAGATCTCCCTTCCCACTTTTCCTTCCTGCCGTTATTAAAGGAAATAAAACGCCATGTAATGAAAACCAACCCATCTAAGCACAGCTGCATATTAGTAATATGAGAAATCAGTTTGGAGCACTATGCAATGGACCTGACAGAAAAGGTGTTAAAAGGTCACAGGTATCTAGGTGGAAAAAGCAACAGCTTAATATCCAGACACTAAACAGTTATTGTACCATTTGTTACCACAGATTGAGTTGGGTCGGTTATGCTTCATACTAGCAAGCCACGGTTTAGCTAGCCATGAAATGGCATCGTGGTTTGTTTCTTCCCAAGAAGCCTTCGTCTTCTGTTTGTGGTTTGTTTGGAAGAAATGAACTTTGAGCCTAGGCTGTGTGCCAAACTTTTGCTTGTTTCCTTCCCTGTGTGGCCCAGTCAGGAACAGGTGCAAGCCACGCACTCATGCACATCAAGCTGTTGTTGAAAAGAAAGTATAATGTTGTGTGCGAATTGGGTCATTTTTGTTTTATCAGTAAGCCTTGGAGCCAGCATTTTCTGGAAAGGAACGTACAAATAGGCTGGCAGGAAACCTGTACGCATAATTAAGAGGGCTCTTATCTGCATTGTAGAAAGTGAAGTTATAGGGAAGGAAAACAACACTGACAAGTTTATTTGAAAGAAATATAGGGACAATGCATGTGTAGCGATAGAGGTGCAATTCACTGCAAGTGCTAGGATATGATCTGAAGAGATAGCCAAGGATGAAATAAAGGTTGAGAATGGAGGTGAAAAGCAACACCATCAATTTAGCAGGCAGTTGGCAGGACTGCACTGGCCCTTTGCATCCAATCATACGGCCCTGCTAAATGCCTAACACAAACCTTGCACCAGCTGTAAACCCCTTTTAGAGGTAAGCAGCTGCCTGGGTCTGCCTTGTCTCTTGCGCACTGCACAGCTATAGTTTTCACTGGCTTCCCAAAATTATCCAGATGCCAGTATATGTGTGTGCGTGTGTTCTAGCTATCTGGAGATTTTTAAACTTCAATTACCAGGTTCTGGATAGACAACAGAGTCAGAATGAGCTTACTTTGAGGATGAGTTGCATTTCAAAATCCAATTTTATGCTGAGTCACCCTTGTGCTAGTCAGATTTCTATTCGTAATTTCATTTAATTCATTAAAGCAGGAAAACATTATGGAGATGATGCTTGGAGATTTATATTAGAAGAGTACATAAAGTGTTAACATTATAGCTACCATGCATTAGAAAAAGAAAAAATATGACATTTAGTAGAGAGCTACGGACAGTGGCATCAGAAGCCAATAAGGGAGTGAGGTCCACTCAGGGAAGGGCCCCATGAAGGCATCTCGCCCAAAGACCCTCCAGAGCTTAGAGGTCACACTGACTTCAACCAGCCTGTTATAAGATTTTTATTCCAGAGCCTGTGTGTGTGCTGCAGTGCCGATTAGTGAAATGGCTGCCTTGAAGCACTTCTCTGTTTCTTTTTCCACTAAGTAGAGAGAATTCTGCTAGCATCTTAGGACAGGGCTGAGGAACCTCAGACCAGGGCCCAAATGTGTGTCCCCAGGAAAAGACCTTTTTAATGTTACACCAGCTAACTAGAGTGCACAGCTCTTTTCTTAGAAACCACTAGGGAAGGTAAGTTGGCCTATTTGTGTTTTAGTTATGTATTTTGTGATTACAGTTATGTCTCACCTTTGCTCTAAGGAGCAAAAGGCGATGGATGTGGTTTTCCTTCTCCCCATTATATCCTGGCAACAACCCTGTGAAGGAAGGTGAGGTTAGGAGACAGTGGCTAGCCCAGTGTTTCTCAGACTTGTAGTCCAACAACAGCTGGAGATCCAACTCCCAACATCTCTGGCCACTGATCCTGCTAGCTAAGGAAGATGGGAGTTGTAATCCAACAACAGCTGGAGATCCGAGTCTGAAAAACACTGGCCCAGCCTAAGGTGACCCAGTGAGCTTCATGACTGCGTGGGAACTAGAACCCCGGTCTCCCAGGTCTCATGGAATCATGGAAATGTAGAGTTAGAAGAGTCTTGGCTAAATGCAGGAATCCCAACTAAAGAATCACTGGCAGGTGGCCATTCAGCAAAGGTGGGGCACTGTGTGAGTGTTCAAATACACTGTGTGTGTTCAAATACTTCCAATGAAGGATGGTCCATCACATTCTGAGGTAGCCTGTTCCAAACAGCTCTTGCCATCGAAAAATTCTTCCTAACATTTAGTCTGAATCTCTTTTCTTGCAATTAGAATCCATTGGTCCAGGTCCTACCTGCCACAGCAGCAGGAAACAAGCTTGTTCCATCTTCCTCGTGACAGCTCTACATATCTTTGAAGGGGTTTCCTTTGTCAATCAGCCTTCCCCAACTTGAAGCCCCCCAGTCATTAGAGGGAACCAGGCTAGGGACACTTGGCAGTTCAATACTAGCCACTATACCAGACTGTCCCTTCTGTTTATAAATAGGAGTAGATAACCTGCAGGTGCCAGTTATTTTTCTATATTATGATCTATGGGATTTTAAATATATTACATTTATAAAACACTCATATACTGTGGTACCTCGGGTTCCATATGCTTCAGGTTACAGACTCCGCTAACCCAGAAATATTACCTCGGGTTAAGAACTTTGCTTCAAGATGAGAACAGAAATTGTGCTCTAGCGGCGCGGCAGCAACGGGAGACCCCCATTAGCTAAAGTGGTGCTTCAGGTTAAGAACAGTTTTAGGTTAAGAACAGACCTCCGGAACGAATTAAGTACTTAACCCGAGGTACCACTGTAAATTGTTCTTCTGCGATTTGATTTTGAATATATGCAAGAATTTAAGCTATGCTGAGAATCCACCCCCCAAACAAGAAATCTGAACCGTTGCCTCAATCCAGACCTTAGCACATGTCAGCATTGTCTTATCTTTTAAGAGGACAGAATTTACGTCATCTTTGCAGCTGACTGAGAGTGTTTCAAAAGGGAGAATCTAAAAACAGCAAGTAGCAATGTGTTTTTTCTTCTCCTTTCAGCACCCTGTGTGGAGTGGAGGCAATTGAACTTTATAACAATTCCCAAGGAACTGTTTCCTTTCCTGGGAGAGCTATTAAGTGTGCATTTGTATCCATCTCTCCCAGCAGCACTCTGCACATGCGTGTATGAGCCTTGCATTCAGAGGGGAATAATAGGAGAGGGAAACAATGGACCACGTATGTCAGAACTTCCTCATAACAGAGGGGTGAGATGGGCACATACATTAAAATATTCCATGGACAAACTCTTCACTCCCATCCACTATGAACCATGTTTGAACCTGAGATAAACTACTGTGATGGTGCTTTGAGAGATCTGTGTTCTTTTTGTTACTTGCTTTAAGTGAATTCTGTGACTCATTTCCCACAATTAAGCTGGCAGTGAGGATAAGCTGCTGACATAGTCCAAATAAAGAATAAGCAATCTCACTCCCTTTCTTGTATCCCTGCTGGAAAATTTGTGCCACATCTGGGCGAACTGTGCTTGCATTTTTTTAATGCTTTAGTTAATAACCATCTTGGAATGAATCATTAGTGACAGTTGGAGCAAATACGGCAATATTGACATGTTTATCTTGATCAGCTTTCAGAAGTTTTATTTTACATATTCCCTTGAGGGATAAACACCAGACAGGCAAGACCTGCTCATTTTTAAGCTCACACTGGGTCTGATACTTGGCAAAAGAGAAATGTCTTTATGATGACTGGAAGCTTCCGGAAAGATGGATAACTTTTTCAGCTGGAAGTGAATTATTGAGTCATATTTTTATGGTTCAGAATATGGCAGTGAAAATCTTAGTTTTTGTTTTTTACTTGAAGGCTTTGCTCTGATGTGTACCAAAGGTTTACAGTGCCAAAGACAATTAGAAAGCACTTATTTATACAGTGGTACCTTTGGTTAAGAATTTAATTTGTTCCGGAGGTCCGTTCTTAACCTGAAACTGTTCTTAACCTGAGACACCACTTTAGCTAATGGGGCCTCCCACTGCCACCGCGCCGCCGGAGCACGATTTCTGTTCTCATCCTGAAGCAAAGTTGTTAATCCGAGGTACTATTTCTGGGTTAGCGGAGTCTGTAACCTGAAGCGTCTGTAACCCGAGGTACCACTGTATGTGAATTAATTGGTTGATGGCTTTAAAGCACAATCCTATACGTGTCTACTCAGAACTCAGTAGGACTTACTCCTAGGTTAAGTGGGTACAAGGTCAGTAACTCAACTGACATGATTTTATAGACCAATTGTGCTCAACATAACCCCGCCCCCCATAATAGTATGCAACAAAAACCACTGAATACCTATAGGTCTCATACATTTATCTGAACCAAATAAGATAATAGTAAGAGCCCTGTAGCTGCCTACAGGATTGCAGCCAAAGTCTGTAGTATTTTGTACAAAAACCTGGGAGTAATCCTTGTTGAACACCATGGGACTTGCACCTGAGTCAACAAGCATAGGGTTGCTCCAGAAGAGTGTGAACTAACCAGAGCTTGAATCAAGTTGCTTTTATGACTCGTGGCTTGTTTTCAGCTAGATGGAGTATTTTGTTGACATAGTTTTGAGTGCATGACCTCCACTACCCTTATGAAGGCCAGATGACAAAAAAATATCTTTTTATAGCTGTGGAGTTCTTGTTGTGACAAGAGCCTGTGAAGTAATAGCCATGTGTGTGAAGGAATTCATACAGCACCACCTACTGCTCCATCTTCAAATCTAGGCAATTCCTTATGCAGCTGAGCCCTGTCTTATGTCCTGGTGTGGTCCATGTATCCTAATGTGAGCAAAAGTTTATTCGGTCTGTACGGTTATTTCTCATTTTAAATGAGCTTGAAGCCCGGCTTTTCGACTCGATGCTTCCCCCCCCCCCCCAGTACAATATTATTTCATATCAGGGAATCGATCTTAAAGGGTGGCACTTTTTATGGACTGGGGTGGTGCAAGGAGGCCCATCAATGGTAACTGGGGGGGGGAGAGCGCACTAATCTGAATTTATCACCTTATCCTTCCTGGTCCTAACTCCTCTTATTATGGGTCTTCACATCCAATGTCCCTTTAAAGGTAAAGGTAAAGGGACCCCTGACCATTAGGTCCAGTCGTGGCCGACTCTGGGGTTGCGGTGTTCATCTCGCTTTATTGGCCGAGGGACCCGGCGTACAGCTTCCAGGTCATGTGGCCAGCATGACTAAGCCGCTTCTGGTGAACCAGAGCAGCACACGGAAACGCCGTTTACCTTCCCGCCGGAGTGGTACCTATCTATCTACTTGCACTTTGATGTGCTTTCGAACTGCTAGGTTGGCAGGAGCAGGGACCGAGCAACGGGAGCTCACCCCATCGCGGGGATTCGAACCGCCGACCTTCTGATCGGCAAGTCCTAGGCTCTGTGGTTTAACCCACAGCGCCAACCGCGTCCCTTTACGGCTGCATTATTCCTGCTTCATGGGGTCAGATCTTCACAACTGCACTTCTGCGCCTGAGCAACCACATCACTGTTATGGGGAAGAGCACTTTGCAAGTTCCCAGCAGCCCCAGGAAAGGCTCTAGAAATAATTGGGGGTGTTCTCCCTTGTAGTTCAGGGGTGTTGAACATCTGTGGCCCATCACCGAACCACTGCCCATACAGGATAGCAGAGCAGTACTTCTTTCTAACTTCACAAATGTGCTTCCTGGATTGTAGAAAAAATACATGTTTTCAATGCTAATATTTAAAAAGCTTTTCATATGGTTGTGCAACCAGATCACCTTACCATAAAGCCATACTACGAATCCTATTTGTGTCTATTTTCTTCAGTCGAAAGCCTGCAGCTCGCTCGCAGCCTGTGCCGTACATTTGAAACAAAAATTTCCATTCATTCTTTCTTTTTCTATATTTTTCAGAATTGTTGGGAAGTTTTCTCTCTAACTTGCACAAAATCCTCCTCTGAGGACAATAACACAGAAAGCTGGTCACCTTCTATTTGGCTGATCAAACTATCTGCAAAATACACAAAACAAAATTGCCTATTCAAAGTTGTGAAAGTCCACGGATGCTTTCCTTTGTACTAGTCATGAATGTGGAGAGTTTTCTATTATGCCTGCTCAGTACTGGTGGTTGAAGAACAAATGGGAAATGGAGAGAAAGGAAAAAGTGGATTCTGAGGATAGAATTTCAGCATCGGTGTGCTGAACCCCTGACATTTACTAAGGGACAACTGGTTCTGTGCTCCCTTCCGCCAGCTGACATTTGGGTTTTCAAAAGGCGAGGCACCTTCCTCTGTCAACTAGCTGGATTACTTTGTTCTCTGACACTAGACTCTTGAAGCTGACAATCTTCTTTTTACTCTGTGTTTTTCAGTCAATGTTGCTATGAAGAAAGAAGTCAGAGATGACTGATGTGGAGCCTGTGGTCACAGATTTTGCAGCCTCTGGACGGGCCGGTCGCCGAAATGCCTTACCAGACATTCTGGGTTCTTCCGCTGGTGCTGGAACATCGGACCTACCACACAAATTAGCTGAGCTCTCAATGTCTGAAGGTAATGCAGACAAAACGATTGAGAACAAGATGTTACCCCTCATTGATGGCCAAGGGTTGTACTATTTCCTAGCTAGTGACTGCCAACTGTATGGGCCAACTGGTACATGCTTGGACTACTGCACTGTGCTCTACGTGGGGCCATCCTTGAAGGTGACTCAGAAACTACAGCTAATCCAGAATGTAGCAGCTAGACGGGTGACTGGGAGTGGCCACCGGAACCATATAACACCAGTCCGAAAGGAGCTACACTGGTTCCCAGTACATTCCCAAGCACAATTCAAAGTGTTGGTGCTGACCTTTAAAGCCCTAAATGGCCTCAGCCCTGTGTACGTGAAGGAGCATCTCTACCACTGTCATTCAGCCCAGACACTGAGGTCCAGCTCCGAGGGCCTTCTGGCAGTTTCCTCGCTGCAAAAACCAAAGTTACAGGGAACCAGGCAGAGGGCCTGCCATCAGATGTCAAGGAGATAAAGAACTACGCAACTTTTAGAAGACATCTGAAGGTGGTCCTGCATTGGGAAGGTTTTAATGTTTGATATTTTATTATGCTTTTATATTTGTTGGAAGCTGCCCAGAGTGGCTGGGACAACCCAGCCAGATGGGCAGGGTATAAATAATAATAAATTTATTTATTTATTTATTTTGGGTGCCAGAGGAACTCAAGAACTTCTGAAATGTATATCTTCACAACAACAAAAACAGCAACAGGCTACCTTCCATGTAGTATGTAATATATACATGCTTTTTTCCTGCACCATGAAATTAGCATATCATCTCCATTATCCAAAGCTTTATTGTAGAACCTCCCAGATTCTCTGAATTCCTTATGGTCCAATATTAACATAATCCATTTTTAACACGGAATTCTCTTCACCAAACCTCCTAACGATCAGAATGTTCAGGGTACATCTAACATGTTGTTTCTCTTTAGATGAAGGAGCTGCTGGCGGGGAAACGTCCTCTTCCAACACCACAACGGAAAATCAAGAAACGGAAGTGAAGAGCATGGATTCCTAATATTTGTGAAATGCTTGGTTTGTGGAGATCGCCAACAGATTCCACTCCCAGCGTATGCAAGACTCTGAAATACACAATACTTCAAACAGCTGGTAGACATGAATAAGGAGCTGTTGAAGGTTTTCAGTGGTGTTACTTAATCCATGAAATAACAAGTGATTTGTGTGCTATAGTCCACAGCCAATATCTGCAGAATGCATGTCAAGGTTTTAGATTTGTTTTCAGTCCTGTAACAAAATCAGCGCCAGCATATCCTCTCGGACACAGTGTAAATAATCAAATGCAACAACCACCCAAATACTTGCTGCTGTTAGGTTGATCTCTTGGGGGCTTTTCAGAGGATAAATCCAAAACATTTCTATTTGTGTTTAACGTGAAACATTCCTAACCCTGACTGAGAGCCGGAGGCACACTGTACGAATGTAAAAGATGTAGGGTTCACTGTGCTGCAGCAACGGAGCTTGACCAAGGCTTTAAAAAAGAAAGTAGAAAATGAATCCTGGGAGATGGGAGCTTCAGAGTGGAGCAGGAGAGCTCAAACTCCAGAAATAACAATACATTTCTAAAAGCTGTAAAATGGTAGGACACTGATGCAGGAAAGGCAGCCTTGCCAGTGTGCTTTTTGTTTTAAGAGGTCCCTAAGAACTCTCCTTGCAGCACTTCTGTAGCCCAGCCAAAAGGAGCACTATCTAAAAATGTAAACAAATGAATAACATGGGAGCGGCCTTATACCAGACCTGATTATTTGCCCATCTAACTCAGTTATTGTCTACATAGACTGGTAGCAGTGTTTATCAGTGTCTCGGGCAGAGATAGGGAGACAATAAATTGTACAACCCCACATTCACACAATGTTTCAGGAATGGGGAATGTTGGGCAGGCACCATGGGGACAATCTAGTAGGTGCCCATGGCTCTCATGCAAGCACAATTCACACAACAACAGCCATTGGCTGATGGGAGCTGTGTTCCACACAGCCGTCACCATGGCAATGGGCTGCTCTGAGTACCACATTTTCCTGGCCAGAGAATACAGAGTGTTCAGAACATGGAAGTATCTCTGAATCGTACGAAAGGTCTCTGGATCCCTTGTAACAATGGCACAAGTGTTGTGCTACTATCTGGAAAGGCCCTCCTTTTTTCATATCTAAAGTAACGTTTTCTCTCTTCCCCCAGCCCTATCATTTTTTAATTTCTCCAGAATCCGAGGCTATATTAAGCCGTTTATTTTTGACATAGTAGGCTGTGAAGGAAATGGAATGCCACCTGTCTATAACCCCAGGATACCCTTTTGAAGTTTGGACTCTAGAGACATCCTGGTATACAGAGGAAAATGAAAAACACTCTTTCCTCACTCCTTCAAAATGTCACAAGGCACTGAGATCACTTAGGATTTTAAAATCCTTTTGAGAGCATTCTGCGCTGCCCTTTCTCAAATCTGACTTATCCAGTGATCTCAACCTTCTGTGTATCCATAAGTTTCTAAAGTGAACTAGTGGCATTTGTAATTGATTTAAACTTTTATTTCATTTCAGCATGAAAAATGAAATTGGTTATCTCTTCTTTTGGTCTTTGTTTGTCTTTTGTCACTCGTGTCTTCACAAGACCCAGGGACGCAAACTTTTCACTTGAGTTAGGATGTGGGTTTATTAGCTCATAACTGATCCTGTTAAAATCAACATTCAAAGCATTTTCTTTCAATATATATTTTGCCTGTACCAAAGGATTGATTCACGTTTTATAATAAAGGTTGTATTTAAAATAAACTGCATATGTTATTTGTACAGCAATTCAAGAGCACACTTGTATGAATTCTTGCACCCATAGCAGTATATTTTTGGATGGGGTACCATCCAACTTTGTTATTTGCTCTAGCATCAGAAGTTGTTGTTGTTGGCATCCATCTGTCTTGGGAGACAATGGAAGAGTGTACCTTTGGGGTAAAGTCAAACCATTGGAGAGTTACAGCACCTGCTGTGGCTGTAGAGACCAATACGGGAGAGACATGTTTTATTGCAGGTGGGGCAGATGAAGGCATCCAGTTCCGCTGTTACAGATGTTTCTTCTCTCTGCATTCCTTCCAGCAGTCATTCCTCCTCTGGTCACTGCTGTGGATACACAGCCTGACTATCTGTCTCCAGGCATTGCCAAAGATGCCTTGGGTAATGAGTTTGCAAAATGTAGTGGGTTGTACAGTTGTGCCAATAATTGCCATCATTACCACATGCCATGCATCAGCATCATACAGAACTATCATGTAATACAGAAATTAGAAACAGGCAAGATGATGATAATAATAATAATAATAATAATAATAACAATAATTTATTATTTATACCCCGCCCATCTGGCTGGGTTTCCCCAGCCACTCTGGGCGGCTTCCAAAAGAATATTAAAATACTATGATACATCAAACATTAAAAGCTTCCCTAAACAGGGCTGCCTTCAGATGTCTTCTAAAAGTCTGGTAGTTGTTTTTCTCTTTGACATCTGGTGGGAGGGCGTTCCACAGGGAGGGCGCCACTACCGAGAAGGCCCTCTGCCTGGTTCCCTGTAACTTGGCTTCTCGCAGTGAGGGAACCGCCAGAAGGCCCTCGGTGCTGGACCTCAGTGTCCGGGTAGAACGATGGAGGTGGAGACGCTCCTTCAGGTATACTGGACCGAGACCGTTTAGGGCTTTAAAGGTCAGCACCAACACTTTGAATTGTGCTCGGAAACGTACTGATCCTTCCTTGCCAAGAACTGACCCAAGCGGAAGTTTGGCTATCAGCTAGAAAAAATAATGTATAAATCAGATACCTAGCAATTGCTTGTTGTTATAGGCCTTGCAAATGACAAGTCAGCAAAGCAGAATTTTCTCACTTGTTAGGAACACAGGGAATGGCCTGAGGATCAGTCAGATCATTGGTTCATCTACTGTAGCTCAGTATTGTTCAGGGAGGCCTGTGGCATCATTTGACTGCACCCAGGCTGGGTTCTGTTAGCCAGTCTCTTGATAAGAAGATTGCGTGCAGCTCCAGCATACCTTGGTCTCTGCTGCAAAAAACATTATGTGATAGGGAAATGGGTTTCTCCTCCCCTCTATTTCACACCACAGATGCTGCATTCATCCTTCTATGCTCCACGACAAGTCTGTAGCAATTTGTACCAAATGTTGTGGCCTGCCTCTGGGCAGGATTCAGCTGAGTTGTGTGCATGGAAAAAGGCCTGCTTGCACAATGAGACTTTCTCCCCCTCTTCCCTCCTGTGTGCCCCCCAAGTCTATTCTGGAGGGTTGAGGGGTAAACCAGAACAAGTTTAGGAGAAACTCAGGGAATAGAGGAGGGGAAAGTCTCATTGTGCAAGCGAACCTCATTCCATGTGCACATACCCCACTTGGTACTACACTGTGTTCCCCCCAGTGCTGGATTGACGTATAAGCTAAACAAGCTATAGCTTAGGGCCCCACTCTCTTGGGGGCCCCCAAAAAAAATTAAAGAAAAAACTGGATGTACATTTCCAAAATATAAGATAAAAATAAAATAAAACATACAGCAACAGTGTTTTGTGTTGGGTAGGCTCCTATTTGTTATGTACCTATTAGATTCATAAATTACCATATATCATATATTCAACACAAACAACAGTGACAATTTGTTGTTGACAAAGGACAGCTGGACGTATAAAGGGCCCCATTACCTTCAGTAGCTTAGGGCCTCAGCAAACCTAAACCCAGCCCTGGTTCCACCCCACTGAGTCCCACATTTGGGGGAGGGGGGGTAATTGAAATGTTCGATAGTGGTAGATGCTACAGTATTCTGATAATGCTTTCCTACAGGTAAAGGTAAATGCTTTTCTGCAATTCACTCAGAAAGGTCACATTTCCTCATCACATGCAAGTCAATCATGTCCTGGATGTCAGTGATTCTGCAACTATTTTCCAAAGCTAAATGTGATGAACTGGAGTGTACGTATATGTTACCTTAATGTTGCAAAATATGAAAACCATTCTGCAAAGTCTTTTACCCTTTTACTTGTTTCCAAAGTTCTTTACAAGCTGTAAAGTTCCAAGATAAGGTGAAGGGGCCGCGAAGAACAGACAAAGTTGTTATTGCTTGCTGCAAGCAGTAGATGGCACTCTGCACCCATTTGAAGTGAAGCATGCTACCATTTAATGTCCTGCAGCCTAAGCTGTTCCAGGCCTTCAGCTCAATAAGGCTTGTGTTAGCTGAACTTTTGAGGAACAGAACCTGTCTTGGACATGGATTTTCCTCTCTGCACAGTACTTCCGAACACACAGAAACTCCTATGCAAACTGCATTATGGTTTGATGATAAAGTCGTAGACTAGCAATGCACTTCACACTATTGAGCTGTGGGGAACCACATGCTACACAGCTAGAATATATTATTTATTAATACATTTTTATGACACCTCCCACACTGGTCTCAAGGGAGTGTACAAAAGTTTTAAAATAACATAACATTACAACATAACATTAAAACACAGCTCATAACAGCAAGAGTAAAGGAAAAGCAATTATAACAATGTAACAACAAAGGCTGGGGGTAGGGAATACAAGTAATGTTTTTAGAAGACAGTTAAACATCAAGGGTTGTCTGAGCTGGGAGAGAAGATGGTCTCAAGAGAAAGGGAGTCACCACATACCATCTCATGCCAGGACACTATGGGAAGAAGAGGGTATGAGAAAAACTGGATTGAGGGAGCAAAAAGTGTGGGAAGGCAGTGATTTGGAGGAAAACGTCATAATGGCAGTAGAAAATTGCTGGCGGTACAAGAAGCTTACTATCCACATTAAATGGCAGTATGGATGAGCCAAATAGTAATCTAGCCTTCTGAGTCCTTGGAATTTCACCGGGTCCATGGAATTTCACCGTCAGATAGCTGTGTACACAGGATTTGATCATTTCTAAAGAGTTTAGGAGACCTTATCACAGTGGAAAGATTAAGGCAGATTCCTGCAACTATTTGTCTCTTGAGAAATTTCCATTATGGCCCTGGTTCTATCAAAAAGGATGCTTTCAAATGGTGGACGTGCTTAGATAGTAAAGAGATACAGAGCCATGCCTCTTTTTGACCATTCAATGGGTGGGGGAGAAATGAAACCAACCCCAAAGTTGGCCACCTAACAGTAAGGTCATAGGAGTGCTGTGAGCTCCTCCTGGGACTGCGTGCTTGCCCCCCAACATTTCTCCGATGAAAATAGAGACGTCCTAAGGAAAAGTGGGACATTCCTGGATCGGATCAGAAACCGTGACAGCTTCTGTAAATCTGAGACTGTCCTTGGAAAATAGGGACACTTGGAGGGTCTGTTGCATGTCTGTGCGGGAGGAGGGGCTTAGTTATTTATTTTTAAATACTTTTACATTGCCTTCCATTAAAATTAAATCTCAAGGCAATTCACAATAAAACAGTAAAAATATAGTAAAAGCAACAAATACCACAGCAACAGAATCCCAGTAAATTCAGCACCCTACACCACAGCATCAACTAGCTTAAAATGGATCAAGTAACTCTGGGGCAGCTGTTCCTGCATAGCAAAAGTGTCGCTCCAGTTCTCTTGATTTCCTTTGGTGATTGGAAGAAGAAGCCATTGGATTTGTTATCCCTGAATGCCATGTTCGTATGTGCAAGGTATGACAATGGTGGGAAGCATATACCCAATACTGCCACAGTGGCTATCTACCTAGCAATTTAGGAAGCTGCTTCATCCTGAGTCAGGCCATTAATCCATCCAGCTCAGTATAGTGACTTGCAGTGGCTTTCTAGGATTGCAGACGAGAGACTGTTCTACTGGGACATGCCGGGGATGAAATCTGGGAACTTCTGCATGCAAAGGAGATGCTCTGCCACTGAGCTAGGACCTTCCCCAAAATTATTGCTACAAACATAGGAAACTGCCTTATGGTCCATCTAACTCAGTATTGTCAGCGCTGACTTGCAGCAGTCTTCCAGGGTTTCAGGTGAGGTTCTCACCTAACCCTTGCTTGGAGATACTAAAAGCTGACACCTTTCGAATGCATGTGCTCTATCAATGAAGTACAGAGTTATTGTATGTTTTCTTGGTGACCCATACTTCTGCAGGTAAGGGCGGGGGGAAGCAGTCAGTGTTAAGTCACAGATCTTTGGGCCTGTCTCTAATTCAGAGTCAGAAAAAAAATATTTTGTGTGCACTGTGTTAAGTGACATTGTTGTAACAATATTTTATACTATATCTCACTTCTTAAATACCCTCCATTTTCCTTGGGGAAACAATGTTGCCTTAGTCAGTGTATATTACCCCACCTATTGATATATTTAATTCCTTTTTAGCATGGGTTGGGGGAGAGGAGGGGTGGGCAGATATGCTAATTCTACCTTTCATACTTTCCCCTTTTTAGGGAACAAGGGGTTAATCCCTGGTTTTCTTTGCAAGACAAATAACAGCCCAGTGTCTTTTTAAAATCTTCACCAGCATATAGAGTTTCAGTGGAAACTAATCTGAATGTTTTATTGTGTGGCTCTCCCTTTTGAGGCCGCCACCTCCCTATGCCAAGTTTTCAAACACAACTTAAAAGACCCTCAGACATTTTTACATTCCCCTCACTCACAGAAGAGCCTCTTCTGCTCACTCCCCTGACCTCCAATCTGAATAGGATGGCTAGTCCAACCAGCTCTGTTGACCCAGTGGCCTGATCCAATCATCTAACAGACTGGAAACCTTCCCCCCCCCTCCCCTTTACTCTGCCTCAAAGGAGCAATGAGGAGGCCTGGGTGGAGCCTCCAATTTAAGTTATTTTTGAGTTTGCATGCCTCTTCTCTCAGTAAAGAAGGGGCTGAGCTGGAGTGAAGGTGCAAGATTCTAACAAAGGAATAGTAACACCTGCTCTCGCACCAGCAGTTGTCTATCCCTCTCATTCAACAGCTAAAATGGTCGAGGCATTCTGTGCTACCTGGAAGCTGATTGACAGCCAGAACTTTGATGAGTACATGAAGGCGCTGGGTATGTAGAAGTAACTGCTTAAGCCAGGTCATCCTAGGTAATCTACTCATGCGGTTTGTGACTGTTTCTTCTTTAGCACAGTTATAGAGTTTGGGATTTTGCAGCGTGCTAACCCATTACAGCGATGTAAGCCTTGTGATACTGACCGAAAAATGATTTTAATATTTTAAATAAGCATGCATTGCCACAGGGAAGATGAACTAATTTAGACCGGTATGAACTAATCCACAAATGCTTGAATTTAAGTACCGGTAAATGCTGTTTGCAAGTCTAAATATGCTTGTGAAGCAGTAAGTCTCAATGAACTAAGGCTGAGATTCTAAGCATGTATGGTTGGAAGTGCACTTATATTTATTAAATCAAGTGGATTTGCTTCAAAGAAAATATAGTTAGGATTGGGGGGGGGGTAAATGTACATAGATATCATTTGAAGGAATGTTACTCCCAAGTAAATATTTTCAGGAATCTTAGCCTAACAATATGATACCCAAGCACACTTATTAAAAAGTTCCATTGGAAATTAATGGACTAAAATGCTCATCGCAGTAAATATTTGAGCATAATAGAATTGGAAACAAAATTCTCTTTCAGTATAGCTGTTGTGGGAACTGTTTTGTGTGTGAATTAAAAAGCAGCTGAGGGACAATGAGGGTGCACTGGCTCAGCTCTGTAATGGACGGCCCATGCTTTGTGTCGCTTTATTTTTTGTGGAAAATAAATGACATCTGTTGCAGTAGCAAAGGCAAAAATAAACCTGGTGCTGATTAGAGCAAAAATGTCATCTGTGTGAGCAAAATGCAGCAGTCAGTAGACAAGGTAATGAATTGCATCACTGATGCTTCTATATCCTCATTATTGCTTTTCAGTGAGCTAGCTCAAGCGAGTATTGGAAGAGGGGGAAATCTCCATGTGCATAGACAACTATGCAATGAGTTGCAAAGTAGATGACTGAACAGACAAATAAAATTCATGAGATCTTCTCCTTTGCAGGTTGACTCTCATGTACGTCCCACGTAACTGCACCTAGGATTGCAGACTTAACATTCACATCTTTATTACAATCACTTTATCTTGATTCGGTGTAATCTCTTGCACAATTCTGATTTTGTGAGCAGTCTTGAACAGACCAATGGAATGGTGAGATGTAAATACAATAAATAAGCAGAAGGAGATCTAAGTACTTCACTGGGATGGATCTAAGCCAAGGCTGGATGGCTGGATGCCATGAGTGCTGTAGTTGCATTCTGCACTGATTCTACATTGAGCAGGGAACCGGACTAGATGATTGTAAAATTTCTTTGTTTCTAGGGGAAACATGATTTTTTGAATGGGGCGGCAAGACCTCCTCCCCTTTAAACTTCAGAATCCAATATATAAAATAACCCAGTTTCATTATTTTCATTTTAAATTCTTTTCAAAATCTTAGGAGTTGGCTTTGCTACTCGCCAAGTTGGGAATGTGACCAAACCAACTGTGATCATCTGCCAGGAAGGAGGCAAGGTGGTGATCAGAACCCAGAGTACCTTCAAGAACACAGAAATCAGCTTCAACCTGGGAGAAGAATTTGATGAAACTACCGCAGATGACAGGAACTGCAAAGTAAGTAAGAAACAGCTTGAGCTGCCGCAGAGACTTTTTTTTAAAAAAGCTAATCTTTCAGAATTGACAGGAAGTAAAAGAATACAGATATTTTTTGTCTGTTACTGATGGGAGCACTAAGTAAATTTTAAGCAGGGCTGTTTTTCAGCCAGAACTCACCAGAACTCAGTTCCAGCACTTCTCAGGTAGGCCCCATTGCTATTATAAGAGAACAAGGGAGGTGTTCTTGGCGAGTTCTGACAACCTCCTTTTAAAGAAAAATAGCACTGGTTTTAAGGAAGGCATGAAATAAAGAATGATTGATTTGAACTTATTCAGCACATTGAAACAATGAGGTTATAGGGTTTTATTAAAATTTTGGGCCACCTAAGTTATGACACAAAGCACACCTACTTGAAAGATCTGTTCAAACCAATGAGATCTGGTTCTAAATAAATTCATTCAGTATAGGGATGTGATTGTATACTTGCCTTTCATTTTTTCCAAGGCCTCTGGGAGTGGCATCACCCCCTTAGCAGAGACCTCTGGGCATGCAAGGTAGGCATAGTGTATCTGAAGAACATTCATGACTCCATTATGCATCACCCCATGACTATGTCTCAAATAGTCCAGAATCTGCTGGATAATAATGGGTCCTTGTTCTGTTCCAGAAATACTTCTGTTCTGATCAGAACCTGTGTTCTTGACTTGAGATCAAACTCTACGTTAGTATTTAGCAATCTGACTTTTAGAGTGAAGGATTTCAACTAAACATTGAATCTATTTACTGGATGATGTTAATCATACCCAGAGAAGACCCACTGAAATCAATGAACTGAAATGTAAGCCCATTGATTTCAGTGAGCCTACACTGAGTATGACTTGGTTGGATGACATCTATTACCATTCACTGAAATGTGTGAATGGTCCCTACACCAGGTCAAATATGAATTCTGGTACAGCTTTATTTGAACCAACTATGCATATAAGAATCAAATTATTTTTTAAATATAGTATGCATTTTATTACCGAGCTGTTTTTAACTGTATTGTTACCAAGTTCATTGATTTGAAATAAATGCTTCAGACTAATAATTCAGAGATTTACACATGCGATTAATTTTTCCATTGATAATAAAGAGATTTTGAAAGTCCTTAACTGTGACTAGATGGGCTCAGAATTATTTGGATAAACTTAATGTGTGTTCTTTATACCCACAGTCAGTGGTGACCATGGATGGTGATAAGTTAGTTCATGTACAGAAATGGGATGGCAAAGAGACAAACTTCGTTAGAGAAATCAAAGATGGTAAAATGGTCATGGTAAGTAAATAAAGGTTTATTGAGGCTATATATGCTCATGTTGATAACACTATGAGGTCTTATGTCTCAAACTTTCTGATAATTCTGCCCCCCCTCTTCTGACCACTTATAAAGAACATGTTTAGCAGAAGTAACATCTGCAGTTCCAATGTTAATAATAAACTAAGCTGATAATAAACATTTAAAAAAAACAGTCAAGGTCTAGCCATCTTACTTCTGAGTAGACATGGTTAGGATTGTGCAGTAAGTCCTACTTAATGCACTGGGGTTTACTCCTAGCTGACTAAGATTAGGATTGCAACCTCAGCTGGAAGTTAGTTGGGAATGTTCTAACAATTCCTCTTCCTGCCGTCACATATTGGCAGAAAATCCATGACTTTCTTCTTCGGGCATCTAATGAGAATTCTCAACATATCATTGAAAGGTTTGTAAAGAGGCTTTCTCGTCTATTATTCTTCATTCCTTGGTTTCCCTTGAAACTGCATTTTGTTCCATATCTTCTTTCAAACCTTAATGGTTTTCTAAACCTGCAGTGGTACATTCTAATGTGAACATCTTTGCCCTTGGTAAAATGGTTATTGACTCGAACCACATTGCGCAATATACTGATGAAATAAATCATAATGCAGTATATTGATAAGGTAATATACTACGCAGGAGGCCCTTCCTCCTTCCCTGTTTGCACAATTTTTGAACGTAAGAGCTGGCTGGATCAGGCTGGCCCATCTAGTGCACTATCCTGCTCTCACAGTGGCCAACCAGTTGCCTGTGGGAAGCCTGCAAGCAGGCTAATTTTTGCAACAATGGCTTGTTGAAGAATCACAGGATCCACATGGTGCTTTGTGTTATGTCCAAATGGCACATACCAGTCCTAATCACCCCATCTCTCCTTGAATTTGCAGACTCTTACCTTTGGCGATATTGTTGCTGTTCGTCAGTATGAAAAAGCATAGAAATGTCAATCTCTTATTGGAGTTTGTATGAAGAACTGTCTTCAGACTATCATCTCTGAAATGAGCAATGCTGACATGGAAGGAAAACCAAGTGCTAGTTTGTTTTTTACCTGTATATCATCAAATTGGCAAACTCTTGCTCTGTAAAATGGCAGCAGTAAAACTTTGCAATAAATTTCTGAAATTCTTGCTTGTCTACTTAAGGATTCCAATAATATTTAACACTTCAAATGAGACTGAGACCAAGAGAATCTTCGGGCTTCATACCAATGGCACAGTTCAGTGGAAATAATTTTGGTGGGATAGCCCTTTTATTCAATAGTTGATCACAGGGAGGGACAAACTACATGTTACTCACCCCACTCCATCTGTCTTTAAAACATATACATATTCTCTTACATGAACATCTATATCTTTTCTGTTACTCATACACATGCCAGGTGTGGGATACCTTTGGCCCTCCAGATGTTGCAAGATTACATCTCCCATTATCCCTGGCCTTTGGCCATACCTGATGGGAACTGTGGTTCAGCAACATCTGGAGGATCAAAGGCTCTCAATCCCTGTGGCATACGCTTAAATCTCACCTGCAAAATACTGGGGACACACAATCCATATTATAAAAGAAAAGAGATTAAATTCCAGTTTCTATTACCAATATCCCATCTTATCAAACTTCCCTATGGGATTTTATATGTAGTTATACATCCATATACACAGAGGCTACTGTGTTCTGGCCGATGCACATGGGGAACTTGCAGTCCTCTCCATGATCATGGCTATTTCTAAAATGCTGTTGTGGTTTTGAAAGGTGAGGTCATCATGCACCACTGCAAGAAGTAATTTGATGGTGTATGAATTTATTGTTCACAACTTCATAAGCTGCAACGATTCTGGACGTTTATAGAATCCCAAAGCTTGTAGCACACACTCTAAGTGGCAGAATTGTAAAATCCAAAGTGTACTCAAGATTGGGTAAATGCTTTATCATGGTTGTGTATATTTAGAGGTCCTTGTCTCTAAAGATCTAACAAGAATAAGAATGGTCCTCTCCAGCATTCTTGACAGGCGCCCAAGAGCTGTAGTTATTTCTGCTTAACTAAGGGAAGATGAAATAGAGAATCCACGAAATATACAAGAAAGGCACCATATCAATCAATTCATAGTTGTAAGGCATGAGAAAAAGCTAAGTTAGGTAGTGCAGCATTTACATGTGTGGTGTGTGGGGAACACAGTTGAATACCCTTTGAGAAAGTAAGTTTAATTCAGGGGAGTGCCTATGCTCTTCAGATGTTGCAGGACTACAGCTCCCATCATTCCTCCCCATTGGCCATGCTGCTGGGGTTGATGGGAGTCAGAGTCCAACAACATCTGCAAGTCCACAGGCTCCGCACATTGGTTTAATTGATGGTTCCCTCTGCACATTATTAAAAGGTTGGTGTCTGGAGAACACACATTACTTCTGTCAGTACTACAAGGATGCTTTGGGGAAACATTTTTGATTGGATGGGAAGTTATATTCATAAAGCCAATGCTGAGAAGAAATGACCACCCAGTCTAAACAACTCTCTTTGGTGTTGGTTCCATCCAGACAGAATCATAAACAGCTTTGGAGACAACTGGACTGAATCTGCCGTGGTGGGGAGTGATGAAAGTGTTGAAGTCAAACCTTTTCTTTGTCTTAGGGTTTTAAAATACTCCAGCATTCATCCAAGAATCTTCTGTGCATGGGTGCTGAGCTTGCACTTGAACTGGTTTGGCTCCTTATTCATTAACACATGAATTTAAATGTATTTATTTATCCAATTTAACAAGCCAAAAATACTACGCTGAGTGTAGTGCCCATTTTATATTTTCTTTGCCACCAATTTGAAATATGTGCAGACTATTACTTATTACAGCAGCACATGAGAACCAAAGCAGCTTACACTGCTGACAACTCATTCCATCCTTTTATTTCATCGTATACTTGAACTCAGAGCCATCCTATAAAGCGAAAGCTGTTGTGCCGGTAATGAGGCATGCATACTTAACCAGTTGAAATAACAATTGCATGGTTTTCACATTTTAAAAACTTGTTACAGGCCATTAGTGCTATAGCTGGATTACAGCATTCCCTTATCATCAGTGAGGAAGGAAAAGGTCCTTTATTATTTTACTTAACACAAGAAACGTTAGCACCCCATGGGATGCAACAGGAAGTAAAAAGCTCACATTTAAATCAGATAAGTGGTAGTATTGCTTTCAGTTACAGTGGTGAACATAATCATCTTTCACAAAGCTGACCAGAGATATAGCAACATTTGACACTATTTCTCCCAGAGAACGCTGTAAGTGTTGAACGCATTTCATTGTTGCCTACAGCTGCCTTTACAAACACTAGTTTTTCCTCACTGCTGTCATCAGCATCACTGGAACCACTTTCCTCACTATTTTGTTATAGCAGTGGCTTTCTTACATTTGCACAGTATGAGCGTATGAATGAGAGGCTACCTTACATTACTTGCTACAAGCTTTGTCCTCAGTTCTGTAACAAAGTTCCCGGTGGTGAAGAACATGAATTTGGCAGGCAGGCCCACCTATGAGACAAGCTGAGGCAACTGCCTCAGACAGCAGGATCCACAAGGACCACAGATCTCGATGCAGAACTTTATTCCCCCTCCTTCACCCCTTCTTCCCTGGTGGGGAGGGAGGAGCCATTTGGTGGTTCGCCTCAGGTGCCAAAATGTCTTGGGCCAACCTTAACATTTCGACAAAAGTCTTGAAGGTGGACAGGTGGGAGAGACCTTTTTAGCCAAAGGACTGCATTCCCTCATGGGGAGGGAGCTGCATGCCAGAGGCGGACAGGGCCAGAGGCAAAAGTTAGTGGGTTAACAGATATGACTCTTAATTGTGTACAGTAGGAGTCGGAGGTTTCTACACACTGAGACACACCCACACCCACACCACATCCTCCATCTAGGCAAACAAGGGGTGTTATCACAGTTCCAGGCCACATTCCATTCATGCAAAAGCACTCAATGTGATTCAGAGCAGGGCTATTGGAGACCATTGCCATGGGATGTGTGGTTGGGGAGGAGTCCTAAGGGCCATGTAGAGAGGCCTGGAGGGCCAAATCCGGATCTCAGGTCTGAGGTTCCCCACATCTGCCACAATGGAACATAAGGGGCAGTGTCAGATGTATATATGGATATTATTATTAAGCTGTGATGCAGGGGGTGTGATAGGACAAGGTGAGCATTGTGATCAGCACAGTGCAATGGGTAAGCTTTGGAGATGCATCTGGGGACACTTGAGAGTGTGTCTGCTTTTTTATATACTTTTTTTTAAATTTTATTTTGGGGTTGTGTATTTTCACCTCCCCTGCAGGGCTGAGCAGCTCTAGGATATAGCAGCTGTCCACTTGCATAGCTACAGTGTACTTCTACAATCCAGTAAAATTTGTGCACACTAAGGTTGCTCTTAATTATAAGTAGAAATCATTCAATCCTACTGGCATGCAACATGTCTTTCTTCATGTACTTAGTAATTAAAACTGAGTTATGACCCAGATGTTCAAGACCACACTTTTATTATACACTATTTGAGGCTTTAGGGAAACCACAGTCTCTCTGCTTCAGCCCCACAACTGTAATATAGGGATAATAGTGAGCTACCTTTCAGGGTTGTTGTAAGGATTACTGAGATAATGCTGTCAAAATTCTATAGAGCTACATAGAATACTAGGTAAAAAGGTAAGTTAAAGGACCTGTGGACAGTTAAATCCAGTCAAAGGTGACTATGGGGTTGCAGTGCTCATCTCGCTTCAGGCCAAGGGAGCTAGTGTTTGTCCACAGACAGCTTCCGGGGTCACGTGGCCAGCATGACTGAACCGCTTCGGGCGCAATGGAACACCGTGACAGAAACCAGAGTGCATGGAAATGCTGTTTACCTTTCTGCAGCAGCGGTACCCATTTATCTACTTGCACTAGTGTGCTTTCAAACTGCTAGGTTGCATGGATCCAAACTGCCAAGCTTTTGATCGGCAAGCCCAAGAGGCTCAGTGGTTTAGACCACAGCGCCACCCGCTCCACTAAGCACTCAGGCACTGCAGTAAATAATGAGGAAGTGTTCATGCCTGCAGAAAGACCTGTAGATAGAATTAAAAATATTTCCAGGCTGCTCTCCTATCCAGCACTATATTTGGCAGTGGGTCCTACACAGGGAGCTGCCGCTGCTAGTGTACTGGGAATGTCCAATGTATGGATGGAGTCAATGCTGGAGTGTCCATGACAATAGCATTTAACAATAGCATTAAGCAGGAAGTTCTGTCAGCACTAGTTTTCAGAAACTGCAGCCCCAGTACAGATGTAGAATCATGATGTATGTGTGTGAATCTATGCAAGACTGTAACTTATTTGTGTAACCTCATAATACTCTTCTTCAGAGCTTGCAATGTTTTGTGCCTGCAGTATGGTAATACACATTGTGTTTGTAATCCATTAATACAGCTCACATCACTGCTGTCTGGCTTGTGAGTTCAAAACAGATGACTGCCTTTCCCAGACCTCCCATTCCCAGGGATGTGAGAACAAGGTTGTTGACTTCATCTCCATGGAAAAAGCCATCATTCGAGTGGCGTTAATTTCCATGGCAACTGATTTATGGTGGTACCAAGCGAAAGAAAAAAGATGGATTAGGTTAAAAGTGGGGAGGAAAGAAAAAAATGGTTGGAAAGGATTCTGGCATATATACTATGTTTAAATGATAAATAAATATTTGACAACGCCGTCTCTTCTGTTGTGTGATATTCTTCACACACATTACAAACATACTGTACTTCAATTCTCCCTTCCCTTCTTTTAACTACACACTTCATGTTATGCATCACAACTTTACTGACTTGCAACTTCATATGTAATCGATAACTGTGAATATCGAAGGACAAGAACATGTTGCTACTTGCCACATCTTTTGGGATGCAGAGAAATTAGGTTGGCTAGCTGCTTGAAGATGCAAAACTCATGTAAAACACAAACAAGGGAAACTATGTATTTCGCGTGGAAAGTTTACGCAACATGTGAGCCCCTGGAGAGCAATTAATCAGCAGGCAAAACGAAAGGAGAAGTGTTCCTCCCAAGTTAGCACGAAGGTTATGCTTCCTCAATCGAGGCAGGCAAAAAAGGGAAGAAGTGGATCATTGCCTTCCATGGAAATACGGGCAAGAGACGGGGGTCGG
The DNA here is from genome assembly GCF_964188305.1 of Podarcis bocagei. NCBI lineage: Eukaryota > Metazoa > Chordata > Lepidosauria > Squamata > Lacertidae > Podarcis > Podarcis bocagei. Next base: position 41,999,020 of record NC_138127.1, read on the forward strand.
GCAGCTACACCTGTTGGGCACCTGCCGCCGGTGGAGCCCTTCTAGGAGCGGGGAAAGAGAGTGGTGGCTTTTGCCGACGCTTTGCATTTCCGCGACGCCGCTTCAGGATGCCTTTCCCCGCTTCCTGATTTACGAGGCGTCGGCTGGCTCCCTTCCAAGCTCCTCTGAGCAGGCCGCGCCGTCTCGAGAAGCAACCGCCTTTCCTGGAAAGGGCTAGAGAAAAAGAAACCAGAAAAAGAGCCAGGCTTCAGCTTCTCCGCGCGCCTCGCCAAAAGGGAAAAGCCAGCTTGGGAAGGGGAGTCGAGTGTTGCGCTGCCGCAAAGCCCTCGCCTTCCTCCTTCCGCGGGGTTGCAGGAGAGCGAGCCCGCTGCGGGGTTGCAGGAGAGGCCCAGCCGAGCATGGGTGGGCGGCGCGGCTTTCGCGGCCTGGCCCTGTGGGGACTTCTGCTGTGCGGCTCGCTGCGGGACCTGGCCAGTGCCGCCCCGGCCTGCGCAGCGCCCTCGGACGCGGGTGAGTCGGGCCGAAGCCGAGCGCGGCCTTGAGTCAAGCTGGGAGCTGCCAGCCGTGTCGTAGGAGCGGCGACCAAACAAGGCGCCTCCCTCCTTCCCGCCATAACAGAAAAGTAGGTCGAGGGGCCGCTCCAGTTGGAGGCGAGACAGGGCTGGCCGGCTGGCGCTGGGAAGGCTGGCACGAAAGCGCCGAGGGAGGAGCGCCTTCTTCCCCTGGGCTCAGCGGCAACTCAGCGCCGCAAGGCTTCGCCCTCGCCATTTGCACCCACCTCGGGCAAAGGGTGCACGCTTGCATCGAGGACTCCTCGTAGCAGCGCGTTTTATTGTGCTCGAGACAGCATTGCGCAGAAGGCGTTAGCTGATGGTTGTGGTTATGGTTTATTGCAATAATAATAATAAGAATGAAGGCAGGTGGTGATAACAGTGGGCGTTGCTGACAGGTGGGTAGGCAGAGGATTTCAGCCATCCATCCGGTGCTGCAGGAGCCTGCTGCAAGTTGCTGCCATATGGAAACTGGCAACAGCAAGGAAGTACTGTCAGACAGCCCGGATGGAGCTGGTAGAGAAAATATTCCTGTAACTTAGGGTGAAAGAGTGTCAGTTAAAGCGTTGGCTGCATGAGGGAGATCCCATTGCTGATTTCATTATTGCACAGGTATTGCATACGGAACTATGTACATAACCAAGGGGCTGGGTCACATCAAAAGTCTTGCCTAGTTCAGCATTGTGGCTCTTAAAAGTGGCCACTCAGATGCCCTTGTGGCATTCATAAGTGAGGGCACCCAAGAAGAGCCTGCTGGATCAGGCCCAGTCGCCCACCTAGTCCAGCATCCTGTTCTTACATGCACCTTAAGTGGTGCTGAATCCAAAGTGGACACAATCTTGCCCAAAATTGGTGCTGATGACGGATGTGCTTCTCTACTAATAGCAAAGATGGCGGGACAGACTCACAGGGGTGCTGTCTCTGGGGCTTCTGCTGTCTGGGGCAATAGCTGCTCCCTGTCCCATGGCCTGGCTCTGTGTTGCCATAGAGACAAATGAGTGGGCATTCCTCCCTCACCTGGCTGGATGTCATGTTGTCCTATGGGTGAGAAAATAACAGGCCTGGGGAGCTGCTCTGGATTCAGTGACTGAAGTTGTGATAGGAGCGACAGAGTGGCTTGGCTTGCTCTGTATGCTGAATCCAAAGCTATGGCTTTGAGGGACCCACTAGAAAACTAAGATCTTCTGGAATATCAATGTTGCAAGCCCTTCCACCCTGTGCTCAGGTTGTATATACTTGTAAATACTGTAAAACCATATATCCTAAAGACACTACAGTCTCCACTTTTGTTCCAAGGAAACTAACCTTCAGTAAGCAATGGAACCCTGGAGTCTCCATTTCTCAGAGATTGGGGTGCACACAACAATACTTTGCAGTGAGTTTGGGAGCAGAGCTTGAATTTGGGAAAATGGGAAAGAGGAAGAGAGGTAATTGATATGCTCAAGTCACTGCCCTGGCAGCTTAAGGGACGTATCATGAAGGAGGGATTAGAGTCGGGAGAATGCTTTCTCGTCTCTAGAACTTCATACCCCACAATATTTTTTCTCAGTACAGGGACTTAGACTCAATGACCTTTATGTCCCTTGCATCCCAATAATTTGATGGTTCTATTATTCCTTGTCCTCAAGTAGCTTTTACCATCTGGGACTGTTGTTACAAATAGAACATAACACATGCCAAGCAAATAACTACCTGAAGTACAAAGTAAGTAAATGGATATCTTTTAATTAAATCAGTCTCCATTGTTGAAAGTATGCAAGCTTTTGAGTCTATTGAACTAATCAAGAATTCTGAACTTTTCTCATTATTACATTCCCTTTTGTGATGTCATTCCCAAAGAGCTGAGCAGTGTGCAACTGTTTCCTCTTTTTCCAACAGGTTGCATAATTTCTTATCCTTCTCTATTCTGAAAACAAATAAATCCCAATGTGTAGCAATAAGAGAGCTGGTTGTGTTCTATGCTGTATTGACGTCACCTTGGCTTGGATCCAAATCTGCAATAGCAAAACTCTGCTTGTAATGAGACTTTCCCAACGTCCGTCCTCCTAAAAAGTTTCCCCTGATGATTGGCAAAACCTCAATAAAATGGTGTTTGACATGGTGCATAGGAGAGAGTAATTGGTTGAAATTGGAAAGCCCTTTCCAAGTAGAAGTGCCTTCTGCTAACAAGCACCATTGGATCCTTTTCTTTTTCTTTTTGTCTCAAAGCACACTCTAATCCTTAAACTGTGAGCAAAGGCAGTCCCTCATTTTCTGTGTGATTTACTTTCCCCATTATTTCTAGAAGTGGCATGTTTGCGTGTTCTTCTGACTCATGTTCTCAGATCCATACCACTGAGACAGTGTTGATAAAATTTCTTAAGATTGGCCTGAAAAACCCAATTGCCCTGAAAAAAGAGTGATAACACTCAAAATGTATTGGACATCAATCTGGTTTGATTAACTGTTCCATTGCTCCTTTCGATATTTGTCTCTTCAGCTTTTTGGGATTACGTAATGACTTCTGAGGAAGAAATTTAGTTCTCAGAGATTTGCTGCTGTTGCTTCTTCTTCGTTGTCTTCTTATTAAAAAAGCTCATAAACTTAGGACTCTAATCCAGTGTTGTTGTCAGTTTTGTCCCAGACAGTGTTTAACTCCATGTAAATCACTTCACCATCTGTATGCCATTTTCAGAACTAAAATTTGTTTCGTTACATTTAAGAGACTTGCCTATTTAAAAAGTGGGTACCAACCGAAAGTATTGCTTAGTGTTAGAATAAACATTTATTAAATTCCATATTTTTTCAGATCTATGTTTTGGTTAGTCCACTACCTATGCACAAGTGTTTGTGGTATGTTTCAATTTGTCTACTGTCTTGACCTTTGCCTGATCAGAGTGGCTTTCTGGGCAGGAAATTGTTGTCAACAATTGCCATTCCTGGTCAGTTATTTCATAGCCATTGATGGAGAAAATAAACCTTAGTTGCTGTCACCTTTTAAATCTTCTTTTTAAAAAACACAGTTGTGTAGCTGCACAGCTGTGCTTCATGAAGTGCCACAGATTACTTTCCATTTTATATCTCCCCCTGCCCTGGAAGTTATGGGATGCAAAAAAAACCCCAAAACACTGCCAACTATGAAGTAGCCTTCCATTGTAATCACTGCCATGTGGCAAGGAGTTCCTTGATTAATTTAAGAGGAAGAAAACACTATAGTGCAGTGTGTAAAAGCACCAAGAGCACGTCCATTTATAAAAACAAAGCAGCAAAACAATGCCTCAGCAGTGTAAAGCTGACTGGTGGAGATTTGCCCCAAGTCTGGAGAAACAACATAAGTAAACCTAGGATTGCTTTCAGAATTGTTGTGATACAATAGTTCATATTTTTCATTCAGAAAGTTCTGTAAATCCAGATAAGAGTTAAAAGAAAAAAGCCTAAAGTTTATAGTGAAAGCTTAAAATTCTGCAGGAGTTGATGATTCAGACCTTGTCCTCACCAGGGAAAAACTTTCTGGTCAAATGAATAAATAATTTCTAGGTACTGACCAAGGTGATGAACCCTTAATGGGAACATGGAGTCTTAATGGGAGTTTCAGGATTTTTCAGTAGCAGTATTCTTTTACATTTTGCTAAGAAAATGTACATCTAATTCTCAGTTTTTTCTTCTCTTTTGTCTGGAAACAGGCCAGTTCTGGCACATCTCCGATTTACACTTGGACCCCACCTACCACATTACAAGTAATCACACTCAGGTTTGTGCCTCTTCCAAAGGAGTGAATGCCTCAAACCCTGGCCCATTTGGAGATTTCATGTGTGATTCACCATATCGGCTTATTTTATCAGCTTTCCAGCACATGAAGGATTCTGGTCAACAGGCATCCTTCATGATATGGACAGGGTAAGTAAGAAAGACACTAGTATTTCTGATGTAAAGCTACTGAAATGTATTTGGCCATTTCATAGCCTTATTTTAACTTATGGGATTAACTTTAAGGGCCAAGTTACACATTTTATTTGACTTCTGAAGCCTTGATTGACTTGTCCCTGGGCTCAGCATGCAGGCAAGTGGAATGGAGGGGGGGGAGCCCAGATAGATCCTGTTTTTTGGGACCCGGGATTACAGTCTGGCTGACAGGAAATGTTGTATGCTACATGCTGGGGTTTTTTTCCTCTTCATATTGGCAGATTCTCCAGTATGCACAAATGGGAGGGATAGTAATATTGCTTCCCGTAGGTTAGACAGATTGCAGGTTACAAGGACTGAAGATTGCGTGCATCGAAGCCCAAAATGTCCTTTGAAGGGCCTGCAGTTTCTTTTAACTCTGGTTAGTCATAAAGCAATTTATGTAACACATGAAAACATTTCATGCTTAATTAATTTCTTTGAAACTGTTAGAGTATGTTAATTATAACTTTAATCACTCTCAATATGCAGTACTGAAGTACTTTTAGAGTACTACAGAGAAACTAATGTTTGATTTCAAAAATAATTACACAACTACCAAGTTGAGTTTTTTCTTTTTCTTTGCTTTTCTTAAAGAGACAGCCCTCCACATGTTCCTGTAAAAGAACTCTCCACAAAAATTGTCATTGACATTATTGGTAACATGACTTCTACCATAAGAAGTTTCTTTCCAGATCTCCAAGTTTTCCCTGCGTTGGGAAATCACGACTATTGGCCACAGGTAAGACAAATTCTTCAAGAGAGTGAATAATTTGGCAACCTGATCTTATGTTTCTATACTCCTTGGAGGTTGTGGGTGCAAGTATAATTTAACTGGGCACTATCTGCCTTTGATTAGTAGTCAGTGTTATAAAAGATGGCTTAACAATACAACAGTGCACATTTGCTTTGAAGAAAGTGCTGCTGAGTTCAGTGAGACATACTCTCAAGTAAGTGTAAGTAGGATTGCAGCCTAATGTTTGTACATTTCTTAGGTTAGGAAAATCCTGTTGCCCCAGAATGAACTGCCCATAGAAACACAGTGTGTTTCAGTGCTAAAGTACAGAGGAGCAAGCAGTTGGATAAAGTGTGTTGTAACGATATGGAGTTAACTGCTTATGGTTGAATTCTTACCTGTTTCAAATACATTTGTCACTATTTGAGGATTCAGATGTTTAGGGTTTTTGTTCTTAAAAGCATCTCATGCACCTATATGAGAATGTGACCTGATCTACCTGTAGTGCAAAATGAGGTGGGGTAACTCTGAGACAATAAAATCAACAATGCTATTTCAGAATGTAGGTGGGGGTATAGAATGATACTCTCCTTTCATCCAATGTAGAGTTTGGGGTACATTCTTGGTACATATCCAAACTGAAAAGCTAAGATTTGGACAAATAATGATTAGTAAAGCATATTCTTAAGGGGATGTCTGTATTTTAAAGGATCAGTTGCCTGCATCTGTCAGTGAAGTTTACAATGCTGTAGCGGATTTCTGGAAACCTTGGCTTACGGATGAAGCAGTCAGCACCTTGAGAACAGGTAGGATGGATAGTAAAACAGCACACATTTGCTAGGTCCGCTGTCTTTATTTGGCCGTGCTGGATATGGGTGAAATTGACATGGTAAAATTTCTAATATTGGGTTCTTATTGCAAGTGAAAATGTTTCATATTTCAGGGCACTTTCTGTCCCTGAATCGCCAAGGCCTAATCATTCTACTGATTTACTAAACATTAAAGTTATATGTGACAACACCCACGATGTTGTATATTTTGTACTGTATATCCTTGATAGTTTGCATAGGCGTTTCTCAGAGTTTAAAGTGTTTCTAAGTGTTTAAAGTCAATGTTAAGGATGTTGTTTACAGGAACAGAATGGTGTGATACAAGATATAACCCTCCTCTTTGTTGTTGTTGTTGTTTAGTCATTTAGTCGTGTCCGACTCTTCGTGACCCCATGGACCAGAGCACGCCAGGCACTCCTGTCTTCCACTGCCTCCCGCAGTTTGGTCAGGCTCATGTTTGTAGCTTCAAGAACACTGTCCAACCATCTTGTCCTCTGTCGTCCCCTTCTCCTTGTGCCCTCCTTGTGCCCTCTTTCCCAACATCAGGGTCTTTTCCAGGGAGTCTTCTCTTCTCATGAGGTGGCCAAAGTACTGGAGCCTCAACTTCACGATCTGTCCTTCCAGTGAGCACTCAGGGCTGATTTCCTTAAGAATGGATACGTTTGATCTTCTTGCAGTCCATGGGACTCTCAAGAGTCTCCTCCAGCATCATAATTCAAAAGCATCAATTCTTCGGCGATCAGCCTTCTTGGTGGTCCAGCTCTCACTACCATACATCACTACTGGGAAAACCATGGCTTTAACTATACGGACCTTTGTTGGCAAGGTGATGTCTCTGCTTTTTAAGATGCTGTCTTGGTTTGCCATCGCCTTTCTCCCAAGGAGCAGGCGTCTTTTAATTTCGTGACTGCTGTCACCGTCTGCAGTGATCATGGAGCCCAAAAAAGTAAAATCTCTCACTGCCTCCATTTCTTCCCCTTCTATTTGCCAGGAGGTGATGGGACCAGTGGCCATGATCTTCGTTTTTTTGATGTTGAGCTTCAGACCATATTTTGCGCTCTCCTCTTTTACCCTCATTAAAAGGTTCTTTAATTCCTCCTCACTTTCTGCCATCAAGGTTGTGTCATCTGCATATCTGAGGTTGTTGATATTTCTTCCGGCGATCTTAATTCCGGCTTGGGATTCATCCAGCCCAGCCTTTCGCATGATGAATTCTGCATATAAGTTAAATAACCAGGGAGACAATATACAGCCTTGTCGTACTCCTTTCCCAATTTTGAACCAATCAGTTGTTCCATATCCAGTTCTAACTGTAGCTTCTTGTCCCACATAGAGATTTCTCAGGAGACAGATGAGGTGATTAGGCACTCCCATTTCTTTAAGAACTTGCCATAGTTTGCTGTGGTCGACACAGTCAAAGGCTTTTGCATAGTCAATGAAGCAGAAGTAGATGTCTTTCTGGAACTCTATAGCTTTCTCCATAATCCAGCGCATGTTTGCAATTTGGTCTCTGGTTCCTCTGCCCCTTCGAAATCCAGCTTGCACTTCTGGGAGTTCTCGATCCACATACTGCTTAAGCCTGCCTTGTAGAATTTTAAGCATAACCTCGCTAGCGTGTGAAATGAGTGCAATTGTGCGGTAGTTGGAGCATTCTTTGGCACTGCCCTTCTTTGGGATTGGGATGTGGACTGATCTTCTCCAATCCTCTGGCCACTGCTGAGTTTTCCAAATTTGCTGGCATATTGAGTGTAGCACCTTAACAGCATCATCTTTTAAAATTTTAAATAGTTCAGCTGGAATATCATCACTTCCACTGGCCTTGTTATTAGCAGTGCTTTCTAAGGCCCATTTGACTTCACTCTCCAGGATGTCTGGCTCAAGGTCAGCAACCACACTACCTGGGGTGTACGAGACATCCATATCTTTCTGGTATAATTCCTCTGTGTATTCTTGCCACCTCTTCTTGATAGATCTCTGGTTTTTCCCATTCTATTGTTTTCCTCTATACAAATGATCAAACAATAGTTTATTACATAAATATTCAAGCAGTGATCATAGAATTGTAGAGCTGAAATGGACCACAAGGCTCATCTAGTCCAGTGCCTTGCAATGCATTGTAACGAAGCCAAATAATTGAGGTCATCGTTTATTTTTCCCTTGGTTAACAGTTTGCAAATAGTTAGCATGATATCTATAGTTAAACTGTTCTATTTTTGCTCTGAGATAAGCAGGAGCTACAACCTGCTTATATAATCGGCAAGCAAATAAATTTCCAAATCTATTGTAGCCTCTTAAGCATTTGAAAATGGAAAAAGGGTTTCCCCCTTGAATTTGATCCTTATTTTGCACATTAAAATCCAGGAAGTAAAATGGAGACCTGTAAATCAAATTTTAGGTTACATATTTTTTTCCAGCAAATGTACAGAATATTAGAAATATGCAGAATTCTTAAATGTTAAAGATGTTAGAATTCCTGCTCCATGATTGCAGTCGTGGGATTTTAATCTATCACATGATGGTGTATGTTTTGACTCCACAAAGTGGGAAGTGACGGAGACAGGATGTTTGTGTTCCTGTGTTCTGTGAAGTGGGATTATGGTCCTTAGTTCGTTTTCTCTTTGCTGTCTGATGCTAGAGAGAGAGGGAGCCATGGTGCAGTGTTCTGTGTGTGTTTATATGTAAATAAATTAGATTAGCCAAAATGCTGAGTTGCTGAGGTCTGTTATGCAAGCTGCGAAGACTGCGGATCCCTAAGTGTGCCGATGTCTGTTGGCATCGGTCGCTGTGATGTTCGGGCTGAAGAAAGCTTTTGAAGCTCCCAAACGATCGGCCAGGAGGGAGAGAACATGCCAGTCAGGCATGTGTTTCTGCCAGAGCCCTACTCGAGTGTAGAATGAGCTCATGACAAAAGATGCAGAAGTTATATTCCATTACTCCTGTTTACCCTTTATTAATTATCCCATTGTAATTATATCCATGGAACATCTTGAAGAATGGTATTACCCAACAGGAATATGTATGTTAGATTTAGGCCCATAGAAAGGATATTGCATTTAATTTGCAAGCCAGTTCTTAGATAATTCTGTCCTATTCTATTGTACCTGACTGGAGAAGACAACCAAAAATCGGTGGAACTTATCCATAGTAAATTAAAGACATACATCTTCTCTCCACCCTCCCCTAGGTGGTTTTTATACACAAACAATTCAGTCCAACATGACTGCACAACCTCTTAGGATAATTAGTTTAAATACCATCTTATACTACCCTCCCAACACTATGACTCTGAATATGACTGATCCAGCAAACCAGTTTGCATGGCTGGAACGTGTATTAGAGACGGCACATCAAAACAAGGAAAAGGTAAGGATTTTTTAATAAAAAAAGTAATATGAATGAGAAAAGGGTAACTATTTGTTTCAAGAAAGTTTGCAGTTGGTGGGACCTTTGAGCAAGGTAGGTATGTCCCCTGAACTTCCACTGCTCTGAGTAGAAAGCATACTAAACTTGTATCAGTTAATCCAGGGGAACTCCTAACTTTGGTAATAAGGGAGCACCCCAAAGGCCACCCATACACAATGCTAAAGTATGGGGACACTCTTACTCAGTCTGGTATGCTGCCAAAAGTATTCAGAGTGCCAAATACCAGGTCCCACCAAATAGTTTGGTGCTGCCAAATGCCAAGAGTTGGAGTTGCTTTAATCAGTAAATGTGAATGGGTTGAAAGCATGTGAGCTTTTCTGTGTGTGCTTGAGCCTGGAGCAGGTATAGTCCTGAAGTTTGGAGTGTCATCTAATTCTTCATGGTGCTTATGTCTATACTGGGATCATTAGTTCAAGGCTTCTAACTCTTAAATACATCAGTTGTTGCGGCCAAAAAACGAAGTGACTAATTAAGATAAGTCGTGCCTGAAATACTACAAATGCTGTTTGAATGCAAGACTTCTTGTAACAAAGGTTTGTGCAGTTAATAGGAAATAAGTTGTAACTCATGCCTCTAGTCAATGGCATTGTAGAACTTTGGTTTATTCGACCTGTAATCTATATCCTCCAAGCTTGTAAGCCTTTATGCCTGTTTCAAACACTCTATGACTTCATTCTTAGTAGGGGGAAAAGTGTTTACCTTTCAGAAAGCAACGAATGGAAAAGTGAGATTATAAGCAATTTCTTTCACGTCAACATTATAGTATACACCTAACGTATTTGATGTAATATTAAAGTGCCTTTTCTGATATTTATATTCTTATCTCCTAGGTTTATGTAATAGGACATGTGCCAGTAGGTTATCTGCCTTACTCTCGAAATACCACTGCCATAAGAGAACACTACAATGAGAGGTTGATAGAAATATTTCGCCGGTATAGCAGCGTGATTGCTGGGCAGTTTTTTGGACACACTCACCGAGACAGCATCATGGTTCTTCTAGATGAAAAGGGTAATGATGTTTGCAGATGACAGCTTTCTTGGCTGGTGACACAGATTACACAGTAATGGGAGATCTTTTTATGGTGCTTTGGGGATAGGCAAAGGCCATATTCTCTAATGGGATAAATCAGAGTTAACCCATATGATGCCATTCATATGTTGTCAGGTTGCAACTCCCATCAGCCCCAGCTAGTGTGGTCAGGGAGGATGGGCGCTGCAGTTCAGTAACATGGAAGGCACCACAAAACCTGGCCCTGCAGTTGCCAGCTTGACTCCTCCTCCTCCTTCATACCCTTGCTTCATGATTTTGGTACATTCTTACCCTTCCTAAATCTATCGGTTCTATTTAAAACTATCACAAATAATCAACGTCGCAGAAACTAATTCCACTTTGAAGAAATAGATGGTTACAAACAAAGGGGCAAAACCAACCACATTGAGTAAATGCATCCCAACAACTTTAAAATTCACACTGGTATTATTACAATCAGTACTTTTCTAAGTACCGAATCGTGTTTTGCAAATGGTTTGGCTTGTGATTTATTTTCAAATAGGAGCCATAACAGCTCTTTTGTTAGGTTCGCACTTCATCATAAGACAATAGCAGATCCTATACAAAAATCTTTCCTTCCTGTTTCTTCAGATACAGTCGCAAATTACACTGGCCAGTTCCTACCCATTGTAGAATGTGTCAAAAGGAAATGTTCTCAAGCTTGTTAGATACACTCAGTTTTTCTGTGTGTTTCCTGCATCTTTACTAGGTCTCTGTCTGTACTGGGCTCCCTGCTGCTTCAGAGTTAATTAAGACAGGAACAGAGAGTGAAGATAGGAGGAGAGAGGAGTCTTCTAACCCATAATAATCTGTAAAATGTAGCCAACATCCAACTTTCAAGATTATATGCAGTATTATATATTCTTCTCTAAAGTTGTTTCAGATTGAACAAAGAAACTTGCAGCAGCAGGAAGCATTAAAATCTAAGAAACACCACCTAAATATTGTATCCCTTTAAACATCATGGCCTAAACAAACTATAAGCATATTGGCTTAGTGTTGCATTTGCTGGTTCGGACATCATGCTAAACCAAGGCACGTTGTGGTTTAAATGAACAAATCACATAAGTGTTATTTGCAAAGGCAGTTGTTATCTCAGTAAGGCACTATATTGAGTTTCCAATAGTGATATAATCATTTGGTCAATTGATTAAAAAGCAGGTGCTTAACCAACTGGATGTTCTTTAATTTGATGTCAGTCCCAATACAGTGGTACCTCAGGTTACATACGCTTCAGGTTACAGACTCCACTAACCCAGAAATAGTACCTCGGATTAAGAACTTTGCTTCAGGATGAGAACAGAAATTGCACAGCAGCTGCGGCGGCGCAGCGGCAGCAGGAGGCCCCATTAGCTAAAGTGGTGCTTCAGGTTAAGAACAGTTTCAGGTTAAGAACAGACCTCTGGAACAAATTAAGTACTTAACCTGGGGTACCACTGTAGTAGCATCCCAAAATGACATAAAAAATAAGAAAGTTCAGTGTCTGTATTGTAGAAGATCCACATTTGAGACATGCTGGCATTCATTCCAATTGATGACAGTCTGCTTCAGTTGCCTATGGCTTAGAAGGGAAAGCAAAATTGTTTCACCCAGAAAAGCAGAGCATGTACTGATTTTTTATATACATAGTGATAACCTATCCTCTTCATTTAATCTGGTATCTGTAGATGTAAACCAGTATGCTTGTGTAACCTGAACAACAGCAGGTTTTTGAAGCATCCAAAATCCTTTTGCTTGTTGATAATTGGTGAGCAATTAAATCTTTAGGCCTGGAATCTGGAACTGGAGAGCCTCTGGTTGTTCAACTACAAATCCCATTATCCCTGGGCACTAACCGTGCTGGTTGGGACTGATACAAGTTGGACTCCAACAGCATCCCTTCCTTAGCTGATTAATTCAGTTAATTGATATGCAGCCAAATCCTACCCATGTTTACTTGGAAGTAAGCCTGACTAGTTCCCATGGAACATACTGCCAAGTAAGTATGTGACAGGTTCCAAAAGCTTTGTACTAGTCTAGTTAATAATGTCTGGAAATTTCCACATGTTAAGTAGAAATACAAGTAATTTAATGATGTGAATGCTTATGCAATTTGACTTTTTTAAAAAAAGCGGTCCATGTATTCTTTATGGACAAACTCAGTGTAAATAATTTTTTAAAACCCTAAGTAGTCAAATTGAATTGTGTTTTTCTTTTTGGACAACTGTGCAGTACAAATTTGTGTATGTTTACTTAGAAGTAAGTCCCACATGTGACTGGCTCTCTAGTAAACGTGTTTAGGTTTTCAGCCTAAATTCATCTGAAGAAGTCTTGCTTTTACAAAGCTTTCTTAAGCGTGGCTTTTGTAGAGATACCTTGACTGCCTTTCAGAGGATTACCCAGAATCAGATCAAGACAAGGGTCATAAAAGTTGCTTAGGTGCACACAAGGGGCTTTCAGTGGCTTTTTAAGTCTTTTTTACTCTGAACAGTAGACACCCCTCCCAATTTCAAAACTGTGTTCATTGTTATTTAAATCTATCCATTGCCCCAAAATGTGAAATCTCCAAAATAAGTTTTACTTCAGGGAGTTGGCATAACTTTAATGATTGGCAAGCATTGATGGCTGCATCAGAAATTGTGGTGAGGGGTTCCCATGTGTGGTTATTGCATAAAGATTTTTAATAATGTGCCGGTGGAAGAGCAGGACACAAAGTACATGTCCTAATGTAGTGAACATATGTGTAAGTTTAAACATTGCCACTTATTAAAACCTTTCTCCATTTCCCCAAACCTTTTGTTTTGTAATCGTTCAGAAAAGCCAGTAAACTCCTTGTTTGTGGCACCTGCTGTGACACCAGTGATGGACGTATTTGACGTAGACTCAAACAATCCTGGAGTGAGATTATATCAGTATGACCCTCTTTCTTATAATCTACTGGTAAGTAAAAAAAACAAAAATAAATCAGGTCTCCTGGAAAGTAAAAATTCAATGTGATGGGTTTTGTGATTAGTTTTTCAGCTAACACTAACTTCTGTGGTTAGTGGTAAAGCCATTTGTGCTTCCTAAATAGTCATTTTCCATGTTTCCATAATTGTGTATCAATGTTTAACGTATATTAACGGAATTGAAACCAGTAGCTAGAAATGTATGAAGAAGTATGGGGAAACGTCTGTACATTTTGTATCCTTACCTGTCTCCCAAGTTTCACATGCTTTAGGATTCCCTTGTTCCTCCCTTCTTCCCCAGTGATTGCACAGTTATTTATTTATTACACTTTTTTCTCCAAAGAGCTCAGTTGTTCCTCTCCCCACTCTCCATTGTTAACTTCACAACAACTTTGTTGAGGCAGGCTGAGGGATTGTGGTTGCTTAAAGGTCACTCAATGAGCTTTTTTGCCAAGTAGGGATATAAACCCATATCTCTCTAGCCCTAGTCTGGCACCCTAACCTCTTCACCACACTTGTTAGAAATAAACTACTGTTCTCTTTGCTAATCCTACAAATGGTCTTCTCTTTCATTCAGTGGTGCAGTTTAGACTCTGGACTTAATGGTCTTATGCCCCCTGCATCCCTCTTTAGATGGCAGTGCAAATTACTCCACTTACATTAAAACTTGGTGATCCATCTCTGCTGTATTTGTGGGTCCTCCTGCTCATTCTGCTGCGTGTGGCCCTGGACTCCTGCCCTGAAGGCTCCACTGCTTTTTTCTTCATTCTGCCTTGGTTTCTCAAACTGTTTTCATTTGCAGGAAAGGAAGAGCAGCAATCAATATGAGGCAGCTCTGCAAAGAGGAGGAGGAGGAGGGGTTGGGGTTGGGGAGAACATGCCTTGTTCAAACATTTTTTGTAGTAATTTATTGAGGGAGGTGTAAATCACAGTTCTCCTGGAAGCATCCAAAGCGGTGTACATTAATGAACCCTATTATCGCTAAAAATAATGGGATAAAACAAGCCACAAACCGGGATGGGGACGGAAGCTGTAATTAAAGCAGGCAATAAATCTGCAGGGCTTGCTTGTTAGCAGGCATTTACCAGTTGCTGAAAGACCCATAATGCAAGGACCACCAGACAAGCATTTCCATAGTTTGGAATGTGTTGCCAGAGAGACCGGAAGAATTTGGTTCCACACCTTCACTTTTAAAAAGGAGGACACAGAGCCGGCCTGCCCCAGTGGATCTGAGAACATGGGAATAGATGTATGGGAGGAAGAGACCCTCCCTACGGTGTGCAGACCTAGAGCATTTGGAGCTTTAAAGGTCAGCAACTAGGCCTGGAAACAAAACATGCCATTGAGCTAGAACTAGAACAGTAAATGACGTGTTCCTATCTGGTGTCACACATTTTTCACTGGCTGTTGCTGCAGAATCCTCTTCAAAGGCAGGCCCATGTCGACCACATTGCAGTGACCCAAACAGATGGTTGCTGAAGCATAGATAACTGAGGCCCACTTTCTGTTTGAGAGAAGGGGTTGGAGTCAGCTCCTCAGCCTAAGCTGGAGAAAGTAGCACTCCTGATCACTGACACCACGCAAGAACCTAATACTAAAGCGAGATCCATGGGCATACCAGACTCTCAGCCAGCCTCTGCCAACCTAGTGCCCTCCCATCAGTATCAGCCAGAATGTGCTGGCTGGGGCTGATGGAAATAGTACCCCAGACCAAGAAGGTGCCAGTTTGACAAAGACTGCTCTAAGCATTGTCCTTCGTGGGGTGTCTTAACTTCATATGGGAATGCCACATTCCCTTCCTGTTTTGGGCTGTCGCAAGGTCATGATGCTTGTTCTGTCTGGATTCAGTTTCAGTTTGTTAGCCATCTTCCAGCACATAAATACAACAGGGCAATTGTTCAGGAAATCCATTGTTGTTCCTGGATTTGCTGGGAAAGGAAAGCTCATGCTGGATGCTGAGTGACGCAGCACTCCATGCTGTCAAAGAGCTCACTCAGCAGTTGCCTGTAGATGTTAAAAGTCTTGGGGCCAAGATACAACCCTTTGGTATCTCTGGTTCTGTTGGGTTTATCAGCTGCCTGTCAGGTGGGAGTGAAGCCTCCTGCAGAGCAGTGTCCTTAACTCCCAGCAGTCTCAAGTAGCACAGAGATATCTG
Organism: Podarcis bocagei; assembly: GCF_964188305.1. Lineage (NCBI taxonomy): Eukaryota > Metazoa > Chordata > Lepidosauria > Squamata > Lacertidae > Podarcis > Podarcis bocagei. The sequence continues at coordinate 42,014,616 of NC_138127.1, forward strand.
ATTATATAGTATCAAATGCCACTGAAAGGTTTAGGAGACTGAACAAAGGTATAACTCTTTCTATTCCAGACACAGGTAATAGACTGGAGCAGCTAAGGCGCTTTCAGTCACAAACCCTTTTCTGAACTTCTATAATATGGGTCTAGAAAATAGTTATCATTCAAGAGGTTTTGTTGGTCTGGTACTTTCTGGTCGAGGAAGGCAAATTTATACTGTACTATATATGTTCAGATCAACTATCTCAAATGAATATATATATATTTAATCACGAGAAGGTGGATTGCAGCATCTCTTAAGCTTATTGGCACCATCCTCATCTCTACTAGTATGTGAGAAGCCAGCACCATGAACTATTGGGTTCTGAGACCTTTATCAATCATGCACATTTGCATAGTTTCACTTCTTTTGCCCAGATTATTCTACCATAATGGAGAGAGAAAAAGAGTCCTGAAATCCTACTACACCTTCTAAAAATCTACTTGGCCAACAGGCATTGGCCTTGCACACATTCAAATATAATTTTGCACTAATGTGGTGCAAAAAAGTTGAAGGTTTTGTTCGCAAGAAGCTATTTTGTGCTCAATTCCACACTCATGGGACACAGAGAGTAATGGGTTATGTTGGTGTGAATTTTCCTTGAGCTGGATATATTGTTTGTCTTATCTGCAGGCCATGCCCAAGAGTGTTGTTTTTGTCTCTTTTCTCCCCATCCGTTCCCTTCCCCCAGTATTAGCATATGTCAGAAACCGAGCTATATATGAGTCCACGTCTTGTGGTGGGTCATGACCTTTCTCTTCAGTTGTGAATAATAGGCAGTGACGGCTTCTTAATCAATACATCACTCTAGAAGTTTAATGAAGCAGTGGATACAATTGTGCACTTTTTGTTTCCGTTTAATTCCAGGATCTTTGGCAGTTCTACTTGAACCTCACAGAAGCCAATGTGAAAAATGAATCAGTCTGGAAACTTGAGTATGTTATGACCAAAGCTTATGGAATCAAGGACTTAACGCCAGAAAGCTTGTATGAAATGGCAAATCAACTTAGTGTACCTCAAAGCAAATTGTTCCAAAAATATTACAGCCACTACTTTGTGAGTTACGATGATCCAAGCTTGTTCTGTGGCGAGCACTGTAGGATCAGCCAAATCTGTGCAATTCAATATTTAGACCTCACCTCTTACACTGATTGTATCGAACATAAAGGCAAATTACATGGGTAAAAAGTAGCGCTCACGCTAAAGAATTGTGTCCTCTAGGGCCTGGTTCTGATGTAGCAACTTTAACCGTTGTTTCTTCAGCTGAGAACTAGTGTGGTGTCTACCCACTCCAACCCACTTCTTTCTTCCTTAGTTTTCCATTACAAATGAACTGCTCTTGGTTTTATATCCTGGTTACCAAGCCATGATTAAACCACAGTTTCTCAGTTGAAATGTAGCAGGAAATGGTGGTTTCAACTAAACAGAATGGAAACACTGAAGCTAACATGCATTGGGGGGAAACGCACAGGCACAACATTAGTTTTTGGTGCAAAAAAACCATGGTTTATATAAGCAGAGGTCATTACTCCTGTATTGAGCCTAAATAAAGTCCAAATAATATTTTGCCAAATTAATTTTGCCTGCAAATTACCGTATTTTTCACCCTATAGGACATACTTTTTCCCCTCCAAAAATGAAGGGGAAATCTGGGTGTGTCCTATGGGGTGAATGCAGGCTATGGGGTGAATGCGCACCGACCCCTCTCACTCTCCAGGCTTCAGGAAGACATCCGCAGCCTAGGCAGCCCTGCAGGAGTTCCCGCAGGGCTGTCTAGGCTGCAGATAGCAGCTTGCTTCCCGGAGCGCCGGGCGCGCTGAAAGCAGAGCACCTGGCGCTTCGGGAACACATCCGCAGCTTAGGCAGCCCTGCAGGAGTTCCTACAGGGCTGCCTAGGCTGCAAATAGCAGCCTGCTTCCTGGAGCGCCGGGCGCGCTGAAAGCAGAGTGCCCGGCGCTTCGGGAACACATCCGCAGCCTGATTCCCGGAGCGCCAGGCGCGCTGAAAGCAGAGCGCCCGGCGCTTCGGGAACACATCCGCAGCCTAGGCAGCCCTGTGGGACTTCCCACAGGGCTGTCTAGGCTGCGGATAGCAGCCTGCTTCCCGGAGCGCTGGGTGCGCTGAAAGCAGAGCACCTGGCGCTTCAGGAACACATCCGCAGCCTAGGCAGCCCTGCGGGAGTTCCCTGCAGGGCTCCCCACGCTGCGGATAGCCTGCCGCCCGGCGTGAGGGGTGCCCTGAAGCAGAGCACCCCTCGCGCCGGGCAGACATCGGCCAGCCCCACAAGCTCGGGGTACAGCAGAGAGGCGCAGCGCCGCCATCCCGCTGTTCCTCGTCCTGGTTCGGTTTCCCCAACCTGGTTTTGGGGGGGAAATAAAGGAATTCCCCCCCTTTATTTCCCCCCAAAAAACCTAGGTGCGTCCTATGGGACGAAAAATACGGTAATCAAATGGAATGTTGTAGAACAAAACCAGGTATTTCATCAACTGGAAGGGGTGGGATGGGGTGTTTCCCTGTACTTTTAAAGCTTAGCTGTTTCTTCAATCAACTCCTGCAGTGTATGCAAACACACAAAATATCTCATTCATGTGACTGTAAGCGTATATAGCTGCATCTTGCAAGCCTTTTAGAGAATTTTTCTTGAATATATGATTCATTTTAAAATATTTTTAGAGATATTTATATGGAAATTGTACAATTTGTATGGTAAAATTGTCATACATTGAATCATGGAAAGTATCTGTATATATACAAAGTTATGGCTTTGTTTCTTTGTAAGTTTTAAGAACTTGTGATTTTGCTCAAGGGCAGGCAAGAATTCATATGGCCATAAAATAATTATTTTTCTGACACAACTGTGTCTATCATCCGTATCCATGGGGAATGATGTTGAAAGTAAAACAATGAAAGGAGGGAGCAGTCTAGTTTCTTACCACAAATAAAAGATGAAAATAAGAACACAGGCTGCACAATTTGCTTCATATCTCAGGTTCAACAAATGCTAGAGTTGAACTTAGTTTCATACATGTGATTTTTCACATTTTCTTTCAAATGAAGATTTTGGGTTATATATTTGCTTTTCTTGCTGATTTATATGAATGGCTTTGTCTAGCTGTTTGTATAGGCTTGGATCCTAAGTTGCTTCTCAGTTCATGTAATAGGCTTGGATCCTAAGTTGCTCCTCAGTTCATGTGAAGGGCAGATTTTTGACCATTTCCTCTTTGTCTGTAGCCCTTCACTCATGCCATATCCAAGAATCCCACAACCCCCAGGAGCAAAAGTTCAGGGGCTGCAGTTGGATGGGGTGAGGCCTGAAATCCCTGTTTTGTGAATGTGAACTCTGTTCCACTTATGGAAAGAAAGTTAGGATCCAAGTCATGGTGTTTAAGAAAGATTTGGTTTTATGAATCTTTTAGGTGTGGGTTCCCCTTCACCCTGGAATAAATAATATGGCTTGATCCTAAGCATAATTTACTTCTATTGCACACAGGCTTGCAGAAATTAATTGGTGGTGTACTAGCTCAGGGACTTTCACAATCTTATTTTTCAAAACTTGCTCATTCCAAGTAGATCTGCTAAAAATGTGTATGTGTAAATGTTTGGGTGTTTATAAAAGAAGATCTATAAGGAAGCTCCAGTGGAGAAGATGGGGACAAGTTACATATTTTTGTTAGCAGATCAGTAATTTCACTTTTGAGTTATTTGGGAACTTTCTGGTGGATGCCATCTGTCAGTTTTTGTTTTGTCAATAAAGTCTAGTACTTATCACCACTATTTGTCTCAGTTCCTCAGGCTCCCTGTGAAAAGTTGGTTAAAGCACATGGTATACCTTATATCTTCCCCTGTGAAGACAGGTGGAAAACATTTATTCAGTTTCTTTGCAATCTCTGTTAGCACATCTTTGACTCCCTTGTCATCCAAAAGCCCAACTGCCTCTCTAGTCCTGTTCCTGCTACTAATGTATTTAAATATTTTTTGGATCTTGGTCTTCATGTTTTTAGCAATGTGTTCCTCAAATTCTTTTGTTTAGCATCCCTTTTTGCCTGCTTGCATTTCACTGGAAATTACTGAACTATATAGATCAGTGATGACAACTCAGCATAAAGCAGCAGTTCCCTTTGGGCCTATTTGTACTATGGAGAAATCAGCTTCCTACATCCCTGGGAACACATGCCTGAGTGTCATTTCTGTACTGCAAGGCACATTAGAAATGAGTAACTAGTGCTGGATGTCCCAGCATCAGTGAAACGGCAACAGAATAGGAATCTGTTCCATTTATTTTTATTCAAAAGTAAAATTACAAACCACTTAAAAAAAACAACTTAACACTGAGGAGTGGATGCTGTAATGCCTGAGTAGTTACATCACTAACATAGTTGTAGCATGGGCACAGATTTAATTTGCCACCAGGGCTTCTTAGGAACTCTGCGCTAATCCTTCAAATGGCCATGCAAGAATGCAGTGAATTAGAAGAATCTTTAAGCAGGCTGTTGTATTCACTCTATGCTCTTAAGATTCAAATCACTTCCACAGCAGAATGCTCTCATTCATTGGAAACTGATGCAGATTTCCTATGTGGAAAGATATCTGCATTTTTCATCAAACATAAATACAGCCTACACAGTTCCTGGAGAATAGCCTAGAAAGCAGAGAGAATCGAAAGATGCCCTTTAGCTACCTATACTATTGCTGCAATCAAGAAAATGAAACTTCTAAAGATCATAAATGTGTATATATGAGTGAACAGCTTAAAATAGGCTAAATTTACTCATTCCTGTGCTTGATTTGTACCTGCTCAAGATTATGTTTCTTATTTTTCTTCTACCAGTGATCCATCTAGGCACTGAACAGACCCATGCACGTGTAACTTCAGCAAAGCGATGGCTTCATGTGCCTTTAAATTATTCTGTGATCCAAGCTACATTTATTTTAAGGCATTATATATAGTTTTTCAGACATAACAATCTCCCAGAGTGGGTTGGAAAATGCAACAGAATCAGTAAAGATTCCTAAGACAGAAGAAGATCATGGCAGATGAGGGGGAAAAAACCCATCACTCAAAAACCAGAGATTCTGAAAAGGGTGTGTGAATAATAATAATTTTGGATGGAATTCAAGATCATGAGAATGTTAGTAGTCCACCAGCTCAAGCATTTCTGCTTGCCAGATGGAACAATATCTTCCCTCTTTCTCCTGCTCACTGTTCTGGGTATTCTCCCAGCCCTTGGGGAATTTACCGTATTTTTCGCTCTATAACACGCACCCGACCATAACACGCACATAGTTTTTACAGGAGGAAAACAAGAAAAAAAATATTCTAAACAAAACAGTGGATGTATGATTTTTGTGGTTCATGCTGTGGCCACAGACATGTGATCTGACAGTGAGTTTGGAGTAGCCCAATGCAAAAATCCTGAGGATCCATGTGGATCCGTGCTTTGTAACTATGTTTTAAGTGGGGAGGGAAGGAATAGCACTCAAGGGACATGGAGCACGCGTGGGGTATGTGGAGAAGGATGCTGCTAATAATGCAGGTGAGGGGTTTAAGGGGAGAAGAAGCACGCGTGGGGTGGGTGGAGAAGGATGCTGCTAATAATGAAGAAGAGGGCTCCTCTCCTCTCCCACTTTGCTCCTTTAAAGCAAGCAGGCTCTGCTTTTCTCCTTCCTCCGCGCTCATCCCCGGCCTAGCGAGCTGAAAAACTTTGCTGCTATGTAGCGAGCTGAGTGGGGAGGAGAGAGGGACAGAGAGCCTGCTTGCTTTAAAGGAACCAACCGGACAGGAGCCGCTGACACTCATGTAAGCGGCTCTTCTCCTCTCCCGCTTTGCTCCTTTAAAGAAGCAGGCTCTCTGTCCCTCTCTCCTCCCCACTCAGTGGCTCTTCTCCGCTTTGCTGTTTCAAAGCGAGCCACGGAGGAGGGAAGGAAGGGGAACCATGGATCCTCTGCTCACGACTGCAGCAGATCCCCCCCCCCCGCCACCCGTAGGCATTCCCTCCATAACACGCACAGACATTTCCCCTTACTTTCTAGGAGGAAAAAAGTGAGTGTTATGGTGCAAAAAATACGGTATGTTACACTTGCAAGAGTCGCTGCATTCTAGAGCAATGGATTAGTTGAATCTGGCCCAAAATGTTTTTACTTAATGTGGAAAGCTCCAGGGATGTAGCACCACAACAGAAAGTGAAACTGAAACTCCACCTTCATGCTCGTGCAATGGATTATTGCACATTAAACAATATTCTCTAGTGCATAAGTAGGACATGTTGTTGGACTACAACTGCCATCAGCCCCAACCATTGACCCTGCTGTCTGGGCCGGTTGGGAACTGAAATTCAACAACATCAAGAGGACCATATGTTCCCCATCTCTGTCCTCATGATACTTGGAACACCAGCATCCCAATCCCGTGATTACCAGACAAAGGAGATCTGTCATGTACATATATACTTTTTCCATTTAAAAAGACCTCCAGTTCCTTCAGTGGAAGAAAAATGCTCCTCATATAAGCAAAGACACATGTGCCCCCTCCCACCCCCTCCAGTCCAATGAGGTATGACTCTGTTCTGGGCTGGACTGGTGCAAATGGGGCCAGGGTGGCAGGTAGCAAATCTATATATACCATATCGGCCTGAATATAAGTCTCACTTTTTTTCCAAATTCCGACCAAGAAAAGTTAAACTGTGGCTTAAATTTGCAACCTTACAAAAATTGACTTTTACAATATTGCTGCTGAAACAGACATACAGTAAAATGGAACAGGTGTTTGTGCCTGCGGAATTTTAAGGGAGTGGCTTATATTCAGGTATTGTCTTTTCTTCTTTTCCCCCTTAGAATTTTAAAGGTGTGGCTTATATTCAGGTGCAACTTATATTCAGGCCAATACGGTACATAGGACAAAAATGAATTAACTAAAATTTGTAAGTGAATGGCTGACTTTAAAATATGCACAACGGTGATCTGCTCTTAAGTAATATCTGTGCTCAGGTATTGCAAAGGCCACAATAAATGTGGCACTGTTGTCTTCCGTGCACAACTTCATCTTTGAATATGAGAAAATACCAAAGCTGTATAAAAAGCCACAACATTTCCTTAGAACTTTAAGATGATGATGATGATGATGATGATGATTATGCAGAGAAGCTACTTCACCACATACAGATGTGGTACAATTTTTAGCTAAGAGCTTTAAAAGTATCTAAAATCACACTGGCAGAAATCAATGTGATTAATGGATCCTTCTACTGTGGAACAAAAACTACACAGGGTTGTCACTAGATAGTTGCTATGGTTTCCCGAGGCCTCCTGGCAGCAATTTGCTAGCTTAGCAGGGAGGAAAAGTGACACAATAGAAGAGAAAAGTGTTCCATCGACTGTTCACAGTCATTGCAAACATGTCCCTCTGCATACGTCCTTGAAGGTACGGTTTCAGTTTTTAAAAGCAGAAGAAAACATTATTAATGACAAATATATTTTGAAGTAGGTCACACAAGCAAAATGTTTTTGTTGAAAAGCAGTGCCAAAGATTCTATCTGGTAAATAATCGACTAAGCATAAGGCCTGGCTGCTCTGGCTAGTGCTGTCCACGAATTTATGATGTAATAAACCAAGATTTAAGTGATTGCTAGATGCCTCAACTTTAATGATGCTTAACAACGATCAACATTTAAAATTGGTTTAGAATTATGTGCAAAGGCTTTTAAATAAACAGCTTTCATTATAACACATAATAGATTATTTAATTGATACATAGGGCAGCACTTCCAATCCTTAATCAGTCCAAGCCTGTCCAGAAAGTTCCATGGTCGATGGTTTTCGAAGCTGCTGAACAATCCAGAGGAATCAGCAAGACAGAAAATTTGACCATAAGAGAAGTTTGAACCAAATACCAATAAAGGCTGTGGGAAGTTCCTCTCTGGTGGTATTCGAGCAAACACTTGATGAGTCATTTCCTGGGGATGACTTGGTGCTGGCTTGTTTGCATCAAGGCCAGGATAGCCTACAAGAGTCCTTCAACTCTATGATTCCCCCTGTCTCTCTTCCAGCATAGGCCATCTGTCAGAGTGACCAAAGCAGTTTCAAAGCCAAACCCAGGCATGAAATCTAATTGAAATGGAGCTAGGAACTCCACCTCATCCAAATAATGGAGGCTCTGTGGTAGGCAGGAAGCCAGAGTTAGTTAGGTGTGTCATTTTTCATTATTCCTATTAAGAAATAATTACTGTTGCTAACGATCAATTTTGGCTTGGCTTCACTGGTGAGAGAAAGGGAAGAAGCCACACCAAACACAGCACGCTTGCAAGTTTCAAAACATAAGCACAGAAAAGAATTCAAGTTACCGCTACATTCACAAAGTGATTTGAAGACTGATGTGGATTATTAGGAGAATTAGTTGTCATTTTATGCCATTAGCTATTTACTTATAGCTTCATAACCTTCCGCTGTGATGTTCGTGTACACTGAGGAAAACTGTAACAAAATCGGTACCTTCACAAACACTCCTCCACCCACCATAAAGACCAAAACAACTTGGTCCCACAGAACTATGAGCCATGTGACAAGAACACAAGGAAACCGTATGTGTATGTTTATTGTACTTAAAGGTTTGTAGTGATGTACATTGGTCTCCAATTCAAGCACTGACCAAATTTGACAGTGTTGAACAGAAGGTTGGTCAGGACCTCCCAGTAGATATCTAAGATACTATTGCACTAGATTAGCCAGAGATTTTACAGTAACAACACACTCTCTCTTGTGCCTCTTAGCATTAAGAGATGTGCTTGTCTCTAACAGTGGAGGCATAACGTAGCCATTTTGGCTAGTAGCCATTGATAACTTACCTTCCATGAATTTGTCTAATCCTCTTTTAAAGCCATTCAAGTTGGTGCCTCCTATGAGAACAAAAATCATAATTTAACTAAGCACTGTGTGAAGAAGCCCTTTTGTCTGTATATTTATCTACTGCCATTAATATGCAAAATGAGCCGTGCGTTTCAAAGCTATTTGGGATTTGTGGGTCACACTTCAGAAATTATAGAGAAGGAAGAAATGTGAATCATAGTGTTCTGCTCTTTTTCCTGAAACAGAAAACTGGGAGGGTGGGAGGTGGGTGAGACTAGAGCTAGTTCAAAGGTTAGAAAGAAGAATCTCTCTCTCTCTGAAACATTCATGTTTTATTATCCAATGTGTCTATATGAGAAAGAGAGAGCCATAGTTCATTGGGTCATATACTGTACAATATTCCCTTTTAAAATATATTTGGCACTACATTTCAAGGCTTTTTCCCACCCTGGCAGAAATCACTCCTCAAACAATACAACCCTTTGTTAGGTAGGAGCTTAGTAACAATTGGATTGTGTAGAATAGGCTTTCAGGCTCCTTTTCATTGAATCCGCGTCCATCCATTCTCAACACGTTTGGCACTGCCTTTAATGAGCCTGCCTGAACTGTAGTAACCCCTCTGGCAATTTGTAAGGAAGAGAAATTAGATGGATCGCTCTCCTCTGTGTGTTGGGGATGAAGCACTCAGCTTTCATTACAGGATTTTCATTTATAGGTAGCAAATCTCACCCAGAAGTTCCAGCACTCTCTATGGGCGTATGGAGTATTTTACCATTCCAAAGGGTCAAACAAATGATCTCGTGTGACTACAGCTGGCCTCCCACTCCACACTCTGCACAGCCAAATTCAACCTTGGCCATTTTCACTATCTTGCAAGTAATTTGGTAACCTTCGAATTTCTAGCATTTAATGATAATTGTTTCATGTTAATGAAGTTAATTTACCCAGCATGGTGAAACCGTATGTTAGGGATATATTGATAGCTGCTAAAACAGTATGGAACAAGCACTAGGAAAAAACCCTCTTAACCAGGACCAGCCTATGCATGAGGAAAGGTGAGGCAACAACTTTAGCTGGCAGGATCCACAGGGGCCGCAGATCCTGATTCCCCCACCTTGTTCCTGATTTAGTTCTTCACTCACTCCTTCCTCATCAGTGGGGAGGCAGGTGCCATTTTGTGGTTTGCCTCAGGTGCCATAATGTATTGGGCCAGCCCTACCCTTAATCTAGCTGCCACCGTTTCAAAATGGATAATTTAGCAGACAGAATTGATGAGAAAGGACTACTCTTCCAACCCATTCATGTTGCAGATAAATGAATGGATTTTATAGCTTATGAGAATGTGCCCTGACATCAGAAAAAGTTAGTGTTTTGCTTCTGAAACCTTTCTTATATTTGATTTGCTTCATTTTGTTTTCCAATGATATTTGTATTTTTTTAAAAGGAAGATATCTATTTATTTGTTGCATTGATATCCCACCCTATTCTCCAAGGGACTCAAGGTGGCATGCATGGCACACCGCTCTTCATTTGATCCCCACAACAACCCTGTGAGGTAGCTTAGGCTGAGAGGCAGTGAGTGACTAGCCTAAGGTCATCCAGTGAGCTTCATGTCCAAGTGGGGATTTGAACCCTGGTCTCCCAGGTCCTAGTCCAACACTCAAACCACTACGTCACACTGATGTGCATGTTTCTTCACATGACCTTATTCTCCTTCTTCCGAAAGGGGCCATGCCTTTCTTAAAATAAAACCCAAACTTAGATTGAAAGCACATGGCCAACTGGGCCAAAGCAAGTGCGAACAAGGGAGCAAATTGTGCAGATTAGACCTTGTGAATTTAATAATGCTCTCAGTTGTCACTTGCAGGCACAAAACCTTTGGCTATGTATACATTAGTGGTTTAAAATACAGCTGATGATGTTCCTCCATATCCCCATCCCCCATGTTTCAAGTTGCTTACTTATATTGCTGTACGCAATGAGGATGGTGGTGATGAGGATGCCTTTGCTTAATGCGCAATTCAATGAAACCACCTTCTGTGCATGTGCAACAGCTGTCTCCGCCTTAACTGCAGCTTCCATTTCCTAATGATGGAAGCTGGTTTGAGGCAAACAGCACCAAACAGGAATATTTCTCAAAAAGTGACAGGATACCGATGGGTCGTCTACACCCCTTCAAACACTAGTGGTGGGTGTACACCAGACCTGGGGTAAATGGCAATGTGTACACATCCTTTGCTTTCTCTGATTGGAATCAGGGCTTTTTTTCAGCCGGAACTCAGCGGAACTCAGTACTGGCCCCTCTCAGGTGGGCACCATTGCCATTCTAAGAGAACAAGGGAGGCATTCATGGCGAGTTCTGGCACCTTTCCCCCCCTGGAAAAATAGCATTGACGGGAGTATATGGTTTGTGCAAATGTTTCCATGATCCAAAGACATGCTAAAACAGGCTTTGGAAACATTTGAGATATTCATTTCTGCCATTGCTTTCTGCTTTCCGCTCCTATTCAGTAACTGGCAGAGTGGGGCAGCTGCTTCAATCAGCAAATTCTGAGGGGCAAAAAGTGGATGTATGTTATTCTGAGCTCTTTGAAGAAAGACTGGAATAAGTAAAGCAAGTGAGTAGAACTGGCTATAATAGCTATGTTCTTAAAGCCAATGGCCAATGCTGTGCTGGTTCTTGTGCAAGCAATTTGTGGAATGGCACTACCAGCTAAATTCCTTCTGCGCTTGTTCTTTGGATCCAACCCACAGTGCTCTGCTTTTTGAAAAAGCAGTATTTTCTGAGGGCTTCAGCAGCCAAGTCCCTAAAAGCGACATATCATGGAAGTGTTTCCCTCAACTATCTTCATCTTCCACCTGAAGATCCAGCTTCACAAGGAGCAGGAAAAAATTGCCGCCTCCTGTTACCACATGGCATAGTCGCCAGCCTTTAACTGAAAGAGCTGGCAACTGTCTCTCTACTGAATGCAAGATTTCCTTTGCTTTCATGCTCGGCTGGTGCTTTGTTAGGCTGTGAATGCTTTTTCTTTAGCTGTCTTTTGTAAGGACAGATTTAGCTTCAGTGTGAGTGTTGTACACCGACTGCTCTGCCATGTGTGGACAAAACATGACCAGTTTGGCTGCAGCCAGTCATCGTGGATCTTCTCCATTACATCACCATCAGACGATGGCTTGGCCTAACAACGCAAAACAGACTTCAGCTTGTGGGAGGTGGGCTTTTTTTTAAGTTAAGAAGAAAGCCTGGGGGGGAAAAAACACTGGTTCCCCAGACTTCTTTTTTGGTGAGGGGAAGAATAGTTGAATATCGTCTGCATGGTAATAAAGAAAACCAAGTTGGAAACATCATATTCTAAATTTACACAAAGTGGCTTCAGAGTGGGGAACGGGACAGAGAAATGTTGGGAAGCAATGTCTTCACAATTCCACAATATAATTTATTGGAAGAGAATCCAAGGGATAAATAAGGGATATTGGTTTCATTACTCTCTTAATAAACTTTTCTGTAGGAATACCATGAGCAAGCAACAGAAAATAAAAAGTGATCAAAGGGATCATTTGTAAACTAGTACATTGGTGTTAACCAAATATAAAGGTAACACTCGTTTCTAGTCCTGCTATAGCTCAAAATCAAATAAGGCCTCCCCCTGAAAACATTTTGATGCCATATCTTCACATAAATATGACACATTTTTTCCTCCACATTTCCTGAGCAATGGTAGGTTCTGCGTTCTTTGAGAGATCATAAGACTCTTACAGATTTTTGTTGTTTTGGTTTTTAATTTTTTACAATTTGTGTATTTAGGAATGATTAGGTTGAGAGGAGTGAGGGGAAGGAAACAGCCAATACACACAAACCTTTCTTAAGCCAGGGGTGGACAACACATTGCCCTCTAGACATTGTGGACTACAAGTCCCATCATCCCTTACTATTGGCCATGCTCACTGGACCTGATACGAGTTATCTGAATAATAATAATTCCCTGTTCATCCTCCCAAAGGAGCCCAGTGGAATCAGTAGTATCACTGGAATCCAACAAGTCAATCCAAGCACAATCCAACAAGTCATGCACTATTATTGCGACATACCTTTGGTTTTTTCTTTAAATCTGATTCAATTCTTCAATTTAACCATAGCACTGTTTTCCCATAGTTTTTTCTATCCTTTCTTTAATAGGCAGAGTACAAGCTGATTTCCACATTTTTGCAAAAAGAATTCTGACTGCAGGCAGATTGCAGGGAGACCATTTCCTGGTGTTCTATTAGGCCACTAACACAGGTTTGTGCTAAGTCAGTCTGCTGTCACTGGGGGTCAGTGATGGATCTTGGGGTCTCAAATTTCAGCAGTGCCCTGTTTGGCACAAAAATTCAGCGACCCTCTGCCTCTTGTCTTCCATTGTAAATAATAGTTAGTATATATATATATAACCACATACCCATATTTAAGATATCTACTTTGGCACTGGGAGACCACTATTATATACTCTCTGAGTATATAATATTGGCAAGGCAAGCAACCTGGTGCAGGATCAGCTGAGCTTCTGGACAGTGTTCAAGGGGCATCTCACATAGTGCACATTACAGTAGTCAACTCAAGCGAGGACTGTGGCAAACACAAGCTCTGAGGGAGTGTGGCTTTCCCTCATCCCAATCTATAACAGCCAATCCCATCTTCCATACATCAAACAGCCCACCCATCACCACCACCCATTCATTATAGTGTAGAGATGCAAGTTCACAGCCAATACCATTGCCCTTAGATAAACAGATGATGAAAAAAGCACTATCATCAGCAGACAGATGACAACAGTCCCTGTGCCCCCAATTTCACTCAAGAGATTTCATATAGATTCTTGAAATTGCTGGGGAAGTTCTTGAAGAGCTGAGATGCCTGCACATTTCACCTCTTGTAACTTTATTTCAGGTCAAATCTGATGTAATGACAGTTGATAGCAGGAACCATTTAAAAGCAGAAATGAGCAAGTGACCTCTAAAAGTACTCTGTGACACAAACAGAATATCCTCTCTCTCTGCCTCTAATAGGTTATTGGAGGTCTAGTAACTGTTAACTGGCCTTTAATGACAGACAGACAGACAGACACTCTCCCTCGATATGCAGGGGAAGGCTATAGTAGCTGATAGAGAACAATGGATCCAGCATTTACAGCAGATAGGGAATCATCTGAGCAGTTAAATGAGCACCATCTGGTGGAAAGGCAAGATACAAATTTAACAAATATACAAGAGACTTCCCATTGATTCCATCAGATAACAGTCAAACATTTGCTTAACTCTTCAATTAGGATCAATGGGATTTTCAAATTTACCTTGATTGGACTGGGCCCATAAGGATACTTTATAGTAGTACTTCCTCCCCCCCCCCAAAAAAATGTTTAGGGATACTCTCATTTTCCTACTCATATTGAAATACTGCCCCTCAATGAGGCCAAACTTAGATTCACAAAATGTTTAGGGGTATGGTATGCGTACCCGTGCGTCCCCCCAGAAAAAAGCACTGCTTTAGAGTATGCCCCATTAAATGAGTTGGGACTTGCTTCTGAATGAGAGGGTTGCACTTGTCATGTATACATGATAAGGCCAATAAAATGATTTCAGCTCCAAAATCTATTTTAACAGCTCTTTCCAGATGAGAAATCATTGTGCAACTCTTTAGTTCCCTCCTCTGGTCCATTTTAGAAGTGCTACATTCTGGTGAGGAATCTTAATTTTCTGGAAAGAAGCATCTACTCCCCTCAAAAGAAATACAGTATTGTGAAAAACTAAGTGATAACCAGATTACGTTTGTAAGTTTTAAGGAAGCTCTGTGATGTGAAAATCTAATAATAAGTATAAACAATGAAATTGAAGCTACCAGAATAAATAACAATAAGTAGGATTGTGTTAAAAGTTATAAAATGAAGTTCAGACAAATTGAGGGAAGTCAAAAAATGGAATTAAGAGGTAATTAAGAAGTTTGAATGTACAACTTTGTGGTTTTTTTGTATTTGTAAACCAATAAAAATATAATTCAAAAAAAAGAAGAAATATTGTGAGCTATGTGTTATGCAAAAAGTAGTCTTTCCTATATCCAAATATAAGCATAGCAACTTTTCTAAGATTAAAATGTGGTGGCAGTAAGATTGCAGCACCCAAGTGGAGAACATTTATTTCAGTGATACACCAGTTCTTATACTTTCCAGAGTGTCTTAGGTATATACTGTGAAATCCAAACTTTGGTCAGCTCCTGGCAGGGCCAGGGTCATAGCCACAGTCCTGCCATTCACGTCAGCCAGGGTGGAGGAGACAAAAGTGACTGGGCCAAAATTGGGTCTGATTGTGTCATGTGATGGTAGTGGGGTTCACTTGGTCTGCATCTAGGCCTGTTTTAGAACTTATATGGAGGAGGAAAGGAAGCCATGTGGTCCTGTTTGTTGTACCGTCTGGTTCCAAGTCCAAACCTTGGGCTCCAAGTGCTCTGACCCCATTTCAGTCAAGTATCAGATGTGTGAATCTTGAATGTTTTGGGCACTTGTGGCAATAGAAGTGAAGTTATTGTTCCTCAAGTTCTGTCATTTTATTCTCTCCAACCAACCTATTAAATAACACACATGCTTATTAAATTTTGAATTACATTAAGATGGGTAATTAATTCACCATACTTATAATTGTTTATTATCTGTTTCAGATCACAGATCAACCCAGAATATGAATGATGTAATGAGAGTTTCCTGGAAGGTAATCCTAGAAGACACAGGATAGGTCACATATATAACTCTGATGTTAAGACAGAGAAATCTGGTATCAGAACCTCCCTCCTCCGCAATCCTGCCCCAACCAACATCAGAGCTCCAGCTTGGAGGAGATCAAAGGGGAATGATTTGGGAAGCAGGTTGGTCCAAGTTTCCAAATCCTCCTGGTTTCCAGGTAGCTATTTAGTTATACTCTTGTGCATGACTAAATCCCCCCTCCCCATTGCTTTCAATGGGAGAGAGGAGGGGTTTTTTAAAGCAGAAAAATGTATATAGAAATGTAGGGTATTCCCCTCGCTCTCACTTCTGCCTTGCAAATTCAAGCCCAGAGTTGGATATGACAGTAGAATTGTCTCCACATTCCCAACTTAGTAACTGTTATTGATCATAAAGTAATACAATTCCTACTTTTCAAAATATGGAAATATACTGATCAAACTTTATTTTAAGAATACTTTATAAATTATACATGGTTTGTTCCTGCAGTTTCCTTCATAAAAAAGTTTCTAATTCACTACATTACAAACCTGACAGAGCCATCATAGCCATATGCTAAAACAATATATTCATTATGTTTGCCAAACTACGGTGATTGTGCGTGCACAGTGATAAGGACATGTCCTCAGCCGAAATAAATTGGACTAGTGTAAATGGTTGACTATGCAGATTGCAGGCAACTGCTTAGGTTATTTAGCTATAAAAATAGTATTTCTTTAGATAATAAATTATTGGAATATCTTTAAATATGATTCTATTCTTGATGTATGATGAACTGCTGCATACTTTGAAATGAAGTATGTGTCATGAACCATTCACAAACTGTGTAAACTCCATAATTTGTGAACACTTCAGATATTCATTGTAAAATAGAATTTTACAAAATCATAATTTGTTACAAGAATACTCAGTTCAAAGTGCCTAGCATTAAGCCAAGGCCACATCCCATAAAGAGTAGCACAGGGCCAAAGTTCAATTCTTTCTCTTCACGATCAAATCACAAATGCAAGTGATAGATTTTTAGTATAAACAGTAAATGTTTGTAAACCAAACACTTATGAGTCAAACAGTAATTAAGGCTCAATTCACTTTAGTGTACAGCAATGCAGAGTGAACACATTACAACCATCTTTTTTTGACACAACACAGTCTGGAATGTTTCCTTAAACTTCATTACAGGCCTCTAAGGAGGCTTGCATTACGTTGCGCATCTAAAGCCATCTGGTCGAATGAATTGCGATTTATCAGGTCTCTCACTTTTTCTCTAAGGTCATAAGATGCTTTGGCTATTCTCCTAGACTCGTCGATAGCTGCGTCCTTGTGCCTTAGAATCTGATTGCTTTTCTGAGCTTTCCTTCTTAAAGCTTCTTGCATTTCCTGTAGGTGACATTTTTCGTCATAATCAAGCTTCTGTTTGCGAAAATGGTGGTTCCGTTCTTTCATACAGTTCAGCTCTCTCACGCGCTGCGATCTGTCTCGGATATTTTTGGACATGATTTCTCTGGCCTGCTGGATCTTCATCTCAGCTATCTGCAGCAACATCTCCTTGCGCCTCCTCTTCTCTTCCTCCGTCTCTTTGGCTCTTACCTTGGCTATCAAGCCCTGCTCTTCTTCCTTTAAAGTCTTCTCCTTCAGTTCCCTGTTCCTTTCTTCAAGCAGCTGCTCCAGGATTTCCTGGGACCTCTGAAGCTTTTGTTCGATACACAGCCTCTTGTACAGCTCGTCGGCTTTGACCCGATCTTCCACCTGCTCCTTAGCGCTCAGGTGCCTGGTCTGCTTGTAGTCATTCATGTCTATTTTCCTCCTCTTCCTTTCCATATCCTTTATCAGCCTCTTCTCCAGGGCCTGCAGCATCCTTTCCTTGTACAAAGCGGAGTTCTGCTCTTTGGTACGCCTGTCGCTTAACCTTTTGTCCCAGAGCTGCTTTTCCTGGCATCGTTTCCGATACTCGGCCTGAAGCCGAGCATTCTCCAGCTTCTCCCTCCGCCTGCAATCCTGCTCTTTGGCCAGCTTCTTCCACTTCTTGTCGCGAAGCATCACATCCCTCTCCCGGGCTGCCAACAGCTGCTGCTCCTCTAGCCTGAGCTTGGCTTTCCGTTGATCGCGGTCCCTCTGCCACTGGTCCAGGCTGTCGACCAACTGGTACTGCCTCTCCTTCTCCGCCCTGGCTTTGTGCTGCTTCTCCTTCCTCCTCATCTTATCCCAGGCGTCGGAAACCTGCAGCTGGCGGTCCTTCATCTCTTCCTCCTCCTGGTGCCTGGCGAGCATGAGGGCCGCAATCTTCTTGTCTCTTTCGGGGATCAGGTCCTCGTACCTTTTGTCCGTCAGGTCCTGCAGGCTGACCTGCGGGTCTCCCTTGCGGGGCTTGCGGCGGGGCTTGCGGCCCAGGAGACGCTGGTGCAGGTGGGCGCTGGGGTCGCGGGGCAGGTAGGCCTGAGGCTCCTCGTCCTCATACGGCCTCGCCAAACTGTGCATGAGGTCTGCCAGGCTGTGGCTGCTGTCACAGGGCTCCTGCCAGTCTCTCCGGGGGAGCTCCTTCTTCTCCAGGCGAGGGGAGGCCTTGCTGTCGAACTGGGCGAAGGAGAAGGAAGAGGGGCAGATGGAGGGAGGCTTGCTGGCGTCGGTGGGGAGATCCGTGCCATACTCCAAGGGTCGAGGCACCGGGCTGGCCCACTGGTCGTCGCGGAGCAGCTCCTCCACGCGGGTGCACCTGCCCACCGGGGAGCGCGCGGGGAGATCGGGGTGCCCCGGGAAGTCCCCGCCGTAGAGCGTGGTGCACGAGGTGGTGCACGGCGTGGCGCAGCCTTCGCCCGCCGGCGCCAGGTGTTGCTGCTGCCAAGCGGACAGGCGCAGAGGGGACGCGCAAGAGGCAGACGCGGCGGGCCGCTTGCCGCGCGGCGCCGTCGAGCAGCCCTTGCCCTTGCGCGGCGGGGGCAGCAGCAGGCCTCCCTCGTCGCGGTACGCTTGCGCCAGGAGGTGTCGCCGCAGGCCGCCCTCGCCGCCCGCCACCTCGGGCTCCGAGCTGTAGGCGTCCGGGAAGGGCCGCGGCGGGGAGAAGCGGCCAGGGCTGCTGCGTCGCCGCGCCATCCTGCGCGGGGTCTCGGCGCCCGACAGGCTGCAGCACGACGTGGCGGGCGCCTTCTTGCGGCCCTTGCTGGCGCTGGGCGCGCCTCGGTCGCTCGGGGAGACGCGCCACCCGGGCTCCGCCCCGAGGTACTGGCCCGACCCGCGCCGCGGCCGACGCCGCTGCTGGTGCCGCCTCATGGCCGATGTGGCCTCGGGCCCTGGTGCACGCCGCCCCCGGCTACGCAGCAGCACAGTCGGGGCCCGCGCGCGTCACAATGCCCGGCCAGGGAGGGCCTGGGCCGCAGCTGCCTCGGCCCGCCGGCGCCCTCCGCGCCACCCCGCCCGCCCGTGCGGGGACCCTGACGCTGGCTTGTTCCGCACCCGGCCTCGCGGTCGCCCCCATCGCCATCTCCTCCCTCTCTTCCTTGTTGCTATCTTCAGACGCGCGCTTGTTCTCGCTGAAACCAATGGGGTGAATGAAGTCATTCCACCCCAAGTTTGCATTCAACCCACTGTTTCTTGGGCGGCCTTCAATTCGGTCCTGGGGGGCACCAAACACGTGAAGGGCACCTTTGCTAGCCCTGCTGCCCTAGGTGCCCATGCACGTGTAGTTTACCAGCTACACTTCCCAGGATTTTTCAGGGAAGCCCTCTGCCTTCAGGCACATGTGGTCTGACACGTTATCATATAGCTTTTTAACATGAGCTTTTGTAGGCAAGAGTGAGAAAACTCATCACACAGTAAAGCAGTTTGGATAATCTGGGATGCTTTCTTAACATGAGCTTTTGTAGGCAAGAGTGAGAAAACTCATCACACAGTAAAGCAGTTTGGATAATCTGGGATGCTTTCCTGAGTAAACCCAAGTGGTATTAGAGGGAGACTTAAATTTTGTACAGCGACTTAATGGGATACATAATGCTATGCTAAATATAGCTATAATGCTAAATACATGAATTTTTCAGTGACCTACATCTCTGTTAACACCATATTCCTATGCAAGCCCCATTAAGTTCAAGGTACCTTCTAAGTAAGCGTGCATTGGATTGCAGCCAGGATTATTGAAGTCACAGGATTACAGTGTTTTAGGCTGCAATCCTCATGAAAGTAAGCCTTATTGAATGCAGTGGGTTTTAACTCTCAGACATAGCAAATGTGCATTTTTAAATACTGTTGGCAGCCTTTTCCAGACAAAAGATCAAGTGTGGCATAGTAACGGATAAAGTGTTGGACTTGGATCAGGAAAGAAAATCTGGGTGTATGGCAACCCAAAAACAACTTTTTTTTAAAGCTGAACAACTTTGGGCAAATCTTTAAAATGTCACAATTTAGTAGCTGAACAGTCATCTCAGTTTATCTGGAAGGTGTTGGTGAAGTTTCCAAAGATAAGGCTATGTCTGGAAGAGCTTGTGCAACCAGCCCCTGCAGTTCACATTGCATTGCAGCTTACTTGTATGCAAGGTGCTTTCACCCTGACATACGCTGTGTTCTGCACTGTTATAAGCCACACTGATTTTTGAGATATGTGTTACTGCATCACCAGTCCATTTGCACCTGCTCTGGAGTAGTAGCACCAAACGGCACTGATTCAGCCTCACCATACTCTGAAGGAGGCTTCTAAGCACTTTCAGATGAAGGTATCTGTGGGAGAAGGATGTTGGAGGCCAGGCTTGCATGCGTGACCCTGCTGCCCTCTTCACTGACTGTGAATGCTTGAAGAGGACTTTATTTACAACTGAATTACAGCACCTGCTTTTTATGCAGTAAGTTAAAATATGCAAACTACTGCTTTTTAATTTTTAATGTATTGCTGGGTCTCATTTTGACCTTTAATTAAAAATTATAAGTGCTGACAAGCTATTTTGAGAAGATATAATTCCTCATACAGTGATACCCCGGGTTACAGACGCTTCAGGTTACAGACGCTTCAGGTTACAGGCTCCACTAACCCAGAAATAGTACCTAAGGTTAAGAACTTTGCTTCAGGATGAGAACAGAAATCGTGCTCCGGCAGTGCGGTGGCAGCGGGAGGCCCCATTAGCTAAAGTACCTCAGGTTAAGAACAGTTCCAGGTTAAGAACCATAGCTGTCAACTTACAGATTTGAAAATAAGGGACCAGCAGCCTCGAAAACAAGGGATCAGCAGCCAAAATAAGGGATTTTAGTTAACCAGCAGCAAAACAAAGCCTCAAGCGGTGGTTCCCACAGCGCAGCAAACTGGCAAAGAGGATGCAGCAAGGAAAACCACTGCTACCTCTCCGCTGGGAAGCGCTGAGCAAAGGCGAATCCCCAGGCAACGCGGCTGATTTGATCGGCACAAGGCATGCAAGCTCCACCCCCCCAGTCGTTCTTAGACTCCTTATTGGGTGAGCAATTTCTGTATTTCTGCTCCTTTTGGGAATTGCTTTGTATGCACATAACCACTCATCTGCTTAAGCCTCTCCCCCTTCTAAGAACAACTTACTGTTTTAGTAAACATTTAACCATGATTCATAAAACCTTGTGGTCTCCATTATTTTAAGCCACCCTGCATTTATGAGCCAACAAACACCATTCTAGCTAAAGAGAAGGAAGTTTAAGGTAACCAGGGAAAAGCAGACTTTCCCCCCCGTTACCCCCGAGGATGTGGACAGGCTGCTTGGACGCGTGAAACCAACCACCTGTCTCCTTGATCCTTGCCCATCCTGGCTAATAAAAGCAAGCCGGGAAGGGCTGGGTGATGGGCTCTGCGGGATGGTGAATGCTTCCCTCTGTGAGGGAACATTCCCAGATCCGCTGAAAGAGGCGGTCTTTAAACTGCTTCTTAAAAAACCATCTTTAGACCCGGCCAGTATGGCCAACTATCGCCCAGTCTCAAATCTTCCATTCTTGGGCAAGGTGATTGAGCGCGTGGTTGCTGAACAACTCCAGGCACGCCTGGAGGATGCGCACCATTTGGATCCCTTCCAATCGGGATTCAGGCCTCATCATGGGACTGAAACTGCCTTGGTCGCGCTGGTTGATGATCTCCGGCGAGCTAGGGACAAAGGTGAGAGTTGTTTCCTAGTTCAGCTGGATCTCTCAGCGGCCTTTGATACAATTGACTATAACATCCTTCTGGACCGTCTAGAGGGGCTGGGAGCTGGGGGCACTGTTATACAGTGGTTTTGCTCCTTCCTCCTGGGCCGTGTTCAGAAAGTGGTGGTGGGGGATGAGTGTTCAGACCCCTGGGCCCTCAGGGTTCCGTCCTCTCCCCCATGCTTTTTAACATCTATATGAAGCCACTGGGAGAGATCATCAGGGGGTTTGGACTGGGTGTCCATCAATATGCAGATGATACCCAGCTCTACCTCTCTTTCAAATCAGAACCAGTGAAGGCGGTGAAGGTCCTGTGTGAGTGCCTGGAGGCGGTTGGAGGATGGATGGCGGCTAATGGATTGAAGTTGAATCCTGACATGACAGAAGTACTGTTTTTGGGGGACAGGGGGCGGGCTGGTGTGGAGGACTCCCTGGTCCTGAATAGGGTAACTGTGCCCCTGAAGGACCAGGTGCGCAGCCTGGGAGTCATTTTGGACTCACAGCTGTCCATGGAGGTGCAGGTCAATTCTGTATCCAGGGCAGCTGTCTACCAACTCCACCTGGTACGCAGGCTGAGACCCTATCTGCCCGCGGACTGTCTCGCCAGAGTGGTGCATGCTCTAGTTATCTCCCACTTGGACTACTGCAATGCGCTCTACGTGGGGCTACCTTTGAAGGTGACTCGGAAACTACAACAAATCCAGAATGCGGCAGCTAGACTGGTGACTGGGGGCGGCTGCCGAGATCACATAACACCAGTCTTGAAAGACCTACATTGGCTCCCAGTACGTTTCCGGGCACAATTCAAAGTGCTGGTGTTGACCTTTAAAGCCCTAAACAGCTTTGGCCCAGTATACCTGAAGGAGCGTCTCCACCCCCATCGTTCTGCCCGGACGCTGAGGTCCAGCACCGAGGGCCTTCTGGTGGTTCCCTCATTGTGAGAAGCAAAGCTACAGGGAACCAGGCAGAGGGCCTTCTCGGTAGTGGCGCCTGCCCTGTGGAACGCCCTCCCATCAGATGTCAAAGCAATAAACAACTAGCTGACATTCAGAAGACATCTTAAGGCAGCCCTGTTCAGGGAAGTTTTTAATGTGTGATATGTTAGTGTATTTTTGGTTTCTATGGAAGCCCCCCAGAGTGGCTGGGGAAACCCAGCCAGATGGGCGGGGTACAAATAAATAATAATAATAATAATAATAATAATAATAATAATAATAATAATAATTATTATTATTATTATTATTATTATTATTATTATTATTATTATTATTATTTTGACCTGGTGGCTGTGGACAGCTCATTGTAAGGGAAGGCAAAGTAGAGAAGAACACATTATTTTGGCCAGATCTCCCTTCCCTTCATGGTCCTGGGTGCAGCTGGGGTGCCATGACACCACAGTATGTGAGAAAGTTTAAACAATGGATCTTTATGCCTCTGAAGAAGTGGGGGTTAGGTTAGATGCATAATCTCATTCCAAATGATTACAAGAGCAATAGAAGAAAATGAATGAAAGACCTAAGAGCGAGAAAGTCCAGAGACTTCTGATTGTTGCTGTCAGAGCTGCTTCCAGATCCTAGCTCACAGAGGATCACGCTAGCCAGCGATCATTAAGTAAAAGTCTTTATTGAGTTACAGTTTCCATTCTCAAGCTGCTGCGTGCAACTCTACGTCTAGTGGTTAGATCGGCGAAGCTCCGTCTGAGTCTCCGCCCCTTGTGCACCAACTTAATATCCTAGCCCTGCTCCACCTTTTCCGCCTGACTGTTCTCCTCTGGGTCCCTCTGCCCCCCGGGGTCTCTTCCTTCCGGGATTCTTCTGACGCCGACCCCCCGGAACCCCCTGTCTCCTTGCGCCGGGCTTTAGGACCTGGCTCCCTTTCCTGGCTGCCTACTGCGTCACTTTCCTGTGCATTTGAACTTGGCGCGCGCGCCCAACCTTCCACTTTCCGTCTGACCGTTTCTTCGCTCCCCGACGGAGGTGTGGCCACTCCTGACTCGTGCCCTCCCCCCTGTTGTGAGCTGCCAGCGCTTGACCCCTGGCGCCCTTCCTCTTCCCTGCTCTCTGGCGGTGACGCTGGTCCTGATTTCCAACTGCTCTCCTCTGAGTCCCCTCTGGCTCTATCTTCCTGGGGTGTCCCCCTATGCTCCCCTCTTGCCCTGGCCACTGGTGCTCCTTTCTGTGAATCTTCTGATTCACTGGAAAGACTCGGAGATCTCGGGTCGTCGTCATCACTCATCTTTTCTTCTGCCTCCTCCCCCTCGCTCTCTGTTTCCTCCCTTGCCCTTGCCTCTGCTCCTGAACCCCTGACATCCATCCCCCCTCAAAGCCCCCCGTTCCCCCCTCCCCTCCTTCCGGTGCGGGAGCTGGGTGCAGCTGTGTCAGGGGGACGAATGTCGGATACAGTTCGCTTCCCGTGGCGGGCCTCCCTCTGAAGTCTGCCGGTTCTTCCTCCCTGCTCTGGTCGACGACGGTCACCTCCGCTTCCATCTCTGTGCCGCCGTGCTCGAAACCTGGGTCGTCCCCGAAAACGTCCATGTCCGTCTCTCCCTCGCTTCCTTCTGGCGGCGTTGCTCGTCCTGGACCCTCCAGCCATTTTCTGCGCCACTGCTCCTCTGGTCTATCGTCCCACCAATACGAGGGTTCTGAGGCAGATCCCGAGGGTGACCCCTCCGGGGAACGGGCGTCTCGCATCGGTTCCTCCTCCGAGTCGAACCCCCGGAACGTGCTGGCTGAAAGCGTGGGCGTGAAAAGCCAGTCGTCGAAAAAGTCTTCTGGCATTGGCCTATGTGGGAAGAGGGCATGAAACTCGTCTTTGAGCAGAGGTTCGTCCAAAGCGTAGCCCGGCACCCAGCTGTTTGCACCTGCCGGGGTGCCCTCCTTGGCGAGAAGGTATTCTACCCCCTCTTCCCTCCATCTGGAGTCCAAAATCTCCGTGACTTCGTTGATGTGCTCCTCCTGTGCCACTCCCGCGTGCCCGGTTCTTTCTCTGAGCGGACTCGGTGCCGTTCCTGGTTCCTGAAACCTGTGCGGTGCCTTGTAGGGAGTGAGCACCGACCTGTGGAACACCGGATGCATCCTGGAACCCTCCGGAAGCGCCAGCCTGAAAGCCACCGGGTTGACCTGCTCTTCGACCTGGTAGGGCCCCAGTTGCTTATGCCCTAGTTTCTTCTTCGCCAACGACCTGGCCGGCACTGCGTGGGCTGCTAACCAGACCCAGTCTCCCACGTGGATCTCTTCGCCAACCCTCCTGTGTTTGTCCGCTTGTACCTTGTATGCGTGTTTGGCCAGCTCCAGGTGCCGCCGCAGCTGATCGTGGACCTCCTGCAACTCCGACGCGAACGCATCTGCTGTCTGCGGCTCCCCTTCCCCCATTCTTTCCAGTCCCGGGAAGGTTCTGGGGTGCCTCCCGTTGTTGGCGAAGAACGGCGTGACCCCCGTGGACACGTGCTTCGTGTTGTTGTAGGCAAACTCGGCGAGAGGCAGGTAATCTCCTCCACATGCAGCTGCTGGGTGACCTTGGGCCAGTCACACTTCTTTGAAGTCTCTCAGCCCCACTCACCTCACAGAGTGTTTGTTGTGGGGGAGGAAGGGAAAGGAGATTGTTAGCCGCTTTGAGACTCCTGAAGGGGAGTGAAAGGCGGGATATCAAATCCAAACTCTTCTTCTTCTTCTTCTAATCCACCCACGTCGCAGGCTGTTGATTCGCATAACATCTCAGGTACTGCTGCATGATGGCATTGACCCGCTCCGCCTGCCCGTTGGTCTGCGGGTGTCTCGCCGACGCCAGGTTGATCTTGACGTTCAGTAAGCCCATCAGCTTCTGCCAGAAATTCGAGATGAACTGTCGCCCTCGGTCGGACAGAATAGACCGTGGCAGACCGTGAACCTTGAACACGTGGTCTATGAACAGTTTGGCGGTTTGTTCCGCCGTGGCCACCTTCGCACACGGAATGAAATGTGCCATCTTGGAGAACAAGTCCACCACCACCAGCACGGCCGTCTTGCCCCTCGAGCTGGGCAGATCCGTGACAAAGTCCAGGGCCACTCTCTCCCACGGTTCGACCGGAGTTTGCAGCGGTTCTAACAGTCCGGCCGGCGGTCTGTGCACTGGTTTGGCCCTCTGGCAGGTGTCGCACCTCGCCACGTAGTCCGCGACTTCCCCTCCCATTCCGGGCCACCAGAAGTCTCTGGCGACTAATTCCACCGTCTTTTCCTTGCCGAAGTGCCCGGCAGTGGGCGCGTCGTGCAGCTGCTGCAGTACCTTGGCGCGAAGTTCGTCTCCCGGCACGTAGATGGCCCCTTTACGGATGAGCAATCCATCTCGCAGCTGGAACTCGTCGGTCGCTGCCGTGCCCCTTTGCACCTCTGCCATCTTTGCTTGCGCGAAGGAGTCATCCTGCAACGCTCGTCGCACCGCCTCCAGGTCAACTGTTGCCGCAGCGCACGCCCACACTGTTGGTGCGAAGATGTGCATGGCGGCCGCTGGCGTTGCCTCCTCCAGATACTGCGGCTTACGGGAGAGAGCATCCACCATGATGTTGGTGTCCCCCGGGACATACTCTTTTCGGAAGTCAAAGTTTGCAAAGAACTCAGCCCAACGTATCTGCCTCTGGTTCAGGAACTGTGCCGTGCGCCAGTGCTCCAGATTCTTGTGGTCCATGCAAACCTGCACCGTGTGCTTGGCGCCGATCAGGAAGTGCCTCCACGCTTTGAACGCTGCATGAATGGCCAGCAACTCCCGGTCCCAGATGGTGTAGTTCTGTTCGGACTTGCTGAGCTTCCTGGAGTAAAACGCTCCCGGCCGCCAAACCCCCTGCGGGTCTTTCTGCAGCAGGACTGCTCCCACGGCTCTGTCCGAAGCGTCTGTCTCCACCCTCATCGGCCTGCTGGGGTTGACATGAAGCAGCTGCTCTTCCGACGCGAAGAGACGCTTGAGTGTCTGAAAGGATTGCTCCGCCTGCTCCGTCCAGATGAACTTCTTTTTCTTGGAGCTGAGTGTGTCCGTGATGGCCGCTGTCTGCATGGCAAAGCCTTTGATAAACTTGCGATAGAAGTTCGCGAAGCCGACAAACCGTTGGACCTCCTTCCGGTTGCGTGGGCTTTTCCAATCCAACACTGCTCGAACCTTGGCGCTGTCCATGGCGAGCCCCTTGTCAGACAACTTGTAGCCCAGGAAATCCACCTCCGTCACGTCGAATTGGCACTTCTCCAGCTTGGCGTAAAGCCTATGCTGCTGTAGCCTGCTCAGCACTTCCCTGACGTGTCTGTCATGCTCCTGCTGCGATTCCGAAAAGATCAGGATGTCATCCAAGAAACAGACGCACGTCTTGTAGAGGAGCCCGGCCAACACGTGATGCATGAACGCTTGAAAAACGTGGGAGCCATTTTGCAATCCAAAAGGCATAACTCTATATTCGTAGGTGCCCAGGGGCGTGAACATGGCTGTCTTCCACTCATCTCCTTCCCTCATGCGAATGAGGTTGTATGCCCCTCGCAGGTCCAACTTGGTGAACACGCTGCCCTTCCGTACCTTTGCGAGTAGGTCGTCGATTCGGGGCATGGGGAAGTCCGATGGCTTGGTCATACTGTTTAAGATGCGATAGTCCACTACCAGCCTTTTTTGGGGCGTGTCCCGCTTCTTAACAAAGAAAACAGGACTGCCTCCCGCTGCCTTGGACTCTTGGATGAAGCCGCGCTCCAAATTGTGATCTATGAACTCTTTGAGTTCCTGCAGTTCGTCCTCAGACATGGAATACAGCTTCCCTTTGGGCAGCGCCGCCCCCGGCAGCAGGTCAATTTTGCAGTCATATGGTCTGTGGGGGGGGTAGCCTGTCCGCCTCCTTCTCGCAGAAAACCTCCAAAAATTCTGCGTACTTGTGGGGAACCGCTTGCAGCGTGCCTAGCTGCAGCTGTGACTCCTCTTCCTCTCCTTCCTGCCGGGGCACGATGCAGTGTTCAGCACAAAAGGAAGATCCGAAGGTCAGCTGCCTCTGGTACCAAGCCAGCGTTGGGCTGTGCTTGTCCAGCCAACTCATGCCCAATACAATGGGCGTGTCCGATAGTTGAGTGACGTTGAAGCTGATGATTTCCCTGTGATCCCCAAGTCGCATCACCATTGGTGGCGTCTGCTTCACCACTTGCCCCCCTAGCAGCTCCCTGCCATCCACCGTGACAACCTGCAGGGGCAGCGTGGCAGGCGGCAACTGTATAGCGTGCCGGTCGACAAAGTCCTGCCCTATAAAGTCCGCATTGCTTCCTGAGTCAATGGTGATTGGCACGTCCATGGTGATTCCATTGGGCAGCTGGAGCGATGCGGTGAGCCTCACTACTGGTTTGGGAGGGAGGGGGTCCATGGGCTGTAGAATCTCTGGGGACTTCTTCACTGACACGTCTGGCTGGGCCCCAGTGCCTCTTCCTCCAGCCAGACTCCGTCGTTTCCCTGCTGCGTTGCTGCAGTCACCGTTGCTGAGGCTGCAGTGTGCTGGTGGAGCCTCCGGGGACACTTTCGCCATATGCTGCGGATCCTCGCAGATGTAACACTTCCTGTTCCCTCTAGGAGGCTTCGCTTTCACTGCTGCCGGTGTTAGGGCTCTGGCTGCTGACTGAGCCCTTGCACTTCCAACCTCCATAGGTTCCGTCCCTCCTCCAGACGGAGGCGTGGATTGCGCACGCGCTGCTTCTCTGGGAAGGAAGGAGGGGCCCCTGGCTGGTTCGCGCCCTCCGCGCCCTTCGTCCCTGCTCCACGGACGTTCTTCCAGCCGCACCCCCACCGCCAGCGCCCTCTGCACGATCTCCTGCGTGGTCCGGGGTCTCTCCCCCCTCGCAATTTCATCTTTAACCGAGCCGTGCAATCCCTCCCAAAACAGGTCTCTTACCGGAGGCGAATCTCTGTCCCATTCCAGGGCACTGACCAAAGCGAAAAAGCGGGCATGGTACTGCCTTACGCTGGCCCTCCCTTGCTTCAGTCCATGTATCTGCTGCCGAGCAAGATCCACGTCAATGCTTGATAAAAAGCACCCATCCATCGCTTTAATAAAGGCATCCGCATTTTGGAGCGCCGGATCCTTATCCCTCCACAAATTGCGCAGCCATGCTTTAGCATCTCCATGCAAATGGGACATGATGAATCCCACTTTCTCTAGTTCATCTCTAAAGTCTTTGTTCAGCAGTTGCAGTGCACACATTACATCTGCTCTAAAGTTGGGGTACTGTTGCAGGTTCCCATCGAAGTGAGAGACCAGACCGCCTGTTCGTCTCCCCAACCCAATTCCCTCCTGTTTGGGTGTCAGTTGCCCTTGCTTCGTAAGCATGTCCAACCTGACCTGGAGATCCCTGTAGGCGGCAGCTGCCTCCTCCTCTCTCTTCCTGGATGCGAGAGCCTTGGCATTCAGTTGTGACACTGCTTCTCTGAGTTCCGCTATCTGCTGCTCAGCCGTCATGTTGTCTGCCGTTCGTGAGCTCGCTAGTAGGCACCCGTTTTCTCTCCTCTCCTTGAGGCCGTAGATGCCCACAATTAAGAGACGGAGCTTACTGTCAGAGCTGCTTCCAGATCCTAGCTCACAGAGGATCACGCTAGCCAGCGATCATTAAGTAAAAGTCTTTATTGAGTTACAGTTTCCATTCTCAAGCTGCTGCGTGCAACTCTACGTCTAGTGGTTAGATCGGCGAAGCTCCGTCTGAGTCTCCGCCCCTTGTGCACCAACTTAATATCCTAGCCCTGCTCCACCTTTTCCGCCTGACTGTTCTCCTCTGGGTCCCTCTGCCCCCCGGGGTCTCTTCCTTCCGGGATTCTTCTGACGCCAACCCCCCGGAACCCCCTGTCTCCTTGCGCCGGGCTTTAGGACCTGGCTCCCTTTCCTGGCTGCCTACTGCGTCACTTTCCTGTGCATTTGAACTTGGCGCGCGCGCCCAACCTTCCACTTTCCGTCTGACCGTTTCTTCGCTCCCCGACGGAGGTGTGGCCACTCCTGACTCGTGCCCTCCCCCCTGTTGTGAGCTGCCAGCGCTTGACCCCTGGCGCCCTTCCTCTTCCCTGCTCTCTGGCGGTGACGCTGGTCCCGATTTACAACTGCTCTCCTCTGAGTCCCCTCTGGCTCTATCTTCCTGGGGTGTCCCCCTATGCTCCCCTCTTGCCCTGGCCACTGGTGCTCCTTTCTGTGAATCTTCTGATTCACTGGAAAGACTCGGAGATCTCGGGTCGTCGTCATCACTCATCTTTTCTTCTGCCTCCTCCCCCTCGCTCTCTGTTTCCTCCCTTGCCCTTGCCTCTGCTCCTGAACCCCTGACAGTTGCATATATATTTTTGTGCAGCTATGGGTGGATAAGATAGTAAATTGCCATGGTGTATGTGCAATTGTTTGGTAAGCCACTGGGTGGATACTGATAAACCTTTCTCTCACACATTCTACCATGTTTTGTGCACCTTCATACTGCTGTGTGGCAGCCATTTTTCTGTGGGACTATCTCATGTTGCAGTGGGTAGGCTGATCAATTGAATGGGCTATTTTCATATTACCCATACTGCTGTGTGTGGGTGTGGGTGTCTGAATTTCAACTTTCCATTTGGTAGGGTAATACATTTGATGGGCACATTTGTTAGGACAAACTGAAATTCTTCCCCTTACTAAAAAAAAGACAGAAAAGAAAATGTGTCTACATGGTGCCAGTACGTTATCCTGGCTGCTTCAAATTTTTGTTTCAGTAACAACTGGAAATTCAGCAAGCTGCAGAAAGAGCCATATGCCGGAGGAAGACATTTACCAGGAACATAATTGTAATTGAATTTAAAGTTTAATTTTCTGCCTTAGTAACATATCATAGGATTAGCAGTTTTGACCAGACATTTTCTAGCAAAATTTCTCTGCGATACCTGAGGACCCATCTAACTGTGTGACTGCTATAAAGACTCCACTATTGCATTCAGATCTCTGTGTCTTTTTTGCTCACTGCATTTCAGGTAAAGTGACAGTGAATCAATGTGCTACGGATTTGCTAATAGAAAATAAATGATAGGCAAAAATTTGGCTCCTATTTTATAAGGGGAAAGATTAGGAGAACTGCAAAATGTATCGGTTGGTTGCCTTTGGGCACTTCCAGACTCTCACTATTCTCATGTGGGCTTCAGTCGCATCCCAACAAGTTCAGGCTGGGCAATTAAAGCTGTCCTGGAGCCCTTACGAAACAAACCTCCTCCCCCAAAATTATTATTTTGGGATAAGGAAAGTGATGAACAAATGCACTGGAAAGTGGGGGATAAAACTTGCTTGGTGTAACATCGTTTAATATCCCCCAAACAAATCGGGATGAATTTGTTTTAAGTAGCCAGTGTTGCCTAAACTCTATGAACCAATAAAGTTGAATGATCATTATAACAGGTTGCCTGGAAACAACCTTTGTTACTTCTGTGAATAGGGTGCCTGCATTCCTAAATACAGTTTCATAAAGGCATGGATGGAGAAACTGTGGCCTTCCAGATATTGCTGGATTAAAGTACTTATCACCCCTGAGCATGGGCCATGGTGACTGGGGATGATGGGGGTTGCAATCTGACAATGCCTGGAGGACCACATGTTCCCTGTCCCTGTCCCTTCCACGTGTCAGTGACTCCATTGCCAGGTTATGCTTCATGCTGTATTGGGAACCATGGTTTGATTTAAGTCCCCCTTCTCCCTCCACCCCTTTTCTTATTTTTCTCTAATGTCCTTTACCTATTTATTCATTTCCCCCCTGAAGTCTAGTTTTCATGCAGTTATAACCACTCCCCCTTTTCTGTTTTGCTTGTACGATTCTGTAATGAATATTCAAATAAAAAATGGAGGGGGGGGGAAGGAATTTGTGTGTAAGAAATATTCCACAGAGAGTCCAGTAGAGAGCACTAAGGGGCCATTGGAAGTGCACCAATCTGGGAATTACACTGAGGGAAATAACTTAATTCTCCTAATTTCTCTGGAAACCTAAATCTAAATATGGAAGTATTTTTAATGGTATAATATGTTTTGTAATAACCTTTATCACATCTATGCTGCTACTTACAACTGCCAATTTTTTTACTGTTCCTCTTCCGGAGGAATTTCATTCTGACACAAATTCTCCCCACATGTTACATCATTAGGCATGTCTTAATGGACACAGTTTAGGAGAAGACACTTCTTTTGAGGCACTCCAGTGACAGCAATAGGGCACTAGTTATGCAGGCTTCACAAAGCATGTTTTCCTCATCAACCATTTGACTTCATGGCATCATCACTGCAAAGACAGATAATGGTTTTCAAGGTGAAGAATCCTGAAGGGAACTGGCGCTAAAACTTCACTGATGGTTCCCATTTCCCCCCCAAAAGTACTGACTTTTCTGCCTCAGGACTAAAGCAATTTGGAAGGAAGGAAGGAAGGAAGGAAGGAAGGAAGGAGAAAGTCAAAAAGAGAATCAGCAATATACAGCTCCTGCTATCTAAATGTCACTTTGCTAAGTGGAATCTATTTTACATAATAATCAGAATTTGTTGGTTTTTTGTGATTTTCTGGCCACAACTTACATGCTTTTTCTGTTGAGATAAAAATCAGAAGTCTTTTAAAAATAATAATAAAAACATAGATTCAGGTAGGTAGCCGTGTTGGTCTGACACAGTTGAAATATATAAAAAAAGTCAAAATATATAAAAAAACCCAAAAAATTGTCCAGTAGTACCTTAGAGACCAACTAAGTTTGTTGGTATAAGCTTTAGTGTGCATGCCAAGAACAAACTTAGTTGGTCTCTAAGGTGCTACTGGACAATTTTTTTTAATTTTTTTTATAATAAAACATATTAAAGCAGTCCACAAAAGAGTATGCCACAATAAATCTATTAGTCTTTAAGGAACCACAAGACACTTGTTTTTGCTGCAAGCGTTTAACATGCCTACCATGGAAATGGTTACATTTTGATAATGAAAGATCAGTGCTAGCCAATATAACTGTAGACTGTCAGAACTGTATGTACTACTTAGGACAGATTCCCACCATACATTTCAAGTACCTCTAATACACATTTAATGCATGTGGCTTCCCCCAAAGAATCCTGGGAGCTATAGTTTTCCCCTCATGGAGACCCTTTCTCAGCATACTTAAAACTACAGTTCTTAGAATTCCAAAGTCACATGCTTCAAATGGTGTGTTGCATGAGCTTTAAATGGTGTTGATACATGCAACCCCCCCCAAACACAATCAGATTTGCCCATAGAAACACAAATATAAAAGCAGTATGTTACTGCCAGATTTGTTTTCAATCACTTTGCAAGTGATCCCCAATACATAATTTGCCTTTTTCACAGTAGCTACACACCGGGTGAAAATTTTCATTGAGCTATCCTCCACAACTTTAAGATTCCTTCCCTGGTCATTCATTGTCAGCTCAGACATCAGCAGTGTATATGTGAAGTTGATATTCTTTTGCTCCGATGTGCATAAGTTTACACTTGCTTCCACTGAACTGCATTACAATTTACTGTTCATTTGGAGATAATCCTTTTTGAGCTCTTTGCTATCCCTTCTTTTTATAACCACCCTAAACAATTGGGTTCCATCAGCAAACTTGGACACCTCACTGCTTACCCCAACTCTAGATCATTTATGAACAAGTTACAAAGCACCACTCCCAATGCAGATCCGTAGGGTACACTACTATTTACATTCCTCCATAGCAAGAGCTGTCCATTTATTGGTACTCTCTGATTCTGAACAACATAAGAAGAGCCCTGATGGATTGGACCAAAGGCTTATCTAGTCCAGAATCCTGTTCTCTTGGTAGCCAACCAGATGCCTATGGAAGTCCAGAAGTAGGGCATGAGCACAATAGATCTGCTTCATTATTTAGTTTTGTTATTGTTAAGATGTCCTCTCTCTATGAAATGATGGCCAAGTTCAGGAATTCAGGAGTCCTTAGCAAGTGACTTTGCCAAATGTCTTCTGAAAAGTCAGGTAAACAATGTCTCCTGTATCACTCCCTATCCATAAGGTTGTTGACTCTGAAAGGAAAGGAGACAGGACTTACTTTTGCAGAAGCCACATTGATTCTTCTTCAGCAATATTTGTACTTCCATATACAGTGGTATCTCGGGTTAAGTACTTAATTCGTTCCGGAGGTCCGTACTTAACCTGAAACTGTTCTTAACCTGAAGCACCACTTTAGCTAATGAGGCCTCCTGCTGCCGCCGAAGCCTGATTTCTGTTCTTATCCTGAAGCAAAGTTCTTAACCTGAAGCACTATTTCTGGCTTAGTGGAGTGTGTAACCTGAAGCGTATGTAACCTGAGGTACCACTGTACTTGATAGTTATATCTTTAATAGTACTTTACACCAATTTACCCAGAGCAGACATTAAGCTAACTGGTCTTTAATTTCCTGGATCTTCACCCCCACCCCCCCTTAAAACAAACTTGGACGCTCAAGTAAGTCCAACTGGACCATCAGTGAAGGCAGAAAAAGATTTAATTATGTTACTGCACTGAGGATGATTGGACAAGACACAAATACTCAAGCCACCCCCTTCAGTACAGTATAGCAGTTCTTCTAAATCCAGCTTGGCAGACAGTATGTTTAATGATTGGTACATGATTGACAAGGCGGCATGTTAACACGGGCTAGGACTAATTCTCTGGTCTGATGCCTCCTTCTCTGAATGCTAATGATGTCTGTCCCAGTGAAATGAATGAAAAGTACATCAATCCCTCGTGGCTTTGTGCAGATGCTCAGTTGTGACAGCTGAATTTGCCCAGGAGAAAACTCACAGCTATAGGGCCATCTGGTTATATAGCATAAACTTTAATCTGTCCAGCCAAATGTTTGGCAAATCAGCGGCTGATAGAAAAGGATTTATTGTTTTCATGCTAGATAGTGCCAAAACCTCACAGGGAAGAAACAGCTATAGTTATGTTATGGGAAATGTGTAGGCTAGGTATAATGAAATTAAGAATCATTTCTGGACTTGGTCAAATAGACATGATTATACCTAGCAAGAAAAGCTGAGAAGTAGTCACCATATAATGAGAATACAAAATAACTGTTTGTTTCTAGTTATTCTGGATAAACTAAGCATTTGCTCTGTTGCAGGCTCTTTAATCATCCTATTATATCCAGCTCCTGTTATAAAACCCATGACATCCCATATTGTATCAATAAATCATAACCTTTTTTCCATTTTTTAGGTAGCACTCTCACAGAATATTATTTCTGAGCTGCATAGTCTATCTTTGAGTATGATTTTTAATATTGATGATGGATTCACACTCCTCAGTGCTTATGAAAGGTAGCTGTTACATCTACTGAGGCAAGGAGACGCAACATGCCATCAAGGACTGAGGCATCTGGGTGGCTAGGAACATTCAGGAAGGACCAGAACATGGATGACATCCATACCATACATCTAAAGACCTTTTGGTGCCACTTTTGCAGTCATGGCTGGCCCAAAGAATCCTGGGAACTGTAGCTTGAACCAGGCACAGTTAGCTATGGAAAGCTCCTGTCTGTGTTTCCCACAGATCTCAAGTTGGCCCCTGTGGGAAACAGGATAGTGGTGGTCCTTTGTTTGACCTGACTCATCTGAGCTCCTCTTATGTCCCTGTGACATATTTTGTTTGGCGTAATGTAAACTCGTAATTTAACAAAGTTGCTCTTCCAGCAACAGGCGATTCCGTTTCCAGAACCAGGCAGCCAGCTAGGTAATTGCTGTAATTCTCCCTCAATCTAGGCAATAAAGTTATCATTCTATTCAGTATCCATTTTGGCCTGGTTTCTGCCAAGGCATGATTTCACACAAGCTGTAGCAAAAGGGGTTGATGGGTTTTTCAAGGGGTTTAAAGTAGGAGGTATATCTTGCCTTGCAAGTCTGTCATCTTAGTGCCTTTTTAGGGGTGTTTCCAAAGAGGCATGAAATTGTGCTTAGAAAGGTGGGATCCTTTCATCTCTGAATATGGCTTATAAGGTGTCATACCTGTATCTTCATTAGCAGGCTGTTTTGCTTGCTGCAGAATTAATGCACATGGTGGAAGCATATATATACTGACTGTGCTATGCTACTCAGTTTCAGTTTTCCTTCCAATATTTCTTTCATGCCCACATTTTATTTCCTTTTGTTTGATAAATGTAAGCACAGTTTTATTGATCTCCTTTTATCATTCTTGCTTTATGGTGCAAGAACTAGAGTGTCGTCTAAATCAGTTTGATATTGCAACTGTCATCAAACATGTAATGATTTCCCCTCCAACCCTCCCATCTTGAAGGAATATCAAGGGAAGATTTATACATCCATCAGTGCAATATTATTTGCCCAGTGGCAAAGGCAAATTTTACATAACGGAGAGAGCAGCAAAACCAAAGTATTCAGTAGCTTCATATGCTGACTTACAAGGCTATTTAATTTTTATAGAGTCCTGTTTATTCTTCTTCCTTTTCTTATTTGATCCTGATGACCTTTTTTCATTTCACTCCTCCAGCACCAAACACATGCACGCAAGAGAGAGAGATTTCCTTCTTACTGCAGTTTGCAATCATTACCGAAGGATGAAATTTCAGTTTATGTTCAGTGTGGGAGCATTTCAGTCTTATGTTTCTAATGCTCCTTAATATTTTCTGAAAAAAGTCTTAACAGCAATAACAAAGCAGGAAGATCTTCCTGTTGTAGAGCAGTTTATGTTACAAAAAGCTGATATTAAATACAAAGCATGAGTGTAACTTTATAGTATCCCAGTTCGCAATATACTTGCTATCCCCAGCTGATCATTTATCATTCCATTTCCAGTAGCCAGGCTGTGAGTGCTGTTGGTTATACATACACACCATACATCTAAAAGTGCAGGACTTCCCCCAAAGAATCCTGGGACCTGTCGTTTGTTAAAGGTGCTGGGAATCGAAGTTCGGTGAGATAAATTACTGCTCCCAGGATTCTTTGTAGGAAGCCCCATGCTTTAAACAAACTATAAGTGTAGGGTGTTGGCAGAGGGTGCTGCTGCTGCTGTTGCTTGCTCACTCACAGAGGAAGCTGAAGAGCTGTGCTTTTGAGAAGACTAGCTCTGCTCCTCCAATGCTGGGAACAGGGCACAAAGCAGATGTGTGGTTTGGGGGAAATGGCTTCACAGGCCAAATTGGACCTCCTGGTGTGCCCACAGCTATAGATGCCTCGCCCCTAGTGCAGATTCTGCACTATATGGACCAATGGTTTCACTCAATATAGGAAGGTTTCTATATGTCCGCATTTTACTTTCATACACACACACACACACACACACACACACACAGAGTGAGGGGGGGAAGTATTCGATCCCCTGCTAAATTTGCCTGTTTGCCCTCTGACGAAGAAATGACCAGTCTATAATTTTAATGGTAGGTTTATTGTAGCTGTGAGAGACAGAATAACAACAATATATATGGAGTGTGTGTGCGCGCACACATTTTTCCATGTATAAGACGCCCCCTATTTTGGGGGACTCAAATTTAGGAAAATGGGGGAGATCTATCTGTGTATAAGACGCTCCCAAATTTTGGACATTATTTTTTAGGGGGAAAACCTAGTCTTATACATGGAAAAATACGGTAGTTCTTTTCTACAACAACATCAAGCTCATCCCCAAGTACATGTGTTTAATATCAAGACACCAGAATCAAACCCTATTATGGTTTAAAATTCAAAACCACACATGCATAGAGTATTATTCTTAAAATTCATTGTTGGCAAACTGTGTTTTCTTTGTGTTTCACTCTAAGAATCAGGAATGCAGCTGCAGTTGTAAACTATGGAATGGTTGCAGGATTGTGGGGAGAGAAGAGAAATATTAACTGGGTGCTTCACAACCTAAGTAAAACACATGACCACATAAAAAGAAGCATTAAGGCCAAAGTCTAAAATTACCTTGCTCTATCACTGATCAAGGCAGTAAGTCGTTTTCAAGGGAATACAGTACTTAAATTGTGTTGGTTTAAGCAAACTGACTGATGTTTTCACGTTCTAAAATACGGGGCTTATCTAGGCTGCCACCTTGCGGAACACATTAATCTATTTTACATGTGGCTTTAATGTGTGTCTCATTTGTAAGATCTGCACAGGGCACAGCTGGTTAGAAGTGTAGTCCCTAATGAGTGTAGCCATGGCTCAGTGGGAGAGCATCTGAACGGCATGCAGAGTCCCCGGTTAAGTCCCTGACACAGCCAGGTAAGGCTGGGAAATATGCTTGCCTGAAATTCTAGAATGCCACCGTCAGTCAATGCAGACAAAACTGATTAGGTGTGATTCCTGTGTACATTACCAGGGTGTTTGTGTGTTGGACTAGATTACCCTTTCGGACCCTTCCAACTCTACAATTCTGTGAGCTAGATTGGAGGATTGGTGGCCAAGTTCTAATCCATTATGTGCAAAAACAGGAAGAAATAACGATGTGTGTACTTGCCACTCTGAGTACTTAGCTGACGCACAAGTGATGAGCTCTGACAATGCCTATAGACAACACATTTGTCGAGAAGTTATCCTTATTTTATTTGCACATAGCTTATTTGGCGGTTAGACCATACCTGAGCTTTATTGAGCATTCACTCTGATTTGTTTGATGGGAGGTTACAGTATAGGACCGTAAGCATTCATCTTGATTTGCTTGCATGGTGTTTATACGTTCGTTCGTTCCACACTCTTCAATGCATTTTCAATGTACAGTGGTACTTCGGGTTACATACGCTTCAGGTTACATGTGCTTCAGGTTACAGACTCCGCTAACCCAGAAATAGTACCTCGGGTTAAGAACTTTGCTTCATGATGAGAACAGAAATTGTGCTCCGGCAGCATGGCAGCAGCAGGAAGCCCCAATAGCTAAAGTGGTGCTTCAGGTTAAGAACAGTTTCATGTTAAGAACGGACCTCCAGAACGAATTAAGTACTTAACCTAAGGTACCACTGTACTTCCCAGTCAGTTTCCGAACAGCGAAAGTAATTGTTGCACTAGGGCAGCAGAGTGCTTTAATTCACTCCAGTTATGCAAACCTATACATCCTGATTTGTTCTCAAATTCCTCCTGCAAAATACTGACCCTGGTGATGCCCTTAAGGATATTGTGAATTTTATTAAACTGCTCCATGCTACCCCAATCTCTGACCAGCACAAGATTCCACGGGTACCAGACAATGACACAGAATTCCAGCAGAAACCAGCCTTGGCTCACTCTCTGCCTTTGCAGCCTGCAGCTTTTGCATCCAGCTTCTAGCTTAGACCACTCAACTCTGGCCTTTTGTCTTTCTAACTAACAGACAGTTGAGGGATGGAGGCTCAACTATTTGCCCACAGAGCCACCCCCTTTGTTCCCTTAAAGACTTATCTTTAGTGGGCCATTACCCGACTGGCTTGGCTATTCCAGCAATGAAATCCATGCTGGATCCCGGAATTAGAAGTGTGGTTCAGGCACACAACGCCCCCCCCCCCAACTCATAACAATACATTTTGTGGGCTTTATTTTCATCTTGCAGTAATTATTATTTTATGGCAAGCTGATTACTTACATTAAAAAGTGTAAATACTTCCCCTCCTCTTTTTCCTAGAAAATGAATAGGTGATCAAGGGGGAAAGAGTAAGAAATCACAGTCCTGGGACAACTGCATTTTCAGTCATGATTCCTGAGACAGCTTCTGAACTGACTTACAAGAACAAAGTCATGTAGAGAACAGCACTGCAGAAACAGTGGCTTGGTTTTATTCTCCAGTATATTGTTTAATTTTATTTCTGGCTTGCATGTGTGATGACATATTGCTTCTTCCCCACTTTTAATGCTCCGAACACGGGAAAGAATAATCAGTACTTTTAATTGCTGAATTTAAAAACATCCAGATAACAAATGCCCCCTACTTATATAACATTTTGCAACTTCAAAGTGGTACGCAGATCTTAACTCATTAATCTCAAAATATCAGTGTGAGGAAGTTAATTAAATATTACTGTGCATATTTTAGAGATAGGGAAATGGATTTCAGGAGACCGGTAAGAGCCTCCAGCAAGGTCACAAAGCTATAATTCACAAAACTGCTTCAACTGGAGTCCTTAAATTTGAGGTGTTGGGCAGTGAAAGCGCTCGTTCAGCTTCAACAGAGCAGAAATAGGTTTGTATTACAATTGGCAGAGACTAGTCCATTAGGGCAAATGAGGCACTACCCAACCAGTCTTAGTCTGCCCTCAATCAGCCTCTACCTGCCCACTTTCTTATTTATTACCTCCAGTCCAGGGAGTGGCCTTGGATTCTTCCTCCTTAGTCTCACTGTTGCCCATGTAGGGAGAAGGGCAGGGACAAAACCAGAATTAGTTGGCTCTGCCTGTCATTGGGTCTGGCACCACCTACTGTTGGCCTCCCAGCCTCCCACCCCACCAGTCCCAATGGTACTAGCCACCACTGATTGTACCTGCCAATAGGCTTTGCTTACCAAATTGGGCTGAGGAAAAGGCAAAAATCTCCTTGCAATCAAAGAACTGTCACTGAATTTCTCGAAATACTTGTTGTTGTTTTTAAAAAAGACACCAAGAATTGTGCTTGCTGCGGAGATCTGGGCTTCCAGAGTTTCGTGGGACACTATTTAACTGGCCATGGGTAGTGAAAAAGATAACTGTGGGCCAGGTAGCACACAGAAGGTGACCCATGTGAGGTTATAACATGAGGTCCCCTGAGACCTTGCATTCCTGAATACACAAGAGAACACAATTTCCTTTCAATGGCAAAAGATGTGTCTAAGCATATGAAAACATGCTGACAATGTTCAAATTTCCTGTCTTGCATTGCAAGAAGATGGCTTTACTGAAACTAATGTCAAACTGAAGAAAAGCATGTGAGTATGGGATTATCCTAGATATTTCCAGAAATTGTTCATAAAATGGAATGCTAAACCTAATACTGCAGAAAACTAGAATTGGATCAAAGGGAGGAGGGATTTAGGCTATGCTTGCAACAACAGATGAAAATGTGAACAATATTGTTCAAGCTAAAAGAGCAGTTCAGGGCAACTCATTGCTAACAAAGGTAGAAACTGAATTTAGTCTTAAGAGTCTCTCTCTCTCTCTCTCTCTCTCTCTCTCTCTCTCTCTCTCTCTCTCTGGTGTTCTTTAGATCTATAAACTACAGAGGGGGGTTTGCCCTGCCGGACTTAAGATTGTATTATGAAGCTGCATCCTTCTGCTGGCTGAAGGATTGGTTTCTGTTAGAAAACACTGATGTCCTAGATCTGGAAGGGCATAGTAATGCTTTTGGGTGGCATGCATATTTGTGGTACGACAAGGTAAAGCTTCATAAACTGTTTAAAAACCATATTGTCAGGAAAGCTCTATTCATTGTCTGGACTAAATATAAGGACTTACTTGAAAGTAAGACTCCGAGGTGGTTATCACCGACGGAGGCTAAAGCCATTAAACTACGTAACATGGGGAGTGGCTGGGCAAAATACTGTGAGTTAATTGAAAGAGATGGTGATACTTGGAGGTTGCAGAGCTTTGAAAAATTGAAGGGAAAGGTGCGAGACTGGTTTCATTATGCCCAAATTCTAGAGGTGTTTAAAAAGGATAAAAAAATTGGTTTCCAGGTGGAAAAATCAAAACTAGAGACAGAACTACTTGAACCTAAGACGAAAGTGCTTTCAAGAATGTATAACTTGTTGCTTAAATGGAATACTCAAGACGAGACAGTTAAATCAGCTATGATAAAATGGGCTCAGGACATTGGGTACAACATTATGTCTGAAGACTGGGAAAGGTTATGGACCACCGGTATGAAATTCACGGCATGTAGTGCCTTAAAAGAAAACATTATGAAAATGGTATACAGGTGGTACATGACCCCAGTCAAACTTGCAAAGATATACCATCGGTCTGACAATAAATGTTGGAAATGTAAGGAGGCTGAAGGAACATTCTTTCACCTCTGGTGGACATGCCCGAGGGTGAAGGCTTTCTGGGAAATGATTTATAATGAGTTGAAAAAGGTGTTTAGGTACACCTTTCACAAGAAACCAGAGGCCTTCCTCCTGGGCATTGTGGGCCAGAGAGTGTCAAAGAAAGATAGAACTTTCTTTTTATATGCAACTACAGCAGCAAGAATCCTTATAGCTAAACATTGGAAGGCACAGGAGTTACCCACGCTGGAAGAGTGGCATTCGCAGCTGATGGACTACATGGAACTAGCCGAAATGACAGGCAGAATCCGAGATCTGGGAGAAGAGGAAGTGGAAGAGGATTGGAAAAAATTTAAGGACTATCTACAAAAACACTATAAGTTATATGAATGTTGAGAATTTGCTAAGCCTTTGGAAAAAACAAGCTTCAGTATTGAGATTGGTAAATGATGGAAACCAAGTTATGATCTAGAAAAGTATAAATTGCAGACTATATAACCAAATGAAAACACAAAAACATATGAAATAAGGTATTAATTTGCTGTTTATTTTTATTGTAAAGAAAGCAGGGGATGGAGGACGTGGGGAAGTCCGGTTGATCATGAAAAATGATTTGAAAAAGTGAATTTTCTTCTATAATTTCTTTTTTTCTTTCTGTAAAACCGCTTTTGTTGTGTTACTGACGATGTATTCTGACCTTGGAAAAAAAGCAATAAAAAAATTATTATAAAAAAAAAATAGATCTACAAACTACAAGTATCATTTGGGATACATTGTCATTCTAATAGTTTTTTTGAGGTACCTTCTGTGTGCTAAGCATGGATAAATCCCTTGGTTGTGACTGAGGAACCAAACTAGTTAATTCCAAACTATGAGTGCAATTATATGTACAGTGGTACTGCGGGTTACATACGCTTCAGGTTACATACACTTCAGGTTACAGACTCTGCTAACCCAGAAATATTACCTCAGGTTAAGAACTTTGCTTCAGGATGAGAACAGAAATCATGCTTCGGCGGCGCGGCGGCAGCAGGACGCCCCATTAGCTAAAGTGGTGCTTCAGGTTAAGAACAGTTTCAGGTTAAGAACGGACCTCCTGAATGAATTAAGTAATGAATTAACCCAAGGTACCACTGTACTAGATATGACAACAGAGGAGATTGGGATTTGTCCTAAATCCTAGACTAGGGGTCAGCAAACTTTTTCAGCAGGGGGCCAGTCCACTGTCCCTCAGACCTTGTGGGGGGGGCCAGACTATATTTAAAAAAAATAATAATGAACGAATTCCTATGCCCCACAAATAACCCAGAGATGCATTTTAAATAAAAGGACACATTCTATTCATGTAAAAACATACTGATTCCCAGACTGTCCGCAGGCCAGATTTAGAAGGTGATTGGGCCGGATCCAGCCCCCGGGCCTTAGTTTGCCTACCCATGTCCTAGGCCACCACCAGTGTAACATTACACCAGCCAACAAAAGATGTGGTAAGTCATAACTCTTTGGAACACGGAAGCTGCCTCATACGGAGTCAGACCATTGACCCAGCTAGCTCAGTATTGTCTCCACTGACAGGCAGCACCTCTTTGGGGTTTCAGACTGGGGTCTCAGTCCTCCTGGAGACGCTGGGGATTGAACCTTGGAATTTCTGCATGCAAAGCAGATGCACTACCACTGAGCCTCAGCCCTCCCCTACTCTATGGAGAACCACCACCTGGTGTTCTGCAGACCCCCCACTAAGCCAGGAACCTCTTTGCAAAGCCCAATCACCTTCTAAATCCGGCCTGCGGATGGTCCAGGAATCAGCGTGTTTTTACATGAGTAGAATGTGTCCTTTTATTTAAAATGCATTTCTGGGTTATTTGTGGGGCATAGGAATTCGTTCACCCCCCCCAATATAGTCCGGCTCCCCACAAGGTCTAAGGGACAGTGGACCAGCCCCCTGCTGAAAACGTTTGCTGACCCCTGCATTGCACAACCCCCAATATGTCTAGAACTGTCAGCATAACCGAGTATCCTCTCAAACAATATTTTAGAACAGGTGCTATTTTTCCATGTGTTTACTGGTGATGCATCGCAATGAATAATAGAGAAGCCAGCAGGCAGAGGGGCACCTCTGGCGCACTTTCCTCACCAGCAGCGCAAAACATAAATCAAATATTGATAGAGCTTTAGTTTTCAGTTTCACTTTCCACAACTGCAAAGTTCAATAGTTTCTCATTGTGCCTTTCAGCAAGATGTCAATACTGTATTACTAGAGGGGGGGAGGGAATTCCCAATTAACCTCTCTGAAAGCCTCTTCTACCCTAGAGCAGTCTCCATCCCCATAGCAAACTGTAGATGGTGCTGAGCCCCAAATTCCACCAGCTGCAGCTAAAGGTTGACTGCGGTGGGACTTGTAGTCCAAAACAGCTGCCTGAGAGCATTCATTTCCAAGCTATCTGCAACGAATGAACATTTCCTTTTTTGTTTAACACACACTGTGTTTTTATTCCCGCTTTCCTTGTGTAATATTTGGACTGTAACATTTGCTGTTATTCAGTGGAAACTTCACCGACTTTGTTAATATGGAATTAGGCCCATGGATTTTAGGCTAGTTAGCCTAATTGTTGTTGTTTAGTCGTTTAGTCATGTCCGACTCTTTGTGACCCCATGGACCAGAGCATGCCAGGGACTCCTGTCTTCCACTGCCTCCCACAGTTTGGTCAAACTCATGCTGGTAGCTTCAAGAATAGTGTCCAACCATCTCGTCCTCTGTCGTCCACTTCTCCTTGTGCCCTCAATCTTTCCCAACATCAGGGTCTTTTCCAGGGAGTCTTCTCTTCTCATGAGGTGGCCAAAGTATTGGAGCCTCAGCTTCACGATCTGTCCTTCCAGTGAGCACTCAGGGCTG
The DNA here is from genome assembly GCF_964188305.1 of Podarcis bocagei. Taxonomy (NCBI): domain Eukaryota; kingdom Metazoa; phylum Chordata; class Lepidosauria; order Squamata; family Lacertidae; genus Podarcis; species Podarcis bocagei. The sequence continues at coordinate 42,059,122 of NC_138127.1, forward strand.
ATTTCCTTAAGGATGGATACGTTTGATCTTCTTGCAGTCCATGGGACTCTCAAGAGTCTCCTCCAGCACCATAATTCAAAAGCATCAATTCTTCGGTGATCAGCCTTCTTTATGGTCCAGCTCTCACTTCCATACATCACTACTGGCTAATATTGGACCCAATAAGGATTTTAAAGCTAAAATCACCAAACTTACAGAATGGCATTTGCCAGCCTGGTAGTCTCATAGCCATGCGGGGGGAATTTTTTTATTTGTGGGGGAGGGGGGAATGAGGATCATGGCTGGGGATGGGAATGGATAACCGTCCTCTCCCCATGTGCTGCAGTCCCAATAACAATCCCTCTTCCCACACCTGTAATTAAGTAAAGATGAAAACCAGCTGCATGGTATACACTAAGTATACCTTGTATAGTTAGTTTAAGAGGAGTTATCACAGAGGTGTACAAAATTATGCATGGTAGAGAGTTTTTTCTTTCTCTCTCATAACAGAAGAACTTGCTGTTTATAATTTTATAAAGTTCAGAGACAAAACTGTCTTGCAATTCTTAAACTTGATGTTTAACTTGATCAGTTGATTTTCATATTTCTGGGTGGTTAGAGAACTGCAGGAGATGATTCTGACTCCAAAACAACCTTGTTATCAGCACTGCTCTGGGTGAAGAGATGCAGCAGCAAATATAAGGTAATTCTGAGTGGAAATATAGCCAAACAAATTGTACAAATCATCTAGTCAGACTGAGTCATCACATGCAGCCAACTTACTCTAGAGGTTCAGAATAACATAATAAGAATGTTTCCACATATAAAAGAATCAACCTTAAGAAATCAGATTCTGTGTGTGTGTGTGTGTGTGTAGGAGTCTTGCAAACAGAAATTAAAATTATATATCACTTCTATTCCTCCTTTTTTTTTGCCATGTATGCCAAATCAGCAAATCAAGTAATGTTTACAGTGCTTCAGTTCTATAATTTAATGAAAGTCCTTGAGAATATCACATAAAGACTGGCATATTCTTTGGTTTCTTAATTCCATCTAGACCTTTTCTATGCACATACAGTGCATTTGGAGGAGCTTTGGGATCTGTCTTAGAGGGGGGAAAGGAATAAATATTCAATAAGTGAATTTTTGCTATGAAACTCATCCAAGTGATTAATCAAAATGATATGCTGAGACTCCCTGTTTATGGCTTCATATTTCAAGGGACAGAGTTAAATATCATGAAACAGTTTAGCATCTTGGCCACCAGACACAGAAATGACAGGCAGCTGCATCTGAATTATATTGCAGATGCACATGTAAAGGTCAGAGAAACCTGGTGACATTTGGAGATACATATTTACTGGAGACTGTTTCCTTTGATACAGAACTAACATGTGTCCAGATTGAAAAACCTATTTGTTGTCTTATCCCACGATATAGGGGTTTCAGAAGGTGCAGATTCATCTCTCTCTCTCTCTCTCTCTCTCTCTCACACACACACACACACACACACACACACACACTCTCTCTCTCTCTCTTCTTATTTGTAGACAATATAGCATTTCTATAGATAGTATGAACAGGTTGTTAGCAAAATGTGTTCTTCAAATTATTGAATTTTTCTGGGAAAGTGTGTATCTGCAATAAAAGGGGGAAAACCTGTTGGTACTAACAATCCCACATGGATGCTTTGAAAAATTTGCATGTGTGAAGAGCACCCGTCCCACAATAAACATCTGCCTGGAAACATCCTCCTGTGACAAGCCCTCAGGCTTCTTTGTGTACACAAAGTCTTGGTTTAGTAGCCGTATATATCCATGTAAGAGAAAAACTGTACGTTGGGTATATACAGTATACAATCACAGGGATTTATGGAGTAGAAAGATGTGAATACTGTGAAGAACCCCTCAGGTGAGATGCATCTCCTATGCACAGAAACACTGTCTGGTACCTTGTCAGGTGTACCTCACTGGAGGCTGGGGAACTATTGCCAAGGATTTTGACCCTACAGCGAGTGCCCTGGAGTGTGTTACTTCTTCCCTGTAAGAGTTATTGGCAGATAACTAAAATGGGATAAATGAGTGAAATCCGGAACAACCATGCCAATATTATTGTAAGAAAGTGAGAAGAGCCTTGCTGCATCAGGCTAATAGCCCATCTAGTCCAGCATCCTGTTCTCACAGAGGTCAACCAGATGTCAGTGGGAAGCTTGCCCAAAGGAAGTGAGTTCAGCTGTGGCAGCAGAACACAGCCATGGTGACTAGTAGCCACTGGTGTCCACCAGCTTTGAGTGTGCCATTTCAAAAGATGTCTTTTTGCTGCCAAAAAATTATGACATGGTAAGAATGATTCAAGGAATACGGATGAGAGTCGCATCATCTGCTGTCAACTGCCGCTCACCTTTTTATGATCGAACCGATAACCTGATCCCTCCCTTGCCATTTATCACATATTACTGGAAGTTACTGAAGCAAAACCTTATTTAATAAGATGGAAGCACTACTGAAAACATTTTCTTATAGGGAAGATAAATCCATGGGAGAATACACACCGCTTTAGGCCAATTTCCAGTTATTGGTTTGGCTATGGCAGTCATGTTTATAGGATATAAAGCCACTTTTTCAGTATGCAAAGATCTATGCAACAATAATCACGTACAGAGTCAAGGGCAACTATAGCATCATCTAGATTTTCCCCTCAAGTGGAGATTGAACTGTACCTGTCAATCAATGATCATCATATGGTTGGACACAACATATTCAGCTGTGATTTGACACCTTGTAAGCAACCCCGCCCCCACAGTCCCCCGTGATGTGATGTGGTGGGTGCTGTTGTGACACCATGATGTTCTGGCATCACATGTGTGAGCATTGTGCCTCCCTCCCTAAGCCGGATAGAAGCTTCTTGGCCTTTGGGAAGGAGGTCCACACTTTAATACTCTAATTGACCAGGAACATTTAGGGGACAAGCCTAAATATGTGCCTGGCCTAGAGAACCAAGAAACACTTCCAGGCACTTCCCACTACAGTACTTCCTATATAGCATTGAGCCCATTTTCCTGCCCTTGCCCTCGGGGTCGTGTCCTTTGACCTACATAGCTACGAATAATCCATCCTATATTTGGGGGCCTCGGGCCCCAGGGAGCGCCCCAAAGCAACCGCCCGAAGCAACTCATCCTGCGCCACTTTGCGCACAAAAGCGCAACAGGCAAGGCGCATTGGGGCGCAGGGGGCTTTCTTTTTCGGGTGCGTGTGTTTGTGATCTGGCTTCTACGTTCCCGATTCCGAGCGTAGATCGGGGAGGGTTGGCCGAGCAGGTGCCGAGAGCGAGGCATGATGCGGGGCGGCTGGTGGGGCTGGGCACTTCTTGGGAAAACGCCCCTCCTCCCCGCGCCCTTCCTTCAGCTTCCTCCTCCCGGCCAACAAAACCGAAGACTTGCGAGCGAGAGGAAGGGTCGTGCTGGGTAATAACAATGCGCGCGCGGGGGGCGGGGGCTGCATCGGGAGCCACTTGCCGCGGCGACAGCAGCAGCAGCAGCAACGGCTGCCGCCCAGGGAGCCTTGATTGACGTCGACCTGCTCGCGAAGCGGCGCATCGAGCGCCAGGCAGAGCCAAACAGCAGCCGAAGCCACCGGCTGGCTCGCGCCAGAGGAGCACAAAGAGGCGGCAGCTCCATCTTTCCCAGCGGCAGCGAATCGGCCCCTCCGAAGAGGATCGCCGCCCGCCTCCGCGCCCTGTCTGCGGCCAGACGGCGCCGGCATCTGGGCAGGAGGGCGAGGAGGAGCAGGAGACCCACATGGGCATGTCCTTGGCTCGTCTGACCGCGCTCCTCGCCACTGCTTCCCATCGCAGGGAGCTGCCGTAGCTGATGGATGCCGGAAGGTGCCGCATTGCCTTGTGTGGCTTTGCAGCCTGCTTTGCTGGTGCGGATTACTTGGCTGTTCCCTTTTCGCCCCGGATGCCTTTCTCCTGGCGGATGGCTGTTCTGTTGCGAGGCGACTGAATCCTCTCTCGTCCTGCGACTCTGTCTGTCCTCGCGGGGAGCGGGGCGGGTGGTGGGGAGGAAAGGACCTGGAGGATATTTTTACCCCCTGCCTGAGAAGACCTGGGAGCGAGCGAGAGGGACATGCGACAGTCTTGCTGGTAGTGGATGAGATCACTGTGTACGTAGGAGGGGAACTGGGGTGGGTGGGGGGAGGGCGAATCCATCCCAAGCTCCATGGGCTAAAAGGGGTGGGGTGGGGGTGCAAATAAGAACCTCGGGTTTTTATTTTTTTAAAGAAGCACCCTTCAGCAGACCAGTTGCATGCCCTTAGCACCCTATCACGCACTGACTTCTAAATCCACGAGGATCTGAGTTTCTTATTTTGCGGGAGGGAGGAAGTCCCTGGTGGAAACATTGCATTGCCACCTGATTTATTGATACAGCTCTTCTTGCTATCTCCATTGCACCAGCACCAAGGGTGAGATCACTGGTTTGCACAGAGGAGTGAGGTGGGAATATCTGAAGACAGTGGTGGTGGGGGGAGGGGGAGGAGAGAGATATCCAGTGCTGATCGCCCCCAGCTTGGGGAAAGTCACAGTACAGCGGCTGTTTGGCCTTCCTCTCTGCCATCATGTTGCTTTAACAGTACCTGCTAGATCAGGGAATCTGGTGATCCAGCCAACATGACTAGTTAACCCAAAGGACAATATTGTGTGGGAGGGAGGCAGGGAGCACCATTGCCGGAGCCAGGCTATAAAGAATACCAGCTCCATCTACTTGGGCCGTGCCAAAGCCATTATTTCTGTCAATCAACAAGCAATTGCAGTGGAAGGATAGCAATTGGGGGTTCGGTTATATGCAAGGTATAGTTATACTGCAGCTTCGAGCTGTTAGTGGGTGTGGGAAGGGTGGGAATTTGAGGGCGAGGAAGAAAAGCAGCAGCTGAGTGGAGTTACTGTGAACGGGCCACCGTGAGATGGAAAGGGGAAACAGGAGCTGAGCGGGTTGTGCACACTGGACGACATCAGGGTATTTGCTTTGGAGAGATTCATGCTGTGAGGCAAAGGAGCACCAAACTTGTCGGTTCTGGAAAGGGAAATAAGGAACTCCCCCCCTCTCTTTTTTTGGAAAGAAGAAGAACAGACTTTGTGGCATTAGGGGCTGTCTCCCTTTTTACTTAAGAGGAGTATTGGACGGAGTGGCACAATGACTCATTTGCAGGCAGGCCTGTCCCCAAAGACGCTGGAGAAAGCCCGGCTAGAACTGAATGAAAACCCAGACACCCTGCACCAGGACATCCAGGAGGTGCGGGACATGGTCATCACCCGGCCAGACATTGGCTTTCTGCGCACGGACGACGCCTTCATTCTCCGCTTCCTTCGGGCCAGGAAGTTCCAGCATTTCGAGGCGTTTCGCTTGTTGGCCCAGTACTTTGAGTACCGCCAGCAGAACCTCGATATGTTCAAGAGCTTCAAAGCCACAGACCCAGGCATCAAGCAAGCACTCAAGGATGGCTTCCCAGGAGGACTGGCTAACCTTGATCACTACGGCAGGAAGATCCTGGTTCTGTTTGCTGCCAACTGGGACCAAAGCAGGTAAACATAAGAGTTTTGGTTGTGGGCAGCTGGGGTCAGGTGAGACACTTGCCATCGTGCTGCAATCTAGAAATGTCACCTCATCATAGCAAACTGAAATCCCGTTTTGCCCCAGTGATGAAATGATAATATTCCTTTCCCAGCAGAATGCTGGGCGTAAGGCATCTTGTTTTGTCCTGAGTTCTCCATGTGGCAAATTGCAGTTTTGATGACCTGATCCAGGTGTCCTGTCATAGTGGGGTGGTTTGATAGGTGTCCTTCAAATTCTTTCCAAACGCAGAGCTCAGAGACAGGGAGAATCAACATTCTTAGGTTCACATTTGCATTGGGCCATGTTGGGCCATAAAATGTAGGAGAGGGGAACAGATGAATGGAAACTTGTTCTTTTTGTTGGGATACTGTGGATCTTGGATCCTTCACTTGGAGGGCTGTCGGCTATGGCATAGTAGAGATCCTGCTCAGTAGGGGAAGAGGGATGGTCTTGATATACCACCTTTAATATCTTTCTGTGACAAGAGCTGTGATGCCTGTAAAGGAGCAAAAGTGTTGGCCGTTTGTCCTGACACTGACATATTTATCCAATGCAGTTTTGCCTGCTTCTGTGAAATAAGCAGTCAGCTGGGACACAAACAGAGGATGACATTCAGGAGTGCTTATTTGCATGTCAACCATAGTCTCCCAGGTCCTGGTCCTACACTATTCAACCCATAATTACTCATAATTTGCCCCAGTTTGGAGGTAATTTTTAAAGTGTTTCCCTCTGGTCATCTCCCATGTTGTAGCAGCAAAGCCTGAACTTCTGCATCAACATGGGTTGCCCAGAAGATAGAGGTACTTCTTAAGACAACATTCCACTTCTCTTGGTGTCTGCATGATGGAAATTACCCATTGTGATATATAATTTCAGATGATACCAATGAAATGTGGGAGCCAATCATAGTGGGGCAGAAAATTTGAACTATGACTTGTTAATTCTACCACTTTGGTTCAGTGGAAGATGATGGAACTCAGCTGAGATAAGTGCTGCACACATGCTGATAAAGCACTCTGTGACAATGTTATTGAGCCCACAAGGAGCACCCTATGCACTTGATCCAACTCTCTTGAGGTACCTTGGAAAAGCAAGGACTTTATCTCGGAGGCAAACTCCATGACTCCTGCCAGTAAATCTATTTATCCTAAAATTTATCAGATGCCTTTCCAGGCAATGAACATCAGTTGCTTAAAATGTAGTGAAATGATAATGCAAATGCAAAAGCAGAGTAGTCCTAAAAATATCTTGTAGCAGGAAATTGAATATTCATCCCTAAAGAAATGCCTTTATTCTCATAAAATCCTGCAAGGCTCCATCAAGTCTCCAGAGCATGCAGACTTCCTGGCCCAGGCTGGTCCCAGTTTCCATTGTCTGGTGTGTGTGAGCACAGGCAAGGGACCAGCTGGATTCTCTGATGTGTTGGGGATGGATATACTTTAGGGCAATGATGGGGAATCTGTGACCCTCTAAATGTTGCTGTACTGCACTCCCATCATCCCTGACAAGTGGCCACACTGTTTAGGGTTGATGGACCCTGGAGTCAAACAACATCTGTAGGGTCACAGGTTTCCCACTCCTCCTCTACAGTTAAAAGGGGATTGGCTATCAGGTCTAGCCAAGGCCTTTGCCCAACGTTTTGGAGGGCAGGAATTACTAGGCATAAACAACCTTGAGTTACATGTTCTGTGCTGCGATTGTTCTCGTTTGCTCATTCTCTCATGTATATACTGAATGGATGGAGAAGGGAACAGACTTAGTGTGTGGCTCCATCTTCAACAGGAACAGTAAAACAACAAAATAGGCCTTATTATGGCATATGTTTTCATTGACAACAGCTGTATTAATCAGATGCAGGAACTGAACTGAGACGGTAGGAGGCATGAGGTGAAGTGTAGTAGAAAATAAATCATACTAACCTAGTTCTGAATTTTCATTCAAACCCTTCCATTTATCAAACTAATACATGTAATACAAATGATTGTACATAGAGCAGAGTGAACAATACATATCTTGTCAAAATGACAACAGAAACAGAAACAGAAACACAAGGAAGCCATATTTGCTTATAAGCACTTACACTTTGGGCAGAAGGCAGTTACACCCAGGAGTTGATGTTAAACACTGCCACCATCACAAGGTGAAGGGGGGGGGGGTTAATTAAAAAGGTAAAGATGACATCATCAGGATGCTGGATTCTGTAGTGTCAGTTTTGAGCTTTTCCTGCAATTGCACATAACCATGAAATAGGCACAGCCCTGGTTAAAACCTGCTGAAGCATAATTTGTAAATTAAGCCTTTCCAAAAGGAAATTCTACTTTGTCAATAGTTTATCATTTACGCTGGTACAACCCCATGCTGTATCAGTGTGAAAATAACAGTAGCACAATCCTATATATCCTTGCTCAGAAGGAAGCCCATTTTGTGCATGTTGGGGATTACTCTCAGGTAAGTGTGCATAAGATTGCAGCCTCAGTATGTGCATTTACTTTTAAATATGTTTTGAGAGTTGGCAATGGTAAGAGTTAATTTTGCTTATAGCACACAAGTGCTACAACCACTTTACAGATGCGTAATTGTGTCTCTTTTCTTAAGGCATACAACATTTTAGAAATGGGATAAACAGTGGTTTTCTAACAGCATGCATAAATAGGGGGCATTAAGCACAGTTAAATTAATCATGGATCTCAGATTATCTTTAGAAATTAGTTATACACTACTGAGTACATAAATGTGACCTGTGAGACACTATAAGAAAACTAAGTTTCAGTGAAGGCAGCTGGATATAAAACAGAATTTAATTTACTGACATGCTAATGCAAATTTTCTCTATGTTACTGAAAGGCAATAGTTCCTAATTTGCTTTTTCAGCTCTTGACATCCTTTACTATTTACCGTATTTGAGAAAACTTGAAGATGGAGAAGGAAGAGGTTACTCTTACTTAAATTGTGTCTAATTTTGACTTACAGGCACCCTACAGTGGCCTTTGGGAAATTACACATAACTTCATATGTGGCAACATACATACTGCTTACTTTTAATCACTTGTTAAGCCATTGAAATGAGTTGGGTAAATATTTTATAGGCACTCCCAAAGTCAGCAAGTTTGAATTAGCTCTGAAACAAACTCTGGGGCTGGGGGATCCTGAAGCATATTCTCCAAACTCAGTTTGTACACAGAAATCTGAATACATGTTGACCCAGTCCTCCCCGCTCCACACACAGTTCTCTCATGGATAGTTTTTGATGTGGTGGTAGTTGTAAAAGCACTACATTTCCTTCAATGAGATTTACAGGATTGCAAACTTAAGTGTCCCTCAGAACTGAGCACTTGGGAATTTTTCAGAATTCAAACTCTGAAATGTTGGCAAATTTCAAATTTGAGCAAAACTTCGTTTCAGCTCTACTTCAAACATAACATTTAAGTCCTTAAGGTCTATTTCAGAATGGAGCATGTGTTGTGTTTCATCACTCAGGAGAATACGTTAATGTAATCTGTCACGAGCCTGTGATGGAACTTCAAGTTTACATTCATCCGCCTTACTGTGCTGTCAACATAAATAACGATAAGGATGAGGTGAAATGTTGGATATTGCAAGTCTAGGGTGAATTTATGCAAATTGTTCCTTCTGTGGGAAGACTTCAATGCAGATGTCTTTCATCATAATTTGCTTGATGCTGCCGCTTTGAAAACAAAAGCTTACAATTTGTGATTCCTACAATGTATCATGGGGCTAATGGTTCAGATGTCTTAGCCAAATCTGGAATCAAGACCTGGTATCCTAACACCAGTTGCTGGGTTTGTTGGTTGCCATTTACGCTTTCCAGGACATTCTGGACTAACATAATGTTGGGCACTTCGGAGCATTGCTAGAAATTTAAATGCCAGCTCTCAACCATCCTTGCGACTGCCCATCCATTTTCAGATATGCCTGAGGGATCCAGCAACATGAGAAGGGAGACACAGAAGGCATTTTGCTCATGCCTCTTCAAACCTAGCTTTGGCCCTGGTTTATCACTGACCTTTTTTTTTTTTTAATAAAAAAATTGCTGCCTTAAATTGTGTCCTGTAGTGGATATTATTATTCATCAGTGGTGGTGCAAAATGAAGCTTCCTTATCTCAATGCCATGTAAGGCAAGGAGAAGGCCACTTAAGAAAACCAAGGTATCCCACGGAGATTGCATATTGACTGCTATTTTTAAGTACTTTTAATAGGTCTTTCTGGATGAACAGGTTCTTTAAATGCTCCGTTCTTTTTAAAGTTAATGGCTGCAAACCTGAAAACAGTTACGCTTCAAGAATCCAATTGACTTCTATGAGCTTTAAGCAACTCAACAGGGAGCAGGACTGCAGCCAGTATTGCTACTCTTTCTTGCTAGCTAGCTAATGAAAATTCCACAGTAGGTAAATCATGGAGAGGCATAGAGAAACATACTGAAGGAATATAGCTCAGTGGTAGCGCATACACTTTGCATGCAAAGAATTCCAGATTCAATCCCTGGCATCTCCAAGTAGGTTGGGAAAGATTCCTTCCCCAAATCCTTGAGAGCCACTGCCAGTCAGTATGGATGAGAAAGGGATGGGAAACCTCTGGATATTGTTTGCACCATCCCTGATAGTTGGCCAGCTGGCTGTGGCTGATGGGAGCGAAGCCCAATTGCATCTGGGGAGCCCTGGTTTCCAGACCCTTGAACCTAGTAGTACTAAGCTAGGCCAATGGTCTGACTAGGTGTAAACACCTTCCTATGTGGATGAGGCTCAATGAGCCTGAACAAAGTGCTGGGCTTGCAGACTCTCCCCTCTCTTCCCCCTCTGCCTCCTCTGAAACTGGAGTAAGGAATTATGCTAAGTTTAGTTTCATATTTAAAAATTCTTGCCTTAGTGTTATGTACCAGCCAGGAATCCTAATTTAAAATACAGTATATTCTAGCCAGTTTGCAAGAAGCCAACTTCAAAGCTTGGGCTATTATTAAGCTAGGCAAAGTTTGTTGCAAGCCAAGTAAGACTAAGATCAGACTCTTTAAAACTGAAACTATAAACTAAGAAGGGGGGTGGCAGTGTATAAACCTGACTCATTGAGACTCAGCCACATAGTTTCATGTTTCATACAAATACTGCTGTGTTGCAGTATCACCCCAATCTTAAAGGTTTGTGTATTTATCTGACCACGTATAGTGAAACTGTGATTGCCATACTTTATCATGTGCAAAATGGATACTTTGACAGCAGATTGCAAATAATATCCTTTCTTCTAGCATCGGAATATTGTTAGCTAGCTTAATACGATCTTGTCTTTGTTGGCAGGTACACACTGGTGGATATTTTGCGTGCCATACTTCTTTCCTTAGAAGCCATGATTGAGGATCCTGAACTTCAAGTAAATGGATTTGTTTTGATTATAGACTGGAGCAACTTCACTTTCAAACAGGCTTCTAAACTGACACCAAGTATGCTTCGATTAGCCATAGAAGGCCTTCAGGTAAAAACTTTTTTAAAGCATTACTTGTATATCTCCTAATCTTCCCTCCTCCTCATCCCAACCCCCTGCCCCCAGTTGGTGTGGTTCCATGCTAAAAACAGAACAAGAAGAATATAAATTCAAACAATCCAGTAATTTAAATGTTAGGATATATATTCATTTCTCTCAGTTTGTGACCTAACTGAAGAATAATCAAGTGGTTGTTTATTTTACGGCTGAGAAACTGAGTCTCATATTTGATGGTTGCCTCAAATCAATCAGCTCTAAATTATTATTGAGGGAAGAGAAATAACAAAAACTCCCAAAGGAGGCAGAGTTGGATTCCTGATGGATGTTGTATGTTGTCCAGCCAAAGCAAGTTCCTCTTCAATAGTGGTATTAACTTTGGGATTCCCAAATGTGGAGTATAAGTTCATTCCCTATGAACTTGTTTGGAGTCTTCCCTCTGTGTTGTGTCTGTCTCACCTTCACATGGGGCACATACTACTCTGGATTGCAGCAGTTGACCTCTTGTGGGTGGGGAAGAGCACCTAAATGCAGGGAGGTGGAGTCAGTGGCAGAGCTTCAAGCTCCGGCGGGGGGGGGGAGAACAGGTGGGGGCGTGACTGGCATGCATCCTAGGGGTGTGGCATGCCGCCCGCAGGGGCATAGCGCATGTCCTGGGGGCATGGCGTGCTGCCTGTGGGGGTGTGGTGCCCAGCGCGGGGGGGGGGGGAAGCCAGCCGCGATGGCCCCTCACCAGGATTGTTCCACCGGAGGCGGTGTGCTCCCCTCGCACCCCTGTTCTTCTGCCAGTGGGTGGAGTAGATGGCATTTTGGCCTCTTCCTTCTGTAACTCATGTTTTTTCACTGATATATTTTCTAATAACACAGAATAAGTTGGTTGTACTAGTTGCTATGTATCACATGTAAGAAAACTGAAATTAACCCCCCCCCAACGAACCTATAATGTAATAGATGTGCTATATTAGGTTTCTGGTGTGTTATGAGGAGAGAGACAGAACACATAACTGGATATCCATGCTTGTATGAATGATTGCGGAATTAATTTTACACTAGCCACACTTTGGCCACTGCAGGACTATGGAGATGCATTTCTGAGATAGTGAAGATCTTACTTTCAGTATGCAAAATGTCATTCCTATGCAAACTTCCCACCTTGTCTGTTTCTAAGCATTGCTCAGCACATGAGTTGAGTGTGTGTGTGTATTGCACAGCCCTGCCAGCTGCCACCATGGCCTTGAGTAATGCACAGTGGCCCTGTTTCATGTGGTGAATAAATGCTTCACAGCATTTATTTGGGAGGTAGGAAATTTGCTACTGGGACATTGACCGCTGTGGTGAAAGTAATGTCTAGATTGGCTAAAACATATCTTCATGTCCTCAGGACAGAGTTCTGAGGTGGCCTCAGTAGTTCACAAACCACATGGAGAGCTTATTGTTTGTAGTTTCAGGCTATACAGTAAACTGGCTGTCACCACACACCCAGTTCTCTCAATTTTCTACCATGTTTAGGAGTAGGGTGATTCTTGGCCTGAGGGCAACAGAAAATGAGTTCATTAGTGTGGTTAGAGGCACCACAGCACAATGTTTTCAGAGGCCACTATGCAGTAAATGGTTGTGTGATTCAACCCTGTATCTTGAGAGTTTGCTGATACCTTAATGCTTAATGGAGGTTGCTGTGAGCTTTTTCTTAGCCATTAACCACATACTTGATTAAAGTTATCTATAGGTTAAAGTGCTTCTCTTGCAATGTTAAATCATTGAATCATGGTACGTAAGTGCTTTATGTTGTATTTAATAAATGCAAAACTATCTTCATTAAAACAAATGTTTATCTAAGAGGGAACTGAATTTTTATATCCAAATATTGAGGTTTTTTGCCTCATTTCTTACTGCAGTCGGTTCTGCTTTTACTCGAGGAAATGCTTTCATTCCCTTACATTTCAAGCTCTGAAATGTTTTTATGACTCCTATAAAGCAAATGAGCAACCATTTCCATGAGCTTTTATGCGCTCTGATATTGCAGTCAATTTTAGCAGGGCCTGCCAGAATTTTCATCGTTCTTCTGTAGAGTTATGATCTAAGGCCACTTTCCCATGTCGATTCTACGCCCAATATATATCAGGCTAATGAAATGGATTCACATGTCCCTGGACTTGACACAAGACTGTTAGATAAATGCCAGGTTGGTTGAGGAAATGAACATTTCTTTAGGGCTGGGGCAAAAATGACTCATTTCTCACCCTCATCCCTGAGTGCAGAAAGTCACTTTCCATTTCTGGAAACTTTAGACACACTTATTTGTTCTTCTGGGCACCATTTTCCTGCTTCTGTGCCCGCTCTAGTCCTCTTCAGGTCTTCTAGCTTCTGCATAGAAGAACGTAGGAGCAGGGCTGCACTCAGTAGCCCTGCCTCTAACATGATGCAAACTGAGAAGCCAGTCTGCTGGCATCCACACACAGAGAGTAGATGTCTGTGGGAAAAGTGCTCCCCCCATGCATACAGCTGGATGTACAAACATCTACAGATGTTCTCACTGTTTGCACAGATGTTGGGAGAGGGCCTTCCCAGAATACATGATATTAGGAGGGAGATACTACTTGGCCTGTTCCTGCTCCTGTGTCACTGCATGAGTGAGCTAGAATGCCTGAAGGGGGCTACTGTATTTTGCCCTGTTTGCCCACCCGGTTGTTTAATCTGGTTGGTGGTGGTAAGCCATGTGACATCACCATAGTATTCTGACATGATGATGCCACAGACACATTGAAACAAAATCACCCGAGCCCATAAGTTTAAATGACATTGTGAGAAAATCAGAAAGGAAATAGTGTTCCGAAAACAACCAGAAGACCAAAAGGAGCAGCATGGAAACAATGGAAATGTTCAGTTGGAACTTAAATCTGCCTCTTATGTATGTTGTTTTCCTGTTCCATTCCACATGAGCTGTGGTTACTCTTCCCTTGAAAATGCCCACCCTTGGAGTAGATAAAGACATCCCACAGGTTTTTCAAACAAAAACTAATCTAAGGAGGTAGACTTAATTATAGAGCAATCCATTACATGTCTACTCAGAAGAAGTTAGTCCCATTGTGTTTACTGTGGCTTGTTCCCAGATAATTGGCTATAGGATTGCAGCCTTCAGTGCCCTTCTCCTGACACCTCACATGTGGATTTGTTTGGGGGTATTATACTTCCTTGAGATACATTGGAATTTGGCTTGGGGGCTGTCAGTTGTTCTACAAATCATCTGTTTGTTTATGTTCCTATTTATCAATGTTAAAGCATTCTTGTACACTGCAATATTAATTCAGCAGCACCCACCAAAACATTTTAAGGAGCCATTCAGGACTCATGATGACTGCCCTGAATGGGCTAAAGTGTTGTGTTGGGAGGCCACTTGCTGAATCTGAATGAAAACCTTCAGGTGACAGTCAGAAAAAAAGAACATTTATAAACTGGTTCCTTTCCTTTTCTTGCCATATGATGTGCACATCAGAAACTGGTCTATCTGAGTTACAGAGTAGGTTAGAAAAGTACAGATGGGAGATACTGAAAAAGGAGCGTAACCAATAAGTACACACCGCGTACTTGCTGTCTTGATAAACAGCTACGCTATTTAATCAGTGGAATTGTATTTGCTTTGGCTTACAAGACTTTGCCGAGATCACATGGCAGCTGAGGAAGAAAAAAACTAGCACTCTAGTAAATTAATTGCTTTTACAGAAAAAGAAAAAAGACATAGAGATGGGTGGATGGGTGATTCCAATAGACTAGCACAGGCTGTTTAACACTAAGTACACCTGTATACCAAATCAGCCTGCTTAAAGATAGTCAACATTTTGTACTCCAGACGTTGCACTACAACTCCCATTATCTCTGATTGTTGTCCATATTGGCTGGGGCTGATGGGAGTTGGAGTCCATCTGGAGGTCACCACATTGCCAGTCCTTGTTCAGCAGTGACCAGATGGTGTTGGGTGGAGAGCAGTCTACAATAGCTCCTTAAGCTGCAGTTCTAACCCCACTAACCTGGAAGTGAGGTCCGTTGAGGACTTCTGATTGTGCACATGAGGACTGAACTGTTATTCCAAAAAATGGTTGGAATGCATACTGATTCTTTGGTGACCTTTTTTCCTGCAAGGTACAGAAGCACCTTGGTTGTGTGTGAGAGATAAGGGATAAATACATGGATGTGAGTCCTCCAGGATGCCGTTTTGTCTTGTCTCACTTTCTGGACCCACATGCCTGATTTCCCTCTGGATGTCATTAGGCAATATTTGGTCCACCTCTACCTGATTACGTTGTACGGATGACATTTGAATTCCAGAAACAGTTCATGAGTTGAAAAATAATTTAATACAAGTGAAATGGTAGAGTTTGGTGCTCTTCTTTGAAGGACAGCTTCTTGTTTCACGGTTCTTCATTTTCATTGCTTAGCTCAGAAAAATCTTGCTCATGGTGTAGAATGGTAAGCAGTGTCATTAATCTGATCAATTTTGGTAGTCGAGCTGCATAGAAAGCCAGATTCTGAGTGTTATGATAAAGAAATGTGGGGATTTGAACCCTGTTCTCTCGAAAACAACAGGCATGTTGGTCAGAGGTGAAGACTGAGGGCCACATTTTCTTCTAGGCTGTCTTATACCAGTGCTGGGGAAGCTGAGAAGTCAACATGAATAGATGCAAGAGGTTGAGCGTTGGGCTTACACTATGCTCAGTGCTATGGAGCTTGTAGAGTTGAGTCAGTATGGGAAAACTCATTCATTGTGTCTCCTTCTGCATCATAGGGATTATAATAAAGTGCATTTTCATGTAAAAACCTACCACAAGACTCTGAAGCAGTGCTTTTGTAAAAAAAGAAAGAAAAGTGTATCAAATTGTATTGAAGCTTTGCAGGTAACCTGGATTGAAAGTGTGGCGGCTCTACTGTTGAAACAAAAATCACACTGGAGCTTGTTTGTTTGTAGCAAATAGTTTTCAAATAGTGTAAAAGTCTTAAGCACTTACTGCTGCCTGAGCAGGGGACAATGAAGCCAGACAGATCTGATGTTGAGCAGTTCCATGTTGTTGCAGTGGTCGTTACACAGGATTGGGCTCCCAAGTCCCCTCTTGCCCAGCTCCCCTGCCTTCAGGGGTTGGTGAAGGAGGTCTTCTTGTCTGTACAGTGGTACCTCAGGTTACAACCGCTTTGGGTTACAAACTCCGCTAACCCGGAAGTAGTTACCTCGGGTTGCAAACTTTGTCCCAGGATGAGAATAGAAATCGCGCGCCGGCAGTATGCTGGCAGCGGGAGGCCCCATTAGCGAAAGTGCGCCTCAGGTTAAGAATGGTTTCGGGTTAAGAACGGACCTCTGGAATGAATTAAGTTTTTAACCCGAGGTACCACTGTATTATTAATGCACCCAATGGCTAACAAGCCTAGTGTTTAAAAATTTGTCCCTGTTTCCTTTCTCCTTTTTATGTTATTGCATGTAATTGGCCTTCACACATCGCTGAGCATTTCCAAGGAAGTCTGCTAATTAATTAAAGCAAAAATTACTTAATAGGGATCCTTTTAAGAACATACAGCTCTTCCTTGCATGAAAATATTGTGATGTTAATTAACACTTCCATAATTTCACATGCATAGGAGAAGCTCTGTGTGTCATGGCGCTTCCTGTTGTCAGTATAACCGAGTGAAGAACAGGGACTTGACACCATGATCCCTGTTCCCCCCTGCCCCACACTTCCAACACCCTAGCTACTGGGAATACTAGAATTTTCTTCCAGTTCTCAGGAACCTTTTTCAGCCCAAGGGCCACATTCCCTTCCATGCAACCTTCCGGGGGCCACATGCCAGTGGTGGGCAGGGCCAGGGGCAAAAGTGGGCAGAGCAACAAATGGGAATGTGATTTTTGTTTCTTCACACACTTGCACACCCCTCCCTATCCTGCAACCAGGCGAGCAAGAAGTGTTCCAGCTGCAGAAAACAGGGCACTCAAAGAGGATACAAAAGCATAGCCAGTAAGGGGTGTGGCATGGGAACAAGGGTGTGGCCTGGAAAGAATCCCAAGGGCCAGACAGAGAGGCTTGGAGGGCCACATTTGGCCCCTGGGCCTGAAGTTCCCCATCATCCCTGATCTGCTTCCATATTCCCCTTTCCTGCATACAAGCATAATAACTTATCCCCACTTCTCCTCTCTCTCAGTGCTGAGTGCTTGGCATCTCCCGCAGGGCCAGTATTTAGTAGTTATATTCCCAGGGACTGATGGGTTATTTGAGAATTGTCCAGCATCATACTGATTCCCAGGTACCTCTGTGCATCTTGACGAGATTCATTTATACTTCCCCCTCACCCCTGACACCTGCTTTCCCATCATTATGTTGTTCAGATAAGTTTGATATTTGAAAGCCTCCTTAGAGAATAGCATTCAGCATGATGCTTTGGTTCACGGGTGGCTGGGACAAGGGAGCAGTCAGGCCTGTTCTGTGCTCTCTCTCTTTCTCCTTCAACTGGTTTTGCTGAGCTTACTGGCTTGTCGCTCATATTATGTCACAGAATCAAAGGCTAGAGATGAGCTAGGAGGTCAACACACTGAATGGATTTCTGTGAAGGTAGCAGTGTAGTAAAAGGTGTTTGTGTGTGTGATCTATCTATCTATCTATCGATCATCTATCTATCTATCTATCATCTATCATCTATCTATCATCTATCTATCTATCATCTATCTATCTATCTATCTATCTATCTATCTATCTATCTATCTATCTATCTATCTATCTATCATCTATCTATCTATCTATCATCTATCTATCATCTATCTATCTATCTATCTATCTATCTATCTATCATCTATCAATCTATCTATCATCTATCTATCTATCTATCTATCTATCTATCTATCTAATCTATCTATCTATCTATCTATCTATCTATCTATCATCTATCATCTATCTATCTATCTATCTATCTATCTATCTATCTATCTATCTATCATCTATCATCTATCTATCTATCTATCATCTATCTATCTATCTATCTATCATCTATATCTATCTATCTATCTATCTATCTATCTATCTATCTATCTATCTATCTATCATCTATCTATCTATCTATCTATCTATCTATCTATCTATCTATCTATCATCTATCTATCTATCTATCATCTATCTATCTATCTAATCTATCTATCATCTATCTATCTCAAATGGAAAGGATAGTCAGAGTGCCACATAATTAACATGTCTGTGTCAAGGTGATATTTAACTACCGTATTTTTCGCCCTATAAGACGCACTTTTCCCCCTCCAAAAATGAAGGGGAAATGTGGGTGCGTCTTATGGGGCGAATGCAGGCTTTCGCTGAAGCCTGGAGAGCGAGAGCGGTAGGTGCGCACCGACCCCTCTCGCTCTCCAGGCTTCGCGGATCTCTCCGCAAGCAGCGGGAACGTTCCCGCTGCTTGGGGAGAGTTGCCGGCATCCCGAAGCCTGCGCGCGCTGATCCCAGCGCCTGCAGGCTTCGCGGATCTCTCCGCAAGCAGCGGGAACGTTCCCGCTGCTTGGGGAGAGTTGCCGGCATCCCGAAGCCTGCCCGCGCTGATCCCAGCGCCTGCAGGCTTCGCGGATCTCTCCGCAAGCAGCGGGAACCACCGCTGGGCTCCCACGGCTTGCAGAGAGCTGCCTGTTTGCGGGCTGGGGTCGGGGGAAGCTCGGGCTGCCCCAGCCCCGCGCCTGGGGGGGAAATAATTTTTTCCCTTTATTTCCCCCCCCAAAAAAAACTAGGTGCGTCTTATGGGCCGGAGCGTCTTATGGGGCGCAAAATACGGTATTTGAGGCAAAGTAAAAGGAGGGGGAGGGAAAAGAATATCCAGTTCTGGTTGCCATCCTTCTAAGGGAGCAATCCTACCTGAACACAATGGGATTTTCTTCTGAGCAAACATGCATAGAATTGCACACTGTGGATGTGTAAATAAATCATGTGATAGGACTACTTTTTTTAAAAAAATCACTTCAAATGAGGGAAGGGAAAATAGGGGATGTTCTAGGTGTTATAAATTGATCGTGGGTGGACTCTCCAGACAGAATCATTGTTTTTTACATCTTTGTTTGGAAACACATGTTGGGGGGGGGAAACTTGCTCTCTTTAAGGGCAAATTTAATGTTACACAAAGGCAGAAGGCAAATGCCAGAAGTTCTTTTTAAAATTATTATTATTCCATTTCTTTGGAAGTATCTTACAGCGAAACTAGAGAAATGCTAAAGCTGCAATTTAAATTTGAGTCACAGAAAATGTATTAGAAAAATAGAGCAAGTTTGTTTTTAAGAAGCTAAGCTTTCCAGTGTTGTCATTTGGTGAAGTCCTTTCTGGGATCTGCTGCAACAGATTAAAAACCAAAGCCAAAGTAGGCACAGTGGTACAATACTGCAGCTCTTCATTTGTATGCTGACAGATGGGAGAATGTATTGTTCATGCCTGAGAGGGACAAGGAAGGGCTGTCTGAGTTTGCACTTACAGTAGCTTTCTCTACATTTTGAGCCTTTTTTGTGTAAATATAGTTCTATCTATTCCCCAAAATGATTTTGTAAAAGGCTGGCATAGGCAATGGGAAAGAATCTGTATTTTATCTCAGCTATTCAATTTGTATTCATGTTTGTCTAAGGTAAATCTTCATTGCTTTTACTTGCTGGGTTTTGATATGATAAGGTATATAATTTTGAAAAGGGTTCCTGCATCTTTATCTTTGTCCAGTGACAACCTATCATCAAACACATCCATCCATGAACTCCCATTTCTTTTCAAGTCTATTGAATGGAAAGGGAAGTAATCATCACTCTTGTCAATGAGCAATTAATTACTATTGCTTGTTCTCCTGTAATGGCACAAAAAACCATGCTGATGACATTAACGGCTGTTATTCAAGCCAGGCTAATTAGCAGTTCTGGTCTAAGGTAATGTTGAGTTGCAACGAAAATCATGTCAGAGTAATGCTGGAAATATTGTCAGTTATCAGCATAGTTCTCTGTATACTTGGATGCCAAGCAGTTCCTCACTTAAGCTGACAGTTACCATGGTGAGCCTTGATCAGTTAGTATGCAAACATGCATTAAATTGTGGTACAGGAGAATAAACACAGATCTTAGATGCTTAAAGCGGGAGACGAATAGTTGTGAACTATGTGAACAAAATTGCTCCATTTCTTTTCTTTCTTTCTAACTCATAATGTTTCCAAAGGGCAGCCAGTAGGTTCTTAAGATACATTAGAAAACTTGAAAATAGACAATTTAAAAAAGTAATCTGCCATTCAAACAACCCCCTGCTCTTTCCTGACTGCTAAATGATTGATCAGATGAGGCTTCATGTTGGTTCTAGAGCAGATTTTGGTTGGATTTTCTTAGCCATCTGAAGAAAAAGAGTCACCTAATGAACTTTCCACAATTGGATTTGCTGCTCTGGGGGCACCACACAGAGACCTCTCTCAATTGACAGTAAAGTTTGTAACCAGTTGTAGGGAAGGAAATGATTTTTAAATTTTTTTTAGTTCCTCCAAATCAAGCAAGCAAGCAGGTCAGAATTGTTGTAGCTTTGACCTAAAAGGCAACGTTCAGGCATATTGATTTCTAAAAAGAAAAACTGGAATCTGGAGAAAATGAGTGATAGGTTTCAAAGTTTGGTTTGATTTTCTTTGAAAAATACGAAGGACGGCAACATTCAATTTGTTCTGTTAGGGTTTATAGATGGGGGCTTGGCCTGCTGTCAGAAACTATGCAGCAATCAGACAATGCACTATTGGGGTTTTATTGCTATTTTCCTCTACTGCTTTTCAGGAAATGGGGAGGAGGAGGACAGGTACACTGAATTGTTTTCTGGCCTGTTGGCAACCCTACCACAATTACATGGTGGGGGTGGTTTCAAATTAGCCAGTCGAATAGATTGCAGATGGACTTGGTGGAGCAGAAATTATATAAATCTGTAGCAGGGAAATGACTTTGTAGAGCTGTGACTTCAGTGCTTAAGAAGCTGAGCAGAAATGTAGTGGTAGCAACAGAATCCAGGAAATATGCATAGATTAGGTGACACCTGGAAATAAGATTTCATTGTTGAGAAAATAGCTAAGGGTTGTATCCAATGCTACAGTTGCACTTGCTCAACAGACCTCGGCTTGTACAACAGAACTTCCTGTCGTCCCTCTCCTCTGCATTTCCTTTCCTCTCAAAATCTTCTCCAGAGCATAGGCAGACCCTTCAGAACCTGTTTTGGGGGCACACAGAGAGAGGAGAGAAAGAGAGAGTCCTGTTGTGCAAATAGAACTATGCATGTTCAGCACTGGACACAATTCTTAAGTACTTGCTTGTTGTTTTAGAGTACAACCTTATGCATACCTACTCATAAGTAAGGCCTTTTATATTCAGTCAGGCTTGCTTCCAGGTAAAAGTCTTCGGCTACAATCCTGTACCCCACTGCTTCTTTTTCTGAGAATATATTTATTTGTTGGTGCTGTTAAACATAGATGGTTGGACAACAACTCAGCATTTTATTGTTTCCCTCTAATATCCATTCACCTCGAAACATGGCCATGAAGGACACAATAAATCCCTCTTTTTCCTCCATAGGAATGATGGATTTTCTTTTGCTTTCACTCACATTATGATGACAAAAAGGCTCAATAATTTTTATTGCTTTGTGTAGGAGAGTAGCACTGAAGGAAACCTTTATGTAAGTGTAACAGAAGAATTATTTAATGACCGTATTATTTATTTACTAATATCTTGTGGACCCAGTCTAAGCTTTCAGCTCTTAGACTCTGCGTTCAAATGTTATGATTCCTACAAGAGGGTTTTTCTGTGTGTGACATATATATGATGTAGTTTATATAAGGGCATGTTAACCTGTCAGCATCCTCCATTTAACAACTGCTGCTTTGAAAAATGACATAGTTTTCAAAGAGCTATATATCTACATTTATTTCTGTGAATAAAAACAAGCTGAAGGAGCTTTGTTCTATCCAGTATTTAGTTCTATTTTTGAGTTGCAGAACCCATTCAAAGACCTGTTGAGGTATTCTGTGTGTGGACACACACACAAACACATGAGACGAACAGAGAGAGAACTTTGTGTACAAATTACTGAGTATAATTATTATAAATTATGTTTATATTTATACTTTTTGTTCTGCCACAGGACACTTTTTATATGCATGTTATATGCATTATGAAAACCATCCATGTCCATTTGGGGATGAACACTTTTAAGCCTAGATATTGGTGCTTTTGGTCAACCCCCACCCATATCTGTATAAAACCTTCATGATTAGAGTAAATTTAAAACTTGTCTAAATGCAAGATATTTCAATCCTCTTTAGTTCCAGTACAGACATCCAAATGAGGATGGTAATTATTTTCAAAAATCATTAAGAATCCATAGGGTCATTGCTTTCAGATATGGTGCCAAGACAATGTTTAGGCTTGGCAGTCTCCAAACATTCCCTCGGAGCTTCTTTGTTCATACAATATCTAGCAGTCATGTTTGCACCACCTACACTAATGCTGCAATGGGGGTTTCCTGCAGGAAACATATATAGCAGGGATGAGGAAGCTGTGGTGCTCCAGATATCGGTGGTCTACTGCTGCAGTCACCTGTGATCATTGTTTGAGGCTGGCGGGAGTTGGAGTCAACACCTGGAAGGTCACAGGTTCCTTGTCCAAGATACATAGTGTGCAGGGCAGGTGTGCATCTCTAAATATTAAAGAACACACATTAGGAAGCCATGATTTGATGTTGCTCACTTACACACGTCCACCATGCTCATTCAGTTCATCCATCCAACCAACCTATTCAAGCCCTGAACAGGGTTCAAGATGATCACCATTAGATCTATGTGAGTTGGCATGTAGCATTAGCCTGAGGTTCTTTCATGTCAGTTACTTTGCGACTTTCATCAAACTTAACAAATTGAAATGACAACAACTGAGAAAACCTGAAAATTTTGTTTATTGATTGACCACTGGGCTTTCCACAACTACTCTTTGGGTGTCTCCAAGCGATAGATTTGTCCCTTAAAAAACTTGCCCTCACTAATGGGCAATATATTAATGTGATTAGATTTTTGTGATTAGATTTTCCTGTGATGGTCTGATTTGTGAATGATGTTTCCAAAGCCAAGCAATCCTATGATAATGAACAGTGCATGACGCTCATATTGTGTGAATGAGCTTGAAGAAACTAAACATAATTAAGTGAACGTTCAGCATCTGTAATAGTTCAGGGTGAATTCATACTTGCACTTTCCAACAGCAGTAAATTAGTCCAGCATTAAAGTACCTTACTCTGGACTTTCCACACAGCCAAATCAGTAGGGAGCTGGCTAGCAATATAGACAGTAATGAGGTAAAACATAACATTGTTGGAGTTACTGCTGGAATAAAGTGATGCTGTTTGATTGCATAGATGCAAACACACAACCCTTGGTGCTTTTTCACCTTTCCTTCCAAACAAGTTTCAGTATATATTTCCACAATAGAGGGTGATTTCTTTTGAATGTCAGAAGAGCTATATGGTGTGCATTTGTTAATATTTATTATTTATCAGGCATTTAGACAGTAGATTGGAACAGCTACTAATCTCTGTAATTCTGTATTTAAACAGCAGGCGATAACAGCTCCAGAACAACCATTAAAACCTGTCTAATCAATAGTGTGCAACTTTCTGAATGTTTACTGATTTAAAGGCAATAAACTGCTGGGACAGCATTCTGTGCATTTTAAATTCAGGCGTGCAGCTGCAGATACGATCTTCAGACAAAATCTGTGCTGTTCAAATTGCTGTCAGCAGTTAGAACGGGCCACTCTGAATGCTTCAGGGAGTTCAGTGTGCCAGGAAAGTTGTTGCAGGATCACTAGGCTAATGGACATGGCCTGTTTGTGTCTTCTGGGCATGCAGTTACCATCCAGCAGCCTTTAGCTATCAGTCTGTCTTAGTTCTGTGATTGGTGCATTTCAGCACCTCCAGGGCTCTGGACAGAGCAAGCATGGCTTGGAGTCAATAAGTGACTGCTGAAAATGAGCAGAATGCTTGTGAATTCTAGTAAGCAGTTTCTACAAATCTTCCCCAAACCTAGGCCCTTATATCTATTTCTTCTGGAATTTGAATGAGGGCAAGAAATTCTGAGTAAACTTCCTTCCTTGTGGGGCCCAGATTGATTCATGGAATTTCAGTTTTTGTCCATCTAATGGTTAGGCTAAGGATGCTAATATCATTAAGATTATAGACTCATGTAGCTGGAAGAGAATGAATCACCCCAGGACAGTACTTTCACCAGCTCTCTATAATTCAGCCTTGTTGATCAAGGTGACAGCATGTCACATATAGGGGAAAAGGTGAAAATAAACGTGGCCGGAAATAATGCTAGCTTATCACATCATTTGTGCACAGGCCATGGAATATGGTAGATTTCAATCAACGTGACCTTTCTGAAGATTTCAAAAGAAGTACACATATCTGGGGCATAGCCAGCATTTCACTTCAATTTATTAATTGTGATAAGTCACTGCTGAATTTACAGTTCTTGACCCATTGTTCATTCCATTAAGCAAATGCAACCATTCCTAGTTGCCTTAAAAAAAGAAAGGAAAAAAGTACACAGCAGGTTTTCTTACAACTTCAGGATGCAAAGAAAGATTACTTTGTTTATGTGAAGCTAAGGGAGGAATTTTAGACCAAAGAAAATAGCTCAAGCTGGAATCTAAGCTGAATTTTAAAGATACTTTTTGAGGGTTACTTTTCCAAAAATTTCAATCCAAAACTATTGAGAGCCTTTTAGAATTTTGTTACTGGTTTTAACAAGGTGCCATAGAATGCTGTATGATCTCATTCTACTTCA
This sequence comes from Podarcis bocagei, assembly GCF_964188305.1. Taxonomy (NCBI): domain Eukaryota; kingdom Metazoa; phylum Chordata; class Lepidosauria; order Squamata; family Lacertidae; genus Podarcis; species Podarcis bocagei. The sequence goes on from NC_138127.1 coordinate 42,084,051, forward strand.
GTTTTATATGCGTCATGGAAGTAGAAATGTGTTGCACTTTTGCTTCTTAGAAGAAGCCTAGACAAGGGACATTATTTTTTAATTCTATTAAATCAGAACATTGCATTGTTTTGAATTGCCAACATTAAGTGGAGTAAAAAGATAATACTGCATTTGCAGCTTACAGTGCACTTTTGCTGAAACTACTTCTAGATATGCCCCTACAAGATGGAGGATATGTACTTGGCAAACATTAGTTTGACAATAAATTATTTCAGGAAACTCCAGCAGTAGGTAGCTTGTTTCTCCTTGGATATTTGAAAGGGATGGCTCAAGTGAGTTGGGAGTGGATCAGTACCCTGTACAATTGCTAGTAGATACTACTAGCATCAATTCTTTACTAAGTATGGTGTGCAGAATTGCAACCATAAATGGATTTTATGTGCCTTCGGTGCAGAAGGGAAATATTAACTTTATACAGTCCTTATTCTGTCACCTTAAATTTATATCAAATGACTAATAAACACCAAATAAAACATGTCAATTTACTCAAGTCTTGATTGTTTGGGGCAAAAAAAATATCACTGCTTTAAATCCCCCTTTATATAAGAAGACAGTTTCAGCCAACATTGCCTTAGATTCAGCAATTTGTCTGGCATTTGCTCTGAATACACCCTGCTGCCGCCAACCATGTGACCTTGCACCTGTTATTGACTCACTCAAGTGTTTGATTGCTGGCTCCTTTTGTCTGTGTATCTGTACGGAGGTGTGAAAATGACTTTTTTTGTGACATGATCTCTAGGCTGTCTCAGCACCTGCATCCTCTGTCAATGGCAGATCGGCATAAGCAGAGTCAATTTGCATCAAGCAAGAGCAGTTTTGATTGTGCCTCTGCTTGTCATATGGCCTCACTGACGGAGGCTGCCTGCAGCTGGTGAGAATATGCCTCTTTTCTCCAAGGGCGGCTCTTGACTGTTCAGTGAAAAGATGGCAATTCTCATTCTGGGATTAAAGCCTCATCCTCTGGGAATGCTGATGCCGCAGATGCCATTTATTTAAGAGGAGCTTGAGCTCGCAGATCCCTTTAAGGAGCACTCTGGTGCAAATCTTTTTGTTGCACACTTGGCATTGATCTAGCTCCGGTAATGTTATTTATTTTAAGGCATTCTGTGCCATCTTCCTGTCAGACATGACATTCAAGGCAGCTTATAGTTTCATAAAAGCAGAATGAATTTTTCAAAAAGCAACAACCCTGAAAACCACTGTAAGAACAGAGGGTCATGCCTAGCATGGGCATGCACACAGGGTGTGTCGGGTGTGCAGTAGCAACTGGAAGGCACCATTTATCTATTTATATACTGTGCCTCAGCCCTGTGTGTTTAGCAAAATACATACCAGCTCCATTCACATTCAGATGTTCATCTGTGCCCCACTGAAATGATGTGCATCTCCTATCCAGAGCCACCCCTTTAACTGTCTGGAGATCATGTCACAATTTTTATGTAGGGTGGCGTAGAGATTAGGACTAGATGTTGCATTTTTTGTTTGCCTTTCCCATTAATGATACTGCTTTAAACAGCTGCTCCTAGATTCTTATCTGATGCTTCCAATTTATTTTGTGGCCTGAAGTATTTGCTCTGTTCTCCTTCTCCTCAGCATCTGCAGTTTTGCTGTAATTCATTATCTGGATTGTATCCAACTAAGTCATACTCACATAGACCCACTGAAATGAATGCACTGACATTAATCATGCCCACTGACTTCAATGGGTCTTCCCTTATCTCACCAAATTCACAGCAATTCCTTGACTTCTGCCACCTCTTACCATTTCTTGCATCGTCTTTGGGGTATTAACTTTTCTTACTTCAGAACCAAGAGAAAAATTCTAAGGAACTTCATAAAGAAAGCACAAATGTTCTTCCATCTTGAAATGGATGGAATGCCCCTAGCTTTTGTCTTCTAGCAGGTCAGTTGAAGATAGTTGCCCTTGCAGATCCTGAAGAGCTTCAGCTGTCATCTCCAACGCCTCATTTATCTGAGCACTTCTTTCAACTGACATCATGCTTTCTGTGATGGTCGGGTTGGCTTGCTCTCCTAATACAGACATTGCTTCTCTGCTAACTCTGCTCTTTGTCCTGGACTCTGATGGCTCCCCACCCCCAGTAATAGACTCCCCAGTCCTCCCTGCCCCTGAGCCTACTCGCTTGATGTCATGGGCAGGCTGGATGCAAAGGAGTGGTGGGAGGTACCAGCTGGGGAACCTCCAAGGGAACCCCCAGTGGAAGAAGGCTCAGAGCCAGGGGATTGGTGGTGGGACAAGAATGGTCAGAGAGAAAAGAGGGGGCAGACTGGGAGGAGGAGGTGTCGGAAACATGAAGAGGTAACAGGGTTTAGTGAACAGGAAAAGGTGGAGATGGAGTGCAGTCCAGAAGCGGAGGCTGGAGAAGAGTGGGGGCAGGACTGAAGAAGCTAGGGAGTTTTTGTCTCCTGCTGTGACCATCTCCCTTCCCTTCCAGTGTTCCAGAACACGGAGAGGAATAAAGAGTGTGGAGCATGAGAGACAAGACAAAAGAGCCTCAGGTTGTTGGGGAAGCACCTGGGGGAGGGGTCTTAGAAACCAGTGGGAAGGTGGGGACTTTCAGTTCTTGCAGCTATTGGTGTTGCCCGCTCAATCTACCGGAGCCTGTCTTTGCATGCAGGGGAAGTTCCTAACTTATCCACGGTTTGAGACCCATCAGCTACCCTGCTTTAGCTGGCCAGTCAAAGCCATTTCCCAGGGTGTAGCCACTGTTGCATGCTGACAGCTTCTAGGGGCCACCGATGAGAGCTGAGTAGAGACCAAGCAGACAAACTACCCCAGAAGGAGCATGGCATGTACCTCCACCAGAGGTACTACCCCTACCCCATAAATCCCTGCAATATTATCTTACATACTCTGTCCTGGAGTCTATTGGGTATTTCCCTCCTTGCAGAAGCAATACTGCTTTCACTGCTGAGAGCAAAATCTGCAGAGACTTGTGCTTCCTATTTATCTCTCTGTAAACAAGTGAGGTTCCTTTCTTGCTGCTCTTACTTCCTGCCAAGTGTCATCCTGGCCTTTATGCCCATTCATAATTGCCTCCTTGGCGAGTATCGCAGCGAAAAATGATTTTGGTAGATTCCTTCTGTGGGGGTTCTCTTAGCTCACTCGGAAGGGCTTTCCCAAGGGTAGCCCCCTCTTATATGGTTTCTTGCCACTTCTTCATATTGCTCTTGCCTCTAAGCAGAACCGTTTTTCTCATCTGTTGTATTTACTTTAAAATGGTTCCCAGAAAGCTTAGCCCTTCAATTATGACGGCATGGGGGGCATTCCTTTGGTTGGGTCCTCAGGCTACCAGCCTTTGCCAACCTGTAGTGATGGGAGTTCTCACCCAAAACATGCAGAGGGCATCTGGTTGGTGAACCTTGAGCTGAGGAGCTTTTTCTTATAAAAGGAGGCACATGAAAAGGCATACCCACAGAAACGTCAGGAGGTGTGGATAAATCTAGTTGGTTTATTCAGAAGACTTCATTTTGAACAAAGGTGAGGTTAAAAAAATTAGCAGTTTTTTTCTTGCAGATCTATCAATATCATGAAGCACATGAATCAGCTTTCCAACTTATAAAACCTCATTCATCAGTAATGAAATGTGTGATCCATAGCTAATGAAATGTGTAGCAACAGCTGTACACCTGAGGGGATTGTAGAACAGGAACAGATCTGACACCTCCAACTAAACTCCTAGATTCTGGATTTTTCCATTTCTTTCATTGATATGTCCCCCCCCCCCCAATCTGAAGGCATCAGCTGCATGTTATGTCATTCTAGGGTCATGTCAATCACAGATCAACTTTATATTGTAAAATAACAGGGGGAGAAGTGTGCTCTCATCCTAGGAATATGCAGTGACGAGCTATGTGGCATTTTAGCTTGGGGATTTAGTGGACCCGTATTTAAAAGTTCACGAAGCTGAATGAGTTTCTGATTTGGAACTGCAATGCGCACAGGAACGTAACTCCAGAGAAATGATCTGTTGGTCAGTTTCATGAGTCATCATCGTGGATTCCTCAAGCCATCTCTGAGTTTAAAACAATTCGGGAACACTGCTGGAGTCTACACCGTCATCATCACCAGTGTGATTTTGTATCCACAGCTTTTAGTATCGATAGAAAACAGAAAATCCAATAAACTAGCCATTAAGCTGCCATAGGAACAAAAGATACAGGTACTCTGGGTTTTATTCAAAGTACCACATTGCTTTCAGGAGAAAAAAGAAAAACCACATGTGAAGATTAGCACTTGTAGACTGATGACCCTTACTGCATCAAACGGCTGATTCTGCTGTTTTATACTCTCACCAGGTAGCTTTTCCTGTTTTGCTGACCATGCATTCTGCAACTCAGGTGTTCTGTAGGGAGGGAGAGAGAGAGATAGGTGGATGATTCAAGAAGATAATAAAAGTCACATTTTAAACTTCTGCTGAAAATAAAAAAAGCAAGGCATTCCTAGGAATCAAGGAAAATTTCACATTTAAGTGTGTCTGCTCCACATTTAGAAAGTGGGTGAAGGGTTTATATATGAGGGCTCCCATGTGAGGAAGGGCAATATATAATGAAATCATGAAATCACCATCAGAAGATGTTGAGCTGAAAAGGGAAACATTTGAATCTCTTAGCAGGAAGTTTAGGAAAAAGTCCATTGTTCCTTTGCACAATGACTTGTATGATTTCCTTAAGAGCTAGTGAAGTACAACTAGAATATTGCATGCAGATGTGGTAAATAAGGTTCTAATCTTTTACACACAATATAATTTGTTCTGCACCAGCAAGGAATAGATCTTTTAGTGTATATTTGTATATAATAGATATTCATGTATACTGTATTTGATATCTATGTATACATGTTTTTAGTATATTTGCGTATGATAGATCTTTATATATATTCGTTTAAAAGTCTGTTAATTTTATTTATATTTTGATAATTTTATGTCTACTTGTTTTTGAAGTCTGTTGATTTTATCAGTGTTTTACTTAAGGGACACAAGGCATTCTTTTTTTATTAACCGGCCAACAAATCTTGCTTTTAAAATAATCCCACTTTGCCAGGAACAACACTACCTCTTAGTCTGGTCTACCTCACTGTGTTGTTGTGAAAATAAATCAGACTTTTTTTACACTCACTGATGTGGTTATTATAGTGGTAGCCTAAACATCTTCATTTGGATGTAAGACCCACTGAGTTTAATGCAGCTTCCTCCTGATTAGTTTAGGATTGCAGTCTTGCTAGGAGAATGTGACATAAATAAATAAAGTTTAAGAGCATATCCCAGGAGCTGGGCATAGCAGTAATGTATGGAAATGCACATTGGGTTGAGGGGGAGTATATAGGCGTGTCTCCCCACTTATGTGGGGGTTACGTTCCCAGGTACCATGCAGAATTGTGTATAGTGCGAACACCATCTGAAAAGCCTGAAAACACGCTCTAAACTTCTGAAAACTATTGAAAACCCCTTTAAAAACCAGCAGCACTTACCAAACTGGCATGAATGGTGGCAAAGATGTCTGTCAGCCTTCCTCATCACTGGAGGATGATGTGAAAATAACGACAAAGGGGGTAGACCCCAGTACCCCAAAGTGGGATTGCAGTTGCAAAGGTTCCTGGGATTGCTAGCTGTTTTCTTGCTGTTTTCAGGCTGTGTTTGCCCTTTCCATGCCTTTTTTGAAGTTTAAACCTATTTATTTACTTATTTCCTGGCTTTGCATATATTTGCTGTTGCACGTAAGTCAAACATGTGTCGGGGTGTGTGTGCCTGTACTGAAGCGTAAATCTTTAAATAACTGAATTTATTACTTGGAACCTGCCAGAAAGGATATTCTTGATCATCAAAGCTCTGCTGAAACTTACAAAATCACAGCATTTCTCTTGCTGCTTAAAATTAATACAAAAACTACAATATGTTGAGAGAAGGATGTGCTTTAAGTGATAACTTGGAAAGATGTTGTAGACAGAGTCTATGATTCTACAGAGAGGGTGGATAATTGTGTGCACAGGGAGAGGTGTATACATGGCCTGAGAGAAAAAAAAGTGAGAGGGATAGATGGACTGGAACGTAGATAGAAAGGTTCACCTAGGTTACGTTTTCAAGATTTCCTTTTTTCTTTTGCAACAACGAGGCCTTGGATCTTGCATTTTAATATGAAAACCCAACATTCCAGGGTTTTAACAAAATCATTAGAAACCTGCCTCTCTGTACACAGATTCTGTGAGATGCCAAGTAATGCAGCAGAGTCAAGTATTGCTTGTAAAATTGGTTTGCACTGTTACATTTTCCATTCTTTCATGTTTCTTTAATAGCCGCCTGTAGAGAAACAGCCAAAACCAATTTAGAAAGCAGTTCAGCAGAGAAGCTTTCTCCCTACATTTCTTATAGAAAAATCTCTCTGAGTGTGCAGCATAGACAGAGGTTCATAAATATTCTACAGTCACATTTAAAGAATACATAATGTAGTTTCAGCTTTATGATGTATTGCGAGTACTGAGTAAGTATTTACCTGTAAATCCCTCATCTCTTTTAATAATCTATAACATAGGAAAGCAAATATAGAATTGTTAGACCGAGGAATGGGACAAACTACTGTGTTAATTTATTGAAACATTTATAGGTTCCCCCTCCCCAATCAAAGACTCACAAGGCAGCTAACAACATATATAAAACAAGAATAGTGTTCATTCATAAAAGATAAACGAAAGTGAATTTGGGTACATGGAGGGGGAAAACAACTTTAGATGGCAAATCTTGTATCTAGAATGAACATATTTGAACTGCTACCTAGCAGGCAAAATTGCCATCTCTTTATCTGAAAGATTGAGAAAGAGTTACTGACAGGAAATTGGGCATCTTGGTTATTGCTATCCTGAAATGAACAATTGGAATTCCATTCTTTAAATATCACCTTACTTTTGTTCTTTGCCTTTTATGTTTAAAACAACGTGGCTACATTTTAGGATAAAGAATTCAAATGCCTTGCATTAAATGACTTAGGTGTGATAATTGCCAATAGAATATTGGATTTGGAGTGAAAAGGTCTGGATTCAGATTCGCATTCAAGCATGATCGCACTAGCTGAAATCTCAGCCAAACCTACTGTACAAGGTTGTGTGAGGGTACACTTTGTGATGAGTCCACTAACCATCTTTTATATATATTATATCCTAGGACAGTTTTCCAGCTCGCTTCGGAGGAATTCATTTTGTAAATCAACCATGGTACATCCATGCCCTCTATACAGTTATACGGCCATTTTTGAAGGAAAAGACAAGGAAAAGGGTATTTTTCTCTTGTTTGTTTGCATGGTTTTGCAAAATTGTTCTTTGTTTCTAGATTGATCACTTTGATTGGCAAACAACACAAGCAGCAGAGGCAGTGCCCCTAGTATTGAAATAAATTCCTTATGAAACACGTTCACTCATTCTAATACTATGTTTGTTTCATCATGCAATGTGCCAATGGGGAATGGCTTCTGTTGTTCTGTTAAGAGTTTTAACTTCCAAGATATTAGGAAGCTTTGCAAAATCGTAATTCAGTAATCATATTTTTTAAAGAGTAAGAACAATTGTAAATATATTTTATGTAAGAGATGAAACATTGATACTAATAGACTTTAGCATCCAGATGATAACAGAGACTAAATAAATTCACCTTCAAACACTGTTCCTTGATCAATCAAAGCTAGCCCCGATTTTATAAGTTTTACAGTGCTTTAAAATGTTCTGAACCTAATGCATTAAGCATAGTTTAAAAATGCTGTGTGTAAGTTAATAAAGAAGCTGTCATGAAATGGGACATAATCAAATTGCCTGTGTTTTAATTTATGGGGAGGTACATTTTCACAAATCTTGGTTATGTTGGTTGCAGCTGCATAATGCTATAAGTAGCCAAAATGTGAAGCATTGGAGTAAAATACTCCCAGGAAGCACCCCATCAATAACTGGACTATAGTATTTTGTACCAGCTGATACTTCTGAATATCATCTCTGCAGATGATATTCAGAAGTATCAGCTGGTACAGAATACTATGCTGACTAGTCAAAGTTATAAAGTCATGAATGGCTCATGTCAACTTAACATTAGACAAAAATACGACACCTGTGTTTTAACATATGGTGATGTACATTTTCACAAGAGTCATAAATGGAAATCTGACCTGCTGGTTTAAAAGAGAAATGGTGGTTGGACTCTGGGGCATTGATTACTGCAGCACTCTGTGTTTTCATTGCCCATTTTCATCAGTCCAGAGTACCAATTTGTTTGATGTGGACACGAATCAAACTCCAGGAAAGTACACCAGCAGGAAAACCCACTCATACTGTATGTGTTAGGGCTTTTTTTCATCCTTTCCCCAAGAACAACTCTTGCACCACATTTATACGCTGCCTTTGAAATCCATAGGAAATTCAAAAGCAGCTTGAAATGACATGCTAAGTAGCACTATTCTTTGAAGGGAAAGAAAAGAAAGTTCCACTGTACATGCTGGAGCCCTTGAGGGTACATGCAAAGGCTAGCTAGATGGCAGCTACTAACTATCTAGAAGCAAAATGCGGTGTCCTGCTGTAGTCAGAGCAAGTGGAATTTGATGAAGGAAGAAGAAATAAATTCCATGACACACATCACAGATCCCGCTCAGTAGGATATTTAAAAAGACCCTGGCGGGGTGCTGTGGTTTATCTTAGATTTCTGACAAGCAGAGATGCTGTGTTATCCAACTCATTCTGGGTTTTTCTCTCCAAAAACACTGTAGTGTTTCTCGGTCATATGTCAATTTTTTTTTATTTTTTAGTCTGGAAAATATGCTTGGGGATATTTGGGGGCACTTATGAACCTATGATTGCCTATTCTTTTAATATAAACACACACACACACACACACACACACACACACACACTGAAAAGCCATCTTGCTGGATATATTTGCATTCTCCCTTCAGCTTCTGCCACAAAGTGTCAGCTGCATGAAACTTATTCCGGCATGAGATGCACTGGAAGTGGTCCGAATTTTAAAATTCTGCACTGCGGGTTTGTATCCAGTGCTGTGTGAATGGAAGTCCACTTGTACCAAGAAGTATTTTTGCAACCATTTGCTTGCACTAGCTACTTCAACCTAATTTTGGCAATCCTCCTTCCGTTTTGTACCCTCCTGCCCCACACCTCAGGCCATACTTGAGAATGCCTGCCCTTGGAGAAGCTTTTCAGTGGGCACAAGAGGCTACAATGGGGAAGAGGTATGTGAACTTCTAATTGCACTGGCTACAATCCAGTACGCATGATTTCTAATAAATTAGAAACCTTAAAGTGGTCCTAAAATGCAACATTCCTTAGAGTTTAGCAGAACATATAATACATACACATTACACACATACATTTATTAGCTAGGATCCATAGAATGAGATGCGTGCACTAGTGGGATTTTTTTTTAACTTTTCCTCGTTGAACATCAGACATCCCCAACATAGCTGCTTTTTGAAAACCCTGCATGGATTTGCCTTGTGTCAGGAAAGACTGATATCCACTGAAGGTGGTGGCTTGTAATGTCTTTGATTCATCCTTTTAACAGATATTTCTCCATGGAAATAACCTCAACAGCCTGCACCAGCTAATCCACCCTGAGATTCTGCCTTCTGAATTTGGTGGAATGCTGCCGCCTTACGATATGGGCACGTGGGCAAGAACGCTGCTTGATCACGAATACGACGACGACAGCGAATACAGTGCGGACTCGTACAACACTTCTGCAAAAGAAGTCGAAAAGGACCTGTCTCCCAAATCCATGAAGCGGTAAGTTAGTCTGGCCTGTTAAAGCAGAAAAGAAGGGTGTAGACAAAATGATACCCTCCAGATTTTTGGGTGGACTACAATTCCTGACCATTGACGATGCTTTGATAGGGCTGATGGGAGTCAGAGTCCACAAAGTTCTAAAGGGCATGTCAGTAGCTATCTCTCATGTAGTTGATTTTCTAGACTGAATGACTTCTGCTGAGGGCCAGGACAGTAGCATATGATTTCCTAGGAACATAGGAAGCTGCCATGACTCAGTCATAGTGTTGGTCCCTTTAGCTCATCACTGTTGATACTGTCTGGCAGCAGGTTTCCAAACAGTATTCTTTATCCACTTGGAGATATCAGGAATTTTATCTGAGATTTTTGGCATGCAAAGCATGAGCTGTGGTGCTTCCCCTATGTAATTTAGCCATTCCATTAAACTGTAATGCATATTGATGCAGTAACATTCGTTGTTTTGTATTAATGCATTTTGAAGTGGAAAAAGAAAACTCCACTCAAGGCAGCTTGCAACATAGAACATTACATTTTCATTAATGATGTAAAATACAAAGAGAGAGGGTCAGCAGTTTAAAAAGATCGTAAAAATATTGTCTGCCTCATATAATAAAAGCCTGCCAGAACAGAAAGTAGTGATGGACAGGGACCAAATGCACTTCATTGATTTGATTGACTATGTATTTCTATGCAACCTTCCATTCAAAGGAGTCCCAACGTGGCTTACCAACAATAAAGAACAGCCACAGCTATAGGCTACAATTACAATGTCTGGGCAATTTAGAGCTGACCCCACCAAGGCATATAACACCATTAACAAATCAACAATCACATGATCATAGGTAATTAGAAAACAATTATAAAACAGCAGCTAAAACACAGGCTAAACATTCACCCTCACCCCTGTGCACATATTGCCTCAATAATCATTTACTCTACTGATTGAAATACAAATCCCAGCAAACAAGAGGACATTGATTCAATAGAAATACCTACAAACAGAACCATACTGCAGCAAACGCCTTGTCTCCTACACACTGATCACAAAGGGGTGTGTTTATGGCAGCAGCCCCTCTATTGTTCCCCGAAGTCAAGCTCTCAGCAAGAGATTGCGATAAGCCCCCTCACAAGCAATCTCAATCCCAGCAACAAACAAAATCAGTGATATCCTATTACAGATCTATAGGTGGGCTGTCCAGTAATTGGCAGCGGACACACCTCATCTCTCTTCCCAGTAGCCACAGCTCATCAGTGTCCAGGCTGCTAGAGCTGCCAGTGAACTGGGTGGGTGGATGGAATTAGTTCCCTTCCCCCCTTCCCTTTGCTCGTACTACCTGGTAGTCTGACAGCCAGTCAGAATTCTCTCCATCCACGTTTCATGCTCCAGCTGCTCACCACTAAGGAATTCCTCTTTTGCCCCACACAGCTGTGCTTCCACACTTAGCAGGACACAGAGGATGGCCTCTCCTTCTGATCTAAGGGAGCAGGCGGGATGGTTTGAAGTTATTGCAAGTCATGGTACTTTCATACCAGCCCTGCAGAGTGTTGTGTGATTCCAGATGTGGAGGACAACCCATTGGGACACAGATATCAGATATTATCATGGGGGAGCCAAGTGAATTCCCCCTTCAGGCATTATGCTGGAAGAACAAAAGCTATGGAATTGAAACACGAATCCAGCAAAGCAAGTCCAACGAGATATGCCCAACTTGTCAGACATTGCTCATACACCTGTGCAAGCCACGCTGTGTGCTACGGAGTTCAGAAATTTAGGTGCCAGAGAAATAACCTGTCAATAACAGGTTAGACAGTATTGTTAGGAACTACATATGTGACTACATTATTATGCTGAGATCTGAAGCCATCCAATTCTGCAACATCAGTAACAAATATTAAATTACATTTGAAGGGAGGACTTTAGAGAAAAAACAGCATTGCATTTCCAGTGACTGCAGTTTCTTTCGGATGAAAAAAATGTTAATGGAATGTAGCTGCATGAACTCTGAAGCTTTGTTCTCTGCTAGTTGACCAGCTTTGCTGAAGGAAACTGTCCTTGCTCAGTGATAATAGGGTGACATGTTTCCCTTTGTTTTGTCAGAAATATTAGTGCAGGCTGGTTGCCAGTCCATTTAAGTTCAAGTGCAAGGGGTGCCATGTGTCACTATCCCAAAGTATCTGTTTGAATCCTTTCTTCCTAAGCCCACAGCCTGAGCTCATCCACCCGCTCATGTTTTTAATATCCTCCTTGGGCATTTCCAAGCCATCCACCAGAGATCTACAAACAATTTGTTTCATTAGTCAAGTAGATTAAGCTTTTCTGTTGCACCTCGGCTAGTGGTCAAGTTAATCTCAAGAAGCTGGCGCATGTATTGCTTCAGCCAAGAATCATTCTGCTCCATGGCTTTGGGGTAAATACTGTTTTGGGTGCCTGCTAATGCTCCTCTTGAAAAGGCCAAGTAGGGCCTCTAGGTAGCATGCGGTGCCAGTTTCAGAGCATTATTAGCCAGATGGTGTGTTGGAAATATTCCACTGCCAGCAGCTTGCAGCTGGCAAGACTTTGTATGAAATCTAATCCCCTTTCCTCAGTAACAGGACATTTTTACCTTACTGCTAGCACAAATGCATGGAAATCCTTGCTTGACTTCAGTAATAGCTAGTAAACCTATTTTTTCGTAAGATTCATTGAATTCAGATATGTGTGGGTTTTTTTTAATCTGATATTTCTACAGTCAGTATTTTATTTTTATTTTTATTATTTTTTGGATTTATATACTGTCCTTCATCACAAGAGCTCAGGGCGGTTTGTCCACTTTGATCCATAGCAGTTTCACTTCTACTAGGTAGCTCCTATCCTGTGAATTAAGTTGATGTCTCTGCCCTCGCTCAGGACACATGCCCCTATAGACATCTGTGCACTGTGTTCAGGAATAAGGCCTTTTGAAACACAAAAGACCGGAAGGGAATTTAGCTCAATTGTGCTTGGAATTACTTACTTGGAACACTGTCTCTTCTCTGCTGGAGGGCAGACTGCTGCCTATTTGGTAGAGATGCTTTTGCCTCACCTGGAACACGATACTTTTGCCCAGTTTTGGGTGATGTCCCCTCCTGGTGCAGCCCCAGACCACACAGGAGCCCACTGACCTGCTGGAGGGGCTTTGTGGGTACAGGGGGCTGCAGAGGAAGAGAAAGGTTGGTTGCTCAAGATGCCTTCTGCTTGCACCCACCAATCAATTCAATTCCGTTTGTATAACTAATATTTCTCACATTATTTCAACACCTGACTTATTTCTGTATCCAAAATGAGCAAATTGGACGTTGAAGTGAATTAAAAGAGGTTCATTGATTTGTGCAAGATCAGAAGCCCTTAACTTCTATATGTTTTTATCATGGAGTAAGTGATCATGTAAACTTGAGGGTACCCAACAGAGTGCTCTCCAAATGTTGCTGGACTCCAAGTCCCAGCATCTTCACCCATTGGCAACTCTAACTGGGGCTGATGGAAGTTGTAGTCCACATCTTGGTGATCCCTGATATAGAGAATTCAGTGTTGTTCTCTTTGGTGAGTGGATCAGTTTTATCAAGAGAATGACACATGGATGACCAAAAAAATGTATTCTTTGTTAGTGTAAAATAATGATTGAAAGTGATTTATCTGTTAGCGTAGACAGAATTTGTATCTCAGGGTAGCATTCTGGGGTGACAAACCTCAAAAAAATACATTTTGAATCTGTCCTGAGAAAAGTTTTCCAGCTTTCTTTAGAGGAAGTATGGAGAAGCTGTAGCCCTTTGGGCGTTGTTGGACTATAGCTGCCATCATCTGTAACTTAATAATGACAATTTTATTATTATTGGCCATGCTAGCAGCGTCTGATGAGCATCGATTTCCAACAACATTTGGAGGGCTATAGGTCCCCCACCCCTGATATAGTGTGTGGAGAAGAGGTGTACATCTTTAAATATTAAATATACACTGGTTGTAGGTATCACACCATATTTCCCAAGCAATTTTCTGGATACTGGCTAGCTTTTAAAAAATAAATAAATAAGTGAAGTCTACTTTCATTTGTTTTAATATCAGGCTTTTCCTCAAAAAAAATAAATACTTTTTTCCACAGGTCTCAGTCAGTTGTGGACCCTGGAGTGTTAAAGCGCATGGATAAAAATGAAGAAGAAAACATGCAGCCCTTGCTTTCTCTTGACTAACAATGTCTGAGCATCGAACATGAATTGGGGTGGAAGGTATTGCCTTTCGGCAACAAGCAAACCATTGGGAGGAGAATGTGTACCAGCCGGAATCCTATTTTTCATGTTAATGTAGCATAACATAATGAGGCAGCAGGTTTTGCCAGTCAGCCTGGAACATGCGAGCCCTGGGCTGGAAAACAGGGTGGAAAGGAAGAAGATGAAAAGGAGCAAATATCAATAATATATTCTGTTAAGTGCCAACCTGTTTGTAAATAGAGTCTATTCCTTCTCTCTGCATTTGTAAGTAATGGTAGGGATGTAGTACAGGAAAGGGGGAAAAAAGAGTGGCTATTAAAACATGCCAGTTGAATGCACTGTAAAAGAACAAAAAGCACTCTGAGAAAAAAGAAAGAAATCAGACCTAAGTAACATTCATCCTTTTTATACAAAGCCATATTACACCTTTCATATGGACTGCTTTATTCTGTTCAAACATTTTTTTCTTTAAACGAGAAGATATAGGGTCCTGTAGACATCATTGTAACTGGTGTGATGTTACCTGTCAATCAGATTGTATTTCACAGACATTGCTGAGATTCATGATGGAAACTAGAAACCATATGAGAGAGAGAGAGAGAGAGAAAGAAAGAAAGAAAGAAAGAAAGAAAGAAAGAAAGAAAGAAAGAAAGAAAGAAGGTATAGACACAGGGAGCCAAGCACCTTTCTTTGGCATATAAGACAACTGGTTTTTAATCTTTTAATACTAAGTTTGGGGTTTTGAGACCCATTTGGGTCCTGAGCATAAGGTGGGTCTCAAAGAAAGCATCTGCCTCTTATCCAGTCCCCATTTGAGAACTTGAATCCTTGACTGGATCATTTGTAGTAATGCTCAGCATTCCACACATAATACTCAGCAGCAACAGATTGATGCATTTCTAAACCTTACAAAACTGAAGTCTGAATACATATCTATATATTTTTACCACTCTCTACATATAAAGTGTCATTGGTAGATAAGTATATGTAATCAAGGATTTATAAAAACAAATCATACCTATTTGGTGTGCTTAGAGTTTATTATAGATTGTATATTAAGACAATGTCATCGTTAACATAGTAAAAAATTAAGTACCGCATCCTACTTTGAGCAAGATTTAATTGTTAAAAGTACGGTGTAGTACAATACCATGCTAAGGCCATCTTTTGTTTGTGATGTAATTGTGTAGATGAAACATGTGCCATATTAGACAGAAAATACATTTTTACCTCAAAAGACTAAACAGTCCCTAAAGTGGACTGAACACGGTCAGCTGTAGTTTAGGGGTATATATTCATCTTTGATGTGTGCTGATATGCTTGTGTATTTTCGCCGTACATCAAGACAAGAATGTACCCTACAACTATACAGATCTCTGTCATCAGAATTTAATATGCCACTTGAACAGGAATGACAAGATCTCTTTCTCGCAAAAAAAACCAAAACGTTACTACTGAACTCTTAAGGGCTCTGAAGAAATATATTGGAATTAATTATTGGATATTTAAGATGCCTAAGATCAGGCTTAATGCTGCGACAGATTGTGTTCCTATTGAAAATCTTCAGTTTCAAGACAGTAGAATGACTTGTTTGTTTTAAATCACCTCCATACCATTCAGAGAAAACCTTCAGATAATTTTTGGGAAAGAGGAATTAAAATACATTCTGCCTGTACTGTCTTTGTGTAATTCAGATACTCTGTTGAGACACCATATGCATGTCTGCTATCATTGATTTCCACTGCAAGCCACTGTAGTGCTAAAATGATGTGAGGCTGTAGTGTATTCTAGACCACTTAATGCACTGCTGGATGCTCAGTTAAGAGATTCTTATTTGGCTTAATTTTACTTTTCCTTATTTAAACTATGACAATAGTGTTCTTTGCAGGCTAGAGCATTATGCTTGGTTACATTATTGAAGCATTCATCATCCTAATAACATGGTAAATAAGCAACCTATCTATTAAGCAGGGAAACCTTCATGGTGGGAACACTATGATGAATGCATTAACCAAAATGGATCTGTTTTTGACAGGAATGGCTTGTAGTTAACAATACCTATGCTTATCACATCCAGAGATCTTAAGTTGAAGGCTGTGGTCTTAAAATAATGACTGCCTATTGTATGATATCAATTGCCCTTGGGCCACCTCATTGAATAAACACTTAACAGGCAGCCATGGTCAATCTAGGCTATCTAGCATATGTGCCAGGACCAGCAACTGTATCTGGTTTGACCCTTGGTGGTAAGTAAGCAGCCTAACTTATCACAAGACTGCAGCCTCAGAGTTTTCCTAGAAATACAGCTGCAGCACCTTTAGCAACATCAGCAGTAAGAACATTGCATGTCTCTCCATGGGGCTCTACATCAGTTCCCATGGAGTAATTTGATTAGATATGTGTTCTTTCTCAATTGAAGCTTGGGTCTCTAACTTTAGAAGTTTCCTGTATAGCACTAATACCTTTTTGCATGGCTCCATAGGAATGAGCAAGCTGTTGAATGATTGGAATCCTTATGCTTCCAAACTGATAAGAGTTAGACAATTTGGAACAGAAAACATGCTAGGCAAAATGAAATGGTAATTTGTTCTTAGCTCTATAGTGGATAAGCTTAACTGCAGGTGCAGACATTTGTAGCAGTGCCAGACAAGAGGACTCTGTCTTGGTGCAGCACACAAAAAAAGAGTCTGGTGTTGAAAAGAAAAATGAAACACACCTGTAGTTGGCACCTGTCTGTCTTGGGAGACAATGGACGAGGGTTCCTTTACTGGTGAGATCAAACTGTTGGCAGGTTGCAACACTTACTGTGGCTGTAGAGACTGATGCGGGAGAGACATTCTCTGTTGCAGCTGGGGCAGATGGTGAGATCCAGTTGTTCTGTTGCAGATGCACCATGGTGTTTCTTCTCTCTGTGATCCTCCTAGAGATCATTTCTCCTATGCTATGGATACATGACTTGACTGCCTGCCTCCAGGCACTGCAGTCATCTGCAAGGGATTCCCATAGAGCGGGGTTCATGTTGCCAGACTTCATGTCATGCTCACAGACATCTTTATAGCACAGTGTTGGTCTGCCAATTGGCCTATGGAATCCAGTTAAGAGATCAGCTCACCTATTATGCCATTTCATCAAACCAGATTGGCAGCAACATATAATGCATGGCTCCGAAATTCTATGTGTGAAATGAATAATGGCATTTGTGGTACATCTTGAACTGTGTTGTGTACATAGATCTGGGTAGGTGGTGAATGAATGATCTTTCTGGTGGTTAGAGTCGGGAGATGTTGTGTCATATGGTATGTTAGTCGCTCCGAAGTCTTAAGATTTGAGATCTGCCAAATACATACAAGTTGATAGAGATAGGAAGCTCCAGGAGCTCTGGAATTATGCTACAGTCAGTTTCTCATTGTACAATAATATCCTGGCTGAGGCAGTAGGGAAAGAGCTAAGCAAAGGCTTTGTTGAGTGGGAGAGCCTGCTCACTTCATTATGGGCTACAGGAGCTATCCTTTCAGGACCATATGCATATCAGGGCACCATCTGTTTCCCTATAAATCCTTGTTCTCTGGCAAAAAGCTTTTATTCAGAAAGCCGAGGGTTTTTCTGAGGGGGGGGGGGATAAATGAATTCCAGCCTCAAATACTGTGTTTTGTATCACTAGGGCCTGTCCCCATGATTCCTTCCATATATATGCTGTCATGAAATGGATTATAGGTGGGTCTATTTCATAGGTTGAATCACTCTCATTTAGAGCAATAAAAAGACATTTTTTCTTGCAGTGTCAGAACTAATTTGCCCAGAGTTAACATGCTCCATATTTAAGCTTCAGTCAAGTCAGTGGTGCTTAAGCCACAGTTGACAGTTTCTGAATGTACACAGACAGAACTGCTGCTGGTGTGACTGAGCATAGCTTTATTAATTCCACTTTACAAAAGCTGAATTTCATTAAGGCTGTTATCCTGGCCTCACTTACCTGGGAATAAACCCAGCTGAATTCAATAGGATTTACCTCTGAGTAGTCATGGTTAGAATTGCGGTGTAACTGACTTTTAACAGCACAATCCCATCCAGGTGTACTCATTGGATATTGGGTATAGAAAGTGGGTATAGGTTGGCATTTCTAAAGGTTCTTATTTTTGCAATCTTCATGAAACTTCATAAAGGAAAAATCAATCTTACCTCATGAAACCTCTGTATACTAAGTGGTTCATTTTATTTTTATTTTTGCATTTGAATTCTTGTCTCTATGTGCAGTTTCTGAAATGCATCCCGATGTCTAATTCAGCTATTGCTGTAATGAACACTCAGATAGTCCTCTCAGGAGGTAACACCATGGTTTTACATAATTCAACCTCCATATTTTGCTGAAAATAAACTGATATGTTCCAAAGGAAGTACTCTTGCTGTACAAAATCGGGTCTTCAGAGAGCACCAGCAGATTCTAGGCGCACTGTATGTCCCATAGCCACAAATTAATTCAGCAGCAGATTTTCAGAGGTGGGTGAGGGAAATTAATAGCTTATTCCTAAGCAGGCTTCCTCCTTTTATGAATCCAAGAAGGCTTATGATGCCAGTAGGAAAAGTCTTTTAAATGAGAAAGCCAGCCCCTTTGATAGCGGTGATCTAAAGGAATATAGGACATGATAAAATCTTACTCAATTGAGCCATCCTTGGGTACAACCTCAGAAGCAGTTTAGGAACCTCCTGTCTCTATTTTACATGTTTGCCTGAATTATAAACTAAAACATACTGAGAGCTAGATCCTTGGCAAAGTGATTGTTTTGAATATCACATCACGGAGCAGCCATGGTCTGGAGGTTCAACACCTAAATCTCACATAAGAACACATGCTGCACATTTTTGTTACAGGACCAGCAATTTCACATTTGAGAGAACTCTTGGGGGGATTCCACACTGACCCAGTGAGTTGTTCATTTTATTTCTTAGTAAAGCCTACGACTTCATCTTTTGTCACCACTGCCTCAGATGCTGACTCCCTTCTCGAGAAAGTTAGTTCAGGCACAGGGATGTGCCTTACATCTCCCACAGTTAAAACAGATGCAAACAATTCATTCAGATTCTCTATGATTTCCTTTTCCTATTTTAGCAGGCCTTTGACTCCTTTGCTGTCTAAACATCCAATTACCTCTCTGCTCCTGGTGTTTTTCTTCTTGGGGATTGTTGGGTTTAGCATTTTCAACATCATGCTTCTTAAATTATTATTTTCCTTCCATCCATTATTGTCTACTTGCATTTCTTTTGCCAAAGTTTGCATTCCTTTTTGTTCTCATTTCGACAACATTTCCATTTTACTTCCTTGACTGCTTGTTACCCATTCTGGCATCCTCTTGGTCTTGGTGGTACCTTTTCCAGTTCTAGCTAAGCTTCTATTATTGTGGTTTTTAATAACCCCAAGCATTCTGGAGAGAATGGTAGATTTCTGCCCCTCAGGGCACAGCTGGGACCTCTGCCATGGCAATGATTCCACCCCCGCAGTGGTGGTCCCCAGCAGATATGCAAATGTGCCATCCTGCCGCCACACCCTCCATCAACATTGGTCACCACCAATATGTGGGTGGCAGCTGTGTTAGGGACTGTAGCTCTATTGGGTTGTGACTGTTAAATCTCAGTGCAAATCATGACTTCGTTGCCATTGTTTTTATTACCACATCTAGTTTATGTGTAGCAAAGGGTTTACTAAACCCCTT
The DNA here is from genome assembly GCF_964188305.1 of Podarcis bocagei. Classification (NCBI taxonomy): domain Eukaryota; kingdom Metazoa; phylum Chordata; class Lepidosauria; order Squamata; family Lacertidae; genus Podarcis; species Podarcis bocagei. The sequence goes on from NC_138127.1 coordinate 42,103,809, forward strand.
GAAACAAGGTCACATTTCAGCCTAAGTTAAGTACATGCTTACTGTCCTGAATGAAATATCTGAATTTTGACTGGCTCATGCCAAATCTCAGTAAAAACAGGCTTCTAAGAATACCTTTTGGTTTGTTGCCATCAACAGGCTTCTAAGATTTGTTAGAAGATTATGAGACCAGAGGCAGAAACTACAGCCAGCAGTTTTGTGGTTTTATTTTGGATTAGATGCTTGATAGCAACTGATATGGCATTAACATGGATGACAATATTAAGCATAAGTATGTTAACATGAAATCAAGCTAATGAGATGTCATTTCTTTTAAAGCTTTGAGATGTACTGTAAAGTGCCATATTAATGTGTATAGTAGTGCCTGTTAGATATGTAAAGATGCACAAAGCATTGCTTATCATATTGTGCTGGCATTATATCAAGATTTTTGTTGTTGTTTGTGTCACCGTTCTTCAGGTGAAAAATAGAAACTGAGGCCTATGCATGCAGATTTCAGATCTGTATTCTTTGCCAATTAATGTTTGAGGCTGGTGGAAAAAATCAAGCTGGTAACTTCCCAATTCTTTTCCTGAAATTGCTCCACGTGGTCCGATTGAGAATTAACAACACCCTAGAAAATTGTAGGAAACATTAATCATTGGCCCATCACATAAGGATGGTGGAAACGTCATCACAAAAAAGGGAAAATGCACCTCAGGGTAACTGTTCTGTCGAAAAATGGTGCAAATCAGGCAAATGTTTTCACAGAGGAAATGTTGGATGACTTGTCCATACTCTTAGTTGAGCACTGCTAGTCTGTAGTGATTAGAAGATTACTAATAGCACTGGCATTTGTGCTATTTTTATATACACATCTAACATTATGTCTTTTGGTCTCTGTGTGATGTGCAGCACAATCCTTCATATACCTTACTAAAAAGTAAGCTTCGTTGAACTCAATGGGGCTTACTCTCCCAAGTTAGTGGATATGGGATTGCAGTCAGAAGCACCTTTCAGTCACTCTCTTTTGTGTTTTATGTCTGTGCTACCTGTTCATGTGACATTTTTGACTAGGATGGGGTTAAGAATGGAAAGCGAATGATGCCAACAATTTACAATGGTTTTGTGTAGACCATATTGCAGCCAAATTACCTAGAGCTGTACATGCTGGATTTGAAAGAGAAAGAATCATCTTTTTTTAAAAAGGAAACACTGGATGGTTAATTCAGAGAGGGAAATGGAACTGATTATTTTCCAGTGTTATTAAAAGCCAGCCAGTTTTCAGATGAGGCAGCGACCACATTCCCATGTTCGTTTTTGACGAGAAAGTTACCACATAATGACATTACCTTTTCAATTTCACCTGGTGACTGTTCTTATAAAATGCACCTCCACATGATGCCAGGTGGTATTTATCACATTAGGAAATGCTTGAGGCCTGCCAGGTGCCCCGAGGCGATATTAAATAGCAGGCACATTTATAAGAATGACCCTCCCTATGAAACTGACAGGGTAAAATTGTATTGTGATTGAATCTGGGAATTGGACCAAATCCATGTTCCTAATGAGAGTTCTGCTGAGAGAGATCTTTTTTCTTGTTCACTGTACTGACTGGGAAGAACGTATATTTATTGTACTACATTTGTGCCAAAACTGATCAGTATTAAGTACATGGAATAGAATGTTTCATATTCATTTATTCGCGCAAGACTCTTTGAAAAGTTGTAACAAACCTTTTCACTGTTTATATAAACAATATATATTTGAACAAAAATAAACAACTGAAGCTAATTAGTAAGGATGGCTTCAATTTTGTCAAAATAAAGCTTTGATGAAAAAAATGGCTCAGGACATCTTGATTTTGTCTTAATTTTCATGGCTTTTTCCTTTTCTGACAGTACTGAGAATCAACAGTTTTAAGAAAAAGTAGTAACCTTCTGATATGTTGTTTAGATGATATTAAATATAAACATCAGCAAATTTTTGAATTATTTTTGATCCAAACTCAATTTTTTGACTGGACCTTATTATATTTTAAAAAGTTGTTTGCATATCATAAATCTGAATTGCCTTCCTTCTAGAAGGAGCTCAGGGCAATGTACAATAAAAATCCCACAAGAACAGAAGAACATATCAAATGAACAAACCATATACAAATAACTATACATTCCCTGGAGAAAGGGGAAAGAAGGCAGCATGTGATGTGCAAAAGGAAGAAGAGATTTGGGGGCTTAAAAAAAAATACTGTAGTGTTCTGCCTTGTCTGGGAACTATAGAACGAACTCTGCCTCCCTAGAAGGTGAAGCTATGGCAAACCTGTTGCTGTCTGTTGTCTTTGAGGATGGCTTTGCTGGATCAAATCAGAGTCCACCTGGTCAAGCATTCACAGAGCACATTGGAAATAAATACCGTCTTCAGTTGTGTGTCTCCAGCCACTCTTAATCAGAAATGTACTGCCTTTGAACACAGAAGCCCCGTTCTGATTTATTATGGCTAACATAATTTGTTTCATTGATTGCCCCAGAGCTCTAATGTTTTGACAGATAGATAATAATATCTCTCTATTAGCTCTTTGCACAATTCAATTTTTTTTAACCACTATGTTTAGTTGGCCTGATCCACTGGGGCTCTTACGTTCTTAATCCAAGACACATTTTTCTCCATCCTTAATACAGTCACATGCTTAGCTGACTGCTTTAAGAATGTTGCTGATGCTATATCTGAATTCCTCTTTCCTTTAGGCAGGCAAACATTTAATTACATCCTCTTTACAACACTCATGTTTACATATCAAAAGCATAAAGGTTGCCTATTTTACATCATGGATGTAGTGATATCCTAAATTAATTAGCTACAAAAGCATTTCTAGCTTCAGAATTCATTTGATGTTCTCTCCAAGGATGAACCTCCTACCTACTTGCTGCATTAAAAATAATAAAACTAGAACTTAATAATAATGTTTCATTTAAAATATGAATTTACACTTCTGAGAGACAGGACATATCTGCAGAACACAAGCTTAGGGCAAAAGTAGATGCGCAAAACATGAAATGTAAATAAATAGCACTCAGGTTTGGGGTTCAACATTCCTGAGTTTTGAAGGAGGTGAGAGGAAGAAAAGGGGATGAAACCTTAGCCTTGGAGTAAAGTGTGATCTTTCTCCCCTCTGGTTATCTCCCTCCCTCCCCTCCTTCTTGACAAGGTGTCTGAATGGGTTAACACACTGTGTACTAGATCTAGTGGCTTCCTCGGGTGCCTTGAAATCTGTGAGGGAATGGGGGGCCTTAAACTCTTTCCCTTTATTCAATCCACTCACCTGTCTTTGCCACCATTGCACACATCTTCTGTTACGCCTTTGGTAAGATTCTTTCCAGATCAAGTGTTGAATTCCCACTGTGATGCCCGAGTTCCCTGTTCTAGAACTCAAGGCAATCTGTACTTGCATAGGACTTTATCACTTTTGCCTGTTTCCTTGGGCAGTCTAGTTCAACAGCACCCTAAAGGCTCCAGCTGGAAATTCCCCCCGGATGTTAATTCTGCCTTTGAAATCTCAAATTCAAGCAAATTTCATTGTATTGCCTCATCTGCTGTTACTCCACAGCTTCTTGGTTGCAGTACTGCTCTACAGCCAGCTATGACGGTTGCTCCTGAACTTAATTCCAAAGCCAGTAGGTGGAAGAGAATTAACAGTTGCCATGGTTTATTTCAATTTTATTGGGCATTGTGTGTGTGTGTGTTCCCCAGCAAATGATGAGTCACCATGGAAAGAGTTCATTGCAGGTTGAAAGTTGGAAAGCGATCAATTTATACTGGAGCATATTTCTGTTCCTGAGTGTTGTGGTGGATCACAATGTCTTGCTGCTGCACTGAATTTGAAAGATGCATTATGGCAGCAATTACAGCACATGGCAAGACAATTTTGTCAGGAAGCATGATGAGGTTTCTGGGATGGGGCCATCTAAGGTTAATGAAGAAGAAATAGATGGTGTCGCTAGCAGTTAAGAGGCAATTCGAAAAACGTGCCGGTGACACTGATGGGAGAGAGAAAACCACAAGGTGGAAAAGTCACGTATAGAACTGGGATGGAGGTCCACAGGCAAATACAGCCCTCGGGGCAGGCCATGCCCCACTCCCAAGCTCCACCTCTCTCTGCCCCTCCTCCAATCTCTCCTTGAGAGCTTTTGTAAGTCTGGAACATGTCCTTGAACAGTGGCAACGCTCCTCCTTGCCTGGCTGGAGAGGTGCAGAAACCTTTGGTTGTTGTGGGGATGGAATGTAGCCTACAGTACAAAGGAAAGAGCCACAAGCACTTTAGCTTCTGACCCTGCTAACCTTTGCCTCTGACCAAGCTCTGCATTGTGTTGGGAAAGTAGCAGACATTTCTGGTGCTGATCCCGCACTGTGCTGAGCTCCCAGCTGCATTGAAACCCCCCTGCCTTGGTAACTTGCAGGAGGGCAATGCAGTCCCACCTGCATCACACTGCTAGCTGCTATTAGCTACCATCAAACATGGACAGATAATAAGCCCTCCTCTTCCCTTTTTAATGAGAAGCAGCAATCAGGTAAGAACCATAAGATTCAAGTGTGGTTTCCTTTCGCTGATTTCTCTTGCCGCACCATAAATGTATCCTTCCTCATGTCACATATGAGGAATGGAGGGTGGCTTGCACATCCGTTGAACTCATTAACTGGCTTGAAAAGCTGAACACAAAATGCTAAGCCCCGTGGCAGTGTGTTATAATTGTGCTTTCCCACTGGGAACAGAGTTTAACACTTTGGGGCAGTCTGGCAGAGAGCCAGGGTGTTCTCTAACGAGGATGGTCAGAAATGAGTTACAAAAGAGAATAGAGGAGTCCCCAAAGATAATAGCTGAATAATATGAATCCAGCCATGACCTACCTGTGAATGTGTTAACTACCATAATAAATCTCCACCTATAGAACCACCTGGATAAAAGCAGGGAGTTTTTTCCAGCTCTGCAAAACCTCCCTTTCTAATAAGCTGCCTGCAAAGGTTGGAAATAAAAGAGCTGCAGTGGTCCACTTCCACCTACCACTATGGCTGAAAGCTTCCAAACATTTCTCAGAGAAGCTGGAAGTTCCCAGGTTAAAAAACAGGAAAACCTAGAAAGGCACTGGAGCCTTTAAACTATTAGAACCCTTTAAACTGGCCATGTTTTAGGTTAGGAGAGGGAAATGTGCAAGTGTACAAGCACACTTGGATTCAAAGCAAGACCTAGTGTCATACCTAGTGCTTTTCTTCTAGGAAAAAAATGGCTGGTGCCCACTATGAAGTTATTACAGTAAGTGCCACAATTTTAACCCTTGAGTATCTCCAGAAAAAAGCACTGGTCAAACCCTCTAACACATCAAGGCAAAAAACTGAGACACTGTCTTCTGGGGCCACGCTTTTTTGGGGGTGAGATTGTGGCACCCAAAATGGCCGCTGCCCTCTCACGTGAAAAAACAGGATGTCCCAGTTTTCCCCAGACAGTTGAGGGGTATGCTGTGTGTGCAAGTCTCAATTCCTTCTTCTCGATTAGCTCTGTTATATTACTATTGACATCAAAGGAAATTTAGCATGCCCTCTTAGAAAGCAGTTTTATCATGGGCCTATTAAATTTCATTTGAATTCCAAAGTGCTCTTTTACACATACATCACATGGCTTTGTACATACAACATTATATTATCATCCCTATATTGTAGATGGGAAACTGAAATGGAGAGAGTTGAACTCACTTAGTGAGTTAAAGGCAGGGGCAGGTTCTGAGTGAGAAACTTCTTGTTAACGCAGCTCTGTTGTTTACCCACAACACTATGTCAGCAGCACTTCTGTAGCCTCACCTCCAACCCCAGTCACCCATGATGCCTAAAAAGGTGTTCCCCAAACTGGGAAGGCTTGTTGAGCATAGCAGTATAAGATGGTGCGTTTGGAGAAAGAAGGGTAAGTTCAAAGTGCCTAATCTATTGACAAGATAAAGAGAGGAAAAGGAAACAAAGGTAAGTACCTAACTTTGTGTTTAGATTTTGTGAGTCACCATAAAATATGTCATAAAGCCACATGATTATTCCTTCGTGCTCATGTAGCAAAAGTATTGGAATACTGAGGATTTGGAAACAAGGAAGCAGTGAGGCCATGGATGCCGATATTACATTGTTTTGTGTGTGTTATAGAAAGGCATTCCGCCTCCACATTAGTCCTTTAATTGCCCTGTTACATTAGGTGCCTCTAAAGCAAGAGCAATGGTCCCACCAAACCTCATAAATATTAATAGTCCAGAAATAACTTTTAGGCTAGTCCCACATGAATGGCTATATTATGCAAAAGAACAGCATGCAAGCACAGACAGGCAGACTTGTGGGAGGCGATTAGAATGTACGAGCGGATCTATCCAGACATCTAAATCACATTTTCTAAATACCATTATTCATTTCAATTTCGGAGCTAGGATTTTTATGAGATTTATTGTAATTTGACTCCCCAGGTGCTAAAGAATTTAGAATGGCTGTCAGAAGCTGTATCTTTGGGGAATTGCAATCTCTAAATAACACTGAAGGGAAACGTGTTTCAAAGTAATGGGAATTACATCAAATATTACCTTGGTCCCTGCACAGCCCAACATTCATTAGCTGAAACAAATGTATTGCTGTGCTGTATTTCCCAAGGGGCCACAGAACCCCCAAAAGTTCTAGCAAATGCAACCCTATGAAGGTTGGGGGAAGAGGGAGATAGTGGTGGAGAAACTGCCATGCAGGGCTCATACCTGGCAGGATGGGGGGGGGAGAGACCATTCCCACCTCCTCACTGTTGTTTTTCCCTTTTAGGATATTTTTCTTTCAGTTTGTTCCAGTGGGAGGGGAAATGTCTGAACCAGATACAAGGCTGATGTAGTTTCTGACCCATTCTAGAGCCAAACTTGCCCCTGATCTGCCTCTGCCCTGGGACACCCAGTTTTGACCCTTAATGAGGGTGTGTCAGCAATGGCAGCAGAGTTTTATTTGATTGCACAGGGAAGGTATCCAACCACGGATTGCCCTCTCCATCTGCAGAAAAGGAGGTTCACCGTATCCTGCAACCTCTCGGCCACTCTTCATGGGAGCGCAGGATTGCTCTCTTAGTTGCCTTGTGTCAGAAAACAAGTACTTAGGGAAGGGTGGAGTCAGATTTGCCTCCATGTTAAATCATAGCTGTCAACTTTCCCATTTTCTTGAGAGGAATCCTATTCGGAATAAGAGAATTTCCTTTAAAAAAAGGGAAACATTGACAGCTATGTGTTAAATAGATACCAAGGTGGAATGTAAAGATCATGTATGCCTGCCATCACAGCATCATGAGCATAAATCATCATGGAACGCAATAAAAGGGGTGGTTGAAGAGGCCCTTTGACAACCTGCATAGTTAGTAAAGCTTATTCTTAAGTTATCTGGGTGCTTTAGTTGATAGGCTGAAAATATATAAAGACAGCCAGGGCTTCTGTATCACTAATAGAATCATAGAATCACAGAGATGGTAGGGACCACAAGAGTCATCTGGTTGCACTGCTGGAATCTTTTGCACCACAAGGGGCTCAAACCCATGACTCTGAGATTAAGAGTTCCGTGCTCTACCGAGTGAGCTATGAACCAGCAGTGAATGTTGGTAGCTTCAGCTTCACTGCTGCCTGATAAGCTGGAGCAGCCCAAATATTCTCCTATACATCTACGCAAGGCAGAGGAACCCAGCCCATATTGGCTGCTGCTTGGTGCTGAGAATATAGGACATGGAGGCAGACACTTGTGCTAAATGGGATCCCAAACTGGTTTGGGTGAGTTTAAATATCAGAAAGTCCACGACAAAGAACAGACCATAGCAGTTTAGTTGTGCTGCCAATGTCTGTGTGTGATCTTGCATCAAGTTAAGGGGAATTATTCACTCTCGTCAAGAAGGGGCAAAATATTCTAGAAGCAGTGGTACTGAGTGAGGGCTGGGAAGCCAAGGAACAGAGAAGAAAGGGAAAACCGAATCTCACATTTCTACTAACAGTGCAATCCCGTGTAAGTATACATAGTAGTAAATCCCACTGTATTCTATGAAGTTTGTTCCCAAGTAAGTGTGCATAAGATATGGCAGGCTACATCTTTGGCAACTGAGCTTCAGTGGATAAATACAGTGTTTGTGCACAAACTGAATTTGAGATAGGCATGGCTCTTTCAGTTACTGGCATGCCTGTGGCTGCCAAGTCAATATCTTAGGTTAGTGTAAATGTTTGAGTGACAAATACCCATTTGCACATGAATCAAGCATTTACAAAGATCCTGTTCCGAATGACATGGAAATATATGCCCTCTGTGTATGTCTTGGCCCTCTGCCCAAAAAAAGTATAGTTTCCTGCTGTGTAGGTACCGAAGTGGAAATGCGTGAGCGTTGTAAATATAAAGCTCATGAATACAGGAAAAGGCAATCATAAAATGCATGGGCTTCCACAGTTTATATCAGGTTTATGGTACAAATCAAATATATTTACGGGGCAACAGGTTTTATAAAGCTGAATAAAGACAAAAAGTCAACTTGTTCATGTCTGGCATCCTCAAACACTGTAATAAGGATGAAGATAAAGAGGAAACAAATGTGAGATATATTGAAAAATCAGTACTAGTAGAGCAACAACCACCACCAGTAGTAGTAGTAGAAATAATTGATAATGATGATGATGATAATAATAATAATTGATAATGATGAATTCTACTACTGTGGTGAATGTATCACAACTGGGTCATCATTAATGGGAACCATCAAATAGCTGAAGGGAGGAAGTTCCACAGCTAGGGTGCCACGGCAGAGAAGGTCTTGTCCCATGTTGCTGGCAAACATATTTTCCTCATAAGCAGGATCACCAACAGGGCATCCAGTATATAAATGATATAGGCCATTCATAGAGACTCTGAAAAATTAACGCCAAGTTGCATGGAATTGCATGAGGGCAGTGAAAATATACAAAGCTCCCCTATATCAGAATTGCTCTTCACTGCTTCCCAATCACTATAAAGTTTCATAATTCGTCACACATTTTTACAGCAACTGTATTTTAACAAGCATGCTCCTTAAAATGCTGCCAAACCCGCCAGTCTTACCCTGATGACTGAAGCATTAATTTTCAGGCGAAAGAATATTCATCTATTTTTATCTCGTGGCCACTTGCTGTTTTGATTAACTTATGCTGTAAAAACCAGGATCCCTTATCCCCGAGATTATATTTGTCCTGGATTAAGGCAATTAAATGATAACGATGGTTTTGCTTTCACAAGGCTGCTGCTGACACAGATAAAATCTGACAGATCAGATCTCCGACAATGTAATGGTGTCACAATGGAAGCATTTCTGCTCCACTTACATCTGTGAGGAAAAAGCGACATGATTGTTCAGGAGGAGAGAGAAAAAGGCAGCGTATACTGAAGCACCCAATTAAGCCACCTCTTTAAGGCCAACTTTCTGCTGGTCTGATATCCTTAGGCATGTTATCATAGCTAGGAACCTGTCCAGAGACATATGTGTTGTATTTGGAAGGCACCACACAGGTAAAATCAGTTCACATATGAGCGTGCAACATCATAGCAGCAGGAAAGGGCTTGGTCCCTTTCTATGGAGACCTATATCTGAATGCATCCATATTTCCTGAGTCTGATCTGTGAAGAGCGAAAGGCTGTGTTCATTCCACTCCATCATTGTTGTGATGGGTAGGGTGGAAGGAAGCTGTTTCTCTGAAACACTGTCTCAGCATTGGGGAGAGTGTCTGCAAGTGTATGTGCTGAATATGTGGCGAGTGTGCATGTATCTGTGTCTCTATGGTGTGTGTCTGCACACATGTAAATAAACATTTGCCGAGGTTATCACTGGAGGCAACCCTGGTAGAGGTGGCCAACTGGTTACAAACAAGTTTTGCTGTCCGGGCCCTAAATTGTGATGAAACTTAACTATGGTTTGCTGAAAGGATCCTGTTTCTTAAACTATGGTTTTAAATTAATAAGGCCAGTTTGTTGAGGTTAATCAGATCAGAGGTTTTCAGATCAGAGGGAGAGGGGAGAATGGGTGAGGTGAGGCTCATTTCTGCTTGTTCTCTAAATGATAAAATATGATTTACCAAGCCACTACAAAGGTAACACATACATAGACACAGTAGCTCACCAGGCCTTGGAGATTTGAATTCCTTTAAAGTATCTAGGTGTTTCTTTACCACCTCTTTCCTTATCTTGAACTGCAGCTCCCTCCTTACAACATTTGTTCTGTTATCACCAGGCTGGGCATTGCTTTTCTTTTGGGTGAAGACAAAGACCAAGAAAGTGTTGAGGAGTTCCACCTTCTCTCTGTCACCCAATAGCATTTCTCCATCTTCTCCATGCAGAGGACCTACCACTTGCGGGTTCTTCTTTTTGCTTCAAACATAGCCAAATAAATCCTTTAAATTATTCTTAACCTCTCTTGCAAGCCTGAGCTCATTCTGAGCTTAAGCCTGCCTTGTATTCAGCCTGCAACTGTTGGCTACCCGTGTATACCCCTTTGCGATTTCCTTTTTCTAACATTTCTTATACTTGCCCTTCTGAAATCTCAGCTCATCTCCTTATGCAGCTACACTGGTTTCTTTAGATGCCTCCCACTTTTCTTTCTTGTTGAATTGTCTGGATTTGTGCCTTCAGTATTTCACCTTTAAGAAACTCCCATCCATCTTGGACTCCCTTCTCTTTGAGTATTTCTGACCATGGGATCTCATCCAGTAGGTCCTTAAGCTTTTTAAAATCAGCCTTCTTACTTCCGGTTCCGGACGCGAGCAGTGAGGAAGCGCAGAAAGCTAGCTCTGAGCTTTCTGGGCGCTGTGGAAAACGTGGGTGAGACGCAAGGGCGCAGCGTACCCCGAAACCTCAGGGGGGGAACCCTTGGGGGAGAGGCCGCCTGCAGCGCGGACGCGGTCGTTTCTACCTTCTCTGGAAGGACAGAGAGAGCGCGAGAGAACGACGACCGCCAGCGCAAATTGGGAAGTGCCGATTCCACAGCGAAACGCCCGGAGCTTCAACTGCGAAAGCGTCGGAACCCCTTGGATATAAGAACGGGGTCTCCGGCGTATGGAAAGGTTTTCTTTTTGCCTGAAGTGCTTACTAGTTAAGTGCGCAGTTGATGTGAAGCCAGGAGACGCCTAGGTATTTTTTTTTACTTTCTGTTGGCCTTTTTGGGATTTTCCTCGGCAGTGGAGGCAAGATGGCGCAGAAAGAGAGTCGCAGGAGTGAGAAGGTTAGTAAACAGTCTGACTGAGTAAACTAGAGCCGAACTGACAATAAATACGGGCCATAACGATTCTTTTTATTGACTTTATTAAACTTTATTATATAAGCAAAACGCCAAACTTGGGACATAGATTGTGGCTAACGCCTTTCCAAGTCCTCCGGAGAGGCTCCATTTTGATTATGTTGCTGAACCTCTTTGATTTTTATTTCCAACGCTACCCACTTCCTTGAGGATATATATACAGACAACGCGAGCTGAATCAATCTGTACAGAGCCCTCTCTCACGTCTGAGTCTAAGTTGCGACGGGAATGAGGAGAGAGTAGGTAACTCCGAGAGGTAACTCCGAGAGGGAGCCTAAATTGCAATTAGGATTGCTACGGTGACTACCACAGTGACTGCAATTGCATGGCGAGAAGAGTATATGGAGCGTAAAGTGTTCAAGGTGCTTGAAGATCCTGAAATGCCGGGAGTAAATTAACCAGGACTATATTTGACTGTATTGGGTAAGAAGCGGGGCAGGACAATCACGTGCTCAAGAGTTACCCTCTCCCCCTCTGCTTTTGACTTTTTTTTTCTTCCCTCCCCCCCTCCTACTGGGTGTTGGGCGCGTCGCAGGTGAGGGTGGGTAAAGGACTTGGAAAGGACTGAGAGAAGCAAAAGAGAAAGTTAAGACCTGGAGCGGATTAATTGATACTTTTGGACTGATATCTTCCCAGCGGCTTTCCTTTTCCTCCTATCCAAGAAAGCATATTGAGGGATTGTGGTCATCGGCGGTCACCGGGGGTTTATACGAGTTTATACGTGTTTATACGTGTCTTTGTGTTCATGAGTTTATATGAAGGGATATAAGATATAGTAGGATCGGACATAATATATACTGCCCCCGGAGGACGCTCTTTGAAAGGAAAGGAGGAAAGATTAGAAGAATAATGATGGGGAAGGAAGGGAAGGATCTAAAAAAAATGGGTGGGACTCCAGGGGAAAGAAAGACATCGCGTCAGGAGGAGATTAAAGACCTAGATAGCTTATGGATTAAAATAAAGGAAGAATTTAAACAAAACGAAACATATATGGAAAATAAGCTAGGGGACATGCAAGACCTGATTGATAAAAAAATAGAGGAAGCAGTAGGAGAGCTCTCATCAAAAATTCAAGATTTGTCAGTAAAATCTAAGATGATTGAAGAGTCTAATAAGAAACTTCAGAAAGAACTGAGAGAACAGAAAAGAGAAACAGGGAGGATGAGGGAAGAGTTGGGGGAATTAAATAAAGCACAGGATAGGATTTGGGACAACCTTGCCATGGCCGACATGCGACAAAAGCAGCTCCATTTAAAATTTAGAGGCGTGGCAGAAGAGAGAAATGAGGATGTTAGAAAGAAAATGATTAAAGAGCTCTCTAAATGGCTGGGTTTAGAAGAGGAAGAGATAGCTTTAACGATTGACAGTGCATTTAGAATGTCTAGACCACAGCATCTAAAAATTAACAAATTCTTGGGAGACTGTTTGGTGATATTTAATTCCTTAGAAATGAGAAACCTAATTTTAAGGACGAGTTACCGCAACAAACTTAGAATCGAAGGCAGGCCCATTATCATCTACAAAGAGATTCCAATTAGATTATTAAGGAAAAGAGAGGGCTACAGACAAGTGGTTGCCGCCTTAAAGAGAAATGGAATACAATTTAGATGGGAGTTCCCTGAGGGGGTTACTTTCTTCTATAAAGATAAGAAATTTAAATTAACGGACATACAAGAAACAGAGAAGTTTCTGAGAAGATATGAAAAAGAGTTAGGAAGGATTGAATATAGAGTGCGAAGTAAAGAAGAGGTGAAAGGGAATGGGCGAGAAGGGAAGGAAGGGAGGGAGGGGAGCGTGAAAGACCAAGGAGAAAGGGGGTTAAACTCAGGAGACGAAGATGAAGAAACCGCAGTGGGAGGAGAGGCGGTTGAAGAGGAGGGGCTCCTAGGAAATAAAGGCGTCGGTTTTTAACTGGAGTTTTGATTTGAGGTAAAGTAGTTAGAGAACTAAGACAATACTGGACACTCTAAAACTTTTATCATGGAATGTGAATGGGTTAAATGAGAAAATTAAAAGGAATAAAATTCAAAAAGCTTTGAGAAATAAGAAATATGATGTAATTTGTTTTCAGGAAACCCATATCGCTAAGAGACATAGACACATTTTAGTGAATAAAAAACTGGGAGTAGAATTTGTAAACTCGGATGTAAACAAAAAAAAAGGAGTGGTAATTTACGCCAAAGAAAGGTGGGAACCAAAACAAATTTGCAAGGATGAGGAGGGCAGAATATTAGGTATCCAATTAAATTTTCGAGGGGAAAGAATTAACGTAGTGTCGGTCTACGCACCAAATACAAAAAGAACTGAGTTTCTCGGAAAATTAGAAAGTATGTTGTTAGAATTAGAACCTTATAAGTTAATCTTATTGGGAGATTGGAACGGGGTCCCAACTCCGAGTATAGACAGAAGTGAGAATCAGAGGAATGCAAATAGGGGGAAGCTCCCTAACTCATTTAATGAGTTAGTGGAAAATCTAGACCTAATCGACATCTGGAGGTACCGGAATCCCACTACAAAACAATTCACCCATTATTCAGAGCCCCACCAGAGCTGGGGCAGGATTGACCAGATATGGGTGACTAGGGCTATGGTATGGAGAGTTAAGAGATGTGAGATATTACCCAGGACCCTGTCAGATCACTGCCCCTTGACCCTGGAAATTAAAAACGAATTGAAAGGGCAGCTAAGGTGGAGGATGAATGAATATTTATTTGAAAATGAGGAAGTATTGGACATGGCAAAAAAAACTTTGAGAGAGTATTGGGAGATGAACCTGAATAGAGATACCCCAATAGAGCTGGTATGGGACGCCGGTAAGGCTGTCCTAAGGGGTTTTCTAATACAGCAAAATAGCTATAGAAAGAAGTTAAGGGAGAAAAAGAAGGAAGATATCATGGCACAATTGAGGGACTATGAAAGAAAACTTGCTCTAGACCCGACAGATGAAAGGATCAATCAAACGGTGAGGGTGCTGCAGTCCCAATACTCAGCCATTTTGAATCAAGAGGTAGAACAGAAAATTAAATTTACGAGACAAAAATATTTTGAGTCGGCCAACAAAATGGGGAAGTTACTTGCATGGCAGCTTAGGAAAAGAAAGAAACAAAATGTGATTAATAAACTTATTATAGATGAAAGGGTGATAGAAGACTCAGAGGAAATTGAAAATAGGTTTGTTACTTTCTTTGAAAAGCTGTACGAAAAAGGAGAAGAGAGTAGTGTAGAAATAGAGAATTATTTAGACCAAGAAGAAAGGAAATTCTTTACGGAAGAGGACTGCATGCAACTAAACAAAGTGGTTTCTGTAAAAGAGGTCCGGGATGCTATCAATAAGATGAAAAACGGGAAGTCCCCTGGTCCGGACGGTCTGCCTGCAAAATATTATAAAAAACTGATAGACTTGTTAGCTCCGGCCTTAACGGAGGTAATAAATAACACTCTTCAAGAAGGGAGAATACCTAGCTCCTGGAAGGAGGCGTATATTACGTTAGTCCCTAAGACTGAAAATGAAAAGACAGATATAACAAATTATAGGCCAATCTCACTCTTAAACTGTGACTATAAGATCTTTGGTGATATTATGGCAAGCAGACTTAAAAAACTATTAAATAGATATATACATAGAGACCAAGTGGGATTCCTACCGGGTAGGCAATTGAGAGACAACGTCCGACATGTATTGGACATTATGGAGTATTTGGAGACTAGACCAGACGTGCCAGCGGCCCTTATTTTTGTCGATGCAGAAAAAGCCTTCGACCGCGTATCCTGGGAATTTCTGCTACAAAAACTTGATAAGGTGGGTATAAGGGGTTCTTACTTGAAGGGTATTAGGGCAATCTATACTGAGCAACAGGCTAGGTTGATCATCAATAATAATTTGACTAAATACTTTCCGATTAGGAAAGGCACAAGACAGGGTTGCCCTCTGTCACCTTTATTGTTTATTTTAGTGTTAGAAACAGCCGCAAATAAAATAAGAGCGACCCCGGATATCAAGGGAGTAAGAATTGGAGAGAAAGAATACAAATTAAAAGCCTATGCAGACGATCTGGTCTTTTTCTTTGAGAACCCATTTGAAACCACCAACAGAGCGATAGAACTCTTGGAAGATTTTGGTAAATTATCCGGATTCAAACTAAATAGGGGGAAAACTAAAATATTAACAAAGAACTTGACAATACAAGAAAGATTACAGCTAGAACAACAGGTGGATATTAAAGTAGTAAATAAGGTGAAATATTTGGGAATTTGGTTGTCCCCAAAGAACATCAATTTGGTAGAGGACAATTATAATAAACTGTGGAAGGAAATTAAGAAAGATATGAACACCTGGCGTAGACTGAACTTATCCTGGACCGGGAGGATGGAATCGATTAAGATGTGTGTCCTCCCGAGACTGCTATTCCTGTTTCAGAGTTTACCAATTATAAAAGGTACCACCTGCTTTAAAAACTGGCAAAGGATCTTGACCAAATATATTTGGCAAGAGAAGAAACCCAGGGTGAAACTTAAATATCTGATGGATTCCAGGGAAAGAGGAGGTTTTGGTGTACCAAACTTAAGGCTCTATTAAGAGGCGGCATGCCTACTCTGGATAAAGGAATGGGCCACCCTGAATGATACTGACTTATTAGATTTGGAAGGATTTGATTTAAGATTTGGGTGGCATGCCTACCTCTGGCAGGGAAAAGACAAAGTCCACAGAGGATTTTATAATCATATTGTTAGAGGATCACTCATAGAAGTTTGGAATAGGAGGAAAAATGTGATTGAACAAAACACCCCCTGGTGGTTATCACCCGTGGATATTATTAAAATAAAGAAATCAAATATGACAGGTAAAAGGTGGACGTATGAGGATCTTTTAACTAAATCAGAAGAAGGGTGGAAATTAAGATCACAGGATGAATTGAAAGAGAAAATTAAGGACTGGTATCACCTACATCAAGTTAACGCAATATGGAGGGAGCATAAGAGAATAGGTATGGGAGAAAATAAATCTAGATTTCAAGTGGAGATTATGGAGAGTAATAACAAACTATTATCTAAAATGTATAGGCAACTGCTGGAAAGTGAAAACAAGGAAGTGATGATCAAAGAGGTAATGATTAAATGGAATAAAGATCTAGGATATGAGATAGGATATGACAAATGGCAAACATTATGGAAGAAAGGTATGAAATTTACCGTATGTGCTGACCTATGTGAGAATTTGTATAAGATGATGTATCGCTGGTACCTGACCCCGGCAAGACTAGGGAAAATGTATAGAACAACAGATAACACTTGCTGGAGGTGTAAAGATAAGGTGGGGACTTTCTTTCATATTTGGTGGACCTGTGAGAAAGTGAAGGGTTTCTGGGGACAAATTCACGAGGAGCTAAAGAAAATTCTAAAGTATAACTTTCCCAAGAAACCCGAAGCGTTCTTACTAGGGATGGTTGGGGAGGAAATAAAAAAGACAGATCAGATTTTTTTCCAGTATGCTGCCACTGCTGCGAGAATATTAATAGCAAAGAAATGGAAATCCCCAGAAATACCAACAATAAGAGAGTGGCAGGAGAAAGTGTATCAATACTTGGACCTGGCGAGGCTTACCCAATATGTTAGGCGGGATAGCTCGAGTAAAAAGATTGAAGATTGGTCTAAATTCATAAGTTACCTTGAGACTAATTTGAGAATTAATAACTTAACAGTAGACGATGGTTAACTTCTACGACATGTAAAGAAAAATGAAAATAACTGCAGAAGAATAATATAGAATACTTAATCCAAAGCTGAGGTTAATGGAAGTCAAACGTGTGTAAGGGTATGATTGGAATTTTTCTTCTTTGTAGTGTTTTTTTTTTTTTCTCTATTACTTTAGGTGTGTATGTTTTAATATGCTGTTTGTACTATTTTATATGGTACAATCTTTCTTTGTATGTGTAAGTATATGTGATTGTAATAAAGTTTATTAAAAAAATAAAAATAAAATAAAATCAGCCTTCTTAATGTTCAGAGTGCATGTCCAACTACATTCAGTTCCCTTACCTCTGTATAATGAAACCTAGGAGGACATGGTCACTTCCTCCCAAGGTTCACAGTACTTTTACTTCATTAATCAGTTCCTCTCTGTTGGAGAGGACCAGGTCCAAGAAAAATGATCCTTTGTTGCTTCTTCCACCTTCTGGGACATGAAATTGTCAGTGAGGCAACTGAGGAATCTGTTGGATCTTATATTCTTGGCAGAGTTTGTGTTCCAACAGATATTGTGTTCCAACAGATATTAGGATAGTTGAAGTCTCCCATGATTACTGTATCTCTCATTTTTGAATGTGTGGTAATCTGCTGTACGAAGGCATTGTCCAAGTATTCAGTCTAGCTTGGCAGTCTGTAGTAGACACCCACAATTTTTACCCATGTACTCTCAGTCTGCCTCTAAGGTCATGGATCTCTTCACAAGTCTACACATCCTTTACTTATAATGCTACTTCTCCTCCCATCCTGTTTGGTCTATTCCTTTTAAATATGTTATATCCCTCAATTTCTACATTCCAGTCATGAGTCTCATCCCACCAGGTTTCAGTAATGCCTATTAGGTTATATTTGCCATCCTGTATTAAGAGCTCAAATTTGTCTTGTTTCTCACACTCTGGGCATTTGGTTTAGATAGGCCTTTGGTTTCATTCAAGAGGACTCATTTGTTTTCATTGATTGCATTAGGCCCATTCATCCCTACCTCCAAAATATGTGTTTTTGTGATGCAGAAAGAATTGCAGCATTATTCTATTTTTCACACCACAGCAAATATATGGTATATTTATTTCCTTGCCATTTATTTCTTAACAATTGTGATATTGCAGTAGTAGAACCAATTATAATACACCAGAGAACAATTTTCTCTTTGTGTTAAGACATTTGCTGAAATAATATAGAAAAGAAAACTAATGCATTGATTTCAATCTATACCGAAGCCTAGGTTTAAAAAATTGCTTCAATTTTAACTTTGGGGTGTGTGTGTGTGTGTGTATATATATATATATATATATATATATATATATATATATATATATATATATATATATATATATTAATGAATTTTGAAATATGGTTGCTATCTTAATTTATATAGACTACATTGTGGTAGTGGCTCTGTTTTTAAATTAACATGGCTCAGAGAGGACTAGAAATATTGAGTTAATTTCTTTTATCTCTATTATTTTCTTTTGCTGCTCCACTTAGTTAACAGAGCTGATACATTTAAGCAATTAAATACACCAGTCAGTTGCATTCAGATTTTCTCTATGAATGGCTTCAATATATATTTCAGATTCTGCTCCCAATTTAAAAAAGAAGATAAAGAACAAGTTTTTCAGTCCCCTGGGATACAACCTATAAAGGACAGGTTCATAAGGTGTGCATCAATTTATGAAACATATATTAGCTTAGGCATAAAATGCATGTTTGCCAATATACATAGTAGCTCTATTTCCAGTTTTGGTTGAGGTCTTCAGATTTAACAAAACAGGCATTGATTAGAGTGAATGTATTTCTATAAAACCAATACACTGTTATTTTGTAAAGGGTCTTGCAATCTAAAATTTGTTTAATAAATGAAAGTTGTGGAGGATAAGTAGCATAAAACACACTTTCTTAAAGCAGTTCTATATAGTTTGAAGAAGGAACTGTCATCCAGCCCACACACCAACATCACTCTCAGTCTAGGTCACAGGCTAACACATGATCCAGCAGAGCAAAGAGTTCCAGATTCCTCAAACAAGCAAGTAAAGTGGCATGTTGTAGGAGAAGGCAACTTTCCATAGATTCTCTAATTAAGACTGGCTCCACAAGCACAACCTGCTACCTATGACTCAGCCCCTGTTGCTAAGCTCAGGACTCATTTAAGGTCATTTAGATCATCAATCCCAGCTGAGCTCCTTTGCCAGTCAGTGCTGTGGCATGAAGCCCATTGCTCTGGCATGAGTTCAGTGCTCTTGCCTACAGACCTGAATGTCTTGCCATTTGTATGTTGTGCTCTCTGCATCTGATCCAACATTATATCCCAGGCAACTGAACATTGATTGTCACGGCATCAGTTTGAAATAGAGATTCAAAACAGATGTTTACATTGCCCCCATATTGGTTATATCCCTCAACAATAAGAATCAACGTTTAACTATGATATCTGTGGCCAGCACCCTATTTGCTGCAGACTGAATTTTCTTTCATTGTAAGAATGGCTGATGGAAGCTTCCCTTGAAGACAAATAGCTACTTCAACAGGGGCAGGCAGAGGGAGAATTGGCAAAGTGGTTTAACCCTCTTCCCACAATCCCAATTCTGCTCAGTTCCCCACCAACTGCTATTTAAAGAATAAAAACTCTGCATATTAAAGAGTTACACACATTCAAAATAATGTGTAGTTTGTGTTGTAATATACAGTTACTGACTTGCACTTGCATGCATAAAAGGGTTAACCTGAGCCCTGAGCTCAGTTTCCACTTGGGAAGGGCTCAGCAGGCCACCAGAAGCATTTACCTCTTCCTTTCTCTCTGTCCTTCCTGGAAGAAGCTGGAGCTGCAGTATGGCTCACAGTTGAAAACAAACCATGTGAATGAAAAGTCTCTCTAAACAGAGATTTTTACCGCTTGCATCTTTCTGCATGATTCTTTTGTAAGGAAACAAAGTTCTTTCTTTTTAAGTCATTTGGAACCACCCTCCTCCTCCTCCTCCTCCTCCTCCTCCTCCTCCTCCTCCTTCTTCATTTTACTGCCAGTGGTTGGAGAATTGTTTGCTGTAACTCCTGGAACTGTGAGTAAAATTTTCAGATATTTGCAAAGCTAAGTGGCTGTGATTTATTCTAGCCCAAAACTTTTTTTGAGGAATACTTGTTTAAAGGTGGATGAGGGCAGATGTAATAATAATAATAATAATAATAATTTATTATTTATACCCCGCCCATCTGGCTGGGCCTCCCCAGCCACTCTGGGCGGCTTCCATAAAAACCAAAAATAAAGTAAAATGTCACACGTTAAAAACTTCCCTGAACAGGGCTGCCTTAAGATGTCTCCTGAATGTCAGATAGTTGTTTATCGCTTTGACATCTGCTGGAAGGGCGTTCCACAGGGCGGGCGCCACTACCGAGAAGGCCCTCTGCCTGGTTCCCTGTAGCTTTGCTTCTCGCAGTGAGGGAACCGCCAGAAGGCCCTCGGCGCTGGACCTCAGCGTCCGGGCAGACTGATGGGGGTGGAGACGCTCCTTCAGGTATACTGGACCGAGGCCGTTTAGGGCTTTAAAGGTCAACACCAACACTTTGAATTGTGCTCGGAAACGTACTGGGAGCCAATGCAGGTCTTTCAAGACCGGTGTTATATGGTCTCGGCGGCCGCTCCCAGTCACCAGTCTAGCTGCCGCATTCTGGATTAGTTGTAGTTTCCGCGTCACCTTCAAAGGTAGCCCCACGTAGAGCGCATTGCAGTAGTCCAAGCGGGAGATAACCAGAGCATGCACCACTCTGGCGAGACAGTCCGCAGGCAGATAGGGTCTCAGCCTACGTACCAGATGGAGACCTAACCAAGTTTTAATATGCTTGGACCAATTGCCATTGTGCCAAGTCTGCTGTGAGACAGTAAGAATCCCTCTTCCAAACCTCTCCGTCCAATAGTTTGACCCTAAGTGATATTCATCCCCACTATCACCAACCCCACCAATTATTGGGGCTTGTTGCACAAATAGGGACTGGAGGGATGTGCATGATTGGTGGTGATCCTAAGTGTGGGGTTACTAACATGGAGACAGCATCATCACACACCATGTTGTCTGAGTAAGCACCTTTCCCCATATATACCTCCTAGCCTACTGAAATTTATTTCTAAAGAACTGCTACAGAGTCTGTCAGAGTCAAGAGTGGTCAGAAACAATTAACAATTTTCCTAGCGGAATTTCCCTGTTGACTGAGATGAGATTCAACAAATTTTAGAGTACAGTGGTACCTCGGGTTAAGAACTTAATTCGTTTCGGAGGTCCGTTCTTAACCTGAAACTGTTCTTAACCTGAAGCACCACTTTAGCTAATGGGGCCTCCTGCTGCCGCCGCGCCGCCGGAGCACGATTTCTGTTCTCATCCTGAAGCAAAGTTCTTAACCCAAGGTACTATTTCTGGGTTAGCGGAGTCTGTAACCTGAAGCGTCTCTAACCCAAGGTACCACTGTAGAGCTCATTTAGTAGTCTCTCCCCCCCAGTTTGAGTAGATTAAGTTGACAGCAGGTCTATCTGCATTTCAATCCTGCTGCATTATTTGTTGCTTTTCATCAAGATTGTTGCGTGATTGTTATTTTCATTACAGCTTTATTATTCTCCATTCTGAGAATGTTTTCATTGAAATGCAAAGGATATTGTTTTTCAGACACTACCACGACTACCCACATCCACACCCAACATTTGGGAAGAGTGCACTTAATGTTCGCTTAAGGGATCTACCACCTAAAAGAATCAATATGCAGAGGAAGGAGATGGTCTGGTCTGTTTGGACCAAGTCCCCTATCAACACAGCACCAGCACAACCATCTCTTTAGTGCAGAAACCCTTACATGCGGAGGCATCGATGGGCACCCTTTGAACTGAGCCAAAACAATTCTTTCCCAAAGGCTGTTCTAAAATGGAAAAGTTGAGATCACTATGTATGTATCCAGCTAAAGAAGGAATCTGCCCACTTCCAAGCCATGGCTTTATATCAGAAAGACAGAAAGAAATGCAGTTTTGCTTCAGCTCTCTATTTTTGTCTCTGGATTCTTCCATTATGTGCAGCTGAAAGTTATTTTGGTTTTGCTGTATGTCAGAAAATAACATAGCTCTCCTTAAGGGGCTTTGATTCTGCTTATGCTATTCTGGTGACCTTCAGAAAAGGAGGTTTCTTGTATTCAAGGGCAGAAAGCAATGTCTTTAGTGATAACACCAGCACATTATAGGATGCATGTGTGGCATGAAATGTGTGACTTTCTAATTGCAATTAAATATATTCAGGGTGTTAATTGCAGCTGGAGGGCAAGACAGTTTGAAGGCTGCAATAAGGATTAGGAGCTAGGGCTGGTGGGGGGGGGGAGGAAGGCACTAGTGTCAGGGGTTGGGGGGAAGGCAGAGGGAGATGAAATCCTAAGGGTTACAACAATAAATACTTTTTATTGGCCCCCCCAAGATTCCAATTAACATTCTTCTTAGGAGCACCACAAGGATGCTTTCTAGTGTGCTGTGTAACTAAATTGGGGTTAGGGAAAATAAAGGAAGGAGGACCTGATCTGCCTCCCTGTAATGCAAAAACAGCACAACAAGAGTCTTATGCCCTAAAGCGAAGAGAAGCTGATGGAAAGCAAGCTACTTAAGCGAAATGTGGAATTCTGTAGGTTGTAGAGAGCACTTTAGCTTTATTGTCTAAGGCAAGATTGCTATTATATGGAGGCAACTACCTATTGGTTCCATATAGGCACTGGAGTTAGGAGAGGCTAAGGGGAATACCTTAACCATTAGCCAGAAATCCCAAAGCCAGGGCTGTGTGTACTTAAAGAAATAAAAACCCCAACTCTTGCTGCAAGGCAGCCCAAAATTCAGTACAAAGAGGTGAATTCTGATTATTTGACCTAAATCTAAGAAAATAAGAAAATTTGCATACTTGATCTCACATTGCATAATTTGCTTTGCTTCTTAAAACTATTATTCATTGTTGGTTCTTGTTCTGTCACAGGAAGAGGCAAGGAAGTATGCAGGGTACTGAAGTCCTGCCTTGCAATCATTGGAAATCTTATCCAGCCAACCCTTTGGCTTCTGAAATGAGAGTGGATCCACTTACCTTTAGAAATATGTTCACAGCCATAAACGCCTAGAAATTCACTTTGAAATTATACACAGTCCTGCTGAAAAATGCCCCACTCAGCCCCCAACCTTCAGGTGTTGAGTAGGTGTTGATTTTATTTTTTGTGTGCATCTTCACTTGAATGCAAGTTGAACCCTTCATATGATCAGGAAGCTTTCTTTATCAGGATCTTCAAATATTCAGAAAATTCTGCTTGCATTCACCTGAACATGAATAAAAGCTCTATTTGGACTTTTGCCACTCAACATGGGAAAGGTCAGGGACTGAGTAGGCTGGGTGACGGGCACCAGACATATTAGAGGCGGGGCTTGAGTACATGCCTCTGTCCCCATATACCAGGCATCCCCAAACTCAGCCCTCCAGATGTTTTGGGACTACAATTCCCACCATCCCTGACCACTGGTCCTGTTAGCTATGGATGATGGGCGTTGTAGTCCCAAAACAGCTGGAGGGCTGAGTTTGTGGGATGCCTGCCATATACAGTCAGAGCAGTCACATGCTCTGTCAAATGCTGAAACATGCCTTGGGTGATAATGGAGTCAAGTGTTGGTAGTGTAGTTTGGCTTTTGTGATTCTGAAATACTGTACTCTTTCCTGTAGTACTGGGTGCATTAAAAAAATAGCCATAATTTAACTGGGCACCGTATAAAGAAGTGCTTCCTTATGTCTGTACTGAATTGATTGCCCCAAGTTCTAGGATTAAGAGAAGGACTTCTGCATCCACTTTCTACACACAGTTAATTGGCCCAACAATGGCCCATTGGAGCATGCAATAGGCACACTGGTGAGGAGGTCTCTGCATAAGTTTCCTTCCTTCTCCACTTCCCCTAAAAATCTATCTTGTTCTAGGGACATGCTTTGCAACAATTGTCTTGATAAGACCATAATTATTTTCCAGGGGAGACAGGAGATAAAATTATCACAGCAGTGTCCCCAAAGAACTCACACATACAATTAGTGTAACTATTAGGTGTGTCTGCAGTGTGCCCTGTGTAGAAGAGTTGTTGAGGCAGCAAATATTCATTTGCCTATCAGAGACATGAAGTGCCTTTGAAACCTGCATAACTGTTAATATTCTCAACAGCAGGAAAGGGGTATTGGATTACCATTACACACTGCTGCAGTGAAATGTGTAGCTTGGCCCTGTTCATCCAAACTCAGGCATGTTTACTCAGAACATCACAAATGAAGCTTTCTTCACAGCAAGAAGTATTAAAGCTTAGAATGCATAGGTTGGAATGACATCAAAGAATACATAAGAACTATGTATGAATGTCCTGTTGAAGAATATGGGGCTCTGAGAGTCCAAGTTACACTTCTCCAGTTGAACCATGAAGGTCCAACTCTTCCAAAGATCTAAAAACTGGGAATTAGAATGTCAGCTTTGGCACAAAACAGGTGAAACCTGTGGAATTGTACCTGCATCATAAATTGTCAATAGCACTGGTAGTATCTCAGAGATATTTCATTGAGAGTTGCTCCTCAATATCTTGGTATTTGCTAATCTTGTGCATCAAGATGAAAGAGGGATGCAGCATAGACCCAAATACCCAGTTACCTGGACTATCTCCAAATCTAAACCTGTTTAGCACAGAACTGATCCACACCTTGCAAATTACCAGGATACCTGGCGGTGTTGCCCCATAAGTAAAATGCTAGCAGTATTAGCAATAATAACATGCAGGCTTTTGTCATGTTTGGTGGAGGTGTCCTTTGGGTCTAATATTTGGATTGGTTCATGAGAACTGCTGCAAAATATTTTGGTGGCAACAGATATTAGCACAGAACTGGACATCTGCTTTATGCTCCAAAGGAATGGAATGGTTCTTTCAATTCCTTGCAGCTGCAGAAATGGGCACGCAACATCAGAGAATAATATTAAAATGCTAAAAATATTATAAGAATTATTAATATTTAGGAGAGTGGGCTCACAGAAAACTGGGCCACCCTACTTTCAACTGCAACAAGAGGTCCTATTTTAATTTTTCTCTATATTGTTACTTCAGGCAGGGTACTTTTTACCAAAACTGAGATACAGACTTCAAATTTTCTTGCAGTTGCTGAGAGGCTCAGAGAATATTGTGTGTGAACCTGGAAGAAAACAAACAGCAAGCTATCAAAGTAAATAGCAGTCAGTTGAAAAGGCTGAATAGAGGTTAATTCAATTATTTAATGGATGTCTACTTCTGTTCTTTCCTTCGGGCAGCTGTGCTTTTGCATGTTCTGCTTTCCACTCCAGACATATCTCTTCAGAGTTCTTTCCCCTAACAGCAAGAATATTTCACCTTCCTTCCTATATACCTTAGTCTTCACCATTATGACAGTCTTCCCATACAGTTGGATGCCTAGGTTTTGCTGTGCCCACTGGTAATGTGAATGACACATTCAGTCCAGTAAAAATGTAGGATTTTTTTTTTTTTTGGGTGGGAAGGTTTTTAAAATATTAGTGGACAAAGCTTATGAGCAGGCTGTACCTTTATTTATCAAATGAGTAGTTTTAATAATCTCATACCTTTGGCATGCAACAGGGCCTGAAATTTTGGGCAACTTATGCCCATCATTGCTGCACCTTCAGCTCTTGAAACTACTTATAAGAGGCAGGGTCTGAGTATCTTAACCAGGTCTCACCAGAGTTGCTGCATATTTTCAGACTGGGGTGGCTTGGACACACAGTCCAGTCCAAGTATAAGTTACAAAGATGGGCCTCCTGTCAGTTTGCATTTCTTTGTACAGAAGGTATTGATCTGCTGTATAGAGATCTTTCCTATTTTATTGATTCAAGAGGGTTCTAGAAACTTCTCTGTGTGATATAAGCTAGTGCAAGCTGGAAGTTTCTAGCCGACAAGCAGGTTTCTATTCTGCCTAGAAAGAG
Source organism: Podarcis bocagei (assembly GCF_964188305.1). Taxonomy (NCBI): domain Eukaryota; kingdom Metazoa; phylum Chordata; class Lepidosauria; order Squamata; family Lacertidae; genus Podarcis; species Podarcis bocagei. Next base: position 42,129,847 of record NC_138127.1, read on the forward strand.
GCAGAAGGTTCTGATGTTTGGGTTATTCCTTCAGAGAAGCTGAACAGCTGGTTTAAACTGGTTCTGTTATCTCTTTCACTCAAGGTCATGCTGACTATAATAATAGGCCAGAAGGAACTTGAGTTTCACTTTCTATCTCTCTTTCTTTCTGGTATGGTGTTCTGTGCATAGTACAGCTTAGCGTTAAGGTTTTGGTCCTATTGTAAGTTATTGTAAGTTTAAGTTAAGACTGCTGCAGCTGGATTTCTTATGGGCAGTGCCAATCCTCAATGTATGGATTTTTGACCATTATGCTCATTTGCCTTCAGTAGCAGTAAAGTTCTGCCAGATAAAATACAATTGCCCCTGTTGTATTTTTGGGGGAATCCTGCAACGAGCTACGTTTATTTTACTCTGCTAGCTATACACTGGAATTTGCTCTGGATCAATATTGAGCAGAATTCTTGACACCTCCATCCTAAATCCACTGAAAAAATCTGGATATTATCAGAGTTCGGAGGTAATTTTGTCCTTATATAACACCTTGCTCCAACATGCTGGTTAGGAGAAGAAAGATAAACCTGTTAGGGGTTGCAACCATTTTGGGCCATGGAGTTTTGAGAAAAATAGTTGCTGTGGTGCATATGGCAGAACACAAATGGTTGCCATGGGGATATGGCATAGCACAAAATGCCTCCCACATGTAAAAGAGCAGGGAAAGAATGACAAGAGCACAAAATGGTGCATTGTTGGTTTTTGTTGGAATATTTACTGAGACCTTTTATAGGCTCTACAAGCAGTGCTGGAGTGGCAAATCTTGCTGTACATAATGGTAGCTGCAGCACTGCCCCATCCTATCAGAATGATGGAGATTCCTGTTCAAAAGGAAAGTGGACTTGCTTAAGGCTTTTTGCTTCAGATTGCTTTTTCTCAGCGCAGGACAACAGCTGTAGCAGTAAGGCTAATAGCTAGTTGACACTATGCACTGCACATTTACATGCTTTCCACAGCAGTTGAATGAGATGCTTGGAGAGGGGAGATATATTTTATAATGCAGCTGTCAAGACATTGCCGCCAGAAAGCATAACAGGTGACGTTATGTAAAATCCTATCCAGCTGTCAGATTTCGCTTAGATTTATGTTAGTTGGTGAAGAGATTGAAAGCAGTAATGGTCCTTCAAAAATAGAGGAAGAAGACCAAAGTTATATCATGGTACTGTGCATGTTTGTTTATTCAGAAGAAAGTTCAGGAGTTTCTTGGGTCTTTCTCCCGAGTATCTTTGCTAGGATGGGAGCCATGATGTTACATAATATGTTTGGGATAACATTGGTATGGGAAGGAATGTTCCACCATGTTGTGTTCTGGTTGGTTGTTAGAAAATGGTTGGGGTCTGTTTTAGGGGCTGACCTGAAGTTTAGAAGTTCACAGGAGGGTCAAATGTTTCGATTAAGGTACTTTAAAGATATAAGAGTGAAAGGTGGAAAGAAGCACAACAGATTTTGGGAATCAAAACTGAAACAGCATTCTGCTCTAAGCTTGAACTATTGGAAAGTGTTAGCATGGTTGGAGTACTGTGGCAGAAAGAAGGAAGGAAAAGACCTCTAAGGGACCCAGGGAGGCAAATTGAGAAGTATTGGTAGGTTAGGGAAATGGTCCAGAACAGGCATAGCAATATCAGCCCTCAGTCACTCCAACCGAGCCCCCTGGGAGTGCCCCTCAGAGCCACGTGTGCCATAGATCTGTCACATGCCCCTTAAACTAGCAACTTGCCACCAGGTGCACTGGTTTTTTTTATCCCATTGCCATTGCTGAAATAAGGTTTCAGTCCAGTCCAGTGAGCTGCTGTACATGGGTTGTGTGGGTGGACGGGTGGGTGCCATCTTGTCATATGCCCCAGGCAGTCAAATTTCTTTGGCCAGCCCTGGGTTATATAGAGAGATCATGGAGCACATAGCAGTGTAGATATAAAAACTTGTGATATTACATTTTGAAAGTTTATTATATATATAGTTTGCTCTGGATTTTGCTGTCCAGAGAATGCTTTTCTGTCACAAACACTTTCTTTGAAACATTAAGTTTGTATAGGCTTGTTGAGGTTTGCTGTTCTGCTTTTGCTAGGTTTTCCTTTAGCCATAAAGTGGCCCTAGAATAGAAAGGGGGGGGGAACCCATTCACTTTCTGTCTTCATCAATCATACTACGACAACCTATACAATCCATTGCAGAGTAAAAAGACAACCACTGTCTGACTGGGAAATGTAGCAATTGGATAAGTAATGCTTGAGAAATCAGTAGACTGTGACTAACTATGGTTGAGGACTTTGCATGTCTCATGCGAGCTCTTTAGTACTGATGCCAATATCCACTGACACTTCCCAGCAAAGGCAAGGAAGAAGCCTTTATTTACATTGTCATTCAACATACGTCAATAACAATAACACAAAATTAGAAAGAACAGTGTGGTTCATTTGATAGAAAGCTGGGGAGACCACATGCAAACAAGAACAGGGGTTCTATAGCTTTAACAAATATATTTGATATGGAAGAGACTTTTTTTTCATTACTTCATTTCTATTATTAAAGACTTCATTTGTTTTTCATTCTTAAAATTATATTCATTTTCTTATTAATTCAGTATTCTTTTATTTGTTTTCATTTTTACATTTCCTTGCCTTTCTCCCACACCCATAACATATTTTCCACTTCCTGCAGATGTGGTAGCAATCAGAACTGATTTGGTAGCAGCCATGTTATTTAACCAGAATGCCCCAGAACAATGTAACATACAAGGCATTGGGATGGGGGTGTGTGTGGTAATGGCAGCCACCACATAAAATGGTCTCTGTCTCTGTCTAGAATGCTGACATTTTTTCTCAGAACACCGCAGAATGATTAAACACTGGATATATTCTGGCAAAATAAAATAGCAGCTTCTAGGAGGCAACTGCTGAGAGGACATTGAGTGCTGATGGGGAAGGCAAGTCCACCCCTCCAAATGAGTTATGAATGGGTATGAATTGGGAAATGAAAGCAAACCCATATTGTTTCATAACATTAAACTTGAACCAACAACAACAGCACTTTATAAAGGCCGTAGACCAGCGTAAGTAGGGAGGGGTACAATCACTTAAAATCATTTAAAATTAAAAAATAAAGTTAAAAAAAACTAAAAGGAGTATCAACAGAATACAGTGTGTGTGTGTGCGCGCGTGTGTGTCCATAAGAATCCAAAAGAGGGTAAGAAGGTCTAAAAGAAGGGTTAGAAACATCAGACAAGAGTGAAAGAGTGCAGAAGGCTAGAATATATAAGACCACAGCTGTCAGTCTACAGAGCACTTCAATACGAGTGCTCATTATATCTAGTTTGTGGCACAGATCATCATCCGTCGAATCTTGAGCACTGCTGTGCAGCATCTGGCAACGTTGTATGTTGTAGCAAGACTGGAACTTGAACCAAGCGAACCCCATTCAACACAATTTTTTATTACTTGCAAAACTATGTGAAAGGTCTTGCATTCTCTCAGGAAGGATGAGGTTGAAGCACCAGAAGTGCAGGATGGCTTGTGATTAAAAGAAGTCCGTTTAATCTTAATGTTATACAGTACTTAGCTTTTTACCTGGGTGCATGTAAATAGAATATGAGAATCAGAAAGCAGAAGGAAGCCATATAAGAATGAGGGAATAGTCTTTGGGTGCCTCTGGATGGTACAGGCGGACATCAAGCTCATATCCAGATCTTTTGCAGATTACAAATAAATGGATAAATAGAATTAAAAGTGTGGGGTGAACAAATAATAAGGAAATGTGTAAATTTCCCACAGACAAATTAAGATGTTTACTGTCATATAATCACCCCATATATAAATAAGAATGAATGCTTAATAAAAACTGGGCATGTGCAATTGTCTCCAGTAAAGTTCCCCAGAGGAGTTTTGCAAATTGCCTAGAATTGGCCTTTTGTAAGATATTTGTTCATGTGATCAAGAATACAAAAAGGATTGGAAAACATTTGTAGAGTATTTTAAAAATCAGTAAAACAAGTGAACAGATTAGCAGGACTTGAATAAATTCAGCAGTAGAAGAGGAAGTAGGAGATAATTAGTAAGAAGTAGAACTAGGTAACTTAGAATATGTGGAAGAGAGGGAAAAGAAAAGATATCAGAGAAGGAGAGGAAGGTAAATACTTTTTTTTAAAAAGGTATTTGTTTATGTGAGTGTTTGCATTGGTGCACTACAGATCTTGTAACAGTTGAACCCCTATATGCGAAAAATAGTTTTACCTTGTTTATTATTACTATGCTAATGGTTATGTACTGGGTGGCGAAATTAACTACTGTAACTACATCTTAATGTTTACATGCAGATTGATGTATCCGTTTCCACTAAGAGATACAATTTCTCACTAAATATTAATTGGTTCCTTTTGAAGCAAAGAACAATAATATGACATTGTTCATACAAGTAATTGCATTCAAATTACCGTTGCAGGTTGTTTTTTCCTCATTTTAAATTGAGATCAGTGATACCAGTCCAATTCATTACCACAGTATTAGTCCATATTCAATACTAGGAACACAAGCTATATGGCTGAATTAGAAAAAATGAAAGTTTGGATTAAATTTTGATCCAGGTAACATTGGGAGATGGTAGCAGTGGGAATATGTTGGTCCCAAAAGGAGAAGCACAGAATTAAAACTACTTGAGATTAAAGCCTGGGGGAGGAAACTCCACTTGGGTTAAATAGCTGGTGGGAAAACGTTAACACTTCCTCTTCTCTGCTTATGGACATCCCTGCTTGAAGCAGCTTTCTGTGCTGAAAAATGGCCAATGGATTATCATTTGCGCTGCAGAATTTGCACAAGATTGAGAGTGGCTTTTCTCCCCATCTCTGATCAGAACACCAGTTGGCATCCTATTCTATTTTCCTATCCACATCCTCCCATTTGCTTTGGCTTTCTTTTAATTCCAACTCCCTGCCCTTGCAAAGTCATAGAAACATCTGATGTTTTTTTAAGTCACGAAAGGAAGGGGAAACAACATTCAAATGGCAGCGACAGAATGATGAAAAATGCAAGCTCTGAAATACTTGCTGGGGGGCAAGAAGACTTGCACGTGTCCCATCATCCGCCATGGCTGTGCTTAAACTGACTTTTGTTGCCATGCAAATCACAAACACCTCTTCGTCACAAATACGCTCTATTCAACCCTTTTCTTATATGCCGAGTGGATTGCACAGCCTAGGACAGGGATTAAGTCACAACCATGGGTTGAGAAGATCTTTCTTTCAGCCTGATTAGTATTGGCTGTAGCCGTGCCAATGAGAACAAGTGCCTCTGCCACTGAAGGTGCATCTAACAAGGGCAGCTGAGGCAGAGGTGCTGCACAGTCCCCTTCGCAAGCCCATAAGAGTGATCTGCTTTGCAAATTATTACAGGCTCCACCCCTTCATCTTCTTCCACATTTTTCTAGGACCCCAGTTTGCTTTTCCCTCTGCTTCCACCACACCACACATCTTTTTCTTAGGACTCAGTTACACAGCTGCAAATAAAACGTTTTAAATGTGTTTTAAGTGCAATATACAAATGTGACACTAGATGGTGATAGTGAGCTATGCTAAATTCAATGTTTTTTCAAAACGTTTTTTAATAAAGCATTTTCACAGCGTTTCTTTATATGTGTGTAGATTCCACCTTAGACGTATTTGCTTTCCATTAGCTCACTTACTTCTGCTAGCACATCCTCTTCAGTTTTTCTAATCATATAGGTAGCTGTGTGTGGAGTGGCAGAATTTATCTGTTGGCTGCTCTGCTGCAAGACCAGCCATGTTAGCCTGTTCTCTCTCTCTCTCTCTCTCTCTCTCTCTCTCTCTCTCTCTCTCTCACACACACACACACACACACACACACACACACACTGCATTGCAGTTTCTAGATGGGACACTTGAGTGGCCTTGCATACTGAAGATATTCCACACTGAAGGATTTGTATTGGATGCCTGAACATTTGAATGACCAGAAGTAGAATTTTAAATCTGATAAAATGTAAATGTTAACGGGGAATCCTCATACAGGGAGAAAATATACTTCAGAAGGCCAGGAAGTACAAAATCAGCATTTATTTATTTATAAATGTTGATTTAATTTAAGGCTATTTGTCCCATATCTTAACAGTATTTAACATTTAGGGAAAGTATAACTATGCCTGCAAAAACGAAGTATTGAGTTTTTGTGACAGTTTGTACCTAAGGCATGTTCTAATGCATAATTCATTTAAGCTGTGTCAGAGAACAAACTAGACCTAGAAAATTATTTCCTTAACAGCCTTTGAAAATCTAGAGTAATGCAAGGGGGTAAGACATGTTATTTGCTAAGTTCACAGTGGCTGAAATCTGTAATTGAATGTGCTTGCTAATTTAATTTCCTCTGCTTGTTCATGAGCAAAATAGCATCCTCTCTGATCTGCACAGATTAAAAGTGAAAGGACAGACTATTGGGGTGGGTGGGTCGGTTTGCTTATACCTTTGGAAACTAAAAAGATGTGTAGAATATGTAGAAACTCAGTGAATATGGACAGCTATAGATCAACATGGGTCCTTAATTTCAACATATGCTATGGTGGAGACACCCATTGAATGTTGACTGATATTCCTTCTCCTGTGTCTGACAAACGTACTAGACGCACGGTGGCAGAGAGGTCAAAACGCCTGACTGTATCCCTCATGAAATGAATGAATGAATGTTCATGGGCAAGCAGGGAGAGCATCACTGTTGAGGTTCAACCTCCCACCTGCCACAGCTAGTATTGTGCCAGAGGCAGTAAAAGTAGCAAGGCTGATCCTTCACTGTTGCCAGAATTGCCAAGAATATGGAAACATTCCTAGGGAAAAGAAAATAGAAAAAGCAAAGGGTGTGAGTTACCTCCAGAAAGACTGAAGGGAAGGACAGCAGTTGGCCATAAAAGTGGAATGAAACATTGAACCAGAAACTAGCAAATGGGTACCAAGTGTAAGTCATGTGGTTCCTCTGGTCAGTAATTATGGGGTTCCTGGCAATGGTAGTGGTTGCAACTAGGACTCGATAGTCAGAAAGATGCCTCATTTATGGTGGCAAGTTATTACAGGTGGGTTCTTTGTGGCATAGTGTATGTGTGAAGGTTTGTTCATGCATAGCCCTGATATTAATGACATATTTGCGGTGGAGCACTGCAGTGTAGGCTGTCCCCGCCCTACTTACACATAGCCCAGTGGAGCATAAGGACGGCACATGTCGATAGGAACTGCAGACATGTATTGGCTCCACACTACACATCGTGTAGTGGGTGGTGGAATGTTTGTGAGCCCTGTGCTTGTGTCACACAGGTCACACACAAGGTATCAGTTTCCCTTATCTCCTGTTTTCTTGCTCTCAGCTAGTCCGGCACGTTTAAATTTGCTTTATCTCAGATAATGTGAATTTGTTTATTCAGACTTTGCATAGTCAAAGGGAGTAGACAATAGCAGGTCAAATGCCAAACCCCAAATGACCCTACATCAATGACCCTATATCACATTGGATATGTGAATATCCAAGCTTAGAAACATGAAGCAGTATCATTCTGTAGTAGAGGCTCATCTATTAGGCTGAATTAGGCTGCCTTAAGTCAGACTAGTTCAGGTGTGCCACCAGCTATCAGTTTGCTCCTCCTTAGTCTAGTGTTGGTCCTTGTAAAATTCGGCAGGGAGAAGATGGAGGACAATTAGTTGGCTCCTATTCTCATTGGCTTGGGCTCCACTTACTGCTGGTCTCTTAGCTTTCCATCCCCCCAGTCCTAATGAGCACAGGCTGCCACTGGCACTCTGAAGAAGATTTTGAATTATGAATAGTATCATTATAAGATAACAAAGCTGTATTTAATTAAATAAATGGGAAGCATTGGTGAAATAATCTGCATTTTATTTAGGAGAATAGGTGAGGCCTTCTAAAATATGAATCACTGACACGTTTTATAACATTGGGCAGTTTGACATAAACCAAACAGTGCATTTGTTTGTTAAATGCCTCTTTAACAATTTTGCATCTCAATCTAAAGGATGATATGCCCCCTCCCTCGTCCCCCAAAATAGTATCACAGAATTAATTACAACATTTAGGAGATGACAAAATATCTGCTATATCAAATATATTTTGAAGAACAAAGATATTAAGGAGGCATACTCTTGGAACAGAAACATTTTAGTAGTATGCCAAGATGTGTACCAAATAACTATCCAGACGGAGAATGCATTCAAACACACAAAACAAAACATTTCCTGTCCTTGGTTAATTTTTATTTTGAAGAGCCTTTGGATGCAACCTTCATCACAACAAGAGCCTATTTCTTGCAGCCCACAGATATACAATAGTGAAATGAATTGGAGGTGTGGTGGGCAGGGCTGAAATGTTATTTTGTGTGTGCGGGAGACTATGTTTCTAATTCAGGCACCTGTAATCAACCACTGAGTGCCTATTAGGGCAAAATAATAATGTCCCATTGTCTGTTTAAATTCCCTTATTATGAAATTAATCAGAATTTCCAAGAGAATGAAATAGGCATGATAGGCTTGATGTCCTGAGATCTGGAGAAAGCCTTGAATCTAGTTGTGGCTTTGCCTCAGCAGGAAGTTCTGCTCACACAAGTTCTGTGTGGAGAGAATGGGTATGGAGTGATGACCTACAGGACGTACAGAGGGCTGGTGGAAACCAATAACCAATAGTGATTTAACACTAAGTGCTAAGGAACATAGCATAAACCCATTGTGGGAGCTGCACAACAGCACTATCAAACCCTGACAGTGTGTCATTGTTTCTCAAAACTCAAGACCAAACATTTCACTTTCTCATCCAGCTTATACGCAGTGTCTGCATGCCCTTCACTTTCCCTGTGCATCTTCTCTCAAATTTTCTCAGCATTCCTCTCCCAACTTCAAAATGGTGATTTGTCCCTGTTTCCCCCCTTTTACAGCCACTTTTTATTTTTTCATCTTATGACTCTGTTCCCCTCCCATTTGTAAAACATGTCCGCTTCTGTTCACTGTGTAATAATTCTCAGATCTTGTGTCCTTTTCACATAGCTTCCTAGCCATATTTATACTCTCCTTATTTACACACAAGTGCCTCTAAATCTACCAATTCCCACCATAGTATTTCTATTTGCTTATGCTTGAGCTATTCCCAGAGTGATTCATGTAGTGCTGCTACTTGGGCAACTGGGAGATCCATGCGGCACCTCATACACAGTGGAACTTGTGGAAAACCAGTCTTAGGTCGTATTCAAATGTTTACTTATCAACGTTAACAGAATTTTTTCCTGTTACCAATAGCTCTATTTTTATTTTATGTGTTCCTCCCCTGACCTTTCTTTCCTTTTCTTGAAGCTCTTAGAGTGCAGTCCTAATCTGTTGATGTTAATAGCTAGAGTAGGGTTAGAATGACACTTTGCTTCCTCTGTGCTAGTAGGGCAAAAATACTGCCAGGCTTCAGGTGATGGGCCACAAAACAGGGTTTTTCAAGGATGGGGGCAGCTTTGGATCTGCTGGATCCTGTCCCCCCCTGGACGCCCCAAAGGGCTACATCTTTTGAATCCCTCAGGTACACCAGCACATGGCATAGTGAAAAGGTAAGGAAAAAACATCTACCACCCGCTTCTATCCTAATCATTGTTAGCTAGCAGGACCTGATATGTGACGTCTGCTACTCCTTCCTGAACCCACCTAGGGATGCTGTACAAGGTGTCTAACAAAGCTTTATGCTTCTAATCCCTATCTCCTGTCAGAAATTTAACCATAACATATTTATCTTAAAACACTGGGACCTATATTTTTGTGATGAAGATTTTGTCTTTTAACACCAGGTCTCGATGCATTCTGGTAAGAATAGTTCTTAGACAACATCTCTTGTAGTCTTTGCTCTCACACAAAAGCATATATTTTTTTAGGAGTAAAGGATTTTGGCTAAAGATGTTGAGTGAAATTGTAACAATGCACACATTGAACATGACCCATGTAGAAAGAGACTCATTATATTTAATTCTTGGTGATAACAATAGGAGCACGGACAGGAAATTTGTTTAGAGCTATACATAAACAAAGCTACTTTTAGGTGCCCCCCTCCCAAATTCTCACACTGATAAGAATGTACCACAGCCACTAGGAGACATGCATTTTGTTTTGCAAAATCCCTAGCAACAAATATACCCATCTTTCAAAGTTAAGTTTCTCTGGATAAAACATGCAATTCAAGTAATGGTATATCAAGGTTTCAGATTAATTGGCTTTATGAAGCAACATTCAATTCATCTGCAAAGCAAAGCAATTAATATTTCTGAGATCAAGGGCCAATGTCTGATTCATACCACTTTGACATTGTGATTAAAGCTAGCTATTTATTTCCTGGTCTAAGCCCTTCTGGTATTGGAAGGAAAAAAAGAAGGAAATCGGTTCTCAAATGCGCTATGGTACTTTCTACAGTTAAATAACACTGAGAAAGTGAAATCTTCAAAAAGCCCAAATTAAAAAGCTAAAAAAAGTTTTAACTGAAACTCGCAATAATGAGCAACAAATGAAATCCTCAGGAAAACTTGTGCTAATTCTTTGGCTTAAAGAAAGCTAAACTGGCAGGTCTTTGGAAAGCCAATTCATCTATACTACACAATAGACAAAGCTAAGAAAAAGAAATGACAGAACCTTAAGGTTTCTGTGTGTCATAAGGTTGGAGGTAGATGCCATCCATCTACAAGAGGCCAGATCCTGCATTTGGAGTCTGAAACCTCTGCACTCATTGTTTAGCATAGTTCATTCCTGATCTAGGTGGTCTGATGACAAATTAATCTGACACCAGCTCCGCAATTTCACATCTTGATCAGGCACTGTTAAAAGTCTTGATGTTTCTTATGAGGTATAAAGTATGAATTATTTCACCAAGCGTGACATGATATCAAAAAGGTCAATCACTTTTGTATCTATAGATACAGTTGCATTGAGAGATATCAGAAGTGCCTTTTGCAGATACACTGAAAAGGCACTAGAGTTGTTGTTTTCCAAAACAACTTTGTTGGTTAAAGTTGTTATCCTTACTCATTTTACTTATCCATGGAAAAGTCTATAGCAAAGGAAGCAGTCCTGCAAGTCTGTACTTCCGATGAGCTATTCTTCTCACTAGGACAATTTACCATGTAGTTAAATTACTTAGGTCTCTTTTAATTTAGGCTTCTATCTTATACCCAGTGTCCTGGAAGTAAGCCCCGCTGAACTCAGTGGGACTTACTTTTGAGAAGCCATCCGTAGGATTGCATTACTAGGTACCAGTCCAACACATAGTGGACTTCCTCCCTTCCACTAGTGGTAGTAATTGGACTGTTATGAATTCCAGTCACTTCTAGCTTGACCTAGAGGTGAAAAAAAGAGATGTCCAAACATTGTCGCAAACTGGTCAAGTCTCTTAAGGCACAGTTTATCTGAAGAATTGCACCTTCCTATAAAAATAAATGCCAGTTCTATGGTAATGTTATCTTCCTCCTGGAAACATAGTATACACAATAAAGTTTACATGTGTTAAGTAGATTTGTCTAAACAAGTATCCTACAAACATTCATGAGGTTTGACATTGTAACTACAAGTGTAAAACAACGTAGACAAAACACGACTATATGGAACAACTTGTTTGCAAGGACACATTATTATTTACAGACTTACTGTGACTGACAATTGGAATAATGATATTCCGACATCCTCATCTAGACCAATATTGTGCATTTCATTTTGATGCTAAGAAATCAGTCTCGAAACATAAAATGAAGATAGATTAGGAGTTAGATGCTCATTTCAAGTCTCCAAACTAAACGTAATTAAGAGTGTAGTGTTTGTGGAAATGCAGCAAAACTGAGCATAATCTTACTTTATCTAATTGGGACAGTACCGCACAAAATAAGACATGTATAGCTGAGTACATAATTTGCTTCAATAATAGTAGCATAGTTTCCCACTGTATCTCTCCAGGGCCAAATAGTTAACTGGTTTTTCCCATTTATACATTGCATGCTAATACTGAATATGATTTGGAATAGTTTGGGGATAATGCATATGAAAAAATTTAAAACACCAAGTCCATGTCTAAAAACTCCTAAACCCTTTATCCTTCGTTTACCGGTAGTTCATCTCTGCCAGCCCAGCATATCCTCCATTTTTAAAAAGAAAACTGGGAAATAATTGAGTTTATCTTTACAGATACTTAAAAACAAATATATGGCAGGTTTTCATTACATGCCTCCAAAGACATCATCAGGTTGCTATACAGTGTATTAAGGACAAAAGAAAAGCTCCTGAAACAGAGTTATGATTCAGCAAATAACTTTGGCATTGATCCATTTAAATGAACACAAGCATAGATTGAGAATACTGTCACAAATTATTCTTCCTGTGCCTAAGTATTTTTGAGTGGGACATTTGTTGCAAATTGATACTTGGAAAATGCTTTTTGTTCCAACAAGACTTGAAAAACACAAGACGGAAACATCTATAAGAACATCCCCCTACACACACACACACACATACACACACAACTTTACTTTTTGTCAAGTACTATTTCAGCACCATGCTTCCCTTCAGGAAAGGAGTACTTGGAGATTCTCTAAAATGCTGTTACATCTCCCCTCTTTTTGCCTCTGCTCCTCTGGAGATGAGCAGACAACCTTTCCAAGTGCATGTGACCTATTGGATCACATTTCTATGATCACAGGTGCCAATGGATTTCACATGGCCCTCTGTAGAGGGCACAAAGTGCAAAATTGTCATAATGTCGCAGGTTGCGTGACTCTTATTGTTTTGGTGCCTTGGTCTTTGGCCCAGAAGTCTTTGGCTGTCCGGCCTTCCCTTTGTAGTCTGGAGCTGGAGTAACAGGGTGTTCGGATTTATGCCCATTGTATCCATTTACAAAGACACACTGATAGTAGCGGACAGCAGCTGGGAAGGAAAAAAGAAAAGAAAAAGAATGGTCACTAACATTTGGTTTTGGTTACTATTGCATTAAAGTGGCATTGATCTGAGGAAACACCAAGTTTACCAAAGTGTAGGTTGACATTCCTACTTTACTTCTATACTGACTGTTGTTTGACTCTAACTCCCATCATTCCTGACCATTTGCCATGCAGGGGATCAACAACATCTGGAGGGCCACAGGTTCCCCACACCTGATATATATTATACTCAGATAGCTCCCATATAAATCTATAATATTGTCAGGATTGACTTTCTTCAACATAGTTAGACCTGGTGCCATCACACCAAGGTGAATGCTAACCACTCCCTCCTGCAATCTCATCTCCCCCATGCTTGTTTACCTCTACACAACAAATCCAATATTATGACCTAGAAATGACATGATCTTTCAAATCAAACTGAAATTGAACCTCACATACACCATTCTTATTTTATTAATAGAAATGAGATACAGTAAGAAAACAATCCAGTTACAAACTCACATTTATCTTTCTTTGTTGCACTTAGATCAGTGTGTCCCTCTATAAAAAAAGTAGTAAATGCAAGGTTCTTTAGTAAAAAGAAACTTAAAACAATATTTGTGTTTCTAGGTCAATGATGGAAAAGGGGAAAATATAAAATCAGCACTGTTTGGGTGATAGAAGGTATTATTATTATTATTATTATTATTATTATTATTATTATTATTATTATTATTATTCAGGCACTGCAGCGGGGTGGCTAACCTTCTCCTGAGTCTTACAGTCAGTTCCCAATTCTAGATTCAGATGACAGGATTGGGCTGATAAGTGTCTGAAAATATCAGGCCTCTAGAAGGAAGGCGGTATGTGAACGGCACAACCCCAAAACTATGTATTTACGAGGAACTGTTCCTTATCAAATATATATATGCAAATATATATTTTTGCATAATAATTATTTGGACTTTCCATCATCTTCTGAAGTAACAAAGCTAAATGGAGTGTAACAGTATCCCTGGTTCCTGCAGCTAAAAGTATAAGCCCTTACCTGTATGTGTGTGTGTATCCTGTTCAGTTACCATGTATTATACATGTCCTTTCTCATCTGCTCTTGTTTATCATAGAATTATAGAACTGGAAGGGACCCTGAGGATCATCTAGTCCAACCCCCTGCAAGGCAGGAAAATGCAGCTGGCCCATACAGGGGTTGAACCTGCAACCTTGGCATTATCAGCACCATGCTCTAACCAACTGAGCTATCCAGGCCCTGTGTATCAACACAACCAGTCAAGTTTTCCAAGAAAGCTTTCTTCTTTTCTTAAATCCTTGTGCCATGCATATGTTGCATGATGCATTTTGAACTTGGGCACATACACCCAAGAAAAGATTCTCCATACAAGGGGGAACCTTTTTGTGAGTGAGCCTGTGGTGAGGCGAGCCTTTGCAGCCCCACAATGCCCCTTGTGTTATTTTAGTGTTTCTGGAGGGTCACATGAACCTCTCTAAAGACACACATGCACAGGGACACACATTCTCACTCGGCTAATTATCGAAGACACACCGATGAATAATTGCCACTTTTCCCTACACACAAAAGGAAGCCAGGTAAGAATGAGGTGTCGGTACTTGAGCATAAAACATACAACAAGAAGCTGCTCTGTACCTTCACTAAACCAATTAAATCCCTGCTCTGTTATGAAAACGCCATAAACTATTGATGCTGGTCTTCTTCAAAGTTGTTTAAAGACTGTAAAAAAATAAAATCAAGCCATGAATCTTGACTTGAATATAAAAAAACTGTTATTTTGGCTAATTAGAGGCATCTCTGGGCAATTCCACCATGAGCAAAATATGTAATGAGTTATGTGTGTCAGAAACAGGTCACCCAGCAGACATTTTTAATTAAAGCAAAGTAGTTTGGCAGAAATGGTGATGCAGACAGGTTTTTCTTAAGAGACAATGTGAGAAAACAAAATAATTATTCATTTGTATTGACACGTTAATTGAAGACAGGATCAACATTATGGATGGAAAATTCAACCTAGTGCTAAGGCAAATGTTTCATCAGTAGGATTTATTATTGCACAATGGTAAATGTCCTCCCTTTCCTCCCCGCCCTGCACCCCTGATTACAGACCCTTCATTTGGGTTAAGTCATTTTCTAATGAAATCAAACAATTTCAGTAAATCTATAGTGATGACAGGGCAGAAAACCTCCCTGGGCTTCTGCCTAAGCTACAAAGTACTCAGCCTGGGCATTGGGAGTGCGTTCACCAGCTATTATCCCTTCTTTGAACTCTTCAAATGGTGTGTGAAGGAGACCACTGCAGCAGAAATAAGCTGACCAAGAACAAAGGGGTTTAACCAAAAGAAACTGAGCTGTCCAAGAAGTGGGAGCCCCTGAGAAAGAAGAGGAACATCACTGGCAAGCAAACAAACCCTGAAGTCAGGACTGGTAGTCAAGAAGCAGATCATGGAAGATGAAGATATAACAAGCAAAGGTGACAATACGGGCAAAATACAGGCAAGAGGTCAAAAGGTGCTAAGACCTAACCACTCTCAGCACTCTTAACAAACTACAACTTCCAGGTTTTTTTTTAAGGGAAGCCGCAACTGTGTAAACTGGTATCACAAGTTGAGAGTGGGGATATGTTCTACTTGGTCTAGTTCTACTTGCTAAGCAATATATGGACCCTAAAACATATGCTGCTCATTTGACCATATTGCAGGGCTAGAAGGAGTCCTTGACATTTTCTTTACACATTTTGTTTAATAAATTAATGTTTTATCCTTATTTCTGAAAAAACCCTGACTCATAAATTAAGGGTATCTTGGGGTGCAGCTAAACTTATTGATTTTGTCTTCATTTGGCAACCATGACAGGTTAATTATGGGGATTGCAGGTCTCAATGAAACATGGTTTTATTTGCTAATCATAACATTTGCTTTGTATTCTCTTTATATCAGGTCAGGTTTTGTTGCAACATCTAATTCATTGTGTAATATTATCCCTTGAGAAT
Source organism: Podarcis bocagei (assembly GCF_964188305.1). Lineage (NCBI taxonomy): Eukaryota > Metazoa > Chordata > Lepidosauria > Squamata > Lacertidae > Podarcis > Podarcis bocagei. The sequence continues at coordinate 42,145,815 of NC_138127.1, forward strand.
GTACTTTATGTGGTAACTGCTGTGAACCCCCCTTTTTCGCACAGCTTTTCTTTTGTTATTTTATTCTATTCTTTGTTTCTTACCAGATTTCTTTTTTTTAAAGGAAGATGGAGGTCCAAAACATCTGGAGGGGAGCCAGCTGGGAAGGCTGGTTTAGATGCTACATTTATTTATTTGTTTTTCTTTAGATCCACACATACTTCTCCAACCACCCTAGTCTTTATTGTTCATTGGCACTACAGCAGGAAAAAACCCCTCAACCTCTAGGCCACTGTTGGCATATTTCAAGATGCTGGGGGAGATGATGAGCAAGTTCTACCTTACACATAACAAAATGAAAGGTCAAAAATGTGCCAAGACAATTCACCCACCTTTTAAAAATGTCAGTCCCTAGAAATACTAAATGTAACCTATTAGGTAGTGGGTTGGGGAAAGCCACCCATTTTTGAGGAAACCCCATTATCCTCTTTTCTGTCTGGACTGTGCACTAAAAGAAACCCTTGAGAAACCACACACATCTCTAATAGAAACTGATGGCTTGTAATTGAAGCACAGTATCGTATGACTTTATGCTGGGAGGTATTTTGCCTAGCTTGGGTTCATGGATGGATGCCTAATGCTGCAGAAGTCTCCCCCCTCCCCTGCCAACAACTGAGGTTAACCAGAGTGTGGTTATATAAGACTCTCTCTGTGTTCTTCTGATGAAAGGCAAACAGCATTAGGCTCTTTTGTGGGTGTTATGATGGAGGGACGTTTTTTTTGGGGGGGGAGGCTGTTCTTTACATGAGGAACACACACACACACAGCAAGAGGCAGGCATCTCCCTCCCCTGCTTCACTAATTGTAAAGGGGCTGCCATATTTGTAATCAAGTAGGCCAGTGGGCAATATTTAAAGGGTTTCTACAATGTGGAAGATGTACCTTTTTTAGATGATCAGGAAACAATAACTACCATTCTGGCCTACAATAAAATTTTGCTGGAGTCCAAAAAGGAAAAGAGATTGTCACACCCTCCACACAGAGATATCCTCAGATAATTGCACAGGACCTTAATCTAACGTTAATCTCAACCCCTATTTGGAATTGAAAATATGATTCCTGGTTGTGCAGTGTTTATACACCCCCAGTTTTTAAAGAGTGTTATTGTCCTCAATTTTCCTCTGCCATAGGTTGGGTATTGAATAGATCACCTATGTTTGGGGTAGATAAGAACATAATAAAAACAAAACCAGGTCTAATCATTTCTTCAACATGGAAAGTTAACTAATTAGTCTTAGAGCCAGTAAAGGATTATATTCAGTTCTGGTTTGCAAAGTGCAAAAAGATACACACAGATACACTCATTACTTCTCTGTGACAATAATCCCCATCCATTTAAAAGAATGAAAACGCCATCACTGGCTTGTGAATTACATCATTAAGCTAAAATAAAATAAAAAAATCCTTCCTGTAGCACCTTAAAGACCAACTAAGTTAGTTCTTGGTATAAGCTTTCGTGTGCATGCACACTTCTTCAGATCATTAAGCTGTCATCTGTCAGATCTCTTCTTACAGTTTGTAAGTCTTAACGTTTGCATTGCCCTGAACCTAAGCACTGGTATCAAAGTGGGTTGGAAATTTGTAGTTTTCTAACCCACTAGCCCCCTTCATGGATCACTGCCTTGTCATGGCAAAGGGGCTTGAATAACTCAGAGAAGCTATGAGCTATGCCGTGCAGGGCCACGCAAGACGGACAGGTCATAGCTGAGAGTTTAGACTAACTGTGATCCACCTGGAGAAGGAACTGGCAAACCACTCCAGTATTTTGCCAAGAAAACTCCATGGACATAAAAAAGGAGAAGCTTTGAAAAGAAAGTGAGTTTCTCCAAGATATGCTCTGGTTCATGGGGTCACGGAGAGTCGAATACAACTAAGATGACTAAACAACAAACCCACTAGCATAAGGGATTTAGTATGCCAAATTATAAGAAAAAAACCAAAATATAATGCAGGATAATGGGGATGAAGACTCATGTATTTAAGGCAATTCAGTCACTGTAACATTCAATTACCTGCATCTTTCCATTTGGTAGGGGTGTGCATTTGTTTCTGTGGGCTTACATTTTCTGTTTTAGCTACCAGCAAACTGCCACCAACCTTAGCAGCAAAATCCAGGAATTCTATCGAAGCAACTGCAGTGTTCCATGCACCAGAAACCATTTAGTTATGCTGGCCACATGATCCACAAAGCTGTCTGCAGACAAATGTTGGCTCCCTTGGCCTGAAAGCAGAGATGAGTGCTGCACCCCATAGTCAAATCTGATTGCACTTAACTGTCCAGGGGTCTGTACCTTTACCTTATTGGAAAGCCTGATTGACTGTCTGGTGTGGTCCACATGGAAACCACAGTGTCTAGAATTTCCCATTATTTCTCAAGTGCAAGTGGCAACAAAACAAAACCCTTCGCTCTTCTGAAAATTGACTTCTTGTTCAAATCCCATAACAGAACAGCAGCATCAGGAGTAGTACATTTATATTTTAGGGTTAAAAATGTATTACATTTCCTGATAGGCCTATGAAGTTTTCAAGGGCAAATGACTCATTCTTTCTCAGTCCCTGACAGAATAAATAACAATATTTTTGATAACCCAAGTTGTGTTTTGTACAATACTGACATGTACTATATGTCACCTGAGAATCAAAGAAGTTTGCAGTGTTGTTAACCCTAAGCAGAACTTACTTGCTCTTGCAGCTTTTGAAATCTTGTCTGCAAAGGAAAGAAAGTTGTATGTCAGAGAGACAGAGAGAACTTGAAAGACAATTGAACAACATAACAGCCACCCTCTTTGCTTATTAATACAGGTTTTGATGAAGTTAACTCAGATGAATATATGAAGTTGTCAGGCAGTGATGATGACAATATGCCCTTGAACAACTTCTTTGATAATGTGATTGGAGACTGTTGCTTTGCCCAGGCAAACATCTAAGAAACCCTACTGTTATCTACCACGGTGGGTGCAAAGGGTAAACGTGTTTGAAAAAATGATAAGCTCCAGCAAGAGACACAGCTTCACTTGTCTTCCTACTTGCTACCTAATTCATTCATCTTTCCCTGGGGTGTAACTTTACTTATTAGAATAAAGAGCAAATGTAAAGCTCCAATTTATGCGATCTGCACTCAGACTGCAACTGATTCGTAATACTAATTTAAGAAAACACCTTTAATATGATCTAAACATGCATTAGGCAAGTAAAATGGCACATAGGTTGTTATGTAGGGCAAACAGTTGGCTTCTGCCACTGAAAAATGAAGAGAGCCATTGTTGTGAGTGGTGGGATCCTGGGCATGTACTGCACTTGGGAGTGATTATGGGGCTGGCAGATTGGCAATCCAAACTCAAAGTATAGATTCATAAACATGCACTTCATTTTTTATTACAATGGAGTCCAACCTGCTCTGGTTGTAGCTCCCAGGTCAGCCAAACAGCTAGTGACTACATCTCTTCAAAACCAGTCTCTCTTTTATGTACCACATGAACATTTCATTCCTCACAGAATGCTATGGGAGAATCCTGGATGTGTGTGTGAATTGCACCAACTAATAATCTATACTTTGGGAAGAGAAATGTGCAGTTAGGTGGATTTGTACTGTAAACAGCACCACTGAGGACTTCCTTCTTTTTCTCATGTGTTTTTGTAGGGTGGACAAAAGTGGAAAGAGGACACACTTTCTGTATTAATCTGTTTTGCTCACTAAAATCCATCAGGGATATAAGAAATCTGTTTATCTCCAACTGCTTCAATTCACATATGTGGTTAATAATTTCAAGTGAATAAAGCTGATTAGCAAATCCAGTAGGATCATGTGCAGGAACATAGACCACCAGTACAGTGCTGTCAAGTAACATGGGAAATCTTATCTGAGCAAAAAAATCTGGTAAAGTAGGGGAGTGGTAGAGTTATCCTGGCCAACTGACATGACAGTAGAGGTGACCAGTTTGCCAAAGTAACAAACACTGAACACAAACATGGGAAATCATCATGTATGATCCTTGGCTCAAACTGAGAGAAACTTGTTTGTAAGTTCCATTGAATTCAAAACTAACATTCAGTTATGGCATATTATGCCCATTAATAGACAAGACCCATTCATAGACAAGACCCATTCTTAATTGGATTTAAGAAGGCCTATTTTCTCTGGGTTGGCTAATGTTTATATGTTCATCCCTACTAATATTCAGCTTGAGCTGTACACATGTAGCCATTAGAGGACTGGGTGACTTTGGAAACTTAGAGCAAAAAACTATTCATTACCTGTTGTCACATTGTGATGGTAGTGGGTTTCTTTTACTGCTGGGACTGTTAAGCAAAACAGAAAGATCCAATTCATTTACATTCCCAAGGTCAATTTAGGCATTAAAGTTCCTAATTAAACCTACTATGTTTTCTATATGTTGTAAGACGCCCAGAGTGCCTGGGGAAACCCAGCCAGATGGGTGGGTTATAACAACAACAACAACAACAACAACAACAACAACAACAACAACAACAACAACAACATTTGCATATTACCCTGTTAAGTCACATGCATTGTGCAGGTTAAAACAACAACAGCAATAATATTTCTGACACTAATATCACATTTTGGTGCCCTGTTAAACACATTTTAATTTCTAAGAAATCATTGGAATTGGGCATTTAAACAACACGCTCAATTAAAAAGCAAAACACAAAAAATAAGGAAAGGGACATTCTTTTGGCAATTTGCTGCAGGATAAGAGGTTCTAATAGGATACTTCACAAAAAACTATCTAAGCAGCATGATTCTATATAGATTTCGGGCCCCAGAGAGATCAGACTGGCCTCGACCTGAAGATCGTCACTTGTCCAGTTTTAATTTTAATTTGTTTGAATTAATTGTGGGATGTATCTTAATTTATTGATCGCTTGTTTTTATGCATTGTCTTACTTGTATGATGTTAGCCGCTCTGAGCCTAGCTGTGAGCCCGGGCGGGATATAAATAAATTATTATTATTATTTGTACCAATGTCTCTAAACTAGGGCTGAGCCCAGGTTTCATGTTAATCTTCATGCCAAAATCTGTATTTTAACTAGATCAAATCTTTTCCCAAATATGCCTACAAATTACCCAGAATCGGAATATGTTTGTTCACCCCCACCCTGACAACCCAGAGAAATAGGACTGTTGAGAGGGAGCTTTGTAATGCTACTGTTTAGTTAATGGCAGTAGAAATCTTAGAGCTTGCTAAAGCTTCAGGGAGATGAAGGGATACAGCTCAGGGAAGCTCCTGAGCCTTGGGAACTGTGAAGTCTCTGAGCTACTCTAGAAGTTGTAAGTTTCATAAATGCTACTATTAATATCTGACATTGTATCATCTTGTGAACATCCACACTTAACAAAGGAGGTCATCTGCAATTCTTCTACAGTCTGGACATGTGCAATCATGGTTACAATGTGCAGAATTATGGGGAAGAAAAAGCACATCCTGGTCTCTTGGAGCTATCATTCTTGGGTTAGAGAATCATTTAGAGATTATTGCTTAAGAGCAGAAAATGTTTCAATTGGCTGCTGAGAACTGAAAATTAAGAACATTATATCTCGCCTTTTAAAAAGAAATAAATTAAGGGTTGCATCCAATGTTATATTTCCCTAGCTGTCATTTGAAAATACTTATAAGGAATCCACCATGAAATATCACACATCTCTTTCTGTTCTAGTAAAAAAATTATGGGGAGTGCATTTGACAAAGCTCCCAGGAGCACCTCCAAAGTTGCTTCCTCACTAGAATCTTGTAGCATTTCTGAGGTGTTGCACTCCTTGGGTAATTAGCGGAAAGTAGAATTTAAATGGAGCTTTTACAGAAGCTCTTTATACAGCATTATAACCTATTTCCCCCCATGATGAAGAAGTTTCTATAAAGTATGTTCAACGAAAGTCCTGTTGACAGGTCCTAGCCACTTAGTGATAAAGAGCCACACTATTGTGTCTCATTCAGCATAGCTTACGTTTTGGAACATCACAACAAAGTGTGCCAAAAGCTGGCTTGGTCTGAATTCAGTGTGTGGAGATGGCACAGATTCATTTCTCGAAGCATTGGTTGATATGTAAATTTTATTTGTGTGTTTTTTGTGTAGCTGCCACAGGTTGGCACAGCACACATTTCCACTATATATATAAGATGTACAGAGAGATAATATTTTCTTCAACATGGAATGTAAATCAGCTCATCACTTCTGGGCTGCCATACGACCGATACTCATGCTTCACACTTCTTTCTACAGAGCTGTTCTCCATGCAGGAAAAATAAATAATTGTGTCAAATGTTCCTGATATATCCCAATGATGGAGGGCGGATGGCATATAATAATGTGATGTGCAGGCCAGATAATTCTTTTGAGTATACAGGCATAGAAACATGTGCGTCAGCCATCTCTGTTGGGTGAGTTCTGCAGGAGTTTGATTTAATTGCTTTGTAGGAAAGCTAAGCACACCCTTATTATTTTAGCTGAATATAATACTCTAGAATTTTGCTGTTCTTCCTGTCACTGAAAAGAAAATCCCATGAAATATAAAACCCCTGATTTATGGCTTACAAGGTTTTATATGTAGCTCCTTGTATTACCTGTGACCTTTTTTTCTTTAAAATGTGCCTTCTCCACTTTTTTCCCTGTGTAGATCAAGAAGTGAGAAATAAAGTACAGTATAAGAAGCTGAAAATCAAAATATGCAATGCACATTGCTGATTCTTTTTTCGGGATGGGGGGAATTAGCACATCTGCAATATAACGACCGTTTAAAGAAATCGAGCCCTTACCTTCTTTTTCCTTCAAAGGCGTCTCTTTTTTCTTGGCTAGGGAGATTTCCAAGGCATAATGATTAAACCTTAGTAGCCTTGAATATTTGCACACTTTAGTTTTAAAAGCACCTGAAGGACATGTCTGCTGTGTCACTCCGTCAGCAGTAGCAAGAGCGAATGTGACCAGCAGTGGCCTAGTTACTATATTTGCACCATTCTATGCTGCTCTATGGACTTCCATTGAGCCATATCTCAAAACCTTCTGGAATACACATATGCTCTTTTTCAGGCTTCTGAGAACAGAGTCAATCATCTGTGTCTTCACACAAGGAGGCAGATTGAAATTAACAAAGGTGCAGTGCTGCAGGCACTTTTGCCATTCCCTGCTGAGAACAGCAGCAACTATCTGGCAGTCTGCCTTGGTTCATCCCCCACCCCGCCCCCACCAACCTGATCTGGCTCACTTTAATACAGCTTGGTTGAGTGTCTTCTACAGCACAAACCATCTGCTAAGCTGCAAGCTGGGCTGCCACTAATCAGACCAACCTAGATCAAACTCCTAAGGACCTGGCGTGCCCAATCCTATGCAGAAGCAAATCCCACTGATTTCAATAGGACTTGCTCCCAATAAGTCTCGAGTTACATCTGCAGCAACTGTGAATGAATAAAATAAACCGACAGTTTCAGCCAAATCCTTTGATAAGGCAAGTCTAATCAGTTTTCATGGAGCTCAGTGGATATGGCAGTTTTTATGAGCTAAAGATCTAGAAATGCTAGGCTCCGTTAAGTCAAATGGTGAACCTGTTCTTATTGCTCAATATCTAAGGGGGGGGAATCGTGTTTACCTGCTACTGTGGTTTCAGCTGATGGTTCTTCAAGGAAGGTATGCATGAGTATATGGAAATAATAATAAAAAATTAGAAAAATTGGAAGGAAATAAGCAGAAGATCTTGATAATTGGATACGATGACACTTTTGTTAACATATGCATGAGCTATTAATTTGACACTGGGCACATGACTTTCCTGGGTCCATGCATAAAAATATCACATTTTAAAGGTAAACCCTACAACCCTATGGGGTGTTGCTACCAAGCACATGTTTGGATTCAAGTCTATGTAATTTGGGAAATGCAAATCTTTAATAATGGGCCATCGCAATCCTTTTCAGACTCAAAACACTTAAGTCAGACGTTATTCTCCCATGATATAATGAGGCATTGTTTCTGCTTTGGTACATATTCTGGTTTCTCTGTGAACCTTCCATCTCTATTACCTTTGAGATCACTGGAAAGAAACAAAACCCAGCACTACCTTGTTCAAATACTTCTTCCAAAATAATCTTGGCATCAATAATGGCATTTCTATGATAATGAGATAATCACTGTTTCATTAGAAAAACATTGTCTCCTATTTTAGGCATCAAGTCACAACAGAAATTCTTTTAAAGCAATCAGCATGCATTAACAATTATTTTAATGCGAATAAAGCTTCTGATGTTGCAAAATTATCAACTCGTGCCACAGGCAATTAATTAAAGATAAATGGAAATAGGATGAATTAGTAATTATTTTTTAAAAAATACAGTGCTAATTAATTTCCTTGATTGCTATTATTATCTATGTGTAGATAATTTAGGGTTTCCTTTAAGTGCAAATATATTTGCATGATCTAGCACAAAGATTACAAAGAGGTTATAAATCCATTGTTAATTAACTTGATATATTTTGAAATCCTGCGCTACAACAGTCTGTTGTTATACCAAGAGATGTGAAATAGTCACTACATTGATAGATTTGGTTGTATAAATATTTCTGAAGTTTCACCCTTTCACTTCACAGTGAGATGCTCAGCAAATCTTTAGTTAGATTGAGCCAGTAAATAATGTTGGTTGTCATATCAGTAAACCAAAACTACATGAACACACTCTCTGTGTGTTTCCTAGGATAAGGCAGAACAAAGTACGCATTTTGTGGCAATGTATTCTAGACACCAAATTCTGCTCATTAAAACAAACATTCATAAGGATCGCTGCCATCTGCTGGCTCCATTGGGAATAGCACAGCAAGGATTTGCCAGAAAATTTTCACCAGTCATTCTGTTTTCTTTTTCTTTCTTTTTTTGTTTTGCAGCAAAGTGCTATCTGACCACAGTAATTCTCTAATGGATACACACTGTTTCTAACCCACTGGGCAGTCTGCATAAATCATAAAAAGGTATACCTACCAAGAACAGCAGCAGCAGCAGCTCATATTCTCTCTCACAATCTATCCAAAACCCCGCTTAATTACATTTAGATTGCAGTGCGGCCAATTCTTCCTATTTTACTTAATATTGCTTTCCACAAAGCAGTGAATCATTATACATATTTCATGGACTTTCATCGATGGGAATTGAATCAGGATCATCAGGATAATCCTATGCTGTAGGCCGTGTTATTGCATTTAAATCTCGCCCTTCCTCCAAGGAGATGGGAAATTTCTCATTTTACCCTCACGCCAAATCTGTGAGGGAGGTTGGGCTGTGAAGTGGTCAGTGGCCCAAGGTTAGTGTTCTTCATGGGCAAGTGGGGCTTTAACACGAGATCTCTTTATTTTTAAAAAGGCATATGTATAAAACACCTCCTTATAAGTGCAAAAGTGCAAAATATTCTTCTGCATGCAAATTGCATTTACAACACATGCCTGCCTGCTCAGAAGCAGAACTCAGTGAGCCTTCCTTCTGAGCAGAAATGCATAGGATGTGCCATAAACTCGGGAGGTTGAATTCTGCATTCTCTTTACTGCTAGTAGCATTTGCTAAGTTAAGTTCTGCAATTACTACTACTACTACTACTACTACTACTACTACTCTACTAATTCTGGGACGCGGGTGGTGCTGTGGGTTAAACCACAGAACCTAGGACTTGCTGATCAGAAGGTCAGCGGTTCAAATCCCCGCGACAGGGTGACCTCCCGTTGCTCGGTCCCTGCTCCTGCCAACCTAGCAGTTCGAAAGCACGTCAAAGTGCAAGTAGATAAATAGGTACCCCTCTGGCAGGAAGGTAAACGGTGTTTCCGTGCACTGCTCTGGTTCGCCAGAAGTGGCTTAGTCATGCTGGCCACATGACCCGGAAGCTGTACGCCTGCTCCCTCGGCCAATAAAGCGAGATGAGCGCCGCAACCCCAGAGACTGTCATGACTGGACCTAATGGTCAGGGGTCCCTTTACCTTTACCTTTTACTACTACAACTACTACTACTACCCCACCCTTTAAACTATGCTTCCAGGGTGGGTTACAACAACACAATGTTAATATTAAAACACAATTTTAGTATTACACAATACTAAAGCCAATTTTAAACAACCCAATGTTACAGAAATAAGGTGGATCCTGAAAATATCAAGGTGTTCTTGCCAGAGAAATGAGGGTAGGGAGAGGCTTTTTTGCCAAGTTCCCTTTCCTCTCGCAGCTCCTAGTGTCACTCTCCACACTGTTCTGAATAGTAACCCCAATATCTGGAACAGATTTCAGGGGGGGGGGCTGCAGGGGGAGGGATGTAATCAGTGAAATTGCTTTCCCCCCCCCATTTCACTTGTGGGGTCCCTCTGCTAGAGTCAGAATCTTCTGCACTTATTATTATTATTATTATTATTATTATTATTATTATTATTATTATTATTATTTATTAAATTTGTAAACCACCCAATACCCGCAGGTCTCAGCAGTAGCATAATTATCACGAATATTTCAGAGGAGTAAATAAAGAAAAACAGAGAATAGCTCTGTTACAATGCATGCAAAGTTAGTTTTCTATTGTTATAAATGTACTATGGCACATACTTTTAGTTTCTTTAGGCTTGGCTGGAAAGAAAAAGAAGAAAGAAGCATATGAGAACGGAATGAAGTGAGAGAGCTAATGCTGAGGTATAGGCCTTGGTTTGAACATACCGCACTGTGTATATTCTTGACATACATATTAGAATGTGGTGGTACCCTTTAGAAGCATAATTTTAGTTTGATATTTTAATTATTTATTATTATTATTATTTAAATAATAATTAAAATATCAAACTAAACAGTTCCAATAGCAAAAGGACTTTTAGCTGGGCAACAGAACTTCGTCCTTCCTCACTTGCCACCACATCTGGTCCTCCCTCAAGCCTCCAGAACAGATTTGTTTTTTTGGGTGGTGGTGCTGGCAGCGAGCTTGTGATGAAAGGAGGTGGTTGGGAAGTTAAAACTTCTTGTGCTAGTGGAATTGTTTGGATGGATACCACACATTGTAATTATGATGGAAACAATCACTGAATATTTGCAGTTGCTCAGATACCTGTATAATTCACCTGATTTTTCTGTCCCACCTATACAACATTCCAGAGCATCTCTTGAACCCTCCAGAGCATCCTTTGTGTATGTTTGCAGGGGAAGCAGCCAGAAAAGGACCGCTGTGCAAGAAGAATTCTGCTCAGTATTCTCTGGATCTAACCAGATGCATCTGTTGTCACTCAGTGGTGTTGACCCATTCTGCTACAACTAACTAAAGGAGTTGAGAACCTGACCAGAGTAGGTCTATGACTAGCTGGGCTTCCTCTAGCAGCCATGTATATCCTTTAAGCTCTAACACTTAAAGTGCCAATGAAGGTTTCTGATCATGTTAGAGCCCATAACAAAAAACGGCCCTACAAATGGACCCATTATCTTTCTGTCACCCCACCCCAACACCCAACTCTAATGGAAAGGAATAGCACGGGGGGGGGGGGTGTGTGTGTGGCTATCAAAGCAGTCTGGATGTATTTTAGGTGGGAGCTTGTTTCTAATGAAATTGGAATGTGTCCTGTTTCAGGAGAATACTCTTAATATTTTGCATAGGTCAAATACAATTAGCTTTTTCGGTATCGTATACAGTATACCACGTGTAAAGATACGAGTCAAATGTGTAAGAGGGAATGTTGAATTCATGGACCATACTTTCATATGTGGTGAGACTTTGTGAAGGTGTCCAAAAATTGGTCTGAAGTATATTTCGGAATATTCAGAATTACTGGGTGGATGATACAGATCTTTTCAAATAATCTGACAATCTTTCCAGGGTGTTACTCAAAGATTTGACTGCCTTTGTGCTCATATCCGCTAGGCTTTGAAACACTGTTCCCTTGGAAGTCCACGATAAGCTGTTCTGAGAACTTCTTGTCTGACAACAGGTGATGTATATTGTATAGAACTGCTGGGAAACCTCCCCATCAGCACTGTCTTTCCAAAAGACTAATCAAGCCAAATGCTTTGTATTCAACATGACACCTCTCTACCTGGTGAAAATCTGCTAATCCTTTTTGGAAATACTTGTTTTGCTCACTCCTGTCTGACTTTCATCAGAAGAGTTTTTTCTTTTGATCTCCTAACCAATTTCTGTTGGGTTTAGTATTCTTCCCCTTGTTTCCCTCCCTTGTTTCATTGTTTAATTATGTATCAATCGTTTTAAAGATATATGGTAAAAAGAGTTTAAAAAGAGTTTGAATATAGAACAATCACCAAATAGTCTTAGGTAACTGGTAAACATTCTCTATGGAGGTCATTACTGATTTGATTAGAGATGGGAAAGCAGAACAAGCTGTTTGCTTGCTTGCTTGTTTTTCTGGCATACATTTATGTTGAACAGGAATAATGCCAGGTGCCCAAGGACATATTAGTCTGCTGGATTAGTCAGCTCTCCTTCCTGCTTTGCCAGGTGACTGTGCAACTATTACAATTTTCTTGTTTGTTTCTGTGTATCAAATTTGAAATGGATAGGAACTGAAAATAGAATATACATTAGGCGTGGGGGAGAATTTTGTTTGGTTTGCATTTTAAGCAAACCAATTTAATTCACACCTCCGAGACTAATGGAACACAATTATCCTTCATATTTCACACTAGAAAGATTATGGGAATATTTCACTGTTGATCATTCCACCAGCACAAGCATATTTACCTGCCAGATGGAATAATCTACCCCTGTCCTCCCCCCATGCACTGTACTGTGAGTCCTCCCCCCCCCCCCTTGAACTGATGGTGACACACACTGTGTGTAGGGTAAGCAGTGGGGGAATAAGTCCCATTGCACTAGCAGCACTCATTGTGCTGGCTCCCACTAAACAACTATTGAATATGTGCCGATGCATGTAAGGATAAAATGCATTTAGTGATGCATAATTTGGGATGAAATACATATTTAAATAAAAATGTATGAACTTTCTTTTAAAGTAATAGATTAACAGGAGTTAGAAATGAGCAGGAATGAAACTGAGGTGGGATCTACACACATATAAAAAACACTGTGAAAATGCTTTAAAAAAGTTTTGAAAAATACATTGAATTTGGCATAGCTCACTGTCACCATCTAGTGTCACATTTGTATATTGCACTTTACAACGCATTTAAAATGTTTTATTTGCAGCTGAGACCTAACACAGACTGGAAATCCTTCCATGCTTATACATACCTGGTTTTACTTGAGGAACTTCTTTTTCATGTTTAAGGCTTTCTTGTTCTACAAGACAGAAGCAGCATGAAATAAACAAGGAGCCAAACTGTCAAATAACCCCTGTCATATGTCATGAAGAGGGCGTCACAGGATAACTGCAGGTCCCATCCCCAAATGAGCATGTATTGCTAGGCTCATGTATAGAACTTCCCTATGCAAACTGTCCATCCCAATGTGTTGATGTCTAGGGATGAGCCCAGCACCAGGCCAGACATGGCAATCTTAAGATTCATGCAAGAAGGGGGCTTCTTTCTATTCTACTTCCTCTGAAACTAGATAGGACCCATTCAGGCACCAAAAAGACAATATTGTACTGTAGAAAAAGCCAAATACGAACATTAAGAAATGCTAAAATATTTTAAAATATAAAGTTATGTATCCCTACACTACTCCTACCCAAAGCCAGTGGAATAACAGAGGAGGTTACATTACAGGAGGCGGGTGAGGGAAACACAGCATAACTTCTATAATCCAGATGTACATTCCAGAAACTGTTTACTAAAAGAAAAAAGGCAACTACTTCATACAAGAATTAGCGAAAGCTTATTTCTGTAAATGGAGCCCATCTTTCTATCTTAATGGGAGTACAGACTTCAAATACTTCTGTTAATCACCTTAATAGGGTAAAATAAACTTGTTAATTTTCCTTTAAACTCCAAAGCCCCAAGAACTGTAATGCATAAACAGTGGAGCCCCAACCATGGTTATGATCTAGAGAACAAGGAATTGTATAATGGAAGCAACTGGGCTTCCCTTTGTGTGATAATTAAACTTCATAAGATAAGGGTCACATTACTCAAGGGAGATTTAAAGTGAATTGGTTCTGAGGAATCATAATGGATTGCCAATTAGGAATGGCATAGAAGTACTTTTTTATCAGAATGAATCTAGTTAATAAGGACCAGTGGAAGATAGATAATGCTGCTTAAGTCCAAGCAACCATCAGCTGCTACTATAGAGAGAGCATGTTTATATGGCAAGGCCATAGTATCATACAAGAATGGTTTGAAAGCACAACATGTGTTAATAGCAAATAGATTTTTCCTACATATTTGCTTTCAAATACAGGTTTGCTTTCAAATTATCACTCAAATGCATTTGCAATTCTAGTGTTTTCAATATTATATTTAAAAATGCAGCAATTCAGATTCTGTCATGGTAAGATTTTCAAACAGAAAGAGGAGGGGAGTTATTTGACCTGCCTTAAGAGAAGGATAAAAAATAGATCGATTTGTCAGCTCCAATTCATGACACAGTGGCAGAAAGACCCTTATAGCCCTGAGAGAAGAGGAACACCAGGGAGGTGGACAGTGTCATTTCATATTTAGGATTGAATTTTTGAAAAGTGTTGCATGGGTTTTCTGAAAGCACCAAAAAGCTCTTTGTCTATTATTGTGCTGTGGAAACCAGGAAATGTTATTGATAGGAGGCAAAATCTCTATTCCAGCACCAAGACAGCATAGTTCTGGGTCCTTTTCTGGAGCAGGCCAGAGGAAAAAGGGCTTTTTGTATCCTGCAGATTGCAGACCACTCTGCCCCAGGATGTCCCTATTTTTTATCATTTCATTTTATAAAGTATATAAAACAGATAGAGCAATCATAACAATGGATGAAAATTAAAAGTTGAGAAACAAAACTACAAAACAGGCACATAGAATGCACATGAGTTAAAATAACAAAGTCCAAGTAAAAACTAGTTGGTCTGCCATAGTTGAGAAACAAAACTACAAAACAGGCACATAGAATGCACATGAGTTAAAATAACAAAGTCCAAGTAAAAACTGTTGGTCTGCCATAGTCAAAATAAAAAAAATTCCTTCCAGTAGCACCTTAAAGACCTTTAAGGTCTTTAAGGTGCTACTGGAAGGAATTTTTTTTATTTCAA
This sequence comes from Podarcis bocagei, assembly GCF_964188305.1. Taxonomy (NCBI): domain Eukaryota; kingdom Metazoa; phylum Chordata; class Lepidosauria; order Squamata; family Lacertidae; genus Podarcis; species Podarcis bocagei. Next base: position 42,160,999 of record NC_138127.1, read on the forward strand.
GTAAAAACTATCAGTGTTATCAGATCATCAGGTATGGCTCCAGATTTACCAGGCTTGTGATGAAGACTGTACTGAAAATGATGATTCTGCTGTACATGTCAAATAACACATTCCTTAAAGCTGCTCTGGGGTGCCGGGGGAAAACCCAAGCAATTTTGTGGGGAGAGTACAGGCAATAAAATCCACTGGAATTTGAAAGAAGGCTTGGCATAAGAAAAAACTAACAACCTCTTGCTTTAATATTCAAAGGAAGGGGCTCACCTATATAAAAAAACATAAAGCAAGTGCCTTGTTTTAAGACACATGACATTAGCACAAATAAACTTCAAAGACATACATTGACTTCTCTTTAAACAAAAACAAAAACTGAAAGTCAATGTGTTGGGGAGAAGGTGTTTTCTATTTTCCCCAGATTCCTTTCTTTAATTCCTTACTGAGCTCCTTTTGTTCTCTAACACACTTGCCAGCTGATTGTAAGAACTGCATGCTGAAACTGTGCACTCAGCTCCATTGCACAGCTGCATAACTCCAACTGACAAGGCAGTTTGGATAGAGTCAAAAATATGAGGAAGCCACTGTTTTACATATTGCAGCTCTTGTCACACGTCAGCTGAATTCTAGTACGTTCACCATCATCCTCAGTGGCTTTAGATTTACCTGGCAATTTTAATAGTGGATAGAAGAGACAGCACTAGCATATAATATCAGGGGCGAAATTGAGGCAAAGCAGCAGCAGAGATTCAAAACTATTGCTTAGCGCATGAGGAATCTGCAAGGAGTAGCAGTATTTATTTTATTGATTTTATATCCTGCCCGCATCACAAGTAATCACAAGTCACAGTGATTATGTTGTTAGACCCAAAGCATGGTGCTAGGGGGAGAACAAGAGGACTAAGAAAACGGACTAAAAATGGCCACAACTGTATTGTTTATAGGTTGTGTATGACTTTGGCCAAGGATCCAGACACCGAACACCCTGACTGCTGACCAATGAGCCTGAATGCCGGGAAATGCTAGTGGGATCAAGGTGAGATCATGGCCACTCAAAGGTGGGCAGATACCACGGGTATTCCATTCCCAAAACCAGGATTAGGGTTACTAATATGGAACATTTTCATTGACCAAACAATGGCATCTATGAACAGTACGTATAAGCTGAACAAGCTATAACTTAGGACCCCACTCTCTTGGGGGCCCCCAAAAAATTTAAAGGAAAAAAAACCCACTGGATGTACATTTCCAAAATATAAGATAAAAAAACAAATAAATAAAATAAAACCTACATATAGTAACAGTGTTTTGTGTTGAATAGGCTCCTATGATGTAAGTAATGGGCCCCACCTGCTAGCCTGCTCCCTAAAATATCACTGGTTTGCTCCTTTATATATATAGAGTGCTTACATAAAATATGTATTTTATGATAAAATACATATTTTGTTATGTGCAAATGGCTTTAGATATCTACTAGGTCAATAAATTACCATATAGCATATATTCAACACAAAAACCAGCGACAATTTGTTGTTGACAAAGGACAGCTGGACATATACCTTCAGTAGCTTAGGGCCTCATCAAACCTAAATCCGGCCCTGTCTATGTCAACTGTTCGTTCTTTTTTTTTTATTCTGCTATGCAGTTTAGCAACTTACTTGCTGGTTTGTGTTCCACTTTCTTGCCTAGAAAAATACAAAGACAACAGTGAGCTACATTCATTCATAAAGATAAAGATTGCAGATGAAACTCATTTGAGCTCCGTAGCTTTACACTGCAATAAGAAGATGCACTGGGGGAGCATTTTGGAGACATGGTATAGCGCTGTTTCCATGGTGCCACATTGTGGTTGGAATTCCCTTCCCTCTGAAGTATGACGGATATTTGGTGCCAGCAAAATACTTCTTTGCCCAGGGCCCTGTACAATATGTACAGCTATATGTGAAGTGACAATTGTCTGTCTGTTGCATTGTTAATATTATATCTTTTATGCTTTGGTTTTAAATGTTATATTTTAATTTATAGGGTGTTATGCACCCTCCATACTTCAGACTGTGCATAGAAGGGCCTACTTTGGTGATTTTACGGCATGGGCACGTATGTAGCGGCAACAGTGTGCTCATTATCACAATGCCTTTTTCCTACAATTGTGTGGGACTGATCCATGCCAAATGCATTCTAGAGCTCTAAATCCTATCTCAGTTGATAGAGTGCAAATGGTGTCACGTGCTCTTAGCATATCACTACACAGAAACAGCACAAATGGTTGGTTGTGTGCACGGTTGGACAGATAAGTCTTTGTCAGCTCTACCTGTGTTCATTCATTAGTCCACCACGACTCATTTCTACATTAACCTGCATGGTTTATTTATGTTACAAAGGCACAAAAAATAAATAAATACACATGTAGATGTGTATTTTTGATTGTATCTTTTTACAAAGTGCATCACTACAAACATATTTTCTCTCAATATGGTCTTTTAGCTGACATCTATATCTCAAAATTCTGAAAAGGGCACATTAGCACATTAATCTGGGAGGTGCAGATCAGGCTAGTTCTTATCAGAATTACAAATAAGTAATTCCCTGAGCATCTCAAGTAAAATGCCAACCACACTGAAATGGCTGGAGAATAAATAGGCATGGCTTAAGGATGAATTGACCCTTTTGCAACATGCAGCATCATCCTATTACTTTGTCATACAACAGGGATTGTCAAATACAAAAAAGAAACTCTCTTAAAATAATTGATTCCAGGCTCTTATGCCCAGATATTGGTGCCTGAAGCTCTATTTTTGAGGGTCTCTCTCTCAAGTCATCAGTTAGTACTTTTTCTATATATTCATTTCAAGTGTTTATAAAGTTGTGCCTTTATCAGAATGCCAGAAAGATATTAATATAAACAGCACCTTCCCCTCCCACCCATGGACGAATGATTGGGATTCAGGATGAAAATCTTTCAGCCAAATTGTTGTTGTTGTTTAGTCGTTTAGTCATGACCGACTCTTCGTGACCCCATGGACCAGAGCACGCCAGGCACTCCTGTCTTCCACTGCCTCCCGCAGTTTGCTCAGACTCATGTTTGTAGCTTCGAGAACACTGTCCAACCATCTCGTCCTCTGTCGTCCCCTTCTTTTGTGCCCTCCATCTTTCCCAACATCAGGGTCTTTTCCAGGGAGTCTTATCTTCTCATGAGGTGGCCAAAGTATTGGAGCCTCAGCTTCACGATCTGTCCTTCCAGTGAGCACTCAGGGCTGATTTCCTTAAGAATGGATATGTTTGATCTTCTTGCAGTCCATGGGACTCTCAAGAGTCTCCTCCAGCACCATAATTCAAAAGCATCAATTCTTCTGCGATCAGCCTTCTTTATGGTCCAGCTCTCACTTCCATATATCACTACTGGGAAAACCATGGCTTTAACTATACGGACCTTTGTTGGTAAGGTGATGTCTCTGCTTTTTAAGATGCTGTCTAGGTTTGCCATCGCCTTTCTCCCAAGGAGCAGGCGTCTTTTAATTTCGTGACTGCTGTCACCATCTGCAGTGATCATGGAGCCCAAGAAAGTAAAATCTCTCACTGCCTCCATTTCTTTCCCTTCTATTTGCCAGGAGGTGATGGGCCCAGTGGCCATGATCTTCATTTTTTTGATGTTGAGCTTCAGACCATATTTTGCGCTCTCCTCTTTCACCCTCATTAAAAGGTTCTTTAATTCCTCCTCACTTTCTGCCATCAAGGTTGTGTCATCTGCATATCTGAGGTTGTTGATATTTCTTCCGGCGATCTTAATTCTGGCTTGGGATTCATCCAGCCCAGCCTTTCACATGATGAATTCTGCATATAAGTTAAATAAGCAGTGAGACAATATACAGCCTTGCCGTACTCCTTTTCCAATTTTGAACCAATCAGTTGTTCCATATCCAGTTCTAACTGTAGCTTCTTGTCCCACATAGAGATTTCTCAGGAGACAGATGAGGTGATCAGGCACTCCCATTTCTTTAAGAACTTGCCATAGTTTGCTGTGGTCGACACAATCAAAGGCTTTTGCATAGTCAATGAAGCAGAAGTAGATGTCTTTCTGGAACTCTATAGCTTTCTCCATAATCCAGCACATGTTTGCAATTTGGCCTCTGGTTCCCCTGCCCCTTCTAAATCCAGCTTGCACTTGGGAGTTCTCGGTCCACATACTGCTTAAGCCTGCCTTGTAGAATTTTAAGCATAACCTTGCTAGTGTGTGAAATGAGCGCAATTGTGCGGTAGTTGGAGCATTCTTTGGCACTTCCCTTCTTTGGGATTGGGATGTAGACTGATCTTCTCCAATCCTCTGGCCACTGCTGAGTTTTCCAAATTTGCTGGCATATTGAGTGTAGTACCTTAACAGCATCATCTTTAAAAAATTTAAATAGTTCAGCCAGAACCATAAATTGGTAGGGCTAAAAACAGAACATATTTTTGGTAACTTGTCAGTTACTAAATCTGTCTGTCATTTAACAGAATGAATGTCTGTGTCTGTTTCACTTGTGTTCGTGGCTGATGCATGCAATGAAAGAAAGAGGATTTGTTAAGACACAGAATAGCAGCTATTCTAGAACAGGAGTGGGGAACCTCAGGCCCAGTGGGTAATTGTGGCCCTCCAAGCCTCTCCATGGGGGTCATCAGGACATTTCCCAGGTCACACCACTTTCCCCAGACCTACTTCACACCCTCCTTGAGTGTTTTTGCCTGCCTGTGGTGTGTCCTCAGGTAATGCTTCTTACTTGCCTGAATGGAGGATTGACTGGGCTGTGTGTATAGGAACCAGCCTACAGCACAAAGGTAAAACCCACAAATTAACTGCTCTGCCCACTGTTGCTTCTGGATCTTCCACTTAATGGTGTGTGGCCTCCAGAACATTTTCCAGAAGGGAATGCAGGCCTTCAGCTAAAAAAGCCTCCCCACCCCTGCTCTAGAACCATTACTTTTATTCATAAGAACCTAAGGAGAACATGCTAGATCAGGCCAGTGGTCCCTCAGGCCAGCATCCCGTTCTCCCAGTCACCAACCAGAACGTGACATAATGGGCTACACAGCTTTCCAGATATATTTGGTTGCTGGTGCACTTTAAAGAAAACGGCTTAATTTATTAATAAATTCTTTTTAGTTGTGCAATGCCCTCTGCCAGTTACCATGGCTTCATCAATTCATCATTATTTCTAAACTGAGACAATCAGCCAACATTTCCCCCTCCATTCATCTTGGCCTTTACAACATGATCCACAAAACCAATTAAGAGCTTGCCAAAATAACTGAAAATGAAGTAAGACACATGTCAGTATACTTTTGAAAAGTATCCATCCAAAACATATAGCTGCTAGATGAAGATAACTTTTTCCCAAGAATTTCAATGGTCAACAAAAATTAACACAGCTGTTGGTGTCTGGATTATTTACAGAACGAGAAAAAGGACTTAACAGGACACGAAAGGGTTTGTCTCTTGATACTATAATAGTTTTACATGCATTATGTCTATAAGTTGTATCTTATTATTGCAATGGCCACTGCTTAAACCAGAGGTAGCCAAATGGTGTGTTCGAAGTATTGTTGGGCTGAAATTCCCATTATACTTGCCCATTGGCCATGTTGACTGGGGCTGGTGGGAGCAGGCAACGTTTGGAGGGTACCACAACAGCTATCCCTGTTTTAAACAATACAGTTGGTTTTGGATAAGCAGCATTATTATAATACAAATATGACTGAATAAAAATATACAACTGAACAAAAGTATTTTGAATGCTGGTGTCACTCCATTGATAATGTCAGGCCCAATTACAAACTTGTGAAAAGTTGTGTCTACACAAACAACATGCACATCTAATTATAATATTGCTCTTGTCTATGCAAACATTATCATGGATGAGATTCTGTTGAGAAACTTTTGCTTTCAAAATTATTCTGCCACTTGGAAAATAAGCTCAATGACCCTACTGGGAAAAAACCTGCATGGCCAATTTGTGTATTGCACTGATACCACAGTATTTTAAAATGTCATACTGGTTGACAGCTAAGCAAAATGACATGAGTTTGTAAGCTGACATTATGGTAATACATTTGCATGACACACAACATGCAGCAATGCCAGGTCACCCACCGTTACATTTTTATTTTGGATAATAGAGGCTCACAAAATTGCTGCTGAGATGTTGAAGGTCTCCCATTAGAGAAATTAAGAACTAAAAAACATATTGTTAGATACATTGACATTTTCAAATTGAGATTATGCCCTTCAAATTGACCAGTGCAATGCTTTATCTAGAGGAATAATTCAGTCTGTAGAAAACACAAATGCTTTCTGTTAAATACAGAAGTATCCCATTACCTGCTTTAGGTAGACTGACTTCCTTTTTTATGACAGGTTCTGAGGTAAAAGAGAAACAATTCGTTTAAAAGTCATAACTGCTTGCCATAATTCATTTTACTGTGTTCATTATTTCTTGCTTCCTAGATGTGATACTGGTTTTATATTGAGAAATTATCTTTAATTGTCAAACATATTCAATATAAAAGTTGAAACAAGCAGCTCAGCTCATAAATCACACAATGAATTGAATCTTCACCACGCCCCCCCCCCCCCAATTATGGAAAGAGATTTGATAAGGTGGGGAATAAGCACCATAGCATCTATTTTCTTGCTGGGTGCCTACATGCTATGTAACATTGCCTTGGATTCCCAGTTGCCCCTCCATTAGCAGAAGTGCTTTTCACATTCACCAGTGAAACCAGGGGGAGGCAATTTTTGCTGTTCTGGAAAGTCCCCCAGCCCTGATTTTTTTGGAAGGCACGGGGGGAAAGGGAAGTTAGCAAAAAATATAAGTTGTGTCGGAGGGGCAACCCCAACCTTTACACAAGTTCCGCACTTGGGAAGTTAGGGTTAGGGATGTCTAAGACAGAAATAGGAGCATAAATCACCAGCCAATGTTCACTTATTCGTCCACTGTCTAGAATTGAAATACATTTGTTGTTGTTACCACTTTCAGGCTACAAAGCTTGTTGCTTTCAGTTCACACACGTTTTGTAATTGATTACTTCTCCCCACCCCCCACTGAAGTTGCACTAGGTTTCCTTTGCATTAAAATGAATGGGATGGAATAACATAATGACAATGTAGGTAACCTGTGGTAGCTACCCCATGTCAACAGAAAGGGAAGCAGTTTTCCCAACCTTACCTTTCTGTTAAAAGGTAAAGGTAAAGGACCCCTGACAGTTAAATCCAGTCACAAACAACTCTGGGGTTGCGGCGCTCATCTTGCTTTACTGGCCGAGGGAGCCGACGTTTGTCCGCAGACTGTTTTTCCTGGGTCATGTGGCCAGCATGACTAAGCTGCTTCTGTTGAAACCAGAGCAGTGCATGAAAAGGCCATTTAGCTTCCCACTGGAGTGGTACCTATTTATCTACTTGCACTTTGATGTGCTTTTGAACTGCTAGGTTGGCAGGAGCTGGGACCGAGCAATGGGAGCTCACCCCGTTGCGGGGATTCAAACCACCGACCTTCCGATCGGCAAGCCCTAGGTTCAGTGGTTGACACCACAGTGCCACCCACATCCCTTACCTTTCTGTACTGGAAGGCAAAAGTGGAAAAGGGGTGGGGGGGTACTCAAGCCAGTAGCACTGTGAAAGTGCAAGGTTGCTGGTGTAGCATGGTTGTTGACATCAGCTGGTGAAATCATCCAGTCAGCAACTATGCATTGCTCAGTGCTGGCTCTGACACCTTTGGCTTCCGCTACCACCTCATAGCTTAGCAAAGCAAGGTTGAGAATGACCCCCCTTTGCTATGACACCATGAACTGCTTCCACTAAATAAAGACACTAGACAACTTCTACAAAGAAATCGCCCACATCTTTTTGCTCATTCTATCTTCATATGCAGCACAGACCTTTAGAGAATGAAACAGCTAAATTGCAAATAGTAAGAAAGCTGTGAACCTTATAATGCTAAATGTCTGTCACAGTCAAAGATGCACAGATGATGAAATACCTTTCATCTAAATAGCAATGCTATAGCTGCATAGTGCTTCTTTGCATATTGTTATAAACTACATGGGAGGAAAAATAAGAGTGAGTCTGTCTCCGTGGGTTTCTACAGGGCACTGAATCTTTATAGTCACCAGAGCTATTCTTTCTTTTTGCAAGGCCCTTTTTAGACCCTATTTTGTAGGATCTGTGTGGTATGTCACTTATTATTGTTTTTTTAAAAAAGAGAGGTCTAATAAAGCACAGCACTGCACACAAGATGCTTGCAGCCAATTTACACATAGGGGTTATGTTTTTCTGACAAAATGTCAATGTTCTGTCACAGACATTCAACATCACGGTGCACATTCAGTTTACTCTGGAAAATACTGCGTTCATATTATATAAATTCCAGCAGATAAAAATGACTGAGAGCTGGTTCATTGAAATCCCTTGTGTGGCACAAAATGGTGTGAAAAGATGCTTGCATGTGCCATTGTGTAAACAAGTTCATGTGTGAATTGGACCTATTTGCTCAATATCTTTGAATTTCTCCATCCTACAAGGATCACAGATCTTGGACAAATTGTGCATATGTTCATAGGCATGAATGCTTGACTCACAAATGTGACATAATTTGTGAAGTGCCAGGTATAGATATTTCCACGGCCCAGATATTTCCATCTATTAGTAAGACCTTCCCTTTCCATGCTAAATGTCTCAACCTGCCCTGAGTCACAGAGTGACATAACTCCATTGCACTGAAAAGGGGAAGTCAACAATTCTTCTCCAGATCAGATTTCAAACTAAGCCAGAGAAGAATTTGGGGGGCTTGTAAACATCACCTCTACTTTGGAGTGGGCTATAGGCAGGGGATCTCACCTAATAACATCAGTACTGAAAAGACAATATAATAAGAAGCTAACTTTTTGAACCCACCTCACCACCATATGCTTATATTCTGGAAGGAAAAGTTTTATTTAAGTTGACAGAAAAGGAGTGTTAAAACATGGATCTGAGTGGGATTTTGCTTAACATATAACATAGCATGATAGTTGCATTTCTGAGCAACTAGGGTCTTCCTTCATTTTTGTTGCCTCTGGAAAAAAAATCCAATTTTCTTAGTTTACAAATATGGAAATGTTATGGCTTAATTAGGTGCGCTCTCTGCACCCTGGGAAATAATATACATTCCAGCTTAGTATAAGATGCTTTAGCTGTTGCAGAATGGGTGCAACAGTGCTTTTGCTGGATTGGAATATAGCTAAAGTTGACCATGAAAGTGAAAAATGAAATATACTCCAACATCCACCATTTTTCTATAATGGAGTCACGGTAGCAGCTCTATAGTCAAAGTGGGTGGGCTTTTCAGTCATTTTGGAGCCTGAACATTCTGTTCATCATAAAGTCAAAACAAGTTCATCTTATGATGCTTCGTTTGTGTTCCTTTAGTTTCTACAGCGAAAGCCCATTATGTAGTCCTAAAGTTTGTGGAGAGGAAGACAACTGAGGTTGATGTGTGGCTGAATGGAGGCCAAGTTGTAAGTGAGCATGCCATGTGTTTAGTGCTCACAAGACACAGAATATGTGGCCTGGTGCCCTATAACCAATAAACACATTCTACAGTTACACATACTGTGTTCACTTACAACTTAGCTGACATGCAGTTCAGTTATACCTTTCCTTCGTTTTTATCGACTAGACTAAAACATCCTTAAACTTTTGATAATTTCTCTGCTTTCTGTTGTGTGCGAATTTGTATATGTCTTAACTCTCAGGAACAAAAGTCATTCTAATCTTAGAATAGTCCTGGTAAATAAATGAATAACAAGTTTGCAGCTATCAATTCTCATCCCTGAAAGAACTCATGAACTTAAAAAGGTATGCAACTTTACAAATAGCACCTCTCTCTTTGGCAGCAACTGGAGGCTTCACTTTTTCTTTTGCAGCATCTAGGGGAAAAACAATAATTAATCCTGTGCTTACAAAATGATTCTTCTCTACAAGCCCTGAGAAGTATGTGAATAAAACCCCTAGATGGTTGTCACCCTTGGAGGCTAAGGCATTGAAGAAACTCAATATGGAGGCCGGATGGCCAAAGTATTGGGAAATTCTGGAACAGGATGGAGATAAATTGAAATTACAGAGTCATGAGAAATTGAAACCTAAATTACAAGACTGGCTTCAATATTTCCAAATAATGGAGGTTTCTAAACAGGACAGGAAAATTGGCTTTCAGGTGGAAAAATCAAAATTAGAGACTGAACTGTTAGAATCCAATACTAAGAACTTGTCAAGAATGTATAATTTGCTGCTGAAATGGAACACACAAGATGAAACAGTTAAATCGGCTATGATTAAGTGGGCACAGGACATTGGCCACAACATTATGTTTGTTGACTGGGAATGGTTGTGGAACACCGGTATTAAATTCACGACATGCAATGCCTTAAAGGAAAATATTATGAAAATGATTTATAGGTGGTACATGACCCCAGTCAAGCTAGCAAAAATTTACCATTTGCCTGATAATAAGTGTTGGAAATGTAAAGAAACTGAAGGTACTTTCTATCACCTTTGGTGGACATGCCCGAAGATTAAGGCTTTCTGGGAAATGATATATAATGAAATGAAAAAGGTACTTAAATGTACTTTCCCTAAAAAACCAGAGGCCTTTCTCTTGGGCATTGTCAGCCAATTGGTGTCAAAGAAGGACAGAATTTTTTTTATGTATGCTACAACAGCAGCAAGAATACTCATCGCAAAGTATTGGAAGACACAAGATCTACCCACCCTGGAAGAATGGCAGATGAAAGTGATGGACTATATGACATTAGCCGAGATGACTGGCAGAATCCGCGACCAGGGAAAGGAGACGGCGGAAGAAGAATGGAAGAAATTTAAAATCTACCTTAAGGACTACTATAAACTTGTTGAATGTTAGAATGTCGAGGTTTTGAGTAAGAAAGGGTTACAGCGATACAAGACTAGACTAAAGGAAAGATTAAGAGGACAGAGGACTGACAGAAATATTTAGAGTTGTTAAAAACTTTTGGACATTGGGATGCAGAAAGGGGAGGTATGGGGGAGTCTGAGAAACATGGTTTATGAAAAAAAGGTTATGAAACTATACGTGTGTGTATGTCTTTTTATATGTTTGTATTGTTTTAAAATTTTTGTAAAATCAATAAAAAAATTTATAAAAAAAGAGAAGTATGTGAATAGTTTCAAGTGTTCAGTTTTCAAACTTGCATTGTGAAGTTTTACAGCATCAGAGATCAACAAGCTCAGCTGTACTTATGAGATGATTATAATAACAGTCAATTCGTGTACTCTGAATATTTCATTTGATATAGCAAAATAATCTGGCCACATGAAGTGCCAATTATCAGTAATTCCTCCCACTAATATGACTTTCCAAGCATCATAACTATCCTTGGAGGCTCAGGAAAGAGATTGGGTCGAGGAAGCAGACTTAAGATGTTTAATGTATACCATTTCCCAATTCCCATGGGGTTCTGGAGTTTTCAGGGTTTTCTTGTTTTACAGCATCTGTGAAGAACTACATTTAGCAAGTGTTAGTCAAACTCAGCCCAATACTGAATCTATGTAAAATGCTGTGAAATATTTTGTGACTGAAACAAAAGGACATTGAAGGAACCAGAAGCTCAAAGCGAATGGAAATCGATAAATGAGATACTGAACTGAGTATTTTGAAAATTGCAATTAATTAACTTCTTAGTGTAAAAACTAAACATTATCCGTCCATGAAAGCAAGGAGCTTCCTGTCATGGGGAGCGTTTGTGGAAGGGGCCTTTCCATTCAAATCAATTCAATTCTCCTTCCACTTCTGTCTGTCTGTCTGTCTGTCTCACCCCACCCCCATGTGTCGACTTAAGGACTTGCCATAACTGTGCTAATGCTGACTAAATACGTACTGAGCGCAATTAAAAAATATGGGTCTCCACGCTTTCCTCTAAAGTCTATTCACGTCTCTCGGTGTTTTAGGTTGGAATTCTATATTTTGCTTGGTCAAGGCTAGAGTTTTGTATTTTCTACGTAATTACAGGGTACACCTATTGCATTGTTTTATTTTGCAGCAGCTGTCTTCAATGCAATTTAACCAAAGCTGGCACTGAATTTTGGCATTTAAAAATTGTCATGACCTTGACACTGCAATTATTTTAGCAATTGAATAAATAGCATGTGGTTCAAATCTTGCTAAATGTCATTTCCTGTTGGTGTTGAACCACTGACCTTTCACATGCCGAGATCAGTGATGCTTTGGTAGGAATAGATTGGTACTGATGTGTCGGAAGACGCAAAATCATTTTGGGACTTCCTGAATATCACTTGGTTGGAGTCAAAGAATGCTGTAGCTTATAGCAGCCCTAATTGCATCCGATTATAATCTGCTTGACCTGATATGGTATTTTAAATGCAAGCCTTCTTAAAGGCAATGAATAGGCAAATGTCAAGACAGATGAGCTTCCCTATATAAACTAAATGTGCAAATGATCACATTCCTTGTTATCTCACATCCTATTGATACGTGCAAATACAAGACTAGTTATGCTGGGTCAAGGCCAAATATTTATTTAGTAGCCTTGGCAGCTTTGAATGGGACAAACAAATGAAAACCTGTAGAAGTTTTCTACCCATGAAACTAACTGTAACGTGTGCAGAGGGAAGCCACAAATATATCTTAAGCTGAGAAGAAGTGATATGACATAGGTTCTACTTATGAGTTGGAATGGAGGAGAAATTTGATTCAGTATGCATTTAAAGCCAAATCTATCAAATTCACACTTTCTGAAGCAATACACAAACTAAAACACAGCTATCCATTGAAGATCATACTTAACTGAATTTTATGATGCAGCTCTCCAACCAACCAATGCTTACAAAAATACATATATTAGGGGAAAGTGTGCATACAAATGAGGATATTAGTGAAAATAGCATGCAAATATACGTGATATTAGGGGGAAATCCTTTCAAAAATGAGTACATTAACCAGAGCTGCACATGAAATATGTTTATTGGGAGAAATCCACACCAGTATGCTGATGAATTTTCATGAGGAATTTTTAAATCAAGAAATTGCAGATTGCTACAAAATGTGGAGAACTGAATTTAAGACTGGAAAAATGAGAAACTGAAATAAAGGAAATTGACAGATCCTAATGCATGAATATAATATAAGATTGGGAGATTGCAATGTAAGTGTCTCTTAGCTGTGAGCCTGGTGACACAGGGATTTTAAATTAGAATGGGAAAATGGAAGTCAATGATATCTGATCTTTTAACAGACTTGGGTGTTTAAATGGTTAGAGAGTGTTTTTTAGCCTCTGCCTTTATGAAGTCCTGAAGGCATGTCTGTCTCGATCACACCTTCACACCAACCCATATGCTGCTGTTTGACTCCATTTATGTTATATTCGGTTTAAACTGTATTTAAACCTCTCACACATGTGCAGAAATGTGCAGAAATGCTTACACTTAATTTGTGCAGAAATGCTTATATTTAATTTGGCTTAGTCAATTTTTCGTGAGCTATTTTTTAATTATAGTTTTGATTGCAATCATTCTGACTTACATCTTTGTTTTCGATTGCATGGCATTACCTTTGTCTTTCAATGCTGGGTGATGCTTTACTTCTTTTTCTTTGGCATCTTCTGAAAGAAACAAAAAGAAGAACCCACCACCAAACAATTTTAAACAAACAATAGACTTGTTAAAATGTGTGTAAATACATATTGACCAAATGACAAGTAATTTAAGTGGGAGTGAATTATTATGAGTGGGATCCAGATTGGCTGTTCTGCAAAGAGCTCTTTCTGAAAAGTTCATTCTGTTTACAAAAAGCTCAGAGATCCAGTAGAAGTTCCCTACTGAACAAAGGGAGGAGAGGATCTTGCCAAGTCTCTCTTCCTCCTGCTGCCCACTTGCACCACCCCAGTGCTGCTCTGAAGGGTCCCCCGACCTTCTGGAGTAGCTTTTCAGGAGACAAAGGGGGGTGCAGAGGAAAGGAGGTATCAGTGCAAATTGCCTCCCTACCCCTTTCCTCCAATGCAAGTAGACCTTGCTTCTTCATTTAAAAACATTAAAAGGTAATACACCCAGAAGATCAATAAAACAGTGAGGATGTCCAATTAGGTAGTTTCTGGAGAATTAGGTAGTTTCTGGAGAAGGTTCCATCTTAGGGAAGGTGATTTCTGTTGGATTCTCTGCCCCATCTTGCCACCTCCTGTTCTGGAAGGGCTACAGGGAAGCAGGAGTCAACAAAAAGAAAAATCACCCCCCCTCTTCAATAGGCACATCCCATGAACAGCATTCCAGTAATGAGAACTCCAGATCCAAGCTAAATATCTTAAGAGGGCCTACTTAATATTGGGTTGTGACCATTAGCAAAGGTGGTACATTTGAACTTTGACTGTATTTTTTTAAAAAAAATATTCATATGATTTTCCTTGATGTAAAAAACCCTCTGCTCTCATATACCATGCACACTGATCCTAAACACATCCTCTTCCAAGATTTCAAATGAGCTAATTTTTGCTGAGGGTTTTATTATTTTTCTTCTGTCCTCATGAATAATAACATTTAAGTAGAGCTTCCCAATTTATTTCTGGAAACGGCAATATTTAAAATCATGGACTAACTTAGCTTATCGATTCAGAAATTTTCTTATAACCACCAACAGGAAATATGCACTGCCATTACTAGAAGAGCATTATGGCAATTATTTCAAAGAAAGTCATGCTGATTACTTGATTTTAGGAGATCAAACACTTTTGGAGTCTGACTCATTACTGATGTTGCCTTAAATCCCAAGTGATCTGATAAACCAGAAAATCATGCCGGAAATATTTCAGAAGCTAATGTTGTCTGCAGCGGTAATTTAGCATTTGTGATGCTGTCTTACATGTGCAATACAAATGTGGCTGAGGAACTGGAAATAAGTGATTATGGCTAGCTCAAAAAGAGTTTATTTCAGTAATGAAATATATGACTTACTTTTTGCATTTTTTTAAAAGTCTTTGCTTGACTACATATATTGCCAGCAAACCTTGCTGAAGCTAACAATTTGAACTATATTTCACTTAAAATTGAAGTACTATGATTTAGGCACAAATCTAAGCACATTTTCTTGGAAGCAAGCACCACTGAAATAATTGTAAATTAGGTAAATCTTTTTAGGACAAGATAAAATAGGAGATACATTTAATCAGTGCTTTTTTCTGGGGGGACGCATACCCCTAAATATTTTGTGAATCTAAGTTTAGCCTCATTGAGGGGCAGTATTTCAATATGAATAGGAAAACTAGAGTACCCCTAAACATTTTTTTAAAAGAAAAAAAAAGCACTGCATTTAATTATCACACATGGAACATCACTCCCCTCATTACTTTTATGGAAAATAAAAATCTAATTATCTGAAGTTTGCTCCTCCTGCAGGACAGGATATAGATATATGTTTATTTATATGCTCCTTTATACGGTGTTTTATATTTTGACTCGTATCTATCTGTCTATCTGAACATACTAGGTGAGATTCACCTAACAAGCCTTGTCACCACAAACCCTGTGCAAGGCCTTCTGCTTGCACAATGGGGTTCCCCCTTCTCCTCCCTCCGTGCCCTCCTCACCCCTGAAATTGGCACAATGGGGTTGGGAGAATTCCCAGAACATCATGCAGGGGGAGGAGAGGGGGAAGAGTTCCATCTGGCAAGCTGCAACACTTGCAACGATGAGATGTTCACCATAACATGACATTGAATTATATATTTTTTCCACCTACCAATCTAACCAGCAAATCTATCTATCTACAGTGGCACCTCTGGTTATGTACTTAATTTGTTCCGGCGGTCCGTTCTTAACCTGGAACTGTTCTTAACCTGAAGCACCACTTTAGCTAATGGGGCCTCCTGCTGCTGCCACGCCACCGGAGCACGATTTCTGTTCTCATCCTGAAGCAAAGTTCTTAACCCGAGGTACTATTTCTGGGTTAGCAGAGTCTGTAACCTGAAGCGTATGTAACCTGAAGCGTATGTAACCCGAGGTACCACTCTATCTATCTATCTATCTATCTATCTATCTATCTACTCATATGAAGTTGTGACCCAGATATTACAAGAGACAAGAAATATGAGATGGTTTATTCGTATTGTGTCCCTTTGCAGACATAAAGCTCCTCGATTCCATGGAAGTTTCCATCGGCAGAAAAGGAGGAGGAGAATTTTGATGATTTCCCCTTCTGTCTGCACACACACCCTGCACTCCCAAATCTGTTCAAGAGGTTTGTGGAACAGTGTGGAGATTGTTCAGGAGATGGAAGGAGAATATGTGAATTTGCAAAAGCCACATCCTTACTTTTTGGCATATAGACCGCCTCCCCCATACCAAACAGGAAATCTATGGAAGAAAATTAGTGCAATGTGGTTTTTCTAATTGTGATGATGATGATGATGATTAAAAATCACAATTACAACTATCACACTGCACTTTTGAAATATTGTTGAATTTACCTCATAATACGTGCTTTTTGTGTTGTGGGTTAGCAAAGTGAGCAATTGTGTTATGGATAACTATGCTTCTTGCAAGGCATACTGCTTTTACTTGTTCCAATTTACTTGCTCCAATTCATGACTTACTTCTTGTTTCAGTAATGTTCTAGGTGAAACATTTGTTGAAACAAAAGAGTTTTTAAACATAATAATAATAATCCTGAGTTATTCTGTGGTTCGTTCAAATAATGTGTTTGCGTTGATCTTGCTGTTTCTTAAAAGGTAGAAAATGTGAACAAATAGTATATACAGGAATTGTTATTGCATAAGTGATATACAAGAGTCATAGACAATGTCATATGGCTTACTTGATTCCTTTGGTTTTGGTTTCTCTGCAAAAAGAAAAAAAAGTAACAATCCCTCAATTCCCTTCAAGTTACTAAGGCATATAATTTATTGTTAGTTTAGGGTTAAGAATAATCCGTTTAGAAATGTAGCATTTGCAGAATAATTTAGTTGCTTCATATTGTTTCCTTGCTCACCAACACATAGCAAAAGCTCTTGAGCTCCTTCAATCAGATCTGACTAATTCCTTAACGCAGTGTCAGCCCCAAGAATCATGATTGGACTGAAACGATGACAGTTGAGTATGATGGATTTCTAACGTTACCCAATGGCATTTCTCTTGGATGAAATGAAAGACCAAATATTTTTCACCCAATATTTTATTTCTGTTATTGGTGGTTCATTTCACATAACCAATGTTGAAAGGAAAAGGTCACCATTATAGATGGGACAATTATTCGAATCAGAGACGCTAAACAAGGCGAGAGCCCTGCTCTGCTTGAATGCAGGTGGTCCCCTTTTGAGGCAAATACAGTCCGCCGCCCACTGAACTTGTCTGGATATAAATTGGGACTTGTGACCTGCTTCAACAAACATTTGCAGCTGAATCGTTCAGAAAATTAAGTCTACAAATCAGATCAGTTAAAATAACTAAGGCCAGAAATGTGGACCATATCACAGGTAAATAGAATAGTATGGCCACTTCTCCATGAACAAAAATGTGGACAACAGCACCCACAGGTTTGTATAAAATTTGGAAATGCTGATTTTATATGTATAGGTGCACATTTAGAAATAATTACCAGTACATAATGGTAGTTTCATTAGTAGGTACATATTGGGGAAGACTGCATAGTATGGCTGCTTAGCCTGCTGTGCCAACTGCTGGTGAGGCTCTTTAATGATCCCTGTGTCCGCTTCTCAGTAGTGGCACCCACCCTGTGAAACACCCTCCCCTCAGACATCAAGGAAATAAACAACTATCTGACTTTCAGAAGACATCTGAAGGCAGCCCTGTTTAGGGAAGTTTTTAACGTTTGATGTTTTATCCTGTTTTAATATTCTGTTGGGAGTCACCCAGAGTGGCTGGGGAAACTCAGTCGGATGGGTGGGGTATAAATAAATCATCATCATCATCATCATCATCATCATCATTATTATTATTATTATTATTATTATTATTATTATTATTATTATTTTAAAGTGGATTTAGAACAGGCACCCATCAAACAGAGGACTGTCTTCTGCGAGGTAGGACACAAGGCCACCACAAAACTGAAGATGACTGAATGGATTAATTCCAGTCACTGCAGAAATATGATTAGTGACACAGAAACTGAATTTCATCAGAAACTTGATCCAGAATTATCTGTCAAGAAAGAATACTAATAGCTAGAGAGACAAAATCAAGATGGTCCACTTTTTGAATGTGATTTTATTTTTAATCGCTATGGCGCTTTCTTTAGATAACATCAGCTTCACTGAGTTTCTTCTTACCTTTCTCTACCACCTTCAACGGCCTATCTTCTTTCTTTTCATGTACTGCTGCAAAACAAAGATAAGGCTTTTGTAACACTTCCAGTCTCCGGAAGAGTGGCTCATGCAAGCTTTCTCAAAGCACTGAAAACGCTGCTGCTTATTTGAAAGCAACTGACATTATCCTGATATTGATCTAATCTACCTTTCTAATAAATGTTATAAAACTGTAGAGTTACCTTTTTTTGCCTTCCAATAAATCTGCAGGAAGAATGAAGCCTTGCACAGTTGCAAAATGAATCATGGAAAAGTCAGCTCCCTATCCTACCTTTATAAATGCTGGTATAAAACTCTAATAACATAGGAATCTGGCTTATGCCAAATGAGACCTCAGGCTCACTGGTTCATGAACGTCTACAATGGTTGGCCATGGTTGTTCAGGGTTTCAATCAGCTTTACCTGGCCATGCTAGGGAGTAAAGCCAGGACCCAGGTGCACCCCATACTGGTTGAAGGGAGCGAGGCAGCAGTAAATCACAAAGAGTTGGAGTTAACTCTTTGTACTGTGCTGACCTCATCGCCATCTTATCCTTGCTCCTCTACCGCCCATACCCTGCTATCTAGTCTGCTACTGATTCATCTGCTGGAGCATGGATTAAGGTTCCCACATGACACTTTACACCCAGCTCCCAAGATTATTAAATTGCATGGAGGTCCTTCCACAAACCCATCCTATGTTCAGCTTGGCCATGGACTCAGTCCAAACACTATATATTGCATAAATTTAATTTTCCTGTAAAATGTAAACAGTACTGACCTTTTGGCTTATGAACTTCTGTGGTCACTGTGAAATGAAACAGAAAAAAACATTGTGAACATTTAATGGACCTCTAGGATTTATCCAAAACACTCTTGTTAGGGGCAGCTGTGTAAATGGAGAAAATAAATCAATAAAAAGCAACAGCTTCGAGTTGCTGCAACAAAGGTTTCCCTTCAGTTCTAGCAGAGCTTTCAATGCAAATCCTTTACTGGTTCAGGAAAGGGTCTGCATCAGTATCCCCTGCTAAAATGAAGGTGGTGGTGGGGAAAACATTCATTTTAGCAGCACCATGGGGATCTGGGTTGTGGAGCAAAAAAGCTTGTGCCATCTCCGCCTTAAGGAAAAGGAATATGCTTTAAGGAAATGGACAATACTTGAAGTAGTAGAGCACCTGCATAGCCAGTGGAATGTCTCTGACACCTCCACTTTTTAAAAAGGAGAACTGGTAGCAAGGCTGGGGAAACCCTTTTCCTAATACAGTGGTACCTCGTGTTACAGATGCTTCAGGTTACAGACTTTGCTAACCCAGAAATAGTATCTCGGGTTAAAAACTTTGCTTCAGGATGAGAACAGAAATTGTGTGGTGGCGGCAGCAGGAGGCCCCATTAGCTAAAGTAGTACCACAGGTTAAGAACAGTTTCAGGTTAAGAACAGACCTCCAGAACAAATTAAGTTCTTAACCCAAGGTACCACTGTACAGTGGTGCCCCGCAAGACGAATGCCTCGCAAGACGGAAAACCCGCTAGACGAAAGGGTTTTCCGTTTTTGAGCTGCTTCGCAAGACAAATTTCCCTATGGGCTTGCTTCGCAAGACGAAAACGTCTTGCGAGTGTTCCGATTTTTTTCCGCTCCCCCCCTTTTTCTAAGCCGCTAAGCCGCTAATAGCCTTTTAGCCGCTAAGCCTTTAATAGCCGCTAAGCCGCTAAACCGCTAATAGCGCTAATCCGCTAATAGTGCTAATCTGCTAAGCCGCTAATAGGGTTGCTTCGCAAGACGAAAAAACCGCTAGACGAAGAGATTCGCGGAACGGATTATTTTCGTCTTGCGAGGCACCACTGTACCTGATATCACTGCCAGGCTGAGCAGCAGTGGATTAGATGGACCCATTATCTGCCTCAATATAATGAAGCACGTGATATTACAAGAAGCCATAACATTATACCGTACATATATTTGGGATATATATTTAAATTTTAATCTCTCACCTTTTGGTTTATGAGCTTCATGTGTCACTGAAAAATTAAACAAAGAATTTCAGTGTGTTCAAACTACATATATACAGCTCAGGGGGGAAGGGGGATAGCTCAGTGGTAGAAGTACATGCCTTGAAGTCCCAGGTTCAATTCCTATTATCTCCACAAAGGAGAGGGAAAAGATCCCTGTCTGAAACCTTGGAGAATTACTGCTAGTCCTGGTAGACAATACAGAGCCAAATTATAGACCAATTGGTCTGATTCGGTATACGGCGGCTTCTTATGTTCCTATGTGCCGTGGCCACCTGAAACAAAGCTCTCGTACCCAAGACCTCAAGCAAAGATGCTTTGACCAAAGGATCCACCAGTAAATCATCCCATTTCAGACTGGTGTCTTAATAGTATTGAGGGCCACAATGTATACATTGTCTGTATGAAATGTACATGCCTTAAAAAAAAAAGCTGGCCTGCTGGAAACACTGTGATAGGGGAAACCATTGCAATGAACAACAGGTTATGATGTTTGCTTTTTGGTTAGTTAGTTAGTTTTATAAATATTTTTATTGATTTTTAATTTCAAGTAACAAAAGTAACAAAACATATCCACACTCTTGCTGATTTGTTTGCTCAAGGAATTTAGATTCTACTTTTTAACATAAAAAGCACAGGGAACCCATGGTGGTTAGAATCTCCTCCAAATTATTTCTAGCCGGGTTCTCCATTTTAATCCACTAGTTAATTGTTGTATGGCATGCTGAATTTTATAGCATTTAGTTAATTTAAAATTTTAGCTTAGAGATAAAATAGGAGAGCATTATGTTCTATGATAACTTTTCCCTCATGTCTTACCAGCTGCTTTGACAGGCAGATCCTTCTTTGGGAGCTTGGCTGAAACAGAAACATAAAAGGAGAAATAGTTGGTTATTGTATATCTGGAACAGGTACATTATCAGTATGTTTAAAGAAAGCAAAGATTTGAAAATATGAGCATATTTACCTGTTTCTACTGGCTTTTCTTTTTTGTGTGGTTCTACAAAGTTGGAGGAACAAAGCCAAATAAATTATTTCTATATTTTGAGGTTCACAGTGAATATTAGAACCATTACATAGAATGAGATAGCAGACTGAAATTGCAGAACTTTCAACTGCATTACTTTAGCACGCAGGCAGAAGGCCATATTTTGAATGTTCCCCCCATATAACCAACTTCTGCATGTAATAAGTTGAGGAATGAATGAGCAGGCTATGCAAAATCTTTTTAATGTACTAGTTTACTAGATGCATGGAGTGGGCAACATTGAGAAATACCTAAATTGAGTTTAATTTTGTACTAGCAGTAGTTTGATTATGTCCTTGATCTAACATGGTAGAATGCACTCAAGCACTTAGTTGGATTCCACTCAGAAGTGGGGAATGTTGTTTTTTTTTTAGCTTGAGGGATGGATAATTGTGGTGGCCATGGCCAGAAAGAAACATGGGTGGGGCCTGAGGTAAAATGGGTAGATAAATAGATGTGATGTTTTGGCTCCGGCTCCTGAGTGCTGAGATTCTTTTGGTTCCCCCAATGGTGTGTTTTTTTAATGGGCTCGGCCCCCTAAATGTTCAGAGGGCATTCAGCTTTGACCTCTGGCTCTGTACGATGTCAGGACATTGCAGGATGTCATGCGAGCCATGTCAGGATGTCACGCGACACTGTATGCATGACATTAGGACATCACGTCGGGCCCCCTCAATTATGTTGAGAAGATGGCACCTCTGTTACAGCAGGTTACATTCCAACCATACAAAATTCAAAGGTTTCTACACCCAGCTGTAGAAACATTATCACAGTTCAAGGACACACTCCAGTTAGGTAAAAGGACTTATGGAACAGCACCAGAGAGGGATATGGCCTAGGGCAGGCACGTCCAACTCCCAAGTGACAGTCTACTCACAATATTAAAAAAAAGGCAGTGATCTACCTCCATTGTCACTCGAGGATAGACCAGAGTTGTTGAGCTTCTTTTAGGAAGCCAGAGTTGTTTTTGGAGGAATATCACTAAGGGTTCAAAGATCAACCAAGATCAACCAGGGCATGCTGCGATCGAGCAGTGGATCGCAATCGACCTGTTGGACATGCCTGGCCTAGGGAAAGCTCTACGTTCCAGATGGAGAGGCCTGGAGGGCCTTATGTAACTGTTTCTGTGTTTATTATTTTGAAATTCCTCATGTCATAGCCTTTGATTAAGATCAAACTATGTGAACACTCCTCTATGAGCAGACTCTTATTCATTGGGCTCACATCCCAACCTGCCATCAATGGCCTTTTACCTTCACACTAGGGGAAGGGATAGCAGGAAGGAGTGTGGGCCATGTGTGTACATGAAAACTGGCAAGAGAAGAGAGGATATTTGGGTGTCTGGTGAAGATACGCTTGCATGATCTTGAGGACTTGCTAAGCCAATTAGGGAGTTGTTTGTCCTTCCCCATGAGAGAAGCCTAAGGCTGTCTACTACGTTCAGGGAAGCTATGAACCAATGACTTTTTAGATCACAGCTCAGATCTTAGCCTGTATGCTAGAGTAACTCTGAGCTACCATTCACACACAGCAATAGACTAAGTACTTAGTTCTAAATAGTATACCTTGTTTGCAAACCAACCAATTCTCAACAATCTTAATGTATGTTTGGTAGCAGACATGCCCTTTAAATAACCTCTATTGTCAAAAACGCTGACATGTCATTTTAAAATCTCATCAATATAGTTTTGATGTAAATTCATAGTTTGCTGAAATATGCTTCAGGTTTTTCCTCACGGCTAGCTTGCTCCCCCTGCCTGATTCATGCAGTAATCTCATTGTTCAAGTAATGTTTTCAGTGTACTCAGTATGATTGCTGAAAAACATGAATCATGGCATCACATCTGCCAGTTTCTTACAACTGCCCCTGACGACACACACATATGCTCCCAGTAAAATTATGATAGGAGTAAAGCTTTAAATGGAGTTTTGGGCAGACCACTATACATACACCTATGTCCATGTTATTAATAATTAGCGGGAAGCAGATTATGTTGCTGAAGGTGCTGCAGAAAAATCTACAACACACTCTAGGCACTGAGGTTCCATGATGTCCAAACATGGTTTCTTGGAAACAGAAGCATTGGGATTTAGTGGACTCCACAGAAGGACCTCTGTTAGGCCTCTGCTACTGCCATGAGCCTGCACTGCAGTAGCCAAGGCCATGAGGAACTTTGGAAAACTTTGTCGTACGTGTTTCTGTACTGCAGTAGCCAATATGGTACCCACAAGTTGTTACTCAACTCCACCTCCCATCAACCCAACCCAGCATGGCCAATGGTAAATAAGTGGGAAGTGGATTAAGGCATTTCTTTGAAATCCTATTCCCTCTTCTTTATAAGCCACTTTAGGCCACAAAATATGGGTATTTAAGTTTTTTTACAGTTCAGAGTTTATTTTATGTTTTGCAGTTTCTTTTAAATCCTGTATCACTCATAGTTTTAAATTAGATAATCCAAATCTGCAGCTTTGAGTGCCACAGCTCTACAAAATTCATCTTTCAGTTTAGACATTTAATTCTTTCAAATTTTGACATTCAAATGTCCTCACACATAACTTCATCGTTTCAACACTGAGGAATGAGAGCTTAGGCTGTAATCCAACCCCTTGGCTGGCAGCAGCAGGGCTTGATGGAACAGCGTCACCCTTGGTGAAGAGGGTCATATTGGACATGTTGCCAGATTAGACATCATGTGGCAGCAGCAAGGCTGGCTCAGAATCCAGCAGATCCTATGCTGGCCCAACCCCAACTCCTCCCTTCTTTGTTTTAGGGGATTTCATAGGCTATGGGCAGTGGTGATACCACCAGAGGTAGCTTCTGCCTGAGCACTGCTTGGGCAGGCAAACTGTGGTGTACTTTTGTTGGTAGGGATTTACCACCAGCAGAGGCTGATGAAGCCAGGCAAGCCCCCCCCCCAGGCAGCACAGTTAGCTATTTTATTTTTATTCTTGCATTCCGGCAAATCATCTATCTTAAAGCAGCATGGTCCTAGAAAAAAATTCACAAATTCTGGCTTATTTTTTTAGTAGGCAAAATATTAAAAAACAGAGATTGGTTCGGTTCGCATAGCCTCTGCAAGCCTACCTGCTATTGACTTCTTGGCAACTGGGGGGGGGGAGGGAAAAGGGAAATTGTTTATTTTTCTTGTATGTACCACAGTGGAGTTTTGCACAGTAAATAGTAATTGCTTTATAATGTAGATATAATTCTGCTGTAGGATGTCTTCATTCAGCTGAGAAACACATATACAATTCCCCTGAACATGCTTTAAGTGTTGATTTTATATTTCCAAAGGAAACATATACTTCAGAATGCAAGGTCTTCTTTAAAACAAAGGAATCATATGCTGTCAAGGAAGAGTAGTATTTGGACCCACAGGAGCCTGCAGTTGTTTCATGCTATGCTATCAAGGGAACAAACTATTAACAATAACTTGCAGTACATTTGTCAACTGCTATGAAGGCTATCCTGGTCAGTAAGTGGCGTGCTAATGAAGTCCCTTCTGACACACAGTGGTTAGATAAAGTCTGGGATATATCCTATAATGTGGAATTGACCCATCAAAGGTTAGTAAGCTTAGACAGGTGTTTATGGCTCATTTCTCACACATGGATAGGATTGCGGTTTGCTGTTCCCATTTATGATAGGGGAGGATTAAAGCAGAAATGCACTCATAGTACACATCATTGTGTGCACCATGACATGTGAATGCTGTCAACAAGAAGCTCTCCATATAGTCTTCGCTTTGCGCTTATTGATCCCTGGCCGCTTTATAATAATTTTTGTTGCCATTAGGCTGACTGCACCCTTTTCAATTTCTGTATTAAAAGTTTTATAACTGCTGTTGAATCCATCTGTTTGGTAATTAATTAATAACACAAGACTCTTTAAAACTTACTGCTAATGTCTCATTGTGCTGGGTAACACTGTATCCAGTATTTTGAATGAATCTATCACATTATGTGGATTGTGTGATATATATTGCTTGCAAAAACTATAATAAATCAAGTGTGTAAAAAAATTCAATAACGTTTCTGCCTTCCTTAACACAGCAGGAGGAAAATAACATTGTTCTGATGTATTTCATTTTGGATTAAAAATGGTTAATTTGAGGACAGATAAGTACATCTCCCTCGAGGGGGGTATCTCAAAAATGATACCTCATTTGAAGCTCCACCCAATTCAGTCTTCTTCATTTTAAAAAATGTTGTCCTGACAACATGCAGGATGGACAAGAGGGGAGGTCTTCACACAATGCATAAACCAGGCATAGGCAAACTCAGCCCTCTAGATGTTTTGGGACTACAACTCCCATTATCCCTAGCTAACAGGACCAGTGGTCAGGGATGCTGGGAACTGTAGTCCCAAAACAGCTGGAGGGCCGAGTTTGCCTATGCCTGGCATGAACTGTAGGATTCGCTTCTGCAAAATATTGTGGTGACTACCAATTTGGATAGCTTTAAAACGGGTTTACACAAATCCATGGAGAACAAGGCTATTGATTGCTAATAGCCATCATTGCTGTATGCTCCCTACTGGTATCGGAGGCAGTCTTCTTCTATATATCAATTGCTGAGGAGCACAAGAGGCAAGAGGGTTGTTGTACTGATATCCTGTCTGAAGGCTTGCCATGGGTATCTTGTTGCCCATTGTAAGCCCAGGATACTAGCCTAGATGGGTGCTTCTCTCTGCCCCAACCCTGCCACCAGCCTGCCCCCCATTCAGGTAAGGTGCACTGACAGAAGGGTCAAGAGGTCTGCTCCATGGCTCTGCCCCACCACATAGGCTGTTATCATTCAATGGTCAGCAGCCCAAGTTTCTAAGTGCCTCTTTTGAAATAGAAAATACAAGGAAATTGTCAACAGGCGTTTTTTCAGTAGCTGGAAAGTCTTGGACTGTTCTGCCTCTGTAGCTCAGTATGATGTGGTCTAAGTCTGTGGGTGATATTCAACCACATTTCATTCACAGTTAGCCCACTGAAGTTAATGAACACGACTACATCATGTCTTCTAATTTCATCATGTCTACTCAGAGTAAAGCTTAGTAGAATACCACCCTGTGTGTCTATGAAAAGGAGTGGGGCAGAGGGGAACTTGAGTGTTGGTGTCAGAACTGAATCAGAAGCAGAAAAATTATGATCCATCCAAACACGGCCCAAGAACTGATGAAGAATATAAACATTATTAAAATAGAAAAGTATAAAGAATTAAGTAGAAATTTTTAATTAAAATGGTATAGAACTCCGGCACAAATGGCGTATATAGTGAAAGGGTTTAGTCCCAAATGCTGGCATTGTGGTCAGGAAAAAGGACTATATTCACACATGTGGTGGGAATGTAATCTGGTTAAGGAATATTGGCAAAAGATTATAAAGTTAATTTCTGGATTATTTCAAATAAACATAGAAGTTAATAGGGATTTATTATTTTCGGGAATACTAGGAAATAACAAAGTAAAAAGTAATAAGCAAGAGTTGTACAAAATTATAATTTTAGCTGGAATGGCAGTTATTGCTTTGGGATGGAAAGAAAAGGCCAAATGGAATATGGAAATATGGAATGATTATGTTTTTGAATATGTACAATCAGAAATATTCGCACAGATAGTGGCAGAGGATAGATGGGAAAATAAATGCCAAAGACTCACAAATAAATTGGCATTTTACAGGAACTGGATAGAAAGAGGGGAAGCCAACCCTAACATACAAGCTTGAATGAGCAGACTGGATAAAGATATGAAGAAGGAAGGCCTGACCCAGGGGGGGGGGGAGGGCTGGAGTGGGGAGGGAGGGGGAAGAAAAAAAAGGGGGGGAGTAAACCGGATGGTATTTTGAATTGATTTTGTTATGTAAGCCTTTTTTCTGAAACCATATATACTAATGTTATGTAGTTATGCATTGTAGTATGAATGAATTTTGTTTTGTATTCTTTTTTAGAATACATATAATAATGTTATGTTACTAAGCAAATTTAATAAAACAGTAAAAGGGGGGGGGGAAGCAGAAAAATAGCTCTGGGCTCTGGAAGGCACCTTTGGGTGGGGCTTCCTCTCTGGGGATGATGAGGAGCAGTGGGATATACTGCAAGTCATACAGTGAGTAGACTTGGGTGCAATACGTCTATTATAGAAACATTGTAAGTCTCTGGCGAATTCTTCCTGCAAAGGAAACTAGTCCCTGGTAAGCACTGCTACTGGGGCTTCCACACTTATCAGAAAAGTTGTGTGTACATATAACATAAGTGAAGGATTTTCTTTCTTAACATGCAATACTTGTTATGACACATGTTAGGAACTACAGACACATGTTCATCGCAATGACACTGCACCATTATTCCTACCCAACACAAACCAAAAAGAACATTAACTTGCAGAACCCAGCAGATGGTGCTATGATGCAATGAAATGCGCCATAACCAGAGCAGTTGATTGAATACATTGAAAATAAAGCAAGAGAAAACAATTTAATCACTTACCTGGTGCTGCTACTTTTACAGAAGCTGGTTGGGCTGCAGGAGCTTTTGCTGGCTCTTAAAATGAGAACAAATTAAAGCAATTACTACAAAGCATTCTACAGCAAAAACACAGGGGCATGGGGAAATTTCAGATGAAAAAGATTGCCCTTAGCATCTCTTGCATAGGAGAGCAGAGAAAGAAGATTATTAAAAACAAAGTGCCTATCTGCATTCTACTCAATCCAAGGCATGGAAAAAGTAATGAGCAAAAACGGTTATTTGGAACCACTTGATAATTGCTTTCATTAACAAATATGGTTTTACTATTGTATCACTCTGTGCTGCATCTTAGTACAGCAGTAGGTTTCTTAGCCACATGCAACATTTGCATATATGGCAGAAATAGTTATGGGGAAATGCTCCCCCCCCTCGAAGGAAAGCGCAACCTTCTGAAAACACACAGCATTAAGAGTTTCCAGGATTATTGAGGATTCAGGGGAAAAAATACCACTACAGTCTGTTTCCTCAATCTCTAGCCTAGATTAGAGTCACCTGTGCTGTGCTAGTGTCAGAAACACATAGGTCTGAGAGGGTAATGTCACTGCAGCATGAAACAGAAGATGTTTCAGTTGCCCTTGTTTTAGTCACAGTTCTCTTTCCCCCTTTTCTTCCGCTGGAATACATGTCTTAACAATAGGTTAAATAAAAAGAATCCCTTTCACCAGTCCCAGCCCTACCCTTATGCTGAGCGAGGCAGCTACCTTGGGCAGCTGATTTTGGGTGTCATGAAAGAGAAGCAAATTCTTTATTTTATATTATTTTAATTGCCTGGGAGGTGGAGAGACAATTTTCTGCCTCTGGTGCCAAAATAACTTGACTGGCCTTGTATACTATGCATCCTCATGGCATGGGGTGGGAGCAGCATTGGGTACTCTGCCTCAGGCAGCAGAATGCCTTGGGCCAGCTTGGCCATCCATTTTGTGAGGATGGAGTTAGTGCTAATAGCACAGTTCTATGCATGTTTTCTCAGAAGCGAGCCCCACTCTGCTTAACAGGGCTTATTCCCAGGTTGCAATAAGAACTGTTATTATACCTCAATCCAGTATAGGAAACCTTTGGACCTACACATGTTGTTGAACTACAACTCCCATCATCCTTGGCCACTGACCATGCTTACTAGGGCTGATGGGAGTTGTAATTCAGCAATATCTGGAGGTATCTTCACACCATTATATTATACCTGTGTAAATAATGCAGAGAAAGGACTTTAATGAAGAGTCACTTGTTTCCCATGTAAGCCCCACTGAAACGGAGACTGAAGAACAGTTAAGCTTAGGCAAGTGCTTCCTATATGTTTAAGGTCATGGCATACACAGAAAAGCACAGATGCACAAGCTTCCCAGCTTTTCTTTCCAGTTCTTGACCACCAAGAACATGCTTAGCTAAGATCACAGCTGACATTTCATTCCCCATGAAAGCTCTGCTTTTTCGAGATGTTAGATTAAAAAAAAAAGAGGAAGGGAGGCAATAACTGTCAGTCACAAACAGGAATGCGGAATTGGAAATACAGTGTGAATTGATTTAGAATGGAAGAGGCAGCTGAAGTCTAAACATGTCATTTTAGAATTATAAATGGTGTCACCACCTCCTTATTTGCATCTTCTTGCAATTTCATAGCACTATCCTATGAATGCCTCTTCAGACATATGTCCCATTGAGCACAATGGAACCTGCTGTCAGGTAAGGGAATAAACGAACAAGCTGTTTTTAATTTGAGTACATTGAATCACTATCATTTGGGTACATTGGAACAGGCTGTTTTAAAACTGAGCTATATAAAAAACAGGATGTACAACCATAACTAAAAGCAAGACATACTTTTGAGGTCTTTTGTCAAAACAGCTTCTTTCTTATCTGCAAGAATAAAACACACACAGAGGAATTAGCAGTGGCATTGTACCAAATGCTATCGCATATATTTACAAGTGATTCGATAACACAAATGCCCAAAGAACACATTTGGAGTCTTCATCCTTCATTTTGCAACACAGCACAACCTGAGGTAGAAAGACAGCCAATAGGATTTATCTGATCATCACAAAAAGAACCATATTTATTGTTTTATTTTTTGCAGGATTCCTATTAAATGCCCTTTCTTTGATCAAAAGCAATAAAACGCCTAGAAATTTCAAGGGGAAACTCAATTATTCTTGGGTGTACGTACATTGCTCTCTGAACTAAAAATATTTCTCGGTTAATCTGCTGCCTCTATTAGCATGTTTTCTAGGAATCACTTCAAAGCATGCTAATTACCACATTGAGATGAAATTAATCATAAAGCAGCTTTCGGCCATGGGGGTCTGCTGAAGCATTCAAGAAACGCTTTATAGTTGCCAGATATGGAAATTTTAAAAGGTGTCACTTGTAGTTGATATGAATCATTTATCACAATAATCTGCCATTACTGGAAGCTATAAAACCTGAATAAACAGGCAGCATTATATGCAATACCAGATGTGAGCTACAATTAAATACTCCAAGCTCACTTAAAAATGTTCTGAAATATTGGGATAGTGTGATATATTTTGGATAAAGAATATATTTTAAATACCTTCTTCATAGCTTCATAGTCCATACAAGTGTATTTCATTGTTGGCCTATTTTTCATAGTTAACATCCTGATGCTCCAAAAGAGTCAAATAAGGAGGTGATGGAATACTGCATGAACACTCAGGAGTATTCTCTCTCTCTTTCTTTTTCTCTATCTCTTTACATATATATATGAGGTTTACATAAACACAATAAAATACAATGGCATTTAATAAAATTTCCTTTAAAATAGATAAAAATGAGGTTAAAAACAAAATTATGTAGCACAAATAAAATTTAGCAGTGTTTAAAAAAATTAAGTCTACATCTCCTTCGAATATCTTAAAGATTATCTTGGACTGTGAGTACTCCTCACTATACATTCATTATATGATCAGTTCCTTATTCAACATGCATTGTATCTATTGGAGAATGAGGATCTTAAGTTTTCAAAACTGACCAGTAGTGAGATACAACTATCTGAGCTGCAACTATGAAAAGAAGTTCAATCGCAAATCAGATATTTATAATGTTGCCAGGATTTTTAGTATGCTGCAAGCATTAGTAAATTACTCATCAGTAAATCTCATTTCTTAATCCTTCACAGGTTTATAAAGTTTTGAAGTAGCTTCCTCTCGCTCCTGTCCAGTGATGTTCCACAAATACTGGAGAACTTAACTGAATTCACATTCTGACATGGAAGTAAAATAACAAGGAAATTATTGCCTGGACAGAGTAGCCACCTTTTGACGAAGGAATCAGCAGGCCACCAGTGCAAGCAGTAAAACTGAAGTCATAGAGGTATAGTACCTGACTGACAAAAACAGACCAGGATTTCTTAAAATAAGCAGTACTAGTGAACGTAGTGAAACTAATTACTCTAAGAACACTGGCACATTTGAAAATAAAAGTAATGCTTTATGAGGGGATCATAAAAACTAGGAATAGTAGCAATAATGTGAACGTTTTCAAGAAAGGGAAGCCACACATTAATGATAATGGATTAGCAAAATATCAATCGTTTTGGCATGTAGAAGGAGAGAATTATATTTTGTAAGGTAAAGTACAGTTTGTCACTTTGCATCCCCCCTACACCCCCCCCAAATTCTTACATCAAACATGATATTATTATGAACTCTAGAGAAGGGCTTGCTAATATTTTGGGGTCTGTGAACCCATTTACAAACTGAATAAACTGCAGTGGGCACCATACACATGCCACAACTCTCTTCTATATCCCCCCAAATCCACCTGACACAATTGGACTTGAAAAAAGCCTTTTGTTGCCTAAGGAAGGCTTATTTGAAGCATAAATTCAGCTGAGGGACAGGTGGACGATGGGACCCTGCAGGCTCCAAGGCATGGGAGTGAGGGACAGAATATCAGGACGAGGGATGGAAGTACTATCTACACAGTAGTAATAAAAACAGCTTGACTACTTTTTTCCAGTTGGAGAACAAGTGGTTCTGGAAAAGAAATACTGTACAGGTAAACACTCTGTTTCTTCATTTTAACAAGCAAATATTTTGACAAACACGATCTGTCTATAACCGTGTGTGTGTGAAAATATATATATGAAAACAGAAAAGCTCAGTCTCCTTCTTTCGGCACAAGCCACTCAATTTTACCTCAGGCCTTGTTCAACATTCCTTTGAAGTAAACTAGCAGCAATACAGTAGCTGCAAATGACATCTAAACAACACACAGGGTGATAAAAACTAAAGCCCCCCCTTTGTGCCTTTCATACAACTATATCCCTAGGTGGTTTATAATAAACTGCTATGCGATACTGCTATTTTTCAGAAAATAGACACTTGGAACATTTTTTTTTTAACTGAATCTTGAGTGAGTGTGAATCCCAGGTTTATGCCTTCACAAAAATGTTTTGGAGAGTGTGCAGTTTAGGACAATGACAGACCAGCTTTGGCCCTTCAAATGTTGCTGGACTACAAATCACATCATCCCTGACTACAGTGGTGCCCCGCAAGACGAATGCCTCACAAGATGAAAAACCCGCTAGACGAAAGGGTTTTCCGTTTTTGTGTTGATTCGCTAGACGAATTTCCCTATGGGCTTGCTTCGCAAGACGAAAAAGTCTTGCGAGTCTTGCCATTTTTTTCGCTCCCCCCCTTTTTCTAAGCCGCTAATAGCCTTTTAGTCGCTAAGCCGCTAAGCCTTTAATAGCCGCTAAACCGCTAATAGCGCTAATCCGCTAATCGGGTTGCTTCGCAAGACGAAAAAACCGCTAGACGAAGAGACTCGCGGAACGGATTATTTTCGTCTTGCGAGGCACTACTGTATTGGCAATGCTTGCTAAGGTTGGTGGAAATTGGAGTTCAACCGGATGTGGAAGGCCACGGGTAGATTTCCAACCTCTTGATCTAAGATTTCATAGAAAGGCAACTGTCCAAGTAACTATGATGCGGCTTAAACCCAACACCATTCCATTCCATTTCAGCTATCACTATAATGTTTCTTTTGTTTAGTAAATAGCCATGGCCATGACTCTCTCTCATTATGCAGACTTGGGCCAAAGTGTTGACAGATAAATTGTTCAATATGTTTCTAGAAGATGAGCAAAAACAGGGAAATGTCTTTCTTCTTCCCTCCCCTGGTTGGAAGTTTGTATCAAGGGGTGCATGCAGGAGTCTGGCAGTCCTCGAAATGTGTCTGAAAGACACACAGAAGACTTGCTCACTATATTAAGGCATTGGTGTTTCCCTTGGAAATCTGATGGGGAGCAATATCTGTTGGTGTTCATGCCAAGGACCTTCTGCCATCCAACATACATTGTAAATAAAATCTTGTATGACAGAACTCGTGTCCTATACAACTTGGGACGTAAAGTACCTAACCCCCCCCCCCCCAGTATTGACCATCTCAGGTCCTACAATCAGTAGGTGACGGCCTGTTGATGGTGGTTCAACTGGCTGCTGCCTGGTTGCACTGATGCATGTCAGGACCTTTTTGGTGGTGGTTCCCCATTTGTAGAACGTCTTCCCTGGTAAGGTGCATCTGTCTCTGTCATTAATGTTAAAGAGGAAGTTAAAAACATTTCTGTTTGTGCAGGCATTTGGTAGTTGGAAGAGACATTCCTGACCATATTTTGGGGGGTGGGAATATTCCAGCTGTGAGTGGGACTGATGTCAGTTGTGGGCTTGGCCAGACCTGAAACTGAACAGTGTGCACCCAGCTTTCTCGCTCTCTGTTTCTGTCTCTCTCACTCCTTTTTCTTTCTCTCTTCCCTTGCTCTTGCTTAAAAAAATAAATAACTGTCCTGGCCATTCACACGAAATCAGGCCGAGGGCTGTATTTGCCCCTGGGGCCACAGGTCACCCACTGTGCTGTAGAGGCTCAGGTACTCTAATGGACTGGGAACATAAGAGGAGCCTGGTGGATCAGGCCTATTGCCCATCTAGTCCAGCATCCTTTACTCACAGTGGCCAATGAGATGCCTGTGAGAAACCCACAAGCATGATCTGAGCACAACAGCACTGCCCCCTTTTGTGCTTTCCAGCAACTGGTATTCAGAAGCCTACTGCCAGAATGCCAGACGCGCTAGAAATAAAGAGGCGCCATACAAGATATTTCACTAGGGAAGGAAGGATCATTTCCCCCTTATATTTCGAATCCATACAGTGCAATCTTACTCATACTTACTGAGAAGTCCCATTTTGTCCAGTAGAACTTACTCCATTGGAAGTGTGCTTAGGATTGTGGCCTTACTACTATTACTGACTTGCTGCAAAAATAAATTACTAATGAAATGACTGAAGTCTTTCCGACTTTCGGCTCACCGTCTACAAACCGATCAGTGGTTCCACTTACATGGTTATATAAATCTAGCATAGCCACTTCCAAGTGCTTCCAAGAAACTAGATAAGCAGAAGGTTTCTAGATACAGTATGTCGGCCACATGTGTGAAATCATTTCCTGCACATTTGACACATTAATGGGGGCTTTTAAACCAATACATCATGCATGGATGGTACTTAACGTTCCATTTGCTGCCCCGAGCAAAGTGTCCAAATGTGTTAAAATAAAAGCAGCAGCAGGTGGCATACGTTGTCTGAAAAATAGCTTAGCATCTGAACATTTTAGTCAATGAGAGACCATTCTTCATATAGACCAGTCTTAAATAGCAGATTTACCTGACTTTATATATTTGTTGCTGAGCAATGTATTTTATTTCTATCCAGCGATCTAAAAGCTAGATATCTATCTGGCCAAAGCCGAGGATGAACTAAAATTAAATCAAAGCCATTACATTTCCAAAGCAACTGTTATCAACTATGCAGCAAAACTCTACATCCATGTCTGAGTGTATTTGAAAAGCCTGATAAGAAGAACTTGTTTATATTTGAGATTATGTTGTTGGGATGAAATCAAGGTTATCAAACATACATTTAGGGTTATTGTGGTGGTGGTTGGTTGGGAAGAGGTATGGTTACAGTTATTTTGTTTTCAACTGGATTTTAATTGAATATTTTCCAGGCAAATTCAATATAAAACTGTCTGTTTGGAGCTCTAAAAATACAGTAAGCTATACATTTTAACATATAAATACAAGTGTATATTTTCAATGCGATTGCAGTGATTTGCTGCAATTCACAAGCACTCCTGTATACTTAGGCTATCCTATTCCCTGTAATGGAAGTTGTAGCACTAGATGCATCTCTCTTTCTGCGCTGGAAACTGCCCTGCAGTTACTGGGAAACCCTACTTGTGCAGAAGCTCCAGAAGTGCACACGATGAACCATAAGAAAGGATCTTGATCTAAGCATTTGTTTCCCAATTAGATGCAGACTGACTGGATAAATTGTGATGGAGAAGCTGCTATTGTCCTGCCTTTGTCTGAGGATACTAGTGGCTTCCTAAGAACTTTCAGCGCCCTTAACAAATAACAGTTCCCAGGATTCTTTGGGGGAAGTCATGGCTGTTTAAACTGGTATAATACCACTCTAAATATACAGTGCAGATGGGGCCTCTGTCTTCATTTACAGAACCACCATTTTTAATCAACAATAAGGATACTCAACACATCATAGCTATGTAAAAATGATTGCCTAGAACATTAGAAAAAAATAAGATTAGAAATATACCTGATTACTTTTTAAAATTATAGTGATTTTTGCCTTGTTAATTTTTGTATTAATTTTATATGTGTTAATTAATAAAACATAGCAACATCCAGAAAGCTATTGCATATGACTCAAAGCAAGATGAGCAAATAGAAAGCCATTTCATTCAAATATTTTTATGAAAGAAACTATCTGTTATGTGACATTGACCTGTGTTTCTATTTTGCAGTGTTTACTGCTGCTTAGCTTAGAAAATCTTTAACTAAAAAGGAATGAGTATTACTTCCCATTACTCCAAGTTACACAAATGGATCCATGTATACTAGTGTTGCATGTAGAACCCTAAAGCTGCACAATCTACAGTCAAGATGAATTCCCATAATATATTATCTATTAAATGCTGAGCTGGGCAAGTGTATTGGCAAGGCAGCGATGGCAATGGCTCACCTCTCTGAAATGGTTTCACCTCTCTGGAGAATGAGATGCCAATGTTCAATAACAAGATGAAGGTCTACCAGGCTGGCGTGTTGAGCACACTGCTTTATGGAAGTGACTTGTGGGCAACTTACAAGCATCAGGAGCGACACCTCAATGCCCAGAAGATTTTAGGCAGGATGCTATTTCAAATAAGGATGTGCTCTCCCAAGCCCACATTCCCAGGATGTTCATATTCCTGTCTTAGTGACGTCTCTGCTGGCTTGGTCATGTCCATGATGTCCAAGATTCCCAAGAATGTGCTCTACATGGAGCTGGCTTCAGGCACCAGGCCCATAGGCAGATCAACTTTGCATCACAGAGATGTCTGCACACATGACACGAAGGCTGGAAACATCAGCCCTGCCCTGTGGGAATCTCTTGCAGATAACCACAGTGCCTGGAGACAGACAGGTTGTGTATGTATAGCAGAGATCAGAGGAGGAATGACCGTTGGGAGGTGAGCAGAGGGAAGAAATGCCATGGTGCACCTGCTGCAGCATAACTGGATGCCTTCATCTGCCCCAGCTGCAACCAAGCATCTCTCTCCCATATCGGTCTCTACAGCCACAGCAGGTGCTGCAACCTTCCAACAGTTTATCTCACTGCCAGAGGCACACTCCTCCATTGTCTCCCAATGCCAACAACAACAACAGTCTATTTGATAATTGCCACTATTGCTTTGTAAGTTGAAACTAAGGTCTTAGGTCTCCTACCAAGTCATGCACTTGCTTAACAGTTCAAAGCAAGCAGCGGGTTGCTTTATCACCACACGAGCTGAATGTAAGACCTTGCCCCAAGTAACAAAAGGATATAAAGAAGCCACTTGCTCAGGCAAAGTCTCATTAAAGTCAACAGGAGTACATCTGCTGAGGGTCTTCTCTGACATCTGTAAAATTTCAAAACTAAATGAAGTTTTGAGTTTGCAACAGGAGAAAGGATCTGATATTCTTTTGATCCAAAAAGGAACAAATACCTGCTGATGTTTTTTTTTATATTTGCAGTGGGCTTGATTGCTTTCTGCTAGGACATTGCAGCAGAATCGTTAAGAATTCTGTTATAAGTGTAGCGCAGCCTTTACTGTGCCCATTAGCCATCACAGAAGAAGAATATGCAATAATTATGGTTTTCAGTATATTATATCCCAAGCTGTCTCATTAAACCCACAAACATGCTTTGATCAGGGGGGAAAACATTATGAAAGATGTTCATTCTATGCCACAAGACTAGCTCTTCAGATCCTGCCTATCACATCTTTCCTGATTGTGTGCATCTCTATGCATAAACAGGGGGGGAGTTCAATGCTAATCTAAAATCATTGTTTGTTCATTAGTGACTATTTAACTCAATTTTGGAGTGTACTGTCACATTGTACACAATAATTTGCCAAAATGTGTATTTTATGTGTACTTCAGAACTTTCACACAAGAGCAAATATGACTAAAATGGTTTCTACTGGCCCATTTTAGCAAGGGGTGTCATACATACCGGTAATTAGAAGTGCACTCTCTTAAGTGCTCAACCACATATATTTATTGCAATTATTTTCAAGAACATCTGCACATACCGCTAAGCCAATCATTATACAACACTTCATAGAACTTAATAGCTCCAAGTCATCAAAAAGAAAAAATGGAGGATGGCGCATGAAAAGGAAGAGAACTACAATTCCAGCTGCCTAAAACTGGGCACACATTGAAATAATCACATAATTAAGAATGCAGTGGAATACCTTCCATTTATCTCTAACAACTTATGTTGTTTCCATTGATCTCTCAAAGATGAGACATTATCAAATTCAGCAGTACATGGCTTAACATGCAAGAGCTTCAAAGGGACAAATTTCACATAGGACAAAATGGCGGAATTGTGGTTTGAACCACAAATTCTGCACCTGTGGTTTGGATTAATGCACATTAAAATGCAAAGTAAACATAATTTCCTCCACTAGCTACTTGAAGGTACACATGAGTAGTTTTTAAGACCTCTCTAGTCCTTTTCAGACACAGAAAAGCATATGTGGGGGCTCAAACTGGATAGGGATGTGCCCATTCTACTACCCAGTTTGAGTCCATATATGGATGAATAGAGCTTCTGGAAAATTCAAATGTACAGGGACACAGATCTGAGCTTTACAGTTCAAAAGGATTGTGTGATTCATCTCTTGCTGAGCAGTAGGGATTCAGGCTGCTGAGGACTGACTTACATGTTTGAAAGTTCCATCAGTACTTGCATGCTAACTTGAGGTTTGAAGTGGTACAGTCCAGCAGGACTTGCCAGAGTCTGGAAATGGAATGGTTAACTCTTTGTAGTCCTTGATAAGATTTGGTAGTTTTGTCCGAAGTTAGTAACTTGCTTCTAAATATTTGCAACCCAAAAATTATGTGGGTCATCACTGGGATTTTTGGGTTATCACCTAGGTACCAATTTCCACTGAGAGGTGGTGTGTGTGTGTGTCTCTGTGTGTGACAGAAACACTAGCATTTTGTTGTGGTGTGTGTGTGTGTGTGTGTGTGTGTGTGTGTATAGCATTCCTATATCTGAAAGCTAGACAATGCCAGAAAACATCAAATGAGGAAAGCTTTGCAGGTACAGGGGAAGGAGTGTGAAGGAATGGAGGTGATAAGAGTGCTAAGGGCTAGTTGTGAAGTAAGGATGAATCAGTCAGCAGTCCACAAGCTAAAACTCAAAAGGTAAGAGCATCAGTAAAAGCAGATAGCCAAAATAAAAATTATGCCTTTTGTTGTTATTTGTTATCTCAAAACTTCAAATACCGCAAAGGCCTTAACCCAGTCTCCATTTCATGCTGAGCACTGTAAGATATCCCTAATCATCAACTGAACTCCTTGATCTCCCTTCCTCATAAACCACTTGCTTTGGAATATAGTGATATTTAATAGGAAGAAAGCAATAACATAGGCAAATAGAAAAGCCCAAAGGAGAGTAATGGATATTTAGCCACAAGGGGTCACCAACATTTCTTTTGTGAACAAAATCAAATCTATTAACATAACGAAAGTTACATGAGACTTTAAAGAGGTCCTTTCTCCTCAAAACATCAAGAAGTTTAAAAATTGTCACAGGACTTTTTAAAATGTGTCTATAAAGCAGAGTAACAAAGGCCAACTTGCGAGAGAATGGCTTGGCCTTTTCTCCTCATTTCCCATGTATCGGTGCCCTTTTGAAAGCTGCAGAGATTGGCATTTCAACATCACAGTATTGATGACAATATGCCTGCTGTCATGCTATGCAAAAAGGCAGCAGGGAATGCAAACACAGGCTTGTCTCTGAAGCCTGTTCTGTGCTCAGGTGGCAATATGGTTGATCAGATATAGCCATGTATCTCCAGGTCGTAGGACTTGTTAGGCCTAAGCTACGTAAACTGTTCACCATGTGATAAAGCCATCCTTGGACCACACCACTTCAGACTACAGCTCATGTTAATGAATGCACCCTAGTTGTGGTTGTTATTTTTTTTAAAGTTCAACACTGGGGCTTTAAACCAGTCCCATAACAAACTGTTATCCATTTGTTTTGGTATTCTCTTCTTGTAATATGACCAGAAAGCACTCACTTAAGAAGATGGAAGAGATCTTTGAGCTCATGTAGTCCAATCCCAAGTTCACAACAGGATTTATAATGCAGGTTGCAACTACTGCATCCCAGACAGATGGCTGTCTAGAGTGAAGGAAAGCCCACTATCTCCCAAGGCAGTATGTTCCGCTGTCAGGCAGCTCTTACCATTAGGAAGTTTCGTTCAATATTCAGCCCAAATCTGCTTGCCTGTGATTTCCACCTATTGGTTCTAACCCTGCCCTCTGAAGCAACAGAGGACAAGTCTACTCAATCAAAGAGTCAGGCTTTTGACAGTCGCTTAACACTCCAACAGCTGTGAAACAATCTGCCATCTAGACTAGCCAGTGCAACTATCACGCCATGCCCAGAGCAGTAGAAGGCTGGTCTATGTGGATTTTCAAATAGGGTTGTGCCAGATATTTGTTTTGCCAGTTATGTTTGTTTAAACAAGGCTTCCAAGTCAACAACAGAATTGTCTGGTGTTGTGATCGCTGTGTGTTTCCTCCAGACCAATTAGCACCATGTTTTTGCATTATTGAAGGTCAGAGGATTAATGTGTTTTATCTACACGAACATTTTAAAAAGCTAATTAACAATCCTCGGGTTCATTTTGTGTTGAAGAGTAAAACATTCAGTATTAGTTTACACTGCAGGAAATGAGAGCGAATAGAACGAAGACTGGAATAGAGTAAATACGAATGCAAATACGTCTCGCATTTAGAGGGATTTGGTTCAGTGGTGCACCATGGATGAAAGAGCCCTATTTCTGAATTGGCAGAAATCTAAATATGTATTTGGCAATTAGAGGAACCTTTTAATGAGCCTGCTAAACAGTGACCTTTAAATACAGAAAACCAGAAGGCTGTAAACAGAGAGGTTTTGAAAGGGTGTTGGCAAACCATTTTCTTTTCTTAAAAAAAAAATATTTTAGGTGACTGCCTGTCAAAATAGTCTTATATTTTCCAAGGAAAGATGGCTAATGTATGAAATGCAAGAACTCATAGAAGCAACCAGCATATGTGAAATTTGGCAGGGCAGATAGCAGAAGAGGAGCAAGAAAGCTGTTATAATTGACTCCTGTCTTCACATATCTCAACCCTGGGAAAGAAATCAGTATTTTCTAACTGAGCGCCATCTCTTTCCTTTCATAGATTTTCTGTCTGTAGATGTCTCTGCCTTCTCAAAGCTAGTCTGAAACAACTTATGCTTTCCTCCCCTCACTTATATGAAAGCTCTTTCCTGCTTATTTCCCATCTGTTCCCCCAGCAGAGTCTCCCCACTTCGCTCTTTACCTCCTTTGACCCCTATCTAGTATTCCAAGTCCAACACACTCCTGTGTTTGTGCCCTGGAAATTCAAAACCTCCTCCATTCCTTCCATCACACAGGCTTCGGTTACTGCTAGTTTTTGCTTTGATAATAGTGCACAATCAATATTAAAGAGAACTCCTGCCAAGGGAGGCATTAGGGTAAAAAGTCTTCACAAAGAGACACAGCATCGCCTTCCTTTAGTTTTTTTCTTTAGCACAGATGTTGAACTGAAGGAGGTCCTCCTTTCAGCAAGCTGCATTTTTATTATTTTATTATCAGGTTCTGCCTGCGAAATGAATGCTATATGAGGGATTAAAAAAAAAGAAAACAACTGGGAAATCGGTAGATATTTGTGAATGCAAGTGATATATATTTCATCAGTCCCACATTCAATCATTCATTCTCTCTCATCCTCCTCACAATAAAGCACAAAGGCTGCACACCTACACACACTTACTCATGAGTAAGCCTCACTGAAATTAGTGGGTGTAACACAGAGCGAATAAACACACTATTTAAAGACTTGAGGCATTACCTATAAAAGCAACTTAAACACATGAGGAAGCCAGTGGAGATGAGTGTGAAAGATCCTAGGGATGTAGGACAATTCCAACAAAGATGGGAAATTAAGCAGAAATTCCTGGAGTTTCCAGGTTCATCTGTGATCAGAAATGGGAATCAACTGAGCAAATACAATTGGTGTTTGTTCACATCATTGGCTTTTAGAAGTTCACAAATGATGCATACTTAATGGACGTTTAGACGTTTCCTTTATATTTAATTATATATTTATATTTTTATTTAAATAAGTGTAAATTGTGTAATGGGTGTTGCACAGCTGACAGCATGACAGAAACATACTATTTGGCAGATTATTATCTGATGTATAATTTGACAGAAACCAAGCTGCAACAGAATGGAAACAGTGCTGACAAATACAGGTTGGAACAGAAATCACTGCCTTCTAACACCCCTACTAGCTCCTTTTGCATCCAGGGAGGCTACCTGAATATTTTAGAACCCTGGAAAACTTACAGGAGCCTCCACAAATGCAATAAGCTCCCTACTTCAGACAGCCACCCTCCACAAGTAATAATAATAATAATAATAATAATAATAATAATAATAATAATAATAATAATAATAAATGTGTACCCTGCCCATCTGGCTGGGTCTCCCCAGCCACTCTGGGCGGCTTCCAACAAATAGTAAAAAATATATTAAAATGTCACACATTAAAAACTTCCCTAAACAGGGCTGCCCTTAGATGTCTTCTAAATGTCAGGTGGTTGTTTATCTTTCTGACATCTGCTGGGAGGGCGTTCCACAGGGCGGGCATCACTACTGAGAAGGCCCTCTGCCTGGTTCCCTGTAGCTGCACTTCTCACAATGAGGGAACTGCCAGAAGGCCCTGGGCACTGGACCTCAGTGTCCAGGCAGAATGATGGGGGTGGAGATGCTCCTTCAGGTATACTGGACTGAGGCCATTTAGGGCAACTGAAATGATGACAAAAGGGAGAGGAGCTAGTGTGCTTCTCCCCATTGCCTTGCTATTGAGACTGCCTTGATTCAATCTTATTCCCTATGCTACTTAACATCTATATGTTATTTTTGTGCTTTTATGTTGTAAACCACCCTGTGATCTTCAGATGAAGGACGGTATAGAAATTTAAGTGACAATGTTAATAATAAAAATAAGATGGTGATGAAGAAGAGGATGAAGCCACTGGTTCTGTCACTAAGGGATTTGGGGGATGAGGTATTATTAATATGTGGGCTCTAATTCCCCCCCCATCTGAATCAGATGTAGAAATAGAGTGTAGACAGTATTGGGCAAGGTGGGCCAATGGTCTCATTAGGCACAGTTTAAGGCAGCTTTCTATGTTCCTATATTCCTAACTCTTCTTTATATAAGTTGTGTGCAGATGACTCAATGGGGACAAATCAATGTGCATGTGTCTGAGACCATGCCCTTGGCCTCCTCCCCAGCCTCCATAATTAGATTTGATCTTCTTCACAGACCCCCAAATTGATTTACCAGCATGAGTTGACTGCTCCGGATAATATGTGCTGATTTCTTTCCTTTGGCAAAATCGTTTCAACAACCCATGATAAATAAATAAAAACTGTTAAACACACACAAAAAAATATTCTGGAATATGTACCACAGACTCACAACTTGAATTCAGCTTTACGTGCTTGGCTTATAATAAATATAGTAATGATAATAATAAGTGGGATGGCATCTGCGAAGGGGAAAAAATGGCAATTGCACCATCCATTGCACTCACCTTGGGAGAGTATCTGGCGGTGCATGGAGAGTATTCAGTGGCACAGGTATGAGCAATCAGAGGTTCTGAGAGAGTCTGTTTTGACTATACACAATTTTGGCTTTAACCCCCATGCAAGTTGAGAGTTGACTGTATATCAGCCATTAAACACACAGACAAAGTATCAGTCCCAACAAATACTTTGATTTAGCAACTGTTGCGAAAAGCCACAGGCCACGACACAATTAGAGTGTGGACAATGGCCTAACAAATAGACAAACCTTATTCCAACTAAGACACTTCACTCTGGCTACTCTGTTATCCTTATATAACCCTTCCATCTTGATTGGGTCACATCTTACCATGTTCCCCCACTCTTACGATTAGTAGTTCTTTCATCTCTGTCTGCCTTTCTAACATATACACCAGGAGATGTCAAATTCCCCAGGTCTTAGTCATATAAGCACAACAGAATGTTGGGACAGTGGGGTGAAGTACTGATAACCAATGGGGGGGGGGAGAGAGAGAGAGAGAGAGAGAATATCTTTGTATTCAAATCATTGAGAAAACAATGACCTATGGTTTTGAACTGGTCCACAACCAAAGGGATGTAAATAAATAATTATTTAGCAGTGCTGCCCTCCAAGGGGCATGCACCAGAATAAGACAAGCACTGAAGAAGTTTTAACGAGCTTCTAAGGTGAAATTCCTGTCAGAAGCAGCGTTTATACTTCTGTGTTTGACAGATTGCGTTCCTTTGTTTTTAGCAAAATGCTGCAAATAAAAACCAACAATTTATCTAAAAGAATCCCACAAACCATCTCAGGAAATGAGACCTAGTTGCTATGACCACACATTAAAAAGTGCAGTTTGTACTGCATTATCTGAAGGGTAAATGTGGCAAGAATTATTGCTGTATCAAATCAACAAAACAGAGATAATTTATTTAAAGTGTGACATATATGCAGCATGTGTACCTAGAAAATATATATATACTACAGTTTATTAAATTAAGAAAAACACAGATCTGTAGGGGTGGCTTATATTGTGTTATGGCAGATTCTTTTGGAAAGTGAGTCATAAACTGTTAGTAACGAAACAGATGAATACTTTTACTTTGTATTGCATAATTCTCTTCAAGTGGAATATGAAGGGCGAAAACTGCATTCTTACATAATATGCAGTCTTAAATACAATAAATTGTGAAATGTTGATTGTGATGATCCATTTTAAAAAGGCAGTACAGAATTGGAAAGGTACATTTTCTAAGTACTCATTTGAAAAAAAATATTGTGAAGCAGATTAGAGAAACAAACTAATACACCACTTCTACATCTAATTAACTATGAAAACTCATGCCATCGGAGGCAAGTAATCCTGAGCACATGTACTAAGGAGTAAGGCTCCATGAGGAAAGTTGTGCCTACTTTTGATTAAAGGTGTCTGGGATTTCTCTGTTGCTGCTTTCACAGAACACACAGAAGTAACTTTTGAATTTTGGGTACCTATTTAATGGTATTTTTATCCCACTACTTTCATTCAGATTTTCCTGGGAAGTTGCCAATCTGCCACAGCCTCATGGGAGAACCAAGCTACACTCAGTTAATTAATGTATATTGTTATAACTGCATTAAAAACTTGTGACACCAGATAGCGCTGT
The DNA here is from genome assembly GCF_964188305.1 of Podarcis bocagei. Lineage (NCBI taxonomy): Eukaryota > Metazoa > Chordata > Lepidosauria > Squamata > Lacertidae > Podarcis > Podarcis bocagei. Next base: position 42,205,786 of record NC_138127.1, read on the forward strand.
GGAGCAGTCAAAATTAGCCTATGGGATTTTATATTATGAGCTTTATGACGTATCTTCCTGTAACGTTTTTTTAAAAAATACATGTCTAGATTCAGCCAAGGTCTTTCACTTTGAGCAAGGGCCTATTATTCCTTTTTCAGACTTGTGTCTTTCAGAAGCACTTAGATGTGTGCATTGGTTAGATGTGGCTGAAACAGCTAGATAGTAGCACTTGCATTTAATATAGCTGTTTTCTGTATTCAATTCATTGACTGCTATTTGTATGGATTACAGTAAAATGCATTCTCCATGATACTTTTGTTAAGAACTCTTATTATTTATGGCACCACAGTGTTTTGCTTCTTGCTGCTAGACTTACATAATTCCCAGTATAATATTTCTAGTAAGTCTCAACGAAAACATTACTATTTATTGATGTGAGCGTGCATTTAGAAAGGCAATCCAAAGGGATGATTCACAACTAATTCATATGTGGGTACAACTGTTGGAATCAAGAAACCAAGTTGTGGCCTTTGCATGGTTCCCTAGTGAGGCTGTTCCAAAGTCAACAGTTTGATGAATGCAGCTTAGTAAGTAAGCATTATAGTCCCCGGCATACTTTTCAAAGATATTTTAATCATGGGGAGGGAGGATCTCTGTACCAAGTGATTTTGCATAGGCCAGACTGAAATGGTTCACTGGGAACTTTTCCAGTGAATTTGGGAGATTCAGGGATCGATAAAACATCTAGAAGGAAATGGGATTGTTTTGAAGAACCACTTCAAACTGCTGCAATCAGCAACCAGGTAGGCTGTCATATTTTCCCAGCAGAGGCAGTTTCAGCGTAGCACAACTGGTTCCATCGCACTGGGCAATGTGCTGCAGGGGGTGCCACAAGAATACTGTAGAACAGAGTGTGAGAGGTGGGGGGAGGGTTTGCCAAATTTTAGCACCATACAGGGTGCTGCTGAAATTCGAGAGCCCAAAGTCCACCACTACTTCCAGAATGCTTCACATGCAACAACGCTCTGTCATAATGTGGCATCACTAACTCAGGTACTGTTAGAGAAAATAGATGGTGGCTGTCACTGTTACCCAGGAAGTCTTTTTGGACAATTCTGTAAGGTTAGGAGAGAGTTCTGTTTCTAGATGTCAATGACAGCCTTTATGATTTTTAGCAGGATAAGGCTTAAATGGCTGTAGCAATGGTTTCAGGGGCATTTGTTTTTAGTGCTAATGTATTTTAAATGTTCCAGGTAACATCTAGCTGCATGGTTTTCAAATACTACATTTTGAGAGGCCTGAGCCTTTGTTGAGTTAAAACTCCAAATAAATGGAAGAACAAACAGCTCACAGTGCTAAACTCCTTTGCATGTAAATAAATATACTTCCCCCGCTTAATGAAACTTAAATCTGGGTAAATCATGTCTAATACTGAAGCTTATTATTGCTTAAGTGCAAGCACACTGTCATTTTTATTTTAGTTTTTTTGCTTGTAAATCACAGCCATGGGCTTAGTAGCTATGGAGAGGCTGAATTAATTTGTCACGATTTTGGACTGGTGTGGAAAAAAAGAGCTTCAGTTCCACATAGGCAAACCAATTTTTATATACGCCTAGTAGCCATATTGTTATAAATTATATTATACTATAATATCTACATATGACATTTACATAATGTTACAAAAGCCGTTTCTCAATTAAATTTTTTGCCTTCTGGAATTTAAAATGCACTTTCAATAACATCCTTCTTTGTGCAACGAGCATGAGCTTATATCAACATATTGTAATGACTGGGAATGAATTTGTGTAGACACTCCCCAAATCTCCATCAGAGATCAGCTGCTGCAGGTATGAATGGCTTCCCCATTTATTGCAATACTGAAGGTAGCTCTGTGCATTTTGGGGGGGGGGGGATACACATAGGAGGCTGACTCCAATTCTGCACTAAACAAGGAAGTTCTTAAGAATGCAAGAACTCTGCTGGTTCAGACCAGAGCCCATCTAGTTCATCATTCTGTTACCACAGTGGCCAACCAGTTGTCTATGAGAAGTCCACAATCAGTACATGAACACACTAAAACTGTCCTGCTTGTGTTGCCCAGCAACTGCTTTTTGGAGGCATGCTGCTTCTAATATAGTACTGGAGATTAATAGTAGCTAGTGGCTGTTGATAGCCTTATTCTTCCTGAATGTATCTGAACCTCTTCCACAATCATCCGAGTTGGTGGCCATTACAACATCCTGAGGTAGCAGAAGGAGCAACTGATGCAGTACTGCCTGAGTTTTTATCTTAGCTGAGAACATCTACTTTGGGGGGATTTAGATCCAGTCCTGAGATGACTTTTTACACACATAAATTGAATTAGACTATGAAACCTTTGCTTTGGCAACTCACTCAAGGTAGGTAACACCAGTTTACCCCCCAAAACTTGCTGATTGGAAGATTGGAGGTTCGAATCTGCATGATAGGGTGAATTCCTGTTGCTCTGTCCCAGCTTCTGTCAACCTAGCAGTTCGAAAGCACACCAGTGCAACTAGATAAATAGGTACTGCTGCAGCAGGAAGGTAAACAGCGTTTCTGTGTGCTCTGGCTTGCGTCACGGCGTTCCGTTGTGCCAGAAGCAGTTTAGTCATGCTGGCCACATGACCCAGAAAGCTGTCTGTGAACAAATGTTGGTACCCTCAGCCTGAAGCGAGATGAGCGCCACACCCAAAGTTACCTTTGACTGGACTTAACTGTCCAGGGGTCCTTTACCTTTACCTTTTAAATCTGTGAGCACAAACATTCACATCTATTTCCTTCTGTTCATTAGGTAACTACATATGTTGGTTGGTATTGTGCTCAGAGGTAGCAGGGCAGAGAGGTAGCAGGGCAGCAGTTGAAGAAGGAGCAAAAAGGGTTTTCTTGTGTGTGTGTGTTTCTTTGTGGCTGATTAGCTGTTCTCCCTGTGCAAAGGTCAGAGGGGGCAGGGTTTCTGTTGAGGAAGGTGATTAGCTGTGGGAGGAGCTTATCAGAGGTAGCAGGGCAGCAGTTGAAGAAGGAGCAAAAAGGGTTTTCTTGTGTGTGTGTGTTTCTTTGTGGCTGATTAGCTGTTCTCCCTGTGCAAAGGTCAGAGGGGGCAGGGTTTCTGTTGAGGAAGGTGATTAGCTGTGGGAGGAGCTTATCAGAGGTAGCAGGGCAGCAGTTGAAGAAGGAGCAAAAAGGGTTTTCTTGTGTGTGTGTGTTTCTTTGTGGCTGATTAGCTGTTCTCCCTGTGCAAAGGTCAGAGGGGGCAGGGTTTCTGTTGAGGAAGGTGATTAGCTGTGGGAGGAGCTTATCAGAGGTAGCAGGGCAGCAGTTGAAGAAGGAGCAAAAAGGGTTTTCTTGTGTGTGTGTGTTTCTTTGTGGCTGATTAGCTGTTCTCCCTGTGCAAAGGTCAGAGGGGGCAGGGTTTCTGTTGAGGAAGGTGATTAGCTGTGGGAGGAGCTTATCAGAGGTAGCAGGGCAGCAGTTGAAGAAGGAGCAAAAAGGGTTTTCTTGTGTGTGTGTGTTTCTTTGTGGCTGATTAGCTGTTCTCCCTGTGCAAAGGTCAGAGGGGGCAGGGTTTCTGTTGAGGAAGGTGATTAGCTGTGGGAGGAGCTTATCAGAGGTAGCAGGGCAGCGGCGCGCGCCTAGCGGCGCGCGCAGTTTGACCCATCTTTTAGATTTAGGGGTGCTAGTCTCAAACGTTTGTTGGGGGAGACCTAGGGTTTTTTGTGGGGGGAGTTATTTGTCCTGTCTTCACGCTTTTTATGATGGAGGACCGCTGTAGCCACCCCAACGACGTTCTCAAGATGGAGGGGGAGGGAACAGCTGCAGTCACCTGCGGTTCCTGCGCAATGTTTGCCATCTTGCCAAAGGTTGCAGGCAGCTTTACCTGCAGCAATTGCATGTTGATTGCCCTCTTAAAAGACAAAGTCCAGCAACTGGAGGAAAGTGTAGCTACGCTCCAAAGAATTAGAGAACTGGAGCTCTTCTTGGAAGCAACAGACCACACCGTCCCCACCAAGGAGGAGACAGGGGACTCCCCTGAGAAGGAGGCTAGTTCATCAACACAGGAGCCAGATATATGGAGAAACGTGACTCAAAGAAGTAGGAGGCCCAGGGTTCGTTCTGATTGTTTAGAAATACACAATCGCTTTGAGGTCCTTTCCCCTAGCATGGAAGACGAAGAGCAGACTCCATTTGAGGATCTCTCCCTCATTTCAGTCGATCAGGTATATGAAGACGAGCAGCAAAGTCAGTCCTCAGGGAATGTGCAGGCGACCTTGGAATGGACAGCTCATGGAAGAACCCCGACCAAACCTAAGAGGAGGCGTGTAGTGGTGATAGGGGATTCCCTACTGAGGGGAACAGAAGCAGTGATCTGTGGGCCTGACAAGATGTCTCGGGAAGTGTGCTGTCTCCCCGGGGCTAAGATCCAAGATGTAACTGAACGACTGCAAGGAATCATAAAACCCACTGACAAATACCCCTTCCTCTTGGTTCATGTGGGAACCAATGACACTGCAAGCAATAGCCTCCAGAAGATTAAAAGAGACTACGAGGCTCTGGGCAGGAAATTGAAGCAATTAAATGCACAAATTGTCATCTCATCTGTCCTCCCAGTTGAACGACATGGCCCAGGGAGAGAGGGAAAAATAGTGGAAGTGAACAGCTGGCTTCGCAAATGGTGTAAACAGGAACGGTTTGGATTCTTAGATCACGGAGTGCAGCTTCTTGAAGATGGACTTCTGGCAAGTGATGGGCTGTACCTCACAACGGTTGGGAGAAATGTTTTTGCCAAAAATCTCAGAAACCTCATCAGGAGGGCTTTAAACTGACTAATGTGGGGGAGGGAGACAGTGCTCCTGAAGGTAGGAGTCTATCAATTGATGAAGATGATCATCCAAATGTCATAGACCAAATGGAGCAAACAGCACGCAGACCTAGTGGTGGGAGGAAAAAATCCTTAAATAAGAGACATGGGGGAATGATTAATGGACTTCAATGTCTGTACACTAATGCGCAAAGCATGGGAAATAAACAAGATGAGCTTGAGCTCTTGGTACAGCAAACTAAATATGACATAATAGGCATCACTGAAACCTGGTGGGATAAGTCCCACGATTGGAATGTAATAATGGGGGGATACAATCTATTTCGGAGAAACAGACCAGACAAGAAAGGAGGAGGAGTGGCGTTATATGTCAGGGATGTGTATACCTGTGAAGAGATCCAAGATTTAGAACCTCAAAGCCAAAGTGAGAGCATTTGGGTCAAAATTAAGGGAGAGAAGAATAACAGAGACCTCATTGTGGGAGTTTACTATAGATCCCCAAGCCAAACGGAGGACATAGATGATGCCTTCCTGGAACAGATGGCCAAGCATGCAAAAGGAAGGGAGATAGTAGTAACGGGGGACTTCAATTACCCGGATATTTGTTGGATGTCAAACTCAGCCAAGAGCATAAGGTCAAACAGATTCCTCACTGGCCTTGCAGACAACTTCATTGTCCAGAAAGTGGGAGAAGCAACAAGAGGAACAGGCATTTTAGATCTGGTCCTAACCAATGTTGATGAGCTGGTTAGTGGGGTAGAAGTGGAAGGATCATTAGGTGCGAGTGATCATGCTCTTCTGAAGTTTACTATACAGCGGAAAGAAGCAGCCAAGCATACTAGGACTCAATTTCTTGACTTTAAGAAAGCTGACTTCATAAAACTTAGGGAAGTGCTGGGTGAGATCCCATGGACAGTAATACTAAAAGGAAAGGGAGTTCATGATGGCTGGGAGTTTGTTAAGAGGGAGATAGTAAAAGCACAACGTCAGGCAATACCAATGAGACGGAAACATGGAAGGTGCCTAAAGAAGCCAGGGTGGCTATCTAAAGAACTTTTAACTGAGTTAAGATTAAAAAAGGATGTGTACAAAAAATGGAAAAGGGGGGAAACCACCAAAGAGGAATTCAAACAAATAGCCAGCACGTGTAGACACAAAGTCAGAAAAGCTAAAGCACAGAATGAACTCAGGCTTGCTAGAGAGGTTAAAAGTAACAAAAAAGGCTTTTATGGGTATGTTCGTAGCAAAAGGAAGAACAAAGAAACAGTGGGGTCACTCAGAGGAGAAGATGGTGAAATGCAAACAGGGGACACAGAAAGGGCTGAACTCCTCAATGCCTTCTTTGCCTCAGTCTTCTCTGATAAAGAAAACAATGCCCGACCTGAAGAATTTGGAGCAAATGATTCAGCAAAGGAAACACAGCCCAGAATAACTAAAGAGATAGTACAAGAATACTTGGCTAGTTTAGATGTATTCAAGTCTCCAGGGCCAGATGAACTGCATCCAAGAGTATTAAAAGAACTGGCAGATGTGATCTCAGAACCACTGGCAGTCATCTTTGAGAATTCCTGGAGAACAGGCGAAGTCCCGGCAGACTGGAGGAGGGCAAATGTTGTCCCTATTTTCAAAAAGGGGAAAAGAGAGGACCCAAATAATTACCGCCCAGTCAGTCTGACATCAATACCAGGGAAGATTCTGGAGCAGATCATTAAGAAAACAGTCTGTGAGCACCTAGAAAGGAATGCTGTGATCACCAATAGTCAGCATGGATTTCTGAAAAATAAGTCATGTCAGACTAACCTGATCTCGTTTTTTGACAGAATTACAAGCCTGGTAGATGAAGGGAACTCAGTGGATATAGCCTACCTTGATTTCAGCAAGGCATTTGACAAGGTGCCCCATGATATTCTTGTAAAGAAGCTGGTAAAATGCGGTCTTGACTATGCTACCACTCAGTGGATTTGTAACTGGCTGACTGACCGAACCCAAAGGGTGCTCATCAATGGTTCCTCTTCATCCTGGAGAAGAGTGACTAGTGGGGTGCCACAGGGTTCTGTCTTGGGCCCGGTCTTATTCAACATCTTTATCAACGACTTGGATGATGGACTCAGGGGCATCCTGATCAAATTTGCAGATGACACCAAACTGGGAGGGGTGGCTAACACCCCAGAGGACAGGATCACACTTCAAAACGACCTTGACAGATTAGAAAACTGGGCCAAAACAAACAAGATGAATTTTAACAGGGAGAAATGTAAAGTATTGCACTTGGGCAAAAAAAATGAGAGGCACAAATACAAGATGGGTGACACCTGGATTGAGAGCAGTACATGTGAAAAGGATCTAGGAGTCTTGGTTGACCACAAACTTGACATGAGCCAACAGTGTGACGCGGCAGCTAAAAAAGCCAATGCAATTCTGGGCCTCATCAATAGGAGTATAGCATCTAGATCAAGGGAAGTAATAGTGCCACTGTATTCTGCTCTGGTCAGACCTCACCTGGAGTACTGTGTCCAGTTCTGGGCACCACAGTTCAAGAAGGACACTGACAAACTGGAACGTGTCCAGAGGAGGGCAACCAAAATTGTCAAAGGCCTGGAAACGATGCCTTATGAGGAACGGTTAAGGGAGCTGGGCATGTTTAGCCTGGAGAAGAGGAGGTTAAGGGGTGATATGATAGCCATGTTCAAATATATAAAAGGATGTCACATAGAGGAGGGAGAAAGGTTGTTTTCTGCTGCTCCAGAGAAGCGGACACGGAGCAATGGATCCAAACTACAAGAAAGAAGATTCCACCTAAACATTAGGAAGAACTTCCTGACAGTAAGAGCTGTTCGACAGTGGAATTTGCTGCCAAGGAGTGTGGTGGAGTCTCCTACTTTGGAGGTCTTTAAGCAGAGGCTTGACAACCATATGTCAGGAGTGCTCTGATGGTGTTTCCTGCTTGGCAGGGGGTTGGACTCGATGGCCCTTGTGGTCTCTTCCAACTCTATGATTCTATGATTCTATGATTCTATGATTCATAGTTATTCTTACGTAGGACTTGGCTTTTATGCTCATTATTTCATCTAAAGAACTGCCTGCATATGTCACTCTCCTAATAGAAATCTTCAACTGACCCCTAGAAGTTATTTGTTTTACTGATTGCAAGCCTAAGCAGACCTGCTCTCTAGATGTAGAGGGTGTAGCAATTTTAAAATATTTAATACTATAAAACAAAATAAAGAACACATTAAAATGCAGATTAGCTATAAAGCAGAAAACTAGATAAAAGTGAGAAGCATTTCTGTCAAAAACACTGAATTCATAACATTTAAAAAATCAGAATTTAATGAGCCCATAATTTACATACCTACCTAATTTAAACTTTTAATGTCTAAAAATGTACACATATAATAATGGGATTTCAGAGAAGAGAGTGACAGATTGATATTTCTTACCTGCTTTTTTAACTTCGGGGACAGCTGTCTTCTCAGGAGCTTTCTTTCTTTCCTCTTTTTTTTCTAAAAAATAATTAAAAGGAAGCCATTTTCTATGCTAGAAATATGAATCACACACTTCAATGTGCATTCAACCTAGCACAAGGAAGAAAATGTGACATTCTCTGATCTAAATAGCTTCTCCCCAACTATTTTAGTTTCCTAGTCATAGAACAAGGTTCCCAATCCAGATCCCTCTGGGTCAAACTAGGGCCCTATCTGCACTATATATTTAAAGCAGTATCATACCACTTTAAATAATCATGGCTTCTGCCAAAGGAGCCCAGGAACTGTAGTTTGTTATGGGTTCCCAGAGTTGTTATGATTAGGAGACCCTTCTCCCCTCAAAGCCTCAGTTCTCAGATTTCATTGGAAAGGAGGTCAATTTTTAAACCACTCTGTAAATCAGTGGCGTAGCGTGGGGGGGCAGGGGGGGCCCGGCCGCACCGGGCGCAAATCCATGGGTTAGGGGGTGCAAATCCACGGGTTAGGGGGCGCAAATTACTTGCCTTGCCCCGGGTGCTGACAACCCACGCTACGCCACTGCTGTAAACTGTAGCTCTGTAAAGGGAATAAGGGTCTCCAAACAACTCTCACCACCCTTAACATACTATAGTTCCCAGAATTCTTTGGGGAAGCCATGACTTGTGTGGTACTGCTCTAACTGCAGAGTGCTACATGGGCCTAGATATCAGGGCACTTTGGGCAGGAGGTGGGCAAACTGGGGAGGCTCTGAAAACAATGCCTTGGTCCTTGGAGGGGCTTACACCCTTTATTCATTTTGGGTGGACCAGATAATTAAAGTTCTCCCTTAGGTCCCTCTCCATTCACTCTCTTTCCCACCCTCCCAGTCCCTTTCTGATAGACGGGGAGGAGGGCAAAGAGGCGGTCATCACTATGGGTTAGATGTGCAGCACATTTTTCAGTCCATCCCCCAATGGGCTTCAAACACAATCAGAAACCCAGGCTTGTGCCCTGCTGATGGGAGCATATTCAATATATTGCGTGGGTACATTAAGCATTGAGAAGTTTCATCTACGCTCATCCAGGCTGCCCTTTTCGCTTTAAAAAAATCAGATTTCTACCCCCTGATTTATATATGATTGGGCAGACCCAGTTTAAATAAATTATTCTGCTGCCATCTTGCCTAGTTTGACTTTAAGTGTGCCTCAACACACACATGAAGAAGGTGGGCATCCCATAACTAGCAGAGCTACCTTTAGCGGGATCCTGGAATATTCCCCTGAAAGTAGTATTGTACCTCATTTGATATATGTCTATACCAATATTTGCACGGCAGAGAAGTAACACCCCCACCATTTTGTCCACAAAAACAGCTGACTGGGCTTCTTCAACAAAAAAGGGGACAGAAATTACTCAACAAACATGACTTTTCTGTGCAAGCAAGAATATATCGTACAGCAGGGGTCAGCATACTTTTTCAGCAGGGGGCCGGTCCACTGTCCCGTAGACCTTGTGGGGGGCTGGACTATATTTTTTGGGGGGAGGGGAATGACCCAGGAGCACCACGAGCCCCGATGGCTGCTTACTTGTATCTTGCGAGCAGCAGGGGCTGGCAGCAGGGGCTGGCGGCAGCGGCGGAGGAGGAACGATGAGCGGCACGCAAAAGGGCTCCGAAGAGGGGCTGCTTAAAATGGTGGCTGCTCAAGCACTGCTGCTTCTGGCACCAACAAAGCACAGCCCCCTTCCTCCTCTAGGCAGGGCAGGGAGAAGCCAGGAGGAGGGAGGAGGCACTGCCACCGCTGTTGAGGGAGGGAGTGGGAAAGAATGTGCGTGCTGGTGATTCACGTGGTGATTCCCGCACCGTCCGCAAGATGGATCCAGAAGGCAATTGGGCCTGATCTGGCCTGCGGTCCTTAGTTTGCTGACCCATGTCGTACAGTATGCTATTGCTGTCGTGAACACACCCACCCCAACTATAACTGGTTGAATTATATAATATAAAACAAGCACCTTCAAATAGCCCACCTTTTGGTTTAATTTCAGAAACAACCTTCTTCTCATGGGTTATCACCTCCTTTTCTTTTTCTACTTCTAAGAGACAAATAAAAAGATGGCTTTGTGTCATAAGGACCCCATGTACCATTTTTGGTTTCAAAAAAGTTAGACAAATACGTCATAGGTGCAAAGGGGATGGTGTGTGTGTGTGTGTGTGTGTGTGTGTGTGTGTGTGTGTGTGACAGAGAGAGAGAGAGAGAGAGAGAGAGAGAGAGAGAGCGCTTCTGTATTCCACCCCAAGGCTCATTGGTGCTCATGCATATGTAGTGCTAAACCATGGTTTCTTGTTGCATCTTGGTTCCAAGTAATGTGTTCGTTTATTTTGAAATGTATATCCTGCTTTTCTTTATAAAACAAATGCAAAACAGCTTACAAAAAAGTTTGCAGAATACATAAAGCCCAGTAAAACAGTCCAAATCACTCAATATTTAAAGGCCTTAATGCCAGGTAGATGTACAGTACATTCCCAGGCAATACTACACAATTAGGTCAGCACTATACCCAAATTGCTTCCACATGCTTCGTTCTTTATGGGTGAAATTAAGCTGTGTCGATCTGTCAGCAGAATCGACACCATTGTCAGAGCAAATTCCCTCCCCAGCCTCACTTAGTACCCCAAAATCTGCCCCAGAGAGTTTGAGGGAGCTATGGAGAAGATTTGGGGCATGGGGCTAGGTGTGGCAAATACAATGGGATGCTGCCACAAAGCTGCCCTCCCAACACTGGAATTGCTGTCATTTACCTGGATGGTGCAGGAGCAAGTCAGTGGTGAGGTCAGCATTGCACCTGTACATCGATGGGAGCACCAGATTGCCTCTGCTTGTCCACCCAAAAAGGCCTGACCTCTCACCACCACACCACCCAACCTATTCAGGTAAGTGGCAGCAATGCTAGGGTCAACAAGGTAGCTCCATTGCACTTCCCCTGCATGGGGGGGGGCAGGGGGAGGAGAGGAAGGGGCTAAAGTGGCTGCTTATCTGAACCATCCAACGAGGCAAGTATCCATCATACAAATTCAGTTCAGTAATGATCTAGCAATGTCATACTTGTGCAGATAGCTTACCTTTCTTTTTAATTTCAGGAATAACTTTCTTTTCATGTGTTACCTTTTTCTTTTCTTCCACTTCTAAAACATGAATCAAAAGGTGATGATTTGGCTTTGCATCTTATGGAATTTCAGTAGGCAGAGTTCTTTGAACATCAGGTCAATTAATTGCCACATCTTAAAACCAGAAATACCCTACCTTTTGTTTTAACTTCAGGAATAGCTTTCTTCTGTTGAACCACTTTTTTCGCTTTTTCTTCTTCTAAGGAATAAATGCAAAAGGCACTGTTTCACTGTGCATGTCTCACTTAAAATGTATAGATCTTTTATTTTGAGGATCAGTTTCCACACTTGAGGAAAAATAAGAACTTAACAGGACCCAGAAAGAATGCAAAGGTAGCAAATGTTGCCTGGCCAAGTTGATAGCACATATCAACACAAGGGCAGGATTCAACTAGGTTGTTGCATGTGTGGAATCTGCTTGTGCCATGGAACCTTTCCGCATTCTATTCCCCGTGTCCCCTGAATCTGCTCTGAAGGGTTGGGGGAAACTCCAGAACAGGCTTAGGGAGCATTTGTGGGGCCTGCAGAGGTGGTAAGGGTGGGAAAGTCTTGTGCATGAGCAGACTTTTATCCCCATGTGCATACCCACTAAGAACTACATTGAATTCCAGCCAATATATGCCAGGGCTGCAATTCAGTGAGGCATTTCCCTATTCATTTTAATGGGGGAAGGAGATGCCTGCATCCCCTTGCATTGGCCAATCTGCTTCTTCCCTTGAATTTAATAGGACAGGGCAAGATGTCCAAATGAGAATATGCATGGGGAGCTCTGAATCAGGTTGTGTATCCCCGGTGCTTTTTTTCTGGGAGGACGCAGGGGTATGTATACCCCTAAACATTTTGTGAATCTAAGTTTGGCCTCGATATGAGTAGGAAAATTAGAGTAACCCTAAGCACTTGTATTCCAATAGGTTCACCATGTAGTCTTATTGGAGCAACACTAGACTAGCAACACCTGCAATTTTTGAAAGTAGAAGATATTTATTTTGCATTGTCCCCCTGCTCCCACCCTGTAATGAGTTTGATGAAGAATGTGTGTGAGCTCCTGACTCAAGCTTAGTAAACCATAGCATCTGGAGTGGTCGCTGACACATTGTCAACAAATTATAGATAAAAGAGACACAAATTTACATTAAAATGGCTTATGTATATGTATAGGTGTAAATTAAGAAATATTTACTATCCTTTTAAAGAGAAATCTAGTATAGCTCACTGCAGTGAGAAAGATATGGACAGTAACCTGTGTGTCTACTGAGACTGCTGTCTGAATACTAGTGGTCGAAAACCTAAAACACCTCCTCTCCTCCCCTTCTATGGTTCTTTAGCTTTTAAACTGGGCTTGGATTGGCCAGCCCTTAAAATAGAGTCAAATAAAGGAATGTCTTCAGACGGTAGAGGACTATACCCTGTAAAATAGTATACATGCCACCCAGTCTGTACCAGAGTTTTACACCACTGGGCTGCAGATGGTACTTATATAATTTGATGCTCCCATACCATTTTTAAAAACCCCTACATATAGAAAAACTAGGTGTCAAGATATAGACTAGGCCAGATTCCTTCTCCCGGACGCCTGATTTCCTATGTGCATTTGTGTTGGGATAGTGATGGTGTGGAGGCATTGAAGCTGTCATGACTGAAATAATACACTTTAAGCCCTGTTCATGCAACTGAATATGTGGGAAGAGGAGCATGGGAATGCAGGAGGAAGTCCTGCCCCTGAATCTATTCACATCCATTCAATTAATCATGTGAACAGGCCCAGTGTAGGTTAACACAGAGATAATCAGAAACCCTGGTGGGGTTTTTTGTCTTCTCTCTCTCTCTCTCTGCCATGTGCCTACTCAAATGAACAAGAATATGCACATAAGGTTTTTGCAGGGTTTTTATCTGTATGTGTAATACAATGCAAACCAACATAGAAATACCAACCCAGCAAAAAAAAGGGGAGGCTTTAGATCCATATTTTCATTTTGGGGTGTGATGGCCTGTCTAGAATAGCATAAGAAGGTGGCACAAGTGGCTGCAGGGAGTGGGGAAGAGAAAGCAGCAACTATTCTTATCCTCCACAAGGGAACCTCCACTGGATCGCTGTGCCTTCCATGAATGGAAGAAGCCCTTTGCCAGATGGCCAATTTGGATCCAATCCAGTGTCTCCAATAAAACAAACAGAATCTACATGCTCTCAGTATGCATTAGGATTTATTCCTGTGAGCAATTAATGATGCACAGGTCAAGAACTAAGCTTGCTGTTGAATTCCTTCTTTATTCATACACACATGTAGTGTATCTAGACTAGTCATATGAAGAGAGCTTCACTGAGAACTAGGTATCACTGATAACCTAAAAACAAAAGAAAACAACAATTTATACTACTTACTTATTGGCTTTGTAGTTGTCACATTAGGTTTTCCAACTGCGTGAGCAAAATAATATAAATATTATTGTTTAAAAAATATATAGTTAAACCAAGGACTAGAAATAATAAATTACAAAGGCTGAAAAAGCACAGCGTGTGCTCAGAAGCTCTAGCAAATGTGATAGAGATTATTATAAAACAGATATTTTCTCAAGAGCTAGAAACCACATAGTCATTTTGCATATTGCTTCCATAAATATAAGCAAAAACTATAGGGGAGGGTAAGGGAGTGTTTAGAAACTTGACAGAATTTGCTCGAAAACCAAATTGAATCTGCCTGTATGACAAACAATACAGTTCTGTGATATCTAAAATGCAATGGTATCTCCATTAAACTGTTTAGTCACATGAGTAACTCCATCTTAGACCATTTTTCTTTTCACTCCACAGTGCATGGGCCAACTCAGGTTGATCAATTCAATCCACCACAAGTATATCTACAAGACAGATATATTCTGCATGTAAAAAGGATACTGCTTGGATTAAAAGTCCTCAAATCTAGCACCTTGGTATAAACCCATGTCCTTCAGAAAAGGGCCATCGCTCTGTGGCAGACCAACGCAGAAGGTCCTAGGTTTTAACCCTGGCATCTCCAGATACCTCTGAGAAAAGATTCCTGTCTGAAATGCTGGAGGGCTGCTGTGAGTCAGTATAGACAATACTGAGCTAGGTGGGCAAATGCTCTTGAGTATAAGGCAGTTTCTTACAAACACATGCTTGTTAAGGAATGCTTAATATTATAAGCTCTGACTGTTTATGAACACCTGTTTATAAAATGTAATGTTTCCCCTTGTACGTCCAACAGCCGATCTGTACTATTAGACTTAACAGCAACTACCATCTGTTCTGTGTATGACTGGATTTTTGCCAAGGCCCACTTCCCCCTGCAGCTCCCATGTTGCCTTCCATCCTGTTCTAGAGATGCCTCTTCTGAACCATAAGTCCTTCCATGTGTGCAAGGACACCAGTTGGAATCCACCCTGTCTGTATAGTGTCCTTACATAAATTAGTCACTATATGGAACTGGACTTAAGTTATATCTGGATGGTGTGTTCTGTAAGCTTTCATAGACCACTCCAAATACATTGGCAGTCCCAGGAACTTCTTAAGCTTATTCAAAGAAACATGATGTTTGGAGTAAGAAATATCATGCAATAGGCACTGATGTGGGAAGATTTAAAAACAAAGCACGGAAGTATGATCTTTGGAAGTGTGGGAGAAATGTATTCAGCATTTGATAGGAACAGGGAATTTTAAGAAGGGCATATCGTGTTTTCTTACAAGCAAGTAGGCTGAAAAGAACTCCTTCCAAGGTAAGTGTACATAGGATTTGCAATCCAGGCCTCTTACATGTCTAGCCTCTTTTTGGAATCTTCCATTCCATTAGCCTGTCTCTGTCTCCCAAACATGTCATGACAGCTTCTTCTCTTTCACTCCAAGCCTGACACCTCAGAGATGCATAAATGGGAAGAATAAAGCATTGTAACAGCCCACATAAAGAATTACTGGATCAAGGAGATTGCACTCTCAGTTTGCCACAATATATGCAGCTTATTTAGGCCTTAGCAGCATTTCCAAGGGTGATCTTCTGCGATATCAAAGAACTGTTTTTAAAGTTTCCCAAACCACATTTTCTTCTGCAGGCCCTATCCTACCTGCTACTGTGCAGAATCCCAGGTTTATGGGGAAGGTTCCTGGGAAATTGCCTGAATCAAAAAGGTGGTTTTCTAAAGTGAAATTTAACTTTTAAAAGTCACTGTGATTTATTTCTGAAGGAGTAAAGGATTGAAAGATGTGATGAGAAAAATAAGAAGGATTTAATGTTAAGCCTAAAAAGGTCAGGCATATTGTGCTGAATGGTCTTTGGTGGCTTCTGCAGCATCTCATGTTTTCCACCTGTGATGTCAAGTATCTTTTAAGAGATGGAGAGGAGGAGGGGAGTAAGAGTGCTGGCTTTCAGCCAAGTGTCCTTCAAAGTCGATTTGAGTGTAACAACAGCCTGTTGATCTGCTGGTGATGGGAAGCTCTAAATATAGCAATGCACTTGAGTTACAAGGCATGGTGTTACACAAATGAGACCCTCTCTGGAGAAATGCACTGCAAGGATCTGTATTTTCACACTTAAACTTCAAAGATGATACAGGTAGTAAGTCATATTAATGCTGACTCTGAAAGAGCTTGCCTGCCCATCCATCATCTGCAAGAGGAGGAGGTAAGAAAGGTGCTGAAAAAAAGCTATCCTCAATATGCTGTGTTGTTGGGGTAGGGGTGGGGATAACCAGAAGCAAAAATAAACTACGCAGGAGTGAATGCCAAAAGGGCCTACAAGGTGGTCTGGTTCACTTAAGTCTTTGATGCATCAAATGCTTATCTTTTGCTTCTTACCAAAATCCCTGGAAACCGTTATGGAGAGACTTTTGTGGGAGATATTTTATATATTAGCTCAGCTTTTGATAAAATATTGCTTTGAAGTTAGAAATGAAAAAGTACAGGAATATAGAAATGAAATGTATTACTATTAACAGAGTCTTTCAAAACTAATCAGCAACATGCTTTATGTTTGAGATAGATGTCTGTCCTTGCACTAATCTATATTCATGCCAACTGCAACAACATTGTGTTTATGTGACACAGAGATATTATTAAGCATTAAATAAATCTTTAAAACTCCACATTAAGACTATAATTCATTTTGGCTAGGTCAGGCCTATTTAACGGTGCAGGTACAGGTAGCTTTGTGCTACATGCTTTTGAACTTGATTTTGAGATAGAATTAAAGCCCTGTGGTTTAGGGGATATTTGTAGGAAAATACCACACATCACAAAGGTGCCCCTGGATAAGTATGATGAAAATTTTCAGAAGGATTGGTGCATGTTTTGAGAAGTTATGATGAATAAAAACAATTTGTGTGGGGGGTTTGTTTTCTGTTCAATAGACAAGAGCCTTCCTTCTACATCCCTCCCAATGATTGGAAGTAAAAAGGGGAACCCTGAAAAGTTATTTTCTAGGTGGACACTAGGCCTGACAGAAGACTACACCCCTCATCTCCTTCTCCACTGTCCTTAATTTGAGAACTTGGGGGTATGTTAACGCCCTCCCACCAGATGTCAAAGAGAAAAACAACTACCAGACTTTTAGAAGACATCTGAAGGCAGCCCTGTTTAGGGAAGCTTTTGATGTTTAATAGGTTATTGTATTTTAGGGTTCTGTTGGAAGCCACCCAGAGTGGCTAGGTTATAATTATTATTATTATTATTATTATTATTATTATTATTATTATTATTATTATGAGGCAGCCTGAATCTAAGTTCTTTGGGAGCTCTGAAGCAGCCATGGGGCTTTGAGACCACCCTACTTCCATCTGGCAAACCTCAGAGATCATCTGTTTTGCCTCAGAAGAGCTCCCAATTCAGACCAGAACTGGGGAACCACTGGCACATGGGCCCACCAGACTTCCCCATCTGACCCACAAGGCCATTTTGGTCAAGCTATACCCACCTGCCCCTATACCTGGTATCATATATGACATCAAGTGTGGGGCAAGTAGAGATGAATCAGCTGGCCACTGGGACTTTGCCTGTACAATTTGATTTTAAACTGCACAGGCCAAAATGGGTCACCTGACTTCACTGTGATGCCAGGTAGACAACCCTAATGACCTGACAGACTTGGCCCAAGTGGGAATGTGGGGGTATGTCTCTGGCCTGCCAACCAGACCCTTTTCTCCACCCCTGATGTAGATATTGTTTGCATGTGGACATGCTCCTCACTGCCTGTCAACTCCCTCCAATTTATTATATGTAAAAATAGGGCATAATATGCACATGTACTGCCCATGTCACACAAAAATAGTTTACTAGAATCCAAGCTCTGTATGTATCTCTGTACTAGCTTTTTAGAATGAATTGCCCTGCACGATATGCACTATCCTTTCAATTCTTGTTAGCAATGAGGTAAGGGAAATTGCTGCAAATGTGAGCAGTATAATTATCCTGATATTTTACAAGTCCAACACTTGCAATAGTATGATTATATATGCATTTATCATCCCTCTCTTTTTCTTTTTTAAAAAATCCCCTAAACTTATGAAATAACTATTTTAAAACTACAGAAATATTAAGGCAATCTGTGAACCTTTTAATGTAATTGTTAATGCTTTGAAATGGAAATTTCCCAATACATGCCATGCTGCCCCTGCCAATCAAAATATAAAATCAATCACTTTGATTTGCAAGAGAAAAAAGTGTAGAATGACAAATGCTTGAAACAGCTATTGTTTGCTGTCATAGAACAACAGTCTTAGAGAACTGTATAAAGAAGCATGTTATATATATATAATAAGCTTTGTCACACACATGCCTAGACACACACACACACCACACAAATAACTGGAACAGTAAGCGACAAGACTGCTGTTCAGTAATGATACAATAGTTAACATATCATTCAATTTCAGACATTTCATTTGATTTTTATTCTTCAAGGGACTGTAGATTGATTGACTGAGAACATGAACAGCAGAGTTTTTATTCTCCATTCTGTATTACAAATCCACTTTGTGTTAGGCAACTGAGTCCCAGGGAGGTTTAAAAGTGTGCACTAAAAAAAACACTAGCAAACGGAGTGCAAATGGCCTATAATATGCCAGTTGTCTTAGCTCAGGGATGAGCAAATCTAGGCTCAGGAGTCAAATATACTCCTCCAAACCTCTCTTATTTTTCCTTCAGGGCTTCTGCTAGGGCCACATTCCTCACCAGCCCAGCTTTGCACCCCCACTTGGATATTTTGCCTGGCTGGAATGTGTCCTTGAACTCAGATAAAACCCCTTACTTGCCAAAATGTGGGATAGAGAGGGGTGTGGGAGTATGTGTAGAAATTGCCTGCTGCATGAAGAGGGGGAAACATGAAACTTTTCAGTGACAGTCCTGTATCACGTGTGTAGCTCCCACCTCAATGAGCTAAATGTCAGAAATGCTCTATTTTCCATGAATAAAACTGTCATTTATCTCTCCTCTATTTTGTTGCTTTTTTTAACCTACAATTTTGTACGTCAGTTCAGCAAACTGTTTCGTTAATGCTCGCTTTCAAAGAAATAATTATCCTTCCATTTTTAATCATTATTTTGTTCATCTTTGCTCGGAGCTTTTCAAATGCAAAGTGTCACTCTTGTTCCAGATAATACTAAATTTATCTTTCTTGGTCTCTAGAGTTATTACTTAGTGCTCCATAATTCCAGACTGTGCCCACACAGACTATCCCTATGATCCACATTTCTTTCTCAAACTTAAATGCTGGACTACAGCCCCAGACAACCAGCTCTACGCAACATGCTGTTTCTTTGTGTCAAATTTTGTAAGGAGCTCATTTATTGCCTTCTTTTGGGTCTCCATTCTTGAATAAATCCCACTGACTTCTGATAACTGAGTTCTTGGAAAGAAAATACGGCCCATTTATTTTTCTACAAGGCGCATGGATTCAGCTGTGTATGTCTTGTTCACCATTACTGCAGCTGCATGCATTAATTAGCTAAAATTATTGCACACAGCCACCACTGATATGAAACATACATTGTTCATTCAATAATGGCTAAAACTCCTCAAGAAGATGCATAAGTCATAATTCTCAAGAATAGAAACTAAATATTAATTTCATTACTTTTAAAACTTAAAGTAGTGATTACATCTTAAGACAATGTATATTTACTATAATGACAAACAGGTTGAAACAGCAGAATTCAGTTCCTAAAGGATATGGATTTGCTAATAAGCAGAGGAGGAACAGAACAGTTGCATCCATCAAAAACAACAAGAAAAAAAATCTGCTTAACACCAGACAATGTAAGGTTCAAACTGGGAATCAAGGATTGGTTTTTTTCCTTGCTCTAGCCATAGGACAGTCTGTCAGAGGAACTTGCTTTTTAATTAGATAGATAGATAGATAGATAGATAGATAGATAGATATAGATATAGATATAGATAGTGTATGTGTATAGATTAATGATCCTTTAAAACATGCTGATCATTACAAGAAAAGCAGTCTGCTTTCATTTTCATTTGTAATGAATATTTTATACTATTACAAAAACCAATAATTTTTTATTATTAAGTGGTATATAAATCTTCCTAAATAATTTTTTAAAAATCAGAAGGGGAGATTTTCACAATGCTTCAACAAAACTTTATTACATTTTCCTCTTGCCCATCTTTCAAAGAGCACAGGGTAGCGTATATGATGTGTGTCTCGCACACTCACACCCTGTGGCCATTTTACCCTGAGAAGTTTAGGTATATTGCTGCTGTGTAGGCTGCAAAATGAAGCCTTGGAACATGAAAGAGAATTGAGTAGCTTCACAGATATTACACAAAATTTAAAGGGAAATTGTAGGCAGAGAGTAGGCTGAAAAGATGAGGGAGATAACAGATGGAGTATTGTATTCAGTTCTGAAGAGCACAGTTCAAAAAAGAACATTATTGACAAGTTGGAAGAACTATGAGGATAATAAAAGTTTTAGAAGACAAATCACATCAGGAAACCCTGAAAGTGCTTGGTATGTTAGCTTAGAGAAAAAGAAGATTAAGAGGGAATATGTTGGTAGTTTTAAAATATTGTCAAGAAAGGAGAACTGTTTTTCACTCTACCCACTGTGGACAGGAGAGCAATGGATTCAAATTAAAATGCGACAGATTCCAGTGAAGCATTAGGAAACGTTTCTAGCTACAAGGATGATTCGGCAAAAGAATAAACTTCTTTAAAAGTTGCAGAATCTTTTCCTTTGGGGGGCAGTTTCAATACAAACTTGAACAGGGTTGTCAGGGCTTGTTATTTAGTTATGGCATGGGACACCTCTATTTCAGAACACATGTTATTATCGTCCAGGCAAACCCTATTATTTCTTTCTTGAAAGGGCACACTGAACAACTGCTTTCTGACTCAGGGAAATGGGCCTTTGTACTACATACAAATCCCTTCACTTCACAAAGGGTGACTATACTGTGCTCACAACATTGCCATAGTTATTATGAAGTGTAAAATATAATTGAAAAAAAATGCTCTTAAAATACGCTGCTGTCCTCCCCTCATCAGTAAAAATCTTTGAAGACACTCGCTGTTCAAAGGCCTATATAGTCCAACATCCTGTTTCTCAAATGAGTCAATCAAGTGCCTCTGGGAATCTCATTAAACAGGACATGTTGACAATAGCCACAACCTAAATGTGGCTCCTGGGTGGAAAAGGTTGAAGACACATACAGGCTGCCTTCATGTAGAAAACAGTTCTATGACAGACCTTCAATGAGAGAATTGTATAAAGTCAGACACAAGGCCAGCCTGTTTAACAGTTAACCTATGAAGCAGCAAATGGTGACTGTTTTCAGACTGAATCCAATTGAGTCTATGCTGTCCTATTCACAGAAGCCTCTTTGATCCAGCAGAAGCTTCTGTTAATGGAAGGGGGAAATGAGTGGATTTTTGAAAATTCACCCTTTCTCCTGTAGCCCCCTGTTTCACCTTCCACAGAGTTTCCCAACCCTCTAGAACAGATCTGTGGTGACAGCACAGGGAATTGCCGAAAGAAGAGGGGAATAATCGCCTTCCACAAGGGGTACTGTTGGATACAGCTCCTAAAACTGCCAAGAAAAATAATGTATTGATTGAAAAATATAGAAGCTTAGAGTCAAGTGTAATTAAGTGGCGCAAAAACTGCTAAAATAAGTAAATATTCAAGGCTATTAATCTGCAGCATGCAGTCTAAAGCAATAGTCTTAAGAATGCAGTAGCAAAAATGAGTGAGGATCTACTTTTATAACTTGAACCTGTTTAAAATCCACTAAAGTTATTGGGTTGTTGTCAATACTGTGTGAGCAGAAGGCAGATTGTGCAATGGTTAAAGCCATTGGAAGAGCCCTGCTGGAGCAGAACAAGGCCTTTCTAGTCAAGCATTTGAGTCTCAAAGTGGCCAACCTGATGCCTGGGGGAAGCCCACAACCAGGGTGCTAGCACAGTAGCACTCTCCTGCTCATGATGCTACTCAAAAGCACAATGTCTTCAATCCTAGATGTAATATAGCCATCATGACTAGCTGCCATTTTCATTCCTGTCTCAGCTCCCTGTACTCCCCATGAAAAGTCATCCCAGAGTGGTGGAGAAGGAGAGGCAGGCAAACATTGTGGACTGTGTCATCTGAGGAATCCACCTGAAATTGGGTGGGAATCCTGCTCTACTTGATCAAGGTTCACGATTTTGAGGTGATTCCACTGCAGCCTTCAAGACATAGCCCACAATGTTCATTAGAGCCCCCCTAAACAGCCCTAGAGACTTTATGGGAAAGTCATACATTATGTGAGTTTCATTTTTGCTCACACAACACTGGATACAGTTCATAAGGCTGGCCTCAGTAAAAGCAGGGTTAGGATTCTCCATAAGAATCTATGAGTAATTTTTTTAAGAACAGAAACTGAACTTGCCTTCAACAGCGGGGATTGCAGGTGTCATTGCTGGGGTCTGTGGAAACCAAAGGTGAGGCGGCGGCCCTGCACATAAGACAGGAATGAGAGAGCATTGATGAACAAAGAAAACATTATTTTCAATGTAGTGCCTACTTAAGCACGCATGGACTGCACTTTCTTTTTAACAGTCTCTGAGCAGCCTGGACTCTCTTTATTTTAAAAGCATGTATGTATCCGTTTTGGTGAATAAAGCTCCTACAAGAGTTTTTTGTTTCTGTTAATAACAGGAAAAGGCTGCATAGCTCAAGGGGAGAACACATGCTTTGCATGCAAAAGATCCAAAATTCAATCCCTGCCAGCTCCAGTCGCTGCCAATCAGTGTAGACAGTAGTAATCTAGAGGGACCAATGGCCCTACTAGGTGGAAGGCAGCTTCTTATGTTCCTGTGTAATCAGAATACTATGTTCACTGGAGAATTCTAGAAGCTAATGAACCTCCCACACTTTTATACTTTGGAAAATTGCATGGAAGCTTGCAGGCGTTTGCTTGGTAAGACATTGCCACAAACATCACAAACAAATGTATAGCAACTAAAATGGTTTAGAACAAACAAACAAAAAATAGCTGGTGGGATGCCAAAGCTGAAGCGCCTCTTGTATTTCAGCAGAGAGGTTATTCTGCAGTACTGATGCCCACCACTGGAAAACCCACCTCTGTGTTACCAAAAAGCAATCATCATCAGGCCATAGCAAAACTCAGAACTTTGTTGTTGCAGAGTTAAACCAGATGTCATCCAACTTTGCCACGGAGAGCTGCCTAAACCCATTCTAGAGACGCATGTCTCACATCAGAATACTTCTGAACACAATTCATGAGGAATTTTGACCCATGACTTCCCAGCTATTGCCCAAATCTTAAAAACAAGACTGGAAGGCTTTGAAAGCTAATGGTGAGTACATCAGAAGCAATTATTTGCACACATGAATTATTTGCTATAGGGAAGACTAAAGATGTCACCGAAACCTAATTACCTGGTTCAGAATACAAACCAAACAGTATTCTGCGCCATGCATTCTGCCATCAGCTGATCATACACCTCCCAATTAGCTGAATTTTAGGCCCTTATGCAAAAGCTCTGATGTTTTACTCTGAAACTATCCTAGATTACTGCAACATGAAGTGAAGTACATATGTGTAGACTGGTTTTTCTTGCCCAACTCTTGTTGATTACTGTGAACTGCTTGCCTGGACCACCTTACCGATTCTTATATTACATGAGTATTTTTCGTTTCAGTCAAATGCATTTAGCTGTTTTCTTTTCGCTATTTCTATTATTGTTGTACCCAATCCAGATCTAGAACCATCTTTTATTCCTGTTTGTTTTGGGAGTTAGGGTGGTGCTTGAATTGCTAGGCACCATACTTGACAGTGTGCAGATATGGCACCATCCATGTGTACCAAAAAGACACGCTAGGAGAGAACTGTAAGAAAATAGATGAGTTCTCTCATGTCTGCATACCCCAAAAGCTAAATGCTCACTGAGGAAGCCAGTTCCAAAAGGACTTGACGCATTGCTACATAAAACTCCTCAGACATTTCTTATAATTGGACACCACATCCAACATGGTTCTTTCAAAGAAGGCAGATTACGTATTCAGCTGCAAATCACTGAATGTTCAGTAATCAAGTGTGAAGATATCAAGTGGACTATGGCAAGTGTGAACCATTCCAAGGACAGGTGAGTGACTTTCAGGAAAAGTTTTAATAAAGAAATTGAGCTAAAGGTTTTTTGTGTTTTTTTTAAAAAGAGTTTGATAAAAATTATTTAAAGCCCAATTAGTTTGCCCATTGCCATGCAAAGGAAATGTGATAAATTACACAACCAGAATTAAAAAAAAATATGGAAGCTGATAAAGGGCTGATGCTCAGGAGGTTGAGTAAGCCAGTAATGAAAAAAGATGGCTGATCATTAAACTGCCACAGACTTCCCCAGAAGAGGACATGGTCTAGCACCTACAGGTGTTTGCTTTAGGGCCTGAGTATATAAAAAAAATTAAAACAGAAAAAAACTTCAACTTGGCAGATGCAAAAAGACCCCTAGGTCAAAATGTTTCTTTTGAAAGGGCCCTCTTCTATCCTGATAAAAGGCCTATCTTATGTTTCCATGTGTTATTAAATGCCTCTCTATTCACTTTGATGAGGAGACACAGAATAGAAGAGCTGAATTAATATTTTATCCATTCTTTTGATTAAATATGTTAAAGGGGGTATCCTAAGTCAATTTGCCCTCCCCTGAATAGGTTCAAAGCACAGTTTTAAATTACCTCACAACCATACTGAGAACTGAGAAAGTGGAATACAAATATCATTACAGTCCATGTCTAAATGGTCCTTGACATTAATGCCAGGCTGTATATAAGAAAAGGCTGACCACCCGCCACTAGTAACCCTGCTGTTAATAAGATTGTAGTCAATCAGATGTTTATTGGAAAAATAAGTGGTGGTCATTCATATTATAGCAGGACCTTGTGGAAAACGTATCCATTTAGAGCCTTTGTAATTTTCAACCATGTTGAAAGATCTGAAACCCTTTGGGTAATATCCCTAAGTCATACTCATAGCAGACCCATTGACTAACCACCTGATAACTCTTGCTACTTAACTCGGCACTGAAGCATAATTTTTGTTCTGTTATTCCTATCCTGCCTAATTTGCCTTGCATAATTAAAACTTAACCATGACAGCCCATCTTCAAAGCTAATGTCAACAGTGGCTGGTCCTAATCTGCTAAATACACCAAGCCTGAACCTACTAGCCATGATTGTCCAAGACTTGCAAAGCTAAAAAAAAAATCACTCTAAAGAGAGGCTGTGCCTAAGAGGAGAAATCACCCACCTAGGTAAAAGGCTTCTTACCTCTGGGAGTTGTCATTTTTAGGGCCTCCTCAGAAAACTACCTTCCCTTCAGAGAAAGATATTATAATTATAGTAACCTTTTATGTTCATTTCTAAATTGTTTGCACTGATTAATGCCTTTATCTCTCAATAAAAATATCATTTTTGGAATAACTCTGCAAGCTCAAATCTAACCCCACATGGCTACATCTTCAGGTAACGATAATGATCTTCAGAAGACCATATACACTGAGAATGCAGAAAGAAACCCAGCAACCCAAGTACACCTTCTTTAGTGGTCTTTCCAAGATGTCCACCTTGAGGATGGGAAGCACAATTTAGGGGTACTGGTTGCAGCTAATTACCTCTTTGGCATATTTCACAAATGGAGGTCTTAGAACCTACAAAATCCAGTAAAACAGGGGCATTCAAATCCTCCTTCATGGTCAGGTTTGTGACAGGAGTAATCAAAGGTAAAGCTAAGGCTTTGTACCCAGCCAAAAGGCGAATGCTGCTGATGTTGCCAATGTATACAAAACGCACATGGGGGCGGGGAAGGTACTTTGAAGGGAAGATAAGAAACCCATTCTTTGGTGTTGTTTGTTAGTGATGAACTAACTATCCAAGCAGAAAGAGCAGACAGGCAGTGCTGAGAAACATAGCTGGGTGGATGGCGTGTAGAAAGAAAAGAGCAGAAGACCAATAATATACTCCTGTTTCATGAATTCCAACAGATGGAAGGCCTATTCCTGAAGAATATACAATGACTGAAGAGAGGAGCTGGATTAGAACTGATACATGGAAAGTTAAGGCCTGGTAGAAGCCAAACCAAAGAGGGTACTCAAGTTTATCACCATGCTTTCTCAATGCATCATCTCAGTGCAATGGAACGAGGATACATTTGCAGATACTTTCTCCAAGAACATGAAGAATAAATGAATAAAGTTAACAGCCATCCACAATTTTGCTGATACAGGGAAGGCTTTCCCACCAAACTGCCAATACTTCTTAGTCTAGCTTCTCAGCTGACACCTGACTTTTATTTAAATAATGGCAAGTCATAAGTTTCTGACTAACTTTGTATCACAGAATCTCAGCTTCTAACTATTACGCAGTGTATTCTTGTGGTTTAAAAGTGGAGTGGTGGGTGAAAAACAAGGAACTCATAATTATGGCTATCTTTAGGAGGCTCAGAGTAGATACAACTCCCATTGCAACCAACTGTTCTGTGCAGCTCAGAACCAAGCACTTAATTAAAAAGATTATTGCTGATATTACAGTATCGCAACCTCTAATGTTCCATGAGGTCAATGTATCCTGGGGATGCTGTAATAGGACTGGTAAGCTCAGCTATAACAAGCAGCAATGCAATTAATCATTTAAACGTTTATAATCTGGTACACTTGCTATCTACCAGGGAGCATGCAAGCATGCTAATAGGATGACCCCTGCCTCCAGTATGAGGGATTAGATATTGACCATCAAAATATTCAGTATGTTTTGCTTGATTTTTTAAAAAAGAAAATATTTGAGCCACTGGTTGGAGGAAGAGGAGTGCAGAGGGAGCTCACTGCCCCCGGCAGCACGATTCTGGCAGGGTGCCATCGTGGCTGCACCCCCCGCCCGTGCTGGTCACCCCGCCCCCGCAGGCATCGCGCCCCGCCCCAAAGACGTGCGCCAGCCCCGCCCCCACCTGCTCTCCACCCCCCGGTGCCAGAGCATGAAGCTTCGCCACTGATTTGAGCCCAACCTTTCAGAAAATTCCAGGCAGATTCTGGAAAAAAAGAATGGAGTACCATCCTCTTCCTAAACAGCAGGAGACAGGAATAAAGCATGATTGTGGACAAGTGAACACACAGATATATTTAAAAAATGCTTTATACCAAAGCAGACCCTTGGCTAATCTAGCTTTCTATTGCCTATTCAGACTGACAGTGGCTATTCAAGGACTCAAACGCCTTTCTTAACCTTGCTATATGAGAGCCTTTAAGCTGAGCCCTGAGCCCTTGGACCTTCTGCAGGCAGACTCTATGCCACGCAAAGACATTAACATGCTTTATTCCAAATCAGACCACTGGTCTATTTAGCCCACCATGATGTACTGGTGCTCTCCAAGGTCTCAGGTAGAAACCTTTTCCAGTCCATTTTTCTTTTAAGTGAAGATCCAGTCACTTTAAAGTGAAGAACCTAGGTCCTTAGTGCAAAACCTGCACTCTTCTCTTGGGCTATTTGCACTGATCTAGAGCTAGATTGGGGCATTTATATTCTGAATAATTATATTAATATATTTTACTATACGGAAGAAAGTTGTAAAGCATATTTAGAATGAGAAGATGAACATAAATGCATTTCATATATAGTATTGTTCCCAGTTGTGAGCTAATCACTTCAGATAATGATTGCTGATGGATACATTTTTCAGATGTATTTTCTGAATGGTGCACATAATATGTCATTTATTATTGTGGACTGCAGCCTTCTAGAATTTCAGATTGCAGTTTACAGGATCAATTAGGCACTACTTGACATAAATCTTTTGCTCTGGTGTGAACTGTCAGCTTCACTAAGCAAATATAAATGAAGCTACCACGAAAGACCAAACTATTTTAAGTCATAAACCAAAGAGAGCAGGTGTACACAATGAAGACAAACTTTAAAAGAGGAAAGCACTGTTTTGAAGAAAAGACATAAGCTGAGACAATTGCTCGCGACACTATTTCTGGAGCTAATGTGAAGCAGTAGTGGTGAGAATTTCTATATAGCTAGAAAATATTCCATGAATCCTAACAAGATGGATTTAATATGACAAGAAGATGTCATTTGATTCCCCAGGATTCCTTTCTCTTTGTCCCCTCTGCACTCCAGTGGCCTTTTTTGCTGACAGAAGAGCCCTAATAAGCAGCACTCTTCATCATGCTCACACTGCTCAAAAACGACAAGAGCCTATGTGCAGTACTGAAAAAAGACAGCATCGTTTTATGCAGTTACCAATACTAGCTAATGGCAAGTTCACTAAACTGAAAAGAAAACACAGTGAGCAGGACTTCATTTTCAGGACTAAGCTATAAAAGCCAGGGCTGCTTAACTGGGGGACAATTTATTAAGGTCATCATCAGCATCATGATCCCACCCTTCCTTCATTGAGCTCTGCAAGCATGCTTGGATCTTCCCCATTCCATCCTCAGAGCAGCCCTATGGTGTAGATCATGCTGAGTGACAGTGGCTGGCCCTTGCCACCCAGTGAGAGTCATGGCTGAACATGGTTTGGATCACAGGCCACTCTAGTTCTAGTCCAGCACTGCAACCGCTATACAACACTGGCAAGAGGTAGGGGAAAATCACACACACATTTCTGTTTCAGATCATTCTTTCTATAAGGAGCATATATATCTGTTGACAACTCACTGGTTCTGCAAACTGAGCGACTATTGTTAGAAACATGCATACATTTGGAGCTTGCTTCGGGCATTCACTTGCAGACTTGTGAAGGGGCTTTGCAGGGAACCTGTGGGACTAGCTCCACTCAGCCAGTGATGCCACACCTGCCAGCAATACTCCTGAGCCAACAGGTGACTTTCTGAATCTGAAGGAGAGCACCTTCATTACTTGCAGGGTTTCCAACACTGGGATGGGAAGCTTGTTGGGCAATCTCAAAAGATGGTGCTGGAGGACATCGATGTGATGCCCTGAACACTGGCCTATGTGGTTCCAAGAGGTTCCAACTTGCCCCCCTGCTATTTATTTAACATGAAGGAGTGTCTCCACTCCCATCTTTCAAGCCGAACACTGAGGTCCAGTGCTGAGGGCCTTCTGGCAGTTCCCTCCCTGCGAGAAGCGAAGTTACAGGGAACCAGGCAGAGGGCCTTCTCGGTAGTGGCGCCTGCCCTGTGGAATGCCCTACCACCAGATGTCAAGGAAATAAACAACTATCTGACATTTAGAAGACATCTGAAGGCAGCCCTGTTTAGGGAAGTTTTTAATGTTTGATATTTTACTGTATTTTTAACCTTCTGTTGGAAGCTGCCCAGAGTGGCTGGGGAAACCCAGCCAGATGGGTGGGGTAGAAATAAATCATCATCATCATCATCATCATCATCATCATCATCATCATCTACATGAAATTACTGGGGGAAATCATTCAGGGATATAGAGTTCAATGCCATCAATATCTGAGTGACATTCTTTGTCTCTCTCTCTCCTTTTCATCTTTCTCTAGGGAGGCTGCTGAAGTGCCAAACCAATGTCAAACTGAGCAGATGCAACAAACTGATGCTTAACCTGACAAGGAAGCTTATCCTGTTCGATAGAGCTGATCCAGACATGGGGGTTCAATCTTTGTTGGATGGGGTAAGGAAATGTAGGTTCATATTTGGGAAGTTTCTTGGATCCAACCCTGACCCTGGATGATAATGATGATGATTTATTTATTTTTGTACCCCACTCATCTGACTGGGTTTTCCCCCTGGGTGGCTTCCAACAGAAGAGACAAAAATGCAACAAAATGTCACACATTAAAAGCTTATTGTTGTTAGCCACCCTGAGCCTGGCTTCGTCTGGGGAGGGCGGGATATAAATAAAAAATATTATTATTATTATTATTATTATTATTATTATTATTATTATTATTATTATTCCCAAAATACTAATAGAAGAAGAAGAAGAAGAAGAAGAAGAAGAAGAAGAAGAAGAAGAAGAAGAAGAAGAAGAAGAAGAATTTGTTTGTTTCCACAAGATCAGAAGTGCCTTAACCGAAGTGAGGCTAGTATGACAACTGTGACTTTTGAAAACTGCCGTTTTGGCCAGAAGAGCATGTGTTACATCACCCTGGACTACTGTAAAAATGCACCATGTAGGCTACATAGGAAAAGTATTTGGAAATGGCAATTAGTCCAGAACACTGCCTGGGTTGTTATATTTAAACATAAATAATGGTGAGCCACATATAGGGTGCACCTAAGCCCTTTATAGAAATAACTGCACTGGGTTCTAGTGGCTTCTAATTCATTTGTATTTGGAAGCAGAACATTTGAGGAAATCCTATTTCCATACCAGCTCTCTCCCCTCCCCCGCTATTCTATTTATCAGAGTTCCTCTTGTGTGCATCAACATTCCCAGATGTATGCTTAGCTGAGATCAGAGATAAGGTCTATTTAGTGACTGTACTCAGACTTTCCACCAGATAGCTAAAACCTATGTAGGAGAAACAGCAAAGAGTCTTGTGGCTCCTTAAAACTATTTATTTTTAAAAGCATAAGCTCTTGTTGGTTTCATCCCATGCATGAAGTGAAGTATTAATTGGCAGCTATATTTAGGAAGGCTTTGGGCATGTTAACTGATTTGTGTTTTAACTTGCTACACTGGGGCTGTTTTTATCTCAAGAGGATGTCTATTCACACTAATGGCTACCTTTTATCTTGTTTGTACTCTGCTGCTTTTTGTAATTTTGTTCTTCACTTACTACTGTCAGCAGCCTTGAGAGGTGGGCTATAAATGTTTCAAACAAAGAAATCTTTGTCAAAAAAGATCTACAGTGCAGGGTGTAATATACAGAGATGTTTCTTTGCCCAAGCTCCACTGAACTGAATAGGAGCTGGGTGCAGTTCTGCTACATTTCAATGGGGTTTGCGCAGAAGTACTTCCTGACAAATTGTGATCAAAAAAAGGTTGACACCAAGTAAGCCACTTTTTGATATTTTTTGCATAACTGAATAGAAATATAAAGAAACGTCTCTGGTGCTGGCAATTGTAATTACAGAAAGAATGGTTCGTGATAAATAATACCTGATTAGACTTAAATGATTCAGTGATTAAGTCTTAATTTTCTATGCTTCTCCTAGAATGTGCTTGAAATTATTCTGTATTATGCCTTCCCTTTCAGACAGATTTAAGAATGTGCAAAGAAATGATCTCAGCATGGTATCAAAGGAGGAAAAGACAAAATGTCAAACCAGCAAATAATCCCCAATTTTGTAATCTGCATCGGCCATCAAATAAACGAGAGCTTTGGCAAGGATACTGGAAAGCCAGGTAGCAATGTCTCATTTGGATTGGGGAAACCTGGGTAGAAATCTCAGCTCAACCATAAAGTGATTTGGGTGGCCTTGGGCAACTCACCATTTCTCTATCTAAACTGTTGTTGTGAACATCAAAAGGAAAAATAAGCCCACACAAATTACCCTGACCTTCTTGGCGAAACAGTGGGATACAAATGTAGTGGCTAAATAAAAAACTAGGGCTTTGCAGTGACCACAAGATGTATCTGTAGCATTTGGAAGCAGCCCAACCTGTTTTAGATCCACAAATTGTCATTCCAATTTTATTTGTTACTCGGGTCTGAATCTGATCTGGTAAATCTGAAGCTTTGTTTCATTCCTGTTACCTATAATGAGGAATCTAAAAGCAGCTATAAGCCCTTTTTTTGTTTTCACGTAAGTGGATGAAACATTTAGGCAAAGTCCGCCCCCCCCCTCACCCCAAGTGAATTACGGTAAACCTGTAGGAAACATCAGTTTTAACTTACAGTCTCTTCACAGATCTCTCACATGCCATAGAAGCACCTTTTATAACCCATGTCTAACTGAGCCAGGCAGTAGCTTAACATGGAAGAATTTAAGTGCAGCCTTGAGCCTATTCATTTACACTGACTGCAAGTAATCAAAGTCAGCAACACTCTCCCATGGCAGGCAGCAACTCAGATTACTAGGAACTGAATCACCATGGGTATTTTTAAGGTCATATGAAAAAAGAACGCTCAATGAAATGTTTCTTTTAGAAGCAAACAAGGGCACATGTAAAATGTACACATATATACATTTGTTGTAAGGGAACCATATTTTTTCTTGTTGGTTTTGTGTGCATGACAGGCAGGAATTCAACAAGGCCCTAGGAGCGGGAAGGAGACCATGATGTGACTACACAGGAAACAAAATAATGATTACAGGTGAACAATCCTGTTTTCTTTTCTCCATTGTAGCTTTTGTGCAGTCTCAGATATGAGCTATATCAGAGTAGCATGCTTCCTTACCTGAAAAGGGAAATAGATAGCTTCCTGAAGAGAAAACATCAACATTACCTTGTTGTGTAGTTCCTCTTAAAGACAGCAGAGGAGGACCATTGGATGACATTACTCATATCGGACATTCTTTTACTCTCCACAAAGGAGGAATGGTAAGTTAAAGGGTATTTGATAAGAGATTCTGAGATGATATTGTAAGACTTGTCTTTCAAACCACCACCACCACTTCCCCCAGTACTGAATAAGATGCTGAATGTTTTACACAGGTAAGAGGAGAGTAGTCTTCTGAATACAAGTGAGTGAAAGTCTTTGTGTCATTTGGAAGTGTGGTGGTGGGAGGAAATCCTGTATGACAATGTCTTGCAGGTCAAAAAAAAGTTGTATAGCAAAATAAGATGTCTTAATACATCCCATGAGAAAATGCAAAAGCTAATTGATGCGTTTAGCATATTTTTAGAGTAATTTATCTGGGCTTGACTGTATTGTTGGGGTACAGTGGTGCCCCGCAAGGCGAAAAACTTGCTAGACGAAAGGGTTTTGCGGTTTTGCGTTGCTTCGCTAGACGAATTTCCCTATGGGCTTGCTTCGCAAGACGAAAACGTCTTGCGCTTTTTTTTTAAGCCGCTTGAAGAGGTGCAGTTGCGACGGGCCGTACTTCGCAAGACGAAAAACATCGCAAGACGAAAAGACTCGCGGAACGAATTCTTTTCGTCTTGAGAGGCACCACTGTATTTTGCATTTTCAGAATTCTGTTAATATATTGGTATCCTTTATTATATCTTATTTAGTTATCTATTTGCACTTTTATAAATTTGTTATATGCTACCTTATACTTTGGGGGGGATATAAAAGAACAAGACAGTGGAAAACAAAACACTAGGTTGTATCCTTCTGTATGTGCAACAGAACTTCCTCTCCAGCCCCCCCAACCCCCAAAATGGATACATAGGGTTAGGGGAGGAAAGGAAATGGAAGTCCTGTTGCATGTGTGCAAATCAGCTTGTGCAGTCTTGGATAAATCACTAGAAGGAATTTATTTATCTTCTTTAAGTTCAGTTTTTACACAGCATGAAGAACTGTGAAATGCCCATAGTACAAAAGCAATATATTTAGGAGGCATTAATTACTGTTAACTTGGTAAGAATAAGCTAGCAAAAATAAATGGAAGAATCTACCATAATGGTGGAAGTAGTAGTATCTGGGTCCTGATATGGTGGAACAAGTCGCTTGATTTTTGCCAAGATTTAGGAGCTTCACTGTAGACATCTGGCACTGACATTTTTGGCTTCAATCCTATGTGCCTGGGAGCCACCCCTATGAAACATAATGGGGCTTACTTCTGAGCAAGCATGCACAGGATTGTTCAGTTTGGCCAGCTTTCTGCGGAACAGACATTCAAAGGTGCAATTGAAATCAATGAGATAAGTAGCTGTGCTGCTCCTGGATCATGAATAGCAACTGTTTTACATCTAACTACTACATTTATTATATAGAGGATCTGAGTTGTTTTCAAGTTTCTTCCATAATTTTCTTGCAAAATTTTTCTTTGAACAGTTTCCTAGAACATACTCAGTGAAGGGGCATACCTTCTTTATAAGTAGTCATGGCTCAAACATCAGAATCTCATAAATGGGTGTTTTGTCTAAAGATTGTTTATGTTTCACATGGGCAAAAAGGCAGATTCTTTCTTCACCATTCATTCTGGTGGTAAGCTCATCACAGAATACAGTTCATTCATTGATACATACCCTATGCACATGTTCAAAGCTGATGCCTGATGGAACTGATACCCTCAGGTACCATAAGGCTTTAAGTTCACTGACAGCTCCAGCATGCAAAACCATCTTAACCAGCAACCATCACAAATTAACAGCAGTGAACACTGGAGTGACATATGATGAATATACTCATTGTGCTGGAGATCCCATTCTAAATTTTTAACAGATGTGTTTCATATGAACGTTTAACATCTGCATGTAACAAAAGGAGTAAGCATAAATGTGGTGGGCTTTCTCATTTTCTTTACACTTTTGAAGATGACATAAAGAACTTTAAACCAAACCCACTCTTAACTTTGCACATCTATCCCATCCTTTCTATGGCATAAATGCATGCAAAAGATATAAATTCCACGCCAATTGATGGTTAAGGCAAATGGTTTAATTCTTAGGTTTCCACTGGCGTCACCTTTTAAATCACCATTAATTTCAATGCATGCAATTATAGAAAAGAGTATTAGAAGCTTTAATAATATAGCCATTAGTTGATATGCTTTATTTAAACTCTCTTTGCACAGGCTTCATTTCCGCTTTTAACAAATGAAAAAAGCACACACATTCCAGGAGCACAACAAAGCAGAAGCTCTCCGCGAAACAGAGAGTGCAATGATAGAGTTCAGTTCAAGTACCTGTATACAAATCCCCGTGCGAAAACATGTCAATCATATAACGACAGAATGCATATTGATCTAGCAGAACAGAAAGGGGGGGGGGAGAGTAATAAGACACAGTTTACAGGTCTTTTTCAAATCAAGCACTAAAGAGAGAGCTTAGCACTAAAACAAAACCTTTGCCAGTTTTTCATCTCCTGCTCAAAGTAATCAATAACCAAACAGGTGGTGAAATTCATGTTTCTGTTCCTCTTTTTTTAAAAAAGTGAGCTGCCACAGGAAATGCCTTCTGGCTCTCTGCACAGTGATCCCCTGATAGCTCATTGCATCTAATCATGTAGCTGCCAGGACTAGATTTCAGAGGCAAACCTCAAATACAGGCAGATGTTCTTACACACTGGGGGTGCTACTAGTTTGGAAGACCCCACCACAGCCAGGCTATTAAGGCAGGGGACTTTTGGCCCAGGGAACAAATGCTGCTCACTATTTATCTGGCTCTAGAGGTTCTCACCAGGACCAGGTCACACTCCTTACTGCCCCTGCAGCACACCCTTCTCCAGTTCTCCTGCCTGGCTAGCACATGTCACTGAACTGTCACAATGCATCTTCTGTTTGCCTGGATGGAGAGATGTATGTATGGAACCTCTGGCTTTCTATGTGGCTAGGCAATAATCTATGGTACAGAGTCACATCTGTTGCCCCACCCACCAGTGGCATGTGGCCCTCTGAAGGTTGCCCAGTATGGAATGTGGCCCTTGGGCTGAGGAAGGCTACCTACCCATGCTCTAAGGGAAATAAAAACGGCCTATTTTGAAATATCCATGGGACGGGTTAAGGATCGTTCCT
Organism: Podarcis bocagei; assembly: GCF_964188305.1. Classification (NCBI taxonomy): domain Eukaryota; kingdom Metazoa; phylum Chordata; class Lepidosauria; order Squamata; family Lacertidae; genus Podarcis; species Podarcis bocagei. The sequence continues at coordinate 42,241,219 of NC_138127.1, forward strand.
CAAACTTCTTACATTGTGATTTATGTTACTGTAAGCAAGTTTTTTTATTTCATTAACTAATGACTTGGGCTATGCAAACATATAATATTGTTCTCTCTCTCTCTCTCTCTCTAGTCAATGTAGAAAGCCAGACAGAGCCCTGTGCTGGCATTTGCTCACATTATAAACTGGACCATGACATTCTGTGGGCTGTGCCTCTCATGTTTTACATACAGCTTCATATACACAAATGCATGCTCCAATGCAGGACAATGTGTTAAGAATGTCACATTATTGTGTGTTACATGCCATCGTTGCCTGATACTCATACGCCGGGTTATTTTCACTGAGCTGAAGAAGAGACCTGGCCATTTCCAGTATATATTTTAAATAAGTAAATAAATATGCAGGCCAATGCAGAACATCAGGCACACCATCATTTTCATTCTACAAAACACACACACAGATTCATCAATGAGTATGCATGTATGAAAGAACGAATGAGAAGAACTTACTGATACAGCAGGGAGGTGGGATGGGAGTGGGAAAGGATGCAGTAATCTGAAAGTATTTGTTCAGAAAACTAGCCAGCCAGCCTGCCTGCCCTGAAGTCTTAGATGAATTTTGCCCTCGCATCAGTGGACCCAAGGCTTCATGTGCTACCATAACGCTCCTGTCAATGGTCTGATTCATTTATCTAGCAGTGATAGGTGACAGTTTGGGAATCAGTAATGACCATTTGACTGTCAGCAGGGTTTGCAACTGACCATTTCAGAATAGTTTCAGTTTCCTCCTCTGCTAGAGCTAGCAGCTTCCCCTTAGGCAGAATTTGTGATCCAGTTATATATTTTCTAAGCTAAGTTATGCAAGCCACTAAGAATTAAGCGTTCAGAGATGACAGAAAATTAACCGCATGATAAATTCATGTAACAGAAACGATATATTACTGATTCTAGCTCATTTTCATTTTTCATTCAATAAAACAATATGGGTTGGATGCAGATTTAGTTATGCCTGCATCCAGCCCTGTATTTTTTTAAAAATAAAAAATCTGCAGGTGCTACAAAATAAGTAAACAACTGTACTCAAGAGATGGAGAATTCTGGATGCTTAACTAAAGAATTTAGGTCAAGTTTATCTTTCTGAGCTATCACAGTTCCAGAAGGAATTTCCATTAAGTACTACTTCTGCACCAATCCCACAACATAGAATTGAGCTTCAGACAGCATAAGTAAAGCTTTGTGGATCACCTCCTGTGATACTAATCTGGAATAGCGATGTGTAAAACCACTGCCTTTAGTATCACTGATTTGTTTGAAGATGGGGGGGGGGACTCTGCATGTTCAAATAATAATAAATAAACAAACCAAAGAGAAGTTGCACACATTGTGGCAAAGGGCTGGTGCAGGCCTGTTCGTATTTTGCATGCACTAATGCATCTGCAACATTTATTTTATTTAAAATATTTACACTCTGCACTTCTGATTGCTCACATCATGACTGAGATATCCAGCTCCAATTTGCAGTACCTCCTCTTCTTCCACAGGATGTAAGGCAGTGTTTCCCAACCGGTGTTCCGCGGCACACAAGTGTGCCGTGAGACGTTGGCTGGTGTGCCGTGGGAGGGAGTCGGGCGAGTCGGGCGGTGAGAGGCGGCGGCGGCGAGGATCCGCGTCGAGCCGGGGGCGGCTCCGCGGTGGTGGTGCCGAGGTTTCTCTCTCCATTCTCCCCTCACACACACACAGGATCAGCTGACAGGACCCAGCCAATGGGGCGGCGGCGGGGCAGCGCGTGCAAAAGGGAGGAGCGCGAGACAGCGGACGACGAGGAGGCCGGCATGTCCGGGCAGCAGCAGCAACAACAGCAGCAGCAACTCCCAGCGACGGCTCCTCAAGCCCCGGGCAACCCTACTCCCTCACTGGCCTCGACCGCCCTCCTGCTCCACCCGCCGCCGCCTCCCCCGCCGCCGCCGGCCACCTCGGCCCCGCCGCCGCCCCCTCCTCCGCCCGCTATCACCGCCACCACCACAACAGCCGCCGCCGCCTCAGCTGCCGCCGTCCCTCAGTCCCTCGCTTTGCTGCCTCCTCACCCCCCACCCCCAAAGCTTGGAGGTTCCCTGGCAAGGGGGAGGGAAAAAATTGAAAACTTTCACTTTCGTGCGTCCCTCCCGGCGTGACGCTGCGCGCTGACGTCACGGGGCTGTAATGGTGGTGTGCCGCGAGATTTTTTTCATCAAACAAGTGTGCCTTTGCCCAAAAAAGGTTGGGAAACACTGATGTAAGGAATAGCAGTAAATCTTATACACTTTACAGTGGGTCCAGAATTGATACTATATCTGTATGTGGAATCTGTTTTGGAAAACTACCACAACATTTGCAATCAGTAAGGATTATTTTGCACTAGCAGTTTTCTGACACAGCAATAAAATGAATGAAAATTGTGAATCAGAAGCATGGGGTGATTTCTAATATTTAAGCACACAGTCTAAATGACATGAAAGTGACTGGGGGGGGGGAGTGGGAATCCCAATGTTTTGACAAACATTAAGTCTTAGATTGAAAATACATATACATGCCTGCTATGGAAGCCCCATTAAGTCCAATGGGACTTTCAAGTAACTGTGTGTAGGATTGCAGCACAAATGCATTTGCTCATTCCTTCTGAACACAGAAGGAATGCCAGAGGAGTCAACAGACACCCTCGTATTTAATTAATTTTATAAATAATAATAGATTTGTAGAGTTGGAAAGGACCCTGAGGTTCAGTCAAACCCCTTGAAATGCAGGAAATCTCAGCACGTGGTCCCTTATCCAACCATACTGGATCCACCTTAGCTTTACAAATATGCTAGAAGTTTTAAATAACACTTAACTGCAATAACCTCTAAGTGGCTTACAAGGATACAATACAAAAAAAAGTAAACCTCAGTTAAAACTACAAAAACAAACCAGTTAAAATCCCTGCTAGATTGTTGTTTTTTTAAGTAGTATTCTGTAGGCACCACAAATTCAGTAGGGAGAGATCCTGTTTGACCTCAGGTGGAAACAAGTTCCATAAAATTGAACCCATAATACTAAATGCATGGCTTCTGGTGGGTGAAGACTGTGGATCTGAGCCACAGCATTTTGCACTGGCTGGAGCCTCACACAGAGCACATTGCAATAATCTAGTCTTGAGGTTAACTGAGCCTTGGTGTCCTACACCTCTGAAGGCACATTAAGCCATGACAGAGAGCAGTAGGCTCAGATTATGGGAGTCGGAACTTAAGAGGTTAAGTTGTTCCCATGATGCCTCAGCATTCTGACGTCAGCTTTCGAAGCTGGGAGGAGTTTGGGAGGAGTTTGCTATTCTCACTCTGTGTTGTGAGGGGAAAGGAGCAGTTTTGTCATGGCTGCAAGCAGTCCTGGTTTTTCCGGAAATTTGTTGGAATAAACGACTGTAAATAGACAAACCTGTACTGTGTGTGTTTGTCTGGAAGCTAAGCCAAGCTACGTGACAGTTTTACACCGCTGTGTTAAACTCTGCTGAGGCGTGACTGAGAGCTGCGGAGCGGAAGTGTGCCGGGCGGCCATAATTCGCTAATTGAGGATCGCAAATCAATTAGCGGGGGGTCACGTCAGACCAATAAACTTCAAGACCTGTCATATTCATAGCCCCATCTAGCCATGACTCAAACCAGTACAAATTACAGGTACTCAAGCTCAGAGCCCACTAGCTTTTTTGGTATGAGCACTGGACTTGTGCCTCCACATTTCTATATGAAGTATCTAAGAAAAAGACAGGCTGGGGGTCGGATGGGCTATGGAGAGTCAATAAGATAGTGCAAAATATTTCAAATAAAGCAACATTTTGCAATGCTTTCCTCATGTGCCACAGCTAAAGATTCATGTTAAGCAAATGCATCTTGTGGATGTAAATATCCTTGATTCAATTAAATCCTAGGAAGAAATCTGCAACTGAAAAGCTAAGGGTTTTGGTCTAACAAATGCCCAAACCTGAAACCTGCTGGTATTTGTTTTGTGCTCTACACTACGGTAAACAGAACAATTTTTATAAGTGCTGTGCAAATTTTATTCTCATGTATACCTGTTATCTTTTCACAACTAGTCATGCTGATAAATTTCTAAGGAAAGGACAATTCAAGATTTCAGGAGCCTACACGCCATGCTTTGCCGTTATTTTTGAGCAATTATTTTTTAGTTCTTCAATGACATGGAAACTGCAACAGCTTACAAATCACAGAGGCCAGGATGCCTAGCTGCACATATAAAAGACGTTCACTAAAGACAGACGCTTGAGAAGGACACAAAAAGCACAGACAGAAGCCTAGTGGGGAATTTTCAATGCTTTGAAACATATATTAATCCAATATATTAATAGCACCTCATTCTTTGAGTGTGAATCCTTATGCAGCCAAAACAGTAATATCCATGCATCAGAGGAAGGATTGAAAATTTGAGATCCTAAAGTCTGCAGAAGCACAAAATATATTTAGGAATAAACTAAGTAGCCGCACCGAAAACTGCTTAATGAGGATTGAACTTTCTCAGTGGGATGACACCCAAACTGGTGGGAAGAGGGAATGGAATGGAGAATCTTGAAAGGGCATGGCTGGCCGGCTGGCATCCTGAACAGGAGTTAAGGAATGGAATGGGTGGTCTGGCTGGAACTGGCCAGTGAAGTTGCATGTGGCTGCAGCTGGCAGGAGAGGCTAACCTGAGAGAGAAGTCACCGTGTACAGAAGAGCAAGGCAGAAAATGGAAGCTGTAGGGAAGCTAGTGTACTGCATCCGGCAACCATTCAAAAAACAAAACATTCTGTACAAGAGGGGAGAATGGCTAGAGCAGGGACCCTTGTCTTTGATGCTGATTTTAGCATTTTAGCCCTCTTAAACTCAGGGAATGCCCACTCACCAGAGACACATTTTTAAACTTGTTTCATATTAGACCAAAAGTAAAGGAGGCTGGCTTCCTAATTGGTGGTGTCGCAAAGGGACCTAGAACAGCCATGTTCTGTTCCCCTTTCGTTCTGGTTTATGAGGGAGGCCCTCTCTCTGCTGAAAGGTTTCTAATTCCTCCAACTCTCCTGATTACTGTACGGTCTCTCTCTAGCACCTACACAGCAACATGAGAAGAGCCTTGCTGGTTCAGGCCAATGGCCCATCTAGTTTAGCATAACACACCGGACACCCATGGGGAAATATGCAAGCAGAATCCTTGAGTGAAACAGAACTCTCCCCATTTGAGCTTCCCACTGTCTGGCATTCCGAGGCACATACTGCCTCTAACAGCAGAGCTAGAACATAGCCACTGGGACTAGCAGTCACTGATAGCCCCATGCCCCATGAATTTGCCTAATCCTCTTTTAAAGCCATCCTAGTTAGTGGAGATCACTACCTCTTGTGAGAGCAAATTTCATAGTTCAACTCTATTTTATCCCGTCCTGAATCTTCCAATATTCAGCTTCCTTGGATGTCCCTGACTTCTAGTATTAGGAGATAGAGAAAAACTTCTTACCCAACTTTCTCTACATCAGTTTTGTTGACCTTTGTCATGTCCCCACTTATTCGCCTTTTCTCTAAACTAAAAAGCTCCAAATGCCATAACCTTTCCTCATAGGGGAGTCAAGGAGATGTCGGCCACTCATGCTGGCGAAACAATTCAGGAGGGGCAAGGAGACCCATAGATCTTAAGAGAGTGGAATATTATATAGATGGACTGATGACATAGCTCCTTCTTTCAGCTAAGACTAAAGCCTTTCACCTCTTTGGTCTTATATTGGGAAACCCTTAGGAATGGAAGATGTGTTCCTTAAAGAAACATGTGGATTACAGAAAGAATCATTGGTCAGAGGAGCAACACATTAGCCTTCCCAGGCATTTTGGTTTCATTTTCATGTGATGTGCTAGAATCCAATGCATTCTTAACATTATTTTCATTCTCAGGGGTAACTCTCTCTCTTTTTAGGAGTACATGTATGTATATGGACTACTTTTAATTCACTGTCTGGATTTCTTTACCCATGCACTTCAGAGGTCCTCTGCTGCTGTCTGCTAGCATTGTTTACCTTTCTTCTCAGACTTTTCTGTAACCACCAGTGCTGTCTCTTCCTTTGCTTTGGCTTTGGCAGGCGCAACTACCTCTGCTTTGGTTTCCTTATGCTTCACTTTTTCGGGTGCCTTGGGTTCTGGTTTTCTTTCCTTCACATCCTTCTTAGCCTTGTCTTCAACCTTTATGCTCTTCTTGTCTGTAGATTATATATATATATATATATGTAAAAAGTCAATATAATTTTTTGTACCTGCAGGAAATGTATTTTTAGTAGCTCTTACTGTCCATGCTGCTTTATAGTTTAGTGTTGATTTTATGAATTGCATGTTGTCATTTGTATTAAAAGAAAAGAAAAATAGTCTCCAAAGAATTTTAATTATTCTCAACAAACTCCTGGACATATTGAAGAATAAGGAAAGGAAATATCTTTCGGAGCAACTTCCCCTCCTTTTTTCTTTTTCAGGTTCCACCTATTCTGTTACTGAATTATTATTTTTTAGACACCCCCCCCCAGTTGCTATAAAGACAAGCATATTAACTTACTTTTGAAAGGGAAAAAGTAATCAACACATACTGGGAGACCCATGTCTATAGATATATTGATTTCTTGTTTGTTTTTTGAAAGCTAATTCTATCTAAACTTCATCAGGGATTTTGGTGCACGCAGACATGTACAGTACACTTATAAAACTGACAATGAATCATTTCACAATTAGTTTCCTTTTAAATGCAAAAGTGATGTCTTATCATTTTTCAAAACTGCTGTTAAAATTAAGCTATATTTTATAGGAATCAGATTTAAATGACTGTGGCATAACTTTTGCAATAACAATAGCTTTTTAAAAATCCTATTTCCACTAGCAATTCCAGGAGCATTACACAGGACATATTTATTTTTCTTATGGGGTTTCAACTACATTATTATCATGTTCAGCTTTTCACGTTGCATTATATTCAACAGTAGCTCAGCGCACATGGCAAATGCAAATTAGTGCTGTGCTGAAACCTTTCCTCCAATTTCTCAAAACCCTTTTTCCTGTGCAAAAGGAGTTTCCATTTTTCCTGCCTCTTTCTTAGGGCAGTTTACAATTTGGGGGCATGTGGGGTTGAGCTCACCTTATCATTGTAAGGCGGCTGTGGGTGGTGTGTGTTTTTCCTCCTGGTCTGAAGAAACCACATAGGGAAAAATTCTTCTTTGAGCTTTAGTCAAAGCATAGGAAGCTGGGGAGATGGCTTCTGAGTGCCTGAGATAAGTGTACTTGCTGATTTCATATTTTTAAAAAATAAATATTTCTGCACTGATTTCTTTAAAAGTAAAGAAGACTGCAATTTTTAAAAAATATCAGACACACAGCTGGCACCCTATCCACCTTCCTTTGCATAATGGAAAGCACAGGATTATCAAGAAATGGGGGCACTCAGGAAGGCTGAACAGTGCAGACCGCCAGAGATGATTTGTAGAACTGGAGAAAGGGCACTAAAAACCAACAACTTTTGGCCACTCTGCAACTAAGGTAAGTGAAAACACACACAAATCCCACCCATGAGAATTCATCTGAAATTTTCCTGTCCCCTTTAATAAATTTTGATTGCATTTTCCCTCTGTGAATTGCTGGACAATGGTCAAAAAATAGTGGGGAGATGTTTTCAGCATAGCACCAGTGCAAATTACAGGTGACGTGGAGTTTTATTGCATGAGCAAAGGTAAGTTGTTTTCTCATACACTTCATCAGAAGCGGAACATACATTTAAATTCCATTTAACACCAAGGTCTCTAAGAAGATAGCTTGGACCCCACCATTATCTGAAAAGGTCAAGGAAATGTAGGCTAGAGAGCAAGAGAGAACGAACAGAAAAGACTCTGGAAAATAAATGCTATGATTTGGCTGAAGAGTTTCTCAGAGCTAGGTCAAATAAGCTCACCGACTCCACCGTTTCTTCCTATCCTCTAAGGCTCTGGAGTTTTCTGGGCTTCGCCAATAGTCACCAAAAGCCTTAAAAATCTCCCTTTGAGATATTTGCTTATCCCTCTTTGAGAAGCATTTTGCACCCAAAACTTGAACAAAATGTAATAAAACGTAAAACCATGTCATACAGTGCAGGAGACATCATGAGTCGATAATATTCTATTTTTCAAATATTCTCAAATTGGTGACCCATTTATGAATCAAGCTGAGGGCAATTCACCCATCACTAGAGGATGGTGGAGTTTTGAAGGAGGCTAGGTATCACCATATCTAATTAACTTAGGATGTTGGAGCCTTTGCCTCTATCCTAAAACCTGTGTGTGGAAATGGTGGTCAAGGGTGCATAGCTGTCAACTTTTCCCTTTTCTTGCAAGGAATCCTATTTGGAATAAGGGAATTTCCCTTAAAAAAGGGGAAACGTTGACAGCTATGCAAGGGTGTGAGGGCGAATAACCTAGAGCTGAATTTAGAGAAAGGAGAAGTAATGCCAGTGGAGAATGCATAGGCCTTGGAGGGAGTTAGCATGCATGTTCTGGATGAAATGGAAGTATCACCACCAGAACTTATTTTGAATCTAGGTGTTCTCTTGGGTCAATCTCTACTCCTGGAAAAGCTGGTTGCTCTGATGCCCAGCGGTAAGTTTTGCAGGGCCTTCTTGGAAAGGGGTACTTTGTTGCATGCTTTTGCAACCTCCAGGACTGATTCTCCAGAACATAATTCTAGACACATCTACTCAGACTAAGTCTCACTGTTCAGTTGGAACAATTCCCAGGTAGAGATGGACAGTTTCTCTCTCACCCATCTTAAGTTCCCTTAAATTTACACAAAGGTTTGTGCTCCCCGCTACAAAAACACACCTGTGAAAAGTCTCAAGTAAATTCATCAGAATGGACAACCATCAGCATTTAGGTGCATAATTTTCCTAATTTTATATGCAATATTCACTCACATGAGCATTTTGATGTGCATTTTCTTTTAATATATCCATTTTTCTACAAGAGAACTAGATTGCAAGCACAAGTTTTGAAGGACAGCTGTGTTTCAGTTTGTGTATTGTTTTGGGAAGTGCAAACTAGGTAGATTCTCGTTAAAATGTGAACTCCCCCACCCTTACTCCCAGGAAATTACGAAAAGGGGCTGCAAACTTAAATAAATAATTTTATCCTATTTGTAAGGGGGGGTTGTCCATCACAAACTTTACCAATCATACATATAAAGGCTGGAAGAAAATTAGATTGATGAGAAAAACCTAAAGCTTTTCTTCTTTCAAAGTAAATTTAAAAATAGAACAGAAAAATGAAGAATAGAAATCGTCCTCCTCCTCCTCACAGCCCACTACCCTAGAATGTGTGTGGTAATTTTGAGATAGAAGCATCTTATCCAGGCATCTTTCCTCGCCTTGCTGTAGAAAGAAGTGAAACTGTCAGTGACAGAAACACACATAATCTGCTGGAATGAAAAAGTTTGTGCAGTAAATAAAAGAGGGAAAATGAACGCCTATTTTTAGATGCTATGAAAGTCACAAACAAAGAGATGGTAAACAACCCCAAAAACATCCTGATCCTCACAAAATAGATAACTGATACACAGGTAGAAAAGCTTTGTTAGAAACACGTCCATGGAACCAATTTTGGAGGGGTAAGGTAAGGGAAAGGACAACCACCACCTCTTATACAATACCCACAGGATATTACCAGAAAACTCTGGATATTCCCTGTGTTTCCTAAGAAGAAGCACTTCATGAAATGGATATGCTATGTATTAGTACTGGGTGTGTGGGTGGCTAATGGTGAGCTATGGACAAATGTTATGCAGCTGCTCTAAAATGAACACAAGCCCAGGGAAGGTTATTGCAAAACAAATTTGTTACGCTTTAAGGTGCCCCCAGGACATTTGATCATAATAGAGAAATGTGAGTAATGAAGGGATTAATAGTTCTTCATCAAAGCACAACACTAAGTACACCAAACCAAAAGTGTTAAATTCATGATGGGCAGAAAATACAAAATGGCAGCCACTGGTGAACAAAATGACAACTACTGGGAAGTTGCACATGAATTGGAAGCTGCTCATGAATTGGGCACCACGGACCAAGCCTCCTTGCCTTCCATTCTGCCACAGTTAATGACACCCAAAATTTGCTGCCTGGCGTAGGCTGTTTTCACTGTGCCTCATGGTAGAGCCACTTCTCCATGAAATATAATGAGCATTACCTTTTGGGGGAAGCGGTGCTTTCTTTTTAGGCTTTTCTTCCTTTGCAGGTTTCTCTTTGGGGGGTTCTAAAAAGGAACAGACACGATACAGCACTTATACAAAAAATAGCAGCTGAAATCCATTTGTTTCAGTGGGTCTACTCTAATTTAATTGGGTACAATACTATTTACATTTTACATATCACCTATGATAATCCACATGTGTAGTTTGGTCTATGTTATACACTCTATGCAATGGCAAACAGCCAGGGATGCATTCACATACTTTTAAAAACAAACAAACAAACCAAATCCCACCAATCAGCTGTTCAGGAGGGCATTGGGGGTGTGGATTCCGTGATTGCAATCTAACCTGAAATCTCTCCAAGGAGAGAGATTTCAGAATTTAAGCTAAGTATATAGGCTCAGCTACAGCTCATCTTTACACCTCTGTTTGACTGCAGTCATACATTTGAACTTCTTTTCAGCAGAGAGGGCTATTTGAAACAACCAGAAATTAAAGCTCAACACAACATAAATATGGATTATCACATATGCCTGTGCCACACAGACACTGATAATGAGAACTGGAAATCCTTTTAAACCCTGGTTTATCCATTGAAGTTATTTCAGACAATAGCTGTTTTGTCAATCGATAATCTCATTCCCTGCAGGGTATGAACTTTAACCCCAACTGGCCACTGCAAATACTGAAACATGATTATGCTGGAAGGAAAGTTTAAATTCGATAAGCTAAAATGAAAAATGACCGTAAGTGCTCCTGCAAATACCACATGTCCACTTGCCTTAAGCAAGTCATTTCCTTTTCAGGCAAATACAATGTAATTAGTTTTTCTTTAATTATCATCCATCAACCTTGGAAGTAGAGCACGAGTGGATTCTGTGCCTGGGAGAACACTTTGTTTTCATGACAATTTCATGGAATAGTCATATAACGGATACCCCATGATTGTGGAATCAGTTAACATAACATTAGACAAGTTACCCCACCTGAATCTTAGAACAGGTATAATAATAATAAATCATTTCCCTTCCCATGAATCTTGAAAATACTCATGGGAATAACTTCATCATCATTTCCATTTTCCAGGTGGAGATCTGAAGCTGAGGAATCAGCTCAGTTCATTCTCTGTCATAGTTCCCATTCATTCCAATGAATGGCACTTGTCCAGGAAGCACTCTTGGTGCATCGGGCCTTTGGTCAATAAGATACAATTCTAGCTACCGGTATATGCAGATAAAAGTGCTTTTACTTTTCTGAGCCAATGTGAGGTATGCCTGTGAAGCCATGCACCTAAAAATGATTGACAGTGTGCACATGCATTGAAAACTTGTAATTTGTTACTCGAGTCCCTAAAGAATAAGGCAGTTAACATTTTACATAACACTTATCTATAAACAATCCAGCAATCACTAAATTAATTAGCATATCCCCCCTCCCCATCTACTGCCACTGTTGCAACCAGGCTGGCTCATTACAGTATCTTATTTAATTAAAACCAGCGTTTCATATATATGTTTTCACCTCACTGGCCTTCCCATAATTTTGAAAGCTTGAAACTAATCAGATAGAGTTTTAGGCTTTGCACATATGAATTTTTAAATGTGAAAACAACTGCAAAAAAGTCTGTACTCCTTTGCAGCTAAATGTGTTAGCTTCCTACGAAAAGCAGCATTGTGGCTCGATCCCCATATGGAATAGGGAGCCACCCGAGAAGGTTCGCCACCATCAACAGTCATTCATACAAATGAGATTTACAGCTACAGCAAATCCTGTTCCCAGCTGATAGGAGAAGTGTCCCTGTTCAGCAGCCTCGTAGCACACTTTGGAGCATGGATAGGCAAACTAAGGCCTGGATCCTGGGGCTGGATCCGGCCCAATCACCTTCTAAATCCAGCCTGTGGACGGTCCGGGAATCAGCGTGTTTTTACATGAGTAGAATGTGTCCTCTTATTTAAAATGCATCTCTTGGTTATGTGTGGGGCATAGGAATTCGTTCATTCTACCCCCCCCCCCCGAACAAATCCTTGTTCAGCCAAGAAGTTCACGGGGCGACCTTGGGCCAGTCTCTATCTCTCGGTCTAACCTACCTCACCGGATAGTTGTGAGGATAAAATTGGGAAGGGGAAGAAGCATGCATGCCATGTTGAGTTCCTTCGAGGAAAGGTAAGATGTAAATGTAAAAATAAATATAGTTCCGTTGACTTTTGTTCGTGGAATGGGAAGAGGCACCAACTTATGCTTTTCCCCAGGCAGCAAAATGTCTTGAGTTTTGCCCTGGCTAGAGTGTCACACAATGGCATTGTTTCACTCCTCCCCAATCTCCCAATAGTGTGAAATTCCAGGGATCCCAGGCACTTACGCAAGGTCTGGTTTCCTCAGAATGAGGGACAGCAAAGACTGTGGTGTCTTCAGAAATGTGTTTTTTTTACACAGATATACAACCTGAGCCTACTATGGAGGGGCTCGCAGCATTAACACCCCAAGAAGGTCTTGCTTCCCCCATAGTCATAGCTTTGGATTCCAGCAGAAACCAGGCATGGCTCTCACTCTCTGTCTTCTGCCTGAAGCCTATTTCTAGTTTTTAGCTCACACACATGCCTTTTTCCTTCTCACCAACAGCCAGGTGCCCTCTGGCACAAAGCCACTTCTGTTGCTACCCTAATGAGCCATACGTAGGGGACTACTACCCCTATGTATGGCCTGGTTGTTCCAACAATTGAATCTTTGCTGGATCCAGGAATTACAGTGGTACCTCACAAGACGAATGCCTCGCAAGACGAAAAATGCGCAAGATGAAAGAGTTTTCCGTTTTTTGAGTCATTCCGCAAGACGAATTTCCCTATGGGCTTGCTTTGCAAGACAAAACGTCTTGCGAGCTCTTGCGAGTTTGTTTCCTTCTTCTTAAAGCCGCTAAGTCGCTGAGCCGTTAATAGCCGCTAAGCCGTTAATAGCCGCTAAGCTGCTAAGCCGCTAATAGCCGTGCTTCGCAAGACGAAAAAAACTGCAAGACGAAGAAACTCACGGAACGGATTAATTTCGTCTTGCGAGGCACCACTGTAGGTGCGTCTCAGGCAGACATACAGCCTAACTCTCTGACCCTCCAAACTCACAACAGTATTTCTCTTCCCAGGGGACAACATGATAGGTTTGCCTACCATTTCAAGAGACAGGCCATTTAGTGGATCATAACTGCCCCCCCTCTGCCCCCTGGCAAATGTAGAGCTCCCTCTCAAAGTAGGGCATCATCTCTCCATATCCCTGGTGGTTTATTATATGAGTCAGAACTCTTGAGTTGCTCTTTATAGAATTCATGAAAAGCAGCGATTACCTTTGGCTTTCCCCACTTTTTCAGGTCGTTCAGGTTTGCCGCTCCTGTCAGGCTTTTCTTTCTTTTCGGGCTTTTCATGTCTTTCGGGCTTTTCTTTGTGTATCACTACAAAAGGACAAGCATATTTACGTACAAGATATAAAAATGGCATCTTGGTCAAATGGCACCATAGCACAATGGGGCTTTCAGACTAAGCTGAGGACAGATAGCATCCCACCCCCCGGAACTGCTGCCTTTTACCTTCCCTTTATTTCAATGAAACTCTGGCATGCTTGCTGAGGGAATCCCATTTAAATGAATGGCTACGGCATAGCAGCAAAGCATAGGGGAATTTGTTCCTATCTCCTGTCTATTACTGGTTGACCTGCTGTTTGTTTATTTGTTTAATATGGGAAAAGCTAATTATCATTGCCATTTTTTCACAGCGCACTGGCTTCCAGTATCTATTTTCCTGACAAAATTAACTACTGACAGCTAGTTTTAATTTTTAAAGTATATCCACACACACACACACACACACACACACACACACACACATTGCTAAGCTACTAAAACACACACATATAAACCCCATAATATAAAACTGGCAGGTGTGGGTGCTAAGAGTGCCAAGAAAAACTGGCTGAGGGCCAAAACAGATGTAACGTCATGGTCTTGAGGAATACACACACACACACACACACACACACACACACACACACACACACCACTATTTAAGCACAGGAGGAAAGCTCCCATGAGTGCCAACATAAACGTCCCTCCCAGGCTTATCAGGAGAGAGTGCTGCGCTCAGGTTCTGCATATGGCTCCCTATAGGCATCAGGTTGACCTCTGTGAGAAGAGGATGCTGGACTAAATGGGCCTTTGGCTCTTCTTGTGTCCCTATGTCCGTCAGGGGAGGCATTTTCATCAGGACCATATTGTGGGTGGAAGATTACCCCGCTTCCCCATGTCCCATGTTCATGGCCCTCCAACCCACCACCACAGTTGTTGTCTTGAAATAAAAAAACACATTCAATGCATTTGCCCATTTAGTATCATGTCTATTTTGGCCTCGAACCTCTTGCATAAGAATGTCATTTGAGCTTTTGCTACTATGCAGTAACAATAACAAATCATCTCTAAAAATGGCGGAAATGTCCTAAACCTGGGTCCAGTGCTTTCAGGGAAAATGGGCATTTATGTATTTCCCAGTCTGGCTACCTTTAGCAAGTAAAGATCTAGTCCAAATGACCAGTCAGGGAAGATTTTATAAGCTTGAAAAGAATCATAGACTTGTAGTGTTGGAAAAGACCATGAGGGTCGTCTAGTCCAACTCCCAGCAATGCAGGAATCTTTTCCCCAATGTGGGGCTCAAACCCACAACCCTGAGATCGAGAGTCTCACACTCTACCCCAAGAGTTGTTCCCATTTTCATTTTCAATTGTCTAAGCAGGAAAGCAAAAAGGGTTTGTTGGCCAGCAACTTTTGTGAATTAGAATGGGGCTGACCACACTGACATCACTAGGATTTAGGTATCAAGGTCTGCAGCCGATAATTGCAAGAGATGGAGCTTTAGGTAAAAATCTATATTTTGCTTATTTATATATCCCTCCCTACTCACTCTTTCAGAATAAGAGGTTTATTTCGCCTGCTTGCTGTGGAGTGCTGGAAGCCTAGGGTAGATGCTTGAAAAGCAAGTGGAATGAGGGCGGGGGAGGGGGAGCGGCACAGTAGTAGACATAGTCTCAAATGACTTAAATCAATTTCAGTCAGATCCTGATTCAGGGAAGCAGTTCAAAATGCCAATAAGTGTTTTCATTAATGAATGATCCTGTACACTGTGCCATTATGGTGGTGAAAAATAGCATGCCATTTTCAATGAAAACTATTATCAGTGAGTGGCTTTGCTGGGGTCTAGGACTTTAAGAGAATAGCAAGTTGATACAAAACTGCTTTGTCCAACTATACCACATTAAAAAAGGCTAGCTCGGGGGGTGTTATTTTCACATCAAAGCAAAAGCAAGAGAGGAGGGCCGACTCCGTCTCTGGCCTTGATTAACAGTATGATTGTTGCAGAGCATGCAGGAATGTGAGCGCTTGTTCAAACCAAGCAAATGACGGATGTTTGTGGAGGCAGCTAATTACCCTCCAATTTTATTCTGGTTATTGTTTTTACACCCGCTTCTTAAGCACTTCACTTGACTGGAAATTAAAACCAGATATTGCTTCCTCTCTGCTGAGTCAAATGAAAGTACACAATAATGTGGCTTTCACAGAGGAATCTCATTGGTGCCACTGGCACAGTGAAGAACTGCACTCTCTGGCACATCGGCCGAGAAAGACTAAAACACTTTCTCATTGGCCTTAATTACAAGACATGATAAACCAGACCAGGCCATGCCAGAGGGGCACACACATGTGGGTGCCCAGAAGGGAGCTCACACCTCCTTTCTCCAGTCTTTTTTTAACCCTGTGGCATGTTGAGCTAGGCCAAGGCTAGGTCTAGTGTGTTGTCCAAACCTAGGCTCATGCTTAAGCTTGCTAACCACAAGCACAGATTCGGTTGACATGCTGAGCTCTTTCCTTGCTAACCACAAGTTGTAGTCAGGAATGAATTTTGGGTGCAGTATGTGATTAGCAAGGAGAGAGTGTAACCACATGCTTAGATTCAGATAACACGCTAAAGTGAACTTTAGCTTAGCTCAACACGGGAGTAATAAATACCAGGAAGGAGCAAAGCCAGTGGCGGACCTTCATGCTCCAGAACTGGGGGGCAGATAGCAGGCAGAGGCGGGGCTGGCGGGTGTCCTGGGGGTGTGGCACACAACCTGCGGGGGCATGGCGCCCAGTGTGGGTGGGGGGGCAGCCACGATGGCACCCCACCGGGATTGTGCTGCCGGGGGCGGTGCACCCCCCCCCCCGCACTCCTCTTCCTCTGCCAGTGAGCAAAGCAACTGTGAGCACTTCTCCAAGAGCCTGCACATTCGCAGAAAGTCATAGTTTGGCTTATCGTGTTGTGTGAACCAGCTCACTGTGTTGGAATTTGGGTCATATCAGTCTTTTATTTATAGCAGCTGTGTTCCTGTGGTTAAGGTCATCACATTATCATCATTGGTGCCCACAGGGCAAGACTCTGGCTCAGGCATCCAGGGCCCCACTCAGCAAAATGAACAGGAGGACCACCAAGCACAGCAAGACTGGCTTACCACATTTTGAAGCCACACCCATTGCCATCTGAAGAGGGACCATTTTGCTCACTCACAATACTTTCTCCTGTGCAGAAGTACAGGGGCATGTATGCACTGCAGCTATGTCCCTCAACTAACCACTTACCTTTAGAGATCTCTCTTTTTTCAGGTTTTTCTACTTTCTCTGGCTTTTCAGGTTTCTTAGCTTTCTCTGGCTTCTCAGGTCTCTCTTTGGGAATTGCTAGAAATAATAGAATTTGCAGCCAGATGAAACAATTGCCCCTCTCCTTTCCATGCATGCTGTTATGCTGTTCCAGGGTTTCTCCTAACTCTCAACCAAGCCAATTTCAAGGGTGATGGGCGTAAGAAGAAGGGGGGAGCATTATTGTACAAGTGTAAATCTGTGTGCAGAGCTTCTACTGATAGGAATGGTGAGGTGAATTCCACCTTATGATGCCACCATGTGCCTCCTCAGCCAATTGGTGTTGGGAGGAGCTGAAGAGTTCTCTAGTTGGTGCCTGAACACTGACAGTCGTTTGGCTGGCTGAGGAGAATGTGATTGCCATCTTGAGGTGCATGTTGTGGGACAGCTGGGCAACCCACAACCTGGCCCAAAGAAAGGTCTGTGAGGGCCACAGGAAGTAGGTTGCCCTTGTGTGTTTTATAAATCTAACCTATTCTGCATTGGTGGTAGTGGTTGTCATTAGAAATTAGTTTAGCTTCAAGATGGTGAATTAGCAACAATGCTTCTTTAGTAAGTGTATCTCTTCAGGGAAATCTGCATTTTGAAACACTGCTAGCTCATGGCCTGCCACACAGAATTAACACCCACAGACAGCTGCCAGCTTACACTGGTATTGCTGCTGTTCCCCGTTTCTGCATTAAAGACATTTAAAAATCCTTAGAAACTACATGGAAAAATGCTCCCTCAGTAGGGGAAAGCAAGACTTTCCTGATAAAAATAACTTTCCCTGAACTTAAGCAATATTCCTTATCACAAGAGAATGACTGGTGAGGGATGAGTCACATGAATTTGGGATTTTAGGCAGCCTTTTCTTCCTTCTTGCAAAAGCTTCTGGCAGACTGCAGAGGACAGTTGTTGCATTATTCTCACCCTGCCCTGAGAATAAACTCCCAGATCCTAGATTTAGTTCCTCAGAGAATAATAACACACCATCAATTTATAATGAGACAATAAGAACGTGCATGGAGTTTCCAGAAAGAAAACAATGGAGGGGGCACTGTAATGGCAACAAAGGAAGAAAGGTCCTTAAATAAAAAAGGATGATTCTTTTTTTAAGAAGCTTTCTTCCTTTGCCTGCAGGAGCTTCCAAAACTCACCCCATCACAATCCATCATTTACATCCTCTGACGTATCTCCAAGCCATTACCTAAGAGCATTTATACCACCACTAACCCAGCATGACACACTCTACTCCATGGGCTTTCTCCTAGTTCCATCCTTCAAGCCTGAATACAACCACCATAGCACTCCTTTGCCCACTCCAAGCGCTCCTTAACAACTGCCTGTTCTGGGCTCTGAAGTGCCACTTTAACATCCTAATTTTTGTTACTTGTGGCTTCAGGGACATTGAATCTAGTGAGTGGTAGTGGGTGAAAGGTGGAGAACCACTGACTTTCTTTATTTTGAAAGTCATGCTGAAGCCCCGGCGTGCTTCCATAGCCTTGCCCCAGAGAATATTCCATATCACCAATCCAAGCGATGTCAAAATGTTTAATCATCCCTAGAATTTGAAGTCTCCTATTTTGGCAGCACCTGCCATTCTCAGATAAGTGCATAGCCTTCAGACACAGCTCTTTCTGCGTCCTTATGAGGAAGTGGTGGTCACTGTTGTCCTACAATCCAAGATTAGCATATTGTGCTGTGAGGATGCTGCCAAGGCTAACCAGGCAGGCATGGCAAACTAATTAGAACAATCCCTTATCCTATATTTGGTGGCAGGAAAAGAGATTTGCTCATCATGCCAATACATTCTGCACTTATCCACATCCCCCTCTGTTTACCCAGCTAATTGGTTGCACTAAGGAGACCTCGATGCTGCGTAATTCTTTTTGAAACATTTTTAACGGCAAATTGTGTAAATGTTACTGGTCAGTATAAGTGCAAAATGAATGCTTTTGGAATTGGTCCTCTGCGTCACAGTAAATGTTTCCGTTTTGGTTTGCACCATGGTTGATTTTAAGCCAGCCTGATATTTGTTTATTTATATTTGCCCATGGCAAGTTTTTAGTTCCAGCCTCCAAAAGACTGCTCAGCAACACAGCGAAAGGTCACTCTGTGTTCTCACTGCAGCTGCTTCTGTCTTCACAGGAGAGTGAAAGAGGCAAGATATTTTGGAGTGCTCTCCAATGCCTTATGAACACAAGTGTCTGCAATGAAGATTAGCACCTATGAATTTTGCCTCATATATCTGGTTCTACAGGGGCTAGAGACTTGCTTTTCGAGCATAAAAATTAAAGCACAGATTCCTGGCCAGCCAATGAAGCTAACAGGCACTTAGTGCTGGGTTAGCAAGTCATATGACTGAGCTGAATGGGCTTAGAGTGCAGTCTAATATCCATTAGGGTCAGCTCATCTGGCCGAGCCCCCACTGAACTGAACCTATTGATTGGTGGGTAAGGCTTTTCACTCCCAGAGCAGATATTTGTGTGTTTTCAACTGTTTCTGAGGAGTTCTGCACATTCTTACAAACAGAACACACTTGGAATAAAATACATAGAAATCATCACCTTTGGGTGGAGGCTTCTTTTCAATTTTCTCATGCTTTACAGGCTTGTCTGGTTGGATTTCTGGAAGCAAAACACCAGTTAGTTCCTGGAAAGCAATTTTAAAAGTACATTGGAAAAACAACAGTGCCAGTTAGCTAGTGCACCAAATATTTGAAATTATTACCATTCTTATTTTGTATACCCTACTTTTTTCCATCCACAAAGATGCTGCTCAAAGAGGTTTGCAAATATAAACGCAACACTGATCCAATCATTAAAATACAAATCATGAAGATAGTGAAAATGGCCACAAAAAGTAAAACGCAGAAAAACACAACCACTACATGAAGCAGCAGGATAATTCAACAAGGCTTTCAAACGTTGGCAGAACATAATGAAGGAGGAAGATGTCCCAACAAACTAATACGGGGACAGACTGAGAACTCCACATACAGAGCACCAGCATAAAAAAGCCCCTTTGCGTGTTGCAACCAATCTTGACTCAGCTTGCACACACAAAGGGTGCAACTGCCTATCATAAAGGATGGGCAGATTCACAGAAGAGGACGTGGACCTCCAGGTAGCCTGCTTACTTGAAGCCCAGTTTAGAACTTTATTGGTAATATCCAGGACCTTTAATTGCACTCAGAAATTCACTGGAAACAGAAAAAGGGAAGAAAACATACAGAACATACCCATAATAATTTAAATAGAAATTATTACCTTTGGGTGGTGGCTTCTTTTCAGTTTTCTCTGGTTTTTCAGGCTTATCTACGTGGATTTCTGGAAGCAAAACATCACTTAGTTATTGAAAGAGATACTATTGTCGCAGGAAGGCAGTGGAGAAAATACGTCAAAAACACATCAAAGTTACCTAGCTTAGAAATGAAACTTTTGAAATATTGAAAAAGAATATATATTGCCTAGACACAACAGTGTTCTTGATAGTGTTGCTGTTTTCAAAATCCAGTATTTATTCCATGGGGGCAGGGGGGAACGGTTCACTCTGTAGGGTCAAGCTAACAAGGAAGTGGCAAAGCCACTTACTAGGACAGGGAAGGGAAAGGCAGTAGAAAGGTAGCGGATGCACAGATGCTCCTCAGAGCCAATCCAATGCTCTGACTGGCGCATCCACACACCACAATGCCAGTAGCGGAGAAAGGGGGTGCGGTGGGGGCAGTTCGTCCCGGGTGTCATCCTGAGGGTAGGTGACATTCGGCACGCTGCACGCCCATGACTCCCAAGCCTATCCCGACTCCTGAGCTGTCAAAAGGAAGGGTGAAGACCGCCAGCAAAGCAGCGCAGCTCCTCTCGCCCCCCCGACTGCTCAGGATAGAGTCCTGAGCTTTCGGGGCAAGGGCAGAGCTGCGCCGCTTTGCCGGCGTCTTCCCCCTTCGTTCTGACAGCTCAGGAGTCGGGGGAGAGTCGTAGGCGGGCAGCTAGCCCCTGTGTGCAGCTAGCCCCCCTGGGATGCGTGCAGCTAGCCCCATCCCCGGGTGCTGGAGCATCTAGCTCCGCCTCTGCAAACTCACACGCTCACCCAGTAAACAAATAATATATATATATTAATGAATTTATTGTTTCATTCCATCCTTTAAATTTGCAAAATGGTGCAAGGATGAAATTGTGTGTTAGTGCAACTGAGCAAGATCTCTTGCCTCACGAGTCTTTAGCAGTGAGTTGCTCTTTGCTCCCCCCACCAGACATTTTTCAGGTGCAGCCTCTTTTGAGCTCCCTGTTGATTTTATATCCAGGGCTATGCATGTAGAACAAACTCCTTTGCAAATCACTACCATTGAGTTTTATGGGGCCATGTTCACAGAGAAGGGACAAATTCCTTTGCCGCTCCTAAGAGTCCTGATGTTCTTGGGAAAAGGGACTGATTTAAACCCACTACCACATTTGGGTTCCTGATACTTGGGTTCCTGACTGCTACTCAGTGGGGTCAGTTTTATAGCCGAAAAACAACATCCCTAAAGAACTTGTAACATTTAAGGGGGGGGAGAGAAATCACATCCCCCCATCAGCTTCTTTTCAGTGCCTTTTTAAAACAACATCTGCTTTATTCTCTATGACAAATAGCTTTAATTTTCTGCTAATCACATCATATCTTTTTTGCTGAGTTGCCAAAGCAGTTGTATTCTCATAGAAGACTTGCATGGCCAGTTGAAAGGATGCAATTTATCTCCATCAGAGAGGCATATTGTTAATAAATCCTAAATATTATGAATTCATGTTTAGAAAACTGACAGAATCCAGCAGCAGCAACGATAATCTCAGTCACCAAGGCAACCATCCTGATTCTCTATAAGATGACAGTACAGTTTATTAAATTATTGTGAGAGAGTATGTATTTTTAAAGAAGTATTTCATTGCTAAATTTTCATTAGCTACCAAGGAAATCCAGAGGGGTTGGGGATCCACAGCTTTCTTTCTGCACTGCTGGTTTCACAGCAGTTTAGCATTTTATTTCCTTGATTGTGGATATCACCTTTTCTGATAATAGAAAGATACACATCACCTGTAAGCAAATAATTATTTTATATTCTCTAAGATGAAAAGTCAATAACCTGTTCAACTACAATTTTAAAATATTGAGGAGTTTAGCAGATCAGCATAGCCTTGCACTACTCCGTTTGGAATTCCCAAGCCACGGCACAGATTTTACAGATTATGATATGAAATTGTTTTCCACATATACACTGAGGTATTTAATCAGACTGACTATTCTCCCTGCATTATTGTCCAGGCTTAAACCACAATAGCAAGAAAATGATTGTGTGCAAACTAGATATATAGATATAGTTTTTGCTTAATTATTATGTTTCATGTATAATCACACAAAAAGTATGGTTCAGCCAAAGTTCAGCACTAATCTCATCACATGCCACAGTAAAACATAAATTGTGGCTTGCCATGCATGAGAAAATGGGGTCTTACTTCTTTCCACCCTGCTCTCCTGGCCTGCACTTGGGAGAAAACAAACCATGATCCCTGACTCAGCTTTACATCTGAAATAGGGTTTGTTTCACTCCCAATAAGCAATTATCTATAGCCAATGTTTGGGTTGTTGTTTTTTAGCTTTATGATCGTGATTTGTTGGACTCAAACCAAACATGATCTCAGATTCAGTTGTAATATGAACATAATGTAGGATCCAAAATTGCACGGGCAAACTTCCACTTATGCAACAAAACCATACATTTTTCTCCTTCCCCCTGTAGACCCCATGTGCCACCAGATCTTCTCCAGAACAGCTTTTAACAGCATGTGGTGGATGCAGGGGGCAGAAGGGGAGAAAGGTGAATTTCTGTTGCACAAGAAGTTTGTTCTGCTCACACATGGGCAGAATTAGATACAATCCATGGTTTGCTTCTCCCCAGTTTGGTGCATTCATGGTAAACCATTAATTATGTTTCACTGTGTTGCCTGAACTGAGCCGCAGTAAAGTTCCTCCATGCGGCAGTAGAATTTCAACTACTTAAAAGCACCTGAGATCTATGGCTATAGGGCAGCATGCAAATTCAGTCATTCAATCAGTTAATTAATAACTCTCCCATTGAGATCAATCAAACTCAAAAGCACAAACATTGCTTGGATTATTCCAGTTTTTCAATACAAAATCCTGGAAGATTAGCGTTTGATTTAAAATGATGAAATATAATCTTACATTGACCAGCTCCTGCACCAATATAACATGAACTATTTAATTTTAAAGCTCATATTTGAGCATTTGGGGGTGAATTCTGACAGCAATATGTCTGTCTTGATTCCTTCATGTCAAATGCATATACCAATATAGGAAAAGGCAGAAAGAAAAAAGCCTATATTATAGAAGTAGTTTGGCAAGCAGTGATCAGAATAATTTTAGCTAACCATTGTTCCTCTCCTCTGACTGCAAAAGTGTTGGGGCTCAGTGAGTGGGAAATAACATCTTTAGCAATCTAATTAGCTTGATCCTTTTGTAGTTTTAACCACAGATTAACAAGGGTTTATCTCTATGCTGGCTTGCTGCTTTGAAGTTCTATTTTCTGTCAATTCAGGATGCTAACTGCCCCATACTGATGTCTACCAACCATTCAAATTAGAAAAGGACATCAGATTTTGCCTTCTGACATCCAAGACCCCATTCACCTGTCCTGTAGACATTTTGCTGCTGCCTTCTGAACCACCTTTGTTGCCATCACTGTTCTTGTCCCCTCGGTCTTCCAGTTTAGTCTTTTCAACATCTTCGGGGTGTTTAACAAATGGATAGTGAATGAACACAAGCTGCAACACAACACCTGTGTACTTGGCATAAAAAGTCAACTTCTGCTGACTTCTGTATGAAAAATGCATTGGCAATCAGCCAATGTACATTCTGTATTCAGAGCAAGCAAAGAGCAGGAGATAGAGGGCATGTGAACATGCATGTTGACTGGGCACATGAAAAACATTGAGCATCTAGAGGATGAATAAGCATGCCTTTAGAAGATGAAGAAAACTAAAGGATGAGATTGAGAAAGAATGGGTGGAAGAATGGTGGTGGCAAAAATCTTTAAGAAACAGAGAAATACCATAGCTAAAAACAAAGACAAAGTGTATTTGTGTAGGTTAGCAGGGTTAATTTTGTGGTCCCAGTCACAGTGCCACCCTCCCCTAGGTAGTGACTAAAGAAAGGTGCAATAAAATAACCCAATCAGACAATGATCTGGATTAAAATGGCCATTAAAATGTAGGAGGAATTTGGCTCAGGCATTGGGTATATATCCATCCCAGCCTCCTTGCTGGAGGCCTGATACGTTTTCAGGGCCGTGTCAAGGATTATGGTTTCCCCAAGACACTGATCTACTGAGGTGACTGTCCTAAGGTCGCCACTGGAAGCTCTATGGCCTGTCTGCCCCACACTTGGCTTCTGGACATAGACTTTCACCAAGACCCCTCTAACAGTGTACACTGATTACACTTCTGGTTCAGGACAGGGTGATGCACCACTTCACCCAAAAGCGACTGCACTGTGTAAGACACACACAATCAGCTTTTATGCGTTGATACTGCCCATCTGGGGGGTCTCTGATTGGCCCGTTTTGAACTTAAGCTTTTGGCACTAAGTCGTGCCCTATGACCCTGCTGGCTGGGGAATTCCCAAGCGACCAGCCCACCACATGTATTCTGGCTGCCAGGAATGGTAGGTGAGGGTGAGGGACCACAACCATTGCTCACCCAAGAAAGGGGTGAGCAGCCATTTTGGTCTTTTGAAGACACAGAATTACTTTTTTGTGTTTATAGCCCGTCAAATCTGATGTACAGTGGGCAGATCTGCATTCACGAAACATTCATGTAAATGCCTGTTATGACTCTAAGCTATCCTCCTAAACCATAACAAATGACAGAGCACCTCAACTTCCTGTAGAAACACACAATGCTATTTCAATATAGGAATTAAAAAAGCAGATAAGTTATTGGTTAAAAAAAAAGAAGAAGGTAAAGGACCCCTGACAGTTAAGTCCAGTCGCAAACGACTCTGGGGTTGTGGCACTCATCTCACTTTATTGGCTGAGGAAACGGCGTTTGTCTGCTTCTGCAAACAGCTTTTCCAGGTCATGTGGCCAGCATGACTAAGCTGCTTCTGGCGAAACCAGAGCAGCGCATGGAAATGCCGTTTACCTTCCCACCGGAGCGGTACCTATTTATCTACTTGCACTTTGACGTGCTTTTGAACTGCTAGGTTGGCAGGAGCTGGGACTAACAATGGGAGCTTACCCCATCACAGGGACTGCCGACCTTCCAATCGGCAAGCCCAAGGCCACACTAGATATTTGAAAGGTCACTTGACATGCAGCTAATCCAGAGTCCCCACTACAAGCTACACTCCTCCATGTGACTTAGTATGATTGATTGCTTCCTTGTGTTCACTATCAGGCCATTCGGCTTTCCACAATATCCCACTGACATGATGGGAAAGTGACATGAGCTCCACCTTTGACTGGACTTAACCATCCAGGGGTCCATTACCTTTAGCTTTACACGCAGAAGATTAGAGTTTGTGATCAGTATATGCCTTCTTACTGCTGTGCTAGACGTAGTGTGCTAAGATCAAGCAGTTTGCTCTGTGTACCACAATAAACAAAAATACTATGGCTGAGAATCTTAACTGTTCTAAAATATTTCCATTGCAGTCCTGGAACCATTATACAGTACACCCTCCCCTCCCCGAATTACTTTACTTGGAACCACTGAGAAGCAAACAACCACTTTCAGGTCTTAGAAAACCCAGCAGCTCTGTGTTTACCAAAGAGATAGTTGAAATAGTCTGACTTTATGATGCATTCAAATACAAGTCTATTTTGTTTTCAGGAAGAGAGCAATACAGATTTATCATGGATTAAGGCTTTACTGCTGAGAATTTTAAGCGATTTCCCCACTGGGGTGTAGCTCTATTGAAGCCCTCAGTGATGAAAATATTAGTGCCAGCAAGTCAAACACATCCCTTCCTCTCCACAGCAGCAGGTGTTTTGATTTGAGAGATAATAGTTTTGATTATTTCTTTGTTGGGCAATAAGGCAAAAATGGGAGAACTGCATGAAAGTACTTTTGATCCCCCAAAGGGGAACAAATATCACAACTGGAGAGAGACCTGTTGGAATGTAATGTAAAAGTGCTGTCTAAAATGCATACAATATTATTGGAATGGGAGACAAAGGATGAGCAAGTAAAATCCTCAGTGATACACTGGGCAATAGATATTGGTCATAATACAGACAGGGAAGCATGGGAAGGAATGTGGAGTATGGATATAAAATTTACAGCATGTTATGATCTAAGAGAAAATTATATGAAAATGATATACCGATGGTATCCAACACCAGGCAAATTGGCAAAAATGTATGAATCTAAATCAAATAAGTGTTGGAAATGTAAAGAGTAAGAAGGTTCTTTTTATCATATGTGGTGGTCTTGTAGTAAGGATAAAGCTTACTGGGAAATGAAACATAAGGAAATGAAAAGGATGTTTAAAATACTGTTAGTAAAAAAACAAACCCAGAAGGTTTTCTTTTGAGAATTATAGGGACCGAACTACCTAAACCATATAAAAACCTTATTCATGTATGCTACTATAGTGACAATAATGTTACCAGAAAATCCTATGGCCTTGGGATGGTTAAATTCAGAGCTAGCCTAACCATGTGGTGACATAAAACAAATGTTTCAACTGGAGCTGACAATAGTGGGCTATAGTGGCAATAAGTCTCACTAGTAGTAGCAGTCAGTGTTGAAGGATGGTGGTGTTTTCCTGACCTGTCACTGCCGTTGGATACTTACCAACAGGGGGAAGGGTCAAACATCAAGGAGGTCAGCATGGTGCACCAGCAGTAGTACTGGATTGGCTCTGCTGGCGCATCTGCACTGCACCAACCTCCCTGCCACCTCATCCCTCCCTGTTACCCTCCCAGTACAGCACAGTGATGCTGGTGGCAGAAGGTCAGGTAAACACCACCACCCTTCCATGCGGACTGCTACCAAGGCTGCATTCACAGGACAGTTTATTCCATTTTCATGATGTTTTCCAAATTATAGTAGAGCTTCCACACAATGTAAAAGCCTTTTGTTCTTCTGTTTCCTTTCTATTCTCATACCAGTAGCTATATCTCTCTTCCCTGTACCTTCCTTAAATTCCTATCTAATAATTCTGCATAACATAATATCAGCATGTTACCTTCTTTTTGCCTAGGGTGCAAAGAGAACAGGAATTTAAGCTACACCTCCTGTTTTAATTAAGCCTACTGTTTTCTTTGACTGTACATGATAATTTCTTTGCTCAGGTGTGGTCCTTTACTCTAGATGTGCTGCTCTGGTACGGATGGATCCATGCTGGATTCATTTATGAAGGACATTCATTTTGTGTGTTTTTTTCCTGATGCCTGAAAGGTGGCCACTGATTTCAGGAAGCCTCCCCATGCACAGTTATGCACTACAAAAACAGTTATGCAGTCTTGCAGTCTTCCAAAATAAAAGTGTGTATATTTTAACACAAAGTGCTTTGCAAGAAGATTCACAAAATTGCCTTCCGGTGAGTAGTAGTTAAGAGGCAGCAAGCCCCCATTGCAGTCCACTGTGAAAGCAATTCACATACAAAAAGAAGCACAGTGCCATATGGAGATATAAAGAGAAAATCAGCTAAACTCTGAAAGCACTAAATATGCAAATTGGGATATTCTTTAGAGACGAGTGAATGGAATAACTAATTACCCAAATGGTGCCAACATCAGCCATACTGGCAAACTCTATAAAACCCCACAGGTTTCAGGAGAGTGTTGTGCTATTCTAGTGCTTGTATTTTAAGTGGCTCTGCAGTTTGAAAGAGGGATTTTGGATTTAGATAAGGATTGGTGTTTTTTGTTGGCTGGTTAAACACTTTCCATAAACATGAACATTACCAAAATGGTACTGCCACCCCTGAATATTATTTAAAGATTGTTGAAGTGAAAGGAGAATAAGAATTTTCAGTCCTAAGCAGGTGGACAGAAAGGGGACAGCAGAATGTCAACAAGGTGTTAACATTTACAGGTGTGTGACAGGCCTTGGGACAGTGCAGAGGCCGTATAGCATTAGATTTTGTTATGAAAGCAAAGCATTCTCAGTAGTCTTAATGGCATATTAATTTTATTTAACATCTCCTGCCTTACACACAGAGAAATACACTTTTTCATAGAGCAAAAGATCAGAGGTGTGACTCTAATTCAGGAATGGGAAACTCGAGAGACATATTTCTTCTTGGGCAGCCTCCCAAATGGCAAAAGTGGGTGTGGCCAGACACACAGCGCTTTCCATCCTCCATCCAGGCAAGCAATGGGTATTATCACAGGACACATTCTAGCCAGATAAAATCACTAGAGGAGGACACAGAACAGACCTAACGAGAAGAGTAGCAGAACAGGCCAGGTAGAGAGGATTGGCAGACCACATTCAACCTCTAGGTCTGGGATTCCCCAACTCTTCTCTAAGCAAGAAAGCAGATTCTCAAGAGATTAACTGGCAATGCATATCCCAGTGCATTACAAATCCCCTGATCCTCCCTTTCCCCCACCACCCTGCTCTGCATCCCATTGCAGGATTCAGCACACATTGCAAATTCACTTGCAAACCCACAAACTCCAGATTACACTGCTACAAAATGGCAGCATTCTGATGTCACAAGTACCGGTGTTAGCATTCTTTAGTAAGAAGATCAAAAGCTAGGGAGAGGGCTATCATCATCATCAACAACAACCATTTGGTCCAAAGACCCACAAGGATAGGGATATCTGCGGTCATTAACCATCTCCATGAATTACATTTGCTACTTGTTTTGGATGTATGGAAGTGAGAGCTGGACCATAAAGTAGGCTGATCGCCGAAGAATTGATGCTTTTGAATTATGGTGCTGGAGGAGACTCTCAAGAGTCCCATGGACTGCAAGAAGATCAAACCTATCCATTCTTAAGGAAATCAACCCTGAGTGCTCACTGGAAGGACAGATCCTGAAGCTGAGGCCACCTCATGAGAAGAGAAGACTCCCTGGAAAAGACCCTGATGTTGGGAAAGATGGAGGGCACAAGGAGAAGGGGACAACAGAGGACGAGATGGTTGGACAGTGTTCTCGAAGCTACCAGCATGAGTTTGACCAAACTGCGGGAGGCAGTGGAAGACAGGAGTGCCTGGCGTGCTCTGGTCCATGGGGTCACAAAGAGTTGGACATAACTAAACAACTTGTTTTGGAAAAGATTTAATGTCCAGGTCTTTGCCTAGGCTTTTTGGTTTATGGAAATGAAAAATGTTGGAGATACAGAACACCCACTGGAAAAAAGTTATCCGGTCTTGATGTTCTTTTTTATTGAAATTGCTGGATATGTTGCTCATGCAGGAAGCTCCAGATTCACCTCCGAGCACTTTGATGTGTCACAATACAGTGGTGCCTCGCAAGACGAAATTAATTCGTTCCGCAAGTTTTTTCTTCTTGCGAGTTTTTCGTCTTGCGATGCACGGTTTCCCATAGGAATGCATTGAAAATCAATTAATGCGTTCCTAGGGAAACCGACTTCAGACCAGGTCCGGGGACAGTCTGTCCCCCGACCTCTTCTGAAGGCTGGGGGGGGGACAAGGGCTTTTCTTCCCACCCCCAGCATTTTAAAAAACCCCGGGACAGCGGAGGGCTTCTCCGCTGTCCGGGGCGAATTAAAAGCCCCTGGGAAGGCAGGCAGGGGGGACAAAGACTTTTGCCCCCCGCCAGCCTTCAGAAGAGGTCCTGGACCTCTTCTGAAGGCTGGTGGGGGCGAAAGTCTTTGCTCCCCCCTGCCTTCAAAAGCTGTCCGGCCAAGGCTTCGCGGACCTCTCCGCCAGCAGCGGCAGCGCTGGCGCTGCTGGCGGAGAGTGGCCGGCATGCCGAAGCCTGCGCGCGCTGACATCAGCGCGCCCAGGCTTCGCGGACCTCTCCGCCAGCAGCGGCAGCGCTGGCACTGCTGGCGGAGAGTGGCCGGCATGCCGAAGCCTGCGCGCGCTGACATCAGCGCGCCCAGGCTTCGCGGACCTCTCCGCCAGCAGCGGCAGCGCTGGCGCTGCTGGCGGAGAGTGGCCGGCATGCCGAAGCCTGCGCGCGCTGACATCAGCGCGCCCAGGCTTCGCGGACCTCTCCGCCAGCAGCGGCAGCGCTGGCACTGCTGGCGGAGAGTGGCCGGCATGCCGAAGCCTGCGCGCGCTGACATCAGCGCGCCCAGGCTTCGCGGACCTCTCCGCCAGCAGCGGCAGCGCTGGCGCTGCTGGCGGAGAGTGGCCGGCATGCCGAAGCCTGCGCGCGCTGACATCAGCGCGCCCAGGCTTCGCGGACCTCTCCGCCAGCAGCGCCAGCGCTGCCGCTGCTGGCAGAAAATGCTGGCGCTGGGGAGCAAAGCCTTTCGGCCCCCGCCAGCCTTCCTGGACCTCTTCTGAAGGCCGGAGGGGGGCGGGGAAAGGCTTTGCTCCCCACCGCTAGCATTTAAAAGAGGTCCCCGGAGATTTCCCTATGGGCTTTCGTCTTGCGAAGCAAGCCCATAGGGAAATTCGTTTTGCGAAGCGCCTCCAAAACGGAAAACCCTTTCGTCTAGCGGGTTTTCCGTCTTGCGAGGCGTTCATCTTGCGGGGTACCACTGTATGTGGAAATGTCATTATTATAGCTGTGGGCAGGGGTGGGGTGGGGTGGGTGTTATACCTTAACATTTGGTGGAACTGACTGCCATTCTTCATGCATTTACATCTTAATGATTTCAAAGAGTAATGGTAATGGGGTAATGGATTCCAATGGATAATGGATTTCATGAATCCATAGCACTTAATTTTTAAAAAGGTCTTTGGTCAATATTTATTTTTACTTTGGGACAGCAGTGTCAGAGTCTAAATGGCATCTCCTTATTTATAGCACAGCCCCATGCATGTTTACCCAGAAGCAATTCCCACTGAGCTGAGTGAGACTTAGTACCTAGGAAGTTAGGCAGGCTGATACAATAGGTATTAGAACACTGCAATATTTAAAAGAAATTACAATAAATAACTAGTGACTGTAACAAGCTTTTAAGCAGTAGACAAAGCCTGCTTGTGGCCATAACTTTTTCTATATCTAGTTCTTTCTAACATCATTTATCTCCTAATCTTTATAACTAGTGAGCCACACACCAAGTTATGGGAATATGTAGGAAAATAATAATAATAATAATAAATTTTATTTATATCCCGCCCTCCCCAGCCGAAGCTGGGCTCAGGGCGGCTAACAACAATCAAAATAATCCAACATTCTAAAAACATTCATTATAAAATTAATTAAAATCAAATTGATGGCAACCATTAAGCAAAATTCTGTGCAGATTGCCAGAGGAGGGGGTCAGGCTGCGCCCTGACCAAAGGCCTGGTGGAACAGCTCTGTCTTGCAGGCCCTGCGGAAAGATGTCAGGTCCCGCAGGGCCCTAGTCTCTTGTGACAGAGCGTTCCACCAGATTGGAGCCGTGGCCGAGAAAGCCCTGGCTCTAGTTGAGGCCAGCCTAACCTCTCTGTGGCCTGGGATCTTCAGGGTGTTTTTATCTGCAGACCGTAAATTTCTCTGTGGGACATACCAGGAGAGGCGGTCCTGTAGGTACGAGGGTCCTAGGCCATATAGGGCTTTAAAGGTTAAAACCAGCACCTTAAACCTGATCCTGTACTACACCGGGAGCCAGTGCAGCTGGTATAGTACCGGCTGAATATGATCTCGCAGCGAAGACCCCATAAGGAGTCTCGCTGCTGCATTCTGCACCCGCTGGAGTTTCTGGGTCAGTCTCAAGGGCAGCCCCACGTAGAGCGAGTTACAATAATCCAGTCTTGAGGTGACCGTCACGTGGATCACAGTGGCTAGGTCAGGGCGAGAGAGATAAGGAGCCAACTGCTTAGCTTGGCGGAGATGAAAAAATGCCGCCTTTGTTATAGCTGTAATCTGCGCCTCCATAGAGAGGGAGGTATCGAAGATTACACCCAAACTCTTAACAGACGATGCTGGCACTAATTGCACCCCCACAAGAGATGGAAGTTGCCCCCTCAATCCCATATCGCCCCGTTCCAGCCAGAGGACCTCTGTCTTCGAAGGATTTAACTTCAACCGGCTCCCACGTAACCATCCAGCCACAGCTTCCAGACATCTAGTCAGTGTGTCTGGGGCCGAGTCAGGATGGCCATCCATCAACAGATAGAGTTGGGTGTCATCGGCATACTGATGGCAACCCAGCCCAAAACTCCGGACAAGCTGGGCGAGGGGGCGCATAAATATGTTAAATAGCATCGGCACCCTGAGGCACTCCACACACCAAGGAGTGGCGCGATGACAATTCCCCCCCAAGCGCCACCCTCTGTCCCCGACCAGAGAGAAACGAGCGCAGCCATTGAAGGACTGTGCCCTGGATCCCCATGTCGGCAAGGCGGTGGTCCAGGAGTTCGTGATCGACCATGTCGAAGGCTGCTGACAGGTCTAGGAGAATCAGCAGCCCCGACCCGCCACGATCCAGCTGCCTGTGATCTCATCTGTTAGGGCGACCAGAGCCGTCTCGGTCCCATGACCAGCACGGAAGCTGGACTGGAATGGATCCAGAGCCGATGTTTCATCCAGAAACCTACCAAGCTGTTCAGCAATCGCTCTCTCAATCACCTTACCCAGGAATGGAAGATTCGAAACCGGGCGGTAATTGGATAGATCTAAGGGATCTAATGATGTTTTCTTTAAGAGCGGACGCACCACTGCCTCCTTCAGTTCCCCTGGGAATATCCTGGTGCCAAGGGACAAATTGTATTCTGCTCTGGTCTCTGCTCTGGTCAGACCTCACCTGGAGTACTGTGTCCAGTTCTGGGCACCACAGTTCAAGAAGGACACTGACAAAGTGGAACGTGTCCAGAGGAGGGCAACTAAAATGGTCAAAGGCCTGGAAACGTTGCCTTATGAGGAACGGCTAAGGGAGCTGGGCATGTTTAGCCTGGAGAAGAGGAGGTTAAGGGGTGATATGATAGCCATGTTCAAATATATAAAAGGATGTCATATAGAGGAGGGAGAAAGGTTGTTTTCTGCTGCTCCAGAGAAGCGGACACGGAGCAATGGATCCAAACTACAAGAAAGAAGATTCCACCTAAACATTAGGAAGAACTTCCTGACAGTAAGAGCTGTTCGACAGTGGAATTTGCTGCCAAGGAGTGTGGTGGAGTCTCCTTCTTAGGAGGTCTTTAAGCAGAGGCTTGACAACCATATGTCAGGAGTGCTCTGATGGTGTTTCCTGCTTGGCAGGGGGTTGGACTCGATGGCCCTTGTGGTCTATTCCAACTCTATGATTCTATGATTCTAAATTGATGATATCACCCAGGGGGCCCGCACCTCATCTGGACACGCTCTAATCAGCCAAGATGGGCACGGGTCAAGAGGACAGGTGGTGGGCTTTCCAGCTCGGAGGAGTCTGTCTACATCGGCTGGGGATATCCGGTCAAAGTGGTCCAATACTGGACCCGAGGACAGTCGAGGGGCCTCCAGTTCCTTTATTGTATCCAAATTGGCAGGGAGGTCAAGCTGGAGCAACAGGACCTTCTCCGCAAAAAAAGCTCACAAATGCCTCACAGCTGTGTGTCAAATTGTTATTTAAATTTGGCTGTCCTTCAAGGGACGTTAAAGACCTAATTATACTAAATAATTGCGCCGGGCGAGAGCTAGCGAAGGCAATGGAGGCCGAGAAGTAGGACTTCTTAGCGGCCTTCACTGCCATCTCGTAGGTTTTCATAAAAACCCTATAAGATGTTCTTGAGGCTCCGTCACGGGCACCCCGCCATACTCGCTCTAGCCGTCTGAGGTCCCGCTTCATTTTCCGAAGCTCCTCAGTAAACCAGGGAGCCCGGTTTCTGCGGGGTCGCAGAGGCCGCCTAGGTGCGATCTCATCGATGGCTGCTAGGAGCTGGATATTCCAGCCCTCAACAAGCTCAGTCAATGAGTCGCCAGGGAGAGCAAGGTCCCGCAAGGCCTGACGGAATCTATCAGGGTCCATCAGCCTCTGCGGGCGAGCCCAAATTGGCTTCCACCTAAGCAGGGTGGGGGTGGAAAATCAATCCTGGCTTTCAGAGCATAGTAATGCAAGACAGAGTTGTTCCGCCAGGCTTTTGGTCAGGGCGCAGCCTGACTCCCTCCTCTGGCAACCTGCACAGAATTTTGCTTAATTGGTTGCCATCAATTTGATTTAATTAATTTTTATAATGAAATACTTTTAGATTGTGTGATTATTTGACTGATTATTTGATTGTTGTTAGCCGCCCTGAGCCCGGCTTCGGCTGGGGAGGGCGGGATATAAATAAAATTTATTATTATTATTATTATTATAATCAGACCATGGCACCTTCATTGAAGGAGACATGATCACATCTATACCGACGCCCAAGATCAAATCCAGCGTGTGGCCTGCTTGATGTGTGGGGCCCGAAACAAACTGGGAGAGCCCTAGTGTCGCCATGGAAGACACCAGGTCCAGAGCCTGTAAGGAGGGAGTGGCATCAGCATGGATGTTGAAGTCCCCCAATACCAATAGGTTAGGGAATTCCAAGGCCCAGCCGGCCACCGCCTCCAGCAGGCCTGACAGGGTGGCTGCTGGTGCGCTAGGTGGCCGGTACACCAGCCAGACAGCCAAGCTCTCCTCGGAGCCCCACACTAGGCCAACACATTCAATGCCGGGGATCGATGGCGATGGTAGAGCCCTGAAAGAACAATCTTCCCGGATTAATAATGCCACCCCTCCCCCCCCTGGCCCACAGTCCGCGACTGGTGGAGGACGGAGAAATCCGGGGGCACCATCTCTCGTAAGGTCACAGTATCCCCTTTGCGCACCCAGGTCTCTGTCACACAAGCCAGGTCGACCCCCTGCGAGGTGAAGAAATCTCGCAGGGTGGCGGTTTTGTTGCCTATAGACCTGGCATTGCACAACACCAGTGACGGAGGTGAGTAATCCTTGCTCACCCTACCTTCGTCCCTCGGGATGGGGCGCAGATTGGAAGGGGTACGAGCATATCCGTATCTCGATCCCCTTCGCCTATGACATCTGCCCCCACTGCCATACCTCCCTCGCCCCTCCACAGTAGGAATCCCAAGCCTCATACTCGCCTCCATTTACAAAATAGAAAAACAAATCAAACCAAAAACAATTGTACCAAACAAAACAAATCCCCACCCCACTCAATATCCAACCCCAAACCAAAATAAAATGGAACAAAATAAAAATACATCAATAAAAACCACTGTTCATGGTGGTACAACAAAGTAAAAAGTAAAAACCCCTTTAAAGCACTACAGGAGGGAGCGGCCTTCCTCAACACCCACAGTGCAGCAGCAGCAGCAGCAGCAGTGTCACAGTGCCTCAATGAGGCCTCCCAAAGCCGTGGCGGTGGTGAGTCAGTCTGGGCCCCGCCCCCTGGGCCAGGTGGAATTAGCCTGAGGAGGGAGCGGCCTTCCCCAACTCACACTGCGGCTGTATTATGGAGTTTGTGGATGACTGTCAACCCCACAACCTCTCTTCCCAGCTGGCTTTGGCCACTTTTATTTCCTTTGTTCCTCTCCCCTTCCACACTTGCTCTCCATTCTCTGCCTCATCAGATCAGTCTCTTGCCTTTTCCCACCTCCACTTCTATTTCAGCTGTGGCCTTTCCGTCTGAAGTTAGCCACCAATGTATATTTAAATATACATTTAAATATAAGCATAGAGATGAACTGTAGCTGGGTTAGAGGTAGCCCATCAAAATTTGGCTTTGCCTCCTCGCCCATTTTCTTGGCCTCTACATCCTGCAACTTGTCACTTCCCACCCCCCTTTTATTGCCCTTGCCACCTGATAGGCCAAATTAAATATCTTATAGCCATTTTGAAATTTGCAAAATAGGCCAATTTAGGAATTGCTGATTAGAATGCTTGGTCATGCAAAAATGGATATACTGGTTGATGATGTCACAACTGCCCTTTAACTCGGCTCCTAACAGTTTTAACAGTTCTCTCTCAGGCAAAATCTCACATGTTATCCATATATGTTATATCCACTCTACCATTGTTATTTTTCTGAAGGTAGCTCTCTTGCCCATGGCAGTGAAGCAGTTCAGCAGGGATAAGGCTGGAAAATAGATCCTCTCATTTTTGAACATCTGAAATTTTATGGTAGAAGATGAAACTAAACTAGCTTTGAAATTTGCTTACCTTTCTTTTTGACCGGTGGTTGGATTCCTTCTAAAAAGAGAGAGAGAAAACATAAAGTAAGGTTAGTTTGCAGTTTAGGTATATTTCAATAAACTGTTCTTCTGCATTCCAGGCATAAGCTGTTCATGTAAAAGTAAGTTATATTGGATCCACTTCTGTATGGATAGAGGATGACGTTATGCATTGGTGGCTACCTTTTGTATCTGAGACACTGTGCTGAGAAACACAAGCAGGAGATGGCTATTGCTCTCACGTTCGCCACAGGCATTTGGTTGGCTACTGTGAGATCAGGATGCTAGACAGGAGAGCCTTTGGTTTCACCTAGAGGGGATCTTCTTATGCAGAGTCAGGGTACTAATTGCCAATGCTTTCTCTTTTACCATTAAGCATTGCTTTAGTATTAGTATCTCTGAGATAGTGAGATAGGAACTGATACCTGGGCACAGAAAAATATACAATAATGTATTAGGAATTGGCCAGACAATAGAACAGGGATGGGAAACCTGTGTCCCTCCAGCTGTTGTTGAACTCCAACTCCCATCAGCCCCTGCCAGCATGGGCAGTGGTCAAGGATGGGAATTGTAGTCCAGCAACACTTGGGGGCAGGGCACAGGTTCACCACCGCCCCTGCTGTAAATGAAGGCCCTATCCACCTATCTCAGCTCTACATTCCCATCTGAGGCGGGGGGGGGGGGGAGAGATGCAGAAATCAGAATGGCTCCCCTTGTGATCATAGCTCTCCTGTCTGAAGTTTTCATGAAGGCGGGAGCTGAGCCACCCTCGCTCTGCTACACTCTCACATGTCACTTGAACTTGAATTCTCATTGTTGGCTGATTCTTCCTACCTCATTCTCACTTCCTCTTAGCTCAATAGATTCAATATATTACATTACAGTACTCCTCTTCTGTGCCTTAAATAGTTGTGTAGGAGGGAGATCTTCAGGAAGCTGATATTTTCCTGTCATAGTACTTCAGGAGAAGTGACACTTGTTATGTTATACGATGTGTTATAGGGTTAGATCCAGACTCGCCTTCCATTCACAGAAGAAGGACTGAGATCCAGCAGAGGCTCCTGCTGTTCTTGAGGGTCTCCCAACCCCCCACAAGAGTTTCATTTGTTTGTTTGTTTGTTTGTTTTGAGCATCCAGTGGGCTGTAGGGGAAAGAGGGGAATTAGTGAATATTCCTCCCTCCTTTTCTTCCAGTAGAGCATGGGTAGAGTTCTGGATCAAGCCCACAGTTTATTTCTTTGCTGGCATTCAGCTAAAAAAAATGTGGTATGTATATTCAAAATTCAAACATACAGCAAACTATACCTGATACTGCTTATTTTCCTTCTGTATAACAACAAGAGGATCAGAAGGCATGTCCTCTGTTGATTCTGGCAACCATGTTTCCTTTCCATCCCTGCTCAGTATATTGTATTGTGTTCTTCAATCCTGGATCCCCCATATTTTACTGCAACTCATGTAATCCCCAGCCAGCTTAGCCAGTGGTCAGGGGTGGTAGGAGCTCCAGTCCAACTACATCTAGGAACCCAAGGATGAAGAACACTGGTATATTGCACTGTCTCAAGGCCAGGTATAAGCTTTGAATGATAGCACAGGCACATTTTTGTGCTAATTTCTGTACCATTTAAATTGTCCCTCTTCAGCACTCAGTAAGGTGTCCTGTAATATCAGGGACCAAGGCTTTTGGTGCCAATAGGAGGCTGTTCAATCTGATTGAAAACGGATCAGGAACCATTAAGGGCAGACTTTCCCAAATCAAAATGTGGGTTTGTTTTCATTTCATTCTAGTCTCCCCTCTGTTCTGTTAAGATAACAAGTCCTGACGACTTGAGCAATGAGTTCCCAAGTATTTCTGCCATGCTCTTTTGCTTGTCAGTCTGTGTATTTGTTCAAGGGACTTAGGGAAACAATCTCTCATTTTTTCCTGCTTCTTTGGGGCTTATTGCCTATAACAGCTGGAAAATAGGCAGAATCCAATATGCTTTCTCCTAATACAGTGAAGGGGGTGGAGGGAATCTGCTCTTGAATTAATAAATGCCAGGCTGCTAAAGAGATGGGAACTCTGCCAGAAAAAACAAACAAACAGAGCAGTCTAATTCAGGTGTTGTTATTGCAGGTTAGCATTGCATAGGATGCTCTGAAAATGAACTCTAGTTGCAAACCCTTTGGAGCTTAGTAGCTTGTGTGCATGTATTGTCTCCATTAAGCAGTATCCCTTTGACACTCACATTCAGCAGTCCAGCTTGATACTCCGTGTGTACAGCACAGGAACAAACTATCCTACATGTCATGTGAATGATTTTAATCTACAGAGAGGATGCTCAATTAGTAGAAAGATGTATGTAATTAGCAATAAGCACTGGCAGCATACAGCTGCATTGTTCCTGCCTAATACCCATCTAATCAAACAAAGCATGTGACCTTTTATAAAGATGTGCAAAACCAACCTTTTATTTTCAAGGAAGGTGCCACTTCACCTAAACCAAGAGAGAAAAGAATAACCAGATGAATAGCAGCATAATCATATATTAGCAATATATATATATATATAACTCCATCTGGGTTATCTTCATATTTAAATGCACTCAAGCATTATGAGTTGGACAATGAAAATAGAAAGACTGAGAGATTTTTTTCTGATGCTTCTATTTTCATATGTAGATCAGGGAGTTTGTAGCTTTTTTGGGCTCACACATAATGAGAGGCTTAATGGGAGTTTGAACATTATACCCATGTGGGTCAAGATACATGTGGGTCACATACACTGGAACTGCCTCCCACAATTTCCTATTCCAATTGCACTCTTTGTGCTCCCCCAAAGGTACCACTCCCCCAACTCAGGTGGGGTGAAGTTGGATGAAGGGACTGCAAAATTCCCCATATTTTTGGATCCCAAAGAGAACATTGATGCCTTGATAACCTGAAATGTGAAACTGTAAGAACTAGTCCTCGTGTATTGAGTCATCACATATTTCTTCCTAAATTTAGAATTACCGAAATCCAAACAGACCATATCCTTTTTAGAATGTAGAACAAAACTAAAAATAAAACAAAAATGTATTCCATGCTAACTCTTAAAAGGTATAGGATCTCTTTCAGATTCAGGGCTTGATAAAGTTAATCTCCCAATCCAGATTTTCTAGGAGGAGTTCATAATGTGAAGTTCTTAAAGTCATAAAAGTAGCCCTGAAGTTATTGTTCTTAGCTGTCTTGGTTTTGATAAATTATGACAGGCTTTCTATAATGTTCACGTTTCCCTTTGCAAGTGTGTTTGCATTATTGCATTACCTTTGTGTTTATTTCATGATTTATACATAGTATGCTTTTCCCCAGAAGCAGTTTCTGAGATTAGACCAGAGCCTCAAAAGCCTATTGTTGATGCATTCAAAACTAAAAAATTAAAAATTCTATTTCAAGTTTGTCAAGGATTATATTGAGGAACTGCAGAAGTACACAACAGAATAGGGTCTAGTGTCAGCAAGACCTGCTGGTTAGTATTCACATGTAATTCTTATTTAAGAGCTCTGTGGTGGGAAAAACTGGGTACTACTTCAAACTGATGAATCTTATTTGGAGGAACTCATTTTTTAATTCCAGCTGGGTTTTAATTGTATTTCTTTTGAAGAGTGCTTTCTGAAGCTACAAAGGAATACAGTCATACCTCGAGTTGAATGTGCTTCGGGTTGAGCGCGTTTGAGTTGCGCTCCACAGCAACCTGGAAGTAAAGGAGCGCATTACTTCCGGGTTTCGCCACTCACGCATGTGCAGACGGTCAAAATGACGTTATCTGCATGCGCAGAAGCGCAGAAGCGGTGAAACGCGACCCGCGCAATCGCAGTCGTGTCTTACATTCGGATCCCGTTTGCATCTCGAGGTACCACTGTAATGACTAGAATCACAGAATTGGAAGGGCCCATGAGGGTCATTTAGTCCAACCCCCTGCAATGCAGGAATCTTTTGCCCAATGTGGTGCTCGAACCCTTGACCCTGAGATTAAGAATCTTATGTTCTACTGGCTGAATAATAGGCATTACATACGTCACCTGTGACCCAAGTACCTATCCACTACAAAACTGATTATCTTTTGATGTTCCATTAACAGAGTGTCACAGTAGACTGCAGTCAGGGGTAATGCATTTTAATTACAATCCTAAAGCAATAGAAACACATGCCTACAGCGGCTTTTGATTATTTTGCCCAAGTTGCTGGCTATGCTTACCTGCATTGCAGGAGTTTTTAAAGTGAAATTAACAAAAGGTTTTAAAAAGTGCTAGTTATGTGCTAAGGAGTTCCATTAGAGTTGCACAGGAGACAACAGATATCAGCTTTTTACTTCTTCTGTTTAAGTAGCCCCTGTCACATTGCAACAAAATAATCAAAAGCCTCTTTGGGCTTGCAGAGTTAGTTGTGCAGTTTCCCTGGATTCCGGCCAGTGTTTTTATTGCCTAGACCACAGGTAGCACATTAGAACTCAACCGCTATTGTCAGTTCCAGCCACAATGCCAACTACTGCTCAATATCAAATACAAGGTTGGTCTTTGAATTCTAATGTATCCAGTGCCCATTCATTGCTCAAAGGGTATACAAAATTAAGTAGAGAGCCTTGGAAATAGTTGCTACTGCTCCTTGAAGTTAATTCTTTGGCTTTATGCTTGCATTGTACTTTTCCAGTTTTTGTATAATCTAGCACAACTAGAGTTTTAAGTAAAAATAACAGCAACATTGTAATTCTGGCCTCCTTTCCATAAATGGAGCATTAAATACCATACAAGAGCTATTCAAATGAGAGGCCAGCTGTCAGGCTATAGTGGTCACTTGGTGAATTCTTGCCTCTTAGCTATCTATTTTGCTTGACCCTACTGGACAGCAGGATAAGAATGCAGCTGTACAAAACCAATCACTTGAAAGCATCAGAATACCTCTTTCGCTCTCATCTTCATCTTCAAATATGAGGTTGGTCAATAATGAAAGAAAGCCATACACCCAGTCGGTTGTTTCTTCCACTGCACCATGTACGAGTCTCAGTGGATCAGTGGTGAGCTTGTTTACAGATTGCCCTGAATGCAAAATATAAAGAAGAGAAGTTTGGGAAATAAAACACATTGATTTGACTGACTGATTTGTTTTTATTGGATTTGATTTGATATGTTAATTAGATGTTCTCATTGGAAAATTAATAAACACTTTTTAAAAAAAAATTGACTGACTGATTGATAGCCTTTTGATTAAAAAAAGTTGAATTCTCTAAAAAGTTGACTTTGATGAAGCAATCCTAAATGTGTGGGTGCCTTTTCTTTTGCAGACAACAGATGTGATCCACAAAAATGTGAGCATATTTAAGGGCATCAATAATTTGCCCCTGGCCAGATATGCTAAATACACAGGCAGGTTGTTGCCTACCTGATACTACAGACCCTGTTTTGGATCAGGAAGAGTATCTTTAAAAAGTGAAGTGCCCTAACAAATAATCTGGTTACTATATGACGGCTTTACTACCTCAGCTCAGTTCCTATAACCTCAGGGTAGCTAAGATCAGAAGTCACGTTAGTATAAACCCAATTGGCTTGTTGCTGAATTAGTGATTCTGCCATTGCAACTCAACTTCTAACAGATATTCTTCTTCAGTCTTCCAGGAAACAAACTTTCTTGCTTCCCATTCCACAGATGGATACAACCCGAACCAATTTGCTGTTTATTAAAATGCCACATGGATTCTATTTGCACATCTTCAGAGAACCAAAACTTTGGCCTAGAGGAAGCCTGTCTATGTATCTGGCATAGACTGGAATAAACCATTCTTATGCTTCCATTATTTGTACAATACTGTATAAAACATATGGAATGAAAAATAAAATATAATGAAAAACAAAATCTGATTAAGAGACTTGTAAGTCAGCTGTGATACAACCGTGCAAAGGGAGGAGCCTGCGGAAGGCAGAACTGTGGTAAACAAAAGGGGAATAGCACTAGGAATGGTATGTGAGATATACGCATGTACATACATACATACATACATACATACATACATACATATACAATCCTGGGTGTCCAGGTTGGTAGGTCAGCAATAAAACAATAAATCACCCAAGGCCAGTGAAGTTAACTCTTTATTCAAGGGAACAAATCACAGCTCAGGCCTAATAGTCTCAGCAACTCTTGCCAGGAGGTCTTGCCCCAATGAAGCAGTTGCGATGACTGAAGGTCCACACCTTCCCTCCGCTCTCTAAGGCTCCTCTCCTGGTTCCTTCCCCAGCAGCCTTAGGCTTTGCCTTCTTGCCTCTTGTTCCTCTTCCCTCTTCATTTCTCTGTGTGTGCCGGGATACCAGAAGGGAGGAGAACTGGGTGCAACAGGATGAAAAGACTTCTTCCACAGCCTGCCTGCACTCAGCATCTGAGTCTGCACTGCTCTCTGCCACCACCTCTTCCTGCTCATTAAACCCTGTTGCCTCTTCTGCTCCTGACACCTCTTCCTCCCAGTCTGCTCGCTCTTCTCCCTCTGACCACTCACAGTCGTCCCACCACAAATCCCCTGGTTCTGAGCCTTCTTCAAGGAGCCTTGGGCTGCCCTGAAAATCAATCAAGCCCACTGAGTGCTCAAAAACCTTTGAGGGAAGTTCAGAGTGTTTGAAAGGATCATTAATATCGCCCAATTGATGCATTTACTCACCCAAAGTGGTGGTGGTGGTGGTGGGGTTCACTGACGGGAAGAGAAGTGATGGGGTGAAGGGTTGGGGTAGCAGGTGGGAAATGATTTTAAAGGTGAAGTCTGTAAGGCTTCTCTTTCAAGCAAATTATGGTATAAAGGCAAAGTCATTTACAGATGGGGATCACAGGGATTGTAGTTCAGCTCAATGATGCCCCAACAACAGAAGACATGGCCAGAATCACTTATCAGAAGGAGGAGAGGGGTGTATCTGCATCACTTGCTATCTCATCCTGTTTCAACATGGTTATTCTTCCCATCACCTTGTCCTTGGGAGAGGGGAACAAGGTAGCAGATGGTGCAGGGCTTGGAGTGAAAGCAGAACTGAAGTGGGGAGGCAGCTCAATGTTGGTTGTGTGCCTGCCATGATACAAGAATTCAAGCAGGAGTGTTGAATTTTCAAACCCACCTCTAGTTTTTAGCCTTACCAATCATCATCATCATCATTATTATTATTATTATTATTATTATTATTATTATTATTATTATTATTATTATTATTATTTTGCTCAAGCAAGGTAACAAAGTGCAATAGAAAATAGTGCTTCAGCAACTATAGCTCTTCTTACATTTGTAACACCATGGACGTACTCTGGGGAGGCACCTGCCAAAATGCCCCCATATGCAAACTATTGTTGCAATATGTTGCACTTGGGGTTTCCTTCAAAAACAGCTCAGAATTTCTAGTTGGTTCAAAATTGGGCTACTGGAGCTGGCTGATGAATAACATTCAACTAGTACTTTTCCACCTACACCAGACTCATTTCAAAGTGTTTATGCTGTTCTTTAAACTCCTAAACAGCTTTGTCCAGAGCACCTCAAATACTGTCACCTTCCTGGACTCTTAGGTCATCTGCAGAGGCCCCTCTCAGGCTGTCCTCACCATTTAAGGTCCTGTTTGGTGGCAGTGGCACCTTGTTTCTAGAATGTCTTCCCTAGATAGGTTCCCCTTGCACCTACTTTATGATCCTCCACAGCACAGGTCTTGCTGCTGCCGTTTTTACGCATTTTAGTTTTGTGTTGTTTTATTTTTGCTTTAATAGTTATGGTTTAATTGCTCTTCTTTTTCACCACCCAAAGGATGTTAGATATTGGGCAGTATGGAAATATTCTTATTAAATAGTCTTAATACTAGTAGAAATAAGTAATAAATTAAAGATACAAGAGTCTGGTCTTATTTCCAGCAGAGGAGCAATATTAAACTCTGCAATTATGCACATACCGTTATCATTTTCTTTTTCACAATTGTGATACCTAAGTATTCAGAAAACCATATACAAATACCGGTATGTTTTCTTGTTAA
This sequence comes from Podarcis bocagei, assembly GCF_964188305.1. NCBI lineage: Eukaryota > Metazoa > Chordata > Lepidosauria > Squamata > Lacertidae > Podarcis > Podarcis bocagei. The sequence continues at coordinate 42,285,388 of NC_138127.1, forward strand.
CTGTATACCTAATGTTCACAACAAATACTATTACCACCACTTCAGCACCTTAAGCTCCTTATGAATTAAAATATATACCACATAATTTGTGAGTTATTCGAAGAAAACCATAAAAGGTTCTCAAAAAGAGGTAGAAAGTGAAGGTTAAAATAAAATTCTGAAAGAAGAAGTAGATGATATAGATAGATAGATAGATAGATAGATGATAGAAATAATGACATATCTAATAAAATATGGCATAATGAATTTAATAATGTTTTAAGAACAGTGTTTGATATGGGTGCACAGTAATAAATTGGCTTCTTGCTGCCCAACAAATGGCTGATGGAATGGGAGGCGAGCCAGTCCCCACCCCTTCTAAGATAGGTATCTGATGTTGCAAACCTGACACACTAATTCCAAATCCAGTGTCAGGCTTCATTTGCAAATGATCTCAATAGCTATGATTCAACTCCAGAAACCATGTGCATAGCACACCTTTGTGTATATGGTACTTCATCCAACAAGAAAACACACACACAAAAGCCTGCCCAGTTCTACACATACATCACCTTTGATAGAATGCAGAGATCATCAACACACTATGTCAGGTGTGGGGAACCTTCCCCCCCGCTGTTGCTGAACTACAACTCCCATCAGCCCCAGCAAGCATGACCAGCGGCCCTATGTTGTTTTCAAGGGCATTAAAATGACTTTTCTTTTTTAAAAAAATAAGAAGATGGCATTTACATGCAAATAAACCCTATCTATTAATTATATTTATACCACCCTTTCCCCCAATGAACTGAGAGCAGCTTACATGTAATTCCCAGGTGTCTTCGGTTCAGCATTTGAACTGGATTTTTTCAACCATTCTCAGAGCTCAGTTACAGTGTACTTAAGCTGAAGTATTTAATGTGATTTAATGCCAATTCGCAAATGTACACATAATATTTGTTTTCTCTCCACGACGACTTCCCACTGAGTGTGCAAATTGACTCCATTTACAAGCATTGTGTTTGAAGTGCTATGAAAGTTTGCTTTGTGCTGCTTGACTTGCTATGGTTCATTCATGCATGCAAGCCCCTATTTAATTTTACAGTTATCAAATATGTGTGACCCAGTCCTAATAGCTCCATTCTCTTCAATCCGACTACATTGGCTTAATATTTAAGTCTTAAATCTCCCTCCCGTTCTTCCTTAACTGCTTTGTGGATCGGCACTTGAGTCGGATTTACTCCTTTTACCTCAGAGCATTTAGTTCCCAACAATGTATACTGCAGGTTTATTATGGAGTGTCTATATAATTCCTGTAATTTGGAAAAACAAAAACCCTTTGCAGCAATTGTGCAACTCAATACGATCAAAGAGCATGACAGATATGTTTGAAACGTGGAAAAAAAATAAAATGGGTTCCTTGCCTCTAGGGATCTCAGCTTTCCCCACATCTTTGTCAATATCAAGTTGATGTATTCCTATGAGAACAAAATACACATGAAGTAAGAGTAAGAAGAGGAAAAGTTAAACCTGCCTTCCCAACCCCCTCCCCTGTTGGCTTCCCACTACCCAGTCCTTCTACTGCCTTCCCAACCCCCCAACCCCCAAGGATTACTGCGCAGTGGGGATTAGGGGCTCACTTGTTATTATTCTTATGGGCATCCAGGAACACTGCAAAGCAAAGTGTCTGCCTGGAGCCATCTACCATCTTTATATCCCAAGGATACCTATGGGGCCCAAAGGCATTCTGGGAAATGAATATGATAGGGGATAGGGACCAGTGCTTCACTTTGAAATGATCCCAGCTACCCAGAGGGAGGGGAAAAAACCTAAAAATCAAAAGGAGTTTTGCTGGGCAGCAAGGATGGTATCTGTAGGTGCTGTGGCAGCAACAGCTGCTGCACTGGGAATCCCAGGGTAAGGCTACATACATTTTATATATGCCGTTTTATCTATCCCCTAAATTTTCCTGGTGAATGCTACACTTCCAATCTACAGAATATTCCAGGTCAATTTTGAAGATACACTGAAGAAATGGGGAATTCAGAATCAGGGCCTGTTACACGTAGGAAAGCAGGGTCGTATTTCACTTCAGTTGCAAGGTAATTGGAGCTGTAACATGTTATATAAGTGAAGACCAACGGAAACATCTTCCACAATATTTGCACATTTCACCAGAAGACCAACCTCTGGATTTGGGCCAGGGAAATGCTTCCAAATTTTCCTATGGAATGAAATATTACATGATATAAGGCTGTACAAAGTCCTTAACAGCTTGGGACCAGTTGACTTACAAGGTTGCCTTGGGCACTTTGTGTCTACTTGATAGCTTCAGTCTGTGGAACTGGCACTACTGCAGGTGCCCCATGATACTCTGTGCACAGTTGTAAGAAATTATTATTTTAGTGTGGCAGCAGCTACACTTTGGATCTCTATGCCTACTGACACCAGACTTTTGCTGTACTCTTTCTAGTACATGCTTAAAACATTTTTGTTGAGGCAAGTCTCTCCAGAGACATAGATGTTGATGAATTTTAATCTCTTTTACTGTTAATTTTAATAGCTTTCAAATTTTAAAAAATGATCTAAATGATTAATGTCAATTTAAACTGTTTTAATTGACCATTTTTTAGTTCTTCTAAACCGCTTAGAAGTTTTGTTACAATTAAGCTGCATATAAACTTTGTTATATACAATAAAATAAAATATGATGAAATAAGGTAAGATGACATGTTATATAGCTGGATCTGCAAATACAGGTCTATGCAGGGCTTTGTGGATAAAAGTTTATTTGCCTGATTCTCTTTTTTTAATATATTTTTATTGCTTTTTTCCAGATATAAATATAAAGTCAGATAACGAAAGAAAAAAGAAGAAAAGAAAAACAAAAGAAATCCAACTTTCCATTACATTTTTCCATAACCGACTGGACTTCCCCACGTCTCCCTCACCCTGCTTTCTTTACAATAAAAATATCAGCAAATTAATAGCTTGTTTCATGTGTTATTAATACTTTCAAATAATTCTCTTTTGGGTTCAAAATACTTATTATCAATTTACTTTTGCCCTAAAATAAACACAATATTATTTTAAACTTTAGTCCTTTCATAGTCATATCTTAATTTCCAATATACAAAATCTTATTGCTGGAGCTTAATTTTTCAATTCATGCAAATTATTGGCATTCATATAACTTATAATATTTTTGTAAATAGTCCTTGAATTTTTTCCAGTCCTCCTCCATTGTCTCTTCTCCCAAATCACGGATTCTGCCAGTCATTTCGTCCAGTTCCATATAGTCCATCAATTGCATATGCCACTCTTCCAGTGTGGGCAAATCTTGTGTCTTCCAGTGCTTTGCGATAAGTATTCTTGCTGCTGTTGTTGAATACATAAAAAATGTTCTATCCTTCTTTAACACTTTCTGGCCAACAATGCCCAAAAGGAAGGCCTCTGGTTTCTTGGGAAAGGTATACTTAAATACCTTTTTTAACTCATTGTAGATCATTTCCCAGAAGGCCTGATTCTCAAGGCTGGCTAGTTCTGCATTCCACATATTAGCTACATGAGATCCAGCCACCTTGGAAAATAGGCAAAGAACCAAGGAAGAGAATCATTCCACCTGAAGTTCCAGCACCTTCAAGATTCTTAATTGTCAAAATAGCTGGATGGTCCAGCATATAAGCAAGTTTTATCTGTCCCTTTGCTACCTCCAATTATCAGTACTAGATTAGGGCTGAAACAAACGCAAATAGACAAATTCACTTTCAAAATGCATTTGAAAGTCACACCACAAAGTTCACAATGCCTGCAGAATCAACAAAGAGTTGCTTTAAAAACAAACCCCCTGTAAAGCAGAAATATGCAGTTGTCCCATAATGGGATTGAACCTGCAACTTTGGCATTATCAGCACTACACTCTAACTAACTGAGCTATCCATGTCTGGTCATAGTCAGAATTAGATCTGCCAGAAGTTCCATTTCTTTCTTTCTTTCTGAATTTAAATCAGACTTCTTAATTTTTTTTTAAAAAAGAAGTAGATACCAACCAACCAACCCCCCCCCCATTAATTGCCAGTAAGTCAAGTCAAATGCAAGTTTAACATAGTATTTGAGCCATATCAGGCAAAATTCAAAATTTTGCCTTTAGAGAGCTTGTGCTGCCCATTTGCTGCAAGAAAATTGGAAATTTGCTTCGATTTTCTTTGATAAACACATTCAATATGGGCAAAGGTTTTCTTTATCTTCTAGAAATTGCTGTGAGGATTAAGCAATGCTGAATCTCATGAAACCCCAGATGGATTTGAAAACTAGTTCTCATGCTTATTATATCCAAATTGGATTAATCTGTTTCTTTGTCTGTGGTGTTCCATCACTGTTGCTGCAAGGACTGCGGTTTGGTCCAAAATGTGACAGCAAAAATTATTGTATATTCCCAAAGGAAACAGCCACACAAAATACACTTCTCCAACTCTGAATTATTTGTCTCACTTTTTCTTCCCAAGTAGCACAATCTTAAGCAGGTTTACCTGGAATTAAACTCCATTGCATTTAGTGGGCCTAGTCCACAGGTAGCCCAAATGATAACCACCAGACACTGTGGACTACAACTCCCATTATCCCTGACCATTGGCTATGTTAGCCGGGATTGATGGGAGCTGTAGTCCAAAACATCTTGAGGGCAACACATTGGCTTTTCCTGCCCTAGTTGGTGTGCTTAGTATTGCTGCTCAAATTATTTTAAAATAAAATCTTACATGTTTTTAGTTACTGAACTGGTAAGAGGTAGAGCCACACACTGGGGCTTCATAGTTTGAAGTACAACACACACGTTGCTCAAAATCCATAAGAAGATCTCAACATGAGCATTTCATATTGCTATTTTGCATTTTGTCACAAAGCAATTTTGTTTTAGATTCTACCACATCACCACTCGATGCAAGTCTAGTCAGTTTTGTTCCATTCAAGAATGCACCTCATATGTGTCAAACAGTTTGCCTGAATTCTCCATTTATATTAATACAAAGCTTTTTTAAAAGCCACCTTCTGCCACCTACCAATATACTTTTCTCTGTTTCTCTTTCTAGTCCTGGAAACAAAAGACAAAAGCCCCTAAAATCTGATTTATAATGAGAAATTAGAGAAATGTGCAGGCTTGATTTAGCCCACCACAGCTCACAGATGTTCCCAAACTTTTGGATGAAGGGATCTGTACAATCCTGGCCTGACAGTGGCTGGAGAAGCTGCCAACCTGACTGAACTAGAGCTAGAAGAAAGTCCTTTTTCTGGCTATGGGGAATCTGATGCTCCATATCCAGCCATACCTGAAGTCACATGGCCATGGCAGGATGTGGGGGGGACAGGTGTCTTACACAATGGATATCATTCAGTTGGGTGAAGCTTACAAAACAATCCTCATGAGAGGCTAAAGACAACCTGAATGGCAGAGCCATCATTGCATCTGAAGAACTGCTAAGTTGGGAAGGCAAATTTGAGGGCCCTGTGAGGGATTTGTGGGGGTTTTGATCCCATGAATGCAAAGCCTCTGGTACTCCAGTCTATCTGGCTGAGGGGAGATCTATCTCTCCACCAACGGGAGCATTGCTGGCAGCAGCTTCCTATCTACTATGGCAGACTTGGCAGAACCTCCTCTCCTCCTTCCATCTTGTTCTTCGGCCATGACTTTTGACTTGGGTGTTATTTGTTTAGCTGTTTGAAGAAAGGTCATCCCTTGATGAGTATGCAAATTTCAAAACAAATCTAGAAATTCATAATAGTTCAGCACAGCCCTAATGAGTGCTCATATGGAAGCATGTAAATGACTAACAGATTGGTCTGTGCAAATTATTTTGCTTAATTTTCTAATTTTAATGAGAGCACAGTGGATTAAACCTTGGTCTTCAGTTCATTTCTGTGATTGTTAAATAATTAGAAGAGTCATATTTTAACTGGCTTTGGATGGATTGCAAAGATTTGTTTAATAATTGATTTTTTTCAATTATATGTGAAGATATCAGTATATTGAGTGCAATTAAAATAACTGTACAAATGAGGGTACTTTATGCAGACAGATTTATTTATTAGATACAATCTAATTCCCTAATAATGGCAAGCTATTGTATGTGTGAATCCTTTTAGACTAATTTCTGTCAGACATGAAAGATATTTAAAGCATTTCAATAGAGTGAGTACTCAGAAGCATTTTAGTAGAGCTCGCCTGCCTGCCTGAAATGAATATACAGTGTTTCACCTAATTAATATTTTGAAAGACTTACATCATTAATGGTATTTAAAAGAAGACCAGTGTATTTTATATGAACCTATTAAATTGAGTAGACCATTAGAGCTATCCCATATCTTGCTTATTGAATTCCATTTAAGTACATGAAGAACACAAACCTTCTACATTTGAAAAACCCCTCAGAAAATCAAAGGGTTTGATCAGATTAACATTTAAAGGAATAATCTGCTGACATCATCTCACAAAGAAAATAATTCAACAGGTGTGTGTGTGTGTGTGTGTGTGTGTGTGTGTGTGTGTACATACACACATACACAAATTCTTTGAAGCAAGCTATGAGAAACATATATAGCATAATGTTTTCTGCTCTAGACTGTTTATAACTTATTTCTTATCTCTCTGTCTTGCCTGACACTGTAGTACCCCATCATTGGGAATGCAGAAGCTAACATCTACAGTATTGTACAATAAACTGATGGGAATATTCTAGGGGAAAGCTTGTACCTCCCACTTTCCCCAGGACACCATGTTAACCACTAATCATCTACATTTGCAGACCTAAAATAACATTCGTGATGTCAATATAATGGCAACCTCTGGATATAAATACCAGCTAACTGTACTGAATCTTTTAAAATTAGACAATATACTATTTTCAATTGTTCACTCCCACACTTAGCTTGGAAATAGCAGTCATTTAGTGGTTCTCAGAAGGACCTTACAAACTGTATCTACTTTGAAAGTGATTACCTTACATTTTGTAAGATATACGAGTCTCACCTGCTAGGGTTTTGTAATCTACCAAGTCGAACATGACAATGGCCACAGCTGACCAGGTAACAATGAGTGCAGCGACAAGTAGCCATGCTGCTGGTGAGCTGAACGTGGTGGCAAAGTCTTCTGAAACTTTCTTGGACACTTTCACATGTGGCATGGGGACTGTTCCATTCTTGTTGTCTATCACTGTAGTGGTGGACACAGGTCCTAAGAAACAGGTAAAAGAGAGGATATAAATACACAAGTCTTGACGGTTGCACCTCCCAGCATTAAGGAAACATTTATACATTTGTAGAATTTAGGGCACAATAAAAAAAAATGAGATTTGCTCTCAGAGCTCAACAATAACAAAGCTGTGGATGGAATCATGAGAAGAAAATTCAAATTGCATATATCTATAGCAGAGCTTGTTTGAAGGACTGGATCACCATGGCTTAGTTCTGGAAACTGCCTTCAGTTCCAGAACAGGTAGAAGGCTTTTGAGCATGAACACATGTTCTCTGTCTTGCCACAAATTAACAACATCTGCTCTAGTCTCTACATTTAGGAATATTGGGGCTAAGGTTCAAATTAAACCAAAATGTTTTATTGTACAAGCCAAAGGCCATGACAAAGCCCCACACACACTGTCAGGAAAAGAAATAACTGTATATAAAAAACAGAGCCACTGCCTGAAGTCTAGGGTTCATAAGCTGTAGGGCATGATTGCCTGGAACCTTTCAAGTCCTGGCATTTCTCCAGATTCTACTATAGTTTAAGAAATTAAGCACTGATCAGAAGCAGTAAGTATTTAACTTACAAATGGGCAATCTAACAGCATGCTATTATGTAAGTAAGTGCAAAGATAACTGAATTCTTATAACACGCTGACACAGCTGCTGTGTTCCATCACATTACTTCCACAGAAAATAAATTTAACATGGGGAAGATGTCTCAATTGCCCCTTGACCCTTGTATTTAACTAAAACCCTCAACAGAGTTTGATACCCCCCAAAAAAGTCATAAAATGTTCATGATGCAAATGAAATAATGCCAAATGAAGGCTACACATCAACTTTATTTTTGACTTTTTAAAAATTGGACCCTGCCTTTTCTCTAAGGAGCTCAGTGTATTGTGGACTGCATTACACACTTGTATCTTCACAACAACTCAACAACTTGAAGTAAGGTTTGTATGAAAGAGAAAGATTGGCTCAATGTCACCCAGCAACCATCATGGCAGAAATTTCTACTCAAGTCTCCCTGGTCCAAGTCCAATGCTTTATTTGTCTCATCACACTACTTCTCTAAACATATACAAATCTAAAGTTATACATTTAAATGAACCTCCAGACTCTTGGAATAATAATTTTAAAAATCACAACATGTCTATCTAACTGGTAACCACCTAACTTCTTCCAAAATATGAGAACTAGCTAAACTGAAGCTCAAGGCTAGATTTCAGCAAAATATAGTAAGGTAATGCCATATGCCAATTTCAAAAAAGCCATCGCCACCTGTCAGCTGGCTAAGTGATAGCTACATCTTTATGACATACTAGTATTTAGCATACTTCAATTTTAGCAGTTAAGAACACTATATTCTGCACACAGTTCAAGAGTGTGGTAGTCTCTGGTTTCATTATATAATATTCCATGGTGCTAAAATTAAAATACTTAAAACCAACAAGCAGAAGGGTACTTTCACATGTTTTTTTCTACTCTAAATACCCCAACCTCACCTTTTTGCTTTTTGTAACGGGAGTGGTGATGCCTACATACATCCACACGGTCTGCATCAGTTCTCCATTCAGTGCCAGCAGTCCATTGTGAGCCTCTGTGTAGCTCTGATTGGCTAAATGTTGTCGCTGTTGCCAGGATAATGACCAGTTTGAAGACCAGTAAGGCACCAAAGCTGCATCCAATCAGATCCGGCTATGTGACTTGATGGCAAAGCTTCTTAAATAGGCATTGTCCTCACTCTGAATGATTTCTTTTGCCCTCTGTGAGCCACAGCTGTGCCATATAGTTAAGGCACTCTTATACCACTTTAGATGATGCCTTCCCCTAAAGGATCCTGGGAGCTGTAGTTTGTTAAGGATGCAGAGGTGTTTTAGGACACCCCCTCACAGAGCTACAATTCTCAGAGCAGTTTAACAATCTTCTTCACCAAGAACTCTGGGATTCTTTGGAAGAAGCCATGTCTATTAATAAAGTGGTATATAAGTGCTTTAAATGTATGGCTGATTGGTTACACAATGATGTCAGTGTTACCCGGATAGAGACTTTTGCGGTCTCTCTAAAAATGTTTTGGATTCTTCCAAAGCTTTTATTCCTGGCTTTAAAAGCTTCCAAGGAAGATTAACTATCTTCATATTGATAAAGAAGTAATCAACCCAACAACAATTGTTTTCAAAGCTACAGAAAGCCCAAGAATTCACACTTTCCTAGTGATCCATTTTAGGAATGCCCTAGTAATTGTATGTTTTTACATTATGCGGATTAATGCACTACCATTTAATAGACTGCAAAAATATAGTATTAAAACAAATTCCGCATTCAAAAGATTGTAAGGTTGGGTACAGAGGGAAAATGACGAAGATGGTGTCCCATTAGAATTCAAGTGCTATTTTCACAGATTGCCTATTACCCTCAGAGCTAAAATCTTGGAAGCACTTGACTTTCTTATATTAGAAGGTGAGATGCTTATGGAATGCTTCACTATCAAATCCCTCCACAATTTTACAGGATAAAATGTGAATTTACTTTTCTAGAAATGTTTGCTATGAGTACTGTTAGAATCCATGGCTCTTCCAGGCTGGATTTTTGAAGTGGGTAGCAGGTTGGGAGTGAAGGAAGAGGTAGTGGTGCTGCAGTTGTAGAAACCTATTTTCACATCTAAGGAAGTATCTTGACCTCTTTGTGTAAATAAAAGAATTTAGCATGCATCCTAGGGTTAAGAAGCCCTAGCAAGGCTCAAGTCCTCATGAAAATAATTTGATTCTCTGTTCAGCTCAGTATTTCAACATGCCTGCTATACTAGGGGGTGGGGAGAGTACAACTTGGTACATATTGGGACAGTAGCAGTGTGTGCTTCCAATAGGTGCTGTAAGGTAGAGTCTATGGGAAAGGTAGGCAAGGTTTCTTTGGATACCAAAGGGATCAATACAATGCCCTCTATTGGCAGCAGATGCCTGCTGGTCTTGCACCAGGCCTAGGCATTCAGTTTTGACTGACAGGTATCCAGGAGGATCAAGACACCTTGAAGGCCCACAGTCATGGATTGGAAGTCAATCTTCACAATTGGAGCTATTGTCCTTACAATCATTTGTGAAGATCACAGACTCCCTCAGTCTCGCCACAGAAGATTCTAATGGTTTTCAGAGCTGACAAAAGCTATTCTAATTGGCCTCCTTGTCAGCTCTGCAGTTCTAACCCATTTTGCTTTTGTACACAATTTCCCTTGTTCTTTGTCCTCTTTTCATCTCACATTCCTTTCAAACATCCCAATGCTGATCAAGTGATTTGTTTTACACTCAAGATTTCTAACTTGTGATGTCGTGTAAGCCGAACAAGATTGGCATGCTACATAGCTTTTGCCACTTACATGAAATGTGGTCTTATTTATGAATGATGCATTTGGTTCATGAATACTGTCTCATATACTTATATACAATCCATATGCATATTTCTTTTTCTTTTCCATTTTAAATACATCTCTTATTCCATGTCCCTAAGCATAATTTTGCTTCAGTCAAATTGCACCAGGAAGGAAAGTCTGCTGAGTAACAAACAGTTATTAAGATCTACTACACAATGCAAAATTACAAATCAGTAACATTACGCATTCAAAAGTTGAATGTTGGGTGAGTGTGCATAACACATTCTTCTTCTGCTGCTGCTACAATGGCTGCTACTATATAACAGTTATATAGGTCCATTGATGCCGGTATATAGCATTACCTAAACCAAATAACTAACGGTTTGAAAAATCTACAGGAGCCACATCTTATATTAAACATTAGGAAGCTAAGCAGGAAAATCTAGTGTTTTTCTGAAATTCTCCTGATCTGATTCGCAGCACTACCAAATTTTGGAGTTTCAAGCCCATAGAAAATAAAGGTACAGAAAGGGGCAAATCATTTCATTCCTAAGTAAACTCACCCGACTCCCCATATTTCTCCCATGGAATATCCATATGGTGTGCAGCTTTTTCCAGCTTCACTTCAAGACACAAGAGGTTGAAGAGCAAAGGTGCTTGCTAGGCGGAGAGGTGAATCAAGTCTGAATTACATTGCTTGCATGATTGTTCTTCAAACATAAAAAAGGGAGTACTGGGGATAATTCAATTCTTTCCTCCTGTGCCTCAGTCTCAACAAAAAGCTCCCTTCATCGAAACTGTTATTCGGTATGGTAGGATACTCCTGTTGCCCTCATAACAAACAGCATCTTTAGATGAGTATTTTTATATATATATATAAAGATGTAACCTTGTGCACAGGGCTACAAATGATTTCTACAACACACATCCTTGTTTATTGGTACCAACTGTTGTGAAGTCATCACACTAAAAGCTATTATTAGTTACTAAAAACAGGGTTGGATTAATTGTTCTGCCGGTAGCACAGTGCTAGACTTCAGCTGAATTATGAAAGGTGTTATGTATTTATCTGCAGCTTGCAGTGTACTGGCTTGCTCATCACTGCAAGTTTCCCCTTGTGGTCTTCAAATGCAGGGTGTGCTCTGGGGGTTGATTTTCAGAATAAATACAGATGACCATTTACCAAGATGGTAACTTGCTAATGCTGAGGAAGTTATACCATTCACCAGGACGATAACTTGCTGTCATAAGGATATAATCACTGGGAAAATATATATCATTTTGTCAGGTGGGGAAGTAAATCTCATCCATCTGGAGACAGAGCTGACTTGAGTTCTCACAAGGACTCCACTCTGTTCCCAGGGAATAAAAGGGAAAACTCAGCTCACCTTCTATCACATCTCCCATACATCCTCCCTGTAGTCAGGCTTGCACCTATCTATCATTGGGGCTAGCGGTTTTGTTTTGTTTTTACCTTGCTACAGATTATAATCGGTTGCTATTATTTTGGGCCAGGGAATAATTTTTCCTTCAGGTAAATCTGCCAACCTGGGCTTTTTGCCTACCTCATAGCAACTGTCACAACTTTAGTGGGTAGGGCATTGGGTGAAGCCTTAGTCATGGTTGAAGGGGAGGTTGTAAACCTCTGCCTGCATCTCCAAGGGAATGAGTATACTATTAAAGGGATCCTGGAACAAGTTCTCCTCTCCAAATGCCCAGACAGGGACTAGGGTCATAGCATCCCTTCAAAAGGCAAACCACATGGGGTAGTACCTATTTAATGTATGTCTTGGATTTCCTCGCCACTGGTTCAACCTCTGGGAGAATCATCCAGCAGGTGGGCTGGTTGATATGGGTTATATACCCAATGCCTAAGCCCAAACGCCTTACATCTGTAATCAATAAAATTGTGGCCTAATTTGAACCAAAGGATTGTTGTCATGAGCAGTCATTCAGTTACATTGCACAGAGCAGGTTGGCGGGCTCACATCTTCTGGGCATGCAAAAGTTACCCCCCTTCCTTTTCCATTGATGGAAGTTTCTGCTGGATCAAAAAGTTTTCAGTCAGCAGAGAACCATGATGCAGCCAAAGTTTCAGGTCTGAGAATTTAAATTTCATGTTCCTGAACGTGCATTGCCCACTGTACAACAAAACATTAGTGTAATCCTGTGCTGCATGAGGGCCTTTGCAAATGAGGGGGTGAGCCATAAGCTCCAAGTGCCCATACTTAAAAGGACCTGAGGAAATGTGGTTGGGAAAACCTTTTGGCAACGATTGCCCATTAGAATAAAGTAGACAATACTAGGTTGCATGTTGTATATGGCAGCTTCACATGGTCATACTAATGCCTGCAGAGGAATATGTATTATGCTTCCGAGATGAGGGGCAATTCAGAATATGGTTTTATCTACTGCAGGATTAAATAGAAAATTGCACTTAACAATTGAATGTACAAGTTGTCATGTAAAATTATACACAAAACCATCTTTCCTACATAAAGGCCTAATAGGGCTTTGCATGGGAAAATCCTACACAGAAGAAATTTGAGAACTGAGCTTTTAAAGGCAGGGGACTACAGACAACACTCTTTAGAAACAGTTTCTGATCTGCTTATTGCCTCTGTCTTCTTTATTTTTAAAAGGCATTTGCATGAAAACAAGATCTCTCTTTCTAAAGAGTTCATCAGCTCCTGCTGCTTACATCCACCTGGAGTCATAATCCTGCCTTTGTGATATCATAATCATTTTCACATCAATATATTGTGAGGATTATGGTTACTTTAACTGAGAATGAAGCAGTGGGGACATCTGGTTTTTGTTTTTGTTTAAAAGCAGTATACTATTTTAATGCAAATATGTTTAATAAAAGGCCAAAAATGTAAACTGTGTGAATGTACTTTTCTTTTCTCCTAAACAGAATATTTTTCAATGGCTCCATAGTGCATTCATATCCTTACAAAATAAAAAGCAACAAAAACCAGAGATTTCCAAAACTTGATAGCTATGTCCGCATTATAGCAGGGGCAGGCAGAAAACTGATGAGGCTCTAATGGTAGATCTCAGTATAATGCACAGTAGATCATCAAGGATTTCTGACTCCCAAATATGTAACAATAGCAACTACAAAACAATGTTTGTTTGCTGTATTCCTAATTAGTCTGAAGATGAAGAAAGGCAGTAGTGGGGAGACCAATAATGGGTTTTTGTGATAAAATGACTGTGTGCTGATTCTGGTACCAAAAAGAATTTCTGCATGTGTTCAGAGGCATTCTCTGTCTTAATGCAAACTGCACATCCACCCAACACCCCCAACCACTATTTTACACCTGGTTCTGGTTGGTGGACATCAGCACTGTAATAAAGAGCAAAGTAGTTTTCAAAAGCTTAAAATCTGCTCATCCCTGATCTGAAGAATATAGGAAATATCTAATTGATGTCCTGTTTCCTAGCATGAAATAGAAGCATCCCATATCTAAATATATTTATTTATAGCCAGCAAAATTCTTGCTAGTGCAAGGGGACTTTCTCTCCACTCCTCCCCACACGTGCCCCATAATCAGCTTCAGGTGGTCAAGGGGACCCCCCAGAACACTGAGTATAGAGAGAGCAAAAGTGCAATAAGATAATTTTCAGAGAGGAGAAACACTTGCACTGATGGAATGATCTCCTTAGTGCTATGTTGCACACAATCCTTAGTATGGCCTAAGCTTTCATGGACTCGAGCCAACTTTGCCAGATACATGGGCTTGAGTCCATAAAAGGTTATGCCTTAATAAATGTGCTAGACTTTAAGGTGCCACAACACCTTTAGATCATTTTTGCTGCAAGAGACTTAACACAAAACACCTCTCTGGAAAATTATTTTAAAGCATTTTAGCCAATACCTCCACCAGGAGCTTAAGGCCACATATATGGTACTTCTTCCCCCTGTCTAAAAAAACTTTAAATCCCATGAGGTTGATAAGGCTAAGAAAAAATAACTGGCATTAACTCTCTAATCTATAAGAGCACAGTCACATATTTCTAAACCTCATCTATAACTTCCAGATGGCAAGCGTACCACGGAAAAAAGTGATCTGGAAGACTTTTTTTCCTTAAAACGATTGGAGTAGTAATTTCATGGCGCATTCAAAGGAGAATTTTAAAAAGCATGCTCAGTTTATTGTGAATGTATATGAAGATGAATACTGTTCCTATGAAGACATTTGGACCCCTCTTTTTATGCAACCGTAGAATTTTATGTAAGGACTTTTTATGCGCTCCAGCTTTATTCAATCACTACAACTAGGGAAAGGGGATTAGCATCAAAAAGTCTTCAGACGCTATTGTTGATCCTGTCAAAACACTCTCGCACAATTGTGAGTGTATTGTATAGTCCCACACAATCATTTCTGCTTTAAATGATTGTGAAGAGAGCAAAGTCCTAAAGCCTAGGTTTCAAATACTTAAAAGAACATAATAGCAGGTTTTAGCGGGATACTATGTACACAGTCTATGTCATCTGTAGCTACATCACCTTTGGCAGGTAATCTCTGCAAAGACCACAAGATCAGCAGGATTAACAGTAGCTGGTCCAAGTATTCTTAATAGCACCTTTTCTCTTCAGCAGCATGAACTACTGTGTAGGTTTAAGAGAGCAAAGCATTTTTGAACTTTAGGATGGATAGAAAGCAGGGCTATACAGGGGGAAGAGAGAGAAAGAAATTCCAGAAGCCTGTGGTAAAATGAAAAGAGGCTCATGAATCCAGAAACAGCAGTGTTAAATGGCAGTGGCCACATTATTCAAACTTCCAACAGACCCAGCCAGCAGGGCCAATGGTAAGGGTTAACAGAAGTTACAGTCCAGTCAAAGTGGAGGGCAGAAGATTCCCCATCTCCAGTTTAGATGCCAGTATATAGTTGATTATGAAATGAAAAAGGAGAGACAGCATTCTAGTTAGACTGCATGGATGAATCTGTCAGTTGTGGTTTCTCTCCATTTCCTATTTTTTCAGTTCTTCACATCTCCGAAGAAATTTGTGGTTTGCTTTTATTTATTAAGTTTTTTAGTACTCATGAAAATTCGTCAGCATTTTTGTGATAATTTCTCTTAATATATATATTTTTGTATGCAGTTTTTACCAACATACATATTTGTAAGCAACTTTTCCTAACAGAATGCATTTTTGTATGTTTCTTTCACTAAAATATGCACTTCTACACATGCTTTCACCCAGATATAAACAGTTTCTTGTTGGAGGACTGTATTGCAAAATTCAGCAAAGTGCAGATTCTGAGCAATAACTGTTTTCTTTCACGCATTGGTTAAGAAGTAAGCAGGTCCTCATTAAAAAGCAAATGAAATTGAATTCCTCCCCCCCCCCCCAACATCCACTCTGTTCTTCAGGGATGAAACAGAACTGATTCATTCTTGAATCCACCAAAGCAATTTTGCCTACTCAGTTATAGTGGACAAGATGAAAGTTTCCAAAACTTTGCCTTTTTGAACTTAAAATAACCTGCTGTTATCCTAGCTAAGTTGAAAATACTCTTCCAAAGTTTCCTTATTACTAGCACAAAACTTTCATAATAATAACTTCACCAGCCTGATAATATTATTCAGATCTTAATCAGTCTGTTTGATATTTATAATAAGAATCAAAAATCTACTTATTTATTCAACGTACACCTCTGCATTTCACAGCCTACTGGATTGTGGTCATTCATCATGTCACCTTTCTTTATTCATTTCCTTTCCTGCTATATAAATAGTGCTGGACTTTGACATTAATTAGATAAGCAATAATCATAAAAAATGTGTACTTCCAGTTTTATTGAAACTGGGTTTCACAATACTGTTTTAGCCTCTCACAACTTACTGTTGCATTACAGATTTTACAGTTTACTTCTTTCTTTTCTTTCTTATTTCTTCAAAAGTAAAATAATTATGGGCTAAATCCAACCCAGATAATTTTGTAGCAAAATGAAGAGCTTTATATGTGTGGTATAAAATAAATTAACAGTAATATGGGCTATCATATCCACAAAGCAAAATAATCAGAGATTCAGTTCACAAGAGTACTCCTGTTTTGCCATAAAATTAACGAGCCATAGTCCTGAAATTACAATGAGCTTCTAAATATATGGAAAACCATCCACTATCTGCATATTCTCCAGAAATGTCACCCGAATCCAATGCAAAATAAAGTATAAAATAATGAAACCTTGATTCTCTGGCCATTTGAGCTAAAGCACTTAAATAGACTCACTTAGCTCCACCCAGAAATGAAGAGGAAGAGGGGTGGCAGATTGAATGTGGACTTTCACAGTTGGATTCCATATTAAGCATGGAAGAAATATAGGGATTGAAAGGCCACTTGAGAATAGGGATTACTGGTAAGTAAGAAGACTGAATCATTGCATATTTCCTATAGACCCCCTTGAGTGTTAAGATCAGCAGTGGGGGCCCTTATAGTAGTTTTACCACTCTCAGACATTTGGGGGGGGGGTACAAGCCAAGAAAAAGCATTCTCTATGGTAGCACCTTAGCTGTGGAATTCCTTCTCTGCAGAGCATCTTCACAATGTTCATTTTGTCGGATGCTGAAGACGTACCTCATTATCCTGGTCTTTTACACCTGAGATATTTATTTTTGGACCCACCTTATCTTCTTGATTGTAATCGGTTTTGCCCACTTTAAATGTCTTTTTTAATTGATGTAACGTACCCTGGGACCTCACCGTGAAAGGCAAATAAGAAATTAAGGATAACAATATTCATTACTCCTATTCTTAGAAGAGAAAATTGTAAAATGAAGTGCAGCTAATCTAAAGAACATAACTTAAATGGATAGAAAGCCAGAGAGAAATATTTGCAAACAGAATGTACAGTGGTACCTCAGGTTACAGACGCTTAACGTTACAGATGCTTCAGGTTACAGACTCCGCTAACCCAGAAATAGTACCTCGGCTTAAGAACTTTGCTTCAGGATGAGAACAGAAATCGTTCTCTGGCAGCGCAGTGGCAGAGGGAGGCCCCATTAGCTAAAGTGGTACCTCAAGTTAAGAACAGTTTCAAGTTAAGAACAGACCTCTAGAACGAATTAAGTTCTTAACCCGAGGTACCACTGTATCTCTGTTTAAGAAATTGTTCATAAAGACCAGGTCATATATGTGTAACATGTTATGCAGCGAGTTGTCTTATGTTTACATAAAATACATACATTGGTGGAGACACATTTCATGTTGAAAATAGCCATGATACGTTTCACTCAAAAGGTCATGCCAGCTCTTGCATACTTAACACAGCTGTAATTAGCTCTTTCAACTTAATTATATGCTGCTCTCATCACAAATTGGGTAACTGTAAATTGCACAACTTATATGTCCTCGTAGAAACCATATACCTATTTCTGTAATGTATGATCTTCAGAAAATTCAGAGCAGTTCATAATGTGCATCCAGATTTCATAGCTTATTATTTAGTTGCTCCTTGATTGAACAATTTAAAGAAAACCACACAATCAGCAGACCAAAATAATAATGAACAATTCATTACCAATTTGATTTGCAGATAATGTCTGAGGGGATTACAAAGTCTTGTTGTGCAGATTGGCAGAAGAAAAACCAGATATAAGGGGTTTCGTTGCATATCCATCTTAAAAGAATGAGTAATGTTTGCTCAGTCTTGAAAAACAAGCCGAATGATTTCAAACAATGGGAAGATTGCAACTGTAAGGCATGGGCCCTGATCCAGATCCATAGCGTGTTCTGGATTAGACCCCTGTGACTTTTTCTTCAAAACAAAAGAAGCATACCCTCACTTCCCCTCCCCTAGTATTTTTTATTGTAAACCGTAATTTGACCCTGTGATATGACTCCTTTCCTCCACACCCTATGCTCTGCTTTGCCTTGCCTCTTCCTTATGACATTGTGCTTGTATGGCACTTGTACAAAATAAAAAAAAATATATTTTAAAATACAGTTGAGTAGGTAGGAACAAGAAATTACAATTTCCCCATCACTTAGTTGTTTATAGGTTTAGATACACATGCTTTTATCGCCTCTCACTGCCAAATGCATTAGCTTATTCAAGCTGACAAGCAAAGGTATGGCAAATATAATTTTGCGAGGAACATTTTTTAAATCAGCTTTAATGAGGAAAGAAACCCCAACACATCACTGCCTTGAATAATCACAGAAAGAGTTACCTTAAATAAATTTATGCTAACTAAATATGATTTTGTAAACCCCTAGAAATCAAATCTGCATGCGTTTATGTGTGTGTTTTCCCTTAAGGCAGCTTTCAACATCAAAAGAATTTTTAGTTGATAAAATTGTTGTTGTCACTGTCAGCAGATCCTCTTAAAAATCAAATAAAGTAACACTTTTTTGTTTTGCTCTTTACAAGACAAAGGGAAAAAACAATCAGCAGCAGCACTTTGGTAATGAATTGCTGTTGAGTGGGAGGGGGGAATTGGTCCATGCCTTCGTAATGTCCAGGACAGATCGTTACAATGAGTGTAGCAGTGGCGGCACTTGAGAAGAGTGGAGCAGCAAACATCTCCCAACACCAGCACCATACTCACTAAGAAAAACAGTGGTGAGGCTGGGAGAGCTACAAGTCAGTGGCAACCTCAGAGGTGTGCATTGCCCCAACACAAAGCTATCTGGACCTCGCCACCACTTGGACCCAACCCATCAGGGCAAGTGCAGCACCGTGGCTGTCCAGAGGGCACTGCTGCTGCTCCACACACACTTTCTCACATGCCATTGCGTATGGGGCTTCCTATGGGGGAAAAATTGAACTGGTTCAATATACAGTAGGCAATAGTTAAAAACCTTAATTCACTGCCAGTTCCCCTCTCCTACCCTGGGACTAATTCAAAGAGATTTTTTTAACCTAAAGAGCTCTAAACACACTGGGACCAGAATATCTTAAGGGTAGCCTGCACCAGTCTGAACTTGCTCATTTGCAAAGATGTTCAACTGCGGCATGTCTGTAGGTTTCACCACCTTCTGGGGGTAGTAGATGGGCACTTACAAGAACAGGGCCTTTCCTGTGATGGCCCCCAGACTCTAGAACACAATTTCCAAGCACATCCACACACATACCTACTTTAATTTCTTCTACAACGAAGAGGAAATCAATTCTTTTCTCTCTCAAACCTTTGGCAGGATGTATGAAGCTACCTTATACTGAATCAGACCATGGGTCTACCTAGCTCAATACTGTCAATACTGACTTGCAGCATCTCACCAGATTTCAGACAGGGTTCTCTCCCAGCTATATCTGGAGAAGCTGGGGACCAAATCTGGGATGTTCTGCTGATGATCTACTGCTGAGCTACGACACCACTACAGAAATGCCTTGTTTAATTTTATCTGCTGGTATGATTCTTGTTGTTGTTTCTATTCTATTGATTTTAATTTTTCGATTTCTTTGTCCTATAATGCTTGTATGATGCCTTGAAGACTGGTCACCAGAAAGGCTAGATATAGACAAACAAATAAATGCCTAAATTAAACTAAACCAATCTGTCCTATGCCTTAATCTTCTATCTATACCAAGCCAAAGCTTAACTCCCATCACAGATACATTCTGCAGTATTTTCCCTCCAGGGGCAACTGCAGCTGCTGCTGATGTAAAACTGTCTGTGCCCCATGAGAGAGGGGAGCTCCAGAGAATGTGTCAGTCCACAATTTTACAAAACTGACCCATCCTCATCATGATGATTTCTATGAGCCAAAGACCTCAAATTAGAAGTTGGGTGGATTAAGAAGTCTATTTTAATGACTCCCTCCACTCAACGTCTGACTTCAAGCCAGATTGCAGAGAACTATTAGATTGCATTAAACGTCTAAGCATATGTCAGTTACATTTCTGAATACCCCAGAGACTATAGGCAAGATCTAGTGTAAGACTTTACCCGTCTCTTGATTTGTTTTGTTTTATGCCTGTGGCAACACTATTGTGGTATTGCAGCAGCATTAAAATGAATGATGAATTACTTTCATGTATCAATGACAAAGACATTATATTCCATTTATGCGCCACAATGCATAAAATAAATAGTAGTAGTAGTAATAAAATATTATTTATACCCCGCCCGTCTGGCCAGGTTTCCCAAGCCACTCTGGGTGGCTTCTAACAAAAGATTAAAGGTAAATTAAAACATCAGTCATTAAAAACTTCCCTAAACAGGGCTGCCTTCAGATGTCTTCTAAACGTCAGATAGTTGTTTATTCCCTTGACATCTGAAGGGAGGATGTTCCACAGGGCGGGCATCACTACCGAGAAGGCCCTCTGCCTGGTTTCCTGTAACCTCACTTCTCACAAGGAGGGAACTGCCAGAAGGCCCTTACCACAGTGGTCCTCATCAGGAAGACAGGTTGTAACATGTGTGTCCCAACATTCTTGTGGTAATGTCACAGAAGCGGTCTTCTAGGCATAATATCTTGCTCAATTATTTCTATTACAGCAACTAGATAAGCACTTCTCAGTTGTGGGCTAGGGACCATGGGTGGCCCTCAGCCCCCTTTCAGGTGGGCATCAGCACTGCAGCCCACCCTCCTTTCAGCTTTTTGTTTACACAGAAACACAAGAATAAGAAGAAGAAGAGTTTGGATTTGATATCCTGCTTTATCACTACCCAAAGGAGTCTCAAAGCAGCTAACATTCTCCTTTCCCTTTCTCCCCCACAACAAACACTCTGTGAGGTGAGTGGGGCTGAGAGACTTCAGAGAAGTGTGACTAGCCCAAGGTCACCCAGCAGCTGCATGTGAAGGAGCAGGGAATCAAGCCCCGTTCACCAGATTACGAGTCCACCGTTCTTAACCACTACACCACACTGGCTCTCAAGAGCCAGTCAATAGATCAATCTAGCTTAGTACTGTCAACAATGACTGGCAACGGCTCTTCAGAATTTCAGACAAGAGTCTCTCCCAAACCTACCTGGAAATGGTGGAAACTGAGCCTGGGACCTTCTGCATGTGAAGCAGTTGTTCCACCACTGAGTGAAAATCTTCCCCCAGATACAGGAAGCTGCCTTACACTGAACCAGACCATTGCTGTAGCCCAGCAACAGTTCTCCAAGATTTCAGTTTAGGGTTCTCTCCTAGTGATACCTGGAGGGATTGAACTTGGCACATTCTGTATCCAAAGCATGTGACCTACCACTTACCAATGCCAACACCAGCAGTCCCCCTGCCCCCATGTGCAGTACGTAGGCATGCATGGGAGTGAAAGCTGTTCAGGGGAGATAGTGAAAGAATGGAGAGGAAAGAGAGGAGAGGGGCAGCTGGATTGAGGGAGAAGACTAGGAGAAGCCAGGCTGCTACATGTTGTGTCTCTGTTACACACAGACACACCGAAAGCGGTTCTCCTTCCTTCCCACTCAGCTGCCTGCCACCTCAGGAGAAAGGGCCAGAACAGGCCATTGAAGGCAATGTGAAAGACTTAGTACAGTGGTACCTCGGGTTAAGAACTTAATTTGTTCCGGAGGTCCGTTCTTAACCTGAAATTGTTCTTAACCTGAAGCACCACTTTAGCTAATGGGGCCTCCGCTGCTGCTGCCGCGTGATTTCTGTTCTCATCCTGAAGCAAAGTTCTTAATCTGAGGCACTATTTCTGGGTTAGTGGAGTCTGTAACCTGAAGCGTATGTAACCCGAGGTACCACTGTATTTAAAAATAAATAAAGAAGTAAATGTGGAATAGAGAAGAATGGAAGTTGTTGAAGGAAAGAAGTGGACGTAAAAGGAGCAGGGAGGAGGGGGGAAAGAGGGACATTTTTTGAAGGAGGAAACGGGTGATAGTTACACATGAAAAGAGAAGGGGATAAGAAAAGAGCGGTATTTCAGGGAAAGGGGAAAGTAGAAAAGAAAATTCTTCATTCAAAACCTCTGCACTGACAAATTCTGCCTAAAATGGCATGGGCTCTGAACATCTGTTCAGAGCAGGTGAGCAGACTGTTGTTATATTCATGACCTGCTTGCAGGCTTTCCATAGGGATCTCTGTGACTACCATGAGGACAGGCTGGTGGACCAGGTGGGCCACTGGGCTATTTCAGCAAGCGCTTATGTTCTTAGGAATCGTATCAGCAGAAAACTATTGCTGATACACACCAATGAGTAACTGGCTCCACTCTGCACCAGCATTTTGTGACTGGTAGGCCTTAGTTCAGCTTTCTCAAGTGGGTCCTGGTTGCAGAAAGTCTGGCATGACACCCCTGGCCTAGATGATACCTGTGCAGCTGTCAGTATATAAGGAAAGGATAGACAGATAGATGCATCTAAGAATAAAACAAAAATGCATATCCAGCTTGTGAGACAGTGCTTCCATCCCCGGTGTCTCCAAGTATGGCTGGGAAAGGCCACTATCTGAAACCCCAAAGAGGCTTTAAGTTTCACTGAAGACAAGGGAGCTAAATGGACCAGTGGTAGCATCCTACGTTCTAATGGTTCTTAGAGACCTAAATTCAATACACAGCCAGTGTTTAAACCTTAATAGATCTAACTACTTGGAACTTTTTTTAAAAAATGGGATCATAGAGTTGGAATAGACCACAAGGGCCATCGAGTCCAACCCCCTGCCAAGCAGGAAACACCATCAGAGCACTCCTGACATATGGTTGTCAAGACTCTGCTTAAAGACCTCCAAAGAAGGAGACTCCACCACACTCCTTGGCAGCAAATTCCACTGTCGAACAGCTCTTACTGTCAGGAAGTTCTTCCTAATGTTTAGGTGGAATCTTATTTCTTGTAGTTTGGATCCATTGCTCTGTGTCCGCTTCTCTGGAGCAGCAGAAAACAACCTTTCTCCCTCCTCTATATGACATCCTTTTATATATTTGAACATGGCTATCATATCACCCCTTAACCTCCTCTTCTCCAGGCTAAACATGCCCAGCTCCCTTAGCCGTTCCTCATAAGGCATCGTTTCCAGGCCTTTGACCATTTTGGTTGCCCTCCTCTGGACACGTTCCAGTTTGTCAGTGTCCTTCTTGAACTGTGGTGCCCAGAACTGGACACAGTACTCCAGGTGAGGTCTGACCAGAGCAGAATACAGTGGCACTATTACTTCCCTTGATCTAGATGCTATACTCCTATTGATGCAGCCCAGAATTGCATTGGCTTTTTTAGCTGCCGCATCACACTGTTGGCTCATGTCAAGTTTGTGGTCAACCAAGACTCCTAGATCCTTTTCACATGTACTGCTCTCAAGCCAGGTGTCACCCATCTTGTATTTGTGCCTCTCATTTTTTTTGCCCAAGTGCAATACTTTACATTTCTCCCTGTTAAAGTTCATCTTGTTTGTTTTGGCCCAGTTCTCTAATCTGTCAAGGTCGTTTTGAAGTGTGATCCTGTCCTCTGGGGTGTTAGCCACCCCTCCCAGTTTGGTGTCATCTGCAAATTTGATCAGGATGCCCTTGAGTCCATCATCCAAGTCGTTGATAAAGATGTTGAATAAGACCGGGCCCAAGACAGAACCCTGTGGCACCCCACTAGTCACTCTTCTCCAGGATGAAGAGGAACCATTGATGAGCACCCTTTGGGTTCGGTCAGTCAGCCAGTTACAAATCCACTGAGTGGTAGCATAGTCAAGACCGCATTTTACCAGCTTCTTTACAAGAATATCATGGGGCACCTTGTCAAATGCCTTGCTGAAATCAAGGTAGGCTACATCCACTGCGTTCCCTTCATCTACCAGGCTTGTAATTCTGTCAAAAAACGAGATCAGGTTAGTCTGACATGACTTATTTTTCAGAAATCCATGCTGACTATTGGTGATCACAGCATTCCTTTCTAGGTGCTCACAGACTGTTTGCTTAATGATCTGCTCCAGAATCTTCCCTGGTATTGATGTCAGACTGACTGGGCGATAATTATTTGGGTCCTCTCTTTTAACCTTTTTGTAAATAGGGACAACATTTGCCCTCCTCCTGTCTGCCGGGACTCTGCCTGTTCTCCAGGAATTCTCAAAGATGACTGCCAGTGGTTCTGAGATCACATCTGCCAGTTCTTTTAATACTCTTGGATGCAGTTCATCTGGCCCTGGAGACTTGAATACATCTAAACTAGCCAAGTATTCTTGTACTATCTCCTTAGTTATTCTGGGCTGTGTTTCCTCTGCTGAATCATTTGCTCCAAATTCTTCAGGTCGGGCATTGTTTTCTTTATCGGAGAAGACTGAGGCAAAGAAGGCATTGAGGAGTTCAGCCCTTTCTGTGTCCCCTGTTGCATTTCACCATCTTCTTCTCTGAGTGTCCCCACTGTTTCTTTGTTCTTCCTTTTGCTACGGACATACCCATAAAAGCCTTTTTTGTTGCTTTTAACCTCTCTAGCAAGCCTGAGTTCATTCTGTGCTTTAGCTTTTCTGACTTTGTGTCTACATGTGTTGGCTATTTGTTTGAATTCCTCTTTGGTGGTTTCCACCCTTTTCCATTTTTTGTACACATCCTTTTTTAATCTTAACTCAGTAAAAAGTTCTTTAGATAGCCACCCTGGCTTCTTTAGGCACCTTCCATGTTTCCGTCTCATTGATATTGCCTGAAGTTGTGCTTTTACTATCTCCCTCTTAACAAACTCCCAGCCATCATGAACTCCCTTTCCTTTTAGTATTACTGTCCATGGGATCTCACCCAGCACTTCCCTAAGTTTTATGAAGTCGGCTTTCTTAAAGTCAAGAAATTGTGTCCTAGTATGCTTGGCTGCTCCTTTCCGCTGTGTAGTAAACTTCAGAAGAGCATGATCACTCGCGCCTAATGATCCTTCCACTTCTACCCCACTAACCAGGTCATCAACATTGGTTAGGACCAGATCTAAAATGGCTGTTCCTCTTGTTGCTTCTCCCACTTTCTGGACAATGAAGTTGTCTGCAAGGCCAGTGAGGAATCTGTTTGACCTTATGCTCTTGGCTGAGTTTTACATCCAACAAATATCCGGGTAATTGAAGTCCCCCATTACTACTATCTCCCTTCCTTTTGCATGCTTGGCCATCTGTTCCAGGAAGGCATCATCTATGTCCTCCGTTTAGCTTGGGGATCTATAGTAAACTCCCACAATGAGGTCACTGTTATTCTTCTCTTTATCAATATATCTTTCCAATAGCTTTGAAAATCTGGAGCAACTTATATGCCAAAATTCACTCTTCTCTGAAATGGAAATGTATTGCCACCAAAAGGCCTCCCATACTCTCCATGGTGCAAATTAACAGAAATTGTAGCAGCAGAATAGAGCCTACTGTACAAAAGACACATTTCTTTCCCATCATTTACATCATGCCCATCTTTCAGTACATTCAATCAAAGCTTTAGATTTTAAATTCAAGCAAGATTCAAGCAAATCAAATTAACAATGCAGATACTAAAATAACTCACTTTGTACAAATGCCCAACTTATTTGTTTTAACGAAAGAAATAATACTTAATTACATTTTGTTTTACTCTAATTAAAGATCACTCAGATACGACACTTTATTACATTTTCCAGAATTTTTTCCTTTTTTTAAGCAACTGAATGCTTGTGTCCCTCCATGTCAGTTTTATCTAACGTAAACAGCACTCTCGTTTTTCCAGACATTTTTGAAATGCTGCTTCTCCCTTGGCCCACAAGCAGTTAGAATAGGAATTACTAAGTCAAGCTGTCTACAGAGCTGGCACATTGGGAATGCTTTACAGTAGGGATCAGCAAAAGGATGTCTCTGGAGCCAAACAGACACATAGACTCCTTTCTGCTCAAATCTATCTTGCCTCTGGCTTAGCAACTCGTGTGTGTGTGTACTTGTCAACCCACAAGCTAGAATTTGGTGGGTAGAGAACTGTGTTCTGACAATGGGACTTGCCAGCATTCTGCTTTAGGAAGCGGGTTTGCATAGTGGCCCACAATCTTCTATAAACATAGCTGCTGGCATAGGAGCCAACTTCTAGAAGCAGAGTTTACTTTGCCCCCCCCTAAAATATTTGAGGGGGCTGCCTCTGCTCCCCCCCAGTTGATGGGCATTCCCATTCAAATTGTGTGGGTGTGTGTCACGTGTTGTGACTGATTATGTGGGGGCAGGGCTTACCTGCCCCGCCCCCCCATATTTAATTCAAGTTGTCACTTGAACAAGTGCTTGCCACTTTCTTCCAAATCTATTCATGAATAAAATTAATAGCATCTTTCTTTCTTTCTTTTTCTTTCTCTCTCTCTCTCTCTCTCTCTCTCTCTCTCTTTCTTTCTTTCTTTCTTCAAAAATGTCCGTAAACCTAAGCCTCCTTGAGTCAGCAATGCAAAAATAAGCTATTAGAGTGAAATAACTTTAAGTATTTTTTATGAAAATGACCTGTCCCTCTGCCCTCTTGCCGCACTCTTACTTTTCATCTGCATTTTCTCCCACAAACGCTATGTAGGTCCAGGAGACCTCTGATGAAAATATATAACTGCATCAGCTTTATTATTATTATGCAATGCTATTAGGAAATGTACTATTGACTATGAATATGAGCAAAGGTTCCTGGGCTCCATTAATTTTGCAATCTTAACAAAGAAACAGATTCAGTCCCTAATAATGCTTAACACAAATCCTCTTACATGAAGCATATTTTGCTTTCATATTTAATTAATAACGGCAGTGACTTGGGGCACAGTGCCTTGGTTTGGTGAATAAAAAGTGCACAGAATATTATCTGAGAGACTTTTCTTTATATAAAAAAAGCTCAGTAATAAGCTTGGGGAAAGAAAATGGAATGATCCACAATGGAAAAGGCTAGTGTTAGATTCCATTGTAAAATTGAATATTTGATTTTTAAAAGCCTGCATTTTAAGGGGGGAAAAAGATTCCCCTTTTTCATTCTGTTGGATAAAATGTTATTTGTATATATTAATGGTCAGGACATATTAAAATTATTCATGAACTATTCATATTTCCCAGATAACCATTTCTTTATTTATAGGATCAGATCTCATTCTTTTTACCCGCTGCTTAGGCAAAGTTCTCAAGAGACTCTAAAAGTGTATTAATTGCTTAAGGCTTCCAGGATTAATATTGTGTAGCCTTGTATCAAGAACTGAACTTATTTTCAATTTGATATGACACATTATGGCACAGTCTGCTATCTTTAAGTCTTGATCATATCTTTAAGTTACTGTCTCTTGGTGGTTAGGATCCCAGTGTTTTGCTGAATCTACTTCATCCTGCACTGGATTAAATATGGAGAAATGGGACGGGGTGGAGGGTTGGGGTGGGGGGCTCCTGTTTTGAGGGACAGTCCTGTCAAGTTCTGCCCTGGGAGGCACATTTTAAAATTAAGGTTTGCAAGCCTATGCACATTAACTGACAGCAAATCCCATTGAACTCAATGTGACTTACTTCTCAGGAGACATGAGTAGGATGGCACTGTAAAAGTATTCCATAACTGCTAGGCAGTAAGTCAGCCAACACAGATAAGAGAGAAACAGAGAGATAAGGGCCTCTTTACTAGGGAAAGACGTATCTGTCCATTTTGGTTTCACTAGGTTTTTCCAGTCCAGCTCCCTACATTTCCGCATCACATTCTTTAAAAAAGTTCATGAAATTCCATGTGCATTTTAGTGTGATTTCCCCCTAATGTATGCAATTTTGCCCAACATATACATTTTTGCAAAGCAAGTTCTCCTGATAGAAAGCATTTCTGTATGTTGCTTTCACTAATATATGTATTGCTATGCATGCTTTACCCCACCACGCATTCTGGTACACATTACTTGGCTAGAGAACTGCATTGCCAAATTCAGAAATGTGTGGATCTCAAAAAATGGCTGTGTTTCAGTTTTCATTTAAAGGGGAACTCACCTTATTCGCACTTTCAGAAACAATATACTAACTGAAACACAGCCATTCTTTGAGATTCACACATTTCTGAATTTGGCAATGCAGTTTGCATGTTGTTTCTGAAAGTGCAAATAAGGCGAGTTCCCCTTTAAATGCAAACTGAATTCAGTTTGTACCTCATCACTTGTCTTCACACTCTACTTTTTTTTAGGTGCACACATCATATTTTATGGAACAGGTTATTTTTAATCACTAACCTAAACATGTAAAGTTATGAGCAGTGCAAAGAGAACCTAAAAACATGTGATCATATAGGAGCTTACTCATCAGAGTATCTCCCCGTGGAAGCATAGAACTGTAGAGTTGGAAGGGGCAATGAGCGTCATCTAGTCCAGCCCCTTGCAATGCAGGAATCTCAACTAAAGCAGAGTGTGTGCTCTGTGGCAAACTCAGCTTTGATGTTCAGCAATGTGTGGAAAGGCACATTGTCAACTTATAGATGCAAAATGGAATTTATGAAGCAGGAAAGACAAGGTAATGTGGTCTCTTAAAAAAAAAGTTATTCAGCAAGTGAAAGGCAAATTCAAAGAAAAATAAATCTTATTCACAAATGTGGGTGTAGCTCTACAAAAAGCATGAGCACCAAACAAGAAGCTAACAAGTTATATATACCGTATCTATATCTGCAACGTCCAGTTTTGAGATGCTTTATTTCTCCTTACTTTAATCTCTGCGCTCTCTGCCTAAGCGAGCGTTGCTGAGGTTATGTGACCAAGGCTATTTTTAGAGGTGTATGATGATCAAGCTTTACTAACTAGTACAAATTCCAGCTGCCGTAGAAGAGCAACTTCTTGCCTTGAAACTCGCCCTACAGCAAAAACTGCAATTCCCTAGAAGCCAGAGATCATGCTCACAGGCTGAGTCTATTAAAAAATGTCAAGGCTGAAATCTTTTTTATTTCCAGGCAATTAGAACATCAAGATTGTTACAGTACCTTCTGCTGTAATCTCTGTCATAATGGTGACGGCAAGGAACACTCTGGTGAAAAAGGTTAAGTTATACTGGCAGCTGAGAGGATGTGACCAGGGTCAGCGCTGACTTTTGCAGGAGACGGCAAATTGAAGGGTGGGAAGTCCTCTACAGTTCTGATTTTTCTTTGGGGGTCTTTTCTTCTTCTTTTTGAGCTATCTTCTTAGTGAAGCCCTCCCTCCCCACCTCCCAAGACACTAACCCCTTTCCCAAGGCAATGCTTGCAGCCCAGACTAAAGTATCAGCTCCTTACAAAAATAGCCGTGGCTCTCAGCAAATCTCTAGCGCGGCTTTTTTGGCATCCTAGTTCAGGGACCAACTCTTTCCTTGTTTTCTGTAAGTGTCCAGACCCAAATAAGACAGCAAAGCAGGTAAAAGCAGCAGCAGCAGCACAAAGGAATGGAAAAGAACTGTTTTAAGCCCCTGCAGCTTCTTAAATATTATTACAGTTCTTTTGAGGTCTGGGTCACAAAATATGAAATATAGACTTGACTGTAATCTTATCCAACCAAGCTCAAATGTATTCTTAGCACACTCATAGCACATTCTTTCCGGGCCTTATTTGGGTTGGGGAGGGTGCTATGAAGGCAGCCACAATGACTAAAGAAGAAAACAAACCTAGGTAAATTTCACCCTGTTAAATTGCCTGTGGACACTTAAAATCACCAAAGTACACCATTTTACCCTCTGCTGCTTCTTTTTTAGTTGTGGCTGTTGCATTGGTTCATAAGAAGAAGCCTGCTGGATCTGACCAAGAGTGCATCTATTCCAGCAACTTAATCCTTAAATCTGTGAGCCTGCATATTTAGAATGACAGTGTATAAGCTTCTAGTATGCATTTTAACAAGCGTTTGAGCAGTCAGAAAAATATTAAGCAGTGACTTCTTTGAGATTCAAGTGCACTTATGCCTAAGGTATTTTGTATTAAAAACATGGAGTTTCAAGGGTGTTAATAGATGCATACAACTCCTTATTAAAATACAGGCTGTCTAGTGTTCAGCTTTTAAGCTTACAAAAGGATCCCAGGTAGCTAATAAGAATTTGCAAAGGTATTGTCCCGATACTCTGGAGAGCCACTGTGGTGAATGACCAGGCTGCTCTCTATGGTCAAATGGGCTGATTCATTATATTGCAACTTTATATGAGTTTTGCAGAATTAGAAAACTTTAGCTGGATCCTCTATCACTATCTCCTTTCTGGCAAAGAAGTCGGAGGTGGCCCAATACGATTATTACCCCAGCTGCATAGTATCTGCTGCAGCACTAGGGTGGCCATGTGTCCTTATTTGGAGAGAACAGTCCTCTGTTTGAGGGGCTTTTAACATGCAGCCCTCAAATGTCCAATCCAAGTTCAGTGTAAAGATAAAGAACCCTACAAAGATAGGCTGGCAGGGGCCTTGAGTTGCCCATCAGCTGTAAGCACCTAGACAGTAGACTGACGAGGCATGCAGGTAACTTCGTCACAGTTATCTACTCTATGGGAAGATATTTCTATTTAAATAATAGCAATCATTTCCAAATTTGCACATATTGCATGTGTATTTTTGTGCAAATGTGCACCCTCTTTTCTGTCAATGCACTTTCTCTTTTTAATGTGGTATAAGTGGTTCTCCCATCTGGTGCAGCTTTTTCCTCCAGGCCATCAGGAACCCTGGGCCCTGGACCACACAAAAGAAGCCCATGCTCCAGCATCATCATCAGCATCATTATTATTACTACTACACGATCTCACATATCATAACATGCCGTATTTTTTCGCTCCATAAGACACACTTTTTTCCTTCTAAAAAGTAAGGGGAAATGTCTGTGTGTCTTATGGAGCTAATGTGTGGTCCCTGGAGCCGAATTGCCCGGGGGCAAAAAGCAGATCGTGCTCTTTTTTGTAGAAAGAGGGAAGGGAGTGTTGAAGCAAAGCCGCTGATCAGCAATCCATCGGGAGGGGAGATAAGGGACTCTAGAGATAAAGGAGGCTGCCGGGGGGAGGCAGTAAAGACAGCAAACTTCAAAGGAGAGGAGACGGGAAGATTAAAGCAATGAGGAGAGAAATTAGAAGAAAGGGAGGAGCAAAAAACTGCTCCAGCTAAGGAAAAGACACTAAGGCAAACAAGAGGGAAGGGGGTGTTGAAAAAAAGCCGCTGAGCAGCTGATCGACAAGGTATTGGGAGGGAGATAAGGGACGCTAGAGATAAAGGAGGCTGCCTGGGAGGGGGGAGGTAAAAGCACATGGTTCCTCAGGATTTTTGCACTGGGTCACCCCAAATTCACCGTCAGATCACATAGCATGTCCATGGCTACAGCCTGCATGAAAAAATCACACATCCACTGTTTCATGTGGCTGCAATGGCACAAAAACATGGTTACAAAGCAGGGATCCACATGGATTCTCAGGCTTTTTGCATTGGGCTACCCCAATCTCCCCGTCAAATCACATATCATGCCTGTGGCCACAGCATGAACCACAAAAATCATACATCCACTGTTTCATTCAGAATATATTTTTTTTCTTGTTTTCCTCCTCTAAAAACTAGGTGTGTCTTATGGTCAGGAGTGTCTTATGGAGCAAAAAATAAGGTCTTTCTCTCTGTATTTTATTTCATTTTTGTTAACTGCCTTGCTGAAGGGCGACACGTCAATCTTTAAAATAACTCATATACATAAATGAGAGTGCATCATCTGGAAACTGGGTTAACTTCTCAAATAATTCAGTAGTCCTGTAAGGACCAGCACCATTGCAGTCTCTGTTCAACTGGAATAACGTAAGTTGCAGCACATATCAGGGGCACCAGCAGAGAATGCCACCTGTTTCCCTGGCTGGAGCGTTGGAGTGCTGCTGCCGCTGCAGTGATAGAGCAGGCTTACAGCATCATTACCCTTGCAGGAAGATCATAGTGACATGCTCTGGCTGCTATGAGTTCTCTCTCTTCCATCCCCCCCGCCCACCTCTCTTCTGGCAGAGAGAGGACTCACGCACAGAAGAAGGCAGAGGGAAGGGGATCAGCTAGCTAAGAGCAAGAAACGGGCAAACACCCAGGAGTTTTTTTTTAAAGGCCATGCTATCCTTTCTCCCACCCCCAATCCCTGGCACTACCTGACTGCTTAATGGAACTCTGGGCAGGCATTCCCCTCACTGTAAAGGACCCTACTTCCTCTTTTAGCAGTGTAGCTTGCTGACCTTTCATGCTGTGCAGCCAACATTTTGAGTGACGGAGCCCCACGCAAAAATACATATTTAAATATGTATTTTAAATGTGCATTTAATTATGTATTTAAATTCTTATTTTAAGTACACAGTTAAATGAACACTCTGTTTCAAAATAAGAATCTAAAGACATTATTTTGATACATTAAAAACTGCTGAGAACTGATTTGCAACATCTGAAGAAGTGTGCACATTGGTAGATAGCTTAATTCCATGCTTTAGTCTAGGAGGTATGCATCAGGTCATTTGAGATATATATATATATATATATATATATATATATATATATATATATATATATGAGTTTCAGAAAACCAAATTCCTCAACCACCCTTAAATCAGATTAGGTTGGATCCTAGAGGGGGATGATTATATGGCTGGTGGAAGACAGCTAACAATTCAGTCCTAAAAATACAGTACTCCTGTAAATAGTTTGATAAAATAACATGCACAGAGTGCTGTGGTTATGCACATTCATGATCTGCTGCATTACACTAGCATCATGAACTGGTTCTGAGTGTTATGCTTGACAGCATCAGTAACAGAAGTAGCATCTTACTTTAAAACTAAATTCTTGCAAATCACAGATAAGGAATATTATTTAAATATCTGATGAAACCTTTCTACCAGTTGGGTCTCCTGGAGCAGGAACAGCTGATGGGAGGCTCAGGATCCCAAAGATATTCTGTCCACCACTGGAATCCTCATGTCCTGACAATCCTACACTTGTAGGTCACAGTATGGTACTGGAATTGAATTACGACTGACATACAGAATGCAGCCTGGGTGATGACAAACTCTGTTGCTATTGCCAGCACAGGCATTTCAACCCTTGGGTGAATTCTTAAGACCCCTGAAGATATGGACATTTTTAACCTTATTAAAACTAAGGATTACACTGCAACTTGGGTCTGAGACTTGTAAAAGTATTTGACTTTCAGGTGGGCTGTTGGGCTGACATAGTGTAAAATGAGTCACATACTTATCTTTAGTTTCCGAGATACAATTAATGCCTCCAGGATTCACCATCCCGTATTTGTATATTGCAAGTAGAACCATAAGTAAATGAAGCATGTGTGTGTGTGTGTGTGTGTGTGTGTAGGCAAGGCAATATCAGCTTCCCACCATTGTGGTATATCACCAGCCAAACATATATGACACTACACCACAATGTTGACGAAACAAGTTGCATTGGCCTCAGCCTGTGAGGCGCTGGGTGAAATTTCCACAGCTCTCACCACAGAGCTGAGGCAGTTTCACCCCAGTGCCTAGCAGGCTGGGACATGGAGTTATCTCATTTTAATCTCCACTAAAGATCTATTTACATTAGGTGGAGTTATTTGTGCAGTAATCTGATCATTTTTAAAGTGATCAGAGCTGATCATTTTTGCCACATCGGATTCTATAACCATTACCTGCTAATCACATTTCTGTAACTTCAAATTATACCACCATCCAAAGTTATATAGAACACAGGAATGATCTGGAACTTATGGTACCTGAACATTTAAATAAACATATACATATTTTCAGAGAAAATTTATGCTTTTAAGATAGACAGAACTACAAAATTCACAAGAGCAGGAAAGACAGACCTTTGTTATGGCCAACCAGTGTTCATTCACTGAAATATGACCGATCTCAGGATACACAGAACTGTTCCTCACAGCAGATATATGCCCACAGAGTGCATTGAAAGCATTGATAAAGATATTATTTTGCAAATATTAGTTGATTTGTATTTCAGTATATTATCGAAGTGTTATTGTAATATTGTAATTTTATATGCTTATATTTTGTTCACTTTCTTGAGTGGAATTGGTCCTGAAAGGTAGTTAATATGTATTTAAATTAAACTGAACTAATCCTGTAGATTCTGTGTTTATGGAGCAACACAGCCCTCTCTTTTAATCTACTGGGTGGCACCCAGAAATCAGCCTTCAATAGTCTGAAGGCAGAAGATGTGGTTTTGTTCTACTGAAACTAGGCAGGCCTGGCCCTGAAAGTGGCCTTGGACCCATCTGCATCCCTCTGGCGAAAGAGCAGGATTTAAGTGGTGAGGGAATCTGTTAAAGTCATTTTGTTTCAGAAATAGATGCAGGTGACAATGTGAGGTGCTCAAGGTCAAAGCTGAAATTGCCAAAGTCAAGAGTCCACTCTCACTTTTGTATTGAAAACCCTGAATGGAGAGCCTATTTTATTTGGCAAGTTGTGGTCTTTGCAGAGTGTGAATGGGAGTCGTGAATTAGCAGATCCTCAGCGTCTCAAGGCAGCTGCAGCTGTTCTGAAGGAGGACAGTGAATAAAGGGCATTTTAAGAGAGGAAGAGAGAGAGAAAGGAGGGGCTAGTTCCTTAATGGCCCTGTCATTCAGTTTGGCTTATGTATTAGTGTCCCTGAACAATATGTCACCACTTGTGATTGTCAATCAACATAAATTCTTGACCACACTCCAATACAGTCAGCTCTCTGATGCACTTGAGTATTTTATAATATTGTGGTCCAAAGAAACAAATCTTTCTTTTTCTGTTCCTCATGCCCATAAAATTCCAGTTGGAAGTGTGATACCAAGATTTCAGAAGGAAGCAAATAAAACCTTTAAAAAAAAACCAGCTTAATCTAGGAACACAGAAAACTAAAATTATGTAGTGTTCCAAGAGACAGGGTAGTTTAATACTATATCTTAGTTACAGTCACAGTAACCCTATTAAACAATAGCACTAAACTCCTATTAAGGTGTAAGGAAGAGCCAGGCTGTCCTATTCATCTGAACTTACAAAAATTATTAACATCCACACAAATGCAAAATACGGTAATGTAGACTATTGCCTCACAGTTGGCGCGCTATCTGCCTTGCTGGTGAGGACCAACTTGCATGTATAAGGAGCACTGATTCTACAAAAAAAACACAACACCCATCTGAAGCTCCTTA
Source organism: Podarcis bocagei (assembly GCF_964188305.1). Taxonomy (NCBI): domain Eukaryota; kingdom Metazoa; phylum Chordata; class Lepidosauria; order Squamata; family Lacertidae; genus Podarcis; species Podarcis bocagei. Next base: position 42,320,886 of record NC_138127.1, read on the forward strand.
ACTACGTATCAGATAACTGAAGCAAAACTAGTTCAAATTTTAACCAACATTCATCAATGTATTAAATTTTATTAGCATTCAGTTGTATCAATATTGTATCAATATTCAGTATGCAATAGGCATACTGAGATTAGACCCATTGAAATTTATGGACATGACTAACATAGTTTATTAATTTTGCTGTGTCTACTTTCAGTAAAATTTAATTGAATACAGCCCATAATCTTTGATTTCAGACAACCCAAACTGAAAATGTAAGAAATTCATTAAAAGATCCAACCCTATTTTAGTTAGGTTTAAAAATAAAAACAAACATTGTAGCAATATCAATACAAGAGAACAAAAGCTTCATAGTATCTCACAAATAAAGGCTGTATCATTATTGCGTAACAGAGAAACAATACTTTGAGCTCAGGGAAAAGTGCACAGGCAAGATTGTTTCAGAGTCGTTATGGTTGTGCTTTTTGTGACAATGTCTGGCCAGGTATTTGGAAAGTGTAGAGACATTTTTGAGACAAATATTTTCATTTCATTGCAGGTTAACTGCTACAAATGAGGATGTACCAAATGCACAAATATAATGCTTTCAGAGGACATCTGCACCCAAAACTAACTGGTGTTTTTATTCATGACTGTTTACAGTCGCTGTGTTTTCCCTCTCAACGTCTCCCTTCAATCCTGTTTTTACTGTTTTTGCTTTACTGTGCTGCCATTGGGGAGCTTGCCAGAAACCTTGACAATGACTCTATTATCCCTCCCCAACATGAACGGAACAAGAAACCCCGAGTCGTTGATATGACCATGTAGTCCAATACCACCTGGTGACTAAACTATATAACAACATTATCCACAAAACACAAGATCATCAAGCTAGGGATCACCTACTGAACATGAATTACAGTGGTACCTCGTGTTATGTACCGTCCCCCCTTATGAATGCTGCAGGTTACGTACTCTGCTAACCCGGAAGTAGATGCCCTCTGTTGTGACCTTTGCCCCGGGATGCAAGCGGAAGTCGCGCTCTGGCGACATGGCAGCAGTGGGAGGCGCCATTAGTGAAAGCGCACCTCATGTTACGAGCGGTTTCCTGTTGCGAACAGACCTCCGGAACGGATTAAGTACATAACGCGAGGTACCACTGCACCTCAATGCCATGCAACCAGACGGACTTACTACTATGACAACACCACCAAGGAAAAAACAAAGTCCCTTTGTGAAGGCCATGCTTCCAGTATAACAATGCTCTCACTGGCCAGGAGAAGTGTGGCAGAAATAGGGGACATGGAGGAAAGGAGAGCATCAGTAAAAGCTGTACCACTCCAGGCACTGCAGACATTTCATGTCCCACGATGCTGTGATAGCATTTATAACTGGGAAATCATTATAATCATTATATAATTATAACTGGTGATGCAGGGTAAAGAAATGGGAAAAGGAACTACCTTTTCATTCCTTTGGAAAACCATGCTTAGATAACATGCTTATGGAGAGAAATTAAACTATAATGATGGTTATGAAGTATTGCCATTCTCTCCTCTTTCCTCAAAGCCTTCATTTCTTTTCCTTCCTTGCTTTGCTCTCTTCTCTTTCTTCTTTATTGTTGTGTTTATTGTTTTCTTGTGTATGAGAAAATGAAAATAAAAACAATTATAACAAAATAACTGTTTCAAAAAATCTCAGCTAAGCACCAATTATAATCTCCACTGTTTATATATAGACTTTGAACAATTATTCAATTTTATTGACCAGCTAACCTATTCTTCCTTCACACCAACTTCCCTTCTCATTTATCAGAACTAGTTATTTTCCTTTACCCTTTGTTCTTTCTGGTTTACATGGGCTTTGAGCCTATTCATATGACATCATTCTCCTGTTACTATCTCCTGTTACTATTCAACTTGATTAAGTTGGAGCAAGGTGATTTTGCTAGGTCAATTTCCTATGGTGAGAATTTCATTAGAAAGTGCCCTCATGTGGTGAGCAGTAGTATTTAACACATTATCTTACAACATGAGGTCACAAATTGAGGGTTCTTTTGTTTTGCTTTTTGCTCTTTACTCGATATAATATTCTTAGATCTGTTGATTGTTATTCTTTATAAAGTGCATGTACTGCCTAAAGACACTTAGCACATGGGCACAGTAACAAAACAAAAAACGTATTGTCTTCTGCATATACTATATAATATTCAAACATTAAGTTTGATTGTGCTGTCTGATAATCACCATAAGGAATATTATTGCATATATGTTTGTACTACAAGCTGGAAGGACTAAGAGGAACCAAACTGTGAAAAGCATGGCCACCTCAATTGGGGAAATCCTTAAAAGGCAGGCTAGCACTACCTCCAGCAACTGGGGCATTTACATGGGTGTAAGATTCATGAAACTCAATGGGGCTCACTTCTCAGTAAACAATTTTACTGCACCTTCAAGAGCAAATGGAGGGATTTTTGTCAGGAAAATTGCCTGCCTGCCACAATTCTGATCATGAGAGGGGATTCCACTGCTATTTCTCAATAAACCAAGCCCAGGAAAGACTGTTTCAAGTAAAACAGCTATCACCCAAGGCAAAATTGTATATCCAATAGCAAATTCCCCAGCAGACACCTCTACTTTCTTTTAAATCAATACCAAAACATACAAATTGGAGAAGGCCTTGATCAGGCATACTCACATCTGAGTTTGCTAAATCCATGCAATTGCCTTTCAACCAAAGTGAAGCTGTACTAACAGGCACTTAGGTTAGGATGCCATCACAACCAGTACTAGCTACCTTGGCAGACACTTTGTTCAAATATAATTGCAGCTGGCATGCACAAACCTGCAGTGACTGCTGCAAGGACAAAGCTATAGCTTTGGTGGTGTGAGTTGATGTATAGCAAGTACATATGTGGTGAGGTATCCATCATTATCCATGGAATGCAATTCTACTAAATGCAAAGGTATCACTGTTTCCCTCCCCCATCTGTTAAACCTTTTGAAGCATTTCAGAGTCTTTATTTAAGTGTTTCCAGGCAGAGGGCCTTCTCGGTAGTCACACCCACTGGGTGGAACACCGTCCTATCAGATGTCAAAAAGATAAATAATTATACAACCTTCCGTAGACATCTGAAGGTGGCCCTGTACCAGGACGCTTTTAATGTGTGATGTTCTGTTCTGTTGTTGTAGTTGTGTTTTTGTATACCCTGTTGGAAGCAGCCGACAGTGGCTGGGGCAAGCCAGTCAAATAGGCAGGGTACAAAAAGTAAATTAGTAGTAGCAGTAGGAACAGAAGTAGTAAAACCACCACTAAGTAAGACTGTTGCTCAACATCAGAATGACATGGAGAAAATTCATCTGCTGCTACTTCATAAAATATATTAAGCTGGAAGTGCATTTTAAGAATCCTAAATGCTTTGACAGATTTGTGAGAGGAAAAAACACCAAACTCATACAAACTACTTTTCAAGTTATTAATGTTGATGATTTCACTAGTAAAATGATTATATGTATAATTTTTGAATATATAAATAACCCAGTGATTTGAATGAACACTTTAGCTTTAAAAGAGCTTCTTTTTTTAAAAAAAGGCCTTTCAAATCAAGTAGGTTTTTTGTGTTTTTATAACACAGTGGAAAACGAAAATAAATTAGCACTAAGAAGCTGTTAGCTGTTATTCCCAACCAAGCCTACACAAGTTGCAATGCAATCAGTATTGCTGATGACAAACAACTATCTCTCACAAGCTATCTGAATCAGGAGAGGCAGTTCAAGTGCAGGAATGATACCTGGGAGATGGTAATGGGCTGGATGTGAGTCAATGAAATGAATCCAAAAATGGTGGTGGTGGTGGTATGTGTCGCGGGCTCTTTGGTCTGGAGAGTAAAAAGATGACTTGCTTTGGAAGGAGGAGCATTCCTTTGGAAAGATCAGGTTCACAGTTTAGGGGTACTCCTTGACACAGCACTGTTGCTCAAGGCCAAGGTGGCTTCAGTGGCTAAGAGAGCCTCTTTCTGACTCCAGCTAGTTCAATTACAGAGACAGAGACAGCTTGGCTACAGAACTCCATTCTCTGGTCACTTCAAGACCAGACTATTTGTAAGGCACTCCATGAGATGCTGCCCTTGTGCATAGTTTGGAAGTGGCAACTAGTACAGAATGCATTGGCCAGGGTCCTGGTGGGCACATACCATATTGGCCTGAATATAAGCCTCACTTTTTTTACCAAATTCTGACCATGAAAAGTTAAAGTGCAGCTTAAATTTGCAACATTACAAAAATTAGCTTTTGCGATATCGCTGCTGAAACAGATATACAGTAAATCGAGATGGGTGTTAGTGCCTGTGAAATTTTAAAGGAGCGGCTTGTATTCAGGTGCGGCTTATATTCGGGCCAATACGGTACTATTCCAGTTCTTCAAAATATGCACAGGTTGCTTGTATGTTTCCTAGCCCAATTTAAGGGGCTTCCATTGATGTACAAAGCCCTAAACAACTTGGCACCCAAATATCTGAAGAAAATCCCATATAGACCCGCCCAAATATTGAGATCTGTAGGTATTTCTGCTGCCCTGTGAAGTTCATGGAGTGGTAGTGCATGAGACTGCCTTTCCTGTGGTGTCCCCCAGGGTGTGGAGAAAAGGAAGTCTCAGCTTCACATTCCACAAATGAAGTTTGATGCACATCCAACTGATACTAAATGGTTTAAGTCTCCAAATTACACCTAAGTAGTGAAGCTGTGGAAATATTCTAACTTGGGTCTTCTGGAAGTAGGCCTCTCGATCTCCCTGATAGCCCAACGCTATAGCATACATAGAATCAAACGAAGTCTGTGTTTTCCTGCATAGCACGGAAGCCATTCCTGGTTTTCAAAGAGAATAGATCCTGAGCAAATTTCAGCAAGTCCAGGACACTTTGGTCTAGAGCAGTGTTTCCCAACCACTGTTCCGCGGCACACTAGTGTGCCGCGAGATGTTGCCTGGTGTGCCGCGAGATGTTGCCTGGAGGGAGGCGGGCGAGTCGGGCGGCGAGAGGCGGGGCGGCGGCGGCGAGGAGAGGCCGCCCAGCGCGGGGCTCTCGCTGTCTGCCTGCCTGGCTGCCTGCGAGCTCGGCGGGCAGCGCCTCCATCCGCAGCGCCCGCCTCGCGGCTCTCATTCCCTGCCCCTGCCAAAGCTCACCCAGCCAAGCCGCGCTCTCCTTCCTGCCTCGCTTTGCTGCCTCCTCCCCCCCCACCCCCAAAGCTTGGAGGTTCCCCGGCAAGGGGGAGGGAAAAAAATTGAAACTTACACTTTCGTGCGTCCCTCCTGGCATGACGCTGCGCGCTGACGTCACGGGGCTGTAATGGTGGTGTGCCTCGAGATTTTTTTCATCAAACAAGTGTGCCTTTGCCCAAAAAAGGTTGGGAAACACTGGTCTAGAGAACACCTCTAGAGATGTTTTTTGGATGCATGTTTGCTCAATGTGTCTTGTTTCCTCAGGATTTCATAGAATGTTTGATTTATTTGTTTAAACTATAAAGCTTAATGAGGAAAATGAGAAAGATCATTTGGAGAGGTTTGTTTTTTGTCTGTACCTGTGGAATGCCCTGCAGCAGTTCCATTCTTCTGGCAAAGCAAAAGTGGTCTGAGCTACAAATGCAGCAGAAAAATGTAGGAATGAGCTCGTAAAGGTCCAAAGTGGTAGAATGGACTATACCATGTCAAACTGCAAGTGGTAGAATCATGTTTATTAATGTCCTTTAAAAAAAAAGTCCTAAAAGTGAAAATGAAGACAGTAAGGAGCAAGCTGGGATAGCACCTTTATCTTGCTGTGCTAGAGTTTTACTTGCATGCACATTTTAAAATTACCCCCTTACCTAGAGTCCATTTTGAAATAGCCTTTTCTAACACCTCAGGGTTTTTCCATTTATTCTGCTGCTTGCGTGGATAGACTAAGTCAGTGTCCAAACACCAGATAAAAATGATAAGAGCTCCAAAGTTAAAGTCTTCACTTGTTTTGGACCACAAATGCAGAAATCTTAAGTACTCTGTTCTTAGTATACCATGAATTGTCTCAAACTAGCTAAGGTTATAAAACAAGACTGAATAAAATACTTGAATGAAAAGCACGTATGCTCTTCAGATAAAAGATGAGACTCTAGAATAGTGGAATGAGAATTAGTTATTTGCATCTCTTTCCCGTCATTACTGACCTTGATTTTTAAATTAAAACCACAGTATGTCTTCTGATTAGATCTGTAGATGGTCCAACTACAAATTGCAGGAAAATTGAGTTTAGTTGAAGACTCCTTAGGAGAATCCAGCTCTCTTCTGCCAAAAAAATGCTATTGCGCTTTGCCACTCGGATATTTTGTCTGCAGCTGCCCAAAGTGCAATTATTTCTTTGTGCATACTCAGGCTGCTTTGTTGGCTTTGCCACTGCAATCAGGGCAATAGGAGAGCACATACCAGCCAAGCAACAAGGGACTTGCCCTTGATGTGGATCCATGGCAGTTGACCTAGCTGCTGGTGTCTGTACCTGCAAGAGGCAGAAATTAGCTGGCATTCACTTCCCAGCAATATTGATCTAAGTATCCCCCATGCCCTCTGGGAAACCCTTTGCTCCTTGAAGTAAGACTGGGCTCCAACTGAGGAGCACAAGCATTAACAACTCTTTGTGTATTGTGCTTTTGGTTTCTGTTTCAGACAACTGTTTGTGTATTATGCTTTCAGACTCACCTCTGCACTGAAAATCAATGACCGGGTACAAAGAACATCAGGCTGATACACTGAATGCCAACAGGGTTCTGAATGGCAGTCAGGGATGGCATGACATAAATAAAGAGCAAATTTTTATAAGCACCACTCATCCAAGGCTGCAAGACAAATCTTGTGCATCTTTGTGGGGCCCTGCAATTTAGCTACTTCATCATCAGATTCCTCTAGGGCAAGTTTGCCTGTCGTACATTTAAAAAATCAGGCCCATGTAGTCCAGTTTGAGGAATGAGTTCAAAATCTTCCCCATAACTTGTAATATCCAGAATTTCTTTTTTAAAACTCCTCTTTGTTTGCTAGTGGGGGCGGGGGGAGGTCTGTAATTGCCTTTTTGTAATTCAAAGGAAGCTCAAAGTTCCCTTATCCCAAGGCTTTCTAAAGAAATCTATTTTTAAATAGCAGTGGATCACCTCTCTTTCCAACTTCAGAAAGACCTACCAGCCTCAGATTTAATCTTTTTTCTCGTTGTCTTCCAGAGCTACATATTCTTGTGAACTTTAACAGCAAAAGATTGATTCCAGAGAGTCTGACCTTATTCTGCATTATATCTACAATATCACCAAATAAGCTCTCATGCTCAAAATGTTTTGGGACATTTCATATACACTAGTTGTTGGCATTTGTTTGTAATTAGTGCATTAAAAAAAAAAAAACACCTTAAAGGCAGTCAGTAGAGACTAACTGGGTGGAACCTAGACTGGGTGGGGTGCCTAGGAGGTCACAAATGGGCAGCATCCAGGAGGTCCCCATACTCCTTTCTTGAAAAAAAGTAGACAAAAAGTAGCATAGCATCAGCTTCCAGCCAGAAATTCTGGGATTAGTAGTCTCAGCCCTAGTCCCTGGTAGAAACAAAGAATGCTCTACTGGGATCCTGGGAGAGCTCTCTGCAACCTCCACCACTGCCTGTACCTTCCCAGATATGCTCTTGGGTTGGGGAAAAGAGGGAGAGGACTTGCAGGATCCAGGTGAACCAAGGAGAGAGAGAGAGAGAGAGAGAGAGAGAGAGAGAGAGAGAGAGAGAGAGAGAGAGAGAGAACTTCATAGACTATCTAGCATCAACAATGTACTTCCCATGCATTTCAAGCCCCCAGGAGACTCAGAGTAAGAGAAAGATGGCCATGCTGGCTGAGCAGAGACCCTAGATTTCTCTGCCACAGCCATCTTCCTCTCTGTGTTTTTAAATGCTGTCTCCAGCTCCTCAAGAAAAGGCCACAAAGGAAGGCAATGCTTTCCCTATGCAAGCAAGTGTCCCCTTTCTCACAACCCATCGTGTCACAAGAAGAAAGATTGGCTGCTTCATGGCTGCCATTTCTCTCACCCACCCTAGTTTTACAATAAAAGCAAAGGGCTTTACAAGAAAGAGCCTTCTTGCCTCCTCAGTGAATAGTTGTCCTCCTGAGCGATGCCTTGTGGTCAAAAAAGAAAAATGGAAGCTAATCTCTCTCTTTCTCTCACTACTACAAGCATATGAGATTAAAATGGGCTCGCATACTATGTGTCTTTCTCCACACATACAGTTTTGACAGAGAAATGAAGTAAATAATTTTACCACATCCTGGGCTGCAGGTGAATTGTGTATATCCTAAACACTTCTATTCAATTGCAGTTTTCTTTAAAAAACAAATCTAGAGTTATAAGCTTTGCTGTTGCTGCTGTTGTTCTAAGTAATTAGCACTCATAATTGTCAAAATAACCCTCAATTGCCCAAAAGCAAATAAGGCAATTCTGAAATGATCATTCTCATATGTTGTTATTGTAAGCCTTCCAGAGAGCTTTGCTACTGAGTGGCATATAAATGCTGTTAATAGCAAAAGCAAACACACCAATATTTCCCAAGTTCAATTTACCGTTTTGAAGAACTGTTACGGAATGTTTAACATTTAGGCTCAGCCCAGCAGTTTGTAATCTTAAATGGTAAAAGGGGGCTTGTTACATGATGGAACATCTTGCACAGCAGCCATCAATACTATAACATTCTGTAGTCTGCATATGTAGCTATGTTTGGACATTGGGGGGAAAGGGTGTGTGTGCATGAAAACAGCTCATGACACATTTCTTGGATAGCTCAATTCCAAATTATTCCAGCCTGATTCTTCAGTTTCATTTATGAGGCTGAACTTCCTCCTTTGCAGTATGCAGAGTTTTTGCATACTAATTAGACTGCATCCCACCAAAGGGCCCTATTAACCTACTCATGCTGCATTCTAAAGTAAATTGCTTTTAAACTCGTCTTTGCTGTAGATAACAAATGATGATAGCTAGGGGTGTGCTATAGTGACCCCTTTCTTTCCAGATTCCTTCATTTCAGCTCTATGTTTTAAGATATCCACAGAAAACCTATCAATGTCTTGGTTATCCTCGCTTTCTTGAACAACATCTACACATGTAACAATCCTTGTTATTTTGTAATCACAAAATATCAATTGCAAACAAATATATATTATAGCATAGGGGTGCAAAAACCATGGCTCTCCAACTCTAATTAGCCCCAGTCAGCATGGCCAATGGTCCAGGGGGATGATGGGAGCTGCAGCCATGTTCCAGCAAGTGGCCAGCCATGCATGTCAGCATTTTACTTGCGAAAATGCACGCACACTATCACAATTGTTCACACCATGGTTAGATAATGTTCAGTTAGTACTGAATATATCAGTTACCCTGCAACTTTGAAGTGAGTCTGAAGCCACTTCACTGCAGTGATGAAAAGGGGCTTTCTAGAAAAAAAATGCCAAGGTGAGAACAAAGCTTTTGATTTTCACCACTGCTCTTTGCAGCCTCTGAAGATAATTATTTAACCTTGTATTAATCAGCACTGTATTTCCAACTGCACCTCTTTTCCCCGCCTTCTGTGACCAGCATGCATGTGAGGGTTTGTTGTTTTTTGTAATAAATTTCATCCAGGTTTTCAGTATTGCAATACAATACAAAAAAGGAAAACAGATATAATTTAAAACAAAACACACAAATAGCAGGCAGAGGCAACTGACTCGTCTGGATGATATATATAGTGTTACGAGTTTGTGGGTGCTAGACAGCCTACATTCCTGGAACCAGTACATGTTAGAATTTAATTAAGGCTCAGGGTGTTAAAACGCTGGGTGCAAGATCCATGTGTATTAAGTTGGGTACTAGACACTTATTGTCCTGGAATCACCAGCTAATTAATCCAGGTTAAGGTTCCTGCATGAGGCAATAGCCTGGGGAATGAGCTATTAAGACTAAAAAGGTAAAGGTAAAGGACCCCTGAAAGTTAAGTCCAGTCGCAGATGACTTGGGTTGCAGCGCTCATCTTGCTTTATAGGCCAAGGGAGCCAGCGTTTGTCCCCAGACAGTTTTTCTGGGTCATGTGGCCAGCATGACTAAGCCACTTCTGGAGCAACAGAACACTGAAACCAGAGCAGCGCATGGAAACACAGTTTACCTTCCTGCCAGAGTGGTACCTATTTATCTACTTGCACTTTTTGGCATGCTTTCAAACTGCTAAGGTTGGCATAAGCTGGGACCGAGCAACGGGAGCTCACACCCCATTGTGGGGATTTGAACCGCCGACCTTCTGATCGGCAAGCCCAAGAGGCTCAGTGGTTTAGACCACAGCGCCACCCACGTCCTGCACCACTTGCATCCTTAAGACTAAAAAGGATCAAATGAACTCTGTGTGAGACAGTAAATGGGAGGGGGCCCTCCCTCAACTCAGTTACAAGATAAAGCCAGAATTTAGAGCTTAGAGTTAGGAGTTATGTGACCAGGAGAAGAAAAGTAGCAGGCAGAGCACAATGACTAATGGCTGCTTAAATCTAGGGCTGCACATATGGAAGCGGTAAGGTCCTCTTGGATTGTTGATGCTGTGAACCTCCATTGTAGGCTCAGGTTGTAGATATGTATAAATAAACCATATATCATGAAGACACCAAAGTCTCCGCTGTGCCCCATTTCCAAAAAAACAAAAACCCATGACCCCTGGGTAACCCCTGGAACCTTGCACCACTGTGAGAACTGGGGTGGCATGCAGCAATATCACTGAATAGAAATGAGAGGGTGCAAATGTGAAGGAAGAAGTCAAAGTGCAGTAAGTCTTTTCTGTCTTGCAGAGCAACCCATTCAGAAAAAACTCCCCCACCCAGCCTGGACTCCTGGAAGAAACAGCAATAACTTTTCAAAGAAAATACTGTGTGGGTCATTGAAAATATGTGAGTAAAATGATTCCCCGGCCATTTATATTTAAGTTGCCCATCACTAGATTTTCATTCAGCTTCTAAAAGAACAACCCCCTGTAACAGAGTTTATTTTTATGACTAATAAGGAAGCAGGAATTGGATTTTTTTTTTATTTGAACGATCTCTTGCTTTTTACCAGTTGACCATGATAACTTGAGATATTTTCAGCTTCCAAGCAGCAAAAAATGTATTTGCTATGTTTTCAGTGCAAACTGTAATTTGGTGCAAGTGTTTAGAATTCTGTTATAAGCTGCAGCCCATCTCACAGATCTGCAGTTCCTGAGTTACCCTGGTGAGAATGAATGACTGTTAAACAAGTTAAGTAGAAATCTGTGATGTAAATATGACCTAACGCTTCCAATCTTTGTTGCAAAATCAACTTATATAAAAGCTAATGGAAAAGGAAAGCAGCAAACGAAAGTAATTACAGGTCCCTTTTCCAGCACCGTAGCTTTGCACTGGGTTACGCACACAATTTTGCATTTCAGGGCTCAGTGTGAAATTAGGAACAAACTCAGCGCTATAGCCAGTTTCCAGGAGATAACATGCAGTTGCCAATCTTGTTAAGCAAATCCTTCATATCTAGAACAGCAGCTATAAATAGCTTTTGACTATTAGTCATACGTTTCCATATAGATTCCCTTTAGAGTTTATATTATTCCAGCTCTATACATTATCTACATTAAAGTTATGGATTTTGCCGTCACCAAAAGATGATATGTAGTAACCACTATTTCAGGAAACCTTCCTGCAAAGTCTGATATGAATCAGGACTAATAGTAGTTCAGCCTCCAAATCTGGTTTTCAGTGCTGGGAATCGCCTCTTGAACACATGCATTTCAGCAAAATAGTACCCATAATCATGTAAAAACAGCTTTTCAATAGCACCAAGCTAACAATACGCATCCCTTGCATTCCCAGAAGTGGCAAGCCTTTCTTTTTTTATTCATTCAAATAGTATTCACATTCGAATGTATTAAGTAAAACGATTAATAAACATTACAGAGTGCATCACAAGTCAGTCCTAATAGCTTGGTTTTAGGTCCAGAATATATGATGGGGAAGTATCCAGAATCTTCCCGTATGTTTGCCAGTGGAATCAAGGCATTTGTCCTGAATTCCAAACTCCAAAACAAGTGACAGGCCTTCATCAAATTTCTAGACAATAAACCTGGGTCCACCAAACCTTCTAGGATGAAACTAAGTGGTTCCTCCCAGCTCTTCCTCCAGCTCTTGGACCACAGTACTCCTAGTTTAGTCTCAAATTGCCCTGAAGCTAGTAGAATAATTAACTGATGATACAAAGTTATTTTATATCACAGCTTGATCCTTTAGGCAACTGAACAAGCTATTTTACACTGTGTGAAATGCAAAGTCATGACACCTCTGACTGCTTTGTCAAAGCAGCCAAGTTAGTGTTGTCAAAAGATACAGATTCAGTATAGAAGGCTTGTGCAAAACCACTGGATATACCAAGTGATAGCTAGGAGGAAATATAAAAAGAAGTGGGAGGTTTGGGACTAGCTCTCCTAGGTATAATGCTTAACAAACTTTTTAATTATGTCCTTTTGGAGCAACACCTTGGTTTAAAATGTGCTGACAAATTCAACACTATGGGAAAACAAAAGTTGTGAAACACTATTTCCCATTTCCCCAATTCAAAAGTATGCCACATGTCACGGCTAAAATGGCCGCTGTTTCTTTAATGCGAATAAAGCTGGGTCAGCATGACTCAGCGGCTTGCAGCAGGCTGTATATATAAGTGAGAAATGTTAGTTTGGGCTGTGGCTGGTGTTTGGGTTGGTTGGTGCTGGTGTGGATAGTTATTCAGTCGTGTTTTGCACAAAGACTTTTAATAAAACTCTGCAAGGATATTCCCGTGGACTCTTTTTGTGCCGACAAGGAGACTGAGAAGATAAAGGGAGGTCAGAACCCTTTCCTTCTTTTTTTTTGCTTTTTACAAACACTGACAGGTTATGGGCCCAGTGTTTCTGAGCATGTGCAGAGTGCAAAACGACTAACAGCATTTCAGCAAGGAGCTTGTGAGTCCTGGTGGTGGATGGAGCCAGTGGCTGTGCGTTGGAGCAGTTGGTGACAAGCTGTAACTGTCTGCAGTGACGCTGGAGCGGCTAGGATCTGAGGATCAGGAAAGCACTCAGCGTCGGCTACTGAAACAGTTTGAACTGCTAGAGGACCACAGTAGGCGACTCACAGAGCGGCTACACCAGTTGCAGAGCCAGGCGGGACCTGAGGGTCAACAGAGGCAGCAGCTAGAAGCCGGTGAGTGCCAGCCAGGACCATCCAGTTGGACTCTAAAGAGAGAGTCAGGAGAGATTGCTGGAGACCCCACAGAAGGGGCTCAGCAAGCACCAGCAGAGATGGCAGATTTCCAGTCTTCCCAAGTTGTAAATATTGGGGGAGGCATCCCTTTTGAACTTCTCTCAGAAAGCAACTGGCTGAGTTGGTCAATTAAAATGCAGCAGTTGTTAAGGAGAGATGGACTATGGGACTGTGTTGAAACTGAGGTTTTGAGACGGGACCCTGCTGAGAAAAAATGGCTAGATGAAAGGGCCCGTGCCCAAATTATGCTGTGTTTGAGCAACTCTCAGTTATTGCATGTAGCAAATGCCAGCACAGCGTTTGAGTGCTGGAATTTATTAAGGGCAATGCATGTCAGAGAAACTGCTGGAACTATAATTTCTCTGACCAGAAGGCTGTTCAGGACTGTTATGAAGGAAGGTGAGAGTTTGGCAACTCATCTTCAAACGCTGAAATCTCTGTTTCTTCAACTACAGCAGAGAGGTAAGCGTTATGATGAGACTGACCAAACCTACATTATCCTTTCAAGTTTGCCTGAAAGCTGGTTGCCTGTGATTAACAGCATGGAGAGTATGCGTCCCCGAGATCTGACCCTTGAGTATGTGGTTGGCAGATTGACCGAAGAAGCAGAAAGAAGGTCAGATAGACAGGCTGAACTCCAAGAGCGGAGGAGTTACAGCAAAGGGGGCCAGCAGCAGAATCTGCCAATGGAGCAAAGCCAAGGTTTGGACTTGGCCATGGCGGTGAGGAGATGCTATAGATGCAACCAACCTGGGCATCTCCAACGTCAATGCAGGGCAAGACTTCCAGGAGACGACGTGGAGCAGAGACAGCAATCGACGCAGAAACGTAAGCAGAAGGGGTTCTCTTCAGAGAAGAAGAACACGCGTTCTGCTCAGTTTGTGTCTGCGTTTTCTCGAGAGGAGAGAAAGATACCTCGAGGAACATGGTTGCTGGACTCTGGCAGCAGCAGGATTATCTGCAATAGTCGGGAGGACTTTAAGACCCTGGAGAAGCCAGCTGATGGAAAAGACTCAATTTATCTTGCTGATGGTCGTAGAAGCAAGATTGATGGCCAGGGAACATGTTTCCTGCAGTGCTTGAACGCTACTCTACCAGAGACTCTGTTTGTCAGCAGTTTGGACTATTGTTTACTGTCTGTAAGCTGTTTGATTAATGCAGGGTATAGTGTTAAGTTCACGCAGGATGGATGTCTGATAAAGAATGGAACTCAGGTATGTGGCCATGCAAAGTTGGAAAATGGGTTATATGTAATGCAGGACAAGCCAGTTAAAGCAGCCCAAGTGGTTCAGGATAATTTGCCAGTTCATAAGGGGTGTGTACATCAACTGCACAGAAAACTGGGTCACGCCAATTTCCGTGTGCTTTCAGAAATGCAAAAGGTGTGCAAGAACCTAAAAGTAAATAGCTGTAACTGTTTCCTAGATTGCAATGTATGTAAAATGGCCAAATCTAAGAGGAAGCCTGTGGCTTCTAAAAGTGACAGAGTATCTAAAGAGGTTTTAGAACTTGTCCATTGTGACGTGATAGGCCCTTTTCCACAGAAGACTGAAGGGGGCGCCAGATATGCTTTTCTGGTAATAGATGACAAATCACGTTTTAGTTGGCTGTTTTTGTTAAAGCAGAAATCTGAGTGTTTCCCCACATTCAGAGAATGGGTTGCCCAAGCTGAAAAGCTCTTCGCTCGGCCTGTTGTGCAGCTGCAAACAGATAGGGGCGGAGAATTTCTGAACAAACAATTTGGGGCATGGTTGCGACGTAAGGGGATCACTCACCGTTTGACTAACCCTTATAGCCCTGCTGAAAATGGTCTGTGTGAAAGACGTGGGGCTGTGATACAGTCAGTAAAGGACTGCCTGCTAGTGGATGCAGGATTGGGCCACAACCATAGGCTGTGGGGCGAGGCTTTTTTGACTGCGAACTTTTTGATTAATAGAACCTGGTCTAGCTCTATAAAAGATATTCCATATCGTGTGTTGTTTGGGAAAGAACCAGAGTGGACAATGCTCCATAATTGGGGTTCTTGGGCACATGTAAACATTCCCAAAGCTCAGCGCCAGAAAGGGGAGAGTTATGATGAAGTGTTTTCTCCCACGGTAAAGAGTGAAACTTTTCGTTTAATGCTTTCCATTGCTGCTGTAAGACAACTAGCAGTGCACCATTTTGATGTTAATGCTGCATATCTGCATGCAAATTTAGACCATGAAGTGTTAATGAGACAACCCCCTGGGTTTGAAGAGGAGAATGGTGCAGTCTGGCGTTTGAGAAAGGCTGTTTACGGTCTCAAACAAAGTGGAAGGTGTTGGAACCAGTGTTTAAATGAAGCCCTTGTAAAACTTGGTTTTAAAAGGAGTGTGGCTGATCCATGCCTGTACACCAAGGGGACAGGCAACAAATATCTAATGCTCTTAGTCTTTGTCGATGATTTGCTTGTGGCAGGGAGTTCCACAGATGAGATCCAGAAGCTCACAAGTCAACTAGAAAAGAGGTTTAAGCTTAAAGCCTTAGGGCCTGTAAGCAATTACTTGGGAGTAGAAGTAAGGCAGGAAGCTGATGGAAGCTTCCTATTGAGCCAGAAAGAGAAAATTCTTCACTTAATAGAGCAGTTTGGCATGGAAAACTGCAAGCCAGTTCAGACTCCCATGACACCAGATTTCCCAAAGACAGTGTGTGATGATGAATTTGATCAGCCTGAGTTGTATCACTCAAAAATAGGATCACTGTTGTATTTAAGCCAGTGGTCAAGGCCAGACATTGCATGTGCTACAAATGTTCTGAGCCAACGTGTATCTAAACCCAGTACTGCCGATTGGTGTGCTTTGAAAAGGCTTATCAGATATCTAAAGGGGACATTAAATGTATGTTTAAAGATATCTAGTACACAAGATGAAAAACTAGAAGTATTTGTTGATGCGGACTGGGGAAGCTGTGTAGCTACTAGAAAATCTACAAGTGGAATGGTTATGATGTTTGCCAATTCCATAATTGGATGGAGGTCAAAGAACAAGGATTTGTTGCAACCTCATCCTGTGAGGCAGAATATGGGAGCCTATCGCTAGCATGCAACGAAATCATATGGTTTATACAGATACTAAAAGATCTAGATTGTAAAGTAGATTTGCCTATCCAAGTGTATGAAGATAGCCAATTGTGCATTGCATTAGCGGGCTCGGAAATAATGAAATCCGCATCAAAACATATTGCTATCCGTCATGCGAATGTGAGAGATTGTGTACAGAATGGGGTAATCAAACTGGAGTATTGTCAATCACAAGATAATATTGCTGATTTGTTTACCAAGCCTTTGCCAGCAACATGCCATAATGAATTGATGACAAAACTGGGTTTATGTATATAATGTATTGTTGTATTGTTGTAATGTATTGTTTCAGTTGGGGTTTTTCGCATTTAAGAAACAGAAGGGGTGTCACGGCTAAAATGGCCGCTGTTTCTTTAATGCGAATAAAGCTGGGTCAGCATGACTCAGCGGCTTGCAGCAGGCTGTATATATAAGTGAGAAATGTTAGTTTGGGCTGTGGCTGGTGTTTGGGTTGGTTGGTGCTGGTGTGGATAGTTATTCAGTCGTGTTTTGCACAAAGACTTTTAATAAAACTCTGCAAGGATATTCCCGTGGACTCTTTTTGTGCCGACAAGGAGACTGAGAAGATAAAGGGAGGTCAGAACCCTTTCCTTCTTTTTTTTTGCTTTTTACAAACACTGACACCACATCCCACTCCAAAGGGCCGAGAATGCTAAAGTTAAAACAGGCAACAAATTCTATTAATATCTAAGGGGGTGGGGAGAAATGAAGCAACACATAACAACACTGAAAGCCCAACAGACTACTTCCAGTCTACACAATTTGTGATCTGCCAAACAAAGTGTGGCTTACTCTGCACTATATACACAGGGCTTTTAAACCAGTTTTTAACAACAACAGACCCTCCTGACAAGCAAGTAGAATTTTACCTGGCCAGTCACAACTTTTGAAGGCTTGTATTACTCACGCAACCTCTGGGTTGTAAAGACTGCAGAGAGAATAAATGGGTGCACTCTTCCCTCCTTAGATCAAATCTATGCTGTCAGGTGCCATAAGAAAGCTGCAGAGATAGCGCAGGATAGGACGCACCCCGGAAATGATCTCTTTCAGCTTCTGCCTTCTGGAAGAAGGTATAGGGTTATAAAGACCAGGACTAGCCGCCTGAGAAACAGTTTCTACGCAAATGCAGTTCTGGTTCTAAACGCAGCATAAGGAGTCTCTATAGTATATTATATTTTAAAATGGCGTTTCAAAGTTTTTAGGGGGTTTTGAATGTCTTATGTAGATTTTCAATTTCATTGTTCTGTATGGGAGAATGACAATAAAGATATTGTATCATATCGTCCCCAAATTCACTTGGAGACACATTTGAAGGGGGGGAAATATGTTCCACAGAGAAATCCCATGGAGAGGGTTGGTGGTGTGCAACCCTTACAGCCTGGTTGAGTCAGAGGAAAGTTCCCATAATGCTTCATCAGCTCCCTGGGTCTTACCTTTATGTAGAAGTCCTCTTAGATCAGGCATCCCCGAACTCAGCCCTCCACCTGTTTTGGGACAACTCCCATCATCCCTGACCACTGGTCCTGTTAGCTAGGGATGATGGGAGTTGTAGTTCCAAAACAGCTGGGGCTCGAGTTTGGGGGTGCCTGTCTTAGATCTAGAGAGGAAAGCTCCTCTTTCAGCCCCAAAGAAATAAAAACAAACACCTGAAATACAAGCTAAAGAAATGC
Organism: Podarcis bocagei; assembly: GCF_964188305.1. Lineage (NCBI taxonomy): Eukaryota > Metazoa > Chordata > Lepidosauria > Squamata > Lacertidae > Podarcis > Podarcis bocagei. Next base: position 42,338,942 of record NC_138127.1, read on the forward strand.
CTTAATTTTCCAGTAGATTTGTATTCCCTCCCCCAGGTGGAGATCTTCCCAGTCATGAAAGAGGCAAGACCACTAATTAACGAGAGGCATGAGCTTTCCTTATGGGGCTCTTTAATCCCTTAGTTCTTCCTGCTTAAGGACTAACCATTTTCTAGCTATCCACACTGCTTCCCCCTTCCTTTTCTCCACACACACACACACACACACACACACACACACACACACCACTTTTTCCTCCTCCTCCTCCTCCTCCTTGCCCTCCTCCTTGGGAGGGGTTCTACTCTCTGTTAGCTACTCCCCCCCCCCAGCAGTGGTTCTTTCCTTGAAGTCCTTGCCCCTTCTTTAACACTTTCTGCTCCTGATTTGGGCAGCTCTGTGTGAACATAGCCACACATCTTTGAAAATTAAGGGCCTCTGCACAGAGCCCTCCAACATGCAGGTATATGAGAATTGAGGATTGCTCAGTGCAGTGCATAATCCAACAGAGTGGGCAGCAGTAAGATAGCAGTAAATCAGAAGCAAGAATGTGAGCAAGATAATGTGCTTTCCTGCTGTCCCCCCCAAAAAAAGAAAAATGCTTGTGGAAGTTTTGTTTTCATCTCCCAGCATCACCCTTTCAGCAGTGCCTAAGAGAAGGGGTTTCTTTTTTCCTAGAACAGTGTCACTGAGGGCATGGAAAGGGCTGACTGATGTTGCAGCAGAGCAGGGGTAAAAACCCTACAGTTGCTAAAACTGTATTTGCTATAGAGGAGCAGCTGATGTGCCCTTGATTGCCGCTGCCTGAATTCAGTGGGACTTATTTCTGTGTAGACATGGTTAGGATTGCACGGGAAGAGGAGGGGTGCAGGAAAATACCATGAATTAAATCCCTCCCCAGCACACTTGTACAGGTTCACAAGGGTTCTGAAAGGAGGGGAAAGAGATAAAACTGTGGACATATGGACAGTTCCCCTCTCCCACTTTCTCATCTAGAGGTGCTGGCTCTGCCTTCCTCATTATTATACTTGCTCCCCGAAACTTGTAGAGATGTAACAGCCCAAATAGAGGACACTCTTGTACTGGCAGAGACTCCTCGCAGATCTTTAAAGCATTTTCAGAGCTGTGAAATGTACAGGGAGCATCCCCCAATACAGAAGACTCCTCACTTCAGGCTGTTGAACTCCAAATTGTGGAGGTTCGGTAACACTGACAGCAAAGGGGAGCAGAACTAGCACACTTCTCATAGGCGCCGACTCCATGGGGCTTGAGGGGGCCCGAGCCCCCTCAAAAATTCGTTTGGGGGGGCTCAGCCCCCCCAATAATCTCGGGCGGCGGTGGGCGCGTCCGCGGCTTTTATAGGGCGCCCGGCGCGCACCAGCTCGATAACGGGCACCGGCGCGGCGGGGGGCGCCGGGCCGGGGGAGGGGGGCGGCCGGCCTGTCTCCTTGGCAACCCCATTGAGCAGCGCCGGCTCCCCCGGGAGGGCCATCCCCCCGCGCCGCCGATCGCCAACACCGCCGACGCTGTGGCTGCCCGAGCCCGAGCCCGAGCCCGAGCCCAACCCGGAGCCCGAGCCTGAGCCCGAGCCCAAGCCCGTCAGTCAGTCAGGAAGGAAGGAAGGAGAAATGAGGAGGGAGACGAGGGAGGAAAATTGCGCGCAGGGTGAAGAAAGGAGAAGGGCGAACGAGACGAGCTTCCAACCCAAAAAAGGGCTGGAAGACTGGGAGGATGCAGGATCGGGAAAGAAAGCGACGCCTTCCCCGCCCGCGACGTCGCCCGCTTGTCATTGGCAGCGCAGCGGGCGCCCAGAGGGGCTGGGCACCGGCGCAGGGCCGCTCCGCAGCCGCGGAGGACAGCTGCGCGGCTAGCAAGGTGTGCCGCGTAGAGCGCGGCCCTTGTGTGGCCCGGTGGCCAGGCAAGCTCGGGCGGGGACCCCCATGCGAATCTAAGACGAGAGAAGAGGGCAGAGCAAAGGGGGTCCCTTCCCCAACCTCCGGCTCTGAGACTTCCCTGCGCCCCAGAAAAGCGAAAGGATTTTCTCTCTTTTTTTATATATATAAATATTTTATTAAGTTTTCAAATACAAAGTTAGAAACATACACTGAAGAAAAAAGTAAAAGAACAAGAAAAAGAAAAAGAAGAAAAGAAAACCAACCATTCAACACATTTTTTATATAACTAACTGGACTTCCTCGCATCTCCCTTACCCTGCATTCTTTATAATAAAGATATCAGCAAATTATTACCTTGTTTCGTACCTTATTTTGTACTTTTCAAATACTATACCTCTAAATTTAACATACTTTTCATCAGTTACTTATATCTTAAATTAAACATAGTATTACCTTAGATTTTGACCTTTTCTTACTTAAAATATAATTTCCTGTTTCCCAAATCTAATTGCTGAAGCTATAGTTTTCGAATCGTGTAAATTTTTAACATTCATACAACTTATATTGTTTTTGTAAATAGTCCTTAAATTTTTTCCAGTCCTCTTCCGTTGTTTCTTCTCCCAAATCTCGGATTCTGCCAGTCATTTCAGCCAGTTCCATGTAGTCCATCAATTGCGTCTGCCACTCTTCCAGTGTGGGCAAATCTTGTGTCTTCCAATATTTTGCGATAAGTATTCTTGCTGCTGTAGTTGCATACATAAAGAAAGTTCTATCCTTCTTTAACACTTTCTGGCCAACAATGCCCAAGAGGAAGGCCTCTGGTTTCTTGGGAAAGGTATACTTAAATACCTTTTTTAACTCATTATAGATCATTTCCCAGAAGGTCTTCACTTTTGGACAAGTCCACCAGAGGTGAAAGAATGTCCCTTCAGCCTCCTTACATTTCCAACATTTATTATCAGACAGGTGATATATTTTTGCAAGCTTGACTGGGGTCATGTACCACCTATAAATCATTTTCATAATATTTTCCTTCAAGGCATTACATGCCGTGAATTTCATTCCGGTGGTCCATAACCTTTCCCAGTCCTCAAACATGATAAAATAGAACAATTCCTTCCTGTAGCACCTTAAAGACCAACTAAGTTAGTTCTTGGTATAAGCTTTCGTGTGCATGCACACAAAAGCTTATACCAAGAACTAACTTAGTTGGTCTTTAAGGTGCTACAGGAAGGAATTGTTCTACTTTGACTATGGCAGACCAACACGGCTACCTATCTGTAACTCAAACATGATGTTATACCCAATATCCTGAGCCCATTTTATCATGGCTGATTTGGAGAGCCAGTGTGGTGTAGTGGTTAAGAGCGGTAGTCACGTAATCTGGTGAACCGGGTTCGCGTCCCCGCTCCTCCACATGCAGCTGCTGGGTGACCTTGGGCTAGTCACACTTCTCTGAAGTCTCTCAGCCCCACTCACCTCACAGAGTGTTTGTTGTGGGGGAGGAAGGGAAAGGAGAATGTCAGCCGCTTTGAGACTCCTTCGGGTAGTGATAAAGCGGGATATCAAATCCAAACTCTTCTTCTTCTTCTTGACTGTCTCATCCTGAGTGATTTTCTCTTCAACCTGCCCTCCATCCTCTTGCAGAAAACTCTTTGCCTGCCCTGCCCGTATCTCGTTTTTGCTTTTTAATTCCACACACGCACCCTTCGGACTTCGTGGCAATCGGGCGCGCGGGTGCGTTTCCTAAGAGAGTGAGGACCCCCGCCTCCTCCCCACCTGCTCCCTCGCCAGCCAGCCAGCCGCGCGCCCTAGCCGGAGAGCCCCGGCCGTCCCCGTCGCGCAATCGGCTGGATCTCCCTTCAGCAGGCCGTGCTCACAACTCGGCCCAGGGACCCCCAGCAGCGGATCTCCGGCTCAGCTGAAGAATCCGGCAACAAGCCCCCTCCTCCCCAATCGCTCCGCCGAAATACGCTCCAAAACCCCCCAGATAGGCCGCCGGCCGCCAAGTCTAGTGGCGCCCTGAGCGAGGGTCTCTCCCCAACACCGCCACCTCGAACTGCGTTCTCCCGGCTACCTGAGCGAACCAGTGGCAGGACCCCGGTATGGGCCCCCCCAATATTTTTTATAAGTCGGCGCCCCTGACACTTCTGCCCAGATGCCTGCCCATGTGTTTCCTCTACAGTGTACGCTAAGGATGAAGGAGAAAATCCAGGTGAACCTACCTGATTTGCACTTTCCAAAACTACATGAGAACCCAAACATAAGCATCCTTTGACATTTCCATTTCTTTGAATTTTGCAATGCAGTTCTCCAGCCAAAGTAACATGTACAAAAATGTGTATACACACACACACACACACACACACACACACACAGAGAGAGAGAGAGAGAGAGAGAGAGAGAGAGTGTGCTAGGGTAAAGTGTGTTTAAAAATGCATATATTAGTGAAAATAAAATTAAAAATGCATTCTGTTAGGAGAAATTGCTTTGCAAAAATGTGTATATTCGGCAAAATTGCATACAAATGTGCATATATATATATATATATATATATATATATATATATATATATGCTTTCGTAGATTTTCACGGGTACAGGAATGTAGGTTTTGGTGTCTTCGGGTGTCTTCCCGTGTAAGAGTTGGGGTGTCTAGGCGACGTTTCGACGAGGTCTCACTCGTCATCTTCAGGCTGGTGCTTTCGGCTTCTTGTTACTAGAACAGAGCCTGAAAGAAGCCGAAAGCACCAGCCTGAAGATGAACAAGAAGCCGAAAGCACCAGCCTGAAGATGACGAGTGAGACCTCGTCGAAACGTCGCCTAGACACCCCAACTCTTACACGGGAAGACACCCGAAGACACCAAAACCTATATATATATATATATATATATATATATATATATATATATATATATGATAAATGTCTGGTGAATTTTCGTGATGACTTTTAAAAAATGCAAACTAATGTGGGAATGTGGAGAAATGAGCTTAAGATAGGGCATATGAGAAATTGAGGTAATCCAAAACTGACAGATTTACCCATCCCTACTCTATACTGAAAGGCAACGCCTGAAGCTGACTTAGGTTAGGAAAGAAAGTGTGCCACAGACACCAACAGGGGCTCATGGATCACTGTGGAAAGATATGGAGGACTGAAAGCCTAGGTAAATAGGCAATGCTTGATCAACTACTGATTATATAGTTGTATTTACTGTTGTGTTTTATTATTACTAAAATTAAAAATTGGTCATAGAAACTGAAGGGCCTTTGAATGGAGCCCTTTGCTCTCCCCCAATATATGAGAATCAAGTGAAATGTGTTCTTGGGCAGAAAAGCAGCAATTTCTGTAGTTGCCAGTGAATATCAAACAAGAGTTTGTGTGGTGTGCTACAGACTGTAAGCAACATAGAGGACTCAGATTAAAATTATAGACGTGGGCGGTTCAGTATGGATGCAATCTACCTCAAAGGGTTGTTGTGAGAACAAAGGAAATAAACATGCCAAGCGCTTTGTTTGTACACTGGAAAGTGCTAGAGAAATGATTTGCAATCATTTAGGCAAGCATGACTAAGCACTCAAGTGCCTCCATTCGGTGCTAATGGCTATTATGTGTGTACTTCCCCTGAGCCTTGGTTAACAATTAAAGTTATGTAGTTATTTATGAATCCTCAAGAGTTTAAGAAGTGGACACTTATGGGTTTAGAAGCAACACAAGAGTAAAGAGGGCTAAGAAATAATTATTTCAGCATATCAGTAATTACAAAATTGGCATTTCACTCTACAGGCACTGTGAAGGAAGGAAGGGGGGAAGCAATTACGAACGTCAAGACAGTTGTTGCTAGAAATAACATTGGAGAGAGGTTAATGAAGGAAATTTCTTAAACTGTAATGCAGGCAGATTGTTGTTGAGAGTGTACTTTTAGAAAACAGTAGGCGGTATCAGTGGAGAATGTGATAACAGGATAGCGGTGGGAATTCAATTTGGAAGGAGCTGCCGCATCCTCCATCTGCACCTCTATTAAAGAAAACCCATTTTAAGACTGTTGACAATGAGAAACTCATAGTTGTGAAATTCAAAAAATACATATGGGCAAGGGGTAGACATCCCATAGGTTGAACCACAAAGGATTTTTCTTCTTCCCATGACAGATGGCGAGAATATATGCATAGTTCGTCAACGATGGTGAATCCATACATATCACAAATCAGATCTAAAATAATGTTCTGACTCAAAATATTCAGAAGCATTTTGGTAATAAGAAGTATGTTTATTGTTTATGAAGTGAGCAATTAATTTTGCATTTTCTTGTGGCTACCAGATGTTCAGTTGCAGGATCTGAAGGAAGCTGTAGGGGCATGAATAAGGAAGAATGTCACAAACCTTTGCCTTGTTGGTTTCCAGGGTTTCGAAACTCCCTTAGCATTCATTATTTATTTGTATTTTTTCCTACATTCTCTGAGGGTAGAGGAGTAGAGTTGGGAAGAGAAGAAGGCAGAACATAAGAGTATCAAATGCTGGGGGGGGGGGGTGCCAGAGATTTTGACGCAAAGATCTAGACACACAAGTTGGAAACAACAAACATACAAGAAATGTTTTCTGCACACAATGCAGGATTTACTTTGAGGTGTAAAAACATGAGCCCTCAACATAGGATAACTGGTGGCCATTTCCTATACCAAAATTGATCCCTTGTAGAAGTGAATAACTACCTGCACATCACCCTGACAAATGGGCATATATGTTTCACTTCTACATGAGTGGCACACCGCCAACCATTGTGGTTTCCTGCTATGTGTACACACAATTAGACTCATTCTGCAGTTATCACACATATTGAGAACAAAGTTTCAATTCTTGGAGAAGACCAAAACACTAGCATTCCTAGCACTGCAAGCCCAGATCAACTTGAGCTAGGTTCTTGCAGGTTAGGTCTCAAACCCCTTGTTGCCAAGGTGGTGCTGGAGGAAGGCAAGTACCTGAATGAGATTGGAAGAATCATCTCACTACCTTGAATAACTGCTTCACCTCCTTCACTCTACTGGAGCAATGGTCTGCCAGATTGCATATGGTTTAAGCATTGCCCTTCTCCACCAGCTTTTTCACCTTTATGGTAAATCAGGCTATTGGAGAGGTGAGCCAGTTTTTTTTAATGAATCACAATCAAATCTGCATTCCCTCCCATCCTATTCTCATACACACACCATTGATTAGTATAATACAGAACAAAATACACTGAAACCTGGCAAGTTCTTCCCGCCCCATATTTTAACATTAAAAAAACATTAAAACATAAGCTTCAAAGAAGCTCCCTCAATTTAAATATCAGAAAGGAGAAAAAATAATTAAGCAATAAAATACTAGCAAGGCAGCTATTACAACATGATAATAATTCTCCAGGGTGTTTTCAGTGGTCTCTAATCCCAGCTATAAATAGCATAAAAACAAATACTGAAGCTTTCGTTTTGCATTCCTTTTCTGTTTTATAACTGCGATGCAGGCAAAAGGATGCAAGATGGTGAACGTTTAGGATGGTCTACAAAATGAGCATTAATGAAGGTAACAAGGTTCAGCTGAGCTTACTGAAACCCTTAAAATATATTTAATTTTACCAATTGTTTATCTTACATTTCAGATCAAAACATACACAAGACTACTGTCTATCTGTATGCATGTTTTTCTTGGAAACAACTCACAATGGGTTTTGCTGAAATTGCTTTTCAATGAGTATGTAGCCTTAAAGTCCTCATTTACAGAAGGACTCTTCAGAAGTGACCTATTGATTTCAGTGGGGCTTACTCCTAGGTAAGTAGGTATGATTTGATTGCAAATTCTGCCCTTCTTGGGAATTTAAGAAAGTTTCACCATTTTGTCACTGGTTAACCACATAGATACTAAGGATTAAAAGGACTGCTGCTAATATTTTCTGGATGTCTTTGTGGCAACTGTAATAAGAATCTTGTTTCATACAGCTAGACAAAATCGCTATGTAGTTTTCTTATAACCACCAGGTTAGAGTAATGGTCACTTGCTCCTAAGTTCTGTTTAGGACTTGGAAAGGGACCATGGCTATGAAATCTCCACTCTTGATTGTCACCATACCTGCATAACAAATCAGCCTTTGGCCCAAGTCTTTTTCACATGGAGGGCTCCCATGTGTTGAGGCAGGAGCAGGGCTTGTTCTTATCCATGCCTGATATTGTGAGGCTAGCCAACATTGGTGTTGGGCCAAGAGGACGAGTCCTTTACACATGAGTGCTTGGCACATGTAACATGTAGCCCTAAACAGGGCTACAAACAGTTAAATAAGTGAAGCAGGAATGAAATAATCTCTGTGCACTTAGAAAAGGAGGATTAGACAGGTATTACACCTGCTACCTTTACCTACAAAATTAATTGGTTTAACCTCCTCACCTCAGGCATCCCTACTGCTGCTGAAATTGAGTGATTAACAGAGCCATTATCTAATTAGTGGATGATTTGGCTAAACTATGGCTGCTAGTGGTTTTACTTAAAAACAAAGCCTGTGACAGTCATATTTGCTCTGATAGGTATTGTTCATAGTCCCATAGAGAAACTTAGTCACCTATGAATGATCTCAGCTACTCAAAATCCCCAATGTGGGGGACTAGTTTTGGTGCAGGCAAACTCCATTTGGATTCAGGGAAAAGCTAAGCCAACAGAGCAAGTTTTGAATAGAGAATTGAAAGTAGAGATGTGCTTCAGGAGAAAAAAATCCACGTGCTGGACCTCTTGGTGGCTTTTGATACAATCAACCATGGTATCCTTCTGGGCTGTCTTGCTGGGATGGGACTTGAGGGCACTGCTTTACAGTGCCTGTCCACACACATACCTATGAAAACGATTTATCCAACAACCTAAATGACAGCAGCAATAAGAAAGAAAGAAATTCCCTTCAATTTGCACTTACTTCCCTCCTGAAGGAGATTCTTATTTGCCCAAAAGTGACCAGAGGAACTGAATAGCTGCCTTATATGGCCTGGTAGCACAGCATTAAATATGTGGTTTTAAAAGTTGGTGTCAGGGGTTTAGGAGCAGAGGCAAGGGCAAGGGAGGAAACAGAGAGCGAAGGGGAGGAGGCAGAAGAAAAGATGAGTGATGACGACGACCCGAGATCTCCGAGTCTTTCCAGTGAATCAGAGGATTCACAGAAAGGAGCACCAGTGGCCAGGGCAAGGGGGGAGTTTAGGGGGGCACCCCAGGAAGATAGAGCCAGAGGGGACTCAGAGGAGAGCAGTTGGAAATCGGGACCAGCGTCACTGCTAGGGAGCAGGGAGGAGGAAGGGAGCCAGGGGGCAAGCGCTGGCAGCTCACTACAGGAGGGAGGGCATGAGTCAGGAGTGGCCACACCTCCATCGGGGAGCGAAGAAACGGTTAAGCGGAAAGTGGAAGGTTGGGCGCGCGCGCCAAGTTCAAATGCAGAGGAAGGCGGCGCAGTAAGCAGCCCGGAAAGGGAGCCAGGTCCTAAAGCCCGGCGCAAGGAGGCAGGAGGGTCCGGGTCAGCGTCAGAAGAATCCCGGAAGGAAGAAACCCCGGGGGGCAGAGGGACCCAGAGGAGAACAGTCAGGCGGAAAAGGTGGAGCAGGGCTAGGATATTAAGTTGGTGCACAAGGGGCGGAGAATCAGACGGAGCTTCGCCGATCTAGCTACTAGACGTAGAGTTGCACGCAGCAGCTGGAAAATGGAAACTGTAACTCAATAAAGACTTTTACTTAATGATCGCTGGCTAGCGTGATCCTCTGTGAGCTAGGATCTTCGAGCAGCTCTGACAGTAAGCTCCGTCTCATAAGTGTGGGCATCTACAGCCTCGAGGAGGGGAGAGAAGCAGGTGCCTACCAGCGAGCTCACGAACGGCAGCCGACATGACGGCTGAGCAGCAGATAGAGGAACTCAGAAGAGCAGTGTCACAACTGAATGCAGAGGCTCTCGCATCCCGGAAGAGAGAGGAGGAGGCAGCTGCCGCCTGCAGGGATCTCCAAGTCAGGTTAGACGTGCTTACAAAGCAGACACCCAGACAGGAGGGAATTGGGTTGGCGAGACGTACAGGCGGTCTGGTCTCTCACTTCGATGGGAACCTGCAACAGTATCCCAACTTTAGAGCAGATGTACTGTGCGCACTGCAACTGCTGAATAAAGACTTTAGAGATGAGCAAGAGAAGGTGGGATTCATCATGTCCCATTTGCATGGGGATGCTAAAGCATGGCTGCGCAATCTATGGAGAGATAAGGATCCGGCGCTCCAAGATGCGGATGCCTTTATTAAAGCGATGGATGGGTGTTTTTTATCAAGCATTGACGTGGATCTTGCACGGAAGGAGGTGCATGGACTAAGGCAAGGGAGGGCCAGCGTAAGGCAATATCATGCCCGCTTTTTCGCTTTGGTCAGTGCCCTGGAATGGGACAGAGATTCGGCCCCTGTGAGAGACCTCTTTTGGGAGGGGCTGCACAGCTCGATTAAAGATGAGATCGCGAGGGGGGAGAGACCCCGGACCACCCAAGAGGTCGTTCAGAGGGCACTGGCAGTGGGGGTGCGGCTGGAAGAACGTCCGTGGAGCAGGGACGACGGGCGTGGAGGGCGCGAACCAGCCAGGGGCCCCTCCTTCCTTCCCAGAGACGCAGCGCGGGCGCAATCCACGCCTCCACCAGGAGGAGGAGCGGAACCTATGGAGGTGGGAGGTGCAAGGGCTCAGTCAGCAACCAGAGCCCTAGCACCGGCAGCAGTGAAAGCGAAGCCTCCTAGAGGGAACAGGAAGTGTTACGTCTGTGAGGAGCCAGGGCACATGGCGAAAGAGTGTCCCCAGAGGCCCCACAAGCTCACTGCAGCCTCAGCAATGGTGACTGCAGCGACGCAGCAAGGTGGACCACAGCAGGGAAACGACGCAGTCTGGCTGGAGGAAGAGGCACTGGGGCCCAGCCAGACGTGTTAGTGACGCAGTCCCCAGAGATTTTACAGCCCGTGAACCCCCTCCCGCCCAAACCAGTAGTGAGGCTCACCGCATCTCTCCAGCTGCCCAATGGCATCACCATGGACGTGCCAATCACCGTGGACTCGGGCAGCAACGCGGACTTTATAGGGCAGGACTTTGCCGACGAACACGCTATACAGTTGCTGCCGGCCACACTGCCCCTGCAGGTTGTCACGGTGGATGGCAGGGAGCTGCTAGGGGGGCAAGTGGTGAAGCAGACGCCACCGATGGTGATGCGACTGGGGAATCACAAAGAAGTCATCAGCTTCAATGTCACTCAACTATCGGATACGCCCATTGTATTGGGAATGAGTTGGCTGGACAAGCACAGCCCAACGCTGGCTTGGTACCAGCGGCAGCTGATCTTCGGCTCTTCCTTTTGTGCTGAACACTGCATCGTGCCCCGGCAGGAAGGAGAGGAAGAGGAGTCACAGCTGCTGCTAGGCACGCTGCAAGCGATTCCCCACAAGTACGCAGAATTTTTGGAAGTTTTCTGCGAAAAGGAGGCGGACAGACTACCCCCTCACAGACCATATGACTGCAAAATTGACCTGCTGCCGGGGGCGGCGCTGCCTAAAGGGAAACTGTATTCCATGTCAGAGGACGAACTGCAAGAACTCAAGGAGTTCATAGATCATAATTTGGAGCGCGGTTTCATCCGAGAGTCCAAGGCAGCGGGGGGCAGTCCTGTATTCTTTGTTAAAAAGCGAGACACGCCCCAAAAAAGACTGGTCGTGGACTATCGCATTTTAAACAGTGGGACCAAGCCATCGGACTTCCCCATGCCCCGAATCGACGACCTCCTAGCGAAGGTGCGGAAGGGAAAAGTGTTCACCAAGTTGGACCTGCGAGGGGCGTACAACCTCATTCGCATGCGGGAAGGAGATGAGTGGAAGACGGCCATGTTCACGCCACTGGGGACCTACGAATATAGAGTTATGCCTTTTGGATTGCAAAATGGCTCCCACGTTTTTCAAGCTTTCATGCATCACGTGTTGGCGGGACTTCTCTACAAGACGTGCGTCTGTTTCTTAGATGACATCCTGATCTTTTCGGAATCGCAGCAGGAGCATGACGGGCACGTCAAGGAAGTGCTGAGCAGGCTAAAGCAACATAGGCTCTACGCCAAGCTGGAGAAGTGCCAATTTGACGTGACGGAGGTGGACTTTCTGGGCTACAAGCTGTCTGACAAGGGGCTCGCCATGGACAGCGCCAAGGTTCGAGCGGTGTTGGATTGGAAGAGTCCACGCAACCGGAAGGAGGTCCAACGGTTTGTCGGCTTCGCGAACTTCTATCGCAAGTTTATCAAAGGCTTCGCTATGCAGACAGCGGCCATCACAGACACGCTTAGCTCCAAGAAAAAGAAGTTCGTTTGGACGGAGCAGGCGGAGCAGTCCTTTCAGGCACTCAAGCGTCTCTTCGCGTCGGAAGAACAGCTGCTTCATGTCAACCCCAGCAGGCCGATGAGGGTGGAGACAGACGCCTCGGACAGAGCCGTGGGGGCGGTCCTGCTGCAGAAGGACCAGCAGGGGGTGTGGCGACCGGGAGCGTTTTACTCCAGGAAGCTCAGCAAGTCCGAGCAGAACTACACCATCTGGGACAAGGAGTTGCTGGCCATTCATGCAGCGTTCAAAGCGTGGAGGCACTTCCTGATCGGCGCCAAGCACACGGTGCGGGTTTGCACGGACCACAAGAATCTGGAGCACTGGCGCACGGCACAGTTCCTAAACCAGAGGCAGATATGTTGGGCTGAGTTCTTTGCGAACTTCGACTTCCGCATAGAGTATGTCCCGGGGGACACTAACATCATGGCGGACGCCCTCTCCCGTAAGCCACAGTATCTGGAGGACGCAACGCCAGCGGCCGCCATGCACATCTTCGCACCAACAGTGTGGGCGTGCGCCGCGGCCACCGTGGACCTGGAGGCGGTGCGACGAGCGTTGCAGGATGACTCCTTCGCGCAAGCAAAGATGGCAGAGGTGCAAAGGGGCAAGGCTGCGGCCGACGGTTTCCAGCTACGAGATGGATTGCTCATCCGTAAAGGGGCCATCTACGTGCCGGGAGACGACCTTCGCGCCAAGGTGCTGCAGCAGCTGCACGACGCGCCCACGGCCGGGCACTTTGGCAAGGAGAAGACGGTGGAATTAGTAGCCAGGGATTTCTGGTGGCCTGGAATGAGAGGGGAGGTCGCAGACTACGTGGCGAGGTGTGACACCTGCCAGAGGGCCAAGCCAGTGCACAGACCGCCGGCCGGACTGTTGGAACCGCTGCAAACTCCGGTCGAACCATGGGAGAGGGTGGCCCTGGACTTTGTCACAGATCTGCCCAGCTCGAGAGGCAAGACGGCAGTGCTGGTGGTGGTGGACCTGTTTTCCAAGATGGCCCATTTCATTCCGTGTGCGAAGGTGGCCACGGCGGAGCAAACCGCCAAACTGTTCATGGACCACGTGTTCAAGGTTCACGGTCTGCCACGGTCTATTCTGTCCGACCGGGGGCGGCAGTTCATCTCGAATTTCTGGCAGAAGCTGATGGGCTTCCTGAACGTCAAGATCAACCTGGCGTCGGCGAGACACCCGCAGACCAACGGACAAGCGGAGCGGGTCAATGCCATCATGCAGCAGTACCTGAGATGTTATGCAAATCAACAGCCTGCGACGTGGGTGGATTACCTGCCGCTTGCCGAGTTCGCCTACAACAACACGAAGCACGTGTCCACGGGGGTCACGCCGTTCTTCGCCAACAATGGGAGGCACCCCAGAACCTTCCCGGGACTGGAAAGAATGGGGGAGGGGGAGCCGCAGACAGCAGATGCGTTCGCGTCGGAGCTGCAGGAAGTCCACGATCAGCTGAGGCGCCACCTGGAGCTGGCCAAACACGCATACAAGGTACAAGCGGACAAGCACAGAAGGGTTGGCGAAGAGCTCCACGTGGGAGACTGGGTCTGGTTAGCAGCCCATGCAGTGCCGGCCAGGTCGTTGGCCAAGAAGAAACTAGGGCATAAACAACTGGGGCCCTACCAAGTCGAAGGGCAGGTCAACCTGGTAGCTTTCAGACTGGCACTTCCGGAGGGTTCCAGAATGCATCCGGTGTTCCACAGATCGGTGCTCACTCCCTACAAGGCACCGCACAGGTTCCAGGAACCCGGAACGGCGCCGAGTCCGGTCAGAGACAGAACAGGGCACGCGGGAGTGGCACAGAAGGAGCGCATCAACGAAGTCACGGAGATTTTGGACTCCAGATGGGGGGAGGAGGGGGTAGAATACTTTCTCGCCAAGGAGGGCACCCCGGCCAGTGTGAACAGCTGGGTGCCGGGCTACGCCTTGGACGAACCTCTACTCAAAGACGAGTTTCACGCCCTCTTCCCACATAAACCAATGCCAGCAGACTTTTTCGACGACTGGCTTTTCACGCCCACGCTTTCGGCCAGCACGTTCCGGGGGTTCGACTCGGACGAGGACCCGACACAAGACGTCCATTCCCCGGAGGGGTCACCCTCGGGATCTGCATCAGAACCCTCGTATTGGTGGGACGATAGACCAGAGGAGCAGTTCCGCAGAAAGTGGCTGGAATGCCCAGGACGAGCAACGCCGCCAGGAGGAAGTGAGGGAGAGACGGACATGGACGTTTTCGGGGACGACCCTGGTTTCGAGCACGGCGGCACAGAGATGGAAGCGGAGGTGACCGTCGTCGACGGGAGCAGGGAGGAAGACCCGGGAGCCTTCAGATGGAGGCCCGCCACGGGAAGCGAACGATATCCGACGTTCGTCCCTTTGCAACAGCAGCACCCAGCTCCAGCACCGGAAGGAGGGGAGGGGGGAATGGGGGGCTTCGAGGGGGGGATGGATGTCAGGGGTTTAGGAGCAGAGGCAAGGGCAAGGGAGGAAACAGAGAGCGAAGGGGAGGAGGCAGAAGAAAAGATGAGTGATGACGACGACCCGAGATCTCCGAGTCTTTCCAGTGAATCAGAGGATTCACAGAAAGGAGCACCAGTGGCCAGGGCAAGGGGGGAGTTTAGGGGGGCACCCAGGAAGATAGAGCCAGAGGGGACTCAGAGGAGAGCAGTTGGAAATCGGGACCAGCGTCACTGCTAGGGAGCAGGGAGGAGGAAGGGAGCCAGGGGGCAAGCGCTGGCAGCTCACCACAGGAGGGAGGGCATGAGTCAGGAGTGGCCACACCTCCATCGGGGAGCGAAGAAACGGTTAAGCGGAAAGTGGAAGGTTGGGCGCGCGCGCCAAGTTCAAATGCAGAGGAAGGCGGCGCAGTAAGCAGCCCGGAAAGGGAGCCAGGTCCTAAAGCCCGGCGCAAGGAGGCAGGAGGGTCCGGGTCAGCGTCAGAAGAATCCCGGAAGGAAGAAACCCCGGGGGGCAGAGGGACCCAGAGGAGAACAGTCAGGCGGAAAAGGTGGAGCAGGGCTAGGATATTAAGTTGGTGCACAAGGGGCGGAGAATCAGACGGAGCTTCGCCGATCTAGCTACTAGACGTAGAGTTGCACGCAGCAGCTGGAAAATGGAAACTGTAACTCAATAAAGACTTTTACTTAATGATCGCTGGCTAGCGTGATCCTCTGTGAGCTAGGATCTTCGAGCAGCTCTGACAGTTGGTTTCAGAATGGGTATGGACACTGTGTGTTCTACATCTTTAGACATGACATTAATAGTTTTACCAAAGAAAACGAACAAAACAGGCACTTTTTTTAAAAAAAAATCGACACGACTTCCTGCATGATCCTCAAAACAAAGCCAAGCATTGTTTTGTATGGTAGGTGTCATCAGGAGATTGAAATCTGTGTCTGTGATTATGATCTCAGAGACTCAGGCTGAGACAGAAAGGCACACTTCAGCTGCAAATACGTAGCAATTACCATGAAATGAAGTTCTTGGCACTTTTTCTTGTTTTTCTTTTTTTCTTTTTGCTAATCACCATGGAAACCTGTATTTTGTGGATTCACTCAGGAAACACTTTAAAGCATTTTAGGTTTTATGACTGAACAGTTTCTTAGAAGTATGATACTGCAGCCTTGCATTTTTGGCCAATAACCTTTGCATATATCTAGTGGAACTAAACAAATAAATATTGTGAATGCCCCCAATTGCTTCATACTTTATTCAGATTAGAAAGGGGAGCTTTATCTGAATCAGAATTTCAGATTCAGAACACTCGTGTACTATGCTAATTTCCCCCCTTCTATTTCTTTTGAGAAGGCTGAAGGTTGTCTCTTTCTTCCATCTATCAATTTTATGCTAAATCTAAATGCACATTTCTTTCTTCTTAATAAAGACAAGAACAAATGGCCTTCTCATCTAGAACATTATTTGGAAAAAGTATTGCAAACCTGGAAATAGATAGAACTGAATTTGTATTGAATATGGTCTTTCATGTCATTATCAGGAGCTGTGCATCCACAGAGGTGTCTATGTGGCTATTTCAGTCACAATTTTGGAGGTTTAGCAAGAAAGTCTGTTTGCTTCCACTGTTGGATGAAATTGAGCAGCATTCATTCTGTACACATCTGAATCTGTGTTCTTAATCTTCTGTATATATGTATATGCTCATGTACTTAGATGCACATAAATATGTATCTATGCATATGTGACCAGCAACGTGGAGAACTCGCCTGGGCAGAATAAAATTGTGAAATGGAAGAACTCAGAGGAAGTAGTGTGATTCTGTTTAACACAGAACTTTATTTGAAATAAAGTTAAAAATACAGACAAGAAAAAAGACAAAGATACTTAATAATACCAATGATTTCTAATAAAGTGGGGGGGGGAGAGACTCATTGAGTAAGCTTGTACCACAACTGGGGTGATATAACCTAAAGACTATTGCCCATTGAGAGAGTCTGTGTAATTTATATATATATGGTTGAAAAGTGATCAGAAGCTTAAAAGACTTCTACATAGGAGAAAAACAGTAACACAACATCTATTGTTGACATAGATTTTACTGCTTGTTGCACTTGCTGAATTAAGGAAGTACAGAATCATGATGTCCCATTGCGCTGTTCTTTATAAAGTTGCTTGGGAAGCTTCCAAGCGCATGACTTAGCTGCTGTACTGCTGTATACAATTGTTTAAGAAAGTCTTTATGCAGGAATTCAGGATTGTTAAGTTCAAAGTTATGAGAAAGCATAGTTTTAGTAGTTACCTGCAATCTAACGTGGATAACTTTCTAACAATAATTAGTAGCTATGTTCTAGATTCTAGAACATTTGCACTGTTAGACATTCCCACTCAAAGTGAAATTATGAACAGACTAATCTATACCTGTTCCAACAATACTAACTATAGATGCATTAGTTATTCTTTTTAACCATACCCAGTCAGGTCCCAAGTTAAATAGTTGGATGAATATATGACTTCATTACATCACATGAACCTTTAGAATAATCTTTTCAAAGGACTTATACTCTGGCACATGCCACCCAACAAAAATCTAAAACCATTGCTATTCTTTTTAGAGTGAAATACAGTGGTGTCTAAATTGAAATTACTACTAGCTAAGCATTAAGTATTATCAGCCAAATAACAGGTAAAGTGTAGCAGCATCATGATGTCTGAGTGTTCCTAATATGAGAACATTTGCATAGCAAACCAACTGGGATTGCTATACTGTCAATCTATGCACCTAATAAGGGTTTTCTTTTTGTTTCAGAATAATTATGTATACAGAGATTAATGCTTAAATAAAAAAAAAAAAAACAGAGACATGAATTGCCATACTAACACATATTCTCTGAGAGGCACTGGTAATCTAAATTAAGTTCTATAGGGCAAAATCATATTTCCCTGTAGATCTGAATATCAAAGGAAACTGTACTTAGACGTTGCATAATGTTGACTCTTTTACCCTTGAGACAGATGTGATTGTCTTATCATTAGTGAGGAAACAGCTAGCCAGTCAGTTGGTGTCAATCAAAAGCTACAAGACATTCACAAATTAGTCCTTATTGATATATAATGATATATGAATCAAAAGCAGGAGAAGGAGCAATTTGTCATTCTAACAGCCAGGTTTCCAATTAGCCTTTTTAGCTATTATTTGCTGCAGATGCCATGCATTTTTAAAATAACTCGATGCATTTTAATTGAATACCAAAAATGCTCAGAGGATATGATATTAATCCCTACCAAAATCTTTGTTTTTAATTTAATAAAGGAGAAGCACTTCTTTTGTGTATTAAACAGAATTATAAAAGGGGACAAAACACTCTTTTCTGATGTTATTCTGACCTAACTTCAGGAATTACTTTGAATTGCTGTGATACTGGGGGTTGACCCTGGAGATCAGGCAACATTTTAGGACCCAGTTTTGAATGTTGAGTGGCTGCTGGCAGGAGTGTGTTGTGTTCAGGAGTAGAAAGCTATTGTTCTCAATGTTACGACCATAGCTTCATTTTTGAGGGTATTATTGTGAATGTTATCCACACAGATTTTTCTTGTAGCTTCTTCTGCTGGCCTCTGGATATCTGGAAGAGTCGATATTGAGACTAGACTTGCTAGCTGCAACAGATCCATTAAAAACAGGAACTGCATATAAGGCACTGATGCTGTGCCTTCTCAATCCCTGTCCACCATGACTAATAAAATCTAGCAGGAGGGCATTGACTGGATGGGCCCAGGGAGTGTTTAACGCATGCTGTCAGTTGGGGACACTTGAAGGACATAGTTCCAACAAAGTAACAAGGAACCAGGGAAGGACACTGACAGTGAGACATGGTAGTGCCAACAAAGCACATCCAATATAATATAGAGAATGATCTGTTACAGTGGAAAATACCCATAATTTTGTTTGCATTTGAGGAGTCTTTATCCAAAATACCAAAATCAATATTTGACCAATATGCTTTTCTGTGCAGAGGTCATACAAGAAATCCTTCCTTTCATTCCCAGCAGCAGAATAGAAATGGTGTATTCCCAAGAACTTTAAAAACAGGTAAGAAATGAGACAAGACTAATGAGACAAAACTGGAGTGACTGGTTCCTTTTTTACTGAGTCCTGAAAATGCATAAATAATTCTCCCAAAACTGGGTTGAATGGCACAGAAAGGAGGATAGATAGTTAATGTTTTCTGAAAATGATTCTTCTGTTTAAGCTATACTTTATTTGTATTGTGGCTTCAGATCAGCAAACCTTTTGATCCTTTTTATTTTTCAAAAATGCAAACTTTCTGTGTGTATTGCAACAGTCCAGTAATCCTACTTAAATTATCCTGAGCTGGTATTATTGTAAATTCTAGCTTTTAGAGTTTCATGTCTCAGCTTTGCAAAAGCACACAGAGTTGCCATTTCTTCAACAACTAGGACTCACAAACTATGGAAATTTCATTAAGAAATCTTTGCCATGTTTTAAAATCAACATAATGCTAAAAGAGAATGAGATGCATATATTTTAAATTAAAAGCATCTGACTAAAGCCTAAACTTTTAGCCACTGAAATGCATTAAATAATTGCATGATACTGTTGAATAATCACAAGTGGGGGGGGGGAATACACCAGATAAGATTTGTACAGATGAGGATCTTGCATCACTAGGAGAGATTCAAATTTTGGCAAGCAGGGAGATTTTAGAATCACTTTCTCTACTGTGAAATGAAACTTTGGAGCAGATTCCACTTACTGGCACTGCTGGCAGAAGCCTGTGCAAGGACTTGCACTAGTGCTATGGGGCCTTCCCCTCTTCTCCTCCCTCTACACACTGCCATGTCCCCTCAAATTGGCTTGGGGTGGGGAGTTCAGAAAAAAAACCCCAGAGCAACATGTGTGGGGAGAAGAGTAGGGATTGTTCTGTTTTCGCACAATGACAAATTTCTCCCCTTGTTTTCTTTATTTTAATATTTTGGTGGACCTTTTTCTGTTATGCCTTCATGTCAGAGTTTTTCAACCTTTTTGAGTCCATGGCTCCCTTGACCAAATACATTCCTTTGTGGCTCCGCTGTGAGGAAACAGGCTTTGGGCCTCAGAAGCCCAGTTATGTCGCTCCTTGCCTGCAGAGCTGGCAGCCCTTCACCCCTTTTTGAACCCCCTCCCTTGTAGACTCTTCCCTCAGCCTCCTCTCCCCTCTCCTTGGGAGTGCCCCAGGCAGCCACCATCTCCCCTGGTCTCTGAGCTGCCCCTCCCCAAAGAGAGGTGTTTCCTAGGGGCACTTTTCCCTTTAGGAACATGTAGCCAGGACTGCTGCAACAAATAGCTGTGCAAGCCTTTGGGAGGCAGAGACATGAGAGGGCATCAGAGGAGGGAAAGAAGGAAAGAGGGTCAGAGGCCAGAGTTGCCTAAGGCACCCCTGACCAACATTGAAGGAACCCCAGGGTGCCATGGCACACTGTTTGAAAACCACTGCTTTCATGTTAAGGTATGCCAGCACCTTGATACTCATTCAAGTGTCCTCTGTGTCCCCTATTATAAGTGTGTCTTTGTTTCAAAATGAGTAGAAAGCTGAACTGAATGGAGATATTCAGTTCAGTTTGCTTTTGTACCAAAACAGATACCACATCTTGTGAATGGATGTGAATGAGGTTCATCACGTTACCTCATTCACACCAATTTGTCACTTATTAGTGGAGGGTTTCATTATTCAATGGCAAGAGAGGTCCTTTGGCAGTTGCCTTCTTGCAGCTGCCATTTTTATTTCCCAGAATGCCCCAGACAGTGTGAATTCTGGCTACATATACCCCCAAGCAATGATGGACTTCTATAGTTATAAGATGAAACCAGAAATTTTAGGGGGAAATAATCACCAAAGCCTGCATGGTCCTATCAATGCGTTTTGACCAGAAACCAGAAATTTTAGGGGGAAATAATCACCAAAGCCTGCATGGTCCTATCAATGCGTTTTGACTAACCAGACAAATTGATCTCCCTTCTCCTTCCCTGTGTGTACTGGTGGGGGCATGGAAGAATAGGGGGGGGGGAGAGTCCCATTCTGCTAGTGGGAGACCTTGAACTGTTGGTTGGATAGTCTGTCCACAGTTTTCCATTTGATCCAAATCAGGGAACTATGGTTAGCAACTTCAGAACAAGCTAGAATATTAAGCCAAATTCAAACTCAGTTTAATATCCTGGCTTGTTCTGAAGCTTGTAACCAATTTCCTAGTTGGGCAAAAGTGATAGTGAATTAGAGCTTCCTGGTTTATTCATGGTTCATACAAAAGGAAGAGTAAAGGAGCTCAGGACACAAGAAAATGGCTCATGCACATTTCAGCTTAATAAACCAAGATATGATCATCCAAAGGAGCTATTAGCAACTTCCTCCATTATCAGTGATAATGAGTTTTTCTCTTAATTAAAACTGAACTTGATATATGACTTATCTGATATCTTTGACTTTTGGGAATATAAATCTGAAAACTGTGCTCCACATCATCTTTATAACATTTGGTGTCAAAATACAATCACAACCTTTGAAGTAGGGTTGATTGGCAAGGGTCAACCTGTAAATAAAAGGACTAGTTTACACACTTTGTACTAACCTTGGTGAAAAGCCACATGTACAAATCTGCAGTTACCAAGTTGTCTGAATCCTGAGAAGAACTGTGAATGGATGGAGCATTAATTTACTGTCTCATGCAACTTACCTCCTTGTGCATTCAGCATGCTTACCATTATAGCATAGCAATGGCTCACGCTATTTGATAAATATGAAAGAAGAAAATCTTAGTACTTTGTAGACTGTGGAATGTGCTCACAGCCCAGCAAGGCACCGGTTGCCATGACTCCTGACTATAAAAGCAGCTGATTATAGCAATATACTATCTATATACAAGAAAATAAAAATGAGACAGGGAAATAATCTCCATATGTTTGCCTTCTGATGGCATCAGTCTTTGTGGGATGAGCTCTCTCTTTTTTTAGTCTTGTGTGCCTACTCCCATTTGTGCTACTTAAAGACCAGTCACTCTTCCCAACGGGATTGTGAACAAGTTCTCCATGCAATTCTGACCTTAGGATACACCTATTGGGTGAGGATAGGATCATAAATCCCTTGTACTGGCATCACTCAAAGGTGCACCTGTGAAAACAGGTGTATAACATTTATTTATACATACATACATACCCCACTTATCTGACTGGGTTGCCCCAGCCACTCTGGATGGCTTCCAGCATAAGAAAAGCACAGAGAAATGTCAAACGTTTAAAAACGTGCCAAGAAAGGGCTGCCTTCCAATCTTTGGAGAGTTGTGTAACTGTTTATCTGTTTATCTCTTTCACATCTGATGGAAGGGTGTTCCACAAGGTGGGTGTGGCACAGCAATATTATTGTGCTAGCACAATGCTATCTGATGCTGGCAGGACACTGCTTCCAGAAGGAC
Organism: Podarcis bocagei; assembly: GCF_964188305.1. Lineage (NCBI taxonomy): Eukaryota > Metazoa > Chordata > Lepidosauria > Squamata > Lacertidae > Podarcis > Podarcis bocagei. The sequence goes on from NC_138127.1 coordinate 42,361,109, forward strand.
TGAGTTACATCATGGGATAGTACTTTCGGTCAAGTCAGTCTTGCGTTTATAAAACCCCCTCTATGTGTTATACATGTGAAGGGGGATCCACATCATCAAGGAACAGTGAAGCCACACTGCTAGAACTGGGCCTCTCCCAAGGTCCTCTGAGGTCCATACATAGGCATGGTCACCTGCAGGCAGAAAGTGCTTACGGGAGCTGAAATTTGTGATTGCTGATACATGGACATTGGGGGCAGGGGTAGTGGCAGGACAAAACAACATGATTTCAAGGGCAGAGTATGTAATGCGGCCCCACTGACCCACATGGACAACGGACCCTCCAAGTGTCCCTGTTTTCCAGGGCCATTCCTGATTTAGATAAGCCGTCCTGGTTTCTGATTTGATCCCAGAATGTACCACTTTTCCTTAGGCTGTCCCTATTTTCATTGGGAAAATGTTGGAGGGTATGGAGTTATCCGACTCCCGAACCATCTGAAGGCAATCCTGTATAGGGAAGTTTTTTTTAATGTTTAATGTTGTTATGTTATTATATATGTTGGAAGCTGCCCAGAGTGTCTGGGGCAAATCAGTCAGATGGGTGGGGTATAAATAGTAAAAATATCATTACAGAATGGGACATCCCTATTTCCATCCAAAAATGTTGGAGGGTATGGGTCAATCCTTTAGTCAAACAGCACATGAAAGGAACTTACATTCAATTGCAAATGGAAGTCCTAAAATTCTGATTTGAAGTAGCAAAGATATATAGCTCATTCAGTCTTATATCAGTATGGCTTGTGGAAGCTGTTGTGAAAAGTATCCCACAAGGGACCTATGGGCCAAGAAGCCAGGGCAGCATAATGCTTAGACCCTACAAACCTCCTTATATCTTAAAAAGTTACATGGAAAGGAAAGTTGTGGAAAGCCAGTTGTGGTTCCGCCATTGCTACAGCACTGCGAATTTCTAAGACTAAAGTACAGTGTTGCCTAACAGGTAGCAGGATGGGGTGAAATACCATGTTGCATTTATTGATTTGAACTAACCAGCCTATCCTTGGCCTGCAGCCTTCTAGTCTGTTAAGTACATCTTCATGCTTAAAGTGCCATAGTCTCCTTTTTAGTATTCACACACACACACTGTTTACAGATATATATATTTGTAATAAATCTCCTTTTAAATTTAATTTCTAAATACAAATTCATGGAGAATGAGGTTCTCACTGGCTACTAACCCTGATGGTCCTATTCCAGCTCCACTGCCAGAGGCAGCATGCTTCTGAATACCACTTTCTGCAATGGATGGGAGTGGAGAATGCTATGACACTCAGGCCCTGCAAGCGTGCCTCCCACAAAATATGGTTGGTCCCTGTGAATATAGGAAGCTGGACTTGCCTTATCCAGCAGACTCTTTTTATGTTCTTATCAATATGTTATTATGTTATTATTCATTTTCCAAGGGTGTGCTGCTCTTGGAAGATTTAATAAATAAAAATATTTAGTTAATTCTCCCCCTCCCCCGCCTCATCCCATGACAAAAGTTAGAAATGGTGTGGAATAGTGGGGTGTGTGCATACACACACACACACACACACACACATTTTTATACAACCAAAGAACTGACGCATCAGAATTGCTTGCAGTTGCTTTTTCTTTCTCATTAAAGAGAAGAAAAAGGAACTCGCCAATTTCCTCTTAGTAATTTCATAGATCGCCAAATTAGTTAGAAGAACAGAAAAGGAAAGAAAAGTTGTTATCTTCTCTCCCCTGTATACCAGCTCTATTCTTTCTTCATTCTCAGAACAAAAGTTCAGAAGATGGTTATTTCTTTGATAGCCCAGTCATTACTGATGCTTGTGTGGTGTCAGTTTGCTACAGGATTACAAGAAATTTCATGTTCAGCTACAATGAGCTTCGGGAAAACCAGTTGTTTTCTGAGCTTTAGCAGCAACCAGGTAAGTTCCAAATCATTACCCAGACTACATTATATTGCCACAAATTTATAACGGAAGGGTCCCATTCTGCTCTTCCATTTATACCAATGAAACATCTGTCATTTGCTTTTAGATGGGCTAAATCAGACCCTATTTGCACAGAGATTAGCATTGCAATCTTATGCATTTCTGCTCAGAAGGAAGTCCTTTTAAGTTCAATGGGATGTACTCCTAGGCAGCCTAAAACTTTTTAAAGAGCTGCGTCCTTGTATTTCTGTGCTGTGCAGTGTAGATAAGTATTAAATAGCATGAAGCATAAGGAAGACCTTTGTTATAAATGTATTTTATTTTTATTTAACAGAATTTGTATAACACATAATTATAAAAACCTCTCAGCAGTTTGCATGAAATGTTTATATATATATATATATATATATATATATATATATATATATATATAATCAATAAAAGTCAAGTCAAAAGGAAGTTGACCTAAAAGCATTCAAAATATAAATAAAATCAGTAGTTAAAAATCCGGGGTGGAATTCAATACCACACTATATCAATACTTGTCAACTTTATAGCTTCCTATGAATTAAATGGCCTTCAAGGATCTTCCAGCTCTACAATTTTATACTCCAGGAAAGAGCCTCCATGGAAGCAAAGATATTTACACATAGGGGGATAGTCTGTTTAGGAAAATAGTTAAAATTTAAACACATTTCAACTTAGAGATCATGATGACTAAGGACTAAGTCTTGCTGAAAGCAATGGGACAAATTAGTAATGAATTGTTTTCAATAGACTTATTTTAGCTGCATCAGGCTATGTTATCTCGATACTGTGTAAAGTGATCACTCTTTGTATCCCTAGTGGAGATCTCAGGCTACTAATGATCATACCAAACAAATGCAATGCATGTCATGGAGAGCTCAGCAGTTGTGAAGGCTGGGGATTCTTGTTGACCATCCGCTGTCGCCAAGATTCTTCTAAGACAGTCCTTATACAAACAGCAGCAACGCTGGCACAGTAAACATTATTTCAGAGCAAAGACTATTATCACAACAATCCTCTTCTAAATTCTCCTATGGACAGCTTGTAAAGATGGAGCTTTTCCTTTTGATCTGTATGTGATAAGCATTCATCCCTAAAGCAATAGCCACATGAGGTCACTGTTGTTCATATGAGAATTACAAGTTGAGACCTTGATAGGCAAGTTGACTTTTCCCAGGCTGTGACCAGTATGAAATAAACTAATAAAGTCAAGTAGACCATGTAGCAATAGAAGAGATTTCCACTGCTTAAAGTCTGGTTTGCATCTACAAAGGATTAAAATAAGAAGCCAATGGACTAGAAAACAAATGAGAACGTGTAGTTTAACTGTCTTGAAATTATTGTAGATATTTCAGGAAAATGATGTAGAAGTATTATATTCAGATTCTGAATTTCAGTGGTCTAGTTCACATCATGCTAAACCAAACCATGGCTTAGCATGAATGCATGAGTGTGGGGGTTCCCAGGAGGGCTTCTCTGCTCCCCCCATGCAGTGATTTTGCTGAGCTAACCAAGTTTTGTTCTTAGCTTAAAGCTTGGGATATGTTCAGGACTGCTAAACCACCAGCTCATGTTTCGATGACACACTGAGCCAAGCTATGGATTAGCTGAGTGTGGGGCAGAAGCAAAATGACTGAGAAGGAGTGAAGTAGCTATGATCTCATCTCTGGGAGCCCACACTCTTGCATGTGTGAATCAAGCCAATAAGCAGAAAATGGATTTGCATAAACTGCTGCCTTCACCTTGGGGCTGTTTGTATAGCCATAGTCATTAGTGTTATTGTGTCATTTGTATGTGTCAACACAGTTGCACCACAGAAAGGAGGCTAAAGAATGAGCCAGCAGCACGAGGGCACTCATGACATGGAAAGCTAGGCTAGCTCTCCAACACTGCTGCTACTATTTCTTTCTTGAACCAAACCAATATACCTGCAGATATTCAAAAAAATGTTTTGGCTAATTATACACCAAGTCTGTTGTCTTATCTCCTTCCTGCCCACTGGAATTCCAGTCCTTTCTAACTGGTATATCATATGAATTAGGAACGTGACATTTTGAGAACACATCGGTTGCCCTTCACTGCCTTTCACATCAGCTTAAGAAGTCAATTCTAACCTGCTTGACATCTAATTAAGGCACTGCTAATGAGGCTGTAAAAATTGGGGTCTCTAGAGAGCAGCTACTGACATCCACTGCTCCTTATATCTGAGCAATATATAGCTGTCTGTTTTTGGTCATTTACAGGGATAACATCCCCTGGTGTAACTTCATTCAATGGTAAGTTTTCAAGGGTGTAGCTATCTGTTGCAAGGGAAAAAAGAACAAAGTAGCGAAGCCAAACAAACTTGTGTTGGATTTGTGGTGGTCTGCACTTTGTATTCAGGCAGAGAGATAATATTTGTGATGTGACTGTTGTAGTTTCAGCACAGCTTGATAGGGCCATATCCAAACAGCGTTCAAAGAAGTGACTATAAACAAATGCATGCTGATGTCATTCTGAAGAATTTCATATGCCTGCAATTTTCTAATTAGGAAAATGAAAGTTATCTAAAAGGCAACATATTGTTCTATGCTAATGGACCATTATGGCATAACTTATTTACTTAACAGAGTTATCTGCTCAAGCTTAAATTCAATTTCAGCAGTTTTGGACACAAAAGCCCCTTCGGCTTTTGCAATTTACGTGTCATAAAACCACATCCAAAACCAAGTCACTCTTTGTGTTTTTTCCCCACCTCCCTAAAGCTTTGCTAGCAAAGCTCACATATAATGCAGTCTTTAGTAATATATTTAGATAATATAATTTTCCACTCTCGAGGCATTACTGTTGTGGCTATCAGCTCAGAAAACTCACAGCACCAAGAGTCATGTGCCCAGGCATATGCTCACATGCAATGATGAAACAAGTCAGAACAATTGGCACCTTATTACTCTTGCCTCTTGTATTCTGCTTACTTTTCCGCTGGTTTATTTCTTTGCTTCTTCTTTCACCCTCCCACTTTCTCTTGTTCTTTCCATCTCTGACTATTTCACATCTCCTTTTTTTGTTATTCTGTAAGAGTGATCTTTCCCTCCATCAGGAGCTTGGAAATGACAGGGAAATGAGAAGCAGGTGATGCAGTTGGCCACAAGCCAGGTGGGAACTTGCCGCAGACAAGAGGTTCCCTAACCCTGATGTAAAGTGCCATTTACACTGATGGGTCTACGTAGGAGTCCTGCTACTCCCACTGCTCTACTACTATTACTAACAGCACAATTCATATGCATAGCTACTCAGAAGCAAGTCTCTTTGAATTTAATTAGTCCCAGAAAAGTGCATACAGGATTGAAGCCTAAGTAAATAATAAAGCTTGGGGAAAAGTTGAATTAAAAATACATTTCTGCAAATCAAACTGAAAGAAGCAATCAAAGATTTGACTGATCTGCTGACCAGAAGGTATAGTACATTCTTTCATTAATGATCATATCCCTCTGTCCTATCCAGCAGGCATTCCCTTTTGTAAAATGCTGAGCCCAAGGCAATGCACTAATTCAACGTCCTGAGTATAACAGAATATTCATCTCACATGTTTCTTAGGGCAATTTAGTTGGGCACCTGGAAAGCTTGTGTAAGGGCTATCCAGCCTTCCTTCTGTGCCATACTTTCCAGGCAAAGGTCCATGCTTTCCATGTACGTGTCTGAGAGGTGTGGTTTGTTTGGTTTTTGTTTTTTTTTTGGTCCCAGCACTTTTCTCAGGAAACCTACTGTTTACTGCTGAATCAGAACAAACAGCAATTTGTAGGCGCTCACTTTAAGCTCCTGACAGTTCCTTTCTAGTCACATCCTTACCAGCCTCACAGCTAACACCATATATTATGCTGGGCCTGATTAGGCTCATAGGCCAGCAGTTCTCCACCCTGATATAATGCATCTGAGGGACCAAGATAGGAAACTGGGAAGATACACCTTTTTCACATTTGCAACAGTGACATATCACTGCAAGCACTATATGCTACCACTGCCAGAGACTACCTGAGAGCTCTTCAAGGAACAAGGACCCTGCTTTTTATTACACCTCCTAACCCTAGCTGCTATCAGGGCTAGTTGAACACTGCAAATATGAACAGGCAGGCACACAAGTAATTCTGTTCTGCAATCCCTATTTAGCCAGTGGTTACTCTATGGCAACATCCTGCCATCAAAATCTCTACACAGTTCTGCATCAGTGCAAACCTGACAGTCAGCTGCAAACCTCCTCATGCTAGTTTGATCCTATTCCCATAAATATCTGCCAGTCATCCTTCAGTTCAGCAAGAAAAAGCAAGAGGGATGGAGAATGCAGATTGGCCATTAAGAGTTCTTTGAGGTTTCTTTCTGTATACAGTACATGGAATATATATGTTTGGGGTGATGAAGGCTGACTGGTTAATATACATAACTGGCCATTGTTCACATTCCACATACTTCATGTAGAATTTGCACATGCCACGAACAGTCCATGAAGAGTGAATTGTGCACATTTCCTGGTCAACATGTATACTCTTAACAAATGTGCATACCTCAACAAGTTGTACATTCCCTGAACATTCTGCATAATCTCTAACCGACCTTTGGGCAAAGTGCATATCTGACTGCATTTTGTATATTCTCTGGGCAATGTGCTTATTCTCCAAAAAAACCCCCAAAACAACCCCCCCTCGGTCATTCAGGTCTAGGGTACCTCATTCTCTAATTTATTGTGACTCGTGCTACCCTCTTCTGTCAATCAGTTAAGCAGTGGGGGGAAAGGGGTATGGCTTCAGCCTCTTTTCCCTCACTGCCCAGTCATTCCTCAACAATCCACTGAGACTGTATGGTGGGCAGATGATTGTAAGGTTAAACCTTCCTATAATTCTGAAGTTCCCCAGCGCATTTTAGTGGCTGCAACCCCCTTTTTCCTGCTGCATAGGTGTTCCCCGCCAATCAGTTGAGCAGCATGGGGAGGGATGCAGGAGGAAGGACTATTAAACCAGGGAAACAAAGAGTTAAAGTTCTACCCAAGCTGCTCAACTAAGCAGTTGGAGAAGGGTGACCAAAGGCTGCAGTGATGCCTCCCCCCTGCTGCTTTGTTGGTTAGTGAGAAGGAGACCACGCACCACATAAAATTAGACACTGCCTGCAGGAAATTAGGCTACCCACTTCTGAATGAGTGACAGAAACAAAGGGCATGTTTCTTAGAGAGTATTCATACTGTCTAAAAATATACTGCATGCAGGAGATATGCACATTCCTCAAAGCTTATTGGAAATTATGCATAATGACTAGAAAATGTGCATACTTCCTTCTACACAGATACATTATGTGCACATTCTGCATGAAGTATGGTGAGTATGTACAATGACCAGTTGTTAAGCACATGAACTCCCCAAGGCCCATTATCCCTAACATATATGCAATGAGAAATGCCAGAAGATGGTATGTCATGCCTTAAAAGGTAAAGGGACCCCTGACCATTAGGTCCAGTCGTGACTGACTCTGGGGTTGCAGCGCTCATCTTGCTTTATTGGCTGATGGAGCCGGCGTACAGCTTCCAGGTCATGTGGCCAGCATGACTAAGCCACTTCTGGTGAACCAGAGCAACACATGGAAATGCCATTTACCTTCCCGCCGGAGTGGTACCTATTTATCTACTTGCACTTTTGATGTACTTTTGAACTGCTAGGTTGGCAGGAGCAGGGACTGAGCAATGGGAGCTCACCCCGTCGCTGGGATTCGAACCGCCAACCTTCTGATCGGTAAAGTCCTAGGCTCTGTGGTTTAACCCACAGCGCCACCTGCGTCCCATGTCATGCCTTATCAGATAGATATACCTTATGCACTATGCAGTATGCAACTTTTTCTAAATGTTTTAAGTAATTTTTTTAAAGTAGAATAAGTTTGAAGGTGCTCCACCTTCTTTTCCAAATCCCCATTAAAATGTACCCTTCTTATAAGCGCCTTGCAATAAAGGCTTTTTTCTAGACTTCCCCTGCTCCCATTGATTAACATTGTTAAAATAATCCATTGTTGGTTTTTTTACCCAGGAGCAACTTGACACTCAGGCTATGAAAACACAGCACACTTTAAAAGCACTCCTTTGCCTACAAGAATACTGGGAACTGTAGTTTAGCCATCACACAGCTACTTTCCCCAGCACCTTGAGCACAAATTGGTTTTATCTTTGGGAATTACCACCATTCAACCCAATTGTAGAACAGTCCGTCTCACAAGTTGATCTTACTGCCTCCCACAAGTACGGTTAAACAATCCCTCCAATAAACTGCTCAATGACACTGGAGAGTGCAAAAATTAAATGTGGCACTGGGCTGTTTAGGGTGAGTAATTTCTTTATACCCAACCCAGTGTCTTCTTGAAATCAGTCCTAAGCTATTTTTATTTCATTATAGCCTTTGAGGGAACTGGCTAAGTAACATTTTATTTCTGCTAACTCTCGATGCTTATTAATTTTTGCCCTCCAGTTGTCATTTGTAGTTTTATTGTTTAATCATAACCCCATTTAGATTCTTCTTCAATGGTATTATTACAGGAGCTGCCTTGGGGACTCTCTCTGGGCTGAAACAAAGATTTCAAAAATAAATAAATGACATATTTTAGTATCATATTATAAATTCCGTTTATACCCCACTGTCAGGGTTTGCTAAATACAAATATATTTGCTAGTGAGGTGAGAAGCTCCCACACCTGTTGACTTCCTCTTCCATGTGCTAGCTGGCAGGGCAGCCATTCATGCCTATGATGGGATGGTGTTAACATTCTTGTGGGCTTCCAACATGATTAGTTGGAATTCTTTGATTAAAGGAGATTATTATGTTTGATCATTATCCATTTAATTCTGTTAGTGGGGAAGCTGTCCTGTATTATTATTATTCTGAATTTCTGATTAATGGTCAGTTCTCCAAGATAAATGTCAATTATGCCAATATTCTAGTTCTCTTGGTATTTGTCTCTCACCTCTCCTCACTAGTGTATGCAGGCTTAAATTTAGCAAATATTGTGGTTTCATTAGTACCCGAGTCTTCTACTCTCACTTCTATATTGTTAATGAAGGTGTTAAAGAAGATTGACCTATCACTGACTCCAGTGCCACTTCATCATTTTAATTTATCATTACCCTTTGTTTGCAGTAATTAAGCTGGATTTCAAGCCATGTGACATATTCATTATTTTCAGATCTACACCAATTTGAATTCACTTGGGCAAGAATTTGTTAAAGGGTTACTCTAATGCATCACATAAATCAAAATATGCATCTATCACATTACTTACACCCAATATTTCTGTAATTATCAGGTTTGTTCAGGAGAGCCACTTTTAAAGTCACGCTGTCTGAAAAACAACATACACTATAAATAAACATGTGATCATTTGTGGAAAAAATTATAGGCTCATAAGAACATTAAACAGGACATATTTTCCCATTCATGGAGCTTAGGGTGAGAAAAGGTTTTAAAAAATCCAGATAGTTAAATTTTTGAGGAAGTATTGGAAGATTATACCTGAATTTATAAATAATGATCGGATATGAAAACTCTCATTGTATCTGAAATATTAAAATAGAGAAAAACAATTCAAAATATAATTGCCACTTATATTTGAGGCATTTACTTCTAATTTACAGCATTAGCAGATTTCAAAGTGATTTGGGACTTTATGATTTTAAAATAGTTCCCCAAAAATGTCTTACATAAAATAAAACTGATGGAGCATAACAATATGTCTGTCTCTGTCCCCAAACATTGAAATGTGTGATTTGGACCATTAAACCCCACCCTCAATGAGTTATTCATGAATTTTCCAACAGCATCAAACATATTAAATGTAAATAACTAGCACAATGCAAGGCTCTTTGTATGTTCTTATGACTAGCTTAAATTAGGAGTAAAGAATTCATCAGTCCCAAAAGATCTGGAAGGATTCCATCACACAAGCAACAGCTCAGACCTGGGTAGACCACCTCATTTGAGAATTACAGCTGAGAGTGATATGCCTGAGCCTGTAATTCTATACTCACTGGCCTGGGTGTAAGTCCCATTGAACTAAGAAAATGCTTACAGGATTGCATTGTTAATAGGTCACAATAATATGAAAGCTCACTATTAATTTAGCAGGTGCATTGTCTTTTTTGAAATGTCAGAGATGAAATAACGTTGCATCTCTCTCTGCTTTTCCTGAGACACTCTAGATTTTTACATCATGTTAAAATGATGCATGTGTTGTAAGAAATGGGCTTGAAGACAACTAATGACTAAAGGCACTTTCTATGGCAGCTGAAAAAAATGTTCTGCTTTATTGGAAAATAATGATCATGTCTAACAACAAAATATTATACCACTGCATTATTTACAAAGCTTTGAGAAGACATATTAGAATACTCATTACTAAGGAAGCTTCTGTGTCTCTTCTCCCAACACTTTGCAAATTTAAATACTCCATGGGATAAATATATACAGTATTTGTAATACTGTTTTGTCATCTACCCGGCAGGTGGCAAGCTGCAGTATCAGTTTATAAAAAACCCCGTTATTTCATGATATAAATCCCACTACTCAATTTTTGATGTAGTTTTTCTTTCTAGGACTCGTGTCTGTATTTTGAGATCAATCTAGCCTTGTTTGATTAAACCCTATCCTCACAGTCAGAACAATAACAAATCAGCAAAATGCTCACCAAGTGGTGGGGATGTATATATAATAGCTATGTAGGTTGTTGGGTACCTCTGTGTTCCCAAATTCATTCTTTGCTCCCTTGTTCCCTTAGTCCCTGTGTTGGTTATGCAGATATGTCTGAGGGGATGGATATCACTGATGCCTCCCTAAAGAAAGAGGAAGCAACAATATACCACAGTGCAGGTCCAAGGATTAAGGGACATTTGTGAGCAATCTCCAGGTTAAAAGGTTCAGGTTACCTAACCACATTCCCCCTTCTCTCTCATTGTAGATTGTACTTTTCTGACCTAAGTCAACAAAGACATTCAGTAACAGGAGGAGAGAGTAAAATAGACCTGCATGCAAATAGACCTACAGAAAATTGGAACATGGTTTTATTTATAATAACATCAGATGCTGGGAATTTGCATAGCACTTCAGAATATCATTTATTTATTTATTTAAAATATTTTGATACCACTCAGGGTGGTTTACAACACGCAACAAAAACACACAATTAAATTTCAAGAAATGCAGTAAAAAGAGCTGGACACTGTCCATGGTCAGTTCTCAATAGCATTTCTATCAATGGCTAGAAATGACCTGAGCAAACAAATATGTTTTCAGGAGGTGCTGAAAACTCAGGAGCTTTGGTGCTTGCCTCAAGCTATGTGCCTCCAGCACATTCAGGAATCCCTCAAATTCCAGTAAGGGGGGCTGATCATCTTAATGTGGGTCCCACAACTCTACCAGGAAGACAACTGGTAAGACCAAACTTCAGCAGAAAATATTCTGACCATGACAAGCCACTCACTATCTCCATATCATGCTTCTTGCACTCTAAGGGAAGTACTAAATTGAGGTTATGTCCTGTTCTATGTGTATAGCTGTTGTATAGGCCATGAAGTCCTGAGGTGGCTTTGGTGTGTATGTATGTTTCTCCAACACTGCCCCCCCCACACTTGAAAACCACTTCTTTCAACTGAGTTGCAGAGGCTGCTAGGCAGTAGGGTGTGTCTTCCACCAGCAGCATCCCCAATCTGTATTGGTGACCCAACATATGGTGCCACTCCTTGAAGCATAGAGGTTCACTGCTAAGAGAGATAGAACCTAAATGGACCACTGCAATTTCCTCCAGCCTCCCCAAGCTTAATTGGTGCTGCATGGAGGCACAGCTGTGTTGTGTGAACTCCATCCAGCTCGCCATCCAGGTATCCATAATATATGCCTGGTCAGCTACCTCAAATCTTGAATGACTGAGACCTTGCTGAAAACTGATTTGGCAAAAAATAACAGTGCCACCAGACTGAAAAACAAAAGAGCAACCCAGCACCTGAAGAATGGAGGAGCATTTCATATTCACTACCTCAATAATTCTGACAACAGCTCTGTGAGATGCTCTTTTTTTGCATACAATTCTACTATGCAAAAATATCTCACAAAAGACTAATTAAATGGTTAAACTATAAAAACAGTCCTTTCATATAAAATTGCCAGCTTCGTTCTCCATGTGGTATATTCCTTAAAAGATGAAAAGAAAGAATGCAGAACCAATTGAAAGTGTAAGTATGATATTAGGTTTCAACGCATAGCCCAAAGCCCAATAAATGATGAGTAAACAATGAAGCCTGAGGTCATTCTTTTCCTCTGAAACATTTTTGAGTCACACTGATTCTTTCCATCTGTAGTTTGCATGTTCTGAAATAAAAAGCGTATTTTACTGCTGGGCTCCACCTATATAAACTGTGGTTCCTTCTTCTATCTGTGGTTGCTTAGCTGTTCTAACTAGTGTGTAGTTGAAAGGGTGTCATTATGACTAATAAATCCAGTCTTTATCCACTTTATACTTCCTCTGCCATGGGGCAGGGGAGAGGGAGACTAGCAGTGCCTGTGTGGCAAATAGTACTGAATCAAATTCACCCAAGAAAGGCATCTCAAAAAATATGCCCACAGTTACAGGAAAACAGATAAATGAAGCATCACAATCTAAAATGTTAAGAATGTATCACGCTCATCTTCTGCTATCCAAGGATGAATTCACACAACAAAGTAATTTATTTTATCCATCAGCTTGCAGAGAGAACATGATTCTGAGGCTTCCTTTTGTATTGAAGCCTGAAAATTCAATAAGATTCAATTGCACTGGCTCTCAACAAAGGACAATGAAAAGAAAACATGCTGCAGCAAGGGGAAAATGTCATATACCTCTCAGGAATACCTATTCCTTCCCATTCCTAGACTAGAAGATAGGTGAATTATCCCTGGCTTCCTCCCCTCAACATTGTGAAAAAGTCATGTCCTCCAGTGAGTCCCACTCCACCCATCAACCCCCTCCCTCATGCCTCCATAGCCCATTTATTTGCTTGTTTGCAAGCATGTATTAAACTGCTTAACATTTTGTACATCTCTTAAGTGGTGCACAGTCTAAAAGCAAACACTGCAATTAAAACAAGAAATGCAACCTAAAACCAATTAAACAACAGCATGAAAGCATATAAAAAGAAACCGGCAATGGACTTGGGTCATTGAAACACATAAAATGGGGTCCAATCTTGTGGGTGAGGGAAAACCGGGTGGAAATGATAAGTCTTTACAGGGCTAGCACAGCAGCGCTCTGGAAAAAGTGGAGACAAAAGCCCTTGGTAGACTTTGGGAAATGGAGCTTTTCCACGGACTACTACACTGACAGTATTGATTGGGGGATCTACATCTCACCGGGTGGTGGGAGCCTGGTGGCAGAGCGGAGAGTGGGGAAATGCCTCCATTCCTCCCCTGCACTGGCTTGCCGCTAGAGTGGCACTGCTACAACCAGAAAGGAAGGGAGTTGAGGCAGTGGTGGAGCTTCATGCTCCGGCAGAGGGGGGCGAAGAGCAGGTGGGGGCGTGGCTGATGTGCGTCCTGGGGGCATGGTGCACTGCCTGTGGGGGTGGGGCACCCAGCTATGGCGGGGGGCAGCCACGATGGCACCCCACCGAGATCACACTGCCGGGGGCGGTGCGCTCCACCCGCACCCCTATTCCTTCACTAGTGAGTTGAGGTCCTGGGACTGTAGTGCTAACCTCCTTCTAAGGTAAGCAATTGGAGAATCCTGTTTCCAAGCCTAGAGGTTACACATACCACCCTCATATATGGGGAGAATGTGCCCACAGGCTAGCCCTGACCCCCCCCCCCGATAGCTGATGTGCACAGTGTCTATGCTTTCCTGCTGCCCGTGCGTTTTGCTGGCATGTGAAAAGGCTCCACATCAACTCAAGTGCAGAGCTCTTTCTCAAGTCAGCTGAACATGGGGGCAGGGAGCTGTGCATGTCAGTCTCCCACTAAGGCATTTTATTGTTACTGAGTGAGGAGGTCATCTGGACATGCTCCCCCCCGGGGGGGGGGGATCAGGTAATCAAGCTAAAACTTCTCTGTGTGAAGTTAAATCTGCTTGAAAGCAACTTGGGGTGTTTGAGTAGCAGCATCTAAACCCAAAATAGCCTTTCCAATGACATCTATAAGGCCTATTGGTTAGCTGCCTTCCAACAGCAAGCTATGTTATTTTAATTTTCAAAAGACTGCTTTTTAACTGAATTGATATTTCACATGTTGCCTTTAGATTATGCCATTTTTAGTTATTATTATTTATTTTGTTGGCCAGTATGTGTTATTTTATGGGGAAAGTGATCCATGGTTACTGCAAACAAAATTGGTATGCAACTTATAATGAACCAGGCAAACCTTAACAAATAACGATTACTGCAGAGTTGGTTTTCCAACACAGTCTCTGCATTGAGACCTTCATGTTTGCCAAAAGATTAGGAACAGTCAGACACAAGCAGAGCTATGGAACCACTGCATGCTAATCAGGAAATGGGCCCTTGATGTTGTGATGACCAGAAGCTGTTGCCAGGGACAGGTGTAGTATCCCAACATTTTGAATGTTGCAAGGAGCCAGAAGCTAGCACAGAGAAAGATGGACCATCTGGTGCTATTTGGTAGCTTAGTTCCCACACTGAATTCCATTTATCCATATGCAAGTGATTATATTTTTATTTTCTTTTTAAAAATCTACATATAAAGACACTTAACCAAAGGACACTTAAAGATGCTGGCAATATCAGAACTTTCAGTGGCCAATGCTTCAATCTATGATGTACTTTCCCATGTCATACATTTTATTTGATAATTGGCAAGAATAATAGATAGCTAGCCTTTTATATCCCGAAGAGTGCTTCTAATATATCCATTGGCATCCTTTTAAGATGGCTAACTTCCCCTAGAGGGTCAAGATAGATCATCAATTTTTGACAGCAAGATGGTAAAGCTTTTAAGCATTTTCTTTCACAGAGTGCTTAGATCAGGAAAAACTGGGGAACATTTAGCCCTGAGGATGGAAAGGGGAAAATATATGTCAGATTCAAAATGACAAGAAAAATAGAACCACCCAAAATTTATTTATTTTCCCCCAGATATATCTGACTGTTAAAATGTTAATAGCAAACTAGCTAATTTGCACTAGGGCTTCATCCCATTTTTAGTGGTCTGGTTCAACCATAGAGTGAGTATAGCAATGATGAAAGCAATGCCTCTGGGCTTGTTCAGAATGCCTGCCTCTAACCACACAACTAAAGTTCAGGCAAATGGATTACAGGGCAGGGGTATAAATTTTAATATTAGGGATATCAAATTTTCTAAGCACTGAAGTCACAAAAAGTTGTTACTTGAAAATGCATTCCTTGCCCTATATTATCAGGTCTGCTGCGATTGGGAGTGATGTGTGGAATGCAGGTGCACAGGTATCACAAGTCCCTAATAAATAGATCTGCAGCATGCTTCAGAGAGAAAGGCAGCAGGCAGCAGGTGTAGCAGGTGTAGGATTGGCCCATTACAGGACCTTGGACAGTTCCTTTATCACACAAAGAGAGCACAAGAGAGTTGCTATATGCATACAGAGAAGCTCTGACTAGATTTCTTCTGGCTATGTCACTGTGTGCGCTGGTGTTTGAGTTGTTTGGAAAAGAGAGGTAGCAAAAGGCCCCAAAACAGCATGTGTTAAAACTGCTCCAGGGAAATGTGCTGCAGAAACTTGACAGAACCTTGTTCAAAACTCTGACACCCAGGAAACGTGAGGTTATGGTGAGGTAGAATAGAAATTATAAAATAAACCAACCATCATATATACAATTGGCATTAGGCTGCATTTGACACTGTAAAGGAGGATTTGTATTTGTTTGTTTTAAAAAAAGCAAGATGTCTTCATGGAGTTTTAGCTATTTAGAAGAGAAGCAACAATTGTCATGGCATCATTGCTTTCAAATCACCAGTCATTTAGCTTCAGTACAGGAAAATAATTCACAATACTATTGGACTGTAGGGACAGTCTCAGGATAAAATTCTGTGCACAGTTCCATGGAAATAAGTGACACTGAACATAGCAGGAATTTCTTCTGAGTGAAAATGCACAGGATCGAGTTTTCTCATTTTGCTAGGCTAAACAAGTAATTCGCTGGTTGGTGACAGATTACTTGACATGTCTAATCAATTTCTCTACTAATTGCCACTACCTTGACCACATGGCATACTTTTTGCTGTTTTTATGACTGCTTTCCCAGCTTCTTCACGTCCTACCTTTCTGCAGGTATCAGCATAGTTCCTCATTACTATTTGTTTTTGCTTCAAGTAAATATATATTTACTAGGCGTTCAGGCTTGTTCTGCCACCCATACTCTGTGGATTATGTGAATATTCTGCTCCAATATCTCTCAGGC
The DNA here is from genome assembly GCF_964188305.1 of Podarcis bocagei. Lineage (NCBI taxonomy): Eukaryota > Metazoa > Chordata > Lepidosauria > Squamata > Lacertidae > Podarcis > Podarcis bocagei. The sequence goes on from NC_138127.1 coordinate 42,377,486, forward strand.
TATTTTACTGTGGGGTTTGCTAGGCACCAACACAACTCCCACAGTTTCTCTTGTAGCACTCAAGTTCCTATCTTTAGTGCTCACCAGTAAATTCAGGCTACTATCTCTATTCAGGACTGAATTAATTTAAAGCCCTCATAATTAAGTTCACTATATCTGCTGAAAACATTTTCCCCATTGCTCATGAGGTGCAGCCTTGCCCTGGCAGGAATCCTGTGTTAAGGAAGTTCAGATTGTGGCCCCAGGAACTGAATGTCTCTTGTCAACACTGTGTATGTGGCCAGTAATTCACCTTAAGCATTCTTCTCTGTTTGTAGCCATCTACTTTTTGAGGAACAATGACAATAGCCCCACCTGAGTCCCATGATCCTTTATTTTCCTCCCCAGAGCATAGAGCAGCAGGCAAAGATGTTTCTCTATAACCAAGCCTTTGGCGATTGAACATTCTATGGGGTTGCGAGAGGGAGGTTATTGGTTTGTTTCTGTTTTGCTTGTTTGATGACACTGAAATAGCTCAGTCAGTAGTGCATGAGACTCTTAAGCATAGAGTAATGGGTTTGAGCCCCATGTTGGGCTAAAGATTCCTGCATTGTGGGGGGGAGGTTGGCTTAGATGTTCCTAGTGGTCCCTTCCAACTCTAGCTCCTGGCTCCTAATACTGCACACTTATGTCCCATACATGAGTCATGTTTGGACAGGGATTAAATGTAGGTATGCATCCCCAATCCCAATGCTTCCCAGAATGGTAATGGATAGATTTGTGTTGATGACATTACTGCAATAGAGATTATCAGTTTCCTTTTCCAGTGTTGGTCCTGCTGCCCCCAGCCTCTTCCCTCTCTCTACCTGCTCCACCTGTTGCAACTTGGACTGGGCTGGAGGCAGGTAGCCTCCTTCTCAGGGGCTTGTGGTTAGCATGGTTCCTTAACATCACCTTGCCATAGAGCAGGACCAAAAGGGTTGGTTCTAGGTTAGGGGTCTGCAACCTTTAAGACAAAAAGAGCTACTTGGACCCGTTTCCGAAGAAAAAACAACAACTGGGAGCCGCAAAACCATTGCGACATTTAAAACAAATATATCTCCCGAGCCACAATCTGACAGCGGGCGGGAAGGTGACGTCGGGACGGTGCGTGACTAACGCACGCACCGCCCCCATGCGACGTCACAGCCAGTACAGTGCCCGCCACAGTGAGGAGTGTCGGGGTGCACAATGCGCTTCCTCCCCTCGCTAGTATCCGCCCCGGAGCCGCAGCAAAGATGTAAAAGAGCCACATGCGGCTCCGGAGCCGAGGGTTGCAGACCCCTGTTCTAGGTAATCCCTGGCAGTTGGTCGGAAATTCTAACTATGCATAGGATCAGGCTGTTGGACACTACTTGAAATCTAGAACCTTGATGACATCTACAGATTTACTGTTCACTCAAATAATGGGAAAAAATATTTATTTTTTTAAAAAACTTGGTTACCATCAAGAAAGTAAATTTCCTCCAGTTGATGCCTAACTGGTTAAACAATCTTCTAAGCTGTAAAGGGAACCGGTAAATTGCTTCATTTTTGTATTGCTGTCATGTCAGAAAATCGTTGGCATGAATGCACTGAATCTGCTCATATATATCTTGAGTAATAGGTAGACCCATATTTCAAATTAACAAACAGAATGCCTATTCTGCAAGTATATGCTTTCTAATTTGAAATAATAATATCCATCTATGTTTCTGTGGTGTATTAAGCCTTTCAAGGAGTAGCCCAGACACATTTAAAGGACTGCATCTCCCTTTCAGAACCTTGCCAACCATTAAGGATTCAGAAGTCATGCCTCCCAATCCTTTGTGCTGCATCAAACCCGAAAAAAGCCTATCAAAGGAAAGGAAAGAAAGTGAACAACCACCGTTTGGCTAGAATATTGAGAAGACAGCACCCTTCTCATCCAGCACAAACTCCATTAGAACTACCAGTTGTCCTCTTGATTGCTGCAATCACAATTTCTGGATGTTTGGGAGCTCTTCATAGTTCATTGGTGGGACACTACTTGAGTTAACAGAGCTTCCTCCGTACCTCTGTGTGGTTAATGCATGTATTTTCTCCCTCCTAACATTACTACACCTGTGCTAGGTGTAGTTCCCCCCGATCAATGTGCAGGGGTGGGGTGGGGAGTGGGTTCAGTATCCTGTCTATCAGCAAGACATCTACACTAGCAGGAGTTTTTGTGGATGTACTCCAGCAGTGTAAATGCCATCTGGCTTCCTTTAGTCCTCTATCTGTAATTGTAACTCTCTTTGAATCTTAGGATAGAGTAAACCGCATTTTGAAAAATGATAAAGAAACCCACAATCCACCCACCATCAAACATTTTTCCAATTTATCAGCCAAATATGACCATCTGGATTACTATATCAATCCACTCATGATAAAGAGCCAGTGTTAGAAACTGAGATATGAAAGCTAGGAGCTAAATGGCACCTTAAACCTAGGTTGTGGGCACAACAACCTAGGCACACTTTTTTATAACAAGAATACAAAGCTGTAAGTGAATGAACTGTAGCTAAAATCTTATATTCATTTTTCACATGGTTTAGTCCTCATCTGAAGACTGCAAAAAACAAAGCCATGCTTCGCCTGCCCACCTCCCTAATATTCTTAAGAAGGTCTCTTCTCCAGTCTTCAGGGAGTGGTTGGAAGTGGGGAGGCAGAAAAAGGGCCCTCCTTTCCTTCTACTCTGCAGTTTTAATCTGAAACCTTAGGTGCAGCACTGTGCCCAGAGTTCAGAAACTGCTCGTGCTAATGAAATTCCCTGTCGCAAAATGCACCTAGAACAATGGGAGTTTCAAGTGCTGAATAGAAGATTTCTGTTGGTGACTGTTTCCCATAGAAGGTGGGTGAACTGAGCAACAAATCTGTTTTCTTTCACATTACTGGCTAAGTAGTTAAGGCATCAATGATGTTGAAGAGCACAAAAGGTCTCCAGCATGTTTGCAGTTGTCAGAACCAAAGAAGTACCATATGTTGATTTAACTGTTGGAATTTTTGTAAGCCACTTCCTACAAACAGAAGTCAAGAAAACTCCACTTTGCAGCTTGTTTTCTCACCAGGTTAAACTCCTTTCATAAGGTTTTTTTTTAACTCCCCCCCCCCAACCAATTGATGAGTGATTTAATGAGTAAGCATCACTTAATACATCTTGCTGTTTAGTTAAACAAGGTATTTCATAGGGAACTTCCATATTCATAAAGCCATTTAATGCACTGAATATCATCATTATTTTTTCAGCAGGATCTGTTACTTAGTTAAATGGATTTGAGACATCAGACTATTATATGACAGACGATTTTGTCACTATGCAAAATGTGAACCCTGTAATCAACTTGTTATGGCATTTCACAAAAGTATGTGACAGTAAAATAAGTAAACTGTCATTTGGGCAATCAAGCTTTGAAATCCTTCAGGACGAGGAAAAAGGCATTTGACACAGTCTTCATCGTAGCAATGAGGTTCAAAGATAATTTAAGACTATTACAGTCATACATGACTGCATAGCTGAATACAATAATATAACAGAATGTATTGGAATAGTTGCTGGTGGCATAAATGTGAATTTCCAGTAATTTTTCATAATATTTTAATCACATTTCCCTCTTGATTTTAACCCACATATAATAATAACTATAGACAGATAGAAATACAGATATATAATTGCATGCAGAGGGTGTGTTTCATGAATAAAAGCATTATTTTCCTTTCATGGAGGTAACTCATATTCATGGACGTTTTTGCTAGAGGAAGCTGGGGAGGGGTTTTTCTCAATTCCCCTTTAAGAACATTATAAGAGCCTGTTGGATCAGGCCAATTGCCCATCTTGTTCTCAGAGATGGCCAACCTGTGGGAAGCCCCCAAGCACAATTCAAGTATAAGAGCACTCTCCCCTGTTGTATTCAGAAGCAAACCTGACTCCATCTGTGGAGGCACAGCATAGTTGTCATGGCCTTCAATAGCCCTCTCCTCCATGAATTTATTTAATTCTCTTTTAGAATGATCTAGGTTGGTGGCCATCACTGCCTCCTATACCACCTCCCATACTGTTCTGGTGGGATCTCCCAATCCTCTAAAACAGTTTTTGAGGGGACAAAGAAGGCTCTGCAGGGAATTCTTGGCATGCAATAGACATGCAATGAACTACCAAATAAGCTATGATTCATACTAAAATTAATTATGTGGGCAAGTATCTATCTTGGAACTGTCTACCCAGGAATCAAGATGTATGAATAGGTGAGAGACATGCCTGAATTACTTATGTTGATATGCAAAACACCCTCTTGGCCACTGCAGATGCAGTATTCTCCATCTGCAGTCTATAATAGCTAATGCTGCAAAATGTAATTCATTTCAACTGCCTGAATGGTGCTTGCTTTGGGCTGACATCATCTTGGTATGGTCTTTAACCAAAGATGGGGATTTTTTGTAAGTTTGCACAGAATTGGTTCTAATCTTCCAAATGAAAATATAAGGAAATATTTCCTATTGTGATTAAGCAGTAGCCCAATGATGTGTTGAATTTCCTCTTGAGTAAGGTGTCATGAATTACTTTCATGCCTTGATGATGCAGGAAAGAAAGGCGATAGCTTCAGTCAAAGGCAGGAAAGACAGAAGAGAGCAGCCTAAAGCAGAGCAGCCTAGAATGAAAAGGCCAGGAGAATATAAGCACAAAAGGAGCACTGACATGTGGAATAAAAGGAGGAAGATGTATGGATGGAATGAATGAATGTGGGGAAGAGAGCTGAAGATTCAAAGGGTGGGAAGTGGAGGGGAGAAGTAGCAGATAGAACAAAGGAAATTGGAAGGCTGGCCTGGAACTAAGGATGGACAAATCTGCCCATTTCAGTTTCTCATTTTCCCAAGATTAAATTTAGTTTGCCACACTTCTGCATCACTTTGCACATTTTTTTAAATAAAAAAACTTCTCACCCTTATCACTTTATTTCATGTGTATCCTAATACACACATTTTTATTCAGTTTCTGCCTAATGTACATATTTTGCAAGCATTTTGCATAATATAATGCATTTTGTGAATGAAAGTGTTGTTTATGCATGCTTCCCCCAATATACTTATTTTTAGTTTGGAGAAGTGCATCACAAAATTTGGAGAAGTGCAAGAATCTGGAGAATTTCAATTTTTTTTGTTCATGTACTGTTTTTGCAAAGTTCAAATTAGGTAGGGTCCCACTGAAATGTGAACTGAACCAAATTCCTCCCTCCCACTCTTACCTGCACGAAACAGACAAAAACAAAAACGTTGCTAAAATGATTAAAGAAGAGTGAGCTTACCCTGAAAATGTATGAGCACCATTTCAATGCTCCCTCCACTTTCCAAAGAGTTGGGAGAAGGAGAGGTGTGGCAGTCCTCTACCGTCTTTAAGGGAGCCTTCTTCCACCTGCAACCCATTCCTTGGCCCCAAAATAAGTTTTTGCTCCTTAGGTGTGGAGGACAGGAGCTCAAACAAAGACATCGTAAATTTGAGCAGGGGTGTTTGCATATGCAAAAGCTCTGCTGTGCACATGTCAGAAAATGAAGGTAAAAAAAATGAGTAGACACCATCTAGGTTCTGTGAGTTTCTTTGCTTTCATTTGACAGCTCAAAATCAATTCAATTTAAAACACATGCAGCTCTGTTGTGTTGTCTAAATCCTGACCCCACCCCCTCCAAATTTACTGATTCAGGGTGTGGCTACAGAAGCTCTCTACTGGTGGAGCTCTGCCAACAGGCAATGAAGTACAGTACTTGTACATAGAGGCCCCCACCAAACCCAGAGAAACCTGGCATTAGGCCCCCAAATGGAGCATTCCATGGACATGGTGGATCCAGAGCCCCTCTATTCCCTTGAGAGATGACAGCCTGCTGTTAGTGTGGGTAATCTCCCCTCACCAACCCATTGCAATGTTTCCTTTAAAACCCTATCAGGGCTAAAATAAAGAAGTACATTGCTTCCCACCTCTCACCCTTTCTGGTGTAAGCTGGAAGGTCTTTTGACAAGAAATATCATTAACCACTTCCCTCCCGCTTAGGGTTGCTTAGTAAGACACTTATAAATTCATTTACCGTATTTTTTGCACCATAACACTCACTTTTTCCCTCCTAGAAAGCAAGGGGAAATGTCTGTGCGTGTTATGGAGCGAATGCCTGCGGGTGGCGGGGGGGATCTGCTGCAGTCATGAGCAGAGGATCCATAGTTCCCTTTCCTTCCCTCCTCCATGGTTACAAAGCATGGATCCACATGGATCCTCAGGATTTTTGCATTGGGCTACTCCAAACTCACTGTCAGATCACATGTCTGTGGCCACAGCATGAACCACAAAAATCATATATCCACTATTTCGTTTAGAATATTTTTTTTCTTGTTTTCCTCCTCTAAAAACTACGTGTGTGTTATGGTCTGGTGCGTGTTATAGAGCGAAAAATACGGTACATGCCAAAAAGCATGGGAATTATGCCATGTAAGCAGGAAACACAATTCTGCAATCTCTCACAATTGTGCTTGCTTGCTTACAATTTAACATCTACACACACACACACTTAGTAAGACAGTTATAAATTCATTTACATGCCAAAAAGCATGGGAATTATGCCATGTAAGCAGGAAACACAATTCTGCAATCTCTCACAATTGTGCTTGCTTGCTTACAATTTAACATCTACACACACACACACTTGTATAACAATACATGATATAACATATTTGGTTGGTTGTTGTTCATCCATTTATTTTTTAATAAAAAATAATATTAATGGAGTGAGTGGGGACGTTATTGTGAGGTAGATATTTTTAACATGTTACTATACGAAAGGATGATTTTGCCTCAGTAATTTTCTGATAACTCGAGCATCCTTTTTCTTAAAATAGATCCATCTGCAGAGACCTGCTCAGCTGCTGAGGTGGATCATCCACCTGGAGTCTCTAAGATGACTGTTAAATGAATGAACAGGCATCTTTTATCTCTGTCAATGCAGAACCATGGGCAGAATTAGAGTGTCCTTAAAAAGCAGTATTGTACTGGCTCCTTTTGTATAAATATAAAAGAGAATGTGTATTTATAAAAGGGAGGTGCTATATATTTTCCAGTAGCATTTTGATTTGGAATTGAACTCTGTCTCCCACTGACAACAGGAATAACTATATGGGGTTGTCACCCTTTCATTGGGTTTTCATCATCCTTTGACCAGGTGGAGGTTTAACAAATGTAACAGTAAGTCATCACTAACTGTAGTGGCTACTGTTAACGAAAACTGCAAAATTTACTCAGGCAATACTTTTGATGGTGAGGATGAACAGAATGGAAGAATGCCTATCCATTCATACAAATCACCAAATAGCTCTAGTTCATGCAACTCCTGGTACTATTTTATGGGTTAGTTTTCTCAAGATACTACATGTGCACTTATGCGCAAGTGAACTATGTAATCTGCTCTGTTGTATATCGGTGCATTCAATGTAAAACCAGTAATCACCACAGAACGATACCTGGGCCTATGCCAGCTTTGTTGGTTGTTGTGACTCACAAAGGATACTGGTGAGCTGGAAAAGGGCAACCAAAATGGACAAGAGGTTTCAGAAGCTCCCCTCTGGGGAAATGTTGCTTATTTAGGGCTTTTTAGTTTAGAAAAATGGACTGCAGATTTGTATGAAATTGTGTGGTGTGGAAAAAATGGAGAGAAAGGTTTCAGAATACTATAATCTATTATTATTATTATTATTAGTAGTAGTAGTAGTAGTAGTATCCTGTCTTTTCCTGAGACTGGGACTCAAGGCAGCTTACACAAATGATAACATAGATAAAATACAAAATGCTAAAAACATTTAGAAGATAATAGATAAAAAGTAATTAAACTCTAATAGAATTAAAGCAATTAAAACAAATTTATTAAAGTACAGATTAAACACAGCACTCTCAAAAACCCTTAAAAAACAGCCATAAATCATTTCATTGCTTTTTTTGGCAGCAGCAGGGGTTCCTATGATTTCGTTTCTTGCTTTTCTCTATGCATTAATATGAACATAAGAAAAGGACATCTAGTCTAGGTGTAGCTAAAAGGGTGCTCTCCAGAAGCTGTTGGATTCCAGTTTCCAAAAACCTCAGTCAATGTGACCAACAGTCAGGAATTAATGGAGCTGAAGTCCAAAACCTTCTGCAAGGCACCATGTTGGCCTCCCCTGATCTAGTCTAACATCCTATTTCCCACGGTAGCAAATCAAGTGCCTCCAAGCATCCTGCAAGGAGGGCAAGAAAGAACTAGTCCTCCCATGCTGTCAGTATTTATATTGTACCTGAAAGCTGAGGTTATTGATGTTATGTAAGCAGCTGTAAGATCCTTTTCAAAAAAAGCAGCTGTAGTATCTTTTTGGTGTTGATGATGTTATTATCATGTCAAGATGTATCATGGAAACCAATTCATAAATCAAAATATAAATACATAACAGTATCTTCCATTCATCTCCTCTTAAAGCAATTGCAATCAATTATTGAACTGTGCACTTGACTGTGTAGGTGGAATAATACCATCTCTGAAATTTAATTGTTTTGTTTTTGTTTTGTTTTTAAACCCAATGTTTGAAGTGGCTTCTTTCAAAGTCCCCACAAAAATGAAACAGGATAGCCTTCCTTTTTTCCTCCTCAGAAAAACAAAAATGACAGCTGTGTCTGTATCCCCTTTGCAATTTGGTGTGGAAAGGGGGAATTCAGGGGGCCTTGGTAGGTCCAACCTACCTATTCATTTCTTGAGGTCTTGGTATTTAAACTTTCACTGAGGTTAATAGAAAATGTAGACTTAGAAAGTCAACTCTGTTTGTAAAACTTAATTTTAGTCAGAGGCATATACATATACCCTCAGGCTTCATTAAAAAGACTGCAGCACATTGCAGAACGCCTCGTTTTGGGGTACCTGCATGTCTGTTTGGCTCGCCCCCATAGCCTGGGGTCGAGGAGCCCCACAATTTGACACGATGTGTTGGGCGCCTCATTGTCATCTATGGGGACCTACCTTTTTCTTGAGCCTTTCACAGGTGAACGCCAGGACAACCCTTATGGGGAACCCCTCCTTACTCAAAACTTAGCCCAGCTTTCCTCCTTCAGGAGGGCAAGAATAACAGAGACGTGCTCAGGCCAAAAAAAACGAAAATGGAAAAGTTGGACTCCTCTGCGGCTGCTACTACTTTCGTGTTTTGTTTTGCTGTGGCCACTGCGGCTGCTGCTGCTTCCTCGCCCAAGGCCCAGCAGGCGGCAGCAGAGAACTCCGCGCTGCTCAGCCAGTTTCTCCGCACCTTCCTCCAGAGGCGCCCCCCCCCCGCCCCCATTTCCCCTAGACAGCGAGAGAACGCTCGGAACCAAAGCAGCGTCCTCACGTGCACCGGGTGGGCGCGCGTAGGCGTGACCGCTGGGCGGGGGCGGGCAGAGTCTCATCCCACCAACACAGTACAGTTGCCGGGCTGGCGAGCCGAGAACAAGGTTGCCACCGGCTGCCTGTGTGGGTCGTCGTCTCTCAAACGTCCTCTCCTCCCGCTGCCCGCCACCTCTTGTGTGAGGGGGGAAAAACACCCTTCAAAAGCAGCAGAACATCTCCCTCAAGTTCGTTGTTTCCTCAGCGACGCTGGCGGGGGTGGGAAAAAAAAAAAAAACCCGGGGCAGAGAGAAAGAAAGAGAGAGAGGAGGCTGTGTTGGCGCGCGCGCGCCTACCTCTGACAAGGGAGACGACCCCGAAGTCTCGAGCAGAGCCGAAGTCATAAGGGGATTGGGAGGTCCTCCTCCGCTCCTTTCCCGCTCCCCACCCCACCCCACCCGCCGCCGCCGCCCCCTCCCCGCGTTCTCCAAGCTGGGCTGGAGCGGCGGCCGCCGTTGCCTTGCTTCCATGGAGAGACAGCGCCTGTCATGCTTGTGAGCAGCGGCAGCCGCCGCCAGCTCCCTGCCTCCTCCTCCTCCTCCTCCTCCTTCTGTTGCTGTGCTGCATTGGGAATAACCGCTCTGCCATTGACTGGAGGTGGACTCGAGCCCTCGCGAGGGGAATAATACCTGGCCGAGCGCGGAGCCTCGGAGGCTTCTCGGCCGCCCGTCTGAGGGGGACAACAACAAGAGCAGCAGCAGCGAGAAGTGCCCGCGGGAGGAGAGGGGGCTTCCCGGCCGCCGCCGCCGCCCGCCGGCATGAGCTGAGCCCCCTTTCGCCCGCCTCTCTGCCCGAGTGGGCTGGATGGCTCGCGGGCTGAGCGCAGGCGGCTGGCAAACTTGCAGGGCCCGCCGAATGCCTTCGGGGAGCGCCGCTGCTCCCGCCGGCTTCCGGGACGCCGCCGCCGCCGCCCGCGCCGCTCTTGGCGGAGGCATCTTGGCACAAGGGGAGTGAAGGCTGCAAAGGCGGCTGCTGTCCGCGCAGGGGGTGCTGCTCACGCGGTCCTAATGCCTGTCACTTCTCGGGACGCGCTGGTGGCAGCGGCGGCGGCGGCGGCTGCAGGCGGGAGCCCCCCGAGTGCTGCTCCGGCTTGCTTGGCTTCTTCCGGCATCTGATTGGATACGGCCGGGCTCTGCGTGGGACAGCGGAGCTGTGGCGAGGGGCCTCCGAGAGACGGAGAGAGAGAGGGAAAAAAACATGGGTTATTGCAGCGGCAGGTGCACGCTGATCTTCATCTGTGGCATGCAACTGGTACGTGAGTCGCTGGTCTCCTTGATTTTCCTTTTTTTTCTGTCTGAATCCTCTTTCCAATAAAACAAAAGTATAAACAAACCCCCAAGAAGCAAGAGGCCAAATCCGATGGCTGTTTGTCGTTCGTGAGGGGAGAAGAGCTTAGAGAGGAATGGGCTGTAGGAGTGAGCTCAGGGCATGGCTACTCAGAAGTAAGCACCCTTGTTTTCAATGGAGTTTGCTCCCTGGCATGTGCGTATAGGCATTGCGGCTTGTGTTGTAACAGGGACTCCCTGAGTGACATTCGCGTGGGCACGGGGTAAACTTGTTTGAGGCTGCAGTTCTGTGCTGGTTTATTTGAGAATGGAAGTGATTGGGACGTAGTGAACATGCATAGGATGCGACTGCTAACCTTAAAAATTGACACACACACCCGCCCTTTCTCCTTGAAAGCTCAAGAGATCTCAAAGAGATTTGGGAACTTTGAAAGACCGAGCATGGTTTTTGTTTGTTTGTTGAAAGGAAGGCAGTTCATAGGTAATTACAATGGATGGAGTGGCTGATGAGAAGCATGTAGCTTTGCAGTGAGGGATGAAAAGTTAACTCATCTCAAGAAAGGTATGAGGTAGAGACTAGAGGTTTCCTTAATTAAATGGAATGACCACTGTTTTAGGCATGGTTATGAACTTGAGCCAAGATAATCAGATAAGAGACAAAGGGTGTGTATGAATTCAGCAGGATGATTGTTTTGAAGAATGTGGTAAAAGCTTTCATTGTTTCCAAGCAGTGCTAAAATTATGTTGTTTCCAAACAAACAAAAGAGAGTAAACTGTAAACTGTTCAACTCTACGGTGGCCACATATTGAAGATGAGATACTAACTAGAAAATCTGTTGCAGTGCCTATTTTATGCATGTCTAACTTCACAGATGGAGTTTTTCTGAACACCCTGAATGGATGTTGCTGTTATGCAGTTAGTCAGCCTCAGAAGATGCCACATTTCTGAATGTACCTTGAATGAGTTGTCTATGGTAGAACAGGTTTGGAATGGGGCCTTAAGGGTGCAGTCCTAAACACTCTTGACCTGGGAGCAAATCCCATTGAGCTCAGTGGGACTTACTTCTGAGTAGGCATTCACAGGATTGCAGTGTTAAAGCAGTTAACCTTGAAAATGGAGAAAACGGTTACAGTACACTCTTCCAACTGGCAGAGTACCACCCGTTTTCCCAAAAGACAGGTGCTTAAGAAGACTGCATGGGGAAATAAAATTACCATTCTGGGAACAAAATCAGTACATGGGAAAGATTCACTGACCGTCGCAGAGCCTACACATCTGTGATGTTTTAGTGAATCTATCATCTTTGTGTGTAGCAGGAAGCATTCTGCTTGTCTAAACCCTGTTCTTCACAGAAGTATCTGATCCTGTGTGTTTGATTTATTCTTGTGCAAGTTATTTGAAAGAAACCCTCCCCCAAGCCTGTTAAATGTAAACAAAATTATTGGAACGTAAGCTGTTTAACATTATCACTGGAGTTCCTCCCCCAAAGCTACGGCAAATGGAACAATAGTTTTAGGCTTTCTATGCCAAAGGTCAGAATACAGAAACTGCCCAGCTGGACCAGACCAGAGATTCACCTGGTCCTGCATCCTGTTTCCAGCAATGGCTAGATAAATGCTTCTGGGAACTTCATAAGCATGATGAGGGCAACAGCTTTCTCCTCCTTGCTGTCCCCAGTGTCTGATATTGAAAGGTTTGTGCCCCTTGTTGACTTGACCCAATACAGCTACAACAATGTATTTAAAGGTAGCCACAAGAGTATTCAATGTATCCTAGAGGTTAAAACATTAGCTTGGGAGTGAGATGGCAAAAGGCAGATAGATATACATTTACCATTTCTTGAGGTCTGTGAAGGAACATAGATTACAGGACTGAGTGTGAGAATAAAAAATACAACCATCCTAATACTGGAGCTTATGAAATATGCCTTACTGTTATTACTTTAGCTCTGCTGGGCCCTGGAATGAATCAAATGTAAATGTTACATGGCACTCATCCATACAGAGAGAGAAAAGATTTGGTATTTTAAATTATAGGACGTAATGACAGCCTGGATGGTTAGACTGTTTATAATGCAGGATAAGTAAATATCTTACAGATATGTTCAAGTATTGAAGCAGATTTCATGAACATAGAACAATGATGGAGGGATGTTCCTTTCACACTAAATAAAGCTTATCATTGCAATGTTGAATCTGATGGAGTTAGGAACTGCAATTGGCTTTCAATGACCACCAAATTTTATTCCCCAATTCCTCTCATTATGCATTGGCTTTCAAATGCTCACTCATGAGTAGTCTCAGCTAATGATGGATATCAGTGTGCAAGATGCCACATGTGAGTTCATATTGGGTTGGGGAAGTATGAATAAGGCAAATGCCATGCATACAGCTGTTCTCAAATGAAAACCATGACTGGCTGCAGCTTCTTGTTGAATGTACACTTGGTGACAAGCCTGAGATTGATGCCATTTAATGTGTGAAATAGCCCTTAAATGGCTTGGGTTTGGATAGCGGTAATCTTGCAAGCCTTATGAGATACTTTGTCTACTATGCTTATCAGGTACTGGACTTGCACAAGAAAAGCTTGAAGAGAAGTGTTGATTTGTAAGAGACTTATTGTGTGGAGGTTGTATGTGGAGGTCTATGTCCAGGAGGAGAGATCTTGTCAATATTACCTCTATGTTCCTATGACTATTAATCATTGTTGCACATTCACTTCATACTCAGTTTGTTGGGAAAACAGGTTCATGCTAAAAACACCACCAGGTTTAAATATAAAATTGATGTTCAGTTTCGGTTTCAGTTTCTGTTAATTGGTTCTCGTGGGAAACTTGCAGATTCTAGCTTCACCAATTAACTCAAGCTGGTGTCAATTTACTCTTGGCAGAAAGCCCAGGTTTGCTTGACCTAGAAACTACTCACTCTGATTGGTTAACGAGCAGCACTCAACTCTGTTATCTAGGGATTGCTAGCACAGTTTGATGTGAGGTGTGTTAGGAGTTAGAAGTGCTGTGTATGGTTATGAGAGAGAGAGAGAAAGAAAGAAAGAGGATTTATTTTGCTTTTATTTGTATGCAGAAACTCTGCTGGTTTTATTTTTTCCTTTTAATAAATCCTGTAAATAGTTCTTCTGAGTCTAGCTGACTAGTCATTATCGCCGCAACTAGCTTCCTCGCTGTGCAGGAAAACTCTGCTACGTTTGGGCTAAAGCCAGTAGGGCTATGCCTGACACTCCAAAGTTCCATGAGGTTATGGGCATTGTACTGCCAGCCTGAGTTGCGGTGGTGTCAGCATCAACGGCGTTGGTTCCAGTAGTTCCAGAAGTTGTTGTTCTCTGGCTGGTTCCTGACCGTGGTGAGCTGGTGACGCAGCGGACACAAGGACAACAGCTGCAGCGTGTGAGTGCTGGGTGCTGTGGTTCCTGTTTTCTCTCTCGGTGGTCGTGAGTAGCTGGTTCCGGGTTCCAGGGACATCGCTCTCAAGATGGCCTCACAACCAGTTCAGATGGCTTTTGAGCGTCTGAATGACTCCAATTACTTGCTGTGGTCGGAACGCATGCAGGCAGTGCTGCAGAGGGATCGTCTCTGGCAAGTGGTGAGTAAGTTTCCTACGAAGCCTGATGATGAAGACCTCGATAAAGACCAAAGAGCAAGGGCCACAATTGTCTTGGGGCTGGAAGATTCCCAGTTGCCGTATGTGAGGGGAATCAAGACAGCTAGAGGTGTGTGGCAAGCACTTAAAGAACTCCATGTGCGTGAGACAGCGGTTTCCAAGCTGTTCATTCGCAAGGCATTGTACAAGGCAATGTTACAGCCTGGGGTTACAATGCAGGAACACCTACACAGTTTACAGTTAAAGTTTGTTGCGCTACAGGAAAGAGACTGTGCATTAGACCAGCAGGAGAAGGTGGCTATTATTTTGAGTTCTCTCCCTGAAAGCTGGGATAATTTAGTTTTGTCTCTAGAAGGCATGCAGGAGCATGATTTATCAGTCAGTTACGTTACTGGGCGTTTGATTGAAGAATGGCAGAAGAGGCAAGAAAGGTTGTTGGCTGCAGAGGCTTCTACAGGTGGACGGTTTGGAAGGAGTTCTCATGCCGTGCCAGAGGTGAAGCAAGAGCAGCGTACTGGTGAGGAGTCAGCGTTTGCTGTTAGGCGTTGTTTCCGATGTGGGTCTTCAGCACATCTAAAACGACAATGTCCGGAGTTGGTCAAGTCTCAGTTGCCGGTGCAGGAGCAGAGACGAGATCAGCAGCAGCAGCAGCGTAAAAAGAAATTCTTCAAACGAAAACAGTCGGCTCAGCTGGTGACCGGCGAGGTCAAGATTGCTGATGAGAAACAAACTGTCTGGGTGGTCGATTCGGGAGCGTCTCGCCACATCGTGAATTCAGATGAATTGTTTGTTTCCAAGAACTCAGCACAGCGCAGCCAGGTGGCTCTAGCAGACGGAAGTACTTCCGAAGTGATTTCGGGGGGTGCAGTTTTTGTTCCTTGTCTTCGTGAATGCCTGCAAAATGTACTTTGTGTGCCGTCATTAAGGAGCAATCTGATGTCTGTAGATTGTTTGCTAAAAGCTGGGTTTAAAGTGTATTTTGAAGGAGACAGTTGCATTATTAAGAAGGCTGGTGAGATTTTAGGCGCTGCTAAGTCAGAGGGAGGCTTGTTTTGGCTTAAAGCAGGATCTCAAGTTGCAGCAGTAGTCAGTAAATCTCAGCCTGCAGTGAATAACAAAGCTATACATGACAACTGTGTGCACTTATTGCATAGGAAAATGGGGCATGCTTGCTGGAAAAGTGTACTAAAAATGTCTGAATTGGCTGATGGGGGTAATTTAAAGAGTTGTAACAAGTACCTTGATTGTAATGTCTGTAAAAAGGTTAAAACCCACAGAGTCTCTTACCCCAGAAGTGACAGAGTTAGTGAGTCACCGCTACAGCTGGTTCACATGGACGTAATTGGTCCATTTGCTGTAAGCAGGGGTGGATCGCGCTTTTCACTAACAATTGTGGATGACGCCACGCGTTATTCTTGGGTTTTTCCCATGAAGAATAAGGGTGACGTGTTCACTAAGTTTAAAGGCTGGGTGGCATCTGTGGAAAGATTTCTGTCCATTAAACTCAAAAGGATTCAGACGGACAGAGGTGGCGAATTTATGTCAAATGCCTTTAGAGATTGGTTACAAAAGCGTGGCATTGGGCATAGAAAAACGAACGTTTTTTCCCCAGAGGAGAATGGCGTTGCAGAGCGAAAAAACAGATCTTTACAAGATATGATGTTTGCCATGCTTGATGATGCTGATTTGCCCATGTCTTATTGGGGGGAGAGCATGCTCACCGCGTGTTATCTCCAAAACAGGCTCTTTCATCAAACAATAGGTACAACCCCGTACTTTAAATTGTTTCAGAAAAAACCTAAAATTGACCATTTGCATGTGTTTGGATCAAAGGCCTGGGTATTAATTCCGAAACAAATGAGGAAGAAGGGAGATCCTAAGACCAAACAGTTAGTGTTTGTGGGTTACCAGGAGCTGGGAAAAGGTTTCCGCTTTGCTGAAGGGACAAATGGCATTGTGATCTCCAGGAATGCCAGTTTTTGTGAACATAGTGGCTGGGAGAGACTACATGCCAATACTGAGGTTTGGTTTGAACCTTCCCAGGAGCTTCATGACTCTGAAGGTAGACACAGAGAGTCAGAGTCTGAGGGGGAGGAAAGTTCAGACAAGAGCTCTCAAGAAAGTGAAGTTAGCCAAAGACCAGTTGCTAAGCAACAAAAGAGAGGTCATAGTTCTGAGGAGGAAAGTGGGTCAGAAGAAAAATTTTCTCCCAGAAGATCTAAAAGACAAAACAAAGGAGTGCCTCCAGTGCGTTTTTCTCCTGATACTGCAAATGTGTTTAGTGTAAGTGCAGAACCCAAGAGTTTTCAGGAGGTGTTAAAGTTACCAAAAGAGGAGGCAGAGCGCTGGAAACAGGCAATGGAGGAAGAGATGTCCTCTCTGAATGAGCACAAGGTTTTTACACCAGTAGCAGCGCCTGAGGGGGCAAAGATTGTAGGCTGCAGGTGGGTGTACAAAAGACTTAGGCCCGGTTAGGACATATCTAGGGTTGGAAGTGTGCTGGGCCCAAGATGGCAGCTGCCTAATTAGTCAGCAGAACAAAGTTAAACAACTACTGACTACATACAAGATGCAGGATTGCAAAGGGGCAGCGGTGCCTATGGATCCAGGTTTCATAAAAACACTTCATATAGATGAGAGTCCTGAATTTGAACATCCTGATGTATATCACTCTGTAATTGGAAGTTTATTGTATATAGCACAGTGGTCCAGACCTGATATTAGCTATGCAGTAGGCATATTAAGTAGATTGGTCTCAAAACCCACACTAAATGCCTGGAAAGGGGTAAAACAAGTTCTGAGATATCTCAAGCAGACAATTGGCTATATGTTACAATTAAATTCTTCAGAGGATGAAATGTTGAGTTGCTACTGTGATAGTGACTGGGGAAATTTGCCAGATAGAAAATCTGTCACAGGACTAGTCATAATGGTCGGTGGAGCTTTAATCAGCTGGCGGTCACGCAAGCAAGACATTGTAAGTGTGTCATCAACGGAATCAGAGTACGCCGCATTGAGTGAATTGTGCAACGAGGTGATTTATTTCAAGCATTTGTTGTCAGATTTAAATGTAAATTGTGGAGAACCAGTACAAGTTTACATTGATAATCAAGCTTGTATAACCTTAAGTAAAACAGAGGGTTTCAAATCGCGTTCAAAACATATCTCTGTAAAATACCAAAATGTACGTTGCTGTGTACAAGACAATGTAATCACCTGTACTTATGTGTCAAGTGAAGAAAATGTAGCAGATGTGTTAACTAAACCATTGGCAAAGATAAAGAACAAGCGAATGTGCAAGGGTTTAGGTTTGCTGGAAAAATGATCTCCTACATAGGTGTATTTGGAGTTAATTGTTCAGCAGAATCTGTGAGGGGGTGTTCAGTTTCGGTTTCAGTTTCTGTTAATTGGTTCTCGTGGGAAACTTGCAGATTCTAGCTTCACCAATTAACTCAAGCTGGTGTCAATTTACTCTTGGCAGAAAGCCCAGGTTTGCTTGACCTAGAAACTACTCACTCTGATTGGTTAACGAGCAGCACTCAACTCTGTTATCTAGGGATTGCTAGCACAGTTTGATGTGAGGTGTGTTAGGAGTTAGAAGTGCTGTGTATGGTTATGAGAGAGAGAGAGAAAGAAAGAAAGAGGATTTATTTTGCTTTTATTTGTATGCAGAAACTCTGCTGGTTTTATTTTTTCCTTTTAATAAATCCTGTAAATAGTTCTTCTGAGTCTAGCTGACTAGTCATTATCGCCGCAACTAGCTTCCTCGCTGTGCAGGAAAACTCTGCTACGTTTGGGCTAAAGCCAGTAGGGCTATGCCTGACACTCCAAAGTTCCATGAATTGAAGCAATATTTTGTTGGTTTTTTAAAATGCATTTTACAGTTTGATTTGTAGCAGTGATGCACATGGTTGCTCAGAAGTATTACTCACTCAAGACAGTGTGACAAACTTATGAGCAGCTCTGTTTAGTGGGTTTGAGAAACCTGTCACCTTCCAGGTGTTGCTGGATTCCAACTCCCATCCTTCCTGACCATTGATCATGCTGGCTTTGGCTTATGGGATTCAAAGTCCATAAATATATGAATAATCACAGGTTCCCCACCCTTTACTGTATAGGATTACAGTCAATATTTATTTATGTATGTATGTATGTATGTATGTATGTTCAGCCTGGAGGCAATGTGTTAATTTCCCTTTTCAAAATATGTAAGTAATTACTGTGGAGGTAAACATCTGATATAATATATAAAGTGGGTTTTCTCTCTCTCTTTCCTTTGTCATGGTAGGATGAGGAACAGTATTATGCACTGTATAATGCTTTAAAATTTGAAGAATAATCCACATGCTTGTCTTAGTTGCATTCTGTTCTTGCTTCCATTTTCTTGTTAACACATACCCACATGCCAACCAGCTTTCATGTGTGTCATGGAAAACCATTTCTGACAGCTCATTTTCTTCTGAAACCTATATGAGAAATAATAGAAGGTAATAAGCTTAACCTGCTGATAGCTAATGCTATTAATTGAATCAGCATATTAAAATTTCCTCCTAATTTCTCAAAGTTGTTAAAGTGAGAGGCTATCTTGAAGAGAGGTGATATTGTGGACCAGAGTGGAATGCTGTTGTTTATTTTTTCATTCAAGACTACAGCAGTGGAACACATTGCCTGAGGCCCCCAGTCTTAACACTTAAAACACTCCATAGTGAAATCAGAGCAACTTTAAATTGAATCCAGAAACAAAAAAATGAGTAGTGAAGGCTGCGGAGACAAAATTAGTAATTGTGACCAGGCTCTTTTTTATCCAGATCTGGTTGCAGTTAGTGAACCAACCTAACCTGGTAAAAGACACACCTACCTACTGAGATTGCCTGTGCCTCCATAGATAACACTGGATCCTAAACTGCACAATAGTGCATCCAAAACCAATTGCAAACCTCAATCTAGTTCAACTCACAGTATTTCTTTCTTATTTTGATTAAGATTTCAGTTTGGCTGCCTATTCTGGAATAGCATCTAGGCAGCTGGTCTCTGTTGCATCCCTGTATTTAGTAAATCTGTGTACCATCTGCATACTGGAGATACCTCAGCCTAAACGTCTGGATAACCTCTTTGAGTGAAACTCTGTGACACCTCCAGTGCTGGTGTCCATGAGTTGACATAGTAGTCCTTCAATGGAGTCCTGGACTCTTCCAGAAAGGATTGTTGTCATTGTAATACTGTGCTTCCAGGCTCCACTCTGGCAACACAGTCAGATGGATACTATGGCTGGTGGTTTTGAAAACCACAAAGAGCTCCATTGGTTGTTCTTCTTTACATCCAGGGGTGCCAACTTGTGAGAGAGATTGGGTGGGGGAGCAACATCACAGATGCAACATCCCAATGTTGCATCAAGACATCAGAGGAGCCAGGGGGCAGAGCTGAATGTGGCAGCAGTGCAGCTTCAATGGCAGGTGGCTCTTTCTCCTGCCACCACCACTGGCTTCCCCATTCCTTCCCTTCTGTGGCAGGAGGAGGAGAAGGAGGAGCCAGTCACTGAAGCTGTGTGATGCTCAGATCCATGCTTGTGCCCTCATTTTTTTTAAAACATTGCCCCCACCCATATTGGAGGGATCCAAAAGGGTTGGGCTTCTAGGAGTTAGTGCCCCTGCTTGCATCCATCTCCTGATGAAGGTGATTAAAGAGGGTGACCCAACAATTTTAGCCCCATAGTCAGGGTGAAGCAGCCTGTATCAAAATAACCAGTGTCATCCAAAGCTACCTGGAGTTGAAACATGATAATCTGCTCCCCTATCTTGCTGAAAAGTAATTCTGTGGCTTATCAAAGTTTAAGGGAAAGTAGAGGGATTTAGCTGGGTCACTTTATATTAATGAAGAAAATACAAGTAAAATATAAATGTAAAAGACATAATATGATAGTGTTTACTAATAAGAACATTGTCGCTGGCCAAATGTTATGTAGGTGGTGAGTGGTATTTTTAATCGCTATGCACACTGCAAGTTTTCTGCAGTTTATTTTGTGTATCCCTCTTTGAATGCAATTTTGTGAAAGCTCTTACGTAAGAGTACCCTTGGAAGTAACAGCCTTTAACAAAATGACTGTGATTACTATGAGTCAGGCATGTAAGTAGCTGCTTGCTTTGTCATCTTTGAAGAAGAAAACTTAGCTCTATATGACTAGGTTCGGAAATATTTTACAATTGTTGAAACTGTCTTACAGTTTTGAAGGGGAAGACCAAAATTATGTGGGCAAGTGGATCAGTAGAAACTTTGTGATATCGTCACTTTCATGAGTCCACTGGCAAAGTTAAAAGGCAGTTAAAAGATCCACACCTATAGTTGTATCTGCGAAACCCCTATTTACTGGCAGGGTTATCAATTTATCAAGTAGTTTCTGTGCCTGTGCCACAGCAGCTTGTTATGTAGACACCAAATACAGTAATTGATTCTTGTTATTCAGTTTATACCCCACTCTTCCTTCTGAAGGACCTTAGGGCAGCAAACACAGCATTGGTTATATAATTTTAATAAAATTATAAAAACTTTCAAAAACATTCCAAAATAGTTAAACATTCTCTCAGCCAATGATCTCACGTTTCCCAGAAACAGTGTCCTTTAGCCATAAAAAGCTTGGGTGAATGCCAGTGTAGTGTCGTGGTTGAAGTGTTGGGCTAGAACTTGGGAAACTGCCACTGAAAATACCATATTATGGGTCAACACCAATTGGGCAACCCTCAGACACTACCAGCAAGGGCTCACCTGCTGATTGTAGAGTCTGAAATGGTGATACTGTTTCTCTGCATACTCTGAAAATCTTACACTGTTGATTTCTCCAACAGCTGTGCTGTTAAAGGCACAACAGCATCAATTGGCAGAAATAAAAAAGGGTGTGGTTCTGTGAGGTAGAGCACATGCTTTGCATGCAGAAGGTCTTGTGTTCAAATCCCTGGTACTTCCAGGCAGGGATGGGACAGATTACAGCTGAAACCCTGTCTGTCGGTGTAGACCAGGAAAGAGGAAACTGAAGAGATGGGCCCTTCAGCTATTATTGGACTCCAGTTCCAATCATCCCTGGCCATTGGCCATGTTGGCTAGGGCTGATGGGAAAGCCAGCAACATCTGGTGGGCAAAATATTGCCCATCGCTCATGTAGGCCATACTGAGCTATGAGAGCCATTCGTCTGACAGTATGAGGCAGCTTCCTGTGTTCCTGTGGCAGCACTGTTTACTAGAATTCATTTTGATGCCCACATATAGCGTTATGTAAATATGTCTTTGGCTAATAGCACTTTGGTTTATTTGGGTGCCTGACTATTCCCACACCAAGCATGTCTCCTCCAGACCATTGGAAACTACCATATACTGCAGGTAATTTACCTATACAAAATGTTATGGGAAACATTTCCCCCCCCCCTTATTATTCTCTTTTTCATGGTAACCACAAGATTTTATTTTCAATAGTATGTAGAAATGTAATTTTTAAAGATAAAATTAGTTATAGTGTACTGTATAACCTTTTTAAAAAAATGCAAATATAACTCATACTTTCCTGGTCTTTCTTCATGGTGACATATAATCTGAACATTCACTGAAAAACATTTCGTATCTGGAAAATGCTTTCATCTGAAAATATTTTAAGGCACATTTCTCTACCTTAGTAACTTAAAAGTTACTTTTAAAACTTTATTTAATTGCCATTGCCTTACACAAGTTCTTATACTTGGCTTGCCACAGCTTTCATCCCGGGAACAGGTTTTACAATGGAGCCAAGTTTCCTTTGACATTCCCATGATTCCTTGGGGAAGTCATGACAACTAACTTGCTTTAAATGCATAATGTCCTAAAGCATTTGAAAACCAATTATTGTTGAAGTTTTCTTGGGTTAAGCAGCAGAGCTGGGACTTGTGAAACCAAAATTGGACATATTTGGTTACTGGTAATTTGTGTGGTGAAAACAGTAATCAATTTTGTTTCATATGGAGTTTCTAAAGTACTTCATACATCAATACAAGTACAGTTACCAATCTCATGATTAATTGGAATAATTCTACATTGAACTAAAGCCATAGTGTATATGAGCACAGTACTAGCAGTAGATGTATTATTTGTGGTTGCTAAGGTATTATAAACTTGCATATAAAGGACAGCATATGTATAATATTATGTTTGTGCAATCTAGCAATATCGTCAGAGACATCTAATCTTCAGAAGAGACAGTACTATTATTCATGTCTTACAGCATTTTTAATTGTCTGTATTGCATAAATGGTAAAACAATGACACATTTAACCACATAGAACAGAACTCGATTCTCTATACAAGTATGTCTTAGATACCATTTGTGCAAGGGTTATGACATAACCCATTTTTGGCTTAAAGGGCACAGAATCTCATTGTTCATTTAAAGTCTCACAAAGCATAGCACTCAGATTCATTATTTCTTTCATATGAGACATTTATGAAATTGTCACAGTTTACATGAGAATCTTTGAGACTGCCCATGCCTCAATGATATATTCAACCAGCTTCATACTATATCATATATTCATGTAGAGTGACACAGTTTGTTAAGATGAGTGGGGCTGTTCAATAAAAGGCTATGTTTCATAGCCAAATAGTTTATCAGCTACTCTTGAGAGATGGAACTGTCTATGTCACAGGTGATGTTACTTGTGGAGCAATATCAGACACTTTTTACAGTTGCATGCTTCCCATATAATGCCTGCATGTTCTACAAGATTAAAACAAACCTGACTGTCTCCACATCTTTATAGTTTGGTCATGAAATATTATCATTATCCTTTATTAACATATTTGTAAGCTGCCTTCAATAAGAATTTTCAAAGTAGAATTTTTGTACAAAGTACAAAAATAATGCACCAGCAATAAAAACATAATACCACAAGAATTATCAGTTCTCGGAATACATAGTCACAAAGCAACAAACAACTGTGTGCTCATATACTCCCATATACTGAATGGACAGATTTTTCAGTTGGTGAGCAGAAGATGCCAATGAGAACTCCTGTAGGAGGGAATTCCACAACTGGGGAGCCATGACTAAGAAAGCCCCTGTCTATGGCCAGAACTGGCTTTGTCATACTGCAGTATTTGAAGTGAGGGCCACTCTGTCTTCATGTGACTGAGATAGGAGCTGGCAGCCTATGAGCCAACACCAGCAATACTTACCATTCAAATGGACAATGTAGCCCTATGCATCTTTACACATGTCCCACTCTGTTCAATGACATTTACTCTGTGGTAGTCAAGGGTTGCAGCCTTAATCTTAATTGAGAAATTCAATTTTAAGGCTCATCTGTGTGCTCTTTCTTGTATTATGAAGCAGTGCTGGAAACTATTGGGGAAAGGACATTTTAGTTTACTTGCTTTTGATATCTCTTGAGTAAGAGGGCAAATCATGCATGTCAAGTTGTCTGCAATGCAAAAGAGAAAATTCAAAGAATTAATATCTGGTAATGAAGGAAATCCTTGGAGGGAGAGAGGAATAAAATTAAGACTGTGTTCTGTTCTCTTCTTGAAATTAAATGCAATGATAATTATTTACTTCATGAGACTTGGAGGTTGTGCATAGTTCCAAATAAAGAAAGTTTATAAGCTATTCAGGTAGTGCTTTTTTGTATATAGATAGAATGCAAGTCTAACAGTGCAATATTTATAGTTCAAGGGGACTTCATCCCAGATAAGTGTGCATGGGATTGTAGACTAAGTGACATTTTTGTGTTTTGGTTTTTCCAGTACACTCTGCCTATTTAATATGGAGGTATTCACATTGTGCTCAAAGATGCAGACATTTGTCCAGTACAGCCTACCGGCACCTGGTGCTTTGGATGCAAGTCACATAAACCCTGACCACTGGCTAGGGTTGATGGGTTTTAGACTCAAACACTATCTGGAAGGTGCCACATTGGGGAGGGTTGTGCTACCTTGTAATATTTTCACAGAATTCTATGGAATATTGTTGCAGTGATGCTTTTAAAAGACATCTGAAGACAGCCCTGTTTAGGGAAGTTTTTAATGTTTAATGCTGTATTGTGTTTTTAATATTCGATTGGGAGCCACCCAGAGTGGCTGGGGAAACCCAGCCAGATGGGCAGGGTAATAATAATAATAATAATAATAATAATAATAATAATAATAATAATAATATAATTACTACAAAGACCCATTATTACTTTACCAAGCAGTGCTTCTGTACAGCCAGCCCTCATTTCAATAGACTATTATTTGTAACAATAACATATTATTGAGTGTTTCCATTTGGTTTCATAAAGCTCATTTCAGGTTTTGGACCTGCAGTCACAGTAACCTGGTTGATGGAACTGATAAGGCCAGAAAACACAGACCAACAGAATGGTTTTCTGGATCTGCAGTCCATGACTGGGCTGTTTATAGGCTGCATATTTTTTGGAATTTTATAACTATTTTTTTGCTGAAATATTTAGGCCAAGATCCAAGAACCATGCCAACTGTTTCTATGTGCCCAATCCTATATGTGTCAGGGCTGGTTCAGCTGCAGGTCAGCACGGAGATTCAGAGATGAGCAGTAAAGTTGATTCTTTATTCAAAAAAACTGAATACAAACAGAGAAATCTATGGTGAGACTGGCCCCGGTAAAGCAGTTGCCAGAATGACAATCTGGGCCTCCCACTTCCTCCTAAGTCTCCTCTCCGTCTGGCTGTTTTCCCTGGAGTCTTAAACTCTATCAGGCAGGGGGGGCCTGTGCTTTTTGTGCTTGTTGCTCCACTACATACAAAACTCTTCTAGCTCTTGGAGACAAGGGGGAAGGAGAGCTGAATACAGTAAGCCTGGCAGGTTCCTGTGAATCTGTTGCAGCCTGAGCCCCCCCACCGCCCCCATCAGCTGCATGTTGCATGCAGCTGTAATGTTTTCTGCCTCATCTTCCTCTCCATCACTATTTCCTGTTGCATGTTGAGCATCCAACCCTTCTGTCCCCATTCCTCCTCTGACCTGTCTTCATTGTCCCACCACCAGTGGCGTGCAGTGAATTTTTTTATAGGGGAACAGTTTGGGTCAGAGGTGCCAGCTTGTGATTGGGGGGGGCAGGCGATGTGACATTGTGACATCCTGATGTCATGCACATGACCATCGCGCCTCCTTCCCTAAGCTGGTCAGACACTTCATGGGCTTTGTGAAGGAGGTGCCAGGGCTCTGACAGCATGCTCGAGCCCTCCTGCTGCCTCCTAAAAGCTGGATGGGCTTTGGGAAGATGGCAGGATCAGAGCCTCAAACTTCCCTCCCTAATCAGAGCAGAAGCTTCCTGGGCTTTGGGGAGAAGGCACCAGTCCAGTGACCGCACACCACTGCCCACTACTCCTCCTCTGCCACTGAGCCTTAATCTTCTGATGCTTCCCTATAAGTTCTCCATCTCGAGCCTCCCACCACTCCTTATCTTCCAGCCAGTTCCTGACGTGCCTGTGTTTAGTAAAATACACAACCCTTTTTGTGTTTAGCTAGGTTATCAGTGATAGAATATTAATCACTTTTTCTCATGTTCATCTAGCTTACTGTTCAATGTATATTAAATCTAACAAATAATAAAACAGATTATTGTACTAAATGCCATAGCTTTATGGGGGGAAATTTAATTGGCACTAGCATAAACAGCCAGCCATTTAACTTTGCTGAGCGTTTAACTCCAAGTAAACATGGATTGGGCAGCTTTTAGTATTAGTTTGCTGGTTCTCAATTTGGATGAAGGAAAGGTATTCTATAAATGGTTTTGAGCACCCCCTATTCACAATCTGTGAGATATTATACACACACACACACACACACACACATACACTATAGAAATACTGGAATAAATTATATATTCTTTGACATTTTGCGGGTGGAAATGATGCTGGGAGAATGAAATTGCCTGTCTTTGTACTTGCTAAAAAGTAAACATGCATAGTGAATAGTTCTATTTCCACATGTATCCCACTTATGCATTTTTAATAATTTCTTGATTTCAGTTCATCCATAACTTATGAGAAATGTTTATTGGTTTACAACACTGTGAAGGTCCCAGGTAAAATGTGCACACATTTTCTGTATCTCTCAAGTGTCCTTTCTTTTAAAAGCATATTTACCGTTACCACACATTCCCTGTCTTGCATATAAATTGTGGCATAATGCAAATAATTGGGGAGCGGACCATGTTCATTCCCTGGGGTCTCAGAGGTGGGGGGAAAAGGAGGGGATATGTATTTATGTTCTGAAAGGTCCCTCCCTGTCAGTGGAAGGTGATTTGCTAAGGCTGTTGGGGCACAGCTCTTCCAAGGAGAATGTCAAACAATAAAAAACGCCCTTCCCTCAAACCCCCTCAAAGCTGAACACCAATTCCTGTCCCACACACATTCTATATTTCTATTTGAACTTGGAGAAGCTCTGCAAACATTTCTCTCAATCGGCAGCACTCAGCCAAACCTAATCCAAAACTATAGCTCTGGCAAAGAGATCCTTCCCATGTGCTCTAAGCAGGAAAACAACAACAACAACAACAACAACAACAACAACAACAACAACAACAACAACAACAACAACAACAACAAGATGTGATTGAACTGCCTGTCAAGGTTGCCCCACCATAAAGACTTCCATTCCATCTCTGCTTATGAAGGCTAACCAGTACCCACAGTATTGGTCTACTAGGGCTGCCTTGAAGGGCAGTCTGAGATTGCTTAGAGCTGTTTTCTTGAAAGCCACTTCTCAAAGTACATTCTTTGTAACTAGCCAGGAGAAGAGTGTGGTTGTTAGTTTGACAAGCTTACTTTTCTATTTTAAAAAAATACTATTTGTTAAAACCGAACAATGGTGGACAGAGTGTGTATCAGTCTGTATTATTATTTTTTTACTTCATTAATAATTGCATTTATTATTGCAAATGGGGAGGATTGTGATGAGAAATTGTGGGTGGCTTCTGTGTGTGTTGCAACTTTCTACACTTTCGGAATGGTAGGGTTCTTTATACATGGGGCTTCTTTTAAAGGACTCACCCTGTACTTGAGTAAAGTACAGTGGTACCTCTGATTAAGGACTTGATTCATTCTGGAGGTCCGTTCTTAACCTGAAACTGCTCTTAGCCTGAGGTACCACTTTAGCTAAACGGGCCTCCCGCTGCCGCTGCACCACTGGAGTGCACTTTCTGTTCTCATCCTGAGGTAAAGTTCTTAACCTGAGGTACTACTTCCGGGTTAACGGAGTCTGTAACCTGAAGCATTTGTAACTCAATGTACCAGTGTATAGAGATTTTTCCTTCATACAGAGTTTTCTTTAGGTTTAAAAATGCTGTGTATGTTTGTTTGGCTTCTATGATAACAGGGTGCTGGGCTATATGGATCTTTGGCCTGATCCAGCAGAATCTCTGTTATGCAGAGGAGACCCATTGTAGAATCACCTAATGAAATACAGACAGAGGTTCCTCACTGATGAGGCAGATGCACTGTGCATGCTCATGCCACTGAGGTTCATTGTTCCTAATCAGAAGTCTGTAATAGGCAGTGGTTCTTCGCAAATAGGACTTGCTAGTACCAATAGTTAAACCTCTTAGGCTGCATCACACTTTGACTGGCTAGAATATTGCCTACACTTTTTCCTTCTCAGTAAACCAATTGTCAAGAGCCTCCTTGTCTTCATACTTAGAAGAAACAAGCACAACAGAGGATCTTCAGATGACTTTAAAACCCTCCTCTCTGTTGCTGGCTCATTCTGTTGTGTTGGGAACATTATCATGGTATTTTTTTCAATCAAAGGGGTAGCCAACTGGACATGGCTTGCAGCTGAAATTGAGCAATAGTCAATCAATACTTTAGAGGTTAGATCAGGTTGTATATATGTGTAAATAAACCATATATCACAAAGACACCACAGGCTCCGTTTTGCCTCATTTTCTAAAAGCCAACATGTACTGTGGGTAAGCACATTTGGAACTTCCTAGAATTTTGCACTGCTCAGAGATTGAGATGGCGTGCAACAGTATTATTCGATAAACCTTCATGGATTACCAAGAATGATGCATCTGGTGGGCTTTAACCCCCAAAACCTCATGCCATTATGTGCTTTGTTAGTGTTTAAGGTGCTAGTACTGTTCTTTTTGTTATTTGCTAAACATGCACTATGGTCTATTTTAGAGGGTGGTTGTGGGGATAAAAATACTATAAAACACTCTAGCAAACTTAAGATGCTGTTACAAAAAGTATGATGGTGCAGAGGATGGTTCAATGAGAACAAAGTGTGTAGAGCCTATATGTAGTAAAAAAAAATGGATTGCACTTTACTGGCGCACTCTACCCCGGGAAGTTTGTCCTAGCAGACAAACAGTCCCTTTATTCCAGGGACTTGTGCATACAGTTCAAAGTTTGTGGGCCTGAATATTCTGATTGTGTCCCAGATTCCTTTTTCTTTGATTTTTAGGTAAGGCTCCTTTTTTCCCCATGACTCCAAACTTGCCCCTCTCCCCCAAAAATCAAAATCGGTGGCAGGCAGCCTAGAGGGAATTTATTTTATTTTGTTTGTTCCTTATGAAGATTTCATTCACTTTGAAAGCACTTTGCAAACGTTAAATATTATCATTACTTATTGTTACCCAAGTGTGGTATATAAAATAGTTTACTATAAAACTTCATTATAGGAAGTAGCTTTGTTATAAAACTCTTCCTTGGGGGCATTTCCTTCTCTTATTTCTTGCAATAGACTATAATCATTTGCTTATACACTAGTTCTCTCTCTCTGTAGCACTGCATCTGTCACTCTTCTATGGAGAATCGCTAAAGCACAAAAAAGTGTTAATGCACTAGCATGTGGTACATCTTATTAAACTATTTACTGTCAGTTTGATCTGGCATGGACCCCCCAAGTGCTCTGTATTTATGATGCATTGTGATTGGATCATAATTCTGTATTTTTATTTTATTTTACTGTTAGTGGATTTCTATATTCTTTCTGTTTTATGTTTTGGTTTGTTTTAACTTACTTTCTTTACATTTACCGGTAGTTGTTATTGCTTCTGCTTTATGCAATATTTAGATGACATATTCCAGCATTATTATTTTCTAGAATACTGTATCATAACATTGTATAAACGACAGTCACTGTCACCAAAATTAAATGTGGATGTAATACTCTTAGGGTCTATCAGTAGGCAGGAACTAAAGCCAACACACGGAGCACAATATTATTCTAGGACAGTCTTAAGGGGGGAAATTGCATTGAAATTTGGCATTCCACACTTCCTATTTGCAGAGTAGATATAGCCAGAGTGACCCCGTGGTTCTCTCCCACCCACTGCAGTCGCTCCACTAGGGCTAATGCTGACATAATGTAGTAAAAAGTTTATGCTCAGCCAGCAGTAAAATCAGAAGCACAACAATATCTGCAGAAACAAGTGCCAACTGAACAATGCAGATACATTCTCACAGATTGTCTTGGTAACCCAGCTGCCACCACAAAAATGAGTCCATTCACTGACAACATCCTACGTTGGCCATGCAGGGAAGGTACCAATCAACACACGATGGTGGCTCTCTGACCTCATCCAGTATGCACATAGCTTCCACAAACAATGTGTAATCAGGCAGCTAGAAAGAATCCATGAAGCCTGCTGCTGTTTGGAGATACAAGATTGAATCACTTAGCAGTCCAAACATAAGCAGCTTGCGAAGTCACCCTTTTGCTAGAAAAAACAGCCAGGGCCACAGGTCACCCACTGAAGGAAGGCATGCCGTTCCAGTTGCAACATCCAGCCAGTTACAGTAAGTTTGAGACACAAATGGAGTGTTTCCCCAGGAGAATTGTTGCAGCATTGCTAAGCAGTCACAGATGAACACCTAGCAGAACATTGCATGCAACTCAGTTGTATTTTCTGCCTATGTGAAGGGAGCTAGTTCTGTTTTTCAGCAGAGAGCTGTGCATCAACTAAGAGCTGAAACTACACCACTAGACTCACAGCAACAAACATGGAAGGCTACTTGATGACTCGGAGCATTGCAGTAGAAACTAGGAGCTATGGGTTGGGTACCGCCACAGGAAGACATTCCAGTAATTGTTAACATGGCAAAGCTTACTTCTGGGTGTTCTGCTAACTCGCTTTTCCATTCCTGAATCACTGTTGCTGGTAGAAATTGAAACCAAACACCCCACTTTACAGAACAACTCCTTAATCACAGGAAAGGACAGAAGACAGAACCTTTAGGCTTCCTTTGTAGAATGAAGTATGTATATCAGAGGCTCCCTTGAAATATTGCCACTAAATTATAGAATGCCTTCCAAAACGTGATTATATTATTCATAGCACCTGTGTAATTTCAGAAATTCACAAAACAGTCAGTTTGGTCAAACTACCATAGTTGCATAGGACAGAGTCACTCCTATAATGGAGTGATCAATATTTCAATGAAGCTTCTAGCATCCTTGCTTCCTGTGTGTTGTGCCATTGCAGCAATGATGGCAGCAGTTATATAAGTGGTCCTGAATAGTGACTATGCTTTTCCAGAATAAATCCTGTATTGTGATGTCATGATATAGGGAGATGTTAAAATAAGATTTACTCAGAGAACAGCCAATGAAATTAATGACATAACTTATGTTCATTAATTTCAGTGGGTCTACTCTAAGTAAAATTACATTGAATACCACCCATAGTGTTTGCTAGAAGGAACTATGGGTTCTTAGAAATATTATTAATTTTATTTATAGGTATCTACTACAAAAATAGTCTGAAGGTGGTTTACAATATACATTACAATACAAAATATACAGAAGGTTAAAAAATAGCAAATCACTATAAATAGTTGGAGATTAATTCTAAAATAATAATGAACTAAACCCCACTTCTCTCCATCACCAAGAAGGTAGACCGTTAAAACACCCTTTGAGATAATAAAGAGGTTAACAGTAAAATGCCTGCTAGAAGAGAAAGGTCTTCGCTTGGCACAGAAAATATGTTAATGTAGGTACCAGGTGAACATCTTGGGGAAAGCATTCTACAAATGGGTGACCACCACTGAAAAGGCCGGAACTGGCCCCTATTAATAGTCTGGCTTCTGACTTCAACCCCAGCTGTAGGTTCCATAATCTCCAAAGGCAACCCCTCAAGCACATTGCAATAATTTAATTGGGGGTAGGGATGGCTGAGTCTGTCACTTTCTGTTTCTCTTGATTTCTCAATTTTCCAATCTTCAGTTTAGCTGACTAACAGCCATTGATAGCTTTGCCCTTCATGTATTTGTATAAATCCCCTTTAAAGTCATCTAAGTTTCCATAGTTTAACTACAAGCTCACACTGGAGACAAGTTGCTTCGATTGAGGAGAAAGCTCTGAGGCAAAGATTCAGCTGGGAATGATTGATAATGACAGGCCCAAGGAGTCATCTTATAATACCCTGGTAGGCTGGTACTGTATTTCAGTTTAGATGGTGCCCATGAGCCTCAGACCTCAATCTTGCTGTGAGACCAGAATGCCTGTGGTATACTGCAGGATGCTTATTTCAAGCCCTTTCCCACCCCTGGAGCTCTACAATTCAGTAGTGAGACAACATTAAAACTAAAGAATAAATAAATTTTGTATGTTAAGAATGCATACTCTTTGATTCCTGGAATATTTTTGTTGATCAAGATAAAACATGGTCCACACACATCTTTGAAAGGTCAAGAAGCAAAGATGATTTATTTCATTCAATTGAAATTCAACAAGTCTCGTGTGTAGGAAGAAAGAAATCTAAAATGTTAGATGCATTCATATTTTTCAGATTGAGAACCAATACTTGAAAAATGGTTCAGCCACTGCTGCTTTGCAATGAAATAGCAAATGTCCAGAGCTGCATAAATATTTCTCAGTTGTAATATATTTTGCTATAATAAAGTGTTCTAGTTCCTTTCCCCCCCTCTTTTTTTGTCTTTGGCCATCTTTGTTCCCTGCCCTTCCCTTGTTGATTACTCACCCACTCTTAAGCAAAATGAATACACTACATGTAACAGTGCCTTCAAAAGAGCAAAATCTGCTTCTGCTCTAGGTGGATGGTAGCAGAAAGGTGAGGTGAGTGGGTGTTATAGATGTAGGGTAAAACCTAGAAATTAATACAATCTAGGATTGTGAGTATTTGGGGTGGGAAGGGAGAAATATAAGCTGCAGAGAAAGAGCCATTAAGGGAACAATAAAGGGCTATTGAGGATCATTGCCAATGCAAGAGAACTCCCCCAATCCCACTCAGCAGAGAGAGGGGCAGGCACCTGGCTTTTGTAACAGGTGGGAAGTGGGCTTTTTATCCTTTCCTTACATACTTATGTTTTGCTTCCATTCTCCCGCAAACAGCTTCCTGCATAAAGGGTTTTAATGTGTATTTACCACATTTCAAACTGTCTTTTTTGGGGGAAGGGGAGATTACAATTTAGAGTGGATATAACCTTTCATGAGGGGCCTTAATTGGAGGTGTCCAAGTTTTTGTTTTGTTTTTCCTTACTATATATATATATATATTATATTTTTGGCCACTTGGCTACCTAGTGTTTTCTACTTATAAGCAAAATTCCTCCTAGATGACACTGCCATTGCCATTACGCTTGAAGTGTGATGTGGTTGCATGAGTATTATAGGTACTTAAGCAAATAAGCAAATCTTAGTAGTCCCTTAGTAGTGCTGTTAGTAGTCCCATCAGTTTCTCCCCTGCATATCTGCATAGTTTTGTGGACCTTACATTTTCCCACGTGGCTATAGATCTTAATGATACATGTGGGCTCTCTCCCACCTCTTTGCTTGTTCAGAGTGAAAATGCACTAACAGCAAGTTGGTAAAAAAGGACAAACACATTCATAGTAGATGGTTTTAGGCTGGAAGCCAGCCTTTCTGAGTCTGGTGTACTCCAGATATTTTGAACATGGACTCCCATTAGTCCCAGCAAATATGGTTAGGGATGGTGTGAGTTGTAGCCCACAACATCTGAAGGGCACCAGATTGGGGAAGGTTGCTGTAAGCTTTGCTCAGTTCTTACCATGTCTGAATTATTTAGCACAGTCAAGTTCTAACCAAAGGGTGTATAAAGGAACCTGTTATATGTAAATATATCTCTAATTCTATAAAATGAACTGTCAGTAGTTAATAATGGGATGCTAAATTTGTACTCTGGTAGCCCACTGGCCTACTTAGTTGTAAACAGATGACTTTTCCCAGTGCAGTCATGAATTGTTATGACTTAAATATACAATAAAAGTATTAGTAATGATTTCACAGCAAAATCTTTAATTGACTCATAACTGGTTGACTTTACTCGTGTGGATTTATGGGCAAGGTTCAATAAAGTTTTATGGCTGGTTTTATATTTAATGCATAAATCAACAATACAAAGGCAACATTTTTCCACCTGCATTTTTTCTGCTTGACTGAATACAGATGTCAATTCCCACCTAATCAGTACTGCTCAGTATTGGATAGAAATCAGAAAACTGAATGTTGGTAGAGTACTGTGAGTGTAACTATTCTATATTAACAGGAGCTGATAATTATGTAACCATTGCAATAAAATATTCAAATCATGCTGAAACTAGGGATTAAGGTTAGAACATGTTACTTGGTTGCTTTGTGATGGGATTGGAAAACAGGGAAAGAGGTCAGCCTAAATACTTGAACTAATGACTGTATTAATGCTCTGTTAGTAGGGGGGCACACATGATAGAAATCTGAAATTAATAGGAAAAAACAGCATAATCAGATGAATTTGTTTGTTTTATCAAGCTATTTAGGAGACAGGTATAGCTCTGAGATATTGCAAGTTCGGATTCAGGCCACTGCAATAAAGCAAGTCACACAATTGTGTTTTGTTTCCCAGTGCATAAGTTTCCCGGTGCCTAGTTATACTTTAAATGTAGTCTGTTAAGCCCATCCTACCTGGCTGAAGGAGCTGCAGGAGAAAAACCTGTCTCCAACCCTAGCCAGCTCCATTCCCCTGGCCAGAAGAGGGGTGACAATGGTGACTGGGGGTCAGACTGCCTGTATCTGCACCAATGTCCTCATAAGGAACAATATGTGTGAAGTGCAATAAAGTGAAGCACAATAAAATGAAGTGTATACATTTTGGACAGCCTCCAGATATGTGCAGATTGACTGCTGCTATTTTTATATCCTTAATAAATTGTGTGATACAATTTGAGAAAAACTCATTTAAGAAATGTTGAAATTAGTATATTAATAACATGTAAGTTTTCAACAATCATATTTTTTCATGTGTGTGGAATTTTATCATGTACCATCAGTATGCTAATTCCTTAGTGGTAGTCATAAGCCCTTTTATACCAAGAACTGAGGTGTGCGAGTAAAGCATTATACATCATGACTCAGGACTCAGGACTGAAGCCCATGAAGTGGAGGACTGGATGTGTCATCATATAAAATCCCACCAGGAAGAGAAACCCTGAACAAAAACTCATATCACTGAATTTCTAGTTATAAACATTCTGACAAGATCTTTGTGTATTTTTCCCCAATGAGATTTTTAACACAACCAACCATAAAAAGAGAACTTCTAGAGAAGTATTCTACCATATTCCATGTAAGCAGCTCATGCACCCATCGAGTGAGGCTGTGCAGGTTCTGGACCAGTAGCTGGCTCCTATAATAGGTGGCCCAGTGGGATGAAGATGAAAAATTGAAACTGAATCACCATAAGATAGAGATGTCATGATCCCCAGGAAAGGGAATGAGGTGAATGGTCTATTCTTGAAAGAGCAGTTGTGTACTGTGGGTATGTACACCTAATTTCTACCCTGTCACTGAAGACCTAGGTCAGTGACTCAGAGTACCTTTCTCCAGTTCCTGGACAGAGACAGCCTGGCCACATTAATCCATGCTCAGATAATTTCCTGTTTGGATTAATCTATGTAAGGTGGTTCTTAAAGATGTCCTGGAAGCTATTTCTATTGCAAAAGGTGGTAGCTTGACTTCTGAGCGGAGTTGCTAGTCATAATACCCCTAGTCTCAGAGATGTGAATTTTCAAAAAATCTTGGATTGGTGGGTTGTTGTTGTTGTTGTTTGCAATTCAAAATGGGGTAATTTTGCACAGTGTAATTTGCAGGGGATTGGGGGCTTCCATCAGAAAAAAGATTGTTTGCATTAGAAAATTTTCTGATGCCCTAGAAAATGGTTTAATTTAGGATACTTGTTTTATTTGTATTTCATAAGCAAAGCCAAAAACTTTGAAGCTGCCAAGCTTGCCTACAATTTATTTACAATTAGTATCCATCCATTGTTACTAATGGACTGCTAAAATATTTTCCCCCACAGAAGAATAAAACCCAGAAAATTCCTCCCTTAAAGCTTTGGTAACCAAAATTTGTTCCTGCCATTATTCTCCCCTCTACTCCATCTGGGTGACCAATGGCACATTTAAGGAGCAAAGAATTGCAGGTTTCATGTCTTATGGTGAGGAGAACGTGCAGTGATTGATAACGTGCAAATGCCAAAGAAGAGAACATTGCATTCTTGGGGAGGGGGGTTGTTCATGGAAACTTTCTACACAGTCTAAGCACTCTTATTATTTAAAATTATTATATAGGAAAGCAGTGGAGCACACTACTTTGCCTTTTCTTGAGACTAATAAGTGTGAAAGTAATTTCAGAAACTCAGCCTGATCATTTAAAGTTCTCAGCTGGTTCAAGCCCCTAGTGTATTCACTGAAATGAAACAGTCTAACATGGCCAGAGGGAACCAATATTTGCCAGCCTGTCTCACCTATCACATTTTAATCTTTGATTAATTGAACCTCACATGATAGTGTGATTCTAATAGCTGTATTGGAGTTTTTATCCTCTTAAGTTCTAAAAGATCTACACGACGTATTTAGTACATAGAGGCAAAGGTACCCCTGACTGTTAGGTCCAGTCGCAGATGACTCTGGGGTTGCGGGCTCATCTCGCTCTATAGGCCAAGGCTCATCTCGCTCTATAGGCCAAGGTGTTTGTCTGCAGACAGCTTCCAGAGATCATGTGGTCAGCATGACTAAGCCACTTCTGGCAAACCAGAAACTTTCACCTTAAAAATGCGTTTAGTATTGGAGCTTAATTTAGGAAGTTATTTTGCCCTTCTGAATAAATGGTGTCTTGATATTGAACATCTTTGCATGCCTGCAAGGAAAGAGAGCTCTTACATCAATAGCCAGTCCTTGCATTCCAAAAAGGGATCTTTATTATGCTGCTGATCATCTAAAACTAGAGGCTATATACTGACTAAGATAAAGCTTATGAGAGCTATGCAGTGTGGATGTTTGTCAGATGCAGATGGTCCCACTGTTCCAGGTTTAAAATGAACTGGTATGAATGTTCATCTTCTCCATAGCAATGGAATCAGAACACTGTTTCTGTAACCCCCCCCCCCCAATTCATAAAATTGAAATCTACATAGTACAGCTGTGACATGCAGTTTAAGAGCCCTGGGCAATCTTTATCAGACTGGTTGGAATAAGTTGGGCCCTGTTTTCCATGGGAGACTGAATGTAAAAAAGAAAGCCTTAACAAATCTGTAAGGATACAAATATGAAAGAATGGGTGCTTAAGTGCTTGCATTCCACTTTGAACATATGGAATCTCCTCTGTGGCCCCAATGCAAAAACAAAACAAAAATTCCCCCACCAGACAAACAACAGGGTGGAAAAGAATGATGATGGAATCATAGACCAATTGGCTAACAGAAAGAACTGAGATATACTGTAGTCCGACCCCTTTGCAAACTATGTTAGAGAGGATTACTGTAATTAGAATTGTCCTGAATTCCCTCAGTGCAGGCATGTCTAAAGTCCATTTTGGGGGCCTAATTCGGCCCGCCGGTCAGTTTATTTCCTAGGGTAAAATCCTAAAAAATAAAGCTCAACAATTTCAATCCTAAGAAAAGCTCACCAACTTTGGTTGGCCGTTTGGTCGGCCACCATGGCACTCTTTGAAAAAAGTTTGGACATCACTGCCTCAGTGGAAAAGATGACAGTAAGGTACAGCCAGGTCTTTGGTGAAGGATGGGGTCACTCCCTCCCTGGTTCAGAGTTTTTGGAGGGATTAAATTTCCACCTGGTGCTATAACCCTGCTTTGAATCCTAGTGACCCTGAGATAGACTGAGCAGTACTGACTCACATTGACACCACTTTAACGGTTATGGTTTCCCTTAAATAATCCCGGGAACTACAGTTTGTTAAGGGTTCTGGGAATTGTAGCTCTGTGAGGGGTAAACTGCAGTTCCCAGGATGGGGACATAGCCATTTCCCCAACACTGGTGTGGCTGTAGCTTAACTAGATGAGGCTTGAATGCAGGGCAGGTGAGGTCAGAGCCACATGGTTGGATGATATAAAGTTTTATTGAGTTGCTGATTCCCCCTTTGATTGCACATGCAATTTATTATATTTATCTAATGAATAAACAATGTTTTCCCCGGTGTTGTACAAAGCCTATATACCAGCAATCTTCAAAACTGGCAAAGATTATATTTTGTGACAATTGCAAATTAATATTGACTCATAAATCAAGATTCTAAAATATTCACTGCCACTTTAGCGGAGCAATTCAAAGAGTAATGAAGACTATAATTCATAACAATCAATCTGGATTCATTAGAGGATGACAGGGATCTGATAACATCTGTCGGTTGATTGATCTGATTGCTATCACTAAACACAAGTGAGACCCAACTGCTGTTTTATAGTTGGGTGTGCATAAAGTATTTAGACGCATGCCAATCTGAATTCAGATTGGAATTAATATTTTTTGTTTGCTCTTCTAAAATATGTCACTTTTCTGAATTTTAACTGGATTGAAATTATTTATAATTCGCTAAAGAATTATCAAATTGATTATATTATGTGGCTTTTCTACAAGGCATGGATGCCTCCTCTCCCCTATCTTGTAACCAACATTTTTGCCAGGTCAGTTGAACAAGCAGGTAGCATACATGACATAAAATATAAAGATGTAGGACACAGCATCCTAGTATATATTATTTTGTTTTCACTTTGAGGAAGTGCTCAAATGCAGCCATGCCCAAATTAACAATATTTATAGAAAGAGTTTTGGCATCATTTGAGTAAAGTCACATATTGAGAGAAATACAGTGGTACCTCTGGTTAAGAACTTAATTCATTCTGGAGGTTCATTCTTAACCTGAAACTGTTCTTAACCTGAGGTACCACTTTAGCTAATGGGGCCTCCCACTGCTGCTGCACCATGATTTCTGTTCTCATCCTGAAGCAAAGTTCTTAACCCGAGGTACTATTTCTGGGTTAGCGGAGTCTGTAACCTGAAGCATCTGTAACCTGAAGCATCTGTAATCCGAGGTACCACTGCAGGAAGTGCTACGTCCTTAAGCCAAACAATATATATTTAAAGTCTGTTTTTTAAACTAGATAGCCTGCATAAAGCTTGAAAATCTGTTTCAGGATGCAACCTGAAGAGATAATACTTTCAAAAGGTGATAACTCTTGCTCTATTATTCCATAAAATCTAATACAAAATTATGGGACATTTATGTAGACATGGAGAAATGGCAATTGCTATGTGTCAGACTTTGGTGAAGATTAACACAATTAACATGAGAAATGCCTCTCATCCTAATCCTAGTTGCTTATCTTAATATAACTAATATATTGGTATGTCATTTCTTTTGAATAAGCCATATTTCTTGTCCTGGGGAACATAGGATGCTACCTTATACCAAGCTAGACCATCTGACTCTGTATTGTCCACACTGACTGGCAGTGGGCCTTTGGGGTTTTGGACAGGGATCATTACCAGTCATTCGAGAAAATATTGGAGGCTGAACCTGAAGATTCATTGCATGCAAAGCAGAAGCTCTGTCTACAGATGGACAGCTCAGTCTATTTTTTGTCCATGTCAATTTCACACGTGTTCATTCATAAATTCATTCCATCCTATTTCTACAATTATCTTTGGTTTTACTTTTAAAATTCATATTTAAATACGTATTTTGTGATTAAATATATTTTATCACAAAATATGCACTTAACTGCATATGCATAAATGCTCAATGTGTTTTTATACTTTTTTTGAGGCCAGGACTATCACAGAAAAGTGCAAAATCCAATGATGTTCTGGTCCATATATTAGGCTGAATTATGTCATTTCACTTAAAAGAATGCAAACCAAGTAAAGTTCTATTGCATCTCAAGCTCTTCCACTGAGCTATGGTCAGAACACAGTACAGTTTGACTGATCAGATAGGTCAGTGCAGAAACCTCACAATGATCTAACTCTGAGCTAGGCATTTTGACCATTTTTTTAAAGGGCACAAGCATTAGAATAAGTAGCATCCAAGTCATTTCCACAATTGCTGATGCTAGCCCATGGTGTGTAGGGCTGACACTTAAAATCTAATCTCTAACTCTGAGAATCTAATTTGATAGACCAATCCTGACCTGTTGATATGAGGCAAAATATTAGACCACTTGAGAACCTACTATCTTCAGTGAACTAATTGGACCTGGATTTTTTGGGATTTCACTTACAAGTGTGTGAGCTTGCTGGGACACCCCAAAAGCAGTATATCCCACTTAAACAACTCCCTTACCTCTACATTTGGACCTCATGGTCTTTCTCTTGTTTCCTGCTCTTGAGGCGTTGTTCCCAAGCCTACAATATATATTAATGAGAATTAATGGCATGTTCTAGATTTGACAGAAATTAATGCTGAGCACACTGGGAAGAAGAACTGAGGTCATACATATAAAAAAATGGAAAACAATATTGTTAGCAATAAAACAATTTAGCCTTGATGTTAGATGAAGATTGATCCAGCAGAAATTAATTTGGCGAGGCTATTGGACTTCGTTCAGACTTTATCAAAGGGGTATGCATAGAACAGCTCCTTGTGCAGCTTTGAGTGAGGCATTTAATCCATATGATCTCATTCTGACAAATAGCCCAGCCCCTATGGATGGAAACACGGGGCCTATGTAGGAGCTTGAACATAATTTTGGAAAATTCACTAACCTTCAAACAGCTGTTCCTGAAACTTTGACTTCTACCTGCATCCTGAACATTAAATGGGAGAAATTTCACTTTGTTAGGGTGTGCTTTGATGGCTACAAGAGACTTCCACTACAGTCTTGGAAGCTTTAAAATTTAACATAGGAAATAGCCTGATGTTTGATAGAACATAGAGCCTATCTAGTTCAGTGTCCTGTTCTCACAGTGGCCAAACAGATGCCATTGAGAAACTCACAAGCAGGAACTGAGTACAAGAGCACACTCCCCTCCTGTGATTTCCAGCAACTAGTATTCAGAAGCATTACTGCCTTCAATCTTCTCTTAAATTCTGTTGATGGATTAAAGAAGTGCCTCCCCTTGATTATACTTGATTAAGTCAAGTATAATCACAAAATGAAACTGGACACTTACCTTTCTATCTGGATATAATAATTAAGACATTAACTTATTAGAAGCACTGAATTATAAACGAATATACATGAGTATATCCTGCCAACCTAGCAGTTCAAAAGCACATCAAAGTGCAAGTAGATAAATAGGTACCGCTCCGGTGGGAAGGTAAACGGCGTTTCCATGTGCTGCTCTGGTTCGCCAGAAGCGGCTTAGTCATGCCGGCCACATGACCTGGAAGCTGTACGCCAGCTCCCTTGGCCAATAAAGCAAGATGAGCGCCGCAACCCCAGAGTCAGTCACGACTGGATCTAATGGTCAGGGGTCCCTTTACCTTTATACATGAGTTGCCAAAGGATGCAGGGAGATGGTCAGGTAGGCCAAAGCTCAGAATGAGCTCAGGCTTGCAAGAGAGGTTAAAAACAAGGTTTATTCAGCTATGTTTGAAACAAGATGAAGAACAAGCAAATAATAGGTCCTCTGCTGAAGAAGACAGAGAAAAGGCAGAACTGCTCAACACATACTTTACGTCTGTCGTCACCCAAAAGGAAAGCAATTCCCAACGGTGATAACAGAATGATGCAAGGAGGGAGCTGCAGCACAAAATAGGGAAAGAGATGGTAAGGGAACACCTAGCTACTGTAGATGAATTCAGATCTCCAGGGCCTGATAAGCTGCACCCAAAGGAACTTGCAGGTGTAATCTCTGATCCTCTGTCTATAATTTTTGAGAATTCTTGGAAAACAGGTGAGGTTCCTGCAGACTGGAGGTTGTCCCCATCTTCAAATAGGGGAAAAAAGAAGATCCAGGTAACTATTGACTGGTCAGCTTGGTAATGATACCAGGAAAGGTCCTAGAACAAATAATTAAACAGTCAATATGTGAACATTTAGAAAAGAATGCTGTGATTGCTGAGATCCATCATGGGTTTCTCAAAAACAAGTAATGTCAGATGAATCTCATTTCCTTTTTACAAGCTTGGTGGATCAGGGCAATAGTGGGAATGTAGTGTGCCTTGATTTCAGTAAGGCTTTTGACAACGTCCCCTGTGATATTCTTGTAGAGAAGCTGGGGTAACTGTTAGGTAGATTTGTAGCTGGTTGATTGACGAAACCAAAAGAGTGCTCACTAATGGTTCCTTATCAATGAATTTCAATAGGGACAATTGTAAGGTTCTATACTTAGGCAGGAAGAGCCAGCTGCACACAAATAAGATGGGGGACACCTGGCTTACTAGTAGTGCATTTGAAAATTATCTAAGTGTCTTAGTAGGCCAGAAGCTTAACATTAGTCAACAGTGTGATGCAGCAGCAAAAAAAATGCTATTCTAGGCTGCATCAATGGAAGTATAGTGTCATGATCAAGGGAAGTCATAGCTGTGCTCTAGTCTGCCTTGGTTAACCCCACCTGGAGTACTGTGTCCAGTTCTAGGCATGATAATTTAAGAAGGATATTAACAAACTGGAACATGTGCAGATGAGAACAACCAAGATAAAGGGCCTGGAAATCAAGCCTTATGAGGAATGGTTGAGGGAGTTGGGTATGTTTAGCCTGGAAAAGAGGAGACTGAGAAGAGATATGAGAGCTGGTGTGGTGTAGTGGTTAAGAGCAGTAGATTCGTAATCTGGGGAACTGGGTTCACGTCTCCGCTCCTCCACATGCAGCTGCTGGGTGACCTTGGGCCAGTCACACTTCTTTGAAGTCTCTCAGCCCCACTCACCTCACAGAGTGTTTGTTGTGGGGGAGGAAGGGAAAGGAGAATGTTAGCTGCTTTGAGACTCCTTTGGGATATCAAGCGGGATATCAAATCCAAACTCTTCTTCTTCGTCATCTTCTAATTCTAAAGGGCTGTCAAATGGAAGATAGAGCAAGCTTGTTCTCTTCTGCCCTGGAGGCTAGGACCCAAATCAATGACTTCAAGTGACAAGAAAGGAGGTTCTGACTAAACATCAGGAAGAAGTTTCTGATAGAGCTGTTTGACAGTGGGAGAGACTCCCATGAGAGGTGGTGGACTCTACTTCTTTAGAGTTTTTAAAGCAGAGGTTGCATGACCATTTATCATGTATAATCTAGCTGAGAATCCTGCATTTCATGTGTTGTATTAGATGATGCCCTGGGTCCCTTCCAACTCTACAATTCTATGATTCTCTAAGGGCAAATAAGGTTCTGAAAGGTCAAGGAGAAAACTCTTTAGAAATGGTAACAGCAGCAATTTGAACCATGGTTTTTTGACCAGCACCACTAACTACACTCATCTGAAAGATGATTAAAGGAGGTGTGACTTTTTTAAAAGGGAGGAAGAATTTTTCTACCATTGTCTCCTAGTGTACTCTCAAGAGACATGGCTCCAGATTTCCTGTTACCCCTATTTCATCTCAGTAGCCCTGGGCATGGGGAAAATCTCAGAAGAAATGATCCATACATCTGCTCTTCTTAGAAGTAAAGTTGCATCAGTATAATGATATTTATCATTTCCACTTGAAAAGCAAGAGTGTAAGAGCTATGAAGAGTACTTGTATTCATGTGTGCTCCTTTAGTGCAAGAAGATCAATGCTTGTTTTTGGTAACTGTATTTAATCTCTGAGATGGTGTTAGCTGCACACTTTTGTCAAAGCAAATTTATGTGAAAAGCAAAAGTGACAGAAATTATGGGTCTGACAATGCTAAGTAGTTAAAAGCATTGCAGTTTGCATTGCAGTTTGCTTCTTGTGGCTGCAGTGTTGAGGATATGCAAAGCAACTCTTCTTATCAAGCAGTTTACCTCCTACAATACCTTCATGACTGGGAGAAATGTAGCAGCTTCAGCATTTTCTGTGCTGGGAAAAGCTCCACCTGTTGTATACAGCTTTTTAAAAGGCGTAGGATTCCTGCCAGGGGCAAATTAGGCAGCATTAGTGGGAGTCCAGAAACACCATGGGATTTGAGTACACGACAAACAATAATTGTTTTATTTCTACCCCACCCCAAGACAATACCCACTTTTCCAACCTTTAACATCAGCTTAACATAAAGAAATCATGCAGGTGAAGCTTTTCCTAGCATGAGATAAGGTGATTGGGAAAACTTTACTCCTCTTATGTTTAAAAATAGGCAAAACATTATAGTAGGTAATTGCATAGGCTGGACAGTTTTAGAAAGCAGAAATCCACAGGTTACAAAAGTGTCAGGTGATCATATACTAAATGGAAAAGGTATCTGTGTCTTTAAGTGGTATACAGAAAGTAAAATTCCACCATCTGCAGCTTCACCTGCTTTGATACACAAAAGAGCCACACCTGGTATAATTTTCACTTCTATGCAGTTCTTACCAGTGAAATTCTGGACAGAGAAGCTCATAGAGACAGTGTGGAGGTAAGATAAAAACTGGAAACTGATTTTTTTTACTAACAGTTTCATTAATCTACAGAGGGAGGAAGTCAGGGTGACATGGTGAGCTCTAGTTCAGGCTATGCCTTTGCCCTGCAGACTGGCT
Source organism: Podarcis bocagei (assembly GCF_964188305.1). Classification (NCBI taxonomy): domain Eukaryota; kingdom Metazoa; phylum Chordata; class Lepidosauria; order Squamata; family Lacertidae; genus Podarcis; species Podarcis bocagei. The sequence goes on from NC_138127.1 coordinate 42,421,666, forward strand.
CTGTATGTGGAGCACATAAAGGGCCTAGTGGTTAGCTTGTTGAACTAGCACTTGGGAGACAGAGGACGCTCTGTAAATTAGGATATATGGTCACCCTACCCTGAACTCCTGGGAGGATGGATGGAATAAAAATATGTGTTAGGGACTGCCAGGGCTACGATGGATGTGTAGCAGAGGCAGAAGAGGGGACTAGTGACTTATGGGGTGAGATGCTGCCTGCAAGGCAGGATACAAGGAACGTCTGGGCAGACTGAGATGGACGGAGGTGTGCCAGATGTGGTGGAAGAAGAAGAGGCTGTTCAGCTGATAGAGGGGTTAGTAGACTCTCCACCTTCTCCCTCCCCACTATCTCCTAGGACAGTGCCTTCTGTGTAGGAGAAGTCTCAGGTTGCAGGCATGCAACCCATCATGGGATGGTATATCAAAGCTGGCAGAGGGGTGGGACTCCCCTGTTGCTGCAACTGCTCCATTAGGGCCCAGACCTGTGGACAGCTGCCTAAAGGCTAGAAGTGTGTGTGTATGCATGTATATCTGGAACACCTTATCTGGGATGGGCCATTTATGAGAAACCAACATGACGGGCTTAGTTTGGTTCATTCCCTCTGTATCTGGCAACAGTTTTGCTGCTTGAGATACAAATTAGGTTATTTTTTGGAGACTGGCAAGGTGAGTAGGAACCCAGGACTCATCTTGTCTGCCCTCATGAGCTCAAATCCACAGATGGACCATAATGGTGGCTCTGGCCTTTTGATAGCATGTATCAAAAGTTAGCTGTTGAAGCATCAATTAGGAGTAACAATTCAGTGTCATGT